>NC_060120.1:1100561448-1101811448 GCF_021461395.2 Schistocerca americana | reverse complement strand
TCGGTGTACAGACTGAAACGTATGGGCGAAAGGATACACCCTTGACTTACACCCTTTATAACCCGAGCACTTCCTTCTTGGTCTTCTAATGTTCTCTCTTGGTTCTTGTACATATTATATATCACCCGTATTTCCCTACGGTTCTGTTCTTCTTAGAATTTTGAACATGTTGCACCATTTTACACTGTCAAACGCTTTCTCCACGTCGACAAATTCAAAGGATGTCTTTTGATTTTCTTCTGTATTGCTTCCGTTATCAATCGCAGCGTCTGAACTGCCTCTCTGGTGCCTTTATCTTTCCTAAAGCCAAGCTAATTGTCATTTTACACATCCTCAGTGTTCTTCTCCATTCTTCTGCATATTATTCTTGTCAGCATCTTGGATGCATGAGCTATTAAACTGAATTTTCCATTGTTACTGCTATTTTCAAAATGTTTGAACGATGTTTTTTCAAAAGTTTGATGGTATGTTGTCATTCTTATACATCCTAAACAGAAACGTGAATATCCGTTTTGTTGGCACATCCTCCAACGATTTTCGAAATTCTTATGGTATGTTATCTATCTCTTCTGGCTTTTTTGATCTTAAGTCGTCCAAAGCTCTTTTAATTTCGGACTCTCCTTGTGGATATCCTACTTCTTTCCTGTGGACTCGTGTTTCTTCCTCTGTCACGTCACCAGACAGGTCTTCCCCTTCGTAGCGGCCTTCAATGTATTCTTCCCACCTTTATGCTCTCTCCTCTGCATTTCACAGTGGTATTCCCATTGCAGTCGTGTTACCACCCTTGCTTTTAATTTCACCGAAGGTTGTTTGGACTTTCCTGTATACTCAGCCCATGCTACCGACAATCATTTGTTTTTCAATTTTATCACATGTCTGAAGCAATTATTTTGTCATAGCTTTCCTGCACTACCTATTTATTTCGTTGGTAAGTGACTTGTGTTTCTGTGTTCCTGAATTTCCGTAAACATTTTGGTGCTGCCTTCTTTCGTCGATCAACTGAAGTATTTTTTCTGTTACGAATGGCTTCTTTGCAGTTACCTCCCTTGTACCTATACTTTTCTCTCCAACTTCTGTGATTGCCCATTTTTTGAGATGTCCATTCCTCTTCAACTGAACAACCTACTAAGCTACTCGTTATCGCAGTATCTATAGCCTCAGAGAAGATCAAGAGTGTCTCTGCATTCATTAGTACTTCCGCATCTCACTTCTTTGCAGACTGATTCTTTTTGAGTAGTCTCTTAAACTTTTATGTACTCTTCATCATCGTAACCTGTACAAAAAATTGGAGTAGAGATCAACATAAACATCATTTACGCCCCTTTTATTGCTCATAAAACCCACACATTGCATGTTGTACCACCATACAGCGAGACCTTCAGAGGTGGTGATCGAGATTTCTGTACACACCACTACCTCTAATACCCAGGAGCACATCCTCTTGCAATGATGCATGCCTGTATTCGTGGTGGCATCCATCCACAAGTTCATCAAGGCGCTGTTGATCTAGATTGTCCCACTCCTCAATGGCGATTCGGCGTAGATCCTGCAGAGTGGTTAGTGGGTCACGTCGTCCATAAACAGCCCTTTTCAATCTATCACAGGCATTTTCGATAGGGTTCATATATGGAGAACATGCTGGCCACTCTAGTCGAGCAATGTCGTTATCCTGAAGAAAGTCATTCACAAGATGTGCACCATGAGGGCGCGAATTGTCGTCCATGAAGATGAATTCCTGGCCAATATGCTGCAAATATGGTTGCACTATCGGTCGGAGGATGGCATTCACGTATCGTACAGCCGTTACGGCGGTTTCCATGACCACCAGCGGCGTACGTCGGCCTCACATAATGCCACCCGAAAACATCAGGGAACCTCCAGATTGCTGCACTCGCTGGACAGTGTGTCCAAGGCGTTCAGCCTGACCGTGTTGCCTCCAAACACGTCGCGAACGATTGTCTGGCTGAAGGCGTATGCGACACTCATTGGTGAAGAGAACGTGATGCTTATCCTGAGCGGTCCTTTCGGCATGTTCTTGGGCCCATCTGTACCACGCTCCATGGTGTCGCATCATGCAGCCTATTACGCACAGTTTGAGTCGTAACACGACGTCCTCTGCCAGCACGAAAAGCATCATTGAACATGGTGGCGTTGCTGTCTTCCGAGCCATAATACGTAGATAGTGGCCATCCACTGCAGTAGTATCCCTTGGGCGGTCTGAGCGAGGCATGTCATCGACAGTTCCTGTCTCCCTGTATCTCCTCCATGTCCAAACAACATCGCTTTGGTCACTCCGAGACGCCTGGACACTTCCCTTGTTGACAGCCCTTCCTGGAACAAAGTAACAATGCGGACGCGACCGAACCGCGGTATTGACCGTGAGCCGTGGTAAAAATTGCTGTTTTGAAGAGCGCGCCACAGCGCGTAGTGTGCAGCAGTCGCCCTCCTTTTCTGGCGGTGGTGCCGCTGTGGCAATCGCAGCTTTGGTGTCTCTCTCTGGTGGGAAAGGGGAAAGGTTGCCTGTTCACGTGCATTTAAGGGGCGCTATGAGCTCGCCAGGAGTGAGGGGGTTAGTCTGGGTCAGTCTCTCGTCCCAAGCTTGCTAGTCTGACCCTCGTCCGCAGTTGTGAGGTAGCTAGTGTCTGAAACTTCCTGGCAGATTAAAACTGTGTGCCGGACCAAGACTCGAACTCGGGACCTTTGCCTTTCGCGGGCAAGTGCTCTACCGACTGAGCTACCCAAGCACGACTCACGCCCCGTCCTCACAGCTTTACTTCTGCCAGTACTTCTGCCTCAGCTGTGAGGACGGGGCGTGAGTCGTGCTTGGGTAGCTCAGTCGGTAGAGCACTTGCCCGCGAAAGGGAAAGGTCCCGAGTTCGAGTCTCGGTCCGGCACACAGTTTTAATCTGCCAGGAAGGTTCATATCAGCGCACACTCCGCTGTAGAGTGGAAATTTCATTCTATCTGCCGGCCGAAGTGGCCGTGCGGTTAAAGGCGCTGCAGTCTGGAACCGCAAGACCGCTACGGTCGCAGGTTCGAGTCCTGCCTCGGGCATGGATGTTTGTGGTGTCCTTAGGTTAGTTAGGTTTAACTAGTTCTAAGTTCTAGGGGACTAATGACCTCAGCAGTTGAGTCCCATAGTGCTCAGAGCCATTTGAACCATTCATTCTATCTAGTGTCTGTCTGTCGTCCGGAGTGCTAGTATGTCTTTCGTTCGGATCATCCTTTACAGCCGCAAAATGAGAGTCTTTCCACTCCGCCAGTAAGAGAACTCAGCGAGTGGGCTCTCGGTCGGGGCTGAGTTCCTGCATCTGACTCTGCGCGTTAGGCCGCCAGTCTGCTCGAGTTTGCTTAGGCAATGGTCAAGGTGATTGGATCGATCGGTCGGTCCGTCGGTCGCGCACTGAGACACAAGATGACTTGTCCGGCTTGAGCATCGGCGCATGTGAGGTCGCCACGTGAGTCCAGTGGGCTGCGCCGTATAGCGAGGGGGTAGTGGCTTCGCGGTCGACACGAGAGCAACAGGAGCCAACCCACTACATCGGTCTGGCCGGTGCGAGCTGCGACGCCGTGAGACGAGAGATCGGCGCGCCTTCCTGCGTCCGTTGAAGCGGCTGGCAGCGGACGGTTCGGGAGAGCGATTTGGGCGTGCTGCCCCAAGTCTTCTCCAGAAATCGCAGTTTATTAGGAGTTAAGTGATTGGTGATATGTTGTTTAATTTACTTGTCAAATTCTACTTGTTTTCTTGGTGAGGTCACCAGCCGTTTTGTTTTGGGGTCGTCCCACCCGTCTCCGTTTGCCCACCTACGGGAAGGTGGTTGTTTATGAATTGGGTGGTCCGTTTTTCGTTGCAGAGTAGGGGTGGGTTAGAGCAACCTGCGGTTCGGGTTGTTCGGTAATCTCCCTATCAATATACAGTACGTTAGTAGCTGCCTCTGTCATGTTTGTCGGATTTGGTATTAACGAATTTATTGCTTGGAGTGTAACGGCCTAATTCCTGAAATTTGTTTTGATCATCTGTAGAGGCGGTATCTGTGTACTGTAGAGCATGTTAACTTGTTTGGCCAACCTTGTATAATTTTATATAAGATTGCATTTCATGGGCTTTTATTGAAATGGTCATTTTAGTATATAAAGTTGCCACCCTTCCACCGTAAGACTTTTCTTAGAAGTTAAAATCAAGTTGCACCTTCGGTGGCAAAGTTAATATTTTAATTTTAGTGTTTTGTACCATTTCCATCCCTCCTACGGGGTGCATAGTTTGTGTGCTTATGTGAATTGTTAAAACTTGTAGTTTAAAGTAATCTGGTGTGTTGCAGATTTGCACCAGTGTAGTCTTTCACAGGTTGTTGTGAGCGGTCGTAACTGCGGCCGTGTCAAAAGGGAGCGGCAAGGTTCTCAGCCCGAAGATTCATACTGAAAGGTCTCTGTTGGGTTCCTTTCATGTTAATTTCTTAAATCTATTGTCATTTACGGCATAAATTCCTCTTCTAAATTTACTGTGGTGTTTCTGACTATCTGGGAGAAGACTGAGCAGTGAAACGTGTTACTTTTACACATAAACAAGAACGATCTGACACACTACTACACTTTAAAACACAGTTTATATGTAATTCATGTCACACAGTCTCATACGGAACCTACATCCGCTTTCTTTTATATACTGTACATGATAAGATACTGTCATCCCCCTTCCCTTCTGTGTGAAAGAATGAATGAGCAAATGTATTTCTAGTTGCATGCTTGATGGTAGCAGACAAGCCTGTCTGCTAGAGAACAGTAAGACCAACGTCGGAACAGGTAGCTACGCTTTCTAGAAGCAAAGAGGTTTCTATTCCTAGTATGGTCCTGTCCGTCCCTTGTCATGTTGGTATAGGAAGCTGCCTCTCTGGTCACTTCCGTTTGTATTTGTGAGGCACCCTCAGGAAGGGACCACTGCAGTCTGTCCGCGGCGAGCGTCTGAAGTGGTAAAATCTCCAGCTAAGTGCGCGTCTGCTAAGTCCGTAGGACAATGGATTTGTTAAGTTTAGCCTAACTGAAAATTTAATCGCCTTTATTTCAGGTTTAGCTCTAAAATATCTAATGTTATCTTAAATTGCCACGCAGTGTATTTCGAGTGTGAAGTTCAGAATATCTTCCACTAGTTGCTTTGTCACTACTTTGTGAGTAAAGTGGAACCACGTATTGATCAGTAACTCTAACTAAGATCATCAGTCTTAAATGCGAATGTGTGTGAGATTATAACGTCTCGTCTTGACAATATTTTTCAATATAGCAACTTTTCTTTATGTTCAACCCACGTGGGCTGTACTTTGTGAGACCAGTACCACGTGCTTATACAATTGTTTGACCCATCAGGTTAATAGTAAGACGATAGTAACCAGTTCGAGGTTTTTCTTTTGTAAATTGCTTTTCGATCTAATTTATTTTAATTATCAAAAGTATTGTGGAGTTACACTCTTTGTGTAAACCAAGTTGACCACATGAAGCATATGGTGTAATCATCAAGGTATCCCTCAGCTATTCTTTACGGGAAGATTTCACAGAGAGCTAGTATGAATTTAGTATACCAGTGTGTGGTAATTTCATGACGGACAGGATTGCGCTATGAACGTAACTTCTTTGGGTGAAAATTGAATCGGTTGGTTGTGGTTAATTTCCTCTTGGACATGTTTCAACGTTCTTCGTGTGTTATTTTATGAATGCAGTGTTGTATGTAGTCTTCCAATCTTGGCTCCCTATTTGATGTGTTCCGTAAGATTACAAACCCTCATTTTCACAATCCTAAATAAGGCACCAGTTTAGTTATGAATCATGTTTGATATGCTGAAATTTTAACGGAACAATGATCAATGTTAAAATAAATTTCCAAATATAAACTGATTTATTTCTTTTTATTTAAATTGTCTTTTTATGTATATATCACCGGTTAGCGTAAGATGAATACTAAAAGATTATAATTAATGTTAGTCTGGTTGGGAATTTGGTAAGCTAGACTGGATACCTGGTGAAACAGTTGCGCGAGTACCCCTTTCTGTTGTGGATTTTTAAGCCTTCCTTCTGCTTTTAGTTTTATGACTTTCGTTCCCATTGCTGCTGGTTTTCAATTTCGGTTTTTTACTGTTTCCTAAGTCACGGACCGGGCGCTAATGACCATAGCAGTTTTGCGCCCTAACACAAAAAAAAAAGAAAAAAAAAAAAAAGAAACAGTTGCGCAGTAATGCAAGGTTAACTTCCTCACATAGCTCACAGCTTTTAACCCACTTTTATGGTCTTGAATATCAGCACCGCTTTCAGAATAAATTAATGCAACAACATTACACATAACAACATTACACATGGCGACCCTGTTCTCTGATTCTGCTAGACTCTGGAATCTCTGAAACGTTAGATTGCGAGCATTGTATAACCTTAATTTTTTCCCCTGCAGCGCTCAAACAACCTCTGTGTTGTTTCTGAGCAGACTTTCAAAAGATTCACGGCGTTGTTGAGCGGCGTTGTGTTGTTTGTCTTGTTTTGTTTTCTATATTTGTGTGTTTTATATGTATGTTTTTTTTTCTCTCTTGTTAACTGCACTGACTTCGATCAAAGATAAAAATTTGTTTTGTGTGTGAAAAAGTGCGTACTAGGTTGGGTACCTTTCGTGTAACTGTCGTAATTTTTTGAGGATACGTTTATTGTGATTAGTGTGTTGCATACCGGGTATAAGTTGAACTAATGCAGACACGTAACCAAGCTAAAAGTAGGCGGTCCAACAACTTAAGCAACATGGACCAAGGGGATAATTTGATTTCGAATATTAACGCGTCGGACGGTTCCGAAAATGCAAAACAGGACGAACGGGCTCACAGCAGGCCAGAAATTAATTTGCCTCCTACTAACCAAATTGATTTGGCAGAACTGATGAAAGCCTTATTGCAACAAAATAAAGAAAACGCAGATAAATCAGAAAAATCGTTCCGAGAACAAAAAGAATCATCTGAAAAATCGATTCTACAGCTAGGCGAACAAATGACGCAGAAATCTAGGCGAACAAATAGACCAAAAACTGAAACTTCCTGGCAGATTAAAACTGTGTGCCCGACCGAGACTCGAACTCGGGACCTTTGCCTTTCGCGGGCAAGTGCTCTACCAACTGAGCTACCGAAGCACGACTCACGCCCAGTACCCACAGCTTTACTTCTGCCAGTACCTCGTCTCCTACCTTCCAAACTTTACAGAAGCTCTCCTGCGAACCATGCAAAACTAGCACTCCTGAAAGAAAGGATATTGCGGAGACATGGCTTAGTCACAGCCTGGGGGATGTTTCCAGAATGAGATTTTCACTCTGCAGCAGAGTGTGCGCTGATATGAAACTTCCTGGCAGATTAAAACTGTGTGCCCGACCGAGACTCGAACTTTGGACCTTTGCCTTTCGCGGGCAAGTGCTCTACCAACTGAGCTACCGAAGCACGACTCACGCCCGGTACCCACAGCTTTACTTCTGCCAGTACCTCGTCTCCTACCTTCCAAACTTTACAGAAGCTCTCCTGCGAACCTTGCAGAACTAGCACTCCTAAAAGAAAGGATAATGCGGAGACATGTCCGATGATATCTCACAAAGAATAAACAATCTGGCAAGTGAAATAAAAAGTGATATTATGAAAGAATTAGGCGATACATTTGAACAAATCGATGACCGTCTGCAAGCCTTAGAACAGGGCAGGCGGAGTCGCGATGCAGAATCGAAAGAGAGAGAGGAACAGCTGCTTAGGAATTTCCAAGCGCTGAGAGAAGAATGCCAAAGGGAACGCCAGCAGGTACTTTTGAGGGTCCAGGAGGCGGAAACGCATTGTCCCGCGTCCGTTAGCAACACAGTAGCGGACAACAGTCAAGCGATTCACGCACTCGAACAGCAAGTAGAACAATTGAAGCAGACTGGGGCGGAGGACAACAGACAAATACATGATAAGACTGCGGCATTAGCGGACATCGGAGGCACAATGAAGGTGACGGAGAGCGATAACAATACTACACGGGTAGCGGTCGCAGAGATCGAAGAAGTGCGTTCGCTTCTTAGATTTCAGAAGGGACAGTTCGAAGTGAACAGGTGGCACAAAGCTGTAACAGGCGAATTACAAGGACGTGTGGCGCATCTGGAAAGCCGCATTGGGTGTGATTCTGAACTCGCCAATAGCACTAAAAATACCCATACAAACAGTGCAGAGAGGGACTCCGGCCACGAGGGAGATTTTGATGACAGGGAACAATGTATTTTGAAGGGCAAACATGAGAAACATAGAAACATTCAAGGGCCTCGCCGGAAGGAAATGCAGGGATTTGATTTCCAACATTTCCTTACGGTGAGAAAGTTTAAGATATTTCGAAATTCGCAAAAAGGGATAGACCCACGAGCATGGCTCGGGCAATTTGAATTCTGTCTTCCCCCCGATTGGGCAAGTTCACATAAGATAAAATATATGTGTGGCTATTTGGAAGGTGAACCGGCGATTTGCATGAGGTCGGCAGTGCGTCACTGCAACTCCACTCGGGAGTTTCGACAAGCCTTTCTCTCCACCTATTGGTCAGAAGCGGCACAAGATAGGATCAAGCATGGCATAATTATGCTGCCAAATTTGAACCAGTCTGGTTTCGGCAGCCCAGCACGCCTATTCGACCACATGCTGCAGGCAAATCAATTTTTATACGACCAAGACGGGCCGGCGGAACTAATTAGGATATGCATCACCAAATTGCCGATGCACTTGCGCCACGTCATTCCTGCGGGACGATGCAAAGAGGACGTGGAAACGTTTAAGACACTTCTCCAAGAGTTGGACTACAATACAGGAGAATGCCCGCCTAATCAGGCACAAAGTTATTACGGGGCACAGCAGCGCGATTGCAGTCGTGGCCGTAGTACTAATCAACGGCGTGACTGGTCGTCGCGACGCGAACGGAACAATAATCGGGACCGGCCGTGTAGAAACTGGGGTAACAGTCGCGATCACAGGTGGAACAACGGAAATGATTGAGGACGTGGACAGGATCGTGAACGGAACAGTTACGGCAACCAGAATCGATACTACGGTGAACACGGTGGGAATAGGACTGTAGGCGGAGCACCTCATGATGTTGAAATTCGGCCGGCTAACCCTAGACATATTCCAGCAAATGGAAATGAACAAAACCGGCAATGACAAACGATCAGCGCAGAAAGCGCCCAATCGGAACAAATGAGCGACATGGCAAATGAGTGCATACGGTATATAGAGAGGGAAGATATTAGAGAGGATTTGTTGCAAGAAACTACGAGTGCTAAAATTTCGGGAATAAATCCAGTCGTGACAGTTGCAGTAAACGAAATATGTTTTAAGTGTGTCATTGGCACTGGAAGCCCTTTCTCGATAGAGAGCGAGGCAGCATTTCAAAAATGCGAAGGTACTGGGACTTGGCCCGTTTTTCAAGTGCGAGGAATAAAGGTGAAGGGCGCAATCTACGGTAAGAGCGTAGAAATCCGAGGGCAGACTCGGCTTAATTTTACCTGCCAGGGAAGAGAGTTTGAGTACAACTTCTTTGTGCTCCCAATGCTGAATGTGGCAATGATTTTAGGAAATGACTTCATGAATGCCCACCATGCAGTAATTGACATGGGTGGAGGAGTAATGACAGTTCAAGTTGGGGATCAGCCAATTAATTTAGTATTTGATGAATGCATATTACGTGCCGAGTCAGAAATTAGTTGCCTAAAATTTCAAGCTCAAACCGAGTCGCAACCCAGACTGGAGCTACTCTTGAACTATGTAAGTCAGTCGTGCTCTACGTCTGGTGAGCAGGGGAAAGATGTTGTTTTTGCTGATGCACTGAGAAAGAGCATCACGGGTGTCAGAACCACGGACAGGGAAAAGGAGAAATTGTATTGCCTACTTAGGAATCATGAATGGGTATTTTCTGAGACTCCGGGGTCGATTAAGGGTTGTACTTACCAATTCAGAGTACGTAAACATCAGAAGTTTTCCATTAGACCATACCCTATTCCCGTGGCGTATAAAGCCCAGGTGGAGAAGGAAATAAACAAGATGTTAGAACAAGGAATAATTGAGCGGGCAGTAAGCTCGTACAACTCACCCTTGCTTGTCGTACCAAAACGCGAAACTCTGTTCGTTTGGTACTAGACTCGAGACAAATAAACACAATTATTATGTCGGAAACGGACAGGCCTGAGAGCCTTGTGGAACTCTTACAACGTTTCCACGGGGTAAAGGTACTATCATCTGTCGACCTCCGTTCGAGTTTTAGGCAAATCGTGCTACACCCATCTTGCAGATTATATACAGCGTTCCCGTGTTATGGAAATTGTTTCCAATTCCGGCGTCTCCCGTTCGGACTAAACGTCTCATCAGCTGCTTTTATAAGGGAATTAAATTGCATTTTGCCTGATGATTTGAAACAGCTAGTGAAAATTTACGTGGATGACATATTAATTGCGGAAAAGTCGTGGCAGGATCATAATGTGGTTCTGAACAGACTACTGGATGTTTTTCAGAAGGCAGGTGTATTAGTCAACTTAGATAAGTCACAGTTCGGACGAGAGAACATAAAATTCTTAGGCCATATAGTCTCAGCATATGGAATACAACCTGACCCGCAGAAAATGGCGGCGATAGCGGAGTGTGCAATGCCGACAAATAAAAAACAGTTGCGAGCATTCTTAGGCCTGTGTAATTTTTATAAGCGATTTATAAATTTTAGTGTACTTGGTGCACCCCGTCTATGTGGACTAACAGGGAAGAACGCTTTGTGGGTCGGGGATCAAGAGGCACAGGATGAATTTTATAAATTGAAAAAGGCATTGGTATAGGCTCCCATCCTCGTGCATCCCGACCTGACACAAGAATTCTGTTTAATGACGGACAGTTCCTTGTCAGGATTAGGTGCGGTACTGTTTCAAACGGAAGGAAATGATGATATTACAACTTGGAAAACAATCTCGTTTGGGAGCAGGGTGCTCTCTCGATGTGAAAAAAATTATTCCGTGACAGAACTCGAAGCACTCGCGATAGTTTGGGCATTCTCAAATTATAGGTATTTCTTATTTGGGAGGACTACCAGGGTGTACACTGACCATCGTGCACTCCAATTTCTTATGAGCACAAAAATCACGCATGGGAGACTAGGACGCTGGGCACTATACCTACAGGAATATAATTTCACTGTAGAATACATTCCGGGACAGAAAAATGTAATTGCTGACGCTTTATCGCGCATTCCTATTGGTTTGGTTCACACAGAAGAAGGAGAACTCGGTGAAAATATTTTAGCATCCTATACAGAATGTAGCGTTCGAGAACTTTGTTACCACCTCTTTAGGGAGTATAGCGGACGAACAGGATAAGGACCCAGTATTGAAAGATACAAAGAAGAAGTGGGAGGACAAGGAGAATGTAGGAATACGCCAGTACTACTTACAAGGGAACCTCCCCATCGCACCCCCCTCAGATTTACACTCCTGGAAATGGAAAAAAGAACACATTGACACCGGTGTGTCAGACCCACCATACTTGCTCCGGACACTGCAAGAGGGCTGTACAAGCAATGATCACACGCACGGCACAGCGGACACACCAGGAACCGCGGTGTTGGCCGTCGAATGGCGCTAGCTGCGCAGCATTTGTGCACCGCCGCCGTCAGTGTCAGCCAGTTTGCCGTGGCATACGGAGCTCCATCGCAGTCTTTAACACTGGTAGCATGCCGCGACAGCGTGGACGTGAACCGTATGTGCAGTTGACGGACTTTGAGCGAGGGCGTATAGTGGGCATGCGGGAGGCCGGGTGGACGTACCGCCGAATTGCTCAACACGTGGGGCGTGAGGTCTCCACAGTACATCGATGTTGTCGCCAGTGGTCGGCGGAAGGTGCACGTGCCCGTCGACCTGGGACCGGACCGCAGCGACGCACGGATGCACGCCAAGACCGTAGGATCCTACGCAGTGCCGTAGGGGACCGCACCGCCACTTCCCAGCAAATTAGGGACACTGTTGCACCTGGGGTATCGGCGAGGACCATTCGCAACCGTCTCCATGAAGCTGGGCTACGGTCCCGCACACCGTTAGGCCGTCTTCTGCTCACGCCCCAACATCGTGCAGCCCGCCTCCAGTGGTGTCGCGACAGGCGTGAATGGAGGGACGAATGGAGACGTGTCGTCTTCAGCGATGAGAGTCGCTTCTGCCTTGGTGCCAATGATGGTCGTATGCGTGTTTGGCGCCGTGCAGGTGAGCGCCACAATCAGGACTGCATACGACCGAGGCACACAGGGCCAACACCCGGCATCATGGTGTGGGGAGCGATCTCCTACACTGGCCGTACACCACTGGTGATCGTCGAGGGGACACTGAATAGTGCACGGTACATCCAAACCGTCATCGAACCCATCGTTCTACCATTCCTAGACCGGCAAGGGAACTTGCTGTTCCAACAGGACAATGCACGTCCGCATGTATCCCGTGCCACCCAACGTGCTCTAGAAGGTGTAAGTCAACTACCCTGGCCAGCAAGATCTCCGGATCTGTCCCCCATTGAGCATGTTTGGGACTGGATGAAGCGTCGTCTCACGCGGTCTGCACGTCCAGCACGAACGCTGGTCCAACTGAGGCGCCAGGTGGAAATGGCATGGCAAGCCGTTCCACAGGACTACATCCAGCATCTCTACGATCGTCTCCATGGGAGAATAGCAGCCTGCATTGCTGCGAAAGGTGGATATACACTGTACTAGTGCCGACATTGTGCATGCTCTGTTGCCTGTGTCTATGTGCCTGTGGTTCTGTCAGTGTGATCATGTGATGTATCTGACCCCAGGAATGTGTCAATAAAGTTTCCCCTTCCTGGGACAATGAATTCACGGTGTTCTTATTTCAATTTCCAGGAGTGTAGTTATAAGTTCGCACAGTGGATAGGCCTTGAAAAACTGAACACAGATCACTCGAGGAAACAGGAGGAAGTTCTGTGGAACTGTCAAAAAAAAATAAGCAAAATATACATACTGAGTAGTCCATGCGCAACATAGGCAACATCAAGGAGAGTGTGAGCTCAGGAGCGCTGTGGACCCGTGGTTAGCGTGAGCAGCTGCGGAACGAGAGGTCATTGGTTCAAGTCTTCCCTCGAGTGAAAAGTTTACTTTTTTTTTATTTTCGGTAAGTTATGATCTGTCCGTTCGTTCATTGACGTCTCTGTTCACTGTAATAAGTTTAGTGTCTGTGTTTTGCGACCGCACCGCAAAACCGTGCGATTAGTAAACGAAAGGACGTGCCTCTCCAATGGGAACCCAGAACATTCGATCGCAAGGTCGTAGGTCAACCGATTCCTCCACAGGAAAACACGTCTGATATATTCTATACGACACTAGTGACGGCATGTGCGTAACATGACAGGAATATGTTGTCGACACTTGGCGAATGGGTAAAAAGGTTCTTCTACCTTGCCCGATTTAGGTTTTCTTGTGGATGTGATAATCACTCTCAAAAAAGTGATGAAAACATAAGAGTTTGTCGCATAAACTGCAACAAATGAATGCAACAGTTTCACAGTCGCACAGTTTTTCCTTGTGCTCTGTCAAAACATATGTTTTTAACGTTTTCAAATTTTTCCTTGTGTAGACCGTCAAATCCTGCATATGTCCAAGCAAATCTGATCATGTCCTGGAATTTTGGAGAGCGAAGTTGATTATGTGTGAGTGCCTGAACTTTGATAATTGTCTGAAAATAAAAAATCTAATTTTTCACTCGAGGGAGGACTTGAACCAAGGACCTTTCGCTCCGCAGCTGCTCACGCTAACCACGGGACTACGGCGTCCTGAGCTTACGGTATCATTGATGTTGCCTATCTTGCGCATGTACTACTCAGTTTATATATTTCGCTTATTTTTTCATAGTTCCACGCAACGTCTTCCTGTTTTCTCGATTGATCTGTGTTCAGTTTTTCAAAGCCTATCCACTGTGCCAACTTATAACTGAATCTGAGGGGGGTGCGATAGGGAGGTTCCCTTGTTAGTGCGCATAGAGTACTATTCAAGAAACGAACTCGGACGACTCCAGATTGGTGTTGGTGATTCCGGAGGAACTCGTAAACAAAATTATATGGTACATACATTTGAATTATGGCTACTTCGGAGCACAGAAATGTTGTGAAAAACTGAAAGAGACATGCTATTTTAATAACATGCTACGGCGTGTTCTTTGTGTACTTAGAGTGTGCGGACCTTGTCAGCGAGCAAAGGCGGCCATAGTGACGTATGCTGCATCATTGCACCCGATAATACCAAGCAAACTTTGTGACCTCGCGGCCGTGGATCTATTTGGGCCACTAAAACGATCTAAAGCAGGTTTTGCATATGTTTTCGTAGCGGTGGAGCTAACCTCCAAGTTTGTGTGTCTGACTCCGTTGAGGCGAGCCACAGGAAGGGCAGTGGCAACTGCATTTGCAAAGCAGTTTCTGCATGAAGTTGGGCGTGTGAAAAGGGTTATCTCCGATAATGGACCACAATTTAGATCGCAATACTGGCAGCGGATGCTTCGAAGGAGAGGAATTAAACCTATATATATATATTTCACCCCAGCTCGACCCCCAGTGAGCGTATTATGCGTGAATTAGGAAAATTATGTAGGTTATACTGCAGTCGTGATCACCGATCGTGGGACATACACCTAAAAGGATTTCAGAACATAATTAATGAGTTGCCTAATACGTCAACAAAGCTTCCGCCAATCACTGTGCTAAAAAGCAGGGAGCCTCCGAGCAAAATCAAAGAGAGCCGGCCGCGGTGGCCGTGCGTTTCTAGGCGCTGCAGTCCGGAACCGCGGGACTGCTACGGTCGCAGGTTCGAATCCTGCCACGGGCATGGATGTGTGTGATGTCCTTAGGTTAGTTAGGTTTAAGTAGTTCTAAGTTCTAGGGGACTGATGACCTAAGATGTTAAGTCCCATGGTGCTCAGAGCCATTTTGAACCAAAATCAAAGAGATGGTGCCTTGGCCACTAGAGCCGAGACTACGCCGGAACGCAATTGTTGACTTAGCTTTACGCAACATCAAGCGTGCAGCAGAAGCCAGAGTCAAGGCGTATAAGAAAAACGTGAGAAAAACAGTGTTTCATGTAGGACAAAAAGTTCTTATCGGGTCACACAAGCTGCCTAACAAATGGTCGGGTGTCTGCAAGAAATTTTTTAATCTCTTTAACGGCCCATATCGGATAAGGAAGATTCCCCATGAAAACGCCGTAGAAGTTGAAACTCTTCGATCGAAGAAATCAAAAGGGCTACACCATGTGCCAAACGTAAAACCATACATTGAGTAGAAAGGACAGTGAGGAGTAGAGAGGACGGCGAAGAGAAACAATTGATTAGTTTACATTTGTGATAAATGCAATTTCAATAATATGTTGGTAAAAATAATGATAAAGAAATTTCTATGTGATTGATTGAAGTGATGTTTTTAGTTTTTTTCTTTCCTTGTGCAATTAGGATTTAGGTTAGTTCAAATGTGAAGATAAAAGGTTTCTTTGTGAACGAGTGACATGCTGTTTATGGTTTTTTGTGTAAATTGAAAAGAATCACTGCTGAGAGAAGCAAGATCTGTGTTGAATTAATGCAAAACTCAGGGGAATATCCGATTTGTGGGTATTATGGGTCTGGCAAACCCGGGTCCCCAGCTGTTAGTAGCCTTGTTTCCGATTTTCTGCTTTCAGTGCTACTATCTATCTATTACTATTCTATATCTGTCAGTATAAATGAGGATCTCCTACCATAGTATGCGTGCTGTGTGAATATTTTAAGATAGGAGAACTCTGAGAAAGGAATGAGTAAGTTTAGAATCTTGAAAACAGGATGCAATAATACGATTGTTTAACCATTGGCTTTCCAATATGCGATGATATGTTAATACTGATGATATGTGTCTTTTGTGTTCTTTATAGCTGAGTATGTAAAGTGATGTCTGTGGATTTCGTCAGTATATTGATTCCCTTCAAGGTGAAAGAAGAATTGTGGTTTGTGTAATTTAGGTGGCCCTGAAATATTATTGTGGTAGTCAAGTACGAGCAGTTTTTCAGAAAATGGTGAATGGAACAGAAATACGGATCCTTTGTGTAGTCTTGATTGATGTTGAGTCAGAACCTGAAAAATTATTCTGCGTTAATACTTGTCCTAGAAAAGCGACGTTTATGTGTTCTCGTTCTCATTTTATTCGAGACAAAGGTGCGGCGAGAAATTGCACTATGCTCTACACGGTGGAGAAATATTGGGGACTATCTCGCTGATAAAATCTATAAACGTCGCTACTCACTTAGACCACTGCACGACAGCAACGATGGAACACCAAACATTGTCTCAGGCAAAGATAATACTTTTGCCACTGAGCACGCTTTAACCAGCTGTGCTTCACGACTGTCGGTACATGCAACTACGGGATAGAATGAACTCAATAAAAAGTTACTAAAAGATTAAAAGATAATCAATTTTTGAAGATACAGTTGTATCACAAATTTATCGGAAATCAAACACAGGCTAGCATTGTTGAAGGGTGAGGAATAAGTTCGGCTGTTTGCTTCTCAAAGGATGGATCTTGCCACATTGATTTAGGGAAATCACAAAAAGAGGTAGGTATCACGGTAGCAGATGTTCCACAATATGTTAGAGGTTCCAACTAGAAGAAGTTGAGCCCATTCTGAAAGGGCCTTAGTGTATATGCTGGAAAAACGGTTTAAGTCGCTTAGAATATGTCTTGGGTTTTGAAAAAATATCCAGCTAAATAGCCACTGATATGCTTAATGTTGTTCCATAATACTAGTGATATTCAAACGTTAGTTTAATGAGAGTGATAAAACGGAGATGATTGACTGAGGACCTTTCTGCGTGCTATTAAACGTTCTGGTGCAGTTTGTTAATTTTTGTCTGTTTTTCACCTAGAACACATAGATCCAGAAGTGGCGGAGCACACAGTCGTAATGCTGTGTATTTTCAGATAGTACTTTTAAATACAGACTTCTTCATCTAAAATTATCGATAGTACGAATCGATATGCAGAAAATGTTTAAAATTGTTTAGGTAATCAACTGCAATGTTATTTTTTTATTTTTTGTGTAAGAACATTAGTCGTTTCATTTTCATACACGAAGCTCCTCGTAAGACTGTTTGTATTCCTCAGGTATGTAACGAAGCAGTTTTCTTACACCAGTCAACTTGGCAGGTTGAATTGGGACAGTTCCTGTTGGGTGTGCTGGGATGGTGGTAGAATGGCCCCATGTTGTTCTGGCTGAACCACTCAGAAAGTATGGTTTATCGTACCATCAGTGAAGTCTCTGACAACGAGGCAACTTGGCATGATGGGTGCAACGTTCGAAGGTGGCGATTTTGATTTGCATTTTCTAGTTCCAGAAACGGTTCTATTAGTCGTTTCTTCCAACATCCTGGTCTGTGTTGGGTAAAATTTGCAAGAAAGATGTGATGTCTGTGCTTCCCTTTCTAGAAACTTGTTAGCTTTGGTGCAGTTTACAATAATAATTCGTATATGTTGTTACTATAAATTCGGTTACGTTTCCCTAGAAACTTGTTACAAGGCCGAACTCCCTGCCGCAAGGAAGGAAAGAATGACCGCTTACTAAAATGAACTTGTAATTCGTGTGCGTATCACCCTTTGCTCTTGCATTTTACACCTCGATTTTCCTTTTTATAAAGCACGTATCTCAGACTGTTTTTGAACTTTACATGACATTATTCCATTGCTAAGCAATAGTCTATATCATTTGAAAATAAAGTGCAAGAAACAACAGTGCTCTGCTCTTTCATTGTTCAGGAGATTTGAAACAGAGACAAGAGAGGAAGCAGATACGAGCGGCAACTGTGGTCAGAGTTGCAATTGGTATCCACTGCAACGGTGCTGGCAACACGGGGGAGCAGTTTCAGGGTTGTCATGGTGACCCCTCGAACTTCCTCACCCCTGGCGTGCAAGTTAACCAGTGGGGAGCAGGTGCAAATCTACCAATGGTCATGCTGCAACCAGACTCACTCCATCATCACGAACAGTGTACAGCGATGCTGCAGGCCCCTCATTCATTGACCAGGGTGGGCGTCGAACCTACTATCCTGAGGAGCGGTACGCTAGGACGCCAGCCGCTGCTGTAACACCACAACGTTGCTAGTTACTGGAGATTTCTCTCTGGATAAGAAATATCGCGGGAACTGGTGGCGAGTCACTGCGCGAAGTTCCCACTGGCTGTCAGCTAAATATTCTTTGCAAAGTTAGACTTCATTCAATGCAAACGAAGATCAGCCACGATACCGTCGCTCTGTTCAGTTAGTGTCTTTCGCAGTGGAACCCGTCGCGAACTAATTGGCGAACGCCATCAAATGAAGTTAAAAGCCGATAGACGCAAAGAGTACATCGAAGGTTTCTATGGCGGGGAAGGCTTGACTGATGACGTGATAGAAGAAGAAACAGGAGTCGACATAAAAGAGATGGGCATCCAATGCTAGAATCAGAAGTTAAAAGAGCTTTGGAAGACTTGAGATCGAATAAGGTAGAAGGGATAGATAACATTCCGTCAGAAGTTTTAAAACAATTGAGTGAAGTGGCGACAAAACGACTATTCACAATGGGGTACAGAACGTATGAGACTGGCGATGTACCATCAGACTATCGGAAAAGCATAATCCACGCAGTTCCGATTACTGCAAGAGACGAAAAGTGTGGTAATTATTGCACAGGTCAGCTTAACAGCTCAAGCATCCAAGTTTCTGACAGGAATAAAATACAAAAGAATGAAAAAGAAAATTGAGAATGTGTTAGATGACGATCAGTTTGGCTTTAGGAAACGTAAAGGCACCAGAAAGGCAATTTGATGCTGTGGTTGATAATAGAACTAAGACTAAACAAAAACCAAGACACGTTCATAGGATATGTCGACGTGGAAAAAGCGTTCCACAATGTAAAACGGTGCAAGATGATCCAAATCCCGAGAAAAATACGGGCGGACCTTAAGGAAAGGCATGTAATATACACT
Organism: Schistocerca americana; assembly: GCF_021461395.2. NCBI lineage: Eukaryota > Metazoa > Arthropoda > Insecta > Orthoptera > Acrididae > Schistocerca > Schistocerca americana. Next base: position 1,101,792,422 of record NC_060120.1, on the reverse strand, counting down.
CCTGGAAATTGAAATAAGAACACCGTGAATTCATTGTCCCAGGAAGGGGAAACTTTATTGACACATTCCTGGGGTCAGATACATCACATGATCACACTGACAGAACCACAGGCACATAGACACAGGCAACAGAGCATGCACAATGTCGGCACTAGTACAGTGTATATCCACCTTTCGCAGCAATGCAGGCTGCTATTCTCCCATGGAGACGATCGTAGAGATGCTGGATGTAGTCCTGTGGAACGGCTTGCCATGCCATTTCCACCTGGCGCCTCAGTTGGACCAGCGTTCGTGCTGGACGTGCAGACCGCGTGAGACGACGCTTCATCCAGTCCCAAACATGCTCAATGGGGGACAGATCCGGAGATCTTGCTGGCCAGGGTAGTTGACTTACACCTTCTAGAGCACGTTGGGTGGCACGGGATACATGCGGACGTGCATTGTCCTGTTGGAACAGCAAGTTCCCTTGCCGGTCTAGGAATGGTAGAACGATGGGTTCGATGACGGTTTGGATGTACCGTGCACTATTCAGTGTCCCCTCGACGATCACCAGTGGTGTACGGCCAGTGTAGGAGATCGCTCCCCACACCATGATGCCGGGTGTTGGCCCTGTGTGCCTCGGTCGTATGCAGTCCTGATTGTGGCGCTCACCTGCACGGCGCCAAACACGCATACGACCATCATTGGCACCAAGGCAGAAGCGACTCTCATCGCTGAAGACGACACGTCTCCATTCGTCCCTCCATTCACGCCTGTCGCGACACCACTGGAGGCGGGCTGCACGATGTTGGGGCGTGAGCGGAAGACGGCCTAACGGTGTGCGGGACCGTAGCCCAGCTTCATGGAGACGGTTGCGAATGGTCCTCGCCGATACCCCAGGAGCAACAGTGTCCCTAATTTGCTGGGAAGTGGCGGTGCGGTCCCCTACGGCACTGCGTAGGATCCTACGGTCTTGGCGTGTATCCGTGCGTCGCTGTGGTCCGGTCCCAGGTCGACGGGCGCGTGCACCTTCCGCCGACCACTGGCGACAACATCGATGTACTGTGGTGACCTCACGCGCCACGTGTTGAGCAATTCGGCGGTACGTCCACCCGGCCTCCCGCATGCCCACTATACGCCCTCGCTCAAAGTCCGTCAACTGCACATACGGTTCACGTCCACGCTGTCGCGGCATGCTACCAGTGTTAAAGACTGCGATGGAGCTCCGTATGCCACGGCAAACTGGCTGACACTGACGGCGGCGGTGCACAAATGCTGCGCAGCTAGCGCCATTCGACGGCCAACACCGCGGTTCCTGGTGTGTCCGCTGTGCCGTGCGTGTGATCATTGCTTGTACAGCCCTCTTGCAGTGTCCGGAGCAAGTATGGTGGGTCTGACACACCGGTGTCAATGTGTTCTTTTTTCCATTTCCAGGAGTGTACAATAAGAGCAACAGCCAAGAGGCAACAATAAGTGTGGAACACCAAGAACGAAGTGCTCGGAATAAAACAGGCGTAAGACAGGAATACAGCCCTTCAATCAATACAACGAAGCAGCAATGATGGGGATAAAAGAAAGGTGTAACAGTGGAATTAAAATTCAAGGTGAAAGGATAGCAATTATCAGATTCGCTGATGACATTGCTATGCTGAGTGAAAATGAAGAAGAATTACAGAATCCGCTGAATGGAATGAACAGTCTAAGGAGTACAAAATATGGAGTGAGAGTAAATCGAAGAAAGACGAAAGTAATGAAAAATAAAAGAAATGAGAACAGTGAGAAACTTAAAATCAGGATTGGTGATCACGAAGTAGATGAAGTCAAGGTATAACCCATGTTGGTCGAGGCAAGGAGGATTTAAAAAGCAGACTACCACTGACAGAAAGGGCTTTACTGACCAAGTGAAGTCTGCTGATATCAAACTGTTGAGGAAGAAATTTCTGAGAATGTACGTCTGGGGCAGAGAATTATATGGTAGTGAAACATGTACTGTGGGAAAACCGGAAAAGAAAAGAATCGAAGTATTTTATATGTGGCGCTACAGAAGAATGTTGAAAATTAGGTGGACTGATAGGGTAAGAAATGAGAGGTCTTCCGGAGGAACGGTGAGGAAAGAAATACATGGAAAACACTGACAAGAATAGGGGACCTTATGGCAGGATATCTGTTAAGACATCAGGGAATAGCTTCGATAGTACTTGAAGGAGCTATAAGGGCAAAAATTGTTGTGGGCAGACATGGATTGGAATACATCCAGCAAATAACTGCAGGCGTAGGTTGCAAGTGCCACTCTGAAATGAAAAGGTTGGCACGGGAGAGTAATTCGTGGCGGACCGCATCAAATCATTTCGGGGAAGAAAACTGAATCGATCAACTAATCGATTTGCATTCACTTGAGTTAATTCTCTTTCGCACTCTGCACCAGTCGATAGCGCGTCTACAGCCTGTTCGGGACAACTCACGCAGTCGTTTCCTACTAGAAAGGTGCTGATAACTGTTTCGGAGACTGAAAGAACTTGGATGATCTTGGATGACACGGGAGTAATGTTTGTGACAAGAAAGACATTATGACCAGACGAAAGTACAGTTGTCTGGCCATAACTGTAGGTTCTTTGAATGCTTTGGGACTTGGTTCATTGGATGTACAACATGTTAAGTATTAGTTCGCTTTATTACATGCATGATTACAAAGTTTTACTTGGCTTGATATAATCCTTTGGTACAGGAGAACACGAATATTTACGACTTTCATTGACTTTAAAACGTCTCTCGATGCACATATCATAAAATTCTTCTCTCGAAGTATGACATTCAACATTTGCAAAAATACATTTCCTCTTGAGACTTGAATAATTCTTTAGTCCTACTCGCTCATGTAGAATGCTTCAGTTGAGGTCAAGAAATGGGACAGAGTGTTTCCATGCTCGACCTCCACTGAAGTGACGAAAATCGTGGGATAGCGATCTGTACGAGTAGCGATGCAGGTTGTATCGCGTATGCAAGATATAAAATGGCAGTACATTGGCAAAGCTGTTAATTTTTTTCAGATGAGTCAAGTGAAAAGGTGTCCGACGTAATTATGGCCACATGACGGGAATTAGCAGACTTTGAACTCTGAATGGTAGTTGGAGCTAGTACATGGGACATTTCACGTCGGAAATCGTTAGGGACTTTAATATTCCGAAGTCCACAGTGTCAAGAGTGTGCCGAGAATACCAAACTTCGTGTACTAACTCTCGCCACGGCCAACGCTGTGGCTGACGGCCTTCACTAAACGACCGAGAGCGGCGGCGTTTGTTTGTAGTGTTGTCGGTGCTAACAGACAAGCAACACTGCTGAAATAACCCAGAAATTAATGTCGGACGTACTGCGAGCGTATCAGTTAGGGCAGTGCTGCGAAATTGGCGTTAAGGTGCTATGACAGCAGACGACCGAGGCGAGTGCCCTTGCTAACATCACAGCATCGCCTGCAGCGCCTCTCCTGGGCTCGTGCCATATCTGTTACACCCTAGACGACTGGGAAGCCGTGGCCTGGTCAGGAGAGTCCCGGTTTCAATTGATAAAAGCTGATGGTAAAGTTCGAGTGTGGCTGACCCCACGAAGCCATGGACTCACGTTGACAACAAGGCACTATGCAAGCAGATGGTGGCTCCATAATGGTTTCTGCTGTGTTTAGAGGGAACAGAGTAGGTCGCCTGCTCCAACCGAACCGATCATTGTCTCGAAACGGTTATGTTCGGTTACTTGGTGATCATTTGCAGCCATTGAGCGATGGAATTTTTATGGATGACAATGCTACATATCACTGGGCTACAACTGTTCGTGATTGGTTCGAGCGAATGGTTTGACCTCCCAGATCGCCCAACATAAATTCCGTAGAAGATTTAGGGAACATAGAGAGGTCAGTTCGTGCACAAAATCCTAAACCAGCATTACTTTCACAGTTATGGTCAGTTATAGGAGCATGGCTCAATATTTCTGAGGAGACATCCAGCGACTTGTTGAGTCCACGCCACGTCGAGCTGCTGCACTGCGGTGGGCAGAAGGATGTTCAACTTGTCACCTCGGTGTATGTTGGCCTCTGTGCGTGTTCTTCAACCTCTCCCATTAGAAACAATATCTTTCTATCGACAAGTGTTTTGATGTGAATATTTGCTACTGAACACGGCCACAATACCGCACTCGATTAGTGTCGAAATCATTTGAAATTGATTTTATCCAGTACGTTCATTGGTCGCACTTCTGCCACAATGCATCAAGGTGCACATTGCTGACTTATTGCTTATTATTCACACAAGTCTGAGAAAGTAAGTTGTGCACATTTTCAAGATTTGGTAAGCATTACTAAAGTTAATGCCCTAATGCCATTTTTCGCACTCGTGTGGCAACACAGCTGACGCTCAATGAACCGTGTCTCCATCTTTCGAGACACCTTGTTGGCACTACCGTCCGCAGTGCCACAGGTCACCCGTTTCTTGTCTTTCCTTGCAGCGCTGGCCCACTTCTGCGTCTTTCTTTCAACAGATCTGGTTCGGTATCGTTAGAAATCATGTGTCACCATACGTCGCAATCATTTGTCGTTCACATAAAATTCAGAAGTATTATCCTCATATCTCAAATGATGCATGATCGTTGCAAGTGCTAGCGATGCAGCCGTCATACACGGCCAAGAGGTGAGTCGGTTGCATGGATAGCCTATCCAGCAGTGCCTGGCAGTGAAGGCGATGCAGCCCGGATAGTGATCTCCGACCACAGTGTCTCGTTGACTGCACGTTCCATGGCAGTTTCCAAGCCGGTCGTTGGTTAGTGGGATCTCGGTTCGACCCTCGCGCTCATCAGTGCGCGACTGTATGAAATCAGGCTTGTTGAATGGTACTGCCTGACGTTAGTGGCTGCACCAGTGAATGGTGCTTGAGTGGCAACGCTTCTCCACACCACAATGCAGTCACCTTTTTTCCAGTGATCCCCGATGTGAAGTCTGTTTCCGGCTTCGCAGGCGCTATTTGTGTGTGGCCTGGCCCAGCGTACTTTGCTTTCTGAACCCGAGGTGTCACACGGTCACCCAGCCATGATGAATTGGCATCCTGGTTTTCATTAAGACAACCTGTTGAAGAATGGGTGGTTTTGCTGACGTACCGATGACAGAAAAAGTGGCATAATGGCGAAACAGCTGCTTTCTGTAATCTTGGTTGGTTATGCGTTCATCAGGTAGTGATGTGAAAGGATTGGCTAGTGGGCATTAAAACACACAAAGAACTTCAGTTACATACTGCGACGCTTTCTTCATAGCATTACGGAACATACTTATTTTCTTCTTTGGTTTATAAGTATGGGACCGAGGTCCCTTTATTGTAGCAGATTAATTTAGTCCCAAGGAGTATTACTCTGGCAATAACTTATTTTTTCTACTATTGTGATTGAGCTCTTTCAGTATAGAGCGACTGAAATGTATACAAATTTTTCTATGAGCCTAATGTAAAACTGCCAGCGCCACGTTACCATGTGGAGCCGCTGTCGGAGTCCTGTTTAGTTCCATCTGTCACAGAAACCGTGGTCGGAGGTTGATGGGCAACACGGCAACAGGTGCACACTGGCAGGTCATATACTGTACCTGAGAGTGGCCGGGCTGTGGCCACATGCACAGGCAACCCGCTACTTGCTGCACACAGTGATGGTGCAGCTGTGTGCCATCGCCTACATCGCCGTCGGTGTGGCCAGCATTTACACCGCCAGAGGGGACGTGGACGGCATATCGCACACGCTAATGCATTTGCTCGAGGTCGTCTCCGGCATGGTCAAAGCGGGGCTCTTCTTCAGCAAGAGGCAGTCCTTTAACCGCCTGGTGCAGGACCTGGATCTGATGGTGTCCGAGGACTGGGACCGCCCCGAGCTGGAGTCCGCACGCCGCTGGGCCCGCCGGATGACTGTGTCGCTGACTACCTACATCTACACCCTCATCCTGCTGTGGCTGCCGGCGCCGCTGCTGGCCGGCGGCGACCAGAAGCTGCTGCCGGTGGTGCAGATCGAGGGAGTGGACTGGTCGCTGTGGCCCGGCGCGTACGCCGCGCTCTACGCCCTGCAGTGCGCTGTGCTCCTCACCCAGGTGCCCGTCGTCATCGGCCTGGACTGCTTCTTCGTGGCGGCCATGCTGCACGTGGCAGCCCTGCTGCAGCTGCTGGGGCAGCGCGTGTCCGAACTGCAGCTCATCAATGGCGGTGTCGCGGACCTGGCTGGCGATGTGGGTCTTAAGAGGCGGCAAGTGCTGTACGCGGAGCTCTGTACCTGCATCGTGAACCATCAGAAGATCACGAAGTAAGTCTGTATAAAGGTCGATTCACAATTGATGGAAGGGAATAGGATTGGAATGGAAGAGCAAAACATTCCACAATGCATTTCAAATGGCGTCATTCATGCAGATCATGAAGGGACCTAGCCTGCATTGAATTGAATCTCACTGTTAGGATTTCCGAGCAATATAGTTTTGATGTTGCTCACTCATGTTACAGTGGTGTTTGGAATTTCAGCGACATTCTATTGTCCTATTTATTCTTTTGTTGATATTCATCTTACAATCTCTTTTCAAACAGCAGTCAGTTCCGTTAAACTTATCTTGCAAGTTCTTTCTTATCTCTAACAGAACTGCTCGTCTTATAACACTGTGTACACCTGGAACATTGCACATTGTATAATAAGCAGTTTAATGTTCAGCTTGTTCGAAATAAAAACGAAAAGCGCTGGTAATACAGTTCTGTCTCTGTCATTACTTTCAGGATTATTAACAAACATTTCCATAAGTTTTCTTAGTGTTTATTGAACTTACTATTCTTCTTTAATTCATTAAATTACATGTCTGTAGCACCCATTATTATAATATTTTATTAATAATAAATTAATTGATGTAACTTTGTTACCCCTTACTTCCCTCCATAACCGGATTAACTATTCCTCGCTTTCTCTGTAGGTGTCCTGTGTACCAATCACTTCTTTGCGTGGTTCTGCACACACATATTTTTTCTAGAATTTGATTCATTACCTCGTCATCAGTTACCCGACCAATGAATTTAGTTTGAAGTATTCCTCTGTAGCTTCACATTGAAAAATGTCATACTGTTTTCTTGTCTGAACTGCTTATCGCCCACAATTCACTTTCTTACGAGACTACACTCCAGATAAATACCAGAGAAAATAATTCCTAGCATTTAAATTTATATTTAATCTTAACAAATCTCTTTTTTCAGAAAAATTTGTCTTTTTGTTCCTAGGCTGAATTTTATATCAGCTCTAATTGGTCTGTCACAGTTATTTTGCTGCCTAAATAAAAAAAAATTGATCTACTACTTTTTGCGTCTCATTTCCTAATTTTTCCATTAGGATCACCTGTTTCGTTTCAGCTACGTTCTATTGTCCTTTTTATTCTTTTGTTGATATTCGTCTTAAAACCCCTTTTCAAACAACAGTTTACTCCGTTAAACTTATCTGAAAATTCTTTGCCATCTCTAACGGAACTGCAATACCATTTACGAACTTCTGTTTTCATTTCTTTTCCCTGGAACTTCTTCTTTCTCCTTCCAGCTCTCTCATTGATTTCCGTTGGCGTTTGCTAAATGTACATGTTGATTGACATTGGAGATAGGCAATAACATCGTCTAACTCCATGCTCAGCTACAATTTCATTTTCATGTCCTTCGTTTTTGATGTTATTACGACATGGGTCGTTGGCGCTCAGTAATATAACCTTTTGCAATTTAATGTAAATGAGTGTCCACCTTGACTGGACAGGACTTTCCGGGTGAGTATACAGATTTAGAGTTCAGTAAATTCAACCTCTGAATGAATGTGAATGTGTCTGCTAAGTGGGGATGTAATCGGCCAGGGTTCAGTCTCTGTTGCATGTGCTGCAGGTACCTGCGCGACTTGGAGGCCGCCATGAGCACCATGGTGTTGGTGCAGCTCTCCACCAACATGATCTGCCTCTGCATGGGTCTCTATCAGCAGATTCAGGTGAGGACAAAATACGTATGAGGCCTGTTTTCTTTAAATATAATTTTATTTTAAGCAAACCCAAGTGCACTTTCAAAGCTCCTAAATAACAGCTGTGTAGAAGGTTACGTGTCCACTTACTTTGCGCACACTTAATGCGTGTAGGGAAACAGTGAAGCGACTTTGTCGCCACCTGTGCCACACTGAGGCCGCCTTTGTCAGTACAGGACGTGAACATTTTATTCCCATAGTGTTGACATCTGTTGGGTACAAAAAGCAATGGGCCTCACTGTATTGCGGTAAGGTGTAGCCTCTAGGATAAAACACCCCTATCCAAATAGGGAAGAGACAGCGGAGGCATCTTGATGTCACGGAAAATCGTCTCGATGGTCATCTCAGCGGGGTGAGACGTCTCTGGGTCGGCGTCACTGACATCTATAAGAATTGAGATGAATCTGGCAGTCTCACCTCCGTCCCTAGTAACATGGTCTTGAGCTCGTGGAGGATCCGGTTGCGGATGCTGTGTGTATTGTAGCTGGAGACTCCCAAATTTAGCCGATCTGAAAAACAAAAAACGGGTTTTCGTCTTTCAACCAAACCCTGACGGGGATTCGTGGATGTAGCTAACTGAGGAGGTGTTTCCTGGCGTAGGCAGGACAGTCTATCTGTACTTCAACCATAGAGTGACACAACAGTTTGAAGATTCGACCAAGGACCCGTCTTTGTTGTCCCCAGAGGAATGCAGCGGCAAACACCCTGTCATTTAAACTTCCTGCAAGACTTACACCTGCCAGACTGGGACTCAAACCTGGGACATTTCCCTATTACAGGAAACTGCTCTACCGACTAAGCTACCCAAGCTCGACTCAAAAGTCGTTTTCCCAGCTTTTCTTCCGCCAGTACCTCATCTCATACCTTCCAACCTGCGGAGTAGCCACAACTGGAAATGTAAATTATCACTGATGTTCAAAGATCCTTGTCGACATTTCGCTGTGACGGCGATCACGGCCAAAATTCCTCATCGCCATTCTGTTGTGACGGCAGACACTGGTGTTGCAGGACATGCCCTAAGTTGACGGTTTCTCGAAAGGTGGCTATGTAACAACCAATGACAGTTTCACTAAAATATATAAATTTACTCGTATCGAAGTCACAGTGTATACAGTTTAAGTATGAATATGAGAAACACCAGTACCTTAATTAGCATGTAGATGTAAGATCCAGCCAATAGAGTCAAATGATCGATTTTTGCACAAAGTCCAACTTAAGAGGGTTAAGCAATCGGTTAGACAATTGCATAAATTAGCGACCGGCGACCTCCATTGACCGCTTAGGCCATTAGAAAGAGGAAAACAGCACTTACGTGAAAGAGTTACTAGATTACCATTACATAACTTAGCGAGCGGCGACCTCCTCGGCGAAGATGGTGCAGGCCGCCGTGGTGTGTAGAAGCACTGCTGCGAAGGCTCTGTGGTCCAAGAGTCCCATAAGGCGGCACAGCACGCTGTCCGTGACGCTGGAACAGACTGAGGGCCCACCGCTGCACCCTCAACAACTGCCGCAGTTACACCGCTCAGTACGATGGCTCAAGCTGAGAAAATGTGTCACAGTACACACCACACACACACACACACTCACACACACACACACACACACACACACACACTGTGGGTGTCACAAAATAAGATATCAGAATAGAAAAATAATTCCAGAAATACTGCAGAGCATGCACTAAGAAACTGAAACAGCCACAAATTTGCAAATCAACTCGGCTCATCTCCGATTTACAGAGGAACTGAGAACGAGACAGGCGAGGCAGTGAGAGTCTTGATACGGCCGGAACAATTACGCTCAGTTGCAGAAGTTCGAGCTATGCTTTCAGACAGGAAGTGGGTTTCTCGAAGCCAAACTCCACACTCGGCGAAAAAGCAATAAGGGAGCTTAATTCGGCGGCTATGAATCAGTCCCATGCGCAGTTTGATTACGACGTGATAAATTAATCAAGTCAGGAAGACTTGACTGAGCCCTAGGCTAAGAAAGGTTCAGACCCCACAAAACCGTCGTGGACACGTAAACTTCCCGATGACCGGAGTCAGTACGCCTCGTCACTAATTCGAACCCTCTCGCCACTAAAGGAGGAGGACGTCGCCGCCCACACACCCCCGGCCACCGGTCCAAGCTCACCACTCCCCGCGGCAGCATCTCGCTTGCCCGATTGCGACACCGCCACCATGCCCCCTACATAAACAGCGCGGATACAAACTCATGGGGACGAGGCGGGAAATTTGTTAATGGAAAGGAAGCCGACACGGCTCGGTTAGTTGAAATCACCACAAGCATGGTTCCTTATCTATATGACTTTCGTAAATAGTTGAAAGTGGGTAGTTGAAAGCATGTCAACCCTTGCTTCTTATCTGTATGGAGCTGTAGAATAATAATAACAAAATGATGACAGATCTCAGTATACGTTTCTTTTATACGTGCTCCTCCACATTCATACGGAGTTTCCATACATAACTTTAATTTTACAGCATTTGCAATCGAATTACTTTTACATGTATCTATTCTATTGGTTCTGGTGACGCTAAAAATTAGCTGAAACTAGGTAATTTAAAGAATACCAACCCTCGTTTCTGAAAAGTAGCGTAAAGTGGGGAGCTGAAAGCATCACATGGCCTTTTTCGTACGTATGTGGAAAGTAACCGAAGGTGAGTAGCTGAAAGCGTTGCATGCACCGTTTCTTACCTATATCACACGTCGAAGTAACATTGCGGCACTTAATTTGAGGGCCCATTGTGTCTGGCACCAAGTGAATACAAAGATCGAGCCATCGTTGTATTCTGGACGCCAAGTGTACCTCAACCTGTAACTTACACCAGTAGTGCCAATAATGCAAGTCACATGTACATTGTACTGTTATAAAACACATCTTTACATGTTTAACAATACAGATACTTTTTGGTAACTTTAAAGTGCTATATTAATTTTGGTGCGGGCATCCATGGTTCAGAGATCGAAGTTTCGTTTGTGGTACAGAGATGTGTGAAACGTTTCAGAATGAAATTTTCACTCTGCAACGGAGTGTGCAGTGATATGAAACTTACCGGCAGATTAAAAGTGTGAGCTGCGCCGAGACTCGAACTCGGGACGTTTGCCTTTCGCGGGGAATTGCTCTACCCAGATAGGAGACGAAGTACTGGGGGGCTTAAAGCTGTGAGGACGGGTCGTGAGTCGTGCTTGGGTAACTCAGTCGGTAGAGCATTTGCTCGCAAAGGCAAAGGTCCCGAGGTCGAGTCTCAGTGTGGCATAAAGTTTTAATCTGCCTGGAAGTTTCGTGTGAAACCTTTTCAAAGACATCACCACTCCTGAGACTCTTAGTAGAAGTACAGCAAGCCTTTCACATACTCACTGAAGTTCTTTTCCGTATAATTTGTCTTGCAGATTAGAAGTGACAGTGTGTGTGTGTGTGTGTGTGTGTGTGTGTGTGTGTGTAGGGTGGGTGTGCGTGAGTGCGCGTATCTGCGTGTGCATGTGCGCTTGTGCCAACTCCCGTGCCGTTCACCCATGCTCCCCTCGCCCCATAACCTGCATAGAGGCAACCTGGGTGTGAGCATCATTAAGTTTATGAACTGTGGGCCAGAATTCTCATTATATTCCTTCTGGAGGCAACTGCATTTTTGCAGTATGTTGTATGAAGAAAACTGCATGAATTACATGCCTGCCTTAGGGGACTTTCAGCATGGGGCAAGGTTTACCAGCTGTTTATTTTTATCTACTCACTCACTACAAAGCTGGCATTTCATAAGTAATCGTTAACCATAGTTCTTCCCGAGGTTTGTTGCTGAAGCTGTGGGAACCTCTCAGTATTTATGTGCAACTCAAAAGTGTAGTAGTTTGGTGCGACCTGGCATTCCATCCCTTTCCCCATCCTCGCCCCCCCCCCCCCCCCTCTCCCGCGGCCCAGTTGATATGGTTCATTTTTAGATGTTTGGGAATTAGGCGATGGTATAGCCTCGAGCACCGTGGCGGATGCACCTTGAGGTGCTTGCACCTTAAGGAATAGGTAGCTATAAACGAAGGCTTTTCCACTGAGTGAGGGCAAGGTGACGGTTTGCGCTCAGCTGCTATGCCGACATCACTTAACACCCCTGCTCTGATGGACAGATTCACGGTTGGCAGATGCGCCTCTCCAGTCTTACTTGTACGTCTGATAAGCCTACTAAGTGCCCCAAGAAGCATTATGTACGTCACCGATCTTTATGATCCACGAATCTTTGACCTAGATTTATCTTAATTCTTCTCAAAACATCAAACAGTATGATCAGTCTCGTTATTTCTAGGTCGCCGCCGTACTTGCCAACGATGTTCATCCGTGACTGCAGAACTGTGGTTCATGGCTGAACCAAATGAGACGACATTCATTAGCGGTTCTAGGCGCTATAGTCTGGAACCGCGCGACCGCTACGGTCGCAGGTTCGAATACTGCCTCGCGCATGGATGTGTGTAATGTCCTTAGGTTAGTTAGGTTTAAGTAGTTCTAAGTTCTAGGGGACTGATGACCTCAGAAGTTAAGTCCCATAGTGCTCAGAGCCATTTGAACCATTTGTTCCGAAGGGCAATATAATCCTGGCTGAAAAAGAAAGCTTCATATCCCGTTAAAGAGTTTGTAAATAATTGCGAAACAACATCTTTATCAGTTATTCTTGAGAGTGTGTGTATAGCAATTAAGAATAGTGTAGTTAAATTTCGCCAATGTACAATATGTTTAAAGGGTCCATTCCTGTATCAGCACGTTCTTGTGCATTTATGTATGCCAAACACAGCCTGTATTTAAAAAGGTATGACACATATGTATGTAACTATTTACGATCGCTTATGAAGCTTGACAGCTATCTACGGGTTAGTAATTAAATAAAGAATGGTCGCTTAAGCTCATCTGTGCGCAGTGAAAGTAATCCAATCTTGTTTTCGCTATCGTCATTTAAAGTTGGTTCTTGAAACCTTATACGTGCGCTGGTTCATCTTTAGGTTCGTAAACTTGATATTTGAGCTGTGTTTGTTATATAATCTTCATGATCCTTTCTGTTATAGTCTTCTACCTGTTTTATGCAGGGACGTAATAATGTATGTACTTCATCATTTAGTTTTTACGCTACAAGAGTGATTGCTTTTACTATTTGACAGGATTCTAATATTTTTCTCAAAAAGCATTTCCTATTTTTTTAAATACTTAAAATGTAGATAATTTGTATTTGTAAAATGTAAAATGCTCCTCTTGAACTTTTTTATTTCATACTTCATAGTTTTCATTCATTTAGTGAGTAGTTTTTTAAAAACAAAACTAGTACTATGGCGAATACAGATGCCGCAGTAAGTTCCAAAAGCATACCTGTCACGTGAATATGGATGGCCACGTCCCTGGTTATCAGAATAAGCAGTAAGACTTGAGTGAACGTTGTATGTTTACCTACACTATTTGTTTAATGTTAAACGTATCGAAATCATCTGATAGCGTCAAAGAAATTGAATGAGCGAGAGAGCAAGGTTACACATTATATTTATAACTTCAAGAGGTATGTGTATGGCCAAATCTCAAAGCAATTTATGCAAAAATGTTTATGATGCAGCCAGGTCAAAGTGTCAATCATTTTGGAATCTGTTTTCAAGGTTTCCTAAAACTTGTGAAACCTATTTGGAACTAATTGGAAAATGCCGTACTCATCTGTGTCCCACACGATGGAATTCATATCGTAATTCTATTCAAGATGTACTCATACTGAAGTTTACCCTAGATGAAACATTAAGGAAACTCGGATTAGCAACTTTTAAAGAAATTAAAATACAATTTCTTAATGAATGGATGAGCCGTTAAACATCTATTTCTGACACTATCAGAAATTTAGAAGGGGTCAAGATACATACGATGGATGTCTTCTGCCAGAACTAATGAAAATGCAAAGAATGCTAAACAGCTTGCAAATAGATAAACCTACGTACTGTGGTGTGCTGATAGAGGTTATTAAAGAAAGTCTTGATAGGAGTTTTGAGAGAATGTATAAATTAGAGGAAGCAAAAGCAAAGGATGGCATATTAGCTTCCATATCTTATCCTTTTTTCAGATTGAAACGGCTACCACAGGCTAGCAGAGAATAGTTAAAGAATTGTTTATTTGAGAAGCGCAGAAGATGAAATAAGAACAAGAAGTAGACGAAAAATATGGGAAGAACTTTCAACATTCTGATAAAAAACACAGTGAATCTCATTACCTGTTTGTCGATGACCCTGATTCTTCGGCAGCCAGTGATAGTGGAAACACTACACTAGATCTGGGAACACTACAATTGTTAAAAGTTAATGGCAATGGTTTAGATTCCTTGGACAGATAACCAACTGTAAAATTTGTTTCCATAAGTGCCAAGACCTGCTCCTGTTGAACGACTATTTTCTTTTGGTGGGATAATAATGAGGCCACATGAACGAAACATAGAAGATAAAATATTTGAACAATTATTGCTGTTAAAATCAGTGAAAATTGGCGTTAAAATGTTCACTAACTAGAGGTATTTTATTTGAATAAATATATTTTGAAAATACGTATTTTGCATTTTGTATTTAAATGCTTTTATTTCAAACCATTTAGTATTTACATCTGAAATAGAAAAAATAATAATTATTTGTATTTTGAATTTAGATACTTTTAATAAACTATCTTGCCCATCTCTGCCACTCTACAAGTTATTAGAGCATCTTCCTGTTCCATTCACCTATAGAACATGGGAAGAATGACGGTTTCAATTCCTCTCTGCGTCTAATCTTGCCCTTACAATCCCTATGAGAGTGATATATAGGGGATTGTATAATACAATCCTAGTGTCATCATTTGAAGGTTGTTCTTGAAACTCTGTAAACGGGATTTCTCGGAATAGTTTGCATCTTTCTTCAAGTGCCTGCCAGTTCAGTTTCTTCAGCATATCTGTGACACTTTCCTACTGGTCACCACACCTGTGACTAATCGTGCTGCCCTCCTATGTTTACGTTAAATACCCCTCATTAGCCCTGTTTGGTGTGGGGTCCCATTCACTTAAGCAAAAAACTAACTGGTCCTATGTGATCATTTCACTTCATATCTCTGCAAATTGTCACGTTCACGTATTTGTATGGTCTGACAGATTCCAATTTAGACTTGTGAATCTCGCCTCCATTGTATACTATTTTTTTGTTTGTTTGTATTTTTGTTTTTGAACTGCAAAATTTTACATTTCTGAACATTTAAAGCAGTTTTCCAACCTTCTAATCACTATGAAATCTTATCAACATCTGACTGAGTATTTGTGTGGATTTTTCCACTCAATATTTCTTTACAGATACCTGTATCACCTGCGAAAAGTTTGAGATAGCTGTTAATATTGTCTGCAAGGTCGTTAATATACAACATGAACAAAAAACGCCTCAGCGCACTTCCCTTCGACACTTGATGTTACCTCTACATCTGTCTCCACAAAAGATAACATTCTGTGTCCTCAGCTCAGTCACAAATTTCGCTTAATACCCCATACGATCGTACTTAAGATAGTAATTGTAGGTGTGGCACTGAGTCACAGTTTTCAGAACTCGAGAAATATTGCATCTTCCTGGTTGCCTTGATCCACGGCTTTCAGGACGTCATGCAAGAGAAGTGTGAGTTGTGTTTCACATGATAGATATTTTTCGGAATCCATGTTGGCTGACCTGGAGGAGGTCATTCTGTTCGAGATACCTGATTATATTTGAGCTGAGAATATTTTCTGAGATTCTACAACAAATTAACGTCAAGGCTATTAGACTGTAGTATTTTGGATCACTTGTGATACATCGAGCGAGGTGGCGCAGTGGTCAGCACACTGGACTCTCATTCGGGAGGATGACTGTTCAAACCCGTGTCCAGCCATTCTGATTTACGTTTTCCGTGATTTTCGTGAATCGCTTCCGGTAAATGCCGGTATGGTTCCTTTCCTAATCCGATCGAACCGATGACCTCGCTGTTTGGTCCTCTGCCCCGTATTAACCAACCAAACAACTTCTGCTACCGTTCTTGTAAATGGGCGCGAACTCTGCTTCTTTTCAACTACGGAGAAGAGTTCTTTTTGCTGGAGGGAAATACAGTACATTATGGTTAAAAGAGGGACTAACTCGGAGATTTGGCATGGAATGTGATAGGCATTCCGTTGGACCCTATACCCTTGTTCTCATTTGGCTATCAAGAGCATGTTCACCTATTCTTATAAAGCTGAGCTAAAATTCATTCACGTTGTCCTCTCTAAAGCTAAACGTTTTGAATTCTTTATCGAGGTACGATACTACTGCTTCTTCATCCAATTTTCTGAAGATATAAATCCTAATTTTTTTTAGTTGCCCTTTGTACTTGCTTAATTATTGTTGCTACAACTACCTCATGGTCACTCACTACAGTTTCTCAAAGATGCTAGATCTGTCTGATGTCGTTAGTTCCAGTACGTTTCCATCATTACTGAGCTTCCAAGAATCTGTTCTAGGTAGTTCTCTGAGAACGCATTTGGTAATGTTTCGTCTTTGCAGATAGTCTTGTCACGCTGACCATTTACAAAACTGATTTTTACCAGTTGACTGATGGATTATTTAAGTCTCCTACAGTGGTGATTAGTGTGACTGGGGAACTAAAATATTAGTGAACTCCGTTTTTGCCTGAAACTTTCGGTTCTGTCCTGAGGTGAGTCTAGTGGTCAATGGAAGCCTCTGATTACAAGTTTACACCCACTCTTGGTATTAAGTTTTGCCCAATCTCGGACGCAGTTTCAATTTGTATTTCGTTGGAACTGAGTTGCCGTCTAATGCGACAGATACGCAATCTCCGTTTATCATTAGCATATCTTTTTGTTACACGCTGAAATTATCCCTAAAAAATATCGCTGCTGTCAATTTCATTTTTAACCAGCCTTCTCAATCGAGTTTTATATGAACTTTATCGCTTTTTAGGACCGCTTAGAACTCTGACACTTTTTGCGAATGCTTCGTTAGTTAATCACTATGATTTTCATACATCCGCCGTTAGAGGACATTTCCTTAGATCTTATATTTCTGGGCCCCGTAGAGCTATCGTTGACTAGAAGTGAGTCGCCTAATCTAAAATAAAACCTGTACGCACTCAGCCAC
Source organism: Schistocerca americana (assembly GCF_021461395.2). NCBI lineage: Eukaryota > Metazoa > Arthropoda > Insecta > Orthoptera > Acrididae > Schistocerca > Schistocerca americana. Next base: position 1,101,775,295 of record NC_060120.1, on the reverse strand, counting down.
CTGGCTAGTCGCCTCTGATGTGTATTGCTCGCCCGATACATTTAGAGCGACCCTACACTTCACAACCATACGACAGAAGACCGTGTAGGGCGACGTGACCTCAACTAGGTCCCGGAAAATGAATGCCAAAAACGCATGGCTAATTCATTCAGCAACATCTGGAAACCCATCACCGAAGAGAGCACTTGAGCAACCAGTTTTGTCTGTCTAAAGTGGATGTCAAATTCTGGCCATGTAAGCATGCCAGCCAAAGAATCTCAGTAGGAGTGAAACGTGGTCTATCATCATACCCTGCCACCTCTCTCCTGATACTCTATCCTTCTCCGCTCCTCCTCCTCTCTCCTGAGTCGTAACGCTACCCTTCCTCTGCTCTCTAATTCAATCACAGCTCAGTAAAAAATAAATAAATAAATAAATAAAAATGCCAATCACAGCCCAGTGTTTTAACGGCCATTAAAACTAAACAGGCCAGTCAGTATGTAGACGCAGTCTTCGCCATGTACACAGGTATCAGAACAACCTGTATTTTGGATGATGTTTAAAAGTATTCGATTGTTTTAGAAACACGTGTAAAGATATTGACAATACTGGTGTAAGCTCCAATGTTTCCAGCTCCGTATTATTTAATAAAAGTATTTGTGTCAAATACTGTACTTGAAATTCTGCCCTGTCAATATATTGCGTCACACATGGACGCACACCGACACACACACACACACACACACACACACACACACACACACAATGTTTATTTCAACGTCATTTCCATGTCTTAAGTTGCTGGTAGATCAGCACTTAGAACGAGCATAGTTCACGTACTGCACCTCACTTTGTGTAAGGTGCAATGGACCCTCATATTAAATATTTCCGCGTCTAAACTGTATTTATTATGCAATATGTAAACACACATGATAGTTATCTCTATGTTATTACAGAGTTAGAACACTCAAATTTGACAGATTCTGCTAGGCCTAAATGACGCTATGAATTTACAAAAAAATACATCTGCAGACACACAATGGCGACATCAGCGTTATTAGCACATCGAAAATGTCTGTCAAAATACTTAAAGGGTGTAACTTATGGTACTCCTGCATTTAAAATGTTTACAAAAATACGTCAACAAAGCTAACACAGTATTACGTCAAATGTCACAATGATGTTTTCACGCCTAAAATATCTACGAAAATATGTAAAGGGAGTAACTTAGAGGTAAAAATTTTGATATTTTAAACATTTTTCGGCTGTGCGCTCACCAGCCGTATATGCAAATATTTAAAAACGTAAGTCAGCCAACCGGTTGCACTTGACTTTTACAACAACAAAAAAGTCGTGTGGAACCTGTTGGCTGACTGTTACATTTGCACAGGTAACTTACAGTATTGTTGTATATAAATTGTTCTATAACTGTACAAATCAAATGGCTCTCCTAAAATGACTTGCTTAGCAGGGAGTTGGAAGTTCCTCCTAGGTCTAAGTAAGACTGTTACCAGGGGCGCCAACTTATAAAAAATATTGAGGGGGGGGGGGGGGCATACTGGGGGTCTTGCCCCGAAGAATTTTCTAAATTTTAGATGAAAAATAGTGAATTTCAAAGTTTTTTAATAATTTTAGAGTCATATTATCAACATTAGAACCCGGAAAACTGGACTATCAATAACTCGACACTCTGGGAAACTCGACAAGCCTGACACAATTTTTGGCTTTGAAAAAAGAAACAAAACATAAACGCGCACGGTATTTTCGTAAAAAGCTAATTTAATTTACAGTAATAATCATGCTTATAGACTATTACAGAGCAGTGAATTATAGCTCTGAAATGACTGAATTATTTTCAAATAAATACAAAACTATCACTAAAAGAATAAACATAAAATATTGTTGTCGTAAGTAATAGCGCTTACATTAATAAATGAAATAGCTAACTTTGAATAAGGGTTCATTAAATAAAAACAGTATCTCAAAGTTAAGGCTTTAATACAGTCAATAAAGTTAATACAGTATACTTTCAGTACTATAGTAATACAGTACTAAACTAGTACTAATATTTCGAAACTGAAAATTTAACATTGTGTATTTAATTCTCTTTTTTATGAAAATTTTTAATATTGCTCTAAATGCCATTATTACGGCTAGAGTGTCTTTAGAAAGGTATAAATGTCGACCATCTGACTGCATTACTGAATATGAAGTCGTTGATGACTGGTCGGATATCCAATTCATCCAAAACAACTCGGTGGGCATGAAGAACAGCCAAGTTGTTCAATCACTTCTGTCCCATTGTTGATCGGAGATATGACTTCAGACATCTAAGGGCGCTAAATGACTGTCCTGCTGTTGCTGTCGTGATTGGAACTATTTGGAGAAGCTTAATGCTTTTCACTACTTCACATAACATTTTTCCAACTGCAGGCTCTTGTGTAATGTACTTTCTTACATCACGCATGTTTTTTAAGACCAGTTGTTTTTTATTATCGATATCGGCTAACATATTGAAGTGTAAGCGCAGTCTCTCAACGTCAAGGTTATTTTTGAAAAACGCAGTTGATTTTTCCAAATTTGTTTCACCTCTGGTTACTAAAAGCAAGCACTCTTGTTCAACTGCAATGATCTGTGTAAGTCCAATTGAAGCAAACCGCTCAGTAATGCCAGATTGCACCATTTCACAAACCTCAGTGTAAATAGCTTTCTGGTATTCCTTTGGGGTTTTGAAAGTGTGCGGTGTATTGGCTTCGTTGTTTTCATACTTCTTTGGTTTACTTCGATTCTGAGGAAGTGAAGGATCATCAACTTGTGAAGGTTTTGCTTTTAAACACAATTCCCAAAAGTGTTCAAAACTATCACGCCTTCCATTCAATATACAAATCAAGACCTCATATTTTTTTTCCAAATCAGCAACACTTAGATGAGGGCATTAAATTTTTTCATTGACATCCTCTACAGGGTTCATTGCATGGCAATAAAGAAGTCAACAGAAATAAGTCTTGAATTGTAACATTGACTCAAGGTAGCGTGCACATTTGGAACCCGCCTCTGTTTTGTCATCTGCAGAAAATGTTTCAAAAAACTCTATAAGTTCTTCAAAGTTTTTCGATATCATCAATATACTAGAAACTCGCATAGTCCATCCAGTCGGACAAAGGGGTCGTAGACCAGCTTGGTCGTTGGCACTCTCACAACGTATGTTTCTGAAAAGTCCCATCCCTATGTTGGATTCCCTTACAGTGTTTGTAAAGTCCTTGGCTAAAGCCATATCCATCATAGACGTAACATGACGGAGACTGTCTACAACTGCCAAGTCTAAACTGTGAGCAGTGCAGTACATATAACGTGCGTTTGGTTGTATATCCAAAACTAAATGTTTTAGTCCTTTGAACTTACCTCTCAGATTCGAGGCACCATCATACCACTGCCCTCTTAAGTTATCCATTGACAAATCAAGACAAGAAAAAAGTCTTTTAAAACAGAGTTTGTGATTCAGTGTTGGGGGTATCGTATAAGCCAATAAAGTCTTCATTGATGATTAAGGAATCATTGACAGTACCAATACAAATTGGCATTTGTTCGTGAATCGAAGAATCACTTGTTTCGTCAATCACAATAGAAAAATGTTAAGTCTTCTTGATTGAAGCCAATACCTTACTCAACACAGACTTTCCTAGGAGATCAATGATCTCGTTTTAAAAATATTGGGACGTCCACTTTTGCCCCGAACGCCGTAACCAATCTTTAAACTCAGTTATGTCATTCTTTCAGAGTTCCAACAAATGAAAAAAATTTGAGTTTACATCTTCGTGCCCTCTAATTGCTAGTCCTTGTCGGCATAGAAATTACACGGTGGGAAAAATTGTCTCAAGGGCTAAACGGCCTTTCTTCGTAACACTATCTAACTGTTCATTCAATTGGGAGGCCGCCGGCCAGAGTGGACGAGCGGTTCTAGGCGCTACAGTCTGGAACCGCGCGACCGCTACGGTCGCAGGTTCGAATCCTGCCTCGGGCATGGATGTGTGTGATGTCCTTAGGTTAGTTAGGTTTAAGTAGTTCTAAGTTCTAAGGGACTGATGACGGCAGTTAAGCCCCTTAGTGCCCAGAGCCATTTGAACCAATTGGGAGGCCACACTTCAATTGGTGATAGAATTTAGTTTCGGAATACTTTATTTTTGCGTGAACGTATTTTCATAAAGACTGAATTTTTCCAAAGCCTTTTTCCAGTTAGAAAACCGTACAGAAGTAAATGCATTTTTTTAAGAAAATTGTAATAAATTTTTAGCATCTACCTCTTTGTAGGTTTTTCAAAAAACTTTTTCGGTAGATGTTTCATACTCTAGCCATGTACATTTGATCAACCAAGGCTTCTGAAACGATCTTGCCTTACCGGATTGTCCAGGTTTCGGCTGTGATCGGTTCTTGACTGAAGACGACGAAGCAATTGACGACGCAGTAATTGTTGGAGGTTGACTTGCAGTGTCATCATCTTCCAAGTGCGCCTCTTTTGCTAACAAATTTATCCATTGCAAACTTAATTCACAATACACTAAAAGACTAAAGTAAACGAATAAAGCAAGTCATATAAAATAGTTCACTAGGCACTAAAGTCAGAACACTAAACACGTCTGCAGCATGCACTGAATGAAAGAGTCCACACTGAATAACTGCGACAGGACCGTGGGCTTTATATAGCCGTGGCACCGCAATGTCTCAAAGCGTCAAGGCGATGCGGGGCGGAGGGTTCCAGGCGCTTCTGCTCCAGTCCTTTTGATGTCGCCGCGGCCGCAGTGCTGGCCGGCTGGCCCACCGGCACCAGACTTTACCCGAAGATTCGCGCACAAAGGACAAATCCTAAGTGTGCCTACAGCACCATAAATTGTCATAATTCACACCACTCGTTTTCAGTTAACCTGCTTACTACCATAATAATTATTTGTTTTAACTCATTACGGAATGTATTTTAAAAGGTAACTATTCTCAAACAAGGAAAATAAAAAATTCCGACATAATTTTGTGATTTTACGCAGCATAATAAACTAATAATTTTCTTAAATTATTGAGGGGGCTCCACCCCCAAAACGAAGTTTAGAGGGGGCTTGGGCCCCCCTCAGGCCCCATGGAGTCGGCGCCTGTGATGTTACTGGTAGTACAGGAAGTGGCCAGGCACCATTTAATGGAGAAAGAATGCAATGCATGAATAAATAGTGATTAACGTTATTAACTGACTAATGAACCTTTTCTATTACTTTTCATCGTTAACATACCTGTGGTAGCATATTTATCATCTGCCACAGGATTTTCTGACGTTTTAGAGTAACAAATCTTGCTTTATGAAATCTTTAATGTTTTGTATAACTTAAACTATCTGTTTTTATAATACACAAGCATAAATAATGCTGCAAATACGAAATTTAAACACAACACAACATTGTCAAAGACAATAATGGCCAAGGTTTCGCACACAGAGGAAAGTTTAGTGTCTCAAAAATATGATCTGTACAACGAAATACAACTATTTATCAAAATCCATAAAGTTTTTGAATAAAAAACACACATATTGCTTATCATATACAGAAGTATTATTACAGCTCTCTCATTGCTGAGAAAAAATTGAGATTTGCTTCAAAATACAACTGTCTCTATTATTTACGTAGAAACATGATTATTTCGAGTACAAATATGTTTTTATCTATTGCTACACATCGGACTTCGCAGTTTTGCTTTCTAAGGCAAGTTGTTAAATTTTATACGTTTCAGTTTGATAATGAATACGTAATATACAACTGAACTCTGTAGCTATATTAACAGAAAAAAATTGCTTACGAAAGAAAGCAGTAATAGTGACGTGAAAGTAAGGGGAAACCCACTGCCATGACCCTCTGTCCCTAAACTGTTACAGTGGTAATCTACAAACTTGGAATTACTCAGGAGTATGTACCATACAATATATTACATTTCAGTTTATCCTTAAGATAAATTACTGCAAAAATAATTCTGCATGGCTCAGCAGCACTTGAACCTGCGCATTACCATTTGCTTTGCTACACACTCTAATTTAACACATTACATCATTAATTAGCCTACTCATTAGCATCTCATTCTGATTCATTACCATCTTTTTCTCTCTGATGAAGTTTCCCCTTCACTGTTCCCTGACTGAACTACTTTGTAAGGTTGTCCTGCTGCTGGTGTTATTCTATGGATATGCTCCAAACGTCACTGGCATTGATCCATTTCGTTACCAGGTATATTAGGCCGCACTTCATCATCAGTTTCCATTTGCTCCCCGTTATAAAACAAAGGGCTCTTGATATTCTGTTGGCAGTACATTAAAGTAACTCCATTCATTGGTTATCTTAACCAATTCAAATCGTCCAATCACCTCCTCCTTTACAGAGGGTGTAAATTACATTGGAGCGCTACTTATTCAGGCATCCCAGCTTCTCAGCGATTGTAGACAGCTGTTGCCTCTCTCCCAATATTTGTAAGTAGACAGGTTAAGTGCCATATCCAGTAATAAAGTGCATCATCCCTTAGTCAGGTTGTCTAGGTATGGTCATAATCTGTCCTTAACACTTGGAAAAAAGTCATACACACATGAACCGATAGTCCTATTGTTCCAGTCGCGCTGCCAATCATATGGAGTTGAATTTTGTTAATGTTATTTACCACTGCAATCATTTGCACACAGTTAAGTCTGCCTCGAGTTAATAGCGCACTGCGCAATATCATAACGAATGTCGAAGAACCTGCTGCTACAGTCGCAGGTTCGAATCCTGACTTGGGCATGGATGTGTGTGATGTCCTTAGGTTAGTTAGGTTTAAGTAGTTCTAAGTCTAGGAGACTGGTGACCTCAGATGTTAAGTCCCATAGTGCTTAGAGTCATTTGAACCATTTTTTGTCGAAGAACCACATCCTTAGTATTACCAATATAGTTTCGACAGGTTTTATATCGATGGCCTCTGTAAGCCTAAGAAGTACGCTTCGGTGATTTTATTTCAGAGTGGTTCTGAAATTCTCGCATCGCAGACGATGTGCCGATAAACAGGCTGTGAGACCGACTATTGGATTAAAGATAGCATTGCTGCATGCCCTAATAACATGCAACAGTAGCCTAAGGTCTATGGTACCAGCTTACACAAACTTGTGTGTAATTTTCAGTGCTGTCATAACTTTAGTATTCTATACGATTTTTAAAAAGATATGCGTTGCTTGAGTGCAGGCACTACTTACAGGTTCAACCACATTTATCAATGAACTTATTTCAGTCTTTTTACCATACTTTAAAGAATTCATAAAGTGTCTATATTGTTTATCAAAAAATGTAAAGATTTGCTCTATAACATTACAAAACACACATAACACTACTGCTCATCTAACTTAAAGTTTATGATGCACTTGTCAATGAGAACAAATCGACCACTGTACTACATTTTAAAGGATCAAAAAAGTTTTTTATCGAAATATATAACAAATTGTGCTATAATATTACAAAAAATATGCAAGTACTACCTATGTAACATACTGGTAAAGCTGCATTTGTTGATAAGTATAGTTCGATTACTGTGCCAAATTTTAAAGAAACCAAAAACGTATGTATGACTTATTAATATATGTAAATGTCTGTCCTGTAACATTAAATGACATGCATAGCACTACTGCTGACCTAACTTTCTGGTTAAAACGCACAGGTCGACTAGAATAGTTTGATATTTGTTCCAAAGGAAACAATGTTATGCCTGTGTCTTAACTGGCTGTATCATTTGTCAGTAACTTGTTTTAGATCAGCTAAACCGATATCAAAGTCAGATAAATATTATAGTGACTCCGCCCCCCCTCCACAAGCTAGGTAAAACTAAATTACACGGTACAAAACATTGGTCACCTTCTGCTGATAGTGCTAATTTATGTTAATGCACAATGTAGACTATGTGACACTTCAGCCCCCCACACCGCCATGTTACTGCAAAATTGTAACACATTCGCCCATATTGCCATGTTACAGCAAAACTTGTAAGAAATTGCTCCATATATCACCATGTTAGAGCAAAATTGTAACAAATTACCCCATAAACTACAATGTTACAGTCAAGCAATGACTGCAGTCACCCCAATTATGGTGACTATCATCACACTGAATGCAGTTTGGGCAATTACAGTTAGCTTATAGGGTGACTGCTATTATCTCACATTGGAAACTGTGGGACACTTTGATGAAATAGCTTAATGAACAAAACTTGTTATTACTACTTTTCCAACTACTTTTCCAGATCAACCAAAATTTAAAATGGCTCCACTAGGGTATTAACTTTATCTTTCTGTACAAAACATTTGTCAACTTCTGCTAATAATGCTGTCTTACACTATCACACTGTGGAAGCTACATGGTACTTCGGTTCATAAATCGAAATTTTGCAGCAAAATTGTCGCACATTGCCTGATACGTCGCCACTTTAGAGCAGTATTGTGAAAAATTGCCAAATACATCACCATGTAATAGCAAAATTGTAAAAAAATTGCTCTATACATCATGTTACAGCAGAAGTGTAACAAATTGCCTCATACATCAAAATGTTACAGTAAAACTGTTGAAATTTGCCCCATACATCACTATCTTACGGCAAAATAGTAACAGTTTGGCACATACAGCACCATTATTAGGTGAAATTGTAAAACATAACCTTATAAGTAGCTGACTAAACAAGTTGAGACTTGTTCCTACAGTTTGTGACTTTTTCCAACAGGAAAAAGTGATTAGTCAGCAAATTGAGACTTGTCGACGAGAGCGCTTCAAGGCTTGTTCCAACAATCAAAACGCATCAATGTGAGACTGTCGACTAAGCATAGATGCATATAGCAGCATAGCATTCCCCGTGTCACACAAAGGCAGCATCCCTCCCATCCCTCCCTGCTTGCTGGAAAATAGTGATAGATGGTGCATAGTTTCATATAGTCTTCACTGTGTGATAGCGTGTAAGTTAACATCATTAGCAGAAGATGACAAAAGTTTTTGGCACGTTGTAAAGGAGTGACCAGTATTAAATTGAGCATCTTGTCTCCGAACCACAACTAGTACTTGGTATTTCACAAGAGATAGACCGTGACAACAGCAATGATCAGTTCCAAGAGGCTTCTTCAACAAACTCCCAGCAGAGGCACAGTGCAATAACAGCTCCTTTCAAACGTCGGCTTCGCCGTGCTTACATCGGCACACATGCAGTTATCACGTTTTCCGACGAAGCTCTGACACTTTCAGTAACACTGCTCGAGCATGGCACCGCGCACACCGGTGCCAGGTCTCTCGGCCCACCGCTCACTCCTCGCCCCCCACTCCAGTCAACTACCATTTCACTCGCGGCCGATCTCTGCGCCAGAGAACCTCCGGCCACTCCCAGTCTAAAGAGAGGACGTTAGCCCTTGATGCTACTGTCGATAAGTGGGTAAGTGCCCCCACGCCACATACTCCCTCCCCACCCCCTACGATTTTTGCCAGCACCGAAGCTCCCATACTTGCCCTGATGACCCGATTTTATTTGGGAGAGGTGAGCTTCAATCTGTGTGTCGGTTTAAAGCTCTCACGTCCCTTAAGTTCACCGTAACGAGTATTAGATATCCAATTACCTCCAAGGGTCCCTTGAAAAGTAGCAGCAACTGCTTAGTTATCCTCTGTGATACCCTATTAAAGCCTTAATAGTTCTTTATGAACACCCAGTCGCAAAGTCTATAAGTATTCAGCTTCCTCCCTTGATTATAGCGTTTACGTTCTCTTTCTTATATTCCTTTTTGGCGACCCCCAGTTTGCAATCACTTGACGAGTACCTGTATTATCCAGTAACAAGTCCTCAATGGAACACAAATTGCAGAGAGGGGTGGATAACCTATAATCCAACGTGAGTAGTGTTATCACTTTCGTGTCGAGCGCTACTGCAGGCCATCGTGAGCCTTGACTGCTGCAATGGTGTGCTATTTATACAGATTTCAAATGGGGATTCATTCACTCTGCATACAAAGGATTGCAAGGTGACGGATTGCGATCCCAAGACAAAATTGTTTCAACTTGGTAGACGTAAAGGTGGTAGCATTATCCGTCACTGAAGATTGGGGTGATCCAGATGTTCCCGAAATGCCTTGTAAATTCTGAATAACTATCTGTGTGTTAGCGGCGTGAGTCGGTAGCCACAAAACAAATCACGTAAACGCATCCGCACACACACGATAATATATTTATTACCACTAGCTGATCGAGGCAGAGGACCCATAAAGTTAATTTGCAATCGTTGGAAAGATTTATCCACTGCCTTGGATGCTAAGAATCCCAACTTACTATTCTGTGCTGGCTTACTAATGGCACAGACATCAGAGGCCACTTCTGCACTGCGTATCTTTTTATGGATTTCACTCCAGATAAACTGCTTCCAGACCGTTTCCCTGGTCTTCCAGATTCCCGAATTCCCATCCACAGGTGAGTCATGGAAATAACAGATGACCAAAGGGCGCTGTTCCTTAGGATCGACAACCGTCAATTGTTTTGAGCCGCATTCTCTGCAACATACGTCTCTGTCCCTCATGACATACTATTTTATCATTTCAGCTCTTCTCAGCTTTTCTTTGACCAGGAATAGATCCTGGCCCTGATCCTGAAACTCTCTAATATTCCTGAAAAGAGACGGAATCTGAGTTAAAATAGACGGCAGAATAGGCTCCTCATACCCATCTGCAGAACCCTTCTCATTCGCTTGTTGTTTCTCTTCTTCTGCAAACATTCGGCTCAAGTTATCAGTGATCACGTTTGCTGACACCTTAATATTATGCACATCGAATTAAAAAATCAAAATCTTTGTGGCCCACCTCGCAATGTATCCAGTTTTCTGGGACCTGGCTAATACCAGCCTGAGGACTTCGTTGTCCAGTTCGAGCGAAAATTTACTATGTTCAAGGTAGTATTTAAACCTTTTAATACCAAATAAAACCGCTAATGCCCCCAGCTCGCAGAAAGAGTATCTTTTCTCCGATTCGTTGAATGTTTGGTAGGCATAGGCGATCACCTTGATGTCCACTTCCTGCTCTTCAGCAAAACCGTTCCCAATCCTAAAGCTGATGCAACTGTTTGTAATATAAAGTCCATATTAAAATAGGATAGTGCCGGTACTAGCGAAGTTTTTAAAGCTTCTTCCAAACTGGCAAATGCTGCCTGCTTAGATGCCACCCGGTTAAATTTACACTCCTTTTTTCCAAGCTCATTGAGTGGGACAGCCTTTTTAGCAAATCCACCAATGAATTTCCTGAAAAGATGTTATCCTAACGAATCTGGGAACTTTTTTATATTGCGTGGTGTTGGGAATTCCTCAGTTGCTTGTACCTCTGCGGGATCAATAGATAAACTTTCTGCCATCACAATATATCCAAGAAATTCACAGACAGTCCCACAGATATTACGTCTGTGGGATTGACCATTAACCCAGCCGTTCTGAAATGTTCAAATACATCATGTAGATGTTGAATTTTCTCTGGTATAGGAGTACTGTAAACGACAAGATCGTCCATAAAATGGAACACATGTTCAAAGTTGGTATCCGAAAATACCACATCAGTTAATTGGGGAAGTACAGCCGCACCTGCCGCTAGGCCGAATGGGATTTCACGAAACTCGAATAAGTTCCAGTCAGAAGCACAAGCTGTTACTGGCTTCATCCAGCGATATGTGATTATAGCCCGGGTTGAGATGGTGAGGTCAAGCATGATGAATATATAAACTCTGTTAAACCAGTGCAAGTCAAGAAGAGGTATTGACCATAACACGACCTTTCCACTAAGCTCCCGGTAGTCAACCACTGTTCGCTGTCCGCCACTGGCCTTCGGCACCAAAAACATAGGTGCAGCGTGAGGTGATTGTGAGAAGCGACTGACACCCTTCTGTAACATCTTGTCCACTTGCTCTCTTAAAAACTTCAGCCTAGGTGAAAATAATCTAGTAGGTGGCTGCTTTACCGGTGCTTGACCCAGTATTGTAGTAATCCAGTATACCCTAATTTATCTGTATGAACACCCGAATACTCGGCGCAAACTCCTTTGATTTTCTCCATTATTACATCATCCAAGTGAGCCAATTGTACTTCCAACAAATCAATTCCACGTTGACTCCCTTTTTTACCCTGTGAGAAACACACCAGTCTTCTATTCATGAGGGCAAAAGTAGAACATCCTTTGGGACAAAATTTAAAACAAAGCTGGCAATTAGACAAATTGGGAATTAATCCCGCCTTAGAAATCCAAACGGTTCCGAGGATGCAATTGGCAGCTAAATTTTCTGTCACCATCGTATCTATCTTCTAGGCAAATTTTCCAGCACCCTCTCGCCCTTAAATTTGTTTCATCTGCCGTCCAGTACTCTCCGGAATCTGGCAAGAATCTTCCCCATTTGCACGTATGCCTATATTTAACAAACAATCATAATTAACAGCTGGTTGAAGGCATATGCGACACTCATCGTTGAAGAGAACGTGGTGCCAAGCCTCAGCGGCATGTTACTGGGATCATCTGTACTGCGCTGCATGGTGTTGAGGTTGCAAAGATGGACCACGCCATGGACGTCAGGAGTGAAGTTGCCCATAATGCGCGCAGTTTGAGTCGTGATACGAAGTCCTGTGGATGCACGAACAGCATTATTCAACATGGTGACGTTGCTGTCAGGGTTCCTCCGAGCCATAATCCGTAGGCAGCGGTTATCCATTACAGTAGTAGGCCTTGGGCGGCCTGAGGTAGGCATGTCATCGACAGTTACTGTCTCTCTGTATCTCCTCCATGTCTGAACAACATCGCTTTGGTTCACTCCGAGACGCCCGGACACTGCCCTTGTTGAGAGCCCTTCCTGGCACAAAGTAACAATGCGGAAGCGATTGAACCACGGTATTTACGGTCTAGGCATGGTTGAACTACAGACAACATGATCCGTGTACCTCCTGCCCGATGGAATGACTCTTAACTGATCGGCTGTCGGACACCCTCCGTCCAATAGGTGGTTGTTTGCATCTCTGGGCGGGTTTAGATCACTAAACAGTCAAAGGGACTGCGTCTGTGATACGATATCCACAGTCAACGTCTGTCTTCAGGAGTTCTGGGAACCGGGTTGATGCAAAACTTTTTTTGATGTGTGTAGTACTCGCAACTGATAGACCGTGACGGCAGCAGTGAACAGTATTACGAGGCTTCTCCAGTACTCTCATCAGAGGCACAGTAAAATCATACCTTAATTTGAACGTCGGCTTCGTCTTGCTTACATCGCCACAAATGCATTTATGCTTTATGCAATAGCACTGCCTTGCAGGCCACCGAGCACACCACTTGTTCCTGGCCAATTCTCTGTGCACAGGAGCCACGAGACGTGGCCCGCCACGTTTCTGGCTTGCGTCACTCCAGTCAACAACCACCGATCCCCGCGCCAGAGAATCCCTGGCGCTTCCTAGTCCGAAGAGAGGTCTTGCCGCGTGTCCAAGATGGCAGCTAAACACTGATTGACCTTTTTTTTGTTTTCTAATGTCCATCAAAATACCGGGATGTGATTGGCCGCCTCATTTGAATTGTCAGTAAAATATTGGACTGTGAAGGGTAAGAGTGTAGGGGTAGGGACATGACTTAGGAGAGCGGAAGGTAGAGGACGGAAGTCGAAGTACGGGAGCGTAGTGTAGCTTAGGACAGAGACGGGCTTTATGAGATGACATGCATTCAAGGTCAATGACTGAGTTCAGTGTTTGGTCCATAATCAGCATTGCACTCCTGCTAACCTCATAAGTTGCACTTCTTCTTCTTCTTCTTCTTCTTCTGTAGTGGTCAATCCAAGGATTGGTTTGCAACAGCTACAATGGCAGCTACTGGCCATTAAAATTGCTACACCACAAAGATGACGTACTACAGACGCGAACTTTAACCGACAGGAAGAAGATTCTGTGATAGGCAAATGATTAGCTTTTCAGAGCATTCACACAAGGTTTGCGCTAGTGGCAACACCTACAACGTGCTGACATGAGGAAAGTTTCCAACCGATTTATCATACACAAACAGCAGTTGACCGGCGTTGCCTGGTGAAACGTTGTTGTGATGCCCCGTGTAAGGAGGGCGTACCATCACGTTTGCGACTTTGATAAAGGTCGGATTGTAGCCTATCGCGATTGCGTTTACCGTATCGCGACATTGCTGCTCGCGTTGCTCGAGATCCAATGACTGTTAGCAGAATCTGGAATCGGTGGGTTCAGGAGGGTAATACGGAACGTCGTGCTGGATCCCAACGGCCTCGTATCACTAGCAGTCGAGATGACAGGCATCTTATCCGCATGGCTCTAACTGATCGTGCAGCCACGTCTCGATCCCCGAGTCAACAGATGGGCACGTTTGCAAGACAACAACCATCTGCACGAACAGTTCGACGACGTTTGCAGCAGCATGGACTATTAGCTCGGAGACCATGGCTATGGTTACCCTTGACGCTGCATCACAGACATGAGCGCCTGCGATGGTATACTCAACGACGAACCTGTGTGCACGAATGGCAAAACGTCATTTTTTCGGATGAATCCAGGTTCTGTTTACAGCATCATGATGGCCGCATCCGTGTTTGGTGACATTGCGGCGAACGCAAATTGGAAGCGTGTATTCGTCATCGCCATACTGGCGTATCACCCGGCGTGATGGTATGGGGTGCCATTGGTTACACGTCTCGGTCACCTCTTGTTCGCATTGACGGCACTTTGAACAGTGGACGTTACATTTCAGATGTGTTACGACCCGTGGCTCTATCCTTCATTCGATCCCTGCGAAACGCTACATTTCAGCAGGATAATGCACGACCGCATGTTGCAGGTCATGTGTGGGTCTTTCTGGATACAGAAAATGTTCGACTGCTGCCTTGGCCAGCACATTCTCCAGATCTCTCACCAATTGAAAACGTCTGGTCAATGGTGGCCGAGCAACTGGCTCGTCACTACTGTTGATGAACTGTGGTATCGTGTTGAAGCTGCATGGGCAGCTGTACCTGTACACGCCATCCAAGCTCTGTTTGACTCAATGTCCAGGCGTATCAAGGCCGTTATTACGGCCAGAGTTGGTTGTTCTGGGTACTGATTTCTCAGGATCTATGCACCCAAACTGCGTGATAATGTAATCATATGTCAGAACTAGTGTAATATATTTGTCCAATGAATACCCGTTTATCATCTGCATTTATTCTTGGTGTAGCAATTTTAATGACCAGTAGTGTATATGTTGCTCATCTGCTGCATAGTGGCTGTGAAGTGTCGCCTGAATGCAAAATAAATTAATTTGTATTCCTGCTCCCCATCCGTTAGTACAACGGGTCCAGGAAAACTGTCACTTGTCGCTGTTGATGGAGCCACTGTGATGTTTAATTGGGTTCCTGGTCATGTCGGTCTGCGAGGTAACGAGGCTGCTGATGCTGTTCCCAAAGCTGCAGTCCTCGTACCTCAGCCCACTAGATCCTATATTCCCACCGATGACCTGTGTGTTGTCTTCTGTCAGCAGGTGGTGTCCCTTTGGCATCGCCATTTGTCCTCCCTTCATGGGAATAAGTTCCGGGTTATTAAGCCCCTCCCAGCAGCTCGGACGACCTCCGCTCAGCCCTCCCGCCTACAGGAGGTCATTTTAACTGGGTTGCCTATTGGGCACTGCCTTTTTAGCCATCGCCATTTGTTAAGTGGCGCTCCCCCTCCACTTTGTGCACATTGTGTTCAAGTTTTAACTGTCGGCCGTTTCTTGACAGAATGCCCATTTTTTAACCGTTTACGTTCCCGTTTGGGTTTGCCGTCTGATTTATCGTCCATTTTAGCAAATGACGCGCGGTCTGTGGACCGCGTTTTACTTTTTATCCGTCGTAGCAATATGCCGAAGGCAATGTAATTTTTAGTTATGAACCTCCGTTTCTCTATGGTGTATTTTATAGCCGTTTCTCCACGTCCCTGTTTTCAGCTGTCTTCTCTTTCGTCGATTGGGATTGACGTATAGTCGTTTTTCATCTCCTCTCTGTCTTCGTGTTCTATAGTTTTGACTTGGGCGAGTATGACACCAGTTGTTTTTGCGCCCTAAAACAAAACCAAACCAAAACCAAACCAATGAATCTATTACTCTGCATAATCAAGGTTTCTGGTGAAGAACATGGTGAACTGTTGTACCATTTTAAAAGTCTCTCATGAACCGGACTTTGAAAGACTAATCATCTTCATCTACATCTACGTGATTACTCTGCTATTCACAGTAAAATGCCTGCCAGAGAGTTCAATGAAGCACCTTCAAGCTGTCTCTCTACCGTTCCACTCTCGAACGGCGCGTGGGAAGAACGAGCACTTAAATTTTTCTGTGCGAGCCCTGATTTCTCTTATTTTAGCGTGATGATCATTTCTCCCCATGCAGATGAGTTCCAACAGAATGTTTTTGCAATCGGAGGAGAAAACTGGTGATTGAAATTTCATGAGAAGATCCCGTCGCACGTATCATGTCTCCCCCATTTCGCGATAGTACAAAACAAGCCGCCCTTATTTGAACTTTTTCGATGTCATCCATCAGTCCCACTTGATGCGGATCCCGAAATACATTTTCGCACACCTAGTATCTGAAGTGATGCTTTCCCCACTAACATTTGTTTTGCCGCTTAATGGCGTAGAGTACTCTAGTTTTGCAACACAGATATTTGCACAATGTGACAGGTAAGTGATATCGTGCTGATCTGACAATTTCCTGTTTGTAACCGATGTAGTCCGTGGCACTAGGTTTGTAATCTGAAATGTGTATATCGCCTTTAATCACTTTACATAGCAGTGGAGTTAATTCACCTGACTGCGACTTGACGGGCACGAATTTGTAGGCACGCTGGTTGTACACTCTGAGACCAGTTACGCATCCAGGTGCTTTTGATCACTCGTAGGACAACTCGCATCTGAGAGAAGATAGCACGTCGGAGCGACAAACGATATCAAGCCAGATAGCTCAGCTGTGAAAAAACCCATCAAGCATTAATACATGATTGCTGTAGAGATGTGTCAGAAGATGAAAGCAGTAAAGGATACAGTAGATTCCTTTCAATCTGTTCTTTATACATCTACAGTAGTCAACTTCATTGGGGTACTGTGCCCTGGTAAACATGCGTGCCTCTGTTGTTTTAATGATACGTGCAGGCGAGACATTAGGGAACATTTGTCTTTGATACATGTGTGTATGTGTGTCTGCAGATTAAGGACGCCCTTACAGCCCTGCAGTACGCCATGGTCCTGCCCTTCCACAGCACCCAGATATATTTCTACTGCTGGACGGCGGACATCATCACACAACAGGTAGGACTGCACTATCTTGCTAGCAAATTGTGCTCATTGCCTATACTGGCTCTGCGATGTCGTCGCTGTGAAAGCGATTAGGACACGAGTAGGCTAGTTGTCTACACATAATGTATGCTTTATTGTGTGAGCTCGGATTCAGTTTCCGAGAGCAGGCGTGGTAAACCGCCGAAACGGACTGGTGTATCGCACTGGTGGTCACTAGTCCAGCACACGGATTAGACCCATTGTGAGGTCACACACCTATCTGGCTAGCCAGGTCACAGCGTACGATTACAGTGTACGAGTAGGCAAAGGAATCCGAAGCCAGCTGCAAAAAATGATGAATTAAAGTGCTTAATTGTAGATTGTGGGTCGATATATTATTTTCTTTATATTTTCTGACAGCCCATTGTTTCCTCCGGCCTCAGCAATCAGTTCGTGTTGAATACTGTATTTCTGGCGCTAGTAGGGTCAGTAGATGAGGAAGACTAGCGTCAGCCAAAGATTGGAATCCGTAGGACAGGTAATTGAAAAGTCAGCTGTGGCGATAACCAACACTGTCATTGACCCCTACTGCTACTTTGTTGCATACACCGCAGTTGTGAAGCTGCTGTTCTGTTGTCATCCTGCACGATGTAGTAGCGGAGCTACACTCAGACGTAAAAAGTGTGGTCAATAAGAATAAATGATCAAATACCATATTCTACGACTCCAGACATGATA
Organism: Schistocerca americana; assembly: GCF_021461395.2. Lineage (NCBI taxonomy): Eukaryota > Metazoa > Arthropoda > Insecta > Orthoptera > Acrididae > Schistocerca > Schistocerca americana. Next base: position 1,101,757,268 of record NC_060120.1, on the reverse strand, counting down.
CGATTGATCAGTAGACGCTGGGGTAAATGAAACATTTTCTAACGGACGTTGTCTTAGCAAAGGTTATTCTCAAAACTGTCGTAATATAGATAAATGATTATATTACGCACTTAGGTGCGGCAAGTGCAAATCTCACTACATAAATTCAGTTTCCATATTTCGTACATGAGCCTACAAAAGTGCAACACCAGTGTATCAAATTCGATTTTTAAAAAATAATGATTGAATTGTTCCTGTTTCTGCTTGCTGCAATGCGAGAGCGTTGTGAACTGTTAATTAATCAATCCCACCGACTCTGGTGGTGTAGTGATCTGATAGTTTGAATTAAGTAAACCCAAAACGTTTAAGATATATACCGGGATCGCCATCAAATCAAATAAAAGTAATATTTCATATGTGTGATATCTGTTGTTTCCTGATGCTGCAGACGTACATATAGATGGTGAAACGAAATAACTTCTGACGTCGGCCGCAACTGGGCACTGACATGAATTTAATGACGACAAGTGAAAATTTCTGCCAGATCGAGATTAGAAGGTGGATTTCTGCACTTTATGTGAGTGGTCGCCTTAACCACATGGGCTATCCGAGTACGTTTTCCGTCCGACCCAGATTCCTAATTTGCCGTGCAGTACTTGCATAACGCCTTCCGTCCACCATAATTATAAAAGTAATATTTTTTGCTCTCTGTGAAAAATTACTCATGATCTCTGTATTTTGTAATACTTTTCATTCCCTATCCCAAAAGGCAGAGCGAGTTCTTCCGGTAAAGACCAGGGCTTCCCAGCTAGTATACGCAGTTTGGTCGTGAGGCAACAAAGGGAGTCCCAGTTGGGAACATGTCAGAGGATTTCCAGTTCAGATATTTGCCTTACATCCGAGGAAAACCTCTCGTAATCTTCGCCCATTACGGGAATTATTTTTAATTTAAATCTGGGAAAATATGTCTAAAAAAATCAAAGGCTGGTGTATGTAGAGATATAATTTTTTACTTGTATACAGAGTGAAGTCAACGACTCGAGCGACCCGCGCACTGCAGCCACGCCGCTGCCAATGAAAGCGCGCTCATGACGCGAGTGACTATAAACCAGTTAACTGGCTTTGTTAATGTTTAGCGAGAACGAGATACTGACTCGTTGTAATAGCTAATTGATAATCATGTACAGAAAGATAAGGTCATTAATTTCGACTTCGACCTACTTTAAAAATCAGAATCAGTTATTGCTACGAAAAACATTTATTTTGTGCTTTGCAAAACTTGCAGTGTATGATGAACCAAGGTTTTCTACTCAGGTTCAACATTTAAAATTACTAAACAGACGCACTGTTGTGTCAGCTGCATCTTAATTATAGAGCAAAAACAAAAGAGGTGAAGATTACGTTGAAGTTAGAGTGAAACTCATATTCTAAGTGATGAAGTTTATTATCGGCGCACTAGTGCCTACAATAACAGACATCTTCAACCACTCCTTAGCTACAAATGTTTTCCCTGAAGCGTGGAAACAGGGACTAGTTAAGCCAGTATCTAAAAAGGACGTTGCCGGAGCACACACAGACTAACGATCTAATTGCATTGTTCCTTCACTATCCAAGGCCTTAGACTTTGTGTGTCATCAGTTTTGTCTTACCGTAAATACCAAATGTGCGCTGAACACCTCCAGTTGTACCCAGGCGCAAAAAGCAATAAACCTGACGGCAGCTATCGAGAGTATCAATAATGACCTGTGTGCACCATGAAGATGGACGCAGAATATGGGGTTAAAGCTCAACCAATCCAAAAACCAAGTGCTGCTGGTTGGTCATTCGAGGCTCATAGAGCGAAATATCGAGAATCGTTACCACCTTCAATCTTAAAAGGGACAAATAGCTACTTATCTCCATCAGCAAAGATTGTCGGAGTAATAAGATGAAAATCTAAATTGGACTGAGCAAGTAAACGGAATGTGCAAGAAGACATCGGCATCTCTGAACGATGTCAAAGGGAAACCACTTACATTTTCAATTATTGATTACAGCGATCTTATCCCGCAAGGTATTTCTCAGGGCAGTTCACGGTGCCTGTAACTGGTTATGAATGCCCGTGTTCGTTATATCTGTGATATTCGACTCTTTGATCATATTTCAGCGTCATATGCACAGCTATCCTGTCAGCGTGCAGAAAAGCACTGCGGTTTCCTCTGTCTTCTCTACTGTCTTATCAATGTACATTGTCCCTCATATCGCTTCTCGTCGTTAACGCTCTATTCTGAACAACACGACAGAAACACCTGTCCCCACTCCGTCATTCAGGCACTTTCTAGACGTTCTTATCAGCAGTTGGAACCCGACTCTGGAATAACCTCTCGCATCTTATTAGAGAACTGGGTAACGTCTCCAGCCTCAGAAGACAATAAATGGCGTACCCACTGTAGCGACAATAATGACTACACAGTCGTTACACGTGTACAGCCTCCTTTCCATCCAGAAGTTCCTCATTTTTCGTTATTCTTAGCTGGTGCAGTCTTCTTAAATTTGCTTACCCCAGAATTCGCTATATCAGAAAACATTTATTTTGTGCACCTATAAATTCTTTTTATACCTGCCACTGTCATTGTTGTTATTAATGTCATTATTATTGACGTTATTATTGTTATTATTATTATTATCATCATTATTAATGGCAGCAGCAGTGGTAGCGGAAATACTGCCAGTATTTACTTTATAATTTCACAGTCAGATAAGGTTAAATAAATACATACTTAAAAAATAAATAAACAAAGTCTCAGTGGTTCCACTACTCGATCTCTTCTTTTTACCGCTAGACCACCAGATGCGTGGAAAAAAAAACGACTGCTGCTTCTGTCGTTGGCGCTAACTATATTCCCACCAATATACAAAATAAAATCTCAGCTTACCAAAAATTCTCCGGCAGGAGGAAAGCGCTTTCTGGTCTCCTCCTTCATAAAATTATTTAAAGAAGAAAGCAAACCTACGGACTTTGGACAATTCACAAAAAATTGTCACATTCACAACTGAGGTAACTGAGAATCTAGGGCAAAATAGAAGCGCACTTTGCTACCATTATAATCAGAAGATAACGAAGTTCAGCCACGTCGTAATATTCTGGCCACACTTCAATGGTTCTGTGTAACAGTGTTCTATTGAACAATGCTATCTCATCTAGTCTCAACTTTAGTGAGCAGTCGACTGTTCACTCCCAGAGTATTCGGTTTTAATATGCTGTCGAAAAAACTATTAACACGTAGTAACATACGTGAAACTATAGTGGGGCTCTAATTCTTAACGACAAAATTAAAATACATCAACCAGTTGGCGCTGCAAAAACGTTACATTGTGAGCCCCTCAGGACCTAAAAAAGGTAATAGCATACACTTATCTTTTCAGAATCCTGCCGTAGGGAAAATTCATCGTCCAAATGACATTACAACTTATCTCAAGGTCCTGAGAAAAAGTGGCAGTCTCTACCAAAAACTTCCAATAGAGCATAATTTTCGCACTGAAAAAACAATAGTACAAGGGAAGAACGTTTTGAACGAATACACAACACTAGGCAAGAAAACAACGTTTGGAGGAGTAATAAATTTCACAAAGACATTTACTTAATGAAAACGTACTATATCCTCTGTTATCCAAGAACATCTGCTTCTTAAGCCACTCGTCCTTTCTTCTCTCTCTCTCTCTCTCTCTCTCTCTCTCTCTCTCTCTATATATATATATATATATATATATATATATATATATATATATCCGTCTCGCTCTCTCCCTCTCTCTGAGTTTCTCGCTCTCTCTCTCCCTTTCTCCCTCTGACACCAACATACACACACACACACACACACACACACACACACACACACACCTCCTGAACTCTTAACATTCAAAGTTATAACCACAGTAGACAGAATTTTGTGGTTGACGACGTGTGATACCGGATGAGAATAAAGTGGAAAATCCAGAACTTGCAACGTCATTACTCTCGGAAAAAAGTTAACAAATAATAACTCTTTAAACAAAATCTTCACACTACTTTGCAGATGACATGCTATCAAATCATGAAAGCAAACGAACCTGTACGATGGCATCTTTGTAATCAATGTAGTTGCAGGAGAGGCATCAGAACAAAATACACATGTTAAATTTTTTAGACCTAAAACAGAATGCCAACCTAGAGTACTCTGAAATATTTTACAAAAATAAATGAGACTAACTGAGGATGATGGATAGGCGTCAAAACATGTGTGGATAAAAAACATAAAAAGAAATATATTGTGTTTTGAGGAAGGTGGGTTTTTAAAAATCCGAGTGTACATTGCAGACACTAAAAAAATACGTCAATAGGAGGCTCCAGTCCCAGCAACATGATCGTTAGCCATTGCTAGCTACTATGTCTGCAACACTTCAGTCAGGCCATGTTGCTCCTATGTGTTTCCTCATGTGAACACCATCCAAAGCATTGTCACCTCGGTCTCTTTGCATCACATCCAGCTGGGTAATGGCTCAGCGACTTAATAGGAGGACTCTGCCCACCGAGCAGAGCACCTGCACTAAATGTTCACACTTTCCTAGAAAACCGAAAAGAATTGCTCAGAATGAGACACCTGTAAATGGGTACGCACTTTGAAAATTTCGTATGCTTTCCTATTTGAACAATTATTTTTTGATCTCTGAGGGACGCTATTGGCTGCCAAAACACTGAACACTCTCAGATCACTTCCTCCACGACCGGCCACCTACAGCCAGAAGGGTTTCTGCCAGATCGCCTGCTTCCGCTGTCAAGACCAAACTGTTTTCACATGTTTTGTGGCAGACATCCTGAGGAGCAGAACGCAGACGTTCTCGTTGAACAATTCCTCCTTCTACTAATAACACTTCTCTGGAGAGTGCTGTTTCCTCCCAGCTTCTCACAAGTTAATTTCCAACAGTTGCCGGAAAATATCTGCTCCACGAAAAAAGTCTCAAAACTCTAAGGCAACTCAGTAGCCTCCGATCGCAAACCACTTTACGCAGATTGCAAAAAGACTGACCCACCTGCAGCAGTCTGGACAAATCTCAGAGGGTGCGCTCCACCGTGTTGCTGTTGTTGTCAGGGCGAGGCGCTGTCTGAGGCAGCGTACAGCAGCCACTGGGTCGGCGCCGGTACTGGATTCCAGAGGGCGCTGTCCATCGTGATGGCGCGCGCCCACAAGCCGCTGCTCATCACGGCGGGACACCTCTACCCCGTCAACACGGCGGCCTTCGTAGCGGTCAGTCCAGTTTCTCTAGACCTGTCGCTGTCGTTGTTCTGTTTAACGCCTTAACCCAAGCAGCAAAGCTCATGCGGGCTACATCAAATATGGTGCGAGAACTGGTGGGCTACACAGTTCACTCACATTAATTTGAGAACCTTCACACTCCTGAACAACCACCTTTTCCAGTCCGGGCCGCTGTGAAACGTGAAGCAAGAAAGTAAGCCAGGTTCTGGAAGAGACTGAAGAGGATGTGGAGCCATGTCGACTCCAGCACCGCTGCCACCTGCACTAGGTATCTCAATAGGGGATCCAAGGTGCGAATAGCTCAGTCGAGACGGTTCCACACCCTCGATTGGGTTTCAGTCCGGGGACTTTGGGAGCTCCTAGGACCATGCACATAGTCCGCGAGCTGTGTGACACGTTGCATTGTCCTGCTGATAGATGCCATTATGCCGAGGCCCATATGCAGCAACGTTGACTGAACGATCGTTGAAGAAACACTGTTGATATCACCTCGGTTCACCCGGGGTGTCAGATGCTCAACCGTAGTCCGTTTATTTTCCCTTACACATCTCTTCAGCTCTCGTTCGTCCCTGTAATCTAACGCTCGTGGTTCACCACAGTTGCCTCGGTGCCAGTTCTGGATAATGCAGTTTTGCCTCGCACACGTACAGTTTACAAACGTAGGCGTTTCGGAATTGTTTCCACGCTTGGCCCGAAAGCCAATGAACATACCTTTTCGGGCGTCAGAGAAATTGTTCTGTTTCCACGTTGCGACAACAACTGCACTTCTTCCGACAATCTTTATATACTTTCCACTGTTAGTGCTGCCAGTTGCCGTCTGAGAGTGGTCACTGCACGTTGATGTCGAATATAGACTGTTATAACATTGACGTGACTGGAACGTGTATTTAATTGCAGATTGTAGTGGTTAATAAAAAAGAAAAAGAGAAGAAAAGAAAAGGTTGAAAATGTGGGAAGAAATGGTAATAAAAAGGGGGTTTTAAAATCGTTAATGACCGTGAGAAAGGGAAAGATTGAAATGCAAATCGGACTTCGTATTACAGAAAAGTTATCGGACATCGTGATTCGGAAAAGCTATTGTTGGGGTGGTCCTTTTGGCGTTTCTGAGCAAAAGTCAAACCAATTTCCACTACAAAAATTGTTTGAAAAAGAACAGAGAATAACAAAATGTGATTAACTGGGGGAAATGGCGCAGATAAGAGTTCATCCTTTACCATGTTAACATGTCTTCTCTTGTGCGGCGTCCAGGTCGTTCTTCAAAAATCTCCTGCTTCATTTCTGCGTGAAAAGACATAGCTGCTCGGAAATCTTGGAATAAATTTTCATTGTCCAGGAATTACTAATGTATACAAACTTAAACCATCTTGGTGTTGAATGCAATATATTTTACGTTGCTGCTTTCAACCTCCAAATTTCATACAAACTTTCACAACACGTCTGCACATCAATGAGTTTTTTCGTCTTAATCCGACCAAGACTAGCTAATAAGTTTTTACGTCTGAATTAAACTTCGGCTCTCGAGAGACAAAAAACGGATAGAAAACAATAAAATTACAATTTTAGTGTTTTCTCTGCCGTCGAGCGCTCATACCGCTGCGACGGTATAATGTATATCTGAAGGAACGAGTGTAGCGCGGCGAAATTCAAAGTCCCGCTACAAGATACTTAACTACTTGTGAGTGGCAGCCCTCTCACCTTGGTGATGACGGAGGCACATCATGGCACAACAGTTAGCATTCATACGAAAACAGTGGGGCAGCGATCACTATCTAATAATTCTAACTTACGTGCCGTATGGTTTCCCAAAAGCAATAAAAATTAACGCTGGGATGCGTCCTTTCCAATCTTTTTTTTTCTAGTCTCTCTTGTTAATTTTTATCCTGTGTGTGTGTGTGTGTGTGTGTGTGTGTGTGTGTGTGTGTGTGTGTGTGTGCGTGTCTGGGTGCGTGTGTAATCGAACAGATCTCACATATAAACATTCCGTAAATATGAATGTACATCTGTCACTGTGATAGCTAGCCTCCAGAGGTAATACGCTGGTGCTGTGGCTTAATAGTGTTTTTGACGAACACTGTCTTACTGAAATGTAACGACTTATGCTAGTGTAAACACTGGCACCTAGAAAGGCATCTACCGTTATAAAGGTGTGGTTCAGTAGAATAACGCTAGAAAACAAGTATTTCTATTCGTTGCTCCGCTGTCGAAAGGGACCAACCATTTGCTGTGCAATAGTCAAGTAAAAGCAAAAGAACCGCCTCGCTTCGAATTCTGTGACTGCAGAAAAGCACTGCCAGAAATTTTTAAAAGAAAATCGAATTTAGGCTGCTGCAGAGCATCCAAGAGAAGGTCATGAATGCTCTGAAAGGGCTCAAAAAATTCACTTAAGATTGTCGCATTATACACACCATTTTCGTTGCTTGTTGCCACGGGTAGGTGTATACTTGCAACGCAAATGTAATTCACTCGTATTGGAGGTGAGCTGACAAAAGTGTAATATCAATGTATGAAGATGATCATTTTATTTGAAATAGTCTCAGTTGTCCCGATTACTGTCTACGTGCAGTGTTCAGAACCGCAATGACTGTTAACTTTTAGTCACGTCACGGATTTTGATGATGTAATTATTGTAGTTGGATAAATTAAATTTCAAAAGTTTTTGATGTCCGTAAAATCAATTTTTGCTGCTCTCTCGGGTAAGAATATGGTTACGAATCTGTCAGACTGCCTGCAATCAGCTGTTACAGTCAACAAGGCTGTGACTGAAATATCTCTACAAATTATTGTTTCTACGTACTGTGAATCACAAGATTTGGTACATAGGATATCCACATCTGAGATGCATGATAATTAATTTAGAGAGATCTGATTCAGTTGTACTAATATTTATTCAAACCACGACCTGTTTCGGGATTTTCAAATCCCATCTTCAGGTGTATGAAATTATTTTATTTGGAAACACACAACACGCGTTCGGGCCTATCAGTGCAATAGCTCCAGTCACTGCATGTTGATGGAAACTGTACGCCGCCGGGCAGCCGCACGGTAGGAACACCAAGCACTACTTGGATCACAAAATTCATGCAATTTTTTTTTCATCTTTTATTTTCACCTCGTGATAGATTGGCGGTCTGTTGAAGGACTTGGTTCGTATCAGCCAAACACCCCAACAGGCTGGGAGAGGGGGCGAGGGGACCCCAAATGTAAATGATTTCCAGGTGCGGCATTCGTGTGATGACCAAAGGAAACCCACGGGAACCTCATCAGACAGGACAATGGTGTCCACTGTCCCACATCAGAATTAAAATTTTGGATGTGTACTGTATGATTATGGTCATAGGCCCTGTCGCAGTGGTAACACCGGTCCCTGTCGGCTCACCGAAGTTAAGTGCCGTCCGGCGTGGCTGACACTTGAATGGGTGACCGTCCGGTCGGCCGAGCGCTGCTGGCGAGCAGGGTGCGTGCGAGAAGCAGCGGGTGTGGTCACGAAATCTAACAGCGGTCGGTAGAGCGGTGTTCTGACCACACGCCCCTTCATATCCGTATCCTGTGCCGCTTATAGGCTGAGGATGACACGGCGGTTGGTCAGTACCCTTAGCGTCTTTCGGACGGAGTTTAGTTTATTGTGTGAGTATACCAACTAACCCTAGTGCCTTGTGCCACCTTTGTCTTCCTTCAACGTCGAAAGTACTCAGCTTGGTGAGTTTTTCAGAAATACTACCTGCCATGACGCGGCGTTTAATGTTCCACAGCTGAAAAAAGCTGCAAGGACACAAAAAAAGATGCCCATGACGACAGTGTGTAGGGATATATAACTGTGTTATACATGTTTCCTGAGTTAATTTCGTTGTTTGTAACGAGTAAATGAAGAAAAGTCCCTGCAAGGAACTTCTGTTTTGTACAGTCAGATCAAATGACTGTGAGCACTATGGGACTTAACTTCTGAGGTCATCAGTCGCCTAGAACTTAGAACTACTTAAACCTAACTAACCTAAGGACATCACACACATCCATGCCCAATGCAGGATTCGAACGTGCGACCGTAGCGGTCGCGCGGTTCCAGACTGTAGCACCTAGAACGGCTCGGTCACCCCGGCCGGCTCTGTACAGTCATTTTGAGTTCAAAAATCTTGCTACGAAGTGCGTTCTAGCACAAAGTTCCAGAAACGAAAGTACGAAAATAAGCACAGTTTGGACTAATCCCGTCACACTTAAAGTACACACTCTTTCTCTAGTAGTGCTATTAACATCTGAAATGACGACATGTTATCGAAAGAAGCGCATATTTTATCAGTTTATAGAAACATACGCTGTATAATACTTTTCAATGCTCGCTCAAGTATCGAGCAACTCTTCCCATTTAAAACTCTTGGGAGTTCACTTTCACGACTGCACAGTATGCCACCCAGAATTTATTATTCTACGAAAAAAGTCTAATTTTCCACAAAAAACTCGAAATTTCCATGGACGTCATCTTCGGCTTTTACATATAAATACAGTTCTTCAAAAAACAGTTATTGCACAACTTTCAGAAGAATGATTAGAGGTCTGGGCTAAATGATCGCACACACGAAGGCTGACCACCGATTCGACAAGACTCATTCACGAAAGTCTTCTCCCGGTACCAAAGAGCGCGGAAGATCTCTGATTCTTCGAATAACGTAATAGTCAATCAGGATCCTATTTAGATTCACTTAACCCGTAATCTCCGTCTGTCGAGCAGCCTCACTTGCGAAATAATTTTACCAAACTGATACATATATATGAAGATGGTATCTGTCCAGATACCATCTTCGCCATTTGATCATCTTCTTCTGCGCGGATGCACAAACAGTGCCCGAACTCTTACGGGAATCGGCAAAAAGCCGCGAGCAATGAGTAAAATGGGCACGGATACTATGTATATAGTGAGGGACAATAAGTTGGGAATGTGGGTCTTACGGAAGAGCGTCGAGCGTCTGCCGTGTAAGCAGGAAATCAGGAGATCACGGGTTCGAGTCCCGGTAATTTCAAACTGATACCTTCCAAAAAGCAAATGAAATCGAATTAGCCCCATCTATGCCGTCTGAGGGACCGAAGTAAATATTATATTATTGAAGTACCGAAATCTGGCTATTTTACATTTATCATCTTCCCCATGTGTGTGACTGACATTTAGTTTTAACAGTTTGAACCCCATGTGTGTGACTGACATTTAGTTTTAACAGTTTCAACGACTCATACTTCACATACCTGCTACATTGACGCGCTTATTCACTCAGACGACAAAACCAACGAAAATGATGTCATTTAATATGTAATACTTGCAGTCTGCAAAACCGTTTCCTATTGCGATGTTTCATGGCGTATGACAAGGAAACTTCTATCAAATTCGTTGCTGGCGATGTATATTGGTACGCCTCACACCCCCTGCGATTCTCAGTTTTTCTTTAATGATTTACATAAAATGGCATGGAATGTTAAAAATGACATGGGAAGCTACATTTTTGCGTTTTATAGAATCAGAAATAAAGAACTAAACAAAATGTCTATCCTCCAGACTTTGCAGCTCTACAAACTAAACAAGCCATTAAACAAGAAAATTCTTGGTTTCTCGACAATGGGTTGGGTTGTTTGGGGTAGGAGAGCAGACAGCGAGGTCATCGGTCTCATCGGATTAGAGAAGGACGGGGAAGGAAGTCGGTCGTGCCCTTTCAAAGGAACCATCCCGGCATTTGCCTGGAGCGATTTAGGGAAACCACGGAAAACCTAAATCAGGATGGCCGGACGCGGGATTGAACCGTCGTCCTCCCGAATGCGAGTCCAGTGTCTAACCACTGCGCCACCTCGCTCGGTTTCTCGACAATGAATTGTTTAAAGTGAGCAATCTACTAGGGTATGCAGTTCAGAATTGTTCAGAGTAGGTGGTGGCAGCGGCGGTGGTGGGGTAGTAATCGTTTAAACATAATGTACACGTGTTGCACATTAAATGTGACGAAGTTCGAGGAAACTAAAAGAATTATAAGAAACTAAACAAGCCGGGGATCTAAGCCAAAACCTTCTGATCCCAGTGTCCAGGACAAGTGGCCAGGTTGAAAGTGGGATGAAAGTAGATCCACGCTCTCATTGAACTCTCCTTCGTAACGTACTGGGAAGTGCTGATACTTACATAGTAATGGATACAGCTATGAAAGCGAAGCCGCACACCAAAGCGATAAACTAGTGGAAAGCATGAGGCGCGGGAATTAATAGCGAGTCAACAGACAGAAAAACATTTAATGACATTTTGGTCATCAACGACAGAGCCTAACATAGTTTTTGGAACAGGTCTAAGTATTTTGGGTAAACAAGTGTGAATTGTAATATTAATTTTTGAACTAGGGTATGTGAGCATTTGTGAAGCTTGAATCAAGTGTCCATGCGGGTCGCGGTTCTCAGCCGTACGCACCTACCAGCAAACAACCGAATCCAAAAACATCAACTAACGTTAAAAGCCTCTTAAGAGGGTACTTTTTCCGCTCATTAGCAAACAAAATTCTTACAGAGAGAGCAGTATTTTAAGATGTCTAACTTTCAGAATTAATGAGATTTTCACTCTGCAGCAAGCAGATTAGAAGTGTGTGCCGGACCGAGACTCTAACTCGAAACCTTTGGCTTTTGCGGGCATGTGCTGTACGATCTGGGGTACCCAAACACGACTCACGGCCCTGTGTCCTTAATTTTAGTTGATAACTGTGAAATCGGCCTTCAGCCAAGTAGAGTTGGCCATTTACCTCTTACCTCAGGGACGAAGGGGTAAGTAGCGCGACAACTTCGTGGTTAGAAGATACGAGAGAGAGGGAATCTTTTTTTGTTTGTCTTGCACCGTTGAAAATTCTCGGGCCGGCGTGACTCGTTCCAATAAACTGCTACGGTGCAAATTTCAAATGGAAGTAAGGTGGACTCGTGAATGCGCATTACACAGATGGTCATCTTCCCATGTATAGTCGTGGACAAAACGAGCGAGACCCTCGCCTTCCCGTTATGCTGATCCGCACAGCTTTAAAGTCTTCCACACAGCATAACAGGCAAGGCGACGAAGTGCTACCAACATACTATGCACAGGAGTGGGATTGAAAAACTGTCCGAACTTTGTCAGACTGTTTTCAATCGTGTGTAATTCGATATTAATACTGATTAGTGTGTTAAACATAACACGTAAATATAAAATATATATGAAAGAAGAAGAGCTAATTAGTATGCACTGTACTAATAAAAATGAATTTCAGCTTATCCAGTTAATATAACTGTTTTAGTAAGACAAAGTATGCCAGATCGTTACAAATTAGCAAAATATTATGAGCATTCGGCTGCAAAACGGTCTGTGTCAAAGATCAGACCAGTCAAACCGGTTTTCTTGTGCTGACCTACCATGAAAGTGTGCAAATTTACCAGTGCGTGAAGATTCATAACGAAATTCAGTTAAAAATCATTCAGTACCACACTTCAGTCAATTCAATTATTGACAGAAGCGGAAAAAGTAGGCAGTACACAGTATTAAATTCTACAAGAGTTTCATATTGACATCCACAGGGCGCCAGTACAGAATAAAGGTACCAATAAAACGTATTGGGGAAGCAAGAATTTCTTAAAATTGCTTTACTGATACTCTATCTGCCTCCATCGAGATTAGAACCGAAAACAAAACCAGACCTCCCTTGCAGTAGCAAAGGACTTTCACTATGGTACCAGACAACCCAGGGAAACAGCCCTCTATTGTTACCTGACATGAATAAGCCGGCAATTTCCCAATGAAAATGACAAAATGATCTACAGTTTCTGTTGCATACAGCTTTCTGGACTCAAAAACATGAATTTTCTACCTTTACGTCACCGCTTATGTGACAATCATTAGAAATGTTTATCGAAATAACGAAATACTGTTATTAGCGAGTAAGTTTAGCATGATAATTCTGCGCCACCGCAGGAAACAAACGGCTACGTAACTGCCAAACGTATTTTACAATGTTTCAAATTCTCCATTAGACTCACCACATCCAGAACACGTTCATTAGCCGAAGTGTTTCTTAAGCTAGCTAGCAACGGGAATGCGCGCACTTTTAAAACGCTGTGACATTAATACTGGGATTCGAATTACCACGTGTATAGGCAAATGGATTTTATTTGCATTCCTGTAAACGTGATTTGGATCGAAAGCATAGCTACGATTTGTATGCTGATGTATCGACTGAACATTTCGAATAAAGCGTAGGGGGAATTATTTAAGCGGCCCTCTTCTTCAGCAATCATCGTAGCTATTTTCGTTGTTAGGATTTCACCTAAATCGGTAAGAATGGAACCCTACTAGTCTCACATTCTTGACCGTCTACCGCGTTAAATTGGTACTGAAATAAAGTTTCATGCTTGGACCAATAACAATAAATTTTTAAATACTTGTTATGGTACTGCAGCACCTGCCAGCGTCTTCAGAAGTGGATATGTCATACGACTTTCCTAGGGTGCTTATAAGTGGATATTGCAGACGACTTCGAACAAAATTAGAATGTAGTTTCGTAAAAGTTCCATGATCAAACGATCTGAGTTGCTGGCGAATACAGTTTATCCTCACTAGACAGTATATATTATCATTATACATGAGGTGAAAAGGATTTCGCCGGGTGCGGTGGCCGAGCCGTTCTAGGAGCTTCAGTCACGAACCGCGCAGCTGCTTCAGTCGCAGGTTGGAATCCTACCTCGGGCATGGATGTGTGTGATGTCCTTAGGTTAGGTAGGTTTAAGTAGTTCTAGGTCTAGGGGACTCATGACCTAAGCAGTTTCGTCGCATAGTTCTTAGAAACATTTTTTTACCTTTCGCTTAAATTTTCTTTACATAAACGGCCGTAACTTTAGAGTGCGCTGACACAGAAGCTCACTTTTTTACACCACCAAGGGACCGTATGCCGCAGGAAGTGCGATACATTTCCGCTTATTATGTCTACCCGTACTCGAGGTAAACGGGTTTTTAAGGGTTGGGTAGACAGATAGACGGTCAGGGATGTAAGACTAGTAGGGTTCCATTTTTACCGATTTAGGTGACGAAATCCTAACAACGAAAATAGCCACGACTGTTACTGAAGAAGAGCGCCGAATAAATAATTCTCCCTACTCTTTATTCGAAATGTTCTACTTGCAGTCGATACATCAGCATACTAATCGTAGCTATGCTTTCAATCCAAATCACGTTTACAGGAATGCAAATAAAATCTATTTGCCTATACACGTGGTAATCCAGATCCCAGTATTAATTGCACAGCGTTTTAAAAGTGCGCGCATTCCCGTTGCTAGCTAGCTTAAGAAACACTTCGGCTAATGAACGTGTTCTGACTGTGGTGAGTCTAATGGCGAATTTGAAACATTATAAAATATGTTTGGCAGTTATGTAGCCGTTTGTTTCCTGCGGTGGCGCAGAATTATCATGCTAAACTTACTCGCTAGTAACTATTTTGTTATTTCGTTAAACATCCCGAATGAAACTTCCTGGCAGATTAAAACTGTGTGCCGGACAAAGACTCGAACTCGGGACCTTTGGCTTTCGCGGGCAAGTGCTCTACCATCTGGGCTACCCAAGCATGACTCACGGCCCGTCCTCACAGCTTTACTTCTGCCAGTACCTCGCTCCTCTTCGCAGTAGAGCGTCTGTAAAGTTTGGAAGGTAGGAGACGAGGTACTGGCAGTTTCATATCTGCGCACACTCCGCTGCAGAGTGAAAATCTCTTTCTGGAAACATTCCGAATGAGTGTCACATAAGCGGTGACGTAAAGGTAGAAAATTCATGTTTTTGAGTCCAGAAAGCTCTATGCATCAGAAACTGCAGATCATTTTGCCATTTTCATTGCGAAATTGCCGGCTTATTCATGTCTGGGGTAATAATAGAGGGCTGTTTGCCTGGGCTTTCTGCTAGAGTAGTGAAAGGTGTTTGCTACTGCAAGGGAGGTCTGGTTTGTTTTCGGTTCTAATCTCGATGGAGGCACATAGAATAGCAGTAAAGCAATTTTATGAAATTATCGCTCCCCAATAGTTTTATTGCTACCTTTATACTATACTGGTGCCTTGTGGATGTCAAATGAAACTCTTGTAGAATTTCATACAGTGTACTGCCTACTTTTTCCGCTTCTGTCAATAATTGAATTGACTTAAGTGTGGTACTGAATGATTTTTAACTGAATTTCGTTATGAATCTTCACGCACTGGTAAATTTGCACACTTTCATGGTAGGTCAGCACAAGGAAACCGGTATGACTGGTCTGAACTTTGGCACAGACCGTTTCGCAGCCGAATGCTCATAATATTTTGCTAATTCGTAACGATCTGGGGTATTTCGTCTTACTAAAACAGTTATATTATCTGGATAAGCTGAAATTCATTTTTATTAGTACAATGCATACTAATTAGCGTTTCTTCTTTCATTTATATCTTCTATTTACGTGTTGTGGTTCAAATGGTTCAAATGGCTCTGAGCACTATGGGACTTAACATCTGTGGTCATCAGTCCCCTAGAACTTAGAACTACTTAAACCTAACTAACCTAAGGACATCACACACATCCATGCCCGAGGCAGGATTCGAACCTGCGACCGTAGCGGTCACGCGGTTCCAGACTGAAGCGCCTAGAACCGCACGGCCACACCGGCCGGCTACGTGCTCTGTTTAACACACTAATCAGCATTAATATAGTCTTACACATGATTGAAAACAGTCTGACGAAGTTTGGATAGTTTTTCAATCTCACGCCTGTGCATAGTATGTTGGTAGCACTTCGTCGCCTTGCCTGTTATGTTGTGTGGCAGACTTTAACGCTGTGCGGATCAGCATAACGAAAAGGCGAGGGGTTCGCTCGTTTTGTCCACGACTGTACATTTTTGTAGCAAGGAGTATGAAATTAAGATAAGGCTGTTGTAATATAACACAATGAGCTGAAGAAAAATTACATTCAAATTTTTTAGTAGGCACTTGTGATCGGATATCATTCTGCATGTTATTTATTATTATTATTATTATTGTTATTATTATTACTATTATTCTGCATAATTCATATAAATGTAAATATGATTATTGTTATTAATCCATTAATCATCCGCTCACAAAGACAACACAGGAACACTTCGCCAGGCAACTACAGTGTCACAACTTTGGTGACGTTGAGGATGGCAGGAATCTGAAATAAGGAGCAATCGACACGAAGTCTTCCGAATGGTGCTGACTTTTGACAGTCAGTACTCGGGGGGGGGGGGGGGGGGGGGCGGGCGACAGTGGCCAATTTTTTACGCCATTATTGTAGCCAAAACGTACTAATTTATGTAAGTTAACAATTAATGATACCGTTGCTGCCCCATAATGTCAGTTTAAACATAATTCATTGTAGTTGGCTCTTGAGCAAAAACGTTTGACGACCACTGACTTAAACAGCTACATTATATTTAAAAACAGTAGGCTCTGTGACACACACGTTATCATATTGTCGATATTATCTTCCTACCACCGTCATTTAAACAGTTTCTTTATTTGAATAGAGTGTACTAGCGCAACTAGGCTTTTGCAGTAGTTCTGGTATAGCATAGGACTGGCGATTGTTTCACTTTATTTAAACAATTTCTTGTTTGTTCTACACATACAGTTTGAGAAGTGCAGTGGGACTACCAGTACCACGAAGTCAGGTTTGTTTTTCACTTTACTGAAACAATTCATGTCGTATTCTCACACGCAACGATTCTGGAATTTAAGTACTTTGGGTGACAGTGAACTACGGATAACAGTTTAGCGCTTGCATAAGCAATAAACACACCACAAGCACGTGGAAAGTGTACCGGTAACAGAGTTCTCCTATGTAATGGCCATGCAGCTACTGCTACAGGCCATAAGTTATCATACGGCAGTTCTGGGCATACATGTGACGAAGCAGTAATTTAGAATTTAAACAATTACGGCAGATCTAGCCTTACATCACACACATGGCGATAGTTAGGAAGGCCATCACCAGTACGATAAAGCGAATGTCTATGCTTTGTTGTCGGAGAGACACACTGTTAAATCTTAACAAATTGTTCGCTATGTGTGAAGTATTGTGTCGGATATTTCTGCTGCTGAATAAAACGAAACTTATTCCTTGTGCAGTAGCTCAAATTTTATGCAACATCCTTATCATTTTGACATATAATGAGATGCATAAATCGAGAGGTAATGATTTGAAATCGGACTGGATGGCTACTCAACTACACCTCAAAAACACATAGAAATGAAGCTTCTATATGCCTCAACCCAACTAACTTAAGAATTACACAATAATTCTAAGACAATCCTCAAGAATATGAATTTAAGTGAATTCCAATAATTTACACTCCCCACACACCATGCAACCTAAGAAAGGATTACACTATCCTCATCATCTAACATTCCTTTAAAACACTAACAATCTTCAACACATTCATGCCAGTCTTTTTCAGTATCAGTTGTAGTGAAATATGGTGATGGTTCAACTCGATATGCAGTGCTTATAGTACATGGTTTTTGACTTACTGTTCCACATCTTGTATACAAGTATGGCACTATTAATTTTCGTCTCGTTGCCGTTCTGTGGTTCTATGGCTCTCATAACCAGATAATACATGATCGTGTGTCTGTCTTAGCTTTTCTTCTGACAACATGCAGCACAAGCTTTGTCGTCTTGTATAATCCAATGCCATGCATGGCGAACTGTCACTACGATGCAGAAAGTTTGCAGTCGGCGTCAGCAGCGTCTGCTCTTTGCCGCTCCGCAGTGGTACGATCTACTTTCCGCAATACACCGATTTTGCTACTGAAGACACCTGCATTACTGTGATTTTTACCGGGTTTATGGAGTGCTTCCAGAACAAATTCTCTTAATTTTAGCATCCAGCGTGTTGCGGTTCTAAAGGAATCTTTCAGTCCCAGTACCCATTCCAGGTCTGTGTGATCTATTATTACCATAATCTTTTTATTGTTCAAATAACAAGAGGGGTGCGTCATGGCATCATGCTAGACTCAGCATTTCGTTTTCTTTGGTGTAATAGTTCTTCACTACTTTGTTTAACTGTCGTGATGTATAGGGCAGCATAAATTCCTTCCTCTCTACTTCTTAACACAGCCCAATACATGATTACTAGCATCATTCAATAATACAAACTTCTTTTCATAATTTGGAAAGATGAATAAAGGACTAGTTGTCAATCATTCTTTCAGCATTTTGAATGCAGCTTCACATGCCAATGTGCCAAGCGATTTCACATCTTTTCAGTAAGTGCATGTCAGGTCCTGCTATTTCCGCAGATTTTTGAACAGATTTCCCATCGTATTTCGCTGAGTACAAAAAAGGCCAAAACTCTCTCTGAGGCATTAGAAAATTGTGTACAGCATTTGACATTATAGGACCTTTTCATACTTATTCATGAATAATTACATGTTCTAAGTAACGCTTTTCTGTATGAACAGTTAGTTGCGCTGCATGTCATCTGATAAATCTTCCCTCAGTCGCTGCAGTTGCTCTTCCATATCTTTCATAAAAACAGTGCTATCCTGCAGATACACCATACACTGCTTCATTTTTAATCCTCTCAGAACACCGTCCAAGAAACACTGATGCACTGGGCGGTTCATTCTTTAATCCAAATGGCATGTGGTTTTACTTTTAGTGATCCGAAGGAACTATGGCTAACATGGTCCTCTGATGCTACCTGTTGTTCTTGTGGCCTTCAGTCCTGAGACTGGTTTGATGCAGCTCTCCATGCTACTCTATCCTGTGCAAGCTTCTTCATCTCCCAGTGCCTACTGCACCCTACATCCTTCTCAATCTGCTTAGTGTATTCATCTCTTGGTCTCCCTCTACGATTTTTACACTCCACGCTGCCCTCCAATACTAAATTGGTGATCCCTCGATGTCTCAGAACATGTCCTACTAACCGAACCCTTCTTCTCGTCACGTTGTGCCACAAGCTCCTCCTCTCCCCAATTCTATTCAGTACCTCCTCATTAGTTATGTGGTCTACCCATCTAATCTTCAACATTCTTCTGTAGCACCACATTTCGAAAGCTTCTATTCTCTTCTTGTCTAAACTATTTATCGTCCACGTTTCACTTCAATACAAGGCCACACTCCATACAAATACTTTCAGAAACGACTTCCTGACATTTAAATCTATACTCAATGTTAGCAAATTTTCTTCTTCAGAAACGCATTCCTTGCTACTGTCATTCTACATTTTATATCCTCTCTACTTCGACCATCATCAGTTATTTTGTTCCCCAAATAGCAAAACTCCTTTACTACTTTAAGTGTCTCATTTCCTAATCTGATTCCCTCAGCATCACTCGACTTAATTCGACTACATTCCATTATCCTCGTTTTGCTTTTGCTGATGTTCATCTTATATTCTCCTTTCATGACACTGTCCATTCCATTCAACTGCTCTTCCAAGTCCTTTGCTGTCTCTGACAGAATTACAATGTCATCGGCGAACCTCAACGTTTTTATTTCATCTCCATGGATTTTAATACCTACTCCGAATTTTTCTTTTGTTTCCTTTACTGCTTGCTCAATATAAAGATTGAATAACATCGGGGAGAGGCTACAACCCTGTCTCACTCCCTTCCCAACCGCTGCTTCCCTTTCATGCCCCTCGACTCTTATAACTGCCATCTGGTTCCTGAACAAATTGTAAATAGCCTTTCGCTCCCTGTATTTTACCCCTGCCACCTTCAGAACTTGAAAGAGAGTATTCCAGTCAACATTGTCAAAAGCTTTCTCTAAGTCTACAAATTCTAGAAACGTAGGTTTGCCTTTCCTTAATCTTTCTTCTAAGATAAGTCTTAGGGTCAGTATTGCCTTATGTGTTCCAACATTTCTACGGAATCCAAACTGATCTTCCCCGAGGTCGGCATCTACCAGTTTTTCCATTCGTCTGTAAAGAATTCGCGTTAGTATTTTGCAACCGTGGCTTATTAAACTGATAGTTCGGTAATTTTCGCATCTGTCAACATCTGATTTCTTTGGGATTGGAATTATTATATTCTTCTTGAAGTCTGAGGGTATTTCGCCTGTCTCATACATCTTGCTCACCAGATGGTAGAGTTTTGTCAGGACTGGCTCTCTCAAGGCTGTCAGTAGTTCTAATGGAATGTTGTCTACTCCCGGGGCTTGTTTCGAGTCAGGTCTTTCAGTGCTCTGTCAAACTCTTCACACAGTATCACATCTCCCATTTCGTCTTCATCTACATCCTCTTCCATTTCAATAATATTTCCTTCAAGTACATCGCCCTTGTATAGACCCTCTACATACTCCTTCCACCTTTCTGCCTTCCCTTCTTTGCTTAGAACTGGATTTTCATCTGAGCTCTTAATATTCATATAATTGGTTTTCTTTTCTCCAAAGGTATCTTTAATTTTCCTGTAGGCAATGTGTATCCTACCCCTAGTGATATATGCCTTTACACCCACACATTTGTCCTCTAGCCATCCCTGCTTAGCCATCTTGCACTTCCTGTCGATCTAATTTTTGAGACGGTTGTATTCCTTTTTGCCTGCTTCATTTACTGCATTTTTATATTTTCTCCTTTCATCAATTAAATTCAATATTTCTTCTGTTACCCAAGGGTTTCTACTAGCCCTCATCTTTTTACCTATTTGATCCTCTGCTGCCTTCACTATTTCATGCCTCAAAGCTACCCATTCTTCTTCAGCTACCTGTAGCTGATGATAATGATATGTATGGGTCGTTTGGGTAGAACGTTTCGCACGCATAGTATTAGGATTAGCTGCCCCAAGTAGATGGAGGAACTGTCACAGTGCAATCAAATTATTGACACGCAGATATACGCTGTATTGCGCTGCAGTACTGAACTAAAGCTTTACAGCAACTCGTTGGATGTGACTGCAGACATAAACAACTAAGAATTGGCCTGTCAAGGCATGTGTTGCTGAATACAGAGTCAACAGGACTGTGTCCGTCCATGGTGCCAGATCGTCAATGAATGCAGTAAACACTTGTCTCTATGTAAAGGCTGTATGCGACCACCTGACAATGGAGCGCAAACTTCATGGTGTTGACCCGCAACGGCGTTTTGATGTTGGATGGTGGCCTCTTTGTAGGCGACGGTGTGGAATGGGCCCTCCCAGGAAGATGTCTGTTGCCCACTCGGTGCTGGCTGAGGCGCCGGGTCCAGGTCCATGGGTTCGGGGCGTGGTAGTGGCGACACAGCACCCCAGGTCGGCGGATGGAGTGCAGGCTGCATCATCTGGACAGGCAACGAATGTGTAAATGAAGTCTCGGAGGCAAGATCGCACAGAGTACAAGGACGAAGTTTGTTCCAGTGGTGCAGCTGCAAACCACCTCAGCCCCGTACAAGAAATAAGAATCTGCCTAAAGTTCTCACGATACTGCCGCGCTTCCAGTCCTGTCTGCTGTACAATTGAAAAAAAAAATTGTTGATTAGCTTTATCCATTGCCTGAGTGGGCACAGTAGGCGCCAGCGCCGTGGTGGGTGGAGCAGGTCAAGCAGTGTGTGGTGGCGCCGTCCATGGAGCAACTCCCCTGGCGAAGGGTCATTGCTGGGTTGGAGGGCGGTAAGACGGGAGGAGGAACAGCAAAGTTCGTTCCCACGTGTGCTGGGTGTGTGGCTTGTCCATCTGCTGTTTGAAAGTGCCCACAAAGCGCTCCCCTTCTCCGTTTGATTGGGGGTGTAAAGATGCACTGGTGATTTGAGGAATGCCGTTGGTTCCACAAAAGTCATCAATTTCTGCCGACATAAATTGAGGTCCGTTGTCAGTCACTAGCAACTCTGCTAGACCTTCAGTGCAAAATATGGACTACAAATCCAGGAGTGTGCAACGTGTCCGTGTTCAATTCATGGGCACAACAAAAGCTAACTTGATATATGCGTCGACGACAGACAACCAAAGAATTTTGCAGTAGGGTATAGCAAAGTCCAAATGAACGCGCTGCCAAGGCGCTTCTGATATTGTCCAATCAAAGAAACGTTGAGGAGGTGCTGCCTGGTGTTCTGCACAACCATTGCACTGTGCCGTCAGCTGTTGTGTTTGAGCATCTATGCCGAACCAAGAGCACTCTCTGCAAGACAATTGTTTTGTGCACACCATGACCCAGTGACCCTGGTGGAGGAAGCTGAGTACATGCCTCTGGAGAGCCTCTGGCATTGCCATATGGCTCGCAGTTACCTATTACTGAATTTTAAATTATTTAGTTTGAGAGATAACAAACAGCGTATTTGGTTTCTGCAACGTACTTATTGTTGCACCTACAAGTACAGGATTTGTCACCTTTATGATATCAATGTCATAGGCACTTTTATATTTAGAATGTGTGTCTATTTGCATGGATACAGGAAATGAAAATATCTCAGTTCCCACTCCATCCCCTTCAAAAGTGACTTAGGTACCTTCCTGCAATGAAACATTCAATTATGAACTACATTCTGTGTTATAGGTGATGAAACATCTGATATAGCTTATGGTACACAGAAGATTCATTCCCATTTCAGATTCAGTGTAGCGCCGCTGGGGTTGCTGGTAAAGAATCATGATAATTACACAGGCCCTCAAACTCTAATGATAACTTTTGCATCACTATTTTCTCTATCGCTCTTAAAGGCTTCACAATCTCACGTAATGCTTGTCTTGACTGGAATTCCAATTTGTCCTGTGTACATCATCATCTTCTAGAACATCTAAATTGGAATGGAATGTATCCCACATATGCCCAGCATAATAGACATGGATCTCAGACCTACAGAGGTATGCATGCTATGAAGTATAGCATATGCCAGAATTCTAAAAAAAAGAAAAAAAAAACGACTATCGCCAATCACTGAACTTATCAAATGCCAAAACTGCTTTCGTAAAGGCACATCAACCCTGGACTGCACCATCACTATGGCACAACTAATAGAAAAACATCGTGAATTCAGTTTACCATTTTTTCTTGCTTTGATTGACTACAAAAAGGCATTTTATAAAGTAAATAGAAATAAACTGCAGGAAAGCTTAAGAAATCGAGGGGTCCTATCTCGTCTGGTAAGAACTGCATAGGGTTTATATGTAACAAAATCAAATAAAAAAAGCGAACAGCGGACATAATATCTCAAATAACCCAAGTACTGGATGTTAATAAAACGCATTTTACTGACGACGAACTAATTATCGGTTGTTGTTGTTGTTGTGGTCTTCAGTCCAGACACTGGTTTGATGCAGCTCTCCATGCTACTCTATCCTGTGCAAGCTTCTTCATCTCCCAGTACCTACTGCAACCTACATCCTTCTGAATCTGTTTAGTGTATTCATCTCTTGGTCTCTCTCTACAATTTTTACCCTTCACGCTGCCCTCCAATACTAAATTGGTGATCCCTTGATGCCTCAGAATATGTCCTACCAACCGATTCCTTCTTCTAGTCAAGTTGTGCCACAAATTCCACTTCTCCCCAATTTTATTCAGTACCTCCTCATTAGTAATGTGATCCACCCACCTCATCTTCAGCATTCTTCTGTAGCACCACATCTCGAAAGCTTCTACTCTCTTCTTGTCCAAACTATTTATCGTCCTCGTTTCACTTCCATGCACAAATAGTTTCAGAAACGACTTCCTGACTCTTAAATCTATACGCGATGTTAACAAATTTCTCTTCTTCAGAAACACTTTCCATACCATTGCCAGTCTACATTTTATATCCTCTCTACTTCGACCATCGTGAGTTATTCTGTTCCTCAAATAGCAAAAACTCATTTACTACTTCAGACGTCTCAAATGGTTCAAATGGCTCTGAGCACAATGGGACTTAACATTTATGGTCATCAGTCCCCTAGAACTTAGAACTACTTAAACCTAACTAACCTAAGGACCTCACACAACAGCCAGTCATCACGAGGCAGAGAAAATCCCTGACCCCGCCGGAAATCGAACCCGGGAACCCGGGCGTGGGAAGCGAGAACGCTACCGCACGACCACGAGCTGCGGACTCAAACGTCTCATTTCCTAATCTAATTGCCGCAGCATCATCCGATTTAGTTCGACTACATTCCATTATCCTCGTTTTGCTTTTGTTGATGTTAATCTATATCCTCCTTTCAAGACACTGTCCATTCCGTTCAACTGCTCTTGCAAGTCCTTTGCTGTCTCTGACAGAATTGCAATGTCATCGGCGACCCTTAAAGTTTTTATTTCTTCTCCATGGATTTTAATACCTACTCCGAATTTTTCTTTTGTTTCCTTTACTGCTTGCTCAATATAGACATTAAATAACATCGGGGATAGGCTACATCCCTGTCTCACTCCCTTCCCGACCAGTGATTCTCCTTCATGCCCCTCGATTCGTATAACTGCCATCTGGTTTCTGTACAAATTGTAAATCCTTTCGCTTTCCGTATTTTACCCCTGCCACCTTCGGAGTATGATAGAGAGTATTCCAGTCAACATTGTCAAAAGCTTTCTCTAAGTCTACAAATGCTAGAAACGTAGGTTTGCCTTTTCTTAATCTACTCTCTAAAATAAGTCGTAGGGTCAGTATTGCCTCACGTGTTCCAACATTTCTACGGAATCCAAACTGATCTTTCCGAGGTCGGCTACTACCAGTTTTTCCATTCGTCTGTAAAGAATTCGTGTTAGTGTTTTGCAGCCGTGGCTTATTAAACTGATAGTTCGGTATTTTTCACATCTGTCAGTACCTGTTTTCTTTGGGATTGGAATTATTATATTCTTCTTGAAGTCTGAGGGTATTTAGCCTGTCTCATACATCTTGCTCACCAGGTGATAGAGGTTTGTCAGGGCTGGCTCTCCCAAGGCTGTCAGTAGTTCTAATGGAATGTTGTCTACTCCCGGGGCCTTGTTTCGAGTCAGGTCTTTCAGTGCTCTGTCAAACTCTTCACACAGTATCACATCTCCCATTTCATCTTCATCTACCTCCTCTTCCATTCCCATAATATTGTCCTCGAGAGCATCGCCCTGTATAGACTCTCTATGTACTCCTTCCACCTTTCTTCTTTCCCTTCTTTGCTTAGAACTGGGTTTGCATCTGAGCTCTTGATATTCATGCAAGTGGCTCTTTTTTCTCCAAAGATCTTTTTAATTTTCCTTTAGGCAGTATCTATCTTACCCCTAGTGACATAAGCCTCTTCATCCTTACATTTGTCCTCTAGCCATCCCTGATTAGCCATTTTGCACTTCCTATCGATCTCATTTTTGAGACGGTTGTATTCCTTTTTGCCTGCTTCATTTACTGCATTTTTGTATTTTCTCCTTTTATCAATTAAATTCAATAACTCTTCTGTTACCCAAGTATTTCTATTAGCCTTCGTCTTTTTACCTACTTGATCCTCTGCTGCTTTCACTATTTCATCTCTCAAAGCTACCCATTCTTCTTCTACTGTATTTCTTTCCCCCATTCTTGTCAATCGTTACCTAATGCTCTTCCTGAAACTCTCTACAACCTCTGTTTTAGTCAGTTTCTCCAGGTCCCATCTCCTTAAATTCCCACCTTTAGCAGTTTCTTCAATTTTAATCTACAGTTCATAACCAATAGATTGTGGTCAGAGTCCACATCTGCCCCTGGAAATGCCTTGCAATTTAAAACCTGATTCATAAATCTCTGCTTACCATTATATAATCTATCGGACACCTTCCAGTATCTCCAGGCTTCTTCCATGTATACAACCTTCTTTCATGATTCTTGAACCAAGTGTTAGCTATGATTAAGTTATGCTCTGTGTAAAATTCTACCAGGCGGCTTCCGCTTTCATTCCTTAACCCCATTCCATATTCACCTACTACGTTTCCTTCTCTTCCTTTTCCTACTATCGAATTCCAGTCACCCATGACTATTAAATTTTCGTGTCCCTTCACTATCTGAATAATTTCTTTTATCTCATCGTACATTTCATCAATGTCTTCGTCATCTGCGGAGCTAGTTGGAATATAAACTAGTACTACTGTGGTAGATATGGGCTTCGTATCTATCTTGCGTTCACTATGCTGTTTGTAGTTGGTAACCCGCATTCGTATTTTTTTTTATTCATCATTAAACCTACTCCTGCATTACCCTATTTGATTTTGTGTTTATAACCTTGTGTTCAATTGCCACCGAACTTCGCTAATTCCCACTATATCTAACTTTAACCTATCCATTTGGCCTTTTAAATTTTCTAACCTACCTGCCCGATTAAGGGATCTGACATTCCACGCTCCGACCCGTAGAATGCCAGTTTTCTTTCTCCTGATAACAACGTCCTCCTGAGTAGTCCACGCCCGGAGATCCGAATCGGGGCTATTTTACCTCCGAAATATTTTATCCAAAAGAACGCCATCATCATTTAACCATACAGTAAAGCTGCACGCCCTCGGGAAAAATTACGGTTGTGGTTTCCCCTTGCTTTCAGCCATTCGCAGTACCAGCACAGCAAGGCCGTTTTGGTTAGTGTTACAAGGCCAGATCAGTCAAACATGCAGACTGTTGCCCTTGTAACTACTGAAAATGCTGCTGCCCCTCTTCAGGAACCACACGTTTGTCTGGCCTCTCAACAGGTACTCCTCCGTTGTGGTTGCACCTACGGTTCGGCTATCTGTGTGGCTGAGGCACGCAAGCCTCCCTACCAACGACAAGGTCTATGGTTTATGAGGCTGTTTCCAATTTAAATAAATTAACCAGAGAATACAATACGAACATCTCCTTTATGAAGACATGCTCAGTGGCGTTTTTAATGCCGTGTCTTACTCACTCGTCACCAATAGTGTGCCTAGAGGATGTTGCGTTCTCGGAATGCTATACAACATTTCAAACAAATAGCATTTGTAGTTTTATTTTTAGGAAGCAAATTGACAATTCTTAATTTTGGAGATTTACAGGTAGTAGTCGCAAGCGAGGGGCGACATGAAAACAGTAAATTTCTTGCTATACACAAAGTCCAAGTAAGCACTTGATACGGATCACGACAATCTGATAGCGTACCACGAATGTTCGTTGCAGACTGGGGCAATATGAGCGGCCGATGCTACCAGGAGCGACGCGGCGCAGTCCAATTCCGCACACCATTGGCCGGCATTTTCCTCACCTCCTTCTCTGTTCGTGCGTTCCGCATCTTCGTTCCGGCGCTTGTGGTTACGCCAGAACATTGAAGATGCCTGCCCATCTGATTTAAAATCCAAAGTGATAATCATATAATAGAGAAAGTTAATCCATTTAAATATTCCGCATACATTATTACAATGGCATAAATAATGAAATACAAAGAAAGTTAGGCATACTCAACAACTTCTGTGAAGATATAGGCAGGATGTTGGGAAAGAAATCCACAGAGACACTCTAAGGAAGTTCTGTAAGATTATGGCTATACCTGCACTGCTCTGTGGATGTGAAGACTGAACCCTTAACATGAGATGCAAAGAGAATAGATACATGTGAAATGAATTTCCTTAGATATATGGCTGGATATACTTTAATGGATAAAAAGAGAAATGATGACACCCGAACTGAACTGAATATGCAAAACATGATTGACACAATAAAATAATATCAGGTAAGACGGAAAGAACACAAAATCCGTATGCCAGGTACAAGAATCACTAAAAATGTATAAACCCAGATGCAAAAGAAGTTTAGGAAGCTCAATAAAAGATGACTAGGTCGGTTTGAAGGAGACATAACAAACCAAAAGCCCCAACACCTGATGAAAAAGAAGATAAATGACATCTGTTAAAGTACAGTAACACGATGTCATCTCGTGCTTACATTGTAATTTCGCTGCTAGTGTTTACATCAGTTATTCAATCCATGCACTTCGTAATTTGGAACATAATTTGAATGTCTTATCTTTCCTGTGTTGTAAAGAATTCGACATGTTGATGCTGCTGTGAAGTCTAACGTTTGTGTATGACGCACTTCATCCTCCTGGTCAAGAGTGTTGTCCACTTTTGCACATTTGCTTTCTCAGTCAGAGGCCTGTTGCGTAGCACTCTTCCATATGTCGTACTGATGTATTCGCTACGAGAGGCAGTATCCACCTTCTGCACGAATTTTATTCTTCTTAGGGCTGTGCAGGCTTCTGTAGTGATTATGAATTTGTGTAACTTCTTCCTTTAAGACCGAAGTGTGCAATAAAGTTAGTCGTATTATATACAGAACTCTTATTTAACGTTGTAATTATATTTTTGATCACTAAAGCGATAACTCCTGAAAAGGCCCGTAGCTTTTGTTTAAAGGTTCATATTATTTCCTCGGCATTTTTTTCCCAATTGCATCTACCTTATATTCAAATCAGGACAATATTAAAAAGTAAGAATTGTTGTGGTTTCTGACATATGGGTGTACAAACCAGGTTTTATCACAGTTACAATATTCGTCTTCCAAAGGCAAAGAATTTTAATTGTTACGTTATGACCTTTTATATATATAGCAGGAACAATTTTACATATTCCATAGACATACTAAGTGCATGTACTAACCATGCGCACGTGATATATGTTACATGATTTAAAGAAAAACGGTTTGATCATTGCAGTTATGCTGATGTTAAAGAAATACAACAGAAGATTGTGTTACTGACGAAATTACCAGAAAGAATTAATTTGAACATCAAGAAAAGTTTTTTAAAGACATTCAAACTTCTTCAAATATGAACAAATAAAAAACTGCACTTTGAATTACATGTGCACTAATCTTTACAGAAGCATAAATAGCACCTTATGAAGGATATCAGCAAGTTGTGGGATAATTTTTACTATATTAATGTACACAAGAAAATCGTCTCCGTGAGAGACAGGTTAAGGGAAGAAACTGATGACCATAGATGTTAAGTCCCATAGTGCTCAGAGCCATTTGAACCATTTTGAACCTTCACTTTTCTTTCGTTTCCGCATTATGGATCTTGGTGTTTGGTGTCGTGACTGTCTGATTTCAGCACTTACATAAGTGAGCTCAACATAGAAAACCCTCACATGCTGTAAACGACTGTTGATATTCTGCACATCAATCGGGGGGAAGCTGGCTTCGAGGTTCAATGATCTCGAAAAGTTGGCTGCTTATGCTTTCTCACGAGCCTCTTATTAAAATAACAAGCCTTTTGATGAAAAGTGCAGTGGCTTTATCCGTTATATCAGTTAATCCTAGTCCACCATTTTTAGGATTTTTAGCAGGTACTTAAACACTTCACCTTTCCACAAAAAGTTTGTGATTTTGGACATTATTCTCCTCGCTATCATTCTCAGTAGTGGTTTGGGTTGCCGTGGGGGAGGAGACCAGAAAGCGAGGTCATCGGTCTCATCGGATTAGGGATAGACGGAGAAGGAAGTCGGCCGTGGCCTTTCAAAGGAACCATCCCGGCATTTGCCTGAAGTGATTTAGGGAAATCACGGAAAACCTAAATCAGGATGGCCGGACGCGGGATTGAACCGTCGTCCTCCGGAATGCGAGTCCAGTGTGCTAACCACTACGCCATCTCGCCCGGTTCTCGGTATTGGAAGTATCTGGGCAGTACAATAAGCTTTCGCAAGGATGCATGAGTTGATATACTTTGTTCTTTGAACTTGGTTCATATATCGAGTTAAATTCTCTATAATGGCTCCTTGCACTTTATCTGCTGCGTCTTTCCAGTTTAAAGCCGTCATTTTCATGGGACATACTGTCAGGGTGATGCCAAGTGTTTTATGTTGTCGGAATAATTTTGCCCACTCGACGTTGATATTATCAAAACTTCTCAGGTTTAACATCCTCCGTTTTTTTCTCGTTTGCTTTTGCTCCGGATGCTCTACAGTCCATATCAACCACTGTTGTTAGCGTGGTTAGCTCCTCATTATTCCATATAATGACTCCTGTATCGTCAGCACAGGCTCTTATAACTGTTTTGTTTCCTGATAATGTTAAACCTTTTAATCTAGCGTGGACATATCGGAGGAAAGGTTCCAGTGAATTGGCGAAAAGTGATGTGGACAGATGATTTCCTTGAGGAACACCCCGTTTTATTTGTATCGTCATGGATTGTTGACAAGTCAGCGCCATTTTTGCATTTATTCCAGTTGCTATGTTCTTTATCAACTGTGTGGCCTTATCGTTGAAACCTATTTTCTTCATCGTCTGTAGAAGATATTCATGATTTATTACATCGAAGGGTTTATAAAAATCTAAAAAAAAAACATACTTTATGTTTGTTACAGAAGTTATTGCAATGATATCTCTGAATTCTGCTAGATTCTGAAAAATGGTTCTGCCTTGGTGGCAGTTCTGATGTTTACTAATAAGTTTATCTGTAAGGCATGAAATTCTCTTGTTTACTATTCTAGCTATTAATTTATAATCAGAATTCAGGCGAGGAATAGGATGAAAATTATTTAAATCTTTGTTTCCATTATTTTTTGGCACAAGAGCAATGTACTTTCCTTAACCTGAGCCGGAATCATTTTACCCCGAATAAACTCGTTTACAATCTCCGTGATTTTCGCACCCACTATTGTCCAGTAACGGATGTAAAATTCTGCTGGCAGACAATCCGGTCCTGCGGATTTTTTTGGTGGTGAGGCGCGCAGCGTCTCTCATACACGTCCTCTTCACTGACTGCCTCGAGAAAATTACCGTTGACATCTTCTGTCAGCTGTGGGGTTAGTATGTCAAGGAATTCTTCCAAGGATGCATCACTACTTTGATTCACAGAATATAGCTCGCAATAATAGCGATGAATCTCGTCCATGATATCCTGCTGGGCTCTGAGAATCGTACCTTTTCTTGTACGAATTTCATCAATAGAAGTTCTTCTTCCGTTTTTCGTACGCTTTACTAAATGATACAGAGAAGTAGTTCCGTCTTCTGATACCGAATTTGCCTTCGATTTTGTTTTCAACCCTTCCATTTGATTTCTCTTGATAATAAGTAACTTGGCTTTGACTTTTCCGATGTGTACTATCCGAATTGAAGAACCTGCTGAGACCAGATAATATAGATCTCTCAAAACGGAATAGTAATATTCTATAGAGCATTTAATTTCTCAGTTTATTAGTTACTGTCCCGTTTTCTTCTACTTCTGAGGTTTTCTCTTGTACCGCTAGCAGACCGATTTCCTTGTAAACTTTCTGATTTTTCCTCCAGTGATTCGTGTAGGACTGTTTCATACCGAACATTCTTTGGGCTTGGGTCGCCCTTTCCGGATTTTCCCTACCCTTAGGTACGAGCTACATTCACATTTGGTTGCGTTTTTATTTTACTTCGCGGGTCATCTGGAGCAGCAGCAGACGCTTTCGCAAGTTCTGTTGCCGGCGCCTGCCCTGAGGTGTTGACCGTGATTTCATTTTGGTCACCACTTCCCTGTTCTTTATTAATAATCACTTACTTCCTGACCGAGGGAAACAAATGGAGACGGCAGTTGTGCAACCTCTCCCTGAATTTGCTTACTAACAGATAGCTGTTGATCTTTGCAATGAGCTACTTCACCTGATGATTCTTGCAAATTAATACTGACTACACCCCTTTCATTTTCTTCATTGTCTTCCTATTCATCAATTTCTATTCGCATTCTGCCTTCCAGTTCCTCTGGCTCCTCATCGCACTGTTTTTGCTTGCGAACTGAGGGATTTGTACAGGACAGCTCCTTCTCTCAACAACTATCACTTGTCTCCAGAGATCGTTTTTTCGGTTGCATTTCAGTTTCACGAGTAGTGGTAACAGGGTTTCCCTTTGTTGTTAACGGGGGAAATTTACTGTTATCGTGAAGGAGGACATCAGCTGCGTTAACATCCTCAACCAGTTCATCCGGGCTATTCTTTCGTAACAGATCAGGTAAGTTTTTGATGCTGTATCAAAGTACTTTTAAGGACAACAGATCGCCGCGGACATTCCTGTCTGAAACGGCCGGTTTCGTTACATATATGACATGTAGCTACCTGACCTGTATAAACAACTTCTGCCTCATACACACAGTTACGTGAGACGGAACATTTGTCTTAACGTCCATCTCTACACAGCGGACCCCATTGAATCATTACAGTTTAAAGCGAGGCGAACATCTTTCGTTTGCGACTGATTTAACGTCCCCGTAGTGTGGAAGAGCTTCCTTAATCTTATCACTTTCAATTTCAATGGGAAGATTCAAAACACGAACGGTTTTGTAATCAATGACAGCTCTATAGATGGAATACTTTCTTTTATAACCATTTCTGTGCACAAAATCTACTTCATAGCCTCACTTTCATAACACTTTATCAACAGTCGCAGCACTGAATAACTTGACAAAAACACAGTATTTTTCCTGATGCAATTGCCAGGTATGGACTGTTTGAGAATTTAGACCAATTACTTCTGTAATTCAGTCGTCTATTTCCAGGGATCTCTGCTGAACAGGACGGGATTCCTTGTCAAAAGCAAATACCAGAGTATTCTTCCTAAGGTTTGTAGCCATGGTTAATCCAGCGACTCAATTTTGGTTAAACAACCGAAATTCCAGTTAGTAGCAGCAAGACCAGAAGGAGCGATCGGATCACAAGGAATATGAACAAGCACGGAGATTAACGGACGGACAGCACCCGGCGAAGCACAAGTACAGCGATGAAAACACGGAAGTGCAGCGCAGCAGTAAACAACGTCCACTCGCTAGCGCGGCTGAGTCGGAACTGAAACCCGAGCCTCCCAAGCACGACTCACGGCCCGTCCTCGCAGCTTTAGTTCTGCCAGTACCTCGTCTCCTTTCTTCCAGGAGCGCTAGTTCTGCGAGGTTTGCAGGGGAGCTTGTGTGAAGTGTGGAAGGTAGGAGACGAGGTACTGGTGGAAGTAAAGCTGTGAGGACGGGGCGTGACTCGTGCTTGGATAGCTCAGATGGGTTTGCCGGCACGGTAGCCCAGCATTTTTGGTCATAAGGTTGGTTTCTCTGTAAAGGAATCTACGATCAATTTGAACGGATGTCCTGCGACGTCCGCCCAGAACAAACGCAACGAGCAATGCCGAACAGGAAAAAAAAAAAAAAAAAGATAGTAGAGTACCTGCCCGCGAAAAGCAAAGGTCCCGAGCTCGAGTCTCGGTTCGACACACAGTTTAAATCTGCCAGAAAGTTTCATATCAGCACTTTCCGCTGCAGAGAAGATAATCTCATTCTGCCGGCCGGTGTGGCCGAGCGGTTCTAGGCACTTCGGTCTGGAACCGCACCACCACTACGGTCGCAGGTTCGAATCCTGCCTCGGGCATGGATGTGTGTGCTGTCCTTATGTTAGTTAGGTTTAAGTAGTTCTAAGTTCTAGGGGACTGATGACCTCAGATGTTAAGTCCCATAGTGCTCAGAGCCATTTGAACCATTTGATAATCTCATTCTGCCAACAGTTGGTTAATGGGATCTTATTTTTCTGTGTTAGACATCAAATTAAGTCCTATTCCCCAAGTAGTTTTATTTCTGACACTAGGTTGCTGGAGTGTGATGTCACTTGTACAATTTGGCTCTGAGTTATTGCTGTCCAGTATGCTTTAACTGGATTTTACTTTTGCTAAGAGCACCTGCTGTCTCAATACCACTGGCTGGGTATCTTGATAAATTTAGATTATCTCAATTGTCTCTGTTAAATTTGATGAACTGTTTTCGTGCAACGTGAAGCACTTGTTAGTAGTCGCCTGTCAGAAATGAGGAATTCTGTGTTGCTGTCTGTGTGGCGAGTATAATACTGTTTACTTTATGGTGAACATCCCAAACTGAACTTACCCACCATGTAGAAGACTGTTTATGCTGGTGTTGAGTATGATGATTGTGAGTGGTATACAGAATTAAGGAAGACCTTACTCACAGAGACTACCCAATATACTGTAATAGAGCTAAATGACGTTCAGTGCTGTCTCTTTTCAGAGTCAGCTGTTCACTTTCATGCAAAGGAAAATGTGTACTCAGGGTAGATATGATGGCTCATGTTTATTATGTCCTTCTCCGTGACGTTGCATTAACTGACTGGTCATTCCATTGAGTTTTGAGGTCCTGTCATCGCTAATAAACATGAAGGCCTGTTTCCTCGAGTCGTTTAACTACTGTATTCTTTCCCTTGGCTGAAATAATGCTGGAAAAAAACATCTCAGTTGCTGCCAAGTATCAGTAACAGTCTGATTAAATTTTTCGATTAAATGTTAAAAATTTTGGGTGTCTGCTCACATGCAGTGTGCGTGTAAAATAACATAAATCAGCATCATCGATATACTACTACGTTCACGTCTCTAGTCCAAAGTATACACACAACGATATACACTGTCCAGTCACATTAATGTGAGACCAGCTGTGAAAAGCCTGATAAGCTGTTTTCTACAGCGTGAACCACTGCTAGGCGAGCAAGAAGAGGGTCAGTGATGTTCTGGAAGTTATCGACAGGGATGTGGCCAGCTGTACGTGGACAGCTGCGTTTGATTTTTTGATTGAGGATCCATGGCGTAAACATTGCGATACAAGTATCACACAGATTCTAGATTGAATTTAAGTCCGGGCAGTTTGGTGGCCAGGTGAGTACAGTAAACGTATCCTGCTGCTCTTCAGATCACGCATGTACACTTTGAGCTGTGTGACATGTTGCGTTGTCCTGCTGGTAGATGCCATCATACGAAGCGAAAACAGCAATGTTCGTCGAGTGGCCGTTCAGGAGACGCTGACGGTAACCTCTTGCGTCATCTGGGCGGTCACTTGCTGCACGTCTGTTCGTCCATACATGTCTCCGAAACTGTCGTTCCCTGTCGCCCATGGCCCGTGGTGCACCACAGTTGCCTGCACACCAGCGTCGGATGGCGTCATTTTGCCATGCACGGTAGACTTTAGCCACGGCATCACGTTTAGGCAATGCTTCCACCCTTGCTGGTATGGCATAGATACTAATATGCAGTCACACTCCGTAACAACGGTTCAAATAATAACAAGTGGCGCATCCTTGACGTAAGTGCGACTCTTGACGCAAGTGCGACTTTGTTTCTCGATATCACAGAAATTCTAGATTTCTCCACAGGAAAAAGTGCACTGTAACCTGTTTAAATAATAATACACACCACTGTCGCATTGTGATGTATATGTCATAGGAATTATTGCGTTGTTGTGAAATGTTATAGCAATCTGGTAAGTTCAACATGCCCAATGCTCAAAATAGCCATCCCACCTAAATCGACGAGATTTGTTGTGTATTGAAATTATTTATCTGTTGTTGAAAATGTGAGATATTGGACAATGAATAAGTTTTTCTTCCTCAGTAGTATAATCTGCGGATAAAAACTTCACACTTAGTGCACAATTGGTTAAGATTTAAGAGTCGTTTTCTGCGACAACAAAGTAAGGAAACTAGATTTTTAAAACAGATGAAATGCTTTCTAACTATCGCTATGCATGCGGTGTAAGTTAGATACGCAGTTATTGTTTAAATTCTAGAACTGTTACTTCGCGAATTACGTGCATAGAGCAGCCATACGATAGCTTATGGTCTGCAGCACCAGCTCCATGGCCGGAATGCAGGATAATTAGTGGTAGCTTGGTCGCTGGCACACCCGCCGTATGCAAGTTACTGCTTATTCAAGGGCTAAATTGTCATCCATTGTGCGCTGTCACGCCAACTGCTGAAATGCCAGAGTTGTTCCATAGCGAAGCAGTCTATGTGCTGTGACATAAGGGTGGACAACGAACTGTTTAAATGGACTGAAAAATAAACCTGACACCGTGCGATTGCTAGTCGAATTGTGCTTTGTATATTATTTCAAATATGTATGTAGAACAAGCAATGAACTGTTTAAATAAAGTTAAAGAATCATTAACTGTATTCAAGCATTACTCCAATAACGTAATTGCGCTACTACAGAACAACAGAAATTTTTACAGCCGTGAATTATGATTAAATAAAGTGGTGAAACTGTTTAAATGACAAGCTTCTGTGCTGTAGAGTGTATAGTTTTTACCGTTCATTTCCAGAAAGTGTAATTGTTTAAATGATAGGTCATCACATACATTTAGCAATCTGCTATGGAAAGTGCTGCGCTAATTATTTGAATAAGGTCCTAAGTTGTGAAGTGATTGTATGGTTTGGTGTCAATGAATTACTTAAGGTTAGCTTTCTACTACAGTAAGCATTTCAAAATTGTTTACAGTAGGCGACGGTGGTGGCGTCGGTGTTAAAGGAGTCGGTGGAGGCGGGGTGGTAATTGTTTAAACATAAGGCGGACGTGTCACACATTAAATGTTTCGAAATTCGCGGGAAACAGATGAATTTTAAGAAAATGTAATGATGCAAAAAAGTATTTGTGTAGCAGAAGAATGCCAGAGATCAGTAGGTACGAAGAAGAATTCAAAGAGAGTGCTGATCATGTTTTCGCCCTACTCTCACATTTGGCTACTTGCGCTGTGCACTAGAGTCAGACGGTTTTGGCTTTAACCCCCAGTATGTTAGACATTAAAATTTTGCACACGCCAGGAGCAACAACCGTTGGATGAAATCTTCTTGTAGAAATAGTAAACAGCCGATCAGTTGCAAAATGAAAGGTTTAGTAAAATCCCTCTACCATGGTTTAATTATTTGTAAAAATGTCTCCTGCAGAAGGAAATACTGACAGCTGGATACCATGTTGTTTCAGAGGTACATTAAAATATAGCCGAAAGGCATCAGTCAAATATAACATTTCGCCTCCGTGATAATTAAAACATGCACAACATTGTTGTTGCCATTTGGTATTGCCTCACCAGTGTATAGCTAGTGCGCAAGTTGTACATTGGTGACGAAATACCAAATGTTAACAACCATGTTGTGCATGTTTTAATATTACGGAGGTTTAATTCCATATTTCAGCGACGCCTTTCGGCTGTATTTCAACGTGCCTCTGGCACCACGTGTAACCCAGTTGTCAATATTTCCTTCTGAAGAAGACGTTTTTAAAGGTTTAAAACATGGTAAAATGGTTTTAATAAACCGTCAATTTTGCAACTGACTGACTGTTTACTATTTCTACAACAAGATTTCATCGTACTGTTGTGCTGTAAAAAATTTTAATGTCTAAACATGCTGGGGCTTGAAGCCAAAACCGTCTGACTCTAGTGCATAGGACAAGTAGCCAAATGTGCGAGTCGGGTGAAAGTTGGTCAGCACTCTCTTTGAACTCTCCTTCGTACCCTACTGATCTCTGGCATCCTTCTGCTACATAAACACTTTTTTCTGTATCATTACAGCACGTTAATCGTGTGCCGCTCGTAACACTGCACTGTCTCTTCTGTGTCCAGGCTTCTGTCACATTCAGAAGACCAGACGTGTTTCCCCAACAGCATAATACTGCCTCCAGCGGCCTGCGTCCATAGCGTGGTGCGTGTTTCGAGCAGCCGTCGCCTGGATGACGGCGTATCGGCGTGTGACTGTCGGCCTGGTGTACCAGGAAACGCGCTTTCGTGATCCCTGGCTCTACCTCGGTGATCCCCCCGTCCATCCCAATGCACAACGACGTTATCCTTGGACCAACTTGGGAACAAGTAGGATCATCTTCTGCTGGACCCAGTCTTCAACAACGTGCACTGAACCATGTTGTACGAAAAACTTGTGCCAGAACCAGCACTGTACCATCCAGTCACATATGCCACAGATCGTCGCCTATTCTGTTTTATGGAGCGGGCAAGCTCAAACCTCCACTTCTCTGATGAGGCATGGGCGTCCAGTCTCTTTGTAGCCTACTCCTGGTTTCACTGTTCTTCATTCACTTTCCCTGGTTAATTACTGTAGTGTCCTTTGGTCGGAAGGAAAGAACAAACACTCAATTTGAAGACGCTTTATTATAATTAAAGAAAATTTTACACGCAAGAACAACAAGAAAACCCCACAATTCTTATGGTGGCAAACCAGATAAGGAAACAAGACAATGGAAGAAAATACTGACGAAAATCTACTCTACCAATTACAAAATATAACGTGTTGCTACTATGCTACGGCGAGTGTATACACCGGTAGGGCCGGCATAAGTACTGGCCGGATCTGTTCCTAGCGGTAGGTAAACACTGCCGGTCTCACTCTCCGGGTGTGCTTATAAAGCCGGATCGGCGGAGTGCTATATGAGTCATAAGAGTTCCAATTGGTAGAACACTGTCACATGTTGTCTGGCGAAGTAGTTCCGTGTTTATTTGGAAAACCTGTTATTGTTGATATCCTCCGGCAATGTTTCTTTCCGCGCTCCTGCAGTGAGGTCGGCAGCCCATCTAGCGTGTCGGTTGTGTGGGCCCTCTAACTAATAAGGGACCGCTACGACATTTACGACAATAGCACTCAAACAGCTGAGCAGCTTTGTCGTATCCGAGATGCCCGCGCCCAGGCAACACACAGTGGGCCAGAATTCTGGAAACCTGTCAAAAATTGCAAAATCTGGTCCAGTATGGCCAAAAAAGAGTATAGTGGGCTTATGACAACTGAAAAATTCATATGGTGTCTCCAAAGTGGCGAAAAGAATCTGGAACGAAAACAATTGGACAAAAAACTTTTTTCGATGAACATTTATTATTTTAATAACAAACTTTGTTACAAAACTGTATCTATTACAGATTTTATTACAGGAAATATATGCTAGTATAAAGTTAAGAATTTTATAAGTCTTCTTAATCTTCTTCCTCGTGTGCTTCTTGTTCTTCATCTCCATTTCCTTTGTCATCTTCTTCCTCAGCGACGTTTGTATCCTCTTTATCATACTCAGCATCTGATTCCTTGTAATCCTTTGTAAGAGGTACTAAGAAGGCAACAGCTTCCGACAGCAAAGTTTTCACTTTCCTCGGAGATGGCTTCCTCAAAGGATAAATATGTAATTGTAAAATATAATGCAACAAAATTAAATTTATCAAAATGAAAGATATGAAGTAATATAATTATTTTACGAGTACTTTTTCCACTTAAAATATATGTTCTTATATTTAGTAACTATGTTTTTGTTTTGTGAAAGCTTATTAGCATTGTTATAGAATTAACAGTTGTATGTTTATGTGTGGATAAGTGTTCTATT
The DNA here is from genome assembly GCF_021461395.2 of Schistocerca americana. Classification (NCBI taxonomy): domain Eukaryota; kingdom Metazoa; phylum Arthropoda; class Insecta; order Orthoptera; family Acrididae; genus Schistocerca; species Schistocerca americana. Next base: position 1,101,718,060 of record NC_060120.1, on the reverse strand, counting down.
CTTATTTTAGTAAAATTTTCAAACACATTTTGACTGTATAAATATCGACATTTTGCAACTGTGCTTTAAAAAAAAAAAAAAAAAAAAAAAAAAAAGGTAGCTGGATTCTAAGGCTGATTCGTGAATGTAATAGGTAATAGTACATACTTGTGGACGGAATGAAACAGAAGGCGGAATGTCGTGAAATCTAAAACTTATCTCTGTTTTTTCGCTAGCATTTTACAATTTTTTTGCTTGCATTCGGGTAAGAAGTTAGTTAACAAAAACCAGTTGTTAATTAATGATTAAACAATGAATTAATTGTTCGCTATTTAGTACATACCTCCTAGAATAGCGTCCTTAAAAATTTTGCTTTGATCTCGCTGAACAAAAATATTTCATCAGAACGGATTTCAACCTTCGGAAGAAACAGACCGGGTTTCGATAGCCGCAACATTATTCTAGCCTACCCATTAAACGAAACTTCTTAATTTCGAACTTTTTTTTTTAATTTGTAGCCACTTTTTCCGTATTTTTGCGCAATGTTAGGCGGTATGTAACAATATCTTCTTTCTAAAAGTCGCTTCTGTCAGTGGATTTCCCCTTTTGCAGTTCTTTCGATGTTAGGCTGATCCTCCTTTCGTCTCTGCTGCGCTTATATTGTTTGCTTAGTACGCTACATGTCACAACGACACAAAGCTAGAATCAGTCTCAGTGCTCATAATGTTTTGGCTCAATAGTGTATGTACTGGTGAGCTGACGTTCTCTTTGAAGTTTTCGGTTACATTTGTGTTGAGTCTACTGGTCAATAGGAACATCAGCTTATAAAGTTGTGTCCACTCTTTATACTGCCTTTTGCACAAATAGTGTCACATGCAGTCTCTACTTTTATCTCGGTGAATGAATTTCTTGTCTGCTACGTTTAATACACCACTTCCATTCGCATTATACTATCCTTTCGATATACACTTAGATGCGACTCAAAAACCTCACTGAGCACTGTCTTTTTGGTTTTTGTCGGCTTCCTCCAGCAAGTAACATGTGGGCTCTACTGCTGTTTAGGAGGGCTTCAAACATTGACACAATGTTCTGTAAAGTCTAGCAGCAGACCACTAGGAATTTAATGGTCTAATCTACTGGGAGGGGCAATTTTTCGTTATTATACCAATTCTTTTACGACCTCTGCAGCTTTCGTTAACTGGTATGAATGGTAAGTCGCCTAATTAGAAAAAAGACCTTTAGTACTCCTCACGCAAACAGTAAGCTTCCTTACAAGCAGAATCTAATGTGTAGTGCCTTACTGAGTAATTTAGGAGAGCTCTACAGTTCTTAATCTTCTTAATCCTGTGCCACAAGTCTACGAAGTCACAGCCTAGATTGTCACATAACCTCTGAAGTCTCTTGTTCAGTCTTTCCACAAGATTCGGAAAGAGGTGGCTACGGTCAATTCTGGAAACAGTTCTGCAGGCTGTCGTCTTCCTTATTATTCTTTGAGGAAGGCTGGTCTTCTCAACCTATCCTGCCAGTTGTTGTAATGATTAGAAAATAACCTTAGCGTATAAAACGATAGCTAATGTTTTTTCGAATGGGCTCTACGATCAGTGCCTGTCCAAACAGCCCCTTGAACATTTGGATGGGGGCACAATTAGGCATATGCTCTGAGTGCACAGTGTAATCCTTCCCATTCCTTAAGCCTTCCTTAAGGGGTACCATCAAACTCTGTGCTTTTGAAGCTGCACGATTAGCAAGCCACCCACCTTCTGTGCTCTCCTCCCCCTGACAGGGGACAGGGCAGGCTTCCCAGCGGGTGGAATGTGCCGTGCAGGCTCGCCACCAGCTGTAGTTGGAGGAGGCAACACCTCAGGCTTAGTGGTTTCCGCCTCTCCCAAACAGGGCTCCTAGGCCGACCACGGAAACGAGTAGTTGTGGCAAGTCCTGTATTCACTTTGGCATTTCTGATACGTGGCTCATCGTAGTTTGACCGTCACAGCCTTCATAGCAGTTTCAATCTCCTTATGAAAAGGAAAAACAATACTCTCACTCCACGGTTCGGAGCGTAGTATTTTAGTTCCCTTAACCGGGTATATTAGTTTGAGGATTTGGAAAGGGAAGTGAACAGGTTGAAGTTAGATATAGTAGAAATTACTGACGTGCAGTGGCAGGCTGAACAACTGAGTACAAAGCTGAAAACGCTAAACCAAAAAAGGGGGGAATGCAAGATCAGTTTTATTAATAAATAAGAAAATAGGAACGTGGATAGTCATAAGCGAATGCATTATTGCAGCAAAGATAGATATGTCAACACCCAGCATAATAGCACAGGTTTATATGTCAGTTAGCTTCGTACTTGATGACGAGACTGAAACAAAACATGGATAGGTAAAAGAAATTATTCAGATAGATAAAAGAGATGAAAATTTAATTACGATGCGGTATTGGAGTTTGACAGTAAGAAAATATAAGTATTAGAAAGTCTTTTCTGAAGGTATTCGTCTGGAGTGAAGCCTTCTATAGAAGTGACACGTAGACGATAAACAGTTCAAATAAGAAGAGAATGGAAACTTTTGATACGCAGCTGTCGAGAAAACTACTGAAGATTAGATAAGTATATAACGCTAACTTGTCCTGTTATACGTTACCCTTCCCTACTAACTGAACCTTTAGTCCTGTCGCGGGAAAAGCCACATATAACACTAACTTGCTATGTATGATGCACAAGCGTACCGTCAAACAAGCTAACATTACCCTCTAGGTGGATTTCGAATTTTGACCGCGCGTGTATCTAATGGACAAAGGTATCGGACTATAATTTTGAGTATGGTGAAATTAACAGAAAACTAAACGGAATTTAACCTTGGCAGTTAATGAAAGTGGTGACACCCAGATAATGAGCCACATTGTGAATGAATGTCCAATCAGACGCTTCCCTGGCGGCATTGAGAAGCTCCATCAAGCATCCCACGAGACACTCCGCTGGATCGACTCCATCAACATCCGAGTGTAGTCTGAGCCGTTTTAAAACTTGTGTGCTGTATATAGTTTCACATGTTCATTTTTATATATGTTTCTTTGTTTTGCTAAATGTGTGTTACTGTAATTGATGCATAAGATAATAATAATAATAATAATAATAATAATAATAATAATAATGAAAGTGGTTAAAATCATTTGTGAATGAAAAAAATGAACTGTCGGCAACCCAGTTAGGCACATTAATTTGGAAATATATTTTTAAGAAAATTGAACATTGGTTATTAAATCTACTTTCGTTGATATTTCCCTTTGAATAGCGCACAGAATACCAACTGACACAGGGCACTCTGAGCTGTGTGTAGCAGCAGGTATAAAAAAAAAAAAAAAAAAAAAAATGTGTGTGAAATCTTATGGGACTTGACAACTAAGGTCATCAGTCCCTAAGCTTACACACTACTTAACCTAAACTATCCTAAGGACAAACACACACACCCATAGCAGGTATCAATAACGCACACACCACTAATTATAGAAAGCAAATTTGTACCAAGTTTTTTATCGCCTGTGAAGCAGGTATTTTAGATAGTAACATTTACACAATCTGGCACTGTATTCGTGCAAAACTACACTTTGCAATAAACTAAGAGTACTTTAGCAAAACCCTATCTAACTTCACATTTGTAGTTTTAACTTTAACTTTTGCTACTCCTTTTACATTTGACAAACAAAAAAACCACTTCGAAACATTTGAGTGGAAGAACTATCGCCGGCCGGAGTGGCTGTGCGGTTCTAGGCGCTGCAGTCTGGAGCCGAGCGACCGCTACGGTCGCAGGTTCGAATCCTGCCTCGGGCATGGATGTTTGTGATGTCCTTAGGTTAGTTAGGTTTATTTAGTTCCAAGGCGACTGATGCCCTCAGAAGTTAAGTCGCATAGTGCTCAGAACAATTTGAACCATTTTTGAAGAACTGTTCATTTAAATCATGATAGTCGGTTTTAGTAGCACTTGGGAGAGTAACCTGCATAGGTTCGTCACCAGGATAGAAGATATGGTTTCGCACACAGATTTATAGCATTTGGACTATTATTAAAACCACACATACACACAAATTAGCTGGTCCATGACCATATACATAGTTACATAGCTGGATGTATGAAGTTAGTAAAGCAGTGGCGAAGATTTGGTGGCAAGAGACATGGCGGTTAACTGTACTCACGGCTCTTGATATTCGAATGCTCTGTAAAATCTCTTCTTGCGGTCGGATTTTCAACATATTAGAGCGATTCTTTTTTGCCGAGAATACGAAATAATAGCCAGATCCACATTCGAGGCAAAAATCCTTCGCAAAGGAGCTTCCAATTGCCTCTCTTGGTACCGTCGAAGTGTACCGTGCTACGGCTAGCCACATCGTACCGTTCACGCCAAGGAACCGCCCAGTTCGACCGCCAAAACCACCTTTTACATCGCGCCATGCCACTTCCGTTGCGGATGGAATTCCCTACGTCTTTTATGTATTAAAAATACAAGTGCCCTAAGCATGAAACAGCTTTCAATAAACATTGTCATTTTTATAAACATACATAAACTGTAATAATTTATCATTTTAACAATTCCTTTTGTTTTTTCCATATGTACAGTCGTGCTCAAAAGTATCCGAACGACCTGAATTGCATTTCGCCTAATTCGCATGCAACTCACATATCGCAGCTGTCTAGCAGGTGCTCTAATCGCTCTTCGGTACAGTCGTTTGACTATTGAAAATGGTACTAAAAAGTTACCACCAAAGAACACTGCTCACATTTACTGCAATAAATAACATACCTGAAATGTTACCACTCTCATTATTACGTCAGATAGGTAATGCACGTAGCAAGTTCGTCGTAGTCATGATTTCCTCTTCAAAGTAACTCACCGTTCATTTTATTTAACACAACATGATATTAAAAATTTAAGTTACTCACGAGCTGCTAGTTGAGAATATGTATGAACTTTATAACACGACGAAGCGTCTCGTTGTGCATATGGATTCAAACCCAGGTCATCCAGACTAAGCAAAAATTTCGTGACTGATGGAAACTATAACTCATTCCGGACTAGGCATAAAGAGAGTGATATACCTCGATTTTAGTATCAGTTAATAAATATCAAATTAAATTACATAACATAAACATTTTAACAGACACAAATTCCTACCCAGCATCTATTGTCCCTGTTAACGAACTACGACAGATGTTAAATATTGCTTCTTCACAAGTAACCTAGTTGAAACGCCGTGAGGTAAAGCTTTGCGCTGGACAGGGATTCGAACCCAGGACCTAATCGGATTGATGTCGAAGCACAATCAACTGTGACATATCGGATTTTCTCGGCAGTAGCTGGATGTTTTAACTGAAAAGACGAGTAGAAACATTAATTTTTTCCTTCCCAGGAAAAAATGGTTCAAATGGCTCTGAGCACTATGGGACTTAACATCTGTGGTCATCAGTCCCCTAGAACTTAGAACTACTTAAACCTAACTAACCTAATGACATCACACACATCCATGCCCGAGGCACCGTTGCACCACATTGGATGAGAATTCTGACACACAGACTAGCTGTAGTTGTTTGCAGCATGTTCAGTAAATTCATTTAGACTAATGACCTCAGCAGTTGAGTCCCATAGTGCTCAGAGTCAGAGCCAGTAAATTCATTTACTTGGTTGACCGAATCGCCATGACCTAGCTGCCTCGGCTACCAACTGCATACATTCGACTCTATTTTGTAATCACCCAAATAAAATTATTTAACTGCCACCTACAAAGAGCTGCCAACAGTGTAGGATGCAGAAATTTAATTAGGAAGTGTTCCTTTCCACTTGAGCTACGCTATTGCGCTATCTGTTTGTTGAAAAAATCTTGCAGTGCAAAAGAAAAGCTGTAACTGTCTGTCTGCCAGAAGTGTAGATCTGGCCATAAGCATTATCTGACAGCACTGTGGAATGCAGAAGTTCTGAAGGAACTGTTGTTGACTTCAGGAGCTGCTGCAACTACAAGTAAGCTAGTTGGTAAGGATAAGTGTCATACACTGTATACACGCTGATGCGAGTTCGAGTACATTCACTGCTGCATTTTTTAAAACGCGATTCTGCTGCCCGCTGATGTAATCAATCTAATGTTACTTTGAACATAATTCCCTTCACTTCTCAAAACAAAATAGTCGCATGTGGAAAAAAGGCTAACTTCTGTGACTTTTTGTTCTATTTAGGTTTAATAGATGGCCAGGCAGCAGATGCATCTCGAAACTTTTGTGTTATGCATGGTGACAGTAATCGTGCCAAAATAATGCCAGGAAAGTATATTCTACATTAGCCGTCGTGTGGTAGTGGCATTTTATTCTTATTCAAACTTTGTTTGACAGCTTTTACTCAGAACAAGCTTTCTGCATGCATGTAATCAATAAACAGCATGTGCATTGTCAGACCGTTATAGTTAACATCAGAGAATTCGCATATGTCGTTGATGATTGATTTCTCTCTCATGTTTACTATTGCTTTAACAACACTAAAAGATACCTTACGAAAATTGTGCACTGTGTTATAAGAAATAAAATAAAAGAACCGATGATAACCTTACGACGAAAGTCTGTTTTAATAAAACTGAGTATCTGTACGCAAGCGTGCCTCTATCGGCACGAATTAGTGAAATACTACTCACTTAGATTTCGATTGCGTCTGTGTTTAATTGGTATGCTGCGTCATACTCAAGAAGTATGCAAATTTGGCATATCATACATAAAGTTACGTATTCCTAGAAACTCAAAATTTACTTGTCAGCAGCGAGAAGATGCATTACCTCTTGTGCAGCATTGTAAGTTTTACATCATTTTACTATGAGCCGAAAGTATTTTCTTGCAATCTCCTTATCGATGTTTTATCGGACTGGTTGTAGCTCTTTCACAGAAGGGATAAAAACGTGACAGTCACATATACTGGAACTGTAAACCATAACAGACACTTTTTCACAGGTAAGCGCATTACCACAGAGCCAGGAAAGACGTGTCAGTCTTCGCTTCCTCTTACGAGGTAAATAGTGGCTAGAACTCGTAAACCGCTATTTAAAGAACGAGATTAGTTGCGATTTCCACGTGCAACGACTTTCCTGACCTGAAAACCGTGAATTTACAATCTTTTGCTACACCTCAAGCAATAACAACTCAGATTATTCAATGGAAATGACATGAAAAATCAAGTGAACTTTGAGGCTTAATTCCGTGCACACCAGGAAGTAACTCGTCGATCACAGCGATGCCCAACATACCTTGGCTTGTTGCCAAAACTCAGTTACAGTACCAGCAGGAAGAAGACGAACCGATGTGATCCTACAGCGGGCCGGGAAGTGACCATAGCTGGCGTCGCAATGACGTGGCTGCTATGGCCTGGAATGCACAGTGCGTCTGATTCGCATTTCTGTAACAAGGTTTAGGGACTGGAGCGTAGTTACTAATAATACTCAGAACTGACAGCAATCTAAGCATCATAAATCAGTAACGCTTATAATTGTTTTTATATTTCTTTCGTAAGTGTACTCAAAACTAAGAAACTCATTCACTGGCGTTTTCGTGCCTCGCCGATAGTCGAGCGCAACAAAAAAATTAAAATGACACGTTCCACATCATTACGAAATGTCCTATTCATAACGGCCGGGGTGGCCGTCGATTCTAGGCGCTACAGTCTGGAACCGGCCGACCGCTATTCTCGCAGGTTCGAATCCTGCCTCCAGCATGGATGTATGTGATGCTCGTAGGTCAGTTCGGTTTAAATAATTCTAAGTTCTAGGTTACTGATGACCTCAGAAGTTAAGTCCCATAGTGTTCATTTGAACCATTGTCCAATTCATGAACTATGGAACAAGTATTAATCTAATTAAATCTAATCTAATCTAATCATATAGCTAATCTAAACTTGAAAATAAAAGACGACAGGTTTTGTAATAAACCAGGACTTCTATAACGGCCCTGTCGTCCCCGTTAACTAACCACGAAAGATGTCTGATATACCTCCATTCAGTAGTAACAAAGATGAAGCGCATGATGTGAACTTCTGTGACGGAGATACGAAACCAACACGTAATCGGATTGTTAACAGAGTAAAATCGAATGTTTCGTATCGGTTTTTCTTACCAGCTGCTAGGTGTTTGGATCTAAAATAAGGATACAAATTTTTGTGCCTGGGCGACAGCCGTACAGCACATCTACCGCGCATCTTTATCATCCACGAATATAGCTTAAGTATCAGTTGGTTACTCACCAACAGTAAGACGATTGCGTGTTTGACCAAAAATAACAACACCAATTGCTATTGTTGGGAACACATGAACACACATTAAAAACGCACGTTAATTTTCACTAGCAGGCCGGTGTGCACTTGATGGGGCTTGAAATGAAATTATGAATATTTTTGTACTGGATCAGGATTCGGACCCACATACTTACCTTTGGAGGAGACCTAGAGAAGATTGCAGTCTTGGGAAAAGGAACGAAATTATTGAACTATACTGTTCCGAGAGATTGAGATCCTCGAAAGAGGAGATAACGAGTTCTAATAACAGTCCAGCACCAAATTTTTCAACCTCTATAGTCCAAACAAGTACAAGTAAAATAAGAGCCCTCTTCCTTTAAATGGCTATCGGTCCAACAAATAAAATAAAATTTTCTGATGTAAGTAAGTTTACTGGCGACAGAATTCTCTTTACCATGACTTCCACCCATGTCATTTGCCAACGTAAACCGGCTCTGCCCAGTTGGTATCGAAGGAACGTGATGTTTAATGCGGATTCTGGATTATAACGTCTTTGTCTTGAGGTTATCAGAGGTAAAGTAAATCTGTTTTTGCTCCTTTAAAGTAAATGCCTGAACCGGGGCATTGCACCTGTGATAGTTCGTTCCACCAGACCATTGTGGCCACATTTCCCAGCCCCAGGAGTGTGCTGTAACGGATTATGTGCTTAGCTTACAAAATTAGTCACTGTGGAAAAAATGCGAGTCTATTAAATGGTTAGGAAAAAGCAAGCCTCGGACGCGGAGATTATGCTATTCTCATGTCAGCAGGATGCAAAAACTCTTCTAGGCAACATAGCATCGATGTGAAGCCATTTTGAAATTTTCACTAATTCAGCTAATTTCTTAGTTCGAGGACATCCGCTGTGAAGTGTGAAGTTACCGGATAATTCGATTATTACCGTGATTATTACTATCATTTTCTTCATACCGCTGCTGGAACACATGTGCTTGAAGATCATTTAATGTCTTTTGGTTATTATAGAAGCAGTTGCGCAAGAATAGGTTCTTTCCCTGTGTACGGAATCCTTTTCATGTTAATATCAAACATCAGCAATTACTCGTAGATTACATTAAAACTAAAGAAATTGTTGAAGACGTTACCTGATAACAAAAACGCGCTGCCTTTCTTAATTTACTTGCGCCTAGAAAAGGCTGTCGTATAGTGCCAAATTAAAAGCCAGGGAGTCATACTGCCTTCCGATATACGTTGCTGTCAGTCCTTCCATATGAATTGTTCGACGCGACCTGTTTCAAGTTGTGTATGACAGAATGTTTTAGAAGATCAATTGTTTTCTTTTGAAATAAACAGAAGGATTTTCATTCCAAGCTATTCAAGTTCAAAATTTTCGCAATATTAATTCAAATTCAATACATTTGCTTCTATAATGTAGGAAAGTATTTCGCAGTTGGAAAACCCGTATCCGACTCATTGACCTATCACTTAGTCGCTGACCATAAATTCTAGCTCAGAGTGACACCAGTTTAAATAACCTAATGTAGCGAAGACTGTTTTCCCGTGCTCTTTCTCACCTGAAAATATTCAATTCACTCATTGGGCTCTACAATTTTCTGTGTGTATACAATGAATATGGATGGTAGAATTTAGTGGTGCTCTCTCTTACACTTCTGTATACAAAATGAGTGACCTAAACAGGCCCTTTATCATTACATGCTCTGGGCAGTGCAACTTGATACTGACAACAGTAGTGTGCTTATACTGACAACCTCACTGTTCGTTTTACGTGGTTTTGTAATCATTTAAATAAAACAACATGACTTTCCAGTGGGAGACATTTCGTCCCCCTTTTCCTTCTGTGATTTTTTCAGTAAGCTTTTTGCCTTCCAGTCAGCGAACTGCGGCAGAGTACGGTCGTTAAACGAATCACAAACCACGATTTAGTGCCGTTAAGACGATTTCTTTAAACATTGTCATAGCTGAAGGAATTTAGTTTCTTTTTAAATCGTCTTATGCAGCAACGTTCACAGATATCTCAAATAGGAGAAGCTCTTTATCCAGGTACGAAGGTTGTAAAACAAACTTCCCCCAGTTCGTGTCAGGTTGATGTTTTCGTCTGATAGCACTGCGTTAGTATTTTGTCCAAGAGGTATCACAAGTAGTGTTCCTGTAGCTTGGGAATCATTGGTTGAAAACGAGTTCAACACCAATGGGTGCAGTACTGCTAAATATTCAAAATGATTATCAACCAAAGTCTGAGTTCATCGATAAAATTAGGCGTATTTATAATATTGAAGCAAGCTGGCCGAAGTGGCCGTGCGGTTCTAGGCGCTACAGTCTGGAACCGAGCTACGGTCGCAGATTCGAATCCTGCCTCGGGCATGGATGTGTGTGATGTCCTTAGGTTAGTTAGGTTTAATTAGTTCTAGGTTATAGGCGATTGGTGACCTCAGAAGTTAAGTCGCATAGTGTTCAGAGCAAGCCAATATTTAAGCTAGACTGTGTATCCTTTTCTGCCTTGAGTGGGCATTGGAAGGCGTTTACACACACGTATACAATACTATGAATACTTCGATCGCTATAGTTAACGTTGCTCTCAGAAACTAATTTTGCATACATTGCTGTATGTCACTTAGAACGCGCATTGTGGGGAACTGGGGGGAAACAGTCACCACAAACTTACGATTTGTAAATAAGTCTCACAAGGAGAGATTCTGACATGTGCGCTACCGATTTTGATCAAATATTGCATGGACCTTCTAGCTTTCAGCTTGACACTCCATAGACCTTTTGAAAAAATCTAGGCCAAAGCTGAGGCTGGACAATCTTATTTGCAATGTTGTACACCTAAAGAGCGACTACAACTAAAACATTTTATTAGTCCGTTGTCGGTTCTATCTGTTACGTTGTGGCAAAGTGCCAAAGACGAAGACTACGCGCACAAAGGTATCGCGTTCGATCCCTGGTCAGTCACACTATTTTTATGTGGCATTTTACACTTATTTCCCCTCGGGCAGTGTTTGTTGATGTGAAAAATACCGAGTTGCACTGTGGTCCGAAAGCCACGTTAAACTGGCTAGGTAAGTCAACTCAAAGGTCGGAGGAAAGCAACGGCATGCCACCTCCAACACGACCGTGCCTATTAAAGCACTGTGGGGTTCAAACCAGTCTTCCGACTGACGACTAATTTACTACGGGTTCCAAAGTTAATGATCTTCGGGTTATTAACATTTTTGTGTTTTCATGCTGTAACTTTGATACCAGTAAACGTAGGTAACCGGCGGAGCACTGTCACCGTTCGAGTTGTCAAGCTGGTAGATGACGATGCTGTCGACCCCATTTACAATCTTGGTCATGGCTATGTTTCAGTCGAATACCTCTTTGTGCATTTCTGTGTATTTCAAGATATACATTTATACACTTCGTACGCATCCAAATTGATATCTGATAGAGTTGTATTTAGCAACATGAATCAGATATATTTTCCGAGCAATATATCGGACAACATGTCAGGGCAGCGAGATTCCTTTTGCGTGTTGCGCATGGTGCAAGAAATATTTGTGTTTTGGTTGTTTCTGTGATAGGTTTTACCCCACTGAACGCGAACAAGCTCACGCACAGACTGTCAATAATTGGAATTACGCAATAATACACATAAAAGGTCTATTTTTGCACTGTGTATTCCAGTGAAAATAAATGTAAATAGATTATATGCCTACTTGCTATTACCCGCGCTTCTCGATGATTTTCTCAAAAAATAAAAAGAAAGAGAAAAAGAGAGAGAGAGAGACAGAGGGAGAAAACAGAAATGGCTTTTGATATACTTTTCGGGATGTGAGGTCGTGGTCCAAGAACTTTCTGCTCCTTACGTTTCGTCCAGGCTGCGCTGGACTTCCTCAGAGCTACTCAAGAAAAGAGATAAATAGAATTTTGCGTCCAAGGAATAGAAGACCAAAAGATAAGAATGAACCACACCGACAGAAAAATACAGTAGTTCTCCCTTTTATTAAAAAAGTAACAGATCGGATCGGTAAGATTTTACGAAAATGTGACATAAAACCTGTCTTTAAACCAACAATGAAAATAGGTCAAGTACTACGATCTGTGAAAGATAAACGCCCTCCCCTGTCGACATGTAGTGTGTATAAAATTCCATGTACCTGTGGTAAAGTTTATATTGATACTACCAAAAGAAGCGTAAACACACGACTGAAAGAGCATAAAAGTCTTTGTCGACTTGGAAAAATAGAAAAATCAGCTGTAGCGGAGCATGCTCTTCAACCAGGCAACCACCAAGTGAAGTTTTCGGATAACGAAGTTTTATCTACAACGTTAAATTACTATCCACGGCTATATAGAGAAGCTATTGAAATTTATAAATATCACGATAATTTTAATAGGAAAGAGGAGGCTATGAAACTTAGCGATATATGGACAGTGGCTCTACAAAATTGCTAACAATTTTTATCTTTGACAAGGTGGTAATCGATAGTCAACCTTATCTTTGCTGTGGATTGTCATTCCTCATCACGTGTCACCTGAACCACGCCCCCTTTCTTACAATATATAAGTCGCTCTCAGACACCCGACCAGTCAGTCGGCAAGACTCAGCGGAGCAGCGCCTCTGAGGAAGTCCAGCGCAGCCTGGACGAAACGTAAGGAGCAGAAAAGTTCTTGGACCACGACCTCACATCCCGAAAAGTATATCAACAGCTATGTCATCCGGTCGTGAAAGCCTTCATTCTACAAAACAGAAATGTATTTCAAATATCAGCTCGGTGACGCCATGTTTGTCTCGTGATGAAAAGCAAGGATAGTTGATAGGTAATGCTGTGTTGGCAGAAGAGCCAACACCGTGTTGCTAGAGGAGGCCGAAATGCACGCGTTTAATTACACGCAGACTGGCGTGAGGTCTGGAACAGTTAAATGTAATTAATATAGCTAATAAGGTACGCTGTTGCTGGAATACTTAACTTTACATTAATAATAATATCAATATAAACTGGTAATGGCGCCTTGCTAGGTCGTAGCAAATGACGTAGCTGAAGGCTATGCTAACTATCATCTCGGCAAATGAGAGCGTATTTGTCAGTGTAGCATCGCTAGCAAAGTCGGCTGTACAACTGGGGCGAGTGCTAGTCTCTCTAGACCTGCCGTGTGGCGGCGCTCGGTCTGCAATCACTGACAGTGGCGACACGCGGGTCCGATGTATACTACGGGACCGCGGCCGATTTAAAGGCTACCACCTAGCAAGTGTGGTGTCTTGCGGTGACACCACAGGTAATATCTCGTTATACTAGCGATATGTATAGCTACAGGGTTCTTTCTTTTTTCTCTGCAAACAATCAGAACAGAATTCAGTAACAAAGTGGTAAGAACACCTATGCAGTCTGCCAATTAAACACTCAACCTTTCTTGAATATTTTGTTAATAGTTAACAATTGTCTGTAATACAGTAACCATCCTTGATTACTGATTTGTTATTACTACCATTGTTATTCGTCTCGTCAAAACAGCTATCCTATCACTTATTGCTGCCGATGCACTTAACGAATGGATCAGGATGAATGGAATGTGGGATGTTTCGTCACGGAGAGTATACACATTTATCTCGGTGTCTTGTATTCAGGGTAATACTTAAGTCTCAGTAAGAGAAGACGACAATGGGATGCCGGTGATGCAGGTAATAATACTCAACTATTTCTGGCGACTTAACACCATGACAACTGGCGTCTCAGTGTATTTTGATTATAATTCGTTAGCCGTCTTGCGACCTCGTTCTAATACCTCGTGGGAGCAGGCATGATATTTTGCTTTTTGAACAATGAGCAGTAACATACAAAGATAGTAGATGGAAGGATACAAAGAAAAAATCAGATTCATGGGTGTGGATCCAGTTCATCATTGGAAGACTAAACAAGAGGGACCCATTACGAAAGCAATGAGTAAGCTGCTTAGTATAGATTATTTGTGTAGATCTGAAGATGAAAAAGCGCAGATCTGCACAGTGCCCGCATCTGCGCTTTAGTATCTGTCTTAATGGGCATAATTTATAGTTTCTTCTCTTCCGAGTTTTCAGATGAATTGATTGTTATGTAACACATAATAATTAGTTAACTGTGTAGCTTCCATTCGCACCAACATTTTTCTACATTCTCATGCAATTCCTGAAATTCTACTTGTACTTTCACAAGACTGCACATAGATGCAAACGATTTTGAGGTGCAAAGTGTTTGCTATCTTACTTTTCGTGACAGGTAGGCAAAGTTGATTTCCAAAGACTTACTACTGTACTGAAATAATATTTTGTCACAAAGTAACAAGGAAAGTGTTTTACTCGTATGTATTTTGTGGAAAGCTGTAATCGTGATGGAAGACTATGCACATAAATGTTTGACACAACTGGTAGGAGAAAATGCTGCATATTAACCAAACCCCGCTACTCCTATCCGTATCCTCCTATGACACGAGCACGGGATTCTCCTCACAAACTGCTACAGAGCTGTTCCTAGCACAGCTGAGAATTGGCAACATCGTTACAAACATTTGGCAACACTTTGACAGTACATTCACTTCCGCATATGGTACTGAATTGACTCGCTAAATTCACTTGATATTCCACTTCCATTTGAATGACTCATGCTGTATAATCCTTATGTAAACTGAGGCACTGTGACAGGAAATTCAATTTTTTGGCTAAAGAAATGCTATTCTTCACATAGGTGATGACTTTTATTATCTTTCACGATGCAGTATGAGGCTGAGCGACCAACATCATAATGAGAGTGGCGTGCTGGCAGAAGTGTGTCCGTAGACCCGTGGTACCTCCCGCGTCTCGTGTTGCAATGGCTCAAAGAGTCGTCTGTTCTAACCGTGGTAGAGGCCAGCGTGTGCGAGCTTTTTTTATTATTATTATTAATTTGATGGGGCTGAGAATTTCCAGAAAAAATTCTGTAACGAAATCGGAAGAAAACCTTTACACATCAAGTCCTCTTGGTAGCTCGACTCAGTAAGTTGTGTTAATGGTCATAGATCTCGGCTCTCTGTCTGCCAAGGTACTTCACAATACAAGCGGCTTTGAAGAAGTTCGAAACTACTGTCAACGATACGAATTTCAATATTGTTCTTCACTTAAGACTGATATGCCAGGGTGATAACTATCAAGCAAATGAACCTCTTGATTACTATTAGGCCTGTATGCTAAATTTCCACAACAGCAATTAGGAACTCTCTGTAGACATTCGCTAACAGCGGTTCTGGCAACTTACTTTTTCTCTGGGTAGCTTCAAATATGGGTAGTGACCAATATGACAGAAAGCTAAATATATTGTAGAATCACTTCAATTACACTCATAGCCTCAGCACCGAGAGGAAAGGGGAGACAAAAATTTTGTCGATGTGTGCTTTCGGTTGCCAGACGTCGTATTAGCTAGTCTCGCGTTTTACCTCAAACCTAAGGTCGTATTCAAGAGTGATGTACTCAGACTTCAGTAAAGAATTCCTCTGGGAAATGCTGCAGTCTACAATGTTGCCAGATCGACCATATTGCAGGACATAGATTTCTGAGGGGAGCACGACCGTATTGTCTACCTTACGTGAACTCCTCGGCGGTCAAATTTTTTGTTCAAAAAACGTTCAAATGCTTGTGAAATCTTATGGGAGTTAACTGCTAAGGTCATCAGTCCCTAAGCTTACGCACTACTTAACCTAAATCATCCTAAGGACAAACACACACACACCCATGCCCGAGGGAGGACTCGAAACTCCGCCGGGACAAATTTTTGTCTAAGACTGTATCTACAACACCTATTGCACACTGAAGACACAGATGAATTAAGAAAACAAAATTACTTTATGACAGCAACGTTAACTATAGCGTTCGAAGTATTCATAGTATTGTGTATGTGTGTGTAAACACCTTCCAATGCCCAGTCAAGGAAGATAAGGATACACAGTCTAGCCTCAATATTATAAATACGCCTAAGTTTGTGGATGAACTCAGGTTCATAACCATTTGAAATATTTAGGAGTACTGTACCCATTGGTGTTAAACTCATTTTCAATCAATGATTCCCACAACTACAGGAACACTACTTCTGATACCTCTTAGACAAAACGCTTACGCAGTGCTATCAGACGAAAAGATCAATCTGACTGATAAGGGGCCCGTTTAGGTCAGGCATATTGTATAAAGAAGTGTAAGAGAGAGCCCCACTAAATTCTACCATCCGTATTCATTGTATACACACATAAAATACTGTTACAGTACAATTATGGAGCTCAGTGAGTGAATTGAGTATTTTCCGGTGAGAAAGAGCACTGGCAAACAGTCTTCAAAAATGGCTGTGAGCACTAGGTACTTAACTTCTGAGGTCATCAGTCCCCTAGAACTTAGAACTACTTAAACCTGACTAACCTAAGGACATCACACACATCCATGCCCGAGACCGGATTCGAACCTGCGACCGTAGCGGTCGCATGGTTCCAGACTGTAGCGCCTACAACCGCTCGGCCACTCTTGCCGACCAAAAATACATTAGGTTATTTAAATTGGTGTCACTCTGAGCTAGAATTTATGGTCAGCGACTAAGTGATAGGTCAATGAGTCGGATACGGGTTTTCCAACTGCGAAATACTTTCCTACATTATAGAAGCAAATGTATTGAATTTGAATTAATATTGCGAAAATTTTGAACTTGAATAGCTTGGAATGAAAATCCTTCTGTTTATTTCAAAAGAAAACAATTGATCTTCTAAAACATTCTGTCATACACAACTTGAAACAGGTCGCGTCGAACAATTCATATGGAAGGACTGATAGCGACGTATATCGGAAGGCAGTATGACTCCCTGGCTTTTAATTTGGCACTATACGACAGCCTTTTCTAGGCGCAAGTAAATTAAGAAAGGCAGCGCGTTTTTGTTATCAGGTAACGTCTTCAACAATTTCTTTAGTTTTAATGTAATCTACGAGTAATTGCTGATGTTTGATATTAACATGAAAAGGATTCCGTACACAGGGAAAGAACCTATTCTTGCGCAACTGCTTCTATAATAACCAAAAGACATTAAATGATCTTCAAGCACATGTGTTCCAGCAGCGGTATGAAGAAAATGATAGTAATAATGACGGTAATAATCGAATTATCCGGTAACTTCACATTTACAGTGGATGTTCTCGAACTAAGAAATTAGCTGAATTAGTGAAAATTTCAAAATGGCTTCACATCGAGGCTATGATGCCTAGAAGAGTCCTTACATCCTGCTGACATGAGAATAGCATAATCTCCGCGTCCGAGGCTTGCTTTTTCTTGACCACTTAATAGACTCGTATTTTTTCCACAGTGACTAATTTTGTAAGCTAAGCACATAATCAGTTACAGCACACTCCTGGGGCTGGGAAATGTGGCCACAGTGGTCTGAGGGAACGAACTATCACAGGTGCAATGCGCGGGTTCAGGCATTTACTTTTAAGAAGCACAAACAGATTTACTTTACCACTGGTAACCTCAAGACAAAGACGTTATAATCCAGAATCCACATTAAACATCACATTCCTTCATTACCAAGTGGGCAGAGCCGGTTTACGTTGGCAAATGACATAGGCGGAAGTCATGGTAAAGAGAATTCTGTCGCCAGTAAACTTACTTACATTAGAAAATTTCATTTTATTTGATGAACCGATAACCATTTAAGAGAAGAGGGCTCTTATTTTACTTGTACTTGTTTGGACTATAGACATTGAAAAACTTGGTGCTGGACTGTGATTAGAATTCGTATCTCCTCTTTCGAGGATCTCAATCTCTCGGAACAGTATAGTTCAATAATTTCGTTCCTTTTCCCAAGACTGCAATCTTCTCTAGGTCTCCTCCAAATGTAAGTATGTGGGTCCGAATCCTGATCCAGTACAAAAATATTCATAATTTCATTTCAAGCCCCATTAAGTGCACACCGGCCTGCTAGTGAAAATTAACGTGCGTTTTTAATGTGTGTTCATGTGTTCCCAACATTCGCAATAGGTGTTGTTATTTTTGGTCAAACACGCAATCGTCTTACTGTTGGTGAGTAACCAACTGATACTTAAGCTATATTCGTGGATGATAAAGATGCGCGGTAGATGTGCTGTACGGCTGTCGCCCAGGCACAAAAATTTGTATACATATTTTAGATCCAAACACCTAGCAGCTGGTAAGAAAAACCGATACGAAACATTCGATTTTACTCTGTTAACAATCCGATTACGTGTTGGTTTCGTATCTCCGTCACAGAAGTTCACATCATGCGCTGCATCTCTGTTACTTCTGAATGGTAGTATATCAGACATCTTTCGTGGTTAGTTAACAGGGACAAAAGGGTCTTTATGGGAGTCCCGGTTTATTACAAAACCCGTCGTCTTTTACTTTCAAGTTTATATTTGGTTACTGATATTGGCGAAAATTTCGGTAATAGGTGACTGTTAATGGCTAGTCAGCAATATGATATGATTAGATTAGATTTAATTAGATTAGTACTTGTTCCACAGTTCATCAGTAGGACATTTTGTAATGATGTGGAAAGTTTCATTTTAATGAAAGATTTCTTTACATACCATGATTCAATTTCTTTACAACAATTTTTTACTCTCTTACTCATTTATTTTTATTTTTATCTCTCTCTCTCTCTCTCACACACACACACACACATACACACACACACACTCTTTTTTTATTTTGATTTGTTTGTTGTGCTTGACTATCGGCGAGGCACGAAAACGCCAGTGAATGAGTTTCTTGGATTTGAGTACACTTATGAAAGAAATATAAAAACAACTATGAGGGTTACTGATTTATGAAGCTTAGTTTGCAGTCAGTTCTGAGTATTATTAGTAACTACACTCCAGTCCCTAAACCCAGTTACAGCAATATGAATCAGACGGAGTACGTATTCCAGGCCGTAGCAGCCGCGTCTTTGAGACATCAGCTATGGTCACTTCCCGGCCCGCTGTAGGATCACATCGGTTCGTCTTCTTCCTGCTGGTATTGTAACTCATCGCTGTGATCGACGAGTTACTTCTTAGTGTGGACGGAATTAAGCCTCAAAGTTAACTTGAATTTTCATGTCATTTCCATTGAATAATCTGAGTTATTATTGCTTGAGGTGTAGCAAAAGATTGTAAATTCACGGTCAGGTCAGGTCAGGAAAGTCGTTGTACGTGGAAATCGCAACTAATCTCGTTCTTTAAATAGCGGTTTACGAGTTCTAGCCACTATTTGTCTCATAAGACGAAGCCAAGCCTTAAATGTCGTTGCTAACTCTGTGGTAATGTGCTGACCTGCTGAAAAGTTTCTGCTATGGTTCGCAGTTCCAGTATATGTGACTTTCCCTTCCGTGAAAGAGCTGCAAGCAGTCAGATCAAACATCGATAATAAAATTGCAAGAAAATACTTTCGGCTAATAGTGAAATGGTGAAAAACTTACAATGCTGCACAACATGTAACGCCTTTTTCAGCTGCTGGCAAGTAAATTTTGGTTTCTTCGAATGCATAACTTCATTTATGAAATGCCACATTTGCATATCTCTTGAGTATGACACAGCATACCAATTAAACACAGACCCAATCGAAATCTAAGTGAGTAGTATTTCACTAATTCGTGCCGATAGAGGCTTGCTTGTGTACAGATACTAAGTTTTATTAAAACAGACATTCGTCATAAGATTAACGTGGGTACTTTTATTTTATTTCTTATAATACAGTCTACAGTTTTCGTAAGTTTTTTTTTGTGTTGTTGAAACAATGGTAAACATGAGAGAGAAATTAATCATCAACGATACATGCGATTTCTCTGATATTATCTATAACAGCCTGACACTGCACATGCAGTTAAGAATAAAAGGCACTACCACACGACGGCTAATGTAGAAAATACTTTTCTGAGGTATTTTGGCACGATGCGCTCTCCCCATACATAACACAAAAGTTTCGAGATGCTTCTGCTGCCTGGCCGTCTATTAAACCTGAAAAGAACAAAATGTCGCAGACGTTAGCCCTTTTTCCACATGCGACTATTTTGGTTTGAGAAGTGAAGGGAATTATGTTCAAAGTTCCATTAGATTGATTACATCTGCGGGCAGCAGAATCGCATTTTAAAAAATGTAGCAGTGAATGTACTCGAACTCGCATCAGCGTGTATACAGTGTACGACACTTATCCTTACCAACTAGCTTACTTGCAGTTGCAGCAGCCCCTGAAGTCAACAACAGTTCCTTCAGAACTTCTGCATTCCACAGTGCTGTCAGATAACGCTTATAGCCAGATCTAGAATAACGCTTATAGCCAGATCTAGACTTCTGAGAGACAGACAGTTACAGCTTTTCTTTTGCGCTGCATGATTTTTTCAACAAACAGATAGCGCAATAGAATAGCTCTAGTGGAAAGGAACACTTCCTAATTAAATTTCTGCATCCTACACTGTTGGCAGCTCTGTGTAGGTGGCAGTTAAATAATTTTATTCCGGTGATTACAAAATAGAGTCGAATGTATGCAGTTGGTAGCCTAGGCAGCTAGGTCATGGCGATTCGGTCAACCAAGTAAATGAATTTACTGACATGCTGCAAACAACTACAGCAAGTCTGCGTATCAGAATTCTCATCCACTGTGGCGCAACGGCGTTATGGTAGAAGAATGAGTCGCAGAGAAAATGGTTCGGTGGTCTGTTGGATTGATGTAAGGTTCGCATTTCTGCGGTCTGGGTTCGATGTCAACATCTGCCGATGATTTTTTATAAGTAGAGACGGATTCTATTCTCTACTGGCTACGCCAAGTGAAGAAGTCCAAGTGAAGACGTTCTAATTGCATTGTGGTCTGTATTTCACATTAAACGAGATATTCCTTCTCTACGAAGTAGACGTTAGGAGTGGCGACATGTAGAACCTCTATCACCAGTAACCTTTCTTACACTAGTTATTTATTTCTAGGGACGAAACAAACGCTTTGTATGGTCACAGGACACTTATCCCATATTTTATTTGAGCTTCTGTGTGTCGATATAATTGGTTCTGACCTGGGAATGCAAGTCAGACCGTCCTTAACGCGGAATTTGATCCGTTCGGGACAATACAGCTCGACTACAATTTACAATTTGTTGTTTGTTCAAAACTGCAGATTCCTCAACATCTCCACATATTGCGCAAGAATGGGTTCGAATCCTGGCACGGCACTAAAGTTTTCATTATGTATTATCAAGCTCTAGCATGAAAATACCTATCTGCTGGTGGATAATAATTTTGTTTTTCAACGTATTTTCATTCGTTGTCAAGACTAATGATATGTCACGTTTTTGACTCCCAGTGAGACACAGAACTATTTGCGAGATCACTATAAGTTCAAGGATGTTATTCCGAGGTGCTGGTGGAGAAAAATTCGGTAGCTGATGTTTCTTTGTGTATAGTCAACAACGATATGTGTGGGGTTCGATTCCCAGTCAACACTGAACTCTTCGTCACATTATTTCTAGTTCAAACATGCTCATATGTCGCTGCTGGCGTAACAAACCCATATTTGACGTTCGTTTTGTCTAGAATATAACAATGATTGGTGCCGGGTGGGAGTCCTGGGAAAGAAAAAATTAATGTTTCGCCTCGTCATTTCAGTGAAAACATCTAGCTACTGCCGAGAAAATCCGATATGTCACAGTTGATTGTGCTTCGATATCAATCCGATTAGGACCTGTGTGCGAATCCCTATCCAACGCAAAGCTTCGTGGTATTACTTTACATCTTGAGTTATTGCAATATAGAGCAATGTTTTCTAGTGGTGAATTTTTAGTACCGTTTTCAATAGTCAAACGACTGTACCGAGGGGCGATTAGAGCACCTGCTAGACAGCTGCGATATGTGGGTTGCATGTGAATTAGGCGAAATGCAATTCAGGTCGTTCGGATACTTTTGAGCACGACTGTACATTTCGAGACTCTAATTTCCTGTCACAAATCAAGGACTTTAACTAACAATGAATACACTCTCCATAATTGCAGATACACAGTTACATAATATACAAACTTACTTCGTGTTACAAATAGGTCGAGTAGCTGACGAGCAGGTACTGAATGATAGGGGGAAAAATAAACCTTAGCACAAGTTAATAAAATAAGGGATCAGTTGATAGGACACAACCTGAGGGATCAAGGAAGCGTCGTCTTCGTAATAGAGAGAATTATGGTGGCTAAAAATTGTAGAGGGAGACCAAGGTATGAATGCAATAAGCAAGTTCAAATGGATGTAGGTTGCAGTAGTTATTCAGAGGTGAAGAAGGTTGCACAGGATAGATTGGCGTAGGTACCTGCATGAAAGCTGTCTTCAGACTGAAGACCACAACAGCAACAACAACATCAACGTGAACAGTAAGTAACAGATGCGATACACCAGTTGGTCTCCAGAGAGGCCGATGCAACGTTTTCCTGAACAACAAACGAATAACTTAAAATTAACCTAACTGATTCCTTTTTAACTTCAGATTCTGTTACGCTGCAATTATTACAGTTCTCCTTTACGAAATGACACCAACACGTCACAAGAATGTGTATTGTGTTATAATAAAAAGAAAAACCTGGGATGAAATGCACTGATATTCGGAAGCTATTCATAATGTAGAATTTTTCTTTTCTCAAGGGTATACTCACGAGCAAACTCACCAAGCAAACTCTAAAACAGCTAAAATTTACGGGAGACGCAAACAATATACACTGATGCTGAAGTAACTACATGGAACTCAGGATGACAATGATAATACATGGAACTCAGGATGACAATGATAATACACACGAAACACATCAGTCGATTTGATAAGACTATTCTTAGATCGATATCGCACTTTCGAACACTTATTTAGGAGAAACTGGATAGTAAAAAGGAGAGTACAGAAATAACTTCACTTCCTACACAGCAAGTAAGGTCAAAAATTTTCCTAACAAAGTATTTCTACCAAAATCTGCAGGACAGGCAACTGTAGCTCACAACAGTCGATTTACTCTGAAATCTACATCTACATCAATTCTTTAAATGCAATCTGATGGTGCATGGCCAAGGGTGCTTCTGGTACCATTAACTCACATCCTCCCCCTTCCTTGTTCCATTCGCGAATGGTACGTAGGAAGACCGACTGCCGGAAAACCTCTGTATTGGCTCTGATTGCTCGAATTTCTCGTTGTGGTCATTTCGCGAGGCGTATATGAGAGGAACTACTATATTATCCGACTCTTTCCGGAAAGTATTCTCTCGACAGCTGAATAGTAATCCTATCTGTGATGCACAGGACCTCTTTTTTAGGGTCTACTACTTTGTTGAGCATCTCTGTAATGCTGTCGCGCCGAGTAAACGATCCCTTGACCAAACTCGCCTCTCTTCGTTGGACTTCTCTTTCTCTACTGTCGATCCTACCTTGTAAGGATCCTAGAATGATGAACAACAATCAAAAATGTGTCGAACATGCACCTTGTAAGTCGCTTCTTTACTAGATAAATTGTATTTCCTTAAGATTCTTCCTATGAATCTCTGTCTGCCATATGCTTTTGCTACTACGTATTTTGTTTATATTGTCATTCCACTTAAGATCATTCTGGCTAGATAAATGGTTCAAATGGCTCTCAGCACTATGGGACTTAACATCTGAGGTCATC
The DNA here is from genome assembly GCF_021461395.2 of Schistocerca americana. Lineage (NCBI taxonomy): Eukaryota > Metazoa > Arthropoda > Insecta > Orthoptera > Acrididae > Schistocerca > Schistocerca americana. Next base: position 1,101,694,181 of record NC_060120.1, on the reverse strand, counting down.
AGTCCCCTAGAACTTAAACCTAACTAACCTAAGGACATCACACACATCCATGCCCGAGGCAGGATTCGAACCTGCAACCGTAGCGGTCGCGCGGTTCCAGACTGTAGCGCCTAGAACCGCTCGGCCACGCCGGCCGGCCGGCTAGATACTCCAAGATATGTTACGATGGCTACTGTTTCTAGCAACTGGTCGTCAATAGTGTAGTTGTACGCTAGTGGATTTCTTCTTCCCTGTGTGCGCAACATGTTTCATTTATTTACGGTCAGGGTTAACTGCCAGAGCCTGCACCATTCATGAATCATCTGTAAGTCCTTTCTGCAAATACCTGCTGTCTTAAGAGACAGCCGCATCACTTCGAACATCCTTAAAGAGCTTTCGACGCATTCTACTAGATCACTTATGTACACTGTAAACAGTAGCGATCGTATCACACTTCCTTGGGGTACTCTGAAATTACCTTTACACCTGTCGATTTTGTTCTGTTAAAAGCGACGTGTTGAAATCTATTTGCGAGGAAGTCTTGGATACAGTCAAAAAATGATCCAATACTCGGTAAGCTCGAATGATTTTCTCTAAACAGCAGTGCGGGACAGCGTCAAATGCCTACCTGAAGTCGCGAAACACGACATCACCCTGAGAACTGATATTTACAGCGCTGCGAATTTCATAGAAGAACAGGGCGAGCTGAGTTTCGAAAGATCTCTGTCTCCGAAATCCATTTTGATTTTTATAGAGTAGATTTTCGTTCTCCGAAAACGTCATAATACATGGGCATACAACATGTTCCATTATCCTACAACAGTTTGACATCAACGACTTAGGCCTAAAATTATGTCCATTTGTTCTACGGCGCTTCTTGAAAACGGGAATCTGCGCTTATTTACAATCGATAGGTACCCTTCGTTACTTCAGCGACCTACGATAAACAGTTGATTAAAGGGGAGCAAGTTCTTTCGCATAATCTCTGCAGAATCTCACAGATATCTCATCTGGTCCAGGTGCCGTTCTATTACAAAGCGATTGTAGTTGTTTATTGTATTGTGAGGTCAATTATCTCAATATATGCCATTTCAAAGTTCGTACGATGACCGTTGCGATCTTCCGCGGTGAAACAATTTCGGAAGACCGAATTGAGTAATTCGATCTTCTCTCTCTCTCTTTTTCCGTTTCGGGGCCATTGTGATCATTGAGTGACTGAGCAGATGATTTCGGACCGATTACTGATTTTACGTAAGACCGAAATCTCTTACGGTTTTTTATCAGATGAGTTGACAAAATTTTTCTTTCAAAGTCGAACGCTTCTGTCATTGCTCTTCTTACTGTCATTTTGTTTGGTTCAGCTACGTTTTGACTTCTCTTTAATCTGAAATGAAGTTCTCTTTTTTATGAACAATTTTCTGACACGAATATTAGACCACTGTGAGACTTTTCCATACCTAAAGCCTTTCCTCGGAACGTATTTGTCTAAGGAATATTGAGCGATGTTTTTGAATTTTTGCTCCACGTCTTCGTCCCCAGCGCTGAATATTTGTCACTGACTACTCAAATACTCTGCAATTTGTATCCTCTCACTCTTGCTAAGAAAAAATATTTTCCTGCCTTTCTTAATATTCCTTGTAATAATTGTAATTATAGATGATATCAGACCCTTATAATGACTCACATCTTCCTCTCCGTCAAGGGAGTTGATAGGTTCAGGCCTATTTATTGCTAGGAGATCTAAGACGTTACCTTCAGGAATTGGTTCTCTAGACATACTCTCGAAGTCATTTTCGGACAAGACATTCACAATGAAGTCACATGAATCCCTGTGTCTGACACCACAGTTGATAGCATGACTCTCCCAATCTATACCAGTTATGTTAAAGTCATCTCCAATTACAGTAGCATGATCAGGAAACTTACTCACGAAATTCTGAAAAGTTCTCTTTGAAGTGCTCTACCACTACAACCCCTCACGCATGTGATCTATAAAGGCGGCATCCGATTACAATTTTCAACCAACTTTTGATATTTAGCTTCACGTAGATTAATTCAAGTTCGGAGACCTTGATAACCTCGCTAGATATCAAATTAGCGGCCAACCGATGCTTACGATAAATATTCCAATCTGAATTTAGGATTTCGTTGCTTCTCACTTCCGGTTTCAATCAACATTCTGTTCCTAATACTATGTAGACATTGTAACCTTCATAGTATTAAGAACAGGACGCAGATGGAAAACGGAAATGAATGGCAGTGAAATCCTAAATTCATATTTTAATATTTATTGTAAGCGTAGGTTAGTCGCCAGTGATGGTGGCGTATTTCTAACAGTAAAGAATTTGATAATATCCGGCGAGGTTGCATGGGTTCGGAGCATCTACTGATCTGGCTGAAGTTAAACATGAAAGATGGATCGAAAATAGTAAGGTTAGGCTTTATGAAATAATCAGTGTTTTGGTACTAAATCATGTTTTTGATCCATTTCATCAAACTTTCATTTTTGTTGCTTGCAAGATGGATTAAATGTGGAAATTGGCCACTCATGTAAAGTGATAGTTTGTTCCAAGTAAAGTAGCAACCTATGCAAGAAAATGGTTTCATTCTAACGTTGAACACTGATTTTCAACAGATAATATGATTTAATGGGTCTGCAGATGACACTGTTTCATTGTATGACTATAGTCCGTTTTGCTTTTAAATGTCGTAAAGTGAAGCTAAAAACGCAAAATGTTAGTGTGTTAAGAAGAATAAAAAATATGTACTTTTTTCTTCATTTCTGTGGCCGTATTGTCCGTAGTTGCTTTACAATTTCTGAGGGTATTTCCATCGTTACAACTACAAGAAATTGCGTGCTTGTCTCCCAATGCACATTTCGCTTTTTCAAGTGAAGCATCATCGGTGGTGTGTAATTAAAGATATTGATTTGTTATCTAGATCGAAAAACAGTTATTTAACAAATTATTGGTTTTTATTTACGGTAATTTCTGCTCGGTTTTCCGCCAAATTTACGCTGCTTTGCAAAACTAAGCGTTTTTGACGTTTAATACAGCACAATTTCGTACACCACTGTTCACTGTTTATTTCTGTACTTCTAAGTCTGTATCGGGTTTCGTAGTGTTGCCAACATTGCCACTGGTCTTTCTTTGATCAACATTTGTTCCTCCCTCCGTAGTTCATTTTATGTGTTTTAGTCTATTTCATTATGTTATTGTGTATTTATATACTGTGTAAGAGAAATGAAGGAGTAGTGATTGAGTTCAAATTTTTGTGTGGTGTGTAGGTGTGTGTGTGTGTGTGTGTGTGTGTGTGTGTGTGTGTGTGTGTGTAGGGGGGGCGGGAGATTGAGTGAGAGAGGGCGAAGGAAGGGAAAGGCCTTTTTAAACGTGATTACTTAAATTATTTTGTACAGTGTCTGGCTTCCAATGTTTATAAGTGTCTGTGACACTTTTATTTGAATATTTGACACATGCAGAAAACCCACAGCAAGTGACACTCTTTTAAATGTATCCTCAAACCACCTGCAGGATCAGCAATAGGTCACAATCAAATACGTATTAAACAGACTGAACAGTATCCCCCTAAACACTTTTGATTACAAAAAGAGCTGGACATTATAAAACAAACAGCATTAAAAACAGGCACTAAGAAAGACTGGAGGACAAACTACTCAGGAAAATAAAGATATAAATAATGAAAAAACTATCCAAACCGCAGCAACACCTACAACCTGCATAACCACATAAGAATGGCATACAGTGATCCAGCATAACGAATTCGCACATAAAATAGATAACATATTCAAAGAACTAGACACAAACGTTGCTCGCCAAACAACAACTCAATACAAAAACGCATCCTGAAACTGAAATCAACTCCAGACAGATACCAATAATCTGGTATGTATCAGCTCAGTTGCAGAGACTGGAAAAAAACGTACATTGGGATGAGTGGCAGGACACTTGACGCAAGATATAAAGAACACATCAGACCATTCATCATTTGTAGATCATCTTAAGTGGGAATGGCACAGACCAAGCACTACTGAAAAAGGTAGAAACATCATAAGAATCAGTAAATGCAGGCACCTTCTCCCTTTCCAAACAAAATTGCGTAACAGAACGCATGAACACTAAAAGACAGTCACTTAATGCCTAAACAAATATTGGAAACCAGCCGCTATATAACATAAATGAAGTAATCACTGCCCCCCCCCCCCCCTTCCTACCGAAAGTATCTTTTCACCTGTAGTCCTTCATCTTTTTCTTCTAAGTCAGTCTTCATGACACTACTATGCACTTGATGACTTACTATCCACCCATGTTCGCTCCTCTCCCTCCCGCATGAAACAGAATAAAACACATATAATGACTACAGAGGGAGGAACAAACATAGATCACAAAAAGACCAGTGGTAATGTTGGCTAAACTACCAAATCCGGGATACACTTAGAAGTATACTAATAAACAGTGAACAGTGATGTACGAAATTGTGATGTGTTAAACTTCATAAACACTTAGTTCTGAAAAGCAGCGCAAAATTAGATCACAATTATCAGTCCCTAACGAAGAAAGAAACCAAAAACGCGCTAGCAGACGGCACTTCCTAATGTTGGCGAAAAAACGAACAATTTGTCAACGAACTGTTTTTCGATCTAGAAAACAAACAAAAAAATGGTTTTGAGCACAATGGGACCTAACATCTCAGGTCATCAGTCCCCTAGAACTTAGAGCTACTTAAACCTAACTAACCTAAGGACATCACACACATTCATGCCCGAGGCAGGATTCTAACCTGCGACCGTAGCAGTCGCGCGGTACCAGACTGAAGCGCCTAGAAGCGCTCAGCCACACCGGCCGACGATTTAGAAAACAAATCAAATCAAATTGTAAATATCTTTAACTGACGATGTTTTACCTGAACAAAGCTAGAGAAAAAGAAAAAAAAACGCATTTCTTGAAGTTGTAAAAATACCCTCAGAAACACACATTTTTATGTGATAAAAATGTCACAGGTGCACCGTTTCACCGCAAGCGGTCGAAGAAAATTTTGACGAGAGTTATGCTCAGAGATGGTGTTCGGACTGCCTTGGGGCGAATATTGTTTTAGAGATGTTGCTGAAAATGTCGTCCGTTTGCATGTGGATGTACGTTATGGCACCTGCGTCCTCATGATTGTTTAACAAGTTCAAAACAAGCAGGTGGTCCACGAATAATGGCTGCGGCTTCAGCTAAATGGCAACCAGAGTTTTTAGAGAATCTATTGCTGTCTCATACGAAAACAGGTCGTCTGCTCCTCTCCCCTTTCTTCCCCCCACCCCCACCCCCCACCGTGCAAAAATAAAGATGTAAGAGTGCAGTCTGAAGAACGTGGTGGTGGACGCGGTACTGGCTCACCTCTCCCAGACACACAATAATTGGGGAAGACATGTCTAAATGCTCTCTCACGTCAACAGCAATGTGTGGTAGGACCTCGTAATGTTGGAACCTTATCTCTGCTTGACTGGTGGTTGACAGGTAGGACAATATCCTCATCTGAACGCGTTACAGAAACGAAGGGTCTGGCCCTGCCAGATGGCCGTGAAAAGTACTGTATTGTGTTAGAAAATCATTAGCACACAGCTGCAAGTTGAGCATTGATGTAAAAGGACGACATTTTCATCAACATCTCTAAAACAACATTCGTCAAACGGCAGTTTGAACACAGTCTCATCATATCTTCAAATTCTTCATGTATCCCTAGAGAGAAACGGGCCATTTGTGACATTTTTGTTGCGTAAAAAATATTTCCTTTTATCTCTTCTAAACAATCTAAAAATTTTTTGCGTAATTTTGTACGGAAAGGATGACGTGATGGTTTTATGTATCGACGTAACACTTTGCTCTAGTGGTATCATCCTCAAATGCAGAGTGACCCAGAGTAGTAAACTTGCTCTCGTGTTTAACCCTTGCCGTTGTGCTGTGTTGCAGCTGATGAAGGCGTCCTACTCGTACTACACGCTGTTGAGACAACTGGACGGCGACTGAAAGAAAGATGCAGGGAGAGTGGCACGACCAAGATGCAGACAGAGCACTGTTCACAAGACACACCGGCATAGAGTCCAGCTTGTAGCCCACCTCTCTGATGGTGGCAGCGCTGTCCAACACTCTCAGCACAGAGTTCACTGCAAGACGGGAAAGACGGCCTCATAAACATGGCAGCACTCTCACATTTGTTGGCTACTCTGACCCTAAGAAATAAATCTGTAAAATAAAAATTACATTGTAGCACCACAAACTTAGACAATATATCTTTCATTTATATCTACAGAATTGTAACTTGTCACTGCCAGATGCCTCACAATTTATTTAGCAAATCAACCAGTCATGAATATATTGTAATTAAATTCGAAACAGGCTCAATTTCTTACATTTAAACAGGACGCAGCTGGGTTTCTTCCCCATCTTTGTACAACCGAATGTGTGCAAAACCTTGAATGACCATACTATCAAGAATAGGTCAACTGTTACCTTACTCATTTCCGTTACTAGGATTTCCTTATTTAGTATTTTGAGTCTAGTTACTTTCCATTTTTTCTGTTCAAAAGTATTATATCAGATTTCATAATATAGCAGTTCATAGTTGTTTAGTAACATATTTTAGTCGGATAGTAAATTTGTAGTTCAAATAAAATTAAGTAAGAAAAATGTATCGGTTATGTCCAACTTCTAATCACATTAATTACTCTTATCCTGTAGATAAAAATATTATTACTGGTATAATTCTTCTTAAATAAACAGTATCATTCTTTTTCTGCCAGGAGTAACGTTGATTTAGTTTTCTTGCATCTTTCACAGTATGAGTTACGACATTGGTCAGTAGCGTTCCAAATATTACTTTTTGTGCACAAATAATTTATTCAGTGATGAACATGGATTAAAATTATGAAACATGGCTTAGTTTGAAGGATCAACTTTACTTCCTTATTGAAGATATTTTACAGAGTTGGTCACAGTTAAAACGAAGTGCTATTGTTTCTAAAAGGGGATTTTACTAGGCACACAATCTTAATCTATTATTTACCATGCGTAAAAAAATGTTGCAGGTTTCACATCTTGCTGAAGAGCTGTTTTAGAGCAAACTCTAGAAAATTAAGGATAACTATAGTATTATGTGCTTAAGCGAGAAAATACTAAATATGGTAATTTCAAATTAATTTATACACATACTAATATTTTTAACACTTCAACGAAGGCTGCATTGTGAAACCAGTGTTGTGAGCATGCAGATGGGTCGGCCTTGCTGTCGTTCATCCAGTTTTTGAGACTTAATGCTAGATATGATTACGATGAAAAAATACTGTGAATAATTTTATTAGAAACAAAGTAGTAAGCTTACATGGATGTTTTGGAGGGGCGTTCAGCTGCTCTGTCGTTGCCCTCTTAATGTCAGGAATGATGTCAAAACGTTTTCTTTTGAGCACGTTTTCTATTTTTGCGAAGAGCCAGAAGTTGCACGGTGCTAAAACTCTAAAAGCAGATTTGGAGAGACAGTAACACATTTTTCGGTCAAAAACTTATGAATCAAAACCGACATGGCCACGGCACTTTGTCACGATGAAGAAGTAAGCCAGCGGTTCATTTCTATGGACTCCTCGTTCGTATATCGCATCGCAAACACTGCCAGAAGCCCTTGTAAAATTCGGCGTGTACAGTTGTTCCCCTTGGAATGAAATCTGGTCGTACTATGCCCTCAACATCGAGAAAAAAAAGAAGAAAATCAGTGAACATGTCACTGATGTTCATTTTGACTGGACGTGTCTTTTTAAGGCTAGGAGATTCATTGGTTTTCCATTAGGAACTCTTGACTTTTCGTCTCAGTGTCATACGTATAGACCCAAGTTTCATCCCCAGGTACAAATTTTGATATCAAATGCGGATCTGAATGAAGACGATCCTTCAGCACCGTGGAAAATGACATGATTTTCCTTGCGTTCACCACTCAAAAGTCTGGGAAGAAGTTTGCTACTGAAAGAACTCATTCACCGTATGTTTTGGTCACAGCTCGTATTGTTTCGAATCTAGCAGCTACAATCAAGCAACATTAAAAGATTCCATTTTTGTTGTGGTCTTCAAACCAGAGACTTGTTTGATGCAGCTCTCCAAGAAACTCTATACTGTGTAAGCTTCTTCATCTACCAGTACCTACTGCAACCACATCCTTCTGAATCTGTTTAGTGTATTCATCTCTTGGCCTTCCTCTTCGATTTTTACCCCCCTCGCTGCCCTCCAATACTAAATTGGTGATCCCTTGGTGCCTCAGAATATGTCCTACCAACCGATCCCTTCTTCTAGTCAAGTTGTGCCACAAATTTCTCTTCTCCCAAATTCTTTTCAATACCTCCTCATTAGTTATGTGATCTATCCATCTAATCTTCAGTATTCTTCTGTAGCACCACATCTCGAAAGCTTCTATTCTCTTCTTGTCTTAACTATTTATCGTCCACGTTTCACTTCCATACATGGCTACACTCCATACAAATACTTTCAGAAACGATTTCCTTACACTTAAATCTATACTCGATGTTAACAAATTTCTCTTCTTCAGAAACGCTTTCCTTGCCATTGCCAGTCTACATTTTATATCCTCTCTACTTCGACCATCATTAGTTATTTTGCTCTCCAAATAGCAAAATTCATTTACTACTTTAAGCATCTCATTTCCTAATCTGATTCCCTCAGCATCACCCGATTTAATTCGACTACATTCCATTGTCCTCGTTTTGCTTTTGTTGATGTTCATCTTATATCCTCCTTTCAAGACACTGTCCATTCCGTTCAGCTACTCCTCCTGGTCCTTTGCTGTCACTGACAGAATTACAACGTCATCGGCGAACCTCAAAGTTTTTATTTCTTTTCCATGGATTTAAATCCCTACTCCGAATTTTTCTTTTGTTTCCTTTACTACTTGCTCAATATGCAGATTTAGCAACATCGGGGATAGGCTACAAACCTGTCTCACTCCCTTCCCAACCACTTATTCCCTTTCGTGCCCCTCGACTCTTATAACTGCCATCTGGTTTCTGTACAAATTGTAAATAGCATTTTGCTCCCTGTATTTTACCCCTGCCAGCTTCATAATTTGAAAGAGAGTATTCCAGTCAACGTTGCCAAAAGCTTTCTCTAAGTCTACAAACGCTAGAAACGTAGGTTCCCCTTTCCTTAATCTACTCTCTAAGATAAGTCGTACGGTCAGTATTGCCTCACGTGTTCCAACATTTCTACGGAATCCAAACTGACCTTCCCCAAGGTCTGCTTCTACCAGTTTTTCTATTCGTCTGTAAAGAATTCGTGTTAGTATTTTGCAGCCGTGGCTTATTAAACTGATAGTTCGGTAATTTTCACATCTGTCAACACCTGCTTTCTTTGAGATTGGAGTTATTATATTCTTCTTGAAGTCTGAGGGTATTTCGCCTGTCTCACACATCTTCCTCACCTGATGGTAGAGTTTTGTCAGGGCTAGCTCTCCCAAGGCTGTCAGTAGTTCTAATGGAATGTTGTCTACTCCCGGGATCTTGTTTCGACTTAGGTCTTTCAGCGCTCTATCAAACTCTTCACGCAGTATCATATCTCCCATTTCATCTTCATCTACATCCTCTTCCCTTTCTATAACATTGCCCTCAAGTACATCGCCCTTGTATAGTCCCTCTATATACTTCTTCCACCTTTCTGCTTTCCGTTCTTTGCTTAGAACTGGGTTTCCATTTGAGCTCTTGATATTCATACAAGTGGTTCTCTTTTCTCCAAAGGTCTCTTTAATTTTCCCCTAGGCAGTATCTATCTTACCCCTAGTGAGATAAGCCTCTACATCCTTACATTTGTCCTCTAGCCATGCCTGCTTAGCCATTTTACACTTCCTGTCGATCTCATTTTTGAGACGTTTGTATTCCTTTTTGCCTGCTTCATTTACTGCATTTTTATATTTTCTTCTTTCATCAATTAAATTCAACATTTCTTCTGTCCCCCAAGGATTTCTACTAGCCCTCGTCTTTTTACCTACTTGATCGTCTGCTGCCTTCACTATTTCATCCCTCAAAGCTATCCATTCTTCTTCTACTATATTTCTTTCCCCCATTCTTGTGAGTTGTTCCCTTATGCTCTCCCTGAAACAATGTACAACCTCTGGTTTAGTCAGTTTATCCAGGTCCCATCTCCTTAAATTCCCACCTTTTTGCAGTTTCTTCAGTTTTAATCTACAGTTCATAACCAATAGATTGTGGTCAGAGTCCACATCTGTCCCTTGAAATGTCTTACAATTTAAAACCTGGATCCTAAATCTCTGTCTTACCATTATATAATCTATCTGAAATATATTGTAAGAAGTTATATTTTAACTTCTGGCACACTGCTGTTCTTTAAACTCACCAACTGCTGCGCCACTACTATCAGCGCATTGCCGTCCATTAAATTCAACAAAATATTTCTCGACTTGTTACAGTCCTACACAATTACTATCGGCGCGCCATCCATTAAATTCGATGCAACCATTCTCTACACTTTACGTTTTTTCAATGTTATGTCGACACCATGCCGTTCTGCACTTATTTATATGAAAGCGCCGTAAAGACGTCCGCTTCACACGGTTACAAATGAAATTAACACAACACCTACTCATTTCACAAATACATGGAGACGGACGAACTTTGCACTCACACCTTTTACCAGAACATACGCAAGCAGCCCACAACAGCTACCCATACTGTTGTCCATTATGAGGTCTTGCATTGTGAAACTCCAGACATCTCCAACCTCAGCATACAGCTTCAGTACAATTCCATGAAACAATACAAAATACCTTAAATTAAATTCCTAATAATTTTAAATAAATTTTAGGTAAACATATTTCCATACACTGTTACAATATGAATACATAGTACGTATTGTTTTGATTTGATTTTGTGCTGTGAACAATGCCACTATTTACACCGTACCACGAAAGTGGATCATCAGTGTTTCTGATTTGGTCACAGCGGTAGCTACACGAAGCTAGGTCATTGCCCTTCGCATTCTTAGTGAGCTCTGTGCCTGCTCGCACTATCTGCTGCTACCGACCCAGCTCCCTAACGAGTCACGCCGTCAGCGGGGGTCACCTGTCCTTAAATTTTCCTACGGAGGCTTACAATTGCGTTTTTCAAGCACGTCGAGAGAACCTTTCAAGTTCTTGCTTCAAACATAATGCACAAACATCCATTTACCAAATCATTGCTTCATTCCACACTACCAGGCATCATTCTTTCTACATTTGTTTCTCATTGTTGCAGCAAAAACTACTAGTGAAATTCTATTCATGTAATGACTGTGTACCTTTTACTTTATTTTATTTTTATTTTTTATTTTTTTATTGTTCCGTGGGACCAAATTAAGGAGAAGTCTCCGTGGTCATGGAACGAGTCAATACATGAAATTATAACACGATAGTAGATACAGATAAAATGAAATACAAGAACCTATTCAGGCAACAATTCGCAAGTTTAAATAAAGAAAATCAACAATGTAACACTGGAATTTGCTTAATTTTTCAGCTCTTCCAGGAGCTCCTCGACAGAATAGAAGGAGTGAGGCATGAGGAAACTCTTCAGTTTAGACTTTAAAAGCGTTTGGGCTACTGCTAAGATTTTGAGTTCTTGTGGTAGGTTATTAAAAATGGATGCAGCAGAATAGTGCACTCCTTTCTGCACAAGAGTCAAGGAAGTGCATTCCACATGCAGATTTGATTTCTGACAAGTATTAACTGAGTGAAAGCTGCTAACTTTTGGGAATAAGCTAATATTGCTAACAACAAACGACATTAAAGAAAATATATACTGTGAGGGCAATGTCAGAATTCTCAGACTGTTGAATAGGGGTCGACAAGAGGCTCTCGAACTTACACCACATGTAGCTCGAACAGTCCGCTTTTGAGCCAAAAATACCCTTTTTGAATCAGAAGAATTACCCCAGAAAATAATACCATATGACATAAGCGTATGAAAATATGCGAAGTAGACTACTTTTCGTGTTGAACTGTCGCTTATTTCAGATACTGTTCTAATGGTAAATAAAGCATCGTTTAGTTTCTGAACAAGATCCTGAACATGGGCTTTCCACAGCAGCTCTCTATCTATCCGAACGCCTAGGAGCTTGAACTGTTCCGTCTCGCTTATAATATGCCCATTCTGTCTGATCAAAATATCAGTTTGTGTTGAATTGTGAGTTGGAAGCTGTAAAAACTGAGTCTTACTGTGATTTAGCATCAAATTATTTTCCACAAGCCACGAACTTATTTCATGAACTACATTATTTGATAATGTTTCAATATTTTATTTTCAGAGATAATTCTTAATATACATTATTACGAAGTATAAATTTAGGAAAAATATTCAAGACTCTATACAATTCGAGTGTTACAAATTTAAAGAGAGTTTAAGTTAATATATAGTAAGCGGTTCTAACCGCACTTAAGTAGTTGAGTCTTATTCTAACTCGTGGGTTAAGCCCACTACTTAAATATTGGAAGGCCGCGTTAGGAGCGGATGGTTAAGTATATCACCTTATGATTAATCCCGCGATAGGCGCGGCCTTAGTTATTTCAGACCGGGGAAGGTTTGGAGCTAGTTTTAGGATCTATTTTGTTTTATTCCATTCTTCTCCGTGCCCTGACAGCACACTGCACATGCACGGCTGCCAGCGGCTGGTGTGCCACGCACAGCCGGACTTCTCCCCTCTGTCCGCCTTGCGGCAGACGTCACCGGGGTGTCGTGGCAGGAGGGCGTTGCTTCCCACGCTGGCTGGAGACTGCCGGGCAGTAGGCACACGTTCGGCGCCGCCCAGCACCGCGCCAACCGAGGTGGGGGCCATATTCGGCGGACACCACGGAGGGAGGGGCACCAGGCAGCACCGCACGCACCGCTACGGACTCGGCACTGCTGCTGTGCGGCGCGAAGATGGTGTAGCGCCGCAGGTCCCGCGTCGTGGAGGAGAATCTCGACACAGACGTCACGAAGGCACCGACCTCGAAGTTCTCCGACTGCAGTCTCGAGGGTCTCGCAGCCTGACGTCAGAGCATGCCACAGTCTAGGGGGACACATACTGGCGGTGGCCAGTAATGTGTTCCACGTAAATGTTGCGGGACCACTTGATGGTGTCAGGCACCATCAGCCGCCGCATCAGTTGGCAGTAGCGGCTAGCGATGCCTAGGTGCCGAAGCACTGCATCGTTCTGGCGGTCCCACGCCCCCAGACTGCCGACAACCAGGGCGTCGACAGTGACGGAATAGCCGCGAGCGGCTAATCCGCGCGCAACGTCGGCGTACTTTATCTTCTTCAGTTGCCGAGCATTGTCGAGCGCAATCCGCCTATTCTCGAAGGGGATCGTCACACCGACGATGGTCACAGTCTTCGCGGCCTCGTCAGTTATTACGAGGTCCGGACGCAGCCCACTGCTGTCCCCTATGACGGCTTGGTTGATCCTGATGTCAGGAACAGCAGTGTTTCCTCTCCTTGGCCGCCCAGCGACTGCTGTCGCGAGGCGGTTGAGGACCGCGTTGTGGCGATACTGCAGGGCTGCTGAGTGCACCATACACGCGTTAATCACGTGTGGGAGCGTCTCGTTGTCGTGGCCACAGCGTCGGCAGGCTTTGTTGTTGTTTGCCCGCCCATCAAAACGGCGGCAGCCGTTGAGAGGCACGACTCCGAGCCTGGCGCGATGGATGAAGCGCCAGTCTGCGAAGCGCGTGTATTTGCCTCCCGCTGTGAAGTGGTTGGACGCTGTGGACTCCCTGGTGCACTCGAACACCTTCCCCTGGTCCGGTTTCCTGAGTAGGATGTTGCGCAGGCGCTGCCTCAGACACTCGCGGAGCGTCCGCGAGAGGAGACGTTTGGCGCCCCCTCCCACCCGGACATGCTCGACGCCAGTGTTGGCGGTGCGTCCCACGCTGTCATCGTCGTGCTGCGGTCCATCGCCGCCATCTTCGAGGTGTCGTGTAGTCCCGGTCGCCGTCCCCTCCGTGGCCGGCTGCGTCACCCCTCCGATGCCGCCGTGTTCCGCGTCGTCAGCGATGGCGGGCCGGCCGTTGACCTCCACCTGCCACTCAGAAAGCAGCTCACTCCAGCGCCAGGTGACGCCACGCGGCGCTAGGCGCCTTGTGGCGTTCCTGACGCGCGTCCACAGTGACTGGATGTCACCTCCGTCACGTGCGAGGTCACCCTCAGTGCTGCCGCCAAGGTAGGTGGCCAAGTCGGCTCGACTCGGCTCCCTCCCCAGTCGGCGGCGCGCGGCCGTGGATAGAGTGGCCCAGGCGATGTCGCGGACGGTGGCGTCGTCGCAGTGCAGCATGCGGAAGCCGTGGACGATGGTGGAGATGTCCGCAGCGTCCGCGAGCGGCGTCAGGCCGCATCCTCCCTCTCCCAGCGCGAGGTACAGCTGTTCAGTGGACGCACGCTGTGGAAGGAACAGCCACGATTTGACAGCCGCTTTCACTGCGTTCTCGAGTCCAGATAGCGGCCCCTTGCGTACCGCTCCGCCCCGCATGACAAAGTCAAGCCTAGGGAGGAGGAAGACACGCACAGCGTCAATCTTCTGCCAGGGAGCCAGCAGGGAAGCGTCCAGGTGCTGCAAGTCGCGTCGAATTGCCGCGATCGCATCCGTTGGCGCCTGCGAGACTTTGTACCCGGTGGGGACGCCAAGATGGAGGTAGGCGTCACCCGCACCGAGCACGGCTGGTTCTCCGCCTTGCAGGGCGAATACCGAGCCTAGTGTCTGCCGACGGCGGATGTGAAGCGTGGCACACTTCGACGGCTTGAAGGTAAGCCCGGCCCACGTCGCCGCCTCACCCACAACATTGAGGAGCGTCTGCATCGCCTCTGAATCCCGCGCCAGAAGCACGATATCGTCCGCATACGCCAGTGCGCTCACACTGACGCCGCTAAGCGGAATACCACACTCATTTCTGAGCGAGGTTGCGGCGCGAAGTACCGGCTCGAGCGCGAGGTTAAACACGATGGGCGACAGTGGACAGCCCTGCTTGACCCCCGCCTGGATCTCAATCTCCTCCGTTAGTCCGTCAGATGTACGGACGCGGGTGGAGCAACCATTGTACATATCGGTAATTAGGTGGTGCAATTGCTCTGGCAGTCCCATCCTGCTCAGTACTCCAAGGAGGTGAGCGTGAGGCACTGAACCGAAAGCATTCGCCAGATCAAGCCAAGCAAAGCATGCTTGGCCTCCCCTGCGCCTTGCATCATCAATCGCCGTCTGTACAATGAAGTTGTGCTCATAGCAGCCTTCAAAAGTGCGGAAACCCTTCTGTTCTGGGGAGAGCAGGTTCAAACGCTCTGCCCAGAGGGTAGTACGATCCGCCACAATTGCAGCAAAGAGCTTAGAGATGGTGGAGCTCAATGCTAAAGGCCGCCAGTTCGTCACGTCCGAGACGTCCCCTTTTTTGTGGATGAGGACGGTAGTGGATACTTTCCACTGCACCGGAGTCTTCCGCTCATTCCAGCAGCGCGAGAAGATCTTAGCTAGCACATGGCAGCCAGGATCCTCACGTCGCAAGTCCGAGTAGGTGACTCCGTCTGCCCCAGGAACAGTATTGCTCGCCTTCTGGAGCCGCTGTTGCACCTCTGAAGGGGTGATCGGCGGCAGGACCTCCTCGATGACATCAGGAGGCGTGGTGGCGGCAAAGTCCGGGACAGCAGCTGGTGCATCTGAAACAGAAAAGTCGGATTTAGAATATACTTCCTTAAAGTGCTCCGTGAGCACGTTGCCACCGATTTGGCAGTACGGCGACGTCTCGCCCAGGACGCGCTGCATCGCCTTGCGCCGGTCCGCGCGGTACAGCTTCTGAATCTCAGACGCTGCACTCGCGTCGTACCGACGCTCGGCGGCCGCCGCGCGCCGTGCGCCACGCCCACCGCGCTGCCCACCGCGGCCGCGTGTAGGGCAGGGGGAGGGGGATTGGCAGCAGCGTCGGCGCGGCCCTGGCCGCGGTGCGCTGCTGCAGGTGGCCCATCCTGTCGATCTCCGGCTGCCTGGCGTTGTGGCTTCGTCTCGGCGATCTCGGAGATGAAGTCCCCGACGGCCGCGACGAATGCGTCCCACGGCTGGTTGTGGACGCTCTCCGGGGCCGCCAGCCAGCGCCGCTGCCTCTCCGTTAGCCGAGCGTCGGCCGGGCGAGGGGAGGGCGGAGCTGCCTCGGTTGTGCCCTGTTCGGAGGGTACAGGAGGGTTGGTCAAGTCTGGTGGAGGACAGGAGTTTTGCGGCGGAGGGTTGGGACTGGGACGGTTGTTACGGCGTCGGCATCTCCTCTTCTTGCTGCCATGTCTCGGAGATGCAGCTGCAGCCCTTCCATTCACGTCGCGCCGCTCCGTCGTCTGCGTCGGTGGTGGTGCCGTGCTGCCATCTGGCGTGGGCCGCGCAGTGCTGCTTTCGGTCGCCGCGCCGTTGACAGGTAGCGCAGCGGTAGCAGCAGGGGCCGGTGTAGCTTGCGCTGGCCTGGCGCTCGGGTAGGGCGCACCGCGGCTGGTGTTCGCCGCGCCTTCAACAGATGGCCCGGCGGTCGCCAGCGGCCCGCCGCCGGCGCAAGAAACACGAGGTGTAGCTCGCGCCGACAGACCGGACGCGCCGGCTCGCCCCGGACGGCTGTTACGCGGACTGGGTGCCCGACGATCGCTACCAGATGGCGCTGAGGTGGCTGGTGTAGCTAGCCCGCGCCGGCCGGGCGCCTCCAGGTGTTGCTCGCGCCGACCTGCCTCTCGGGCCCGGCGCCCCGCGGCTGTTGTTTGCCACGCCGCCAACAGATGGCCCAGCGGTCGCCCGCGCCCTGCCGCCGGCGCGTGAAACACGAGGTGTAGCTCGCGCCGGCCGCTCAGCCGCGTTGACTCGCGCCGGACCGCTGCTACGCGGACTGGGCGGTATAATGCGCCGTCGGTCCGGAGGCGGTGGTCTGCGTCCTGCAGCACGGCGTCTGTCCCTCCGTGGGGTGACTACGTGCCACTCATTGTCTGAAACAGGAGCTTTTTGTTTAATAGCACTCCCTGTCTGAGCGGGGATCGACGTAGCCGCCGCCAGGGCAGAGGAAACGCGGCGCGTATACGTCTGCGACCGCACAAGCGTCACACCGTCCGGTGCATCCGCCGAGCGCGCGGCCTTTAGTGCGTCAGCCAACGGCGCCGCTGCGCCGTGAGTGACAACACCACCGGCCGCGGCGAGCGAGGCAGCCTGCCTGCCACTGTCCACCCGCATCGCAGAGCCACCTGTTGGCGGCGTAGCGAATGCGGGCGGCAGCCCCAGGCCGGTACCCACGCTCCCGACAGATGGCGGGCGGGAGGCGCCTGCGGCAGCCGCACGACGTTTTTTTTTTTTTTTTGTGGTGCTGAAGTCTGATCAACTTCGTTGATTTTTACTTCTGTAGGGAATGGAAGGGGTAAAAATTTTCTCTTTATTTATTTATCCTTCTTTCAGCTTTAGTTTGGGCACACAAAAGGGTCCTTTAACTCGCTGCTTTCGGTGTGTGTTTGAAAACGTGTGTAGAAGTGCTAAAGAACGATATGTCCTTAAATTATGGAGAATTACGTAGGGATATCATTTACGGCGGCTCAAATACTATCGCCTTCGGTACTTTATATTTGTGGTTGTGTAATGGTTCTACCACACCTACTGTGGTGAGTTGCGGTGTACTGTCACGTGTCATGTCCAACTTCCGAAATAAGGTTCGTGCCTTCTCCTTGACCTTGCCTGAGAGGTAAGATTCGCTTAAGGCTCGATGAATGTCATGATTTCGGATCCACCATTGGGCTCCTGTGATCCATCGTAGGCATCTGCTTTGTACAACCTGTAGCTTCTTGTAGTTAGTGGCACACGTAGTACCCCAAGAGGTCGATCCATACAAAATAGATGGTTCGACTGTGGCATGGTACAACTGGAGTTTCGTGCGTTGGCTGAGGTATAAGCTCTTCAGAAATGGGAGGAGAGCTCCCAGCATTTTGAGGCCAGACGTCTTCTTCTCCACAATGTGATGACTATACAACAGTTTGGCGTCCAGATGCACTCCCAGGTATTTTACAGTTGTTGCCCAGGGGAGTGGCTGGTCTGATATCCGTAGGCGTGCATTGACGATGGGTCCCCGACGTGTGTAGACAATAACTTTGGTTTTCTCTGCATTGACCGTTATTTTGTTCATGTGGGTCCAGTGGTCCACTAAATCTAGTTGGCGCTGCATCCGTGTGACGAGGTGGTCCATTCTGGTGCCTGCAGTCAGGAGCGCTGTGTCATCGGCATAGAAACTGGCAGTAACATGTGGCACCGTCGGGAGGTCGTTAATATATAAATTAAACACCAGTGGAGATATGACCGATCCTTGTGGAAGTCCTTCAAGCACAGGCCGTGTTGTTGAATTCTTGTCGTCAATGTGAACATATAATCTGCGATCCTGAAGAAAATTATCGAGAAGTTTTAAGTAGCAGTCTGGTAGGGGAGTGGTACGTCGGAGCTTGACGATCAAGTTGCGTCGCCATACTTTATCGTAAGCCTTCTCTATATCGAGAAATACTCCAATAGTATGTCGTTTCTTGTTGAAATTGTCTTGGATAGATTCCGTGATGCGCAGTAGTTGTAACTCAGCCGATAGCTTCGCCTGGAAGCCAAACTGCTCTGGTCGGATGATGTTGTGTGCACAAGGATGTCCAGCATGCGTTTCAGTAGGACACGTTCCAGGACCTTTCCCAGCGTTGGCAGTAAACTTATGGGTCTGTAGCTGTCAGGGTGTGAGAGATCCTTGCCCGGTTTTGGTATTGGCACTATTCTGGCAATCTTCCATGCCTCTGGGAAGTATCCAGTCCTGAGGCAGCTGTTCACTATCCGGGTGAGAAGCACAACAGGCTTTCTCGGGAGGTGTTTCAATTCCGTATTGCTGATTCTATCTGCTCCAGGTGAGGTGTGTTTGCTATACTTGATAATCCTCCGAATTTCCTCCGGCGTTGTCAGCCGGGGCATAGTGTTGATCGGGGCGTCCCGAATAGCTTCCCATTCCGCCGCTGTGTCCTCCTCTGCACGGTGGAGTGCATCATCTCCATCCTCTGTGGGGGGCGTAGTCATCTGTTGTTGGTATGTATCCGCATACAGCTCCGCCTGCGCCAGTGAGTCGTACAAGAGGCCATGGGGTCCTCGAATTGCCCTTTTGGGGGGCTGTTGCTGTCTGAGACTTTTAACTATTCGCCATTCATCTTTGGTGCGTAATAGAAAGTTGTCCATTTTGAGTTCCCACGTGTGTTGCTTCCAGTCCTGAACCTTCCGCCGGAGTTCTCGGGTTAGTCTGTGAGTCTCCCGTCTATCATCCGGATGGCGGTAATGGACTCATCGTTTCCGAAATCGCTTGCGCCTTGTCTTAAGTTCCTGCAGTGGTGGTGGAAACTCGTCATAATTGACTTCTGGTTGCAGGTGCTCCATGAGTGCTCGTTGTTTCGCATTGTTAATCTTCTTCGTGAGTACTGCGACTGCCACATCAATCGCTTCGCTGGTAGTAACAACCTGGGTTGGTCGCACATTGTTGTTGAGGTACGCTTGGAACTGCTGCCAGTCGTAAGTTCTTGTCGTCGGCAGTGGGAGTTGCAAAGTAGCCCTCTCTATGAGTCCTGACACCGGTCTGTGGTCCGACGAAAGATCATCCAGCGTCCGCAGTTGGAGATTCGGGTTGATGTTCTTGATTATGGCGATGTCTAGAACATCAGGGTCTTGTGTCTGGACGTAAGGTATCCTCGTCGGTTCCCGTGGTCCATGGACAGAAACATGTAAATTCTCAGCCAGTGCAAACAACATATGTCCTTTTGGGTTAGTCTTACGGGAATTCCAGGCAACATGTTTACTATTAAGATCCCCTCCAAGGAGGATCTTGTCGTAACCCTCTGTAACGGCGTAAAGATCTTCGGGATGGAGAGGCTTCTTTGGGCTAAGGTAAGCCGCAATACAGGTAATGTTTCCGAGCGTCGTGTGGATTGTTACTGCCGTGGCCTCTAAAGTCTGGAGTTGGGGTAAACGTTCTTGGTGATGACGAATGCATTTTTTGATCAGAACTGCGGTCCCGTCTGTCCGTCCGGTAGATGTGCATGTTCCTCAAGCGGAGGTCGGTTGACTCACGGAGATGTGTTTCGGAGACAAATGCTACGTCTATCTTGTGGCGATGTAAGAAGTCCGTGAATTCTATTTTCTTCAGTTTCAGGCCGTTGGCATTCCAAATGCAGAAGTTAAGATTCCTCGTGTGATGCCGTCTATCCATTTAGGGTGTTTGAAAAGCTGTCAGTACGCTTTCGACAAGCGAGAGAATAGACGTCAGCTTCTGCTGGAGGGCGGTGAGTAGTTGAAGAATATCTGTTAACGCTGGTGTAAAGGTGGTCGACCAGGCAGATGACGTCTCCACTGGTGTTGGCGTCGGTGGATGGGCATGTAGTGCTTCGGAGTACGAGCGCTGTTGTCTTGCCTGTCGTAGAGTCACTCTGGGTGCCGGTTGTGGTCGAGAGGCGATTGTTTCCACAGGGAGAGGTGCCGCTTGTTGTTGGGTGGCCGGAATCGCTGCCATGGCCGAGTTCTTAACAATTATAGGCCGTTGTGGGGTCGACTTCTTTGGTGTCCTTCTAGTATATTTCCGTAGGAGTTCTTGAAATTTGGGGCAGCCACGGAAGGTCGCTGGATGTTCTTGATCACAATTGGCGCACTTTGGGGGCGCCGTCCTAGGATGGGTACAATTCGATGATTTATGGGATCCACCGCAGCGGACGCAGCGTGCTGGCATGCTGCAGTAGTTCGCTGTATGCTCGAAACGTTGGCAATGTCGGCACTGGACTGGTCCTTCTTTACTATTATAGGTTTCTATTATCACTCGTGTGTAGAGCAGGTATTTGACATCATAGATCTTGTCACTGTCTTTTCCGGATGGGAGGGTGACTCGGTACACAGGTTGCGGTATCAATTGTTTCGTCTTCTCGTCGCGTTCCTTAAATTGGTAGACTTGTAGCACTTTGAAGCCTTTTTCCTTGAGGGCAAAGGAAAGTTGTTCTTCGGTAACTTCCGCCGGAAGGCGTTTGACAACTACTTTCAGTTCCCTGTCGCCTGGTGCTTGATGCGTAAAATAGGAGAAGCTGTGGTTCGTGAAAAATTTTATTGCACGCCTTTGGTCTTCGAAGGACTCAAAGTGGTATTTGATGCGGTCCTTTTGGTATATAGCTTTAAGGTTGCCCTCTAGAAGTCCGTTGAGCGTTTCATTGAGGTGAACGTAATCCTTTGTGTAATAAATTGTGACTGGGGGCACTTTGCGAAGCACATTCTTGTCTCTGTCCACGGCTTCTGCGGCATTAGAAGTCTGTGCCTGCGGCTTGTTGGTGGTTGATGGAGGCGCAGCTTGAGGTGCCAGTGGGGCGAATCGGTTCGTTGTGGGGATGGTCTCCGTTCGTCTCTTAGCCGGGTGGGCTAAGTCCTTGGCTAATGCGTTGCTTCTGCGCCGTTTGTTGTATACGAGCGTAAAGTCCCCCTCTGCGTGTGGGGAGTCGTTGTCGTTTTCTGCTGGAAAGGCCGCTGCCATCTCCGCGTCGTCGACCGTTTGGTGGGAGTGCTGTGATTCGACATCTGAGTCCACAGATGGAGATGCCAGACAGGTGTCGTTATCCTGCTCTTGCGTGTCCCGTGAATAGCGGATTAGGCGTTGTATGTCCTTCAGCGTTTTTTTGTCCTCCTCCCGACATATATCGAGTCTTCTGGCGTAGTCCTGGCGGTCGTCTTCATTGCTGCGTCCGTCGTGATGTGACGTATGTCCGACGTCCGAATACGGTTTCGTCGTGTGGTGTGTAGTCTTCTGCGGTCGAATAGCGCCTGTCGATCGTCGTTCGATCCTGTCATGAACCGGTGCCGTAGCCTGGGTCGTCAACCTGGGATCCGTCCAGTGTGGAGCGGCCGCTGGAACGTCCGGCGGGCCAGGCCCAACCGACCGACCAGCGGCCGACTCCGGCTCGTCCGAGGCGGCTGCCCCGGCCGCGCGCGCATCGTCCTCGCTCGTCGGCATCGCGAACTCGACTGGGGATCCCGCACGACGTGGCCAGCGTACGCCACTGGGTGCAATGGCCGGCGCGGGCAGCGGCGAGCCGCGGCCTTTGCCGGACACTGCGCCTCTGGCCGGAGCGACGCGTTCGGCGGCAGGCGTCGGCAGCGTGCTGCCTTCGCCTCCCGAACTTGCGCTCGGCACTCGTGGCGACGCGGTTGACGTCGCGGAGCGTATCGGCAGGGGGATGCCAGACCTCCTCGGCGTGCGCACACACAGTACGCACGACGCGGGGGTAGCAACCACCGCCGTCCTGGGCGTCGCAGACGCCTGCACACTCACACAAGGTGAGGGCAAGGCAGCCTGTGAGCCCACCACGCTGCTGCGGGTCAGTACCGCCGCGTAAGTTAAACCTAAGTCCAGCCGGTCTGTCCTACTAGCTTCGGGGACCGGACTGGGCTGTGGCCATAGCCCCTCTCTATTATCTAAGGCTAGGCCGCCTGTGGTACTAGCTTCCCGGGCCGCTTTCGCCTGTGGCTTTCGCCCAGCACTAACTAAGGACGAAGGGCCTGTCCTACTAGCTTCGGGGGCCCTCGCCTGTGACCTCCCGCCGGCCGACCTCTCTGGGTGCCCCAGAGAGCCAGACACGGCATCGTGTCCCATACTCACTCTCCCCCGACTGGCAGCGCCGGGGGTTGCGGACTCTGCATTGCAGAGCCGCTGGTGTAGCCGCAGCGTCTTCAGCCGCGGGCCGCGTCGGCCGCAAAACTGACACTCGAAAACGGGGACCGTTTCCGGGTCGTGCAGCCTCCCGTACTGGCGGAGAGGGGCCGCGTGGTCCTTGTACTCGCCAAAAGTTGGTCTCCCGGCAGCCTTGGTGACGAAGCAGATCCGGCAGCGGAAGACCTCCGCCGGCAGCGTCACCACGAGCTCCATTGTTCAGGTCGTGGACCTGAAACAGGAAAATAAGCGCGACCGCTTCCCGGTGCAGAAATCATATTAGCCCATATTAAGCTGATAAGAACAGATTTTTATTTTCCGAGATAATTCTTAGTTACAGTTTTAAGAAGTATAAATTTAAGAAAGAATATTCATGACTCTATATAAATCGAGTATTACAAATTTAATGAAAATTTTAAGTTAAAATATATAGTAAACGGTTCTAACCGCACTTAAATAGTTGAATCTTATTCTAGTTCGTGGGTTAAGCCCACTACTTAAATATTGGAAGACCGCGTTAGGCGCGGATGCTTAAGTATATTACCTTAAGATTAATTCCGCGATAGGCGCGGCCTTAGATAATTCACACTGGGGAAAGTTTGGACCTAGTTTTAGGGTCTATTTTATTTATTGCATTCTTCTCCATGCCCTGACAGCACACTGCACATGCACGGCTGCCAGCGGCTGGTGTGCCACGCACGCAGGCGGGTTACACACAGCCGGACTTCTCCCCTCTGTCCGCCTTGCGGCAGACGTCACCGGGGTGTCGTGGCAGGAGGGCGTTGCTTCCCACGCTGGCTGGAGACTGCCGGGCAGTAGGCACACGTTCGGCGCCGCCCAGCACCGCGCCAACCGAGGTGGGGGCCATATTCGGCGGACACCACGGAGGGAGGGGCACCAGGCAGCACCGCACGCACCGCTACTGACTCGGCACTGCTGCAGTGCGGCGCGAAGATGGTGTGGCGCCGCGGTCCCGCGTCGTGGAGCAGAATCTCGACGCCGACGTCACGAAGGCACCGACCTCGAAGTTCTCCGACGACTGCAGTCTCGAAGGTCTCGCAGCCTGACGTCAGAGCATGCCACAGTCTAGGGGGACACATACTGGCGGTGGCCAGTAATGTGTTCCACGTAAATGTCGCGGGACCACTTGATGGTGTCAGACACCATCAGCCGCCGCATCAGTTGGCAGTAGCGGCTAGCGATGCCTAGGTGCCGAAGCACTGCATCGTTCTGGCGGTCCCACGCCCCCAGACTGCCGACAACCAGGGCGTCGACAGTGACGGAATAGCCGCGAGCGGCTAATCCGCGCGCAACGTCGGCGTACTTTATCCTCTTCAGTTGCCGAGCGTTGTCGAGCGCAATCCGCCTGTTCTCGAAGGGGATTGTCACATCGACGATGGTTACAGTCTTCGCGACCTCGTCAGTTATTACGAGGTCCGGACGCAGCCCACTGCTGTCCCCTATGACGGCTTGGTTGATCCTGATGTCAGGAACAGCAGTGTTTCCTCTTCTTGGCCGCCCTGCGACTGCTGTCGCGAGGCGGTTGAGGACCGCGTTGTGGCGATACTGCAGGGCTGCTGAGTGCACCATGCACGCGTTAATTACGTGCGGGAGCGTCTCGTTGTCGTGGCCACAGCGTCGGCAGGCTTTGTTGTTGTTGGCCCGCCCATCAAAGCGGCGACAACCGTTCAGAGGCACGACTCCGAGCCTGGCGCGATGGATAAAGCGCCAGTCTGCGAAGCGGGTGTATTTGCCTCCCGCTATGAAGTGGTTGGACGCTGTGGACTCCCTGGTGCACTCGAACACCTTCCCCTGGTCCGGTTTCCTGAGTAGAATGTGGCGCAGGCGCTGCCTCAGACACTCGCGGAGCGTCCGCGAGAGAAGACGTTTGGCGCCCCCTCCCACCCGGACATGCTCGACGCCAGTGTTGGCGGTGCGTCCCACGCTGTCATCATCGTGCTGCGGTCCATCGCCGCCATCTTCGAGGTGTCGTGTAGTCCCAGGCGCCGTCCCCTCCGTGGCCGGCTGCGTCACCCCTCCGATGCCGCCGTGTTCCGCGTCGTCAGCGATGGCGGGTCGGCCGCCGACCTCCACCTGCAACTCGGAAAGCAGTTCACTCCAGCGCCAGGTGACGCCACGCGGCGCTAGGCGCCTTGTGGCGTTCCTGACGCGCGTCCACAGTGACTGGATGTCACCTCCGTCGCGTGCGAGGTCACCCTCAGTGCTGCCGCTAAGGTAGGTGGCCAAGTCGGAACGACTCGGCTCCCTCCCCAGTCGGCGGCGCGCGGCCGTAGTTAGAGTGGCCCAGGCGATGTCGCGGACGGTGGCGTCGTCGCAGTGCAGCATGCGGAAGCCATGGACGATGGTGGAGATGTCCGCAGCGTCCGCGAGCGGCGTCAGGCCGCATCCTCCCTCTCCCAGCGCGAGGTACAGCTGTTCGGTGGACGCACGCTGTGGGAGGAACAGCCATGATTTGACAGCCGCTTTCACTGCCTTGTCGAGTGCAGATAGCGGCCCCTTGCGTACCGCTCCGCCCCGCATGACAAAGTCAAGCCTAGGGAGGAGAAAGACACGCACAGCGTCAATCTTCTGCCAGGGAGCCAGCAGGGAAGCGTCCAGGTGCTGCAAGTCGCGTCGAATTGCCGCGATCGCATCCGTTGGCGTCTGCGTGACTTTGTACCCGGTGGGAACGCCAAGATGGAGGTAGGCGTCACCCGCACCGAGCACGGCTGGTTCTCCCCCTTGCAGGGCGAATACCGAGCCTAGCGTCTGCCGACGGCGGATGTGAAGCGTGGCACACTTCGACGGCTTGAAGGTAAGCCCGGCCCACGTCGCCGCCTCACCACAACATTGAGGAGCGTCTGCATCGCCTCCGAATCCCGCGCCAGAAGCACGATATCGTCCGCATACGCCAGTGCACTCACACTGACGCCGCTAAGCGGAATACCACACTCATTTCTGAGTGAGGTTGCGGCGCGAAGTACCGGCTCGAGCGCGAGATTAAAGACGATGGGCGACAGTGGACAGCCCTGCTTGACCCCTGCCTGGATCTCTATCTCCTCCGTTAGTCCGTCAGATGTACGGACGCGGGTGGAGCAACCATCGTACATGTCGGCAATTAGATGGTGCAATTGCTCTGGTAGTCCCATCCTGCTCAGTACTCCAAGGAGGTGAGCGTGAGGCACTGAACCGAAAGCATTCGCCAGATCAAGCCATGCAAAGCATGCTTGGCCTCCCCTGCGCCTTGCATCATCAATTGCCGTTTGCACAATGAAGTTGTGCTCGTAGCAGCCTTCAAACGTGCGGAAGCCCTTCTGTTCTGGGGAGAGCAGGTTCAAACGCTCCGCCCAGAGAGAAGTGCGGTCCGCAACGATTGCAGCAAAGAGCTTAGAGATGGTAGAGCTCAATGCTAAAGGCCGCCAGTTTGTCACGTCCGAGGCGTCCCCTTTCTTGTGGATGAGGACGGTAGTGGATATTTTCCACTGCACCGGAGTCTTCCGCTCTTTCCAGCAGCGCGAAAAGATCTTAGCTAGCACGTGGCAGCCAGGATCCTCACGTCGCAAGTCCGAGTAGGTGACTCCGTCTGCCCCAGGAGCAGTATTGCTCGCCTTCTGGAGCCGCTGTTGCACCTCTGAAGGTGTGATCGGCAGCAGGACCTCCTCGCTGACATCAGGAGGCGTGGTGGCGGCAAAGTCCGGGACAGCAGCTGGTGCATCTGAAAGAGAGAAGTCAGATTTAGCACAGATATTTTTAAAGTGCTCCGTGAGCACGCTGCCATCGATTTGGCAGTACGGTGACGTCTCGCCAAGGATGCGCTGCATCGCCTTGCGCCGGTCCGCGCGGTACAGCTTCTGAATCTCAGACGCTGCACTCGCGTCGTACCGACGCTCGGCGGCCGCCGCGCGCCGTGCGCCACGTCCACCGCGCCGCCCACCGCGGCCGCGTGTAGGGGCAGGGGGAGGGGGATTGGCAGCAGCGTCGGCGCGGCCCTGGCCGCGGTGCGCTGCTGCTGGTGGCCCATCCTGTCGACCTCCGGCTGCCTGGCGTTGTGGCTTCGTCTCGGCTATCTCGGAGATGAAGTCCTCGACGACCGCGACGAATGCGCCCCACGGTTGGTTGTGGACGCTCTCCAGGGCCGCCAGCCAGCGCCGCTGCCTCTCCGTTAGCCGAGCGTCGGCCGGGGGAGGGGGGGGCGGAGCTGCCTCAGTTGCGCCCTGTTCGGAGGGTACAGGAGGGTTGGTCGGGTTCGGTGTAGGACGGGAGTTTTGCGGCGGAAGGTTAGGACTGGGCCGGTTGTTACGGCGTCGGCGTCTCCTCCTCTTGCTGCCAGTTCTCGGAGACGCAGCTGCAGTCCCTCCGTTCACGTCGCGCCGCTCCGTCGTCTGCGTCGGTGGTGGTGCCGTGCTGCCATCTGGCGTGGGCCTCTCAGTGCTGCTTTCGATCGCCGCGCTGGTGACAGGTGGCGCAGCGGTAGCAGCAGGGGCCGGTGTAGCTTGCGCCGCCCTGGCGCTCGGGTCGGGCGCACCGCGGCTGGTGTTCGCCGCGCCGCCAACAGATGGCCCGGCGGTCGCCAGCGGCCCGCCGCCGGCGCGAGAAACACGGGGTGTAGCTCTCGCCGGCTGACCGGACGCGCCGGCTCGGCCCGGGCCGCTGTTACGCGGACTGGGTGCCCGACGATCGCTACCAGATGGCGCAGTGGTCGTAGGGGTGGCCGGTGTAGCCCGCGCCGGCCGGGCGTCTCGAGGTGTAGCTCGCGCCGGCCTGGCGCTCGGGCCCAGCGCACCGCGGCTGTTGTTCGCCGCGCCGCCAACAGATGGCCCAGCGGTCGCCCGCGCCCTGCCGCCGGCGCGAGATACACGAGGTGTAGCTCGCGCCGCCCGCCCAGGCGCGTTGGCTCGCGCCGGGCCGCTGTTACGCGGACTGGGCGGTATGATGCGCCGTCGGTCCGGGGGCGGTGGTCTGCGTCCTGCAGCACGGCGTCTGTCCCTCCGTGGGGTGACTACGTGCCACTCGTTATCTGTTACAGGAGCTTTCTGATTAGTAGCACTCCCTGCCTGAGCGGAGACGGAGTGACGGGCGTCACTCGTCGTAACCGCCGGCAGGGCAGAGGAAACGCGGCGCGTGTACGTCTGCGACCGCACAAGCACCACACCATCCGGTGCATCCGCCGGGCGCGCGGCCTTTGCTGCGTCAACCGGCGGCGCGGCTGCGCCGTGAATGACAACACCAACGGTCGCGGCGAGCGAGGCAGCCTGCCTGCCACTGCCCACCCGCACCGCAGAGCCACCTGTTGGCGGCGTAGCGAATGCGGGCGGCAGTCCCAGGCCGGTACCCACGCTCCCGACAGATGGCGGGCGGGAGGCGCCTGCGGCAGCCGCACGACGTGGCCAGCGTACGCCACTGGGTGCAATGGCCGGCGCGGGCGGCGGCGAGCCGCGGCCCATGCCGGACACAGCGCCTCTGGCCGGAGCGACGCGTTCGGCGGCAGGCGTCGGCAGCGTGCTGCCTTCACCTCCCGAACTTGCGCTCGGCACTCGTGGCGACGCGGTTGACGTCGCGGAGCGTGTCGGCAGGGGGATGCCAGACCTCCTCGGCGTGCGCACACAGAGTACACACGACGCGGGGGTGGCAACCACCGCCGTCCTGGGCGTCGCAGACGCCTGCACACTCACACAGGGTGAGGGCAAGGCAGCCTGTGAGCCCACCACGCTGCTGCGGGTCAGGACCGCCGCGTAAGTTAATCCTAAGTCCAGCCGGTCTGTCCTACTAGCTTCGGGGACCGGACTGGGCTGTGGCCATAGCCCCTCTCTATTATCTAAGGCTAGGCGGCCTATGGTACTAGCTTCCCGAGCCGCTTTCGCCTGTGGCTTGCGCCCAGCACTAACTAAGGACGAAGGGCCTGTCCTACTAGCTTCGGGGGCCCTCGCCTGTGACCTCCCGCCGGCTGACCTCTCTGGGTGCCCCAGAGAGCCAGACACGGCATCGTGTCCCATACTCACTATCCCCCGACTGGCAGCGCCGGGGGTTGCGGAATCTGCATTGCAGAGCCGCTGGTGTAGCCGCAGCGTCTTCAGCCGCGGGTCGCGTCGGCCGCAGAACTGACACTCGAAAACGGGAACCGTTTCCGGGTCGTGCAGCCTCCTGTAGTGGCGGAGAAGGGCCGAGTGGTCCTTGTACTCCCCAAAAGTTGGTCTCCCGGCAGCCTTGGTGACGAAGCAGATCCGGCAGCGGAAGACCTCCGCCGGCAGCGTCACCACAAGCTCCATTGTTCAGGTCGCGGACCTGAAACAGGAGAATAAAAGCGACCGCTTCCCGGTGCAGAAATCAGCCCATATCAGCCCATATTAAGCTGATAAGAACAGATACTACACTTTGATCTTAGCCAAAAGGCCGAGAAGCGATCAACCGATCAAGCGATACTACACTTTGATCTTAGCCAAAAGGCCGAGAAACTGTAAAAACTGAGTCTTACTGTGATTTAGCATCAAATTATTTTCCACAAGCCACGAACTTATTTCATGAACTACATTATTTGATAATGTTTCAATATTTTATTTTCAGAGATAATTCTTAATATATATTAACTTAAACTCTCTTTAAATTTGTAACACTCGAATTGTATAGAGTCTTGAATATTTTTCCTAAATTTATACTTCGTAATAATGTATATTAAGAATTATCTCTGAAAATAAAATTTTGAAACATTATCAAATAATGTAGTTCATGAAATAAGTTCGTGGCTTGTGGAAAATAATTTGATGCTAAATCACAGTAAGACTCATTTTTACAGTTTCTAACTGACATTCAACAAAAATATTACACACAAGATCCTTCACTACCAAGCTGGTGTCATCAGCAAACCTGTAATACTAGAAGGCATATCATTTATACACTCCTGGAAATTGAAATAAGAACACCGTGAATTCATTGTCCCAGGAAGGGGAAACTTTATTGACACGTTCCTGGGGTCAGATACATCACATGATCACACTGACAGAACCACAGGCACATAGACACAGGCAACAGAGCATGCACAATGTCGGCACTAGTACAGTGTATATCCACCTTTCGCAGCAATGCAGGCTGCTATTCTCCCATGGCGACGATCGTAGAGATGCTGGATGTAGTCCTGTGGAACGGCTTGCCATGCCATTTCCACCTGGCGCCTCAGTTGGACCAGCGTTCGTGCTGGACGTGCAGACCGCGTGAGACGACGCTTCATCCAGTCCCAAACATGCTCAATGGGGGACAGATCCGGAGATCTTGCTGGCCAGGGTAGTTGACTTACACCTTCTAGAGCACGTTGGGTGGCACGGGATACATGCGGACGTGCATTGTCCTGTTGGAACAGCAAGTTCCCTTGCTGGTCTAGGAATGGTAGAACGATGGGTTCGATGACGGTTTGGATGTACTGTGCACTATTCAGTGTCCCCTCGACGATCACCAGTGGTGTACGGCCAGTGT
Organism: Schistocerca americana; assembly: GCF_021461395.2. Classification (NCBI taxonomy): domain Eukaryota; kingdom Metazoa; phylum Arthropoda; class Insecta; order Orthoptera; family Acrididae; genus Schistocerca; species Schistocerca americana. The sequence goes on along the minus strand of NC_060120.1, from coordinate 1,101,663,977 downwards.
AGGAGATCGCTCCCCACACCATGATGCCGGGTGTTGGCCCTGTGTGCCTCGGTCGTATGCAGTCCTGATTGTGGCGCTCACCTGCACGGCGCCAAACACGCATACGACCATCATTGGCACCAAGGCAGAAGCGACTCTCATCGCTGAAGACGACGCGTCTCCATTCGTCCCTCCATTCACGCCTATCGCGACACCACTGGAGGCGGGCTGCACGATGTTGGGGCGTGAGCGGAAGATGGCCTAACGGTGTGCGGGACCGTAGCCCAGCTTCATGGAGACGGTTGCGAATGGTCCTCGCCGATACCCCAGGAGCAACAGTGTCCCTAATTTGCTGGGAAGTGGCGGTGCGGTCCCCTACGGCACTGCGTAGGATCCTACGGTCTTGGCGTGCATCCGTGCGTCGCTGCGGTCCGGTCCCAGGTCGACGGGCACGTGCACCTTCCGCCGACCACTGGCGACAACATCGATGTACTGTGGAGACCTCACGCCCCACGTGTTAAGCAATTCGGCGGTACGTCCACCCGGCCTCCCGCATGCCCACTATACGCCCTCGCTCAAAGTCCGTCAACTGCACATACGGTTCACGTCCACGCTGTCGCGGCATGCTACCAGTGTTAAAGACTGCGATGGAGCTCCGTGTGCCACGGCAAACTGGCTGACACTGACGGCGGCGGTGCACAAATGCTGCGCAGCTAGCGCCATTCGACGGCCAACACCGCGGTTCCTGGTGTGTCCGCTGTGCCGTGCGTGTGATCATTGCTTGTACAGCCCTCTCGCAGTGTCCGGAGCAAGTATGGTGGGTCTGACACACCGGTGTCAAAGTGTTCTTTTTTCCATTTCCAGGAGTGTATAAATAAGAAACAGCAGTGGTTCCAGCACCGACCCTTGGGGAACGCCCCACTTAACAGTGCCCCATTGGGACTGAACATCACTACCACTCTCAATATTGCGGAGAATTACCTTCTGCTTTCTGTACTTAAAGTAAGACGCGAACCAATTATGAGCTACTCCCGTTACTCCATAATGGTCCAACTTCTGCAGTAATATTTTGTGGTCAACACAGTCAAAAGCCTTCGTTAAATCCAAGAAAACACCTAGCGTTCGCAACCTTTTATTTAATCCGTCCAAAACCTCACAGAGAAAAGAGAACATGGCATTTTCAGTTGTTAAACCATTTCTAAAACCAAACTGTACATTTGACAGCAAATTATGTGAATTTTAAATGCTCCAGTAACCTTGTATATACAACCCTCTCGATAACTTCAGCAAGCACCGATGGCATAGAAATAGGTCTAAAATTGTCAACATTATCAATGTCTCCCTTTTTATAAAGTGGCTTCACTACCGAGTGCTTTAATCGGTCAGGAAACCGACCACTCCTAAAGGAAAAGTTACAGATATGGCTGAGAACTGGGCTAACATACATAGAACAATACTTCAGTATTCTGCTAGATACCCCGTCATATCCATGAGAGTTCTTGGTCTTTAGTGATTTATTTATTATCTCAATCTCCCTCTTGTCAGTATCATGGAGGAGCATTTCAGGTAACAGTCTCCGAACACTTTTTTCTAAGAGCGCTATATGATTCCCTGTTGGGACTAGGTTTCTATTTAGTTCACCTGCTATATTCAGAGAGTGATTTTTAAATACTCTACATATATGCGACTTATCAGTAACACGTACATTCCCACTACACACTGATTCTATATCCTCGACCTGTCTCTGCAGACCAGCAACTTCCTTTACGACTGACTATATGGTTTTAATTTTATCCTGAGACTTAGCTATTCTATCTGCATACCACATACTTTTTGCCTTCCTAATAACATTTTTAAGCATCTTACAATACTGTTTGTAATGGGCTGCCGCATTTAGATTCTGACTGTTACTAACGTTTTGATATAATTGCCACTTTGTTCTACAGGATATTCTTATCCCTCTAGTCAGCCACCCAGGCTGCCTGTTTGTGCTAGTACCCTGTTTTGAAAGTTCTAACGGAAAGCAACTTTCAAAGAGCACGAGAAAAGTCTTGAGGAAAGCATTATATTTATCGTCTACTGTAACAGCACTGTAAACATCTTGCCACTCTTGTTCCTTGTTAAGGTTTACAAAGGTATCTACAGCAACTGGATCAGGTTTCCTAAAAAGTTGATAACTATATTTAACATGAGTTGCAGCACAAAAATCTTTTAGAGTTAAAACTTGTGCATCATGATCTGAAAGGCCATTCACTTTTTTGCTAACAGAATGCCTTCTAGTAATGAGGAATGAACAAAAATGTTGTCGATGGTTGGTTTACTGTTCTCTTGTACTCTCGTTGGAAAGAATACGGTTTACGTAAGATTATATGAATTAAGGAGGTCTACCAGCATCCTTTTCGTTGCACAATCACTTATACAATTAATATTGAAGTCACCACATATAACTACCTTTTTGTATTTCCTATAAAGTGAACCAAGAACGTCCTCGGGCTTTAGCAAAAATGTTTACTGAGTTTCATATACGAATATGGTGTGACTTTGTAATATGTAGGGGCTAATTATCTTATTCTTAGCTGAACCTGTATTCCACATTCGTTACACATCTAAAACCAGTGTGTGTTCGACCCTCTGTACTTCATATTGTGGCGTTCTAAGAAACCTTATTTATTACGTTTATGTCTTTTATGACATTTCCATATCAGTATTGTGGGTCTAGCCCGGCTGACTGGCCGCTCGGTCTAACGCGCTGCTTCCAGAGCGGGAAGGGGTACCGGACCCCGGCGCGAATCCGCCCGGCGGATTAGTGTCGAGGTCCGGTGTGCCGGCCAGCGTGTGGATTGCTTTTAAGGCGGTTTCCCATCTGCCTCGGCGAAAGCGCGCTGGTTCCCCTTATTCAGCCTCAGTTACACTGTGTCGCCGATTGCTGCGCAAACACCGTTTCCACGTACGCGTACACCATAATTAATCTACCACGCAAACACTTGAGGTTACAATCGTCTGGTATGAGACGTTCCCGGGGAATGGTGGAGGGTCCACTGAAGGCCGAACCGCACCATAACCGTGGGTTCAGAAAAATGGCTCTGAGCACTATGGGACTTACCTTCTGAGGTCATCAGTCCCCAGTCCCCTAGAACTACTTAAACCTAACCAACCTAAGGGCATCACACACATCCATGCCCGAGGCAGGACTCGAACCTGCGACCGTAGCGGTCGTGCGGTTTCATACTATAGTGCCTAGGACCACTCGGCCGTCCCGGCCGGCCCCTGGGTTCGATGTGGGGCGGCAGTAGGGTGGACGGACTGCTGTGGCCTGTTGTGGGGTTGTGAACCACTGAGGGCTGCGGCGGGACGAAGCGTCGCCGTCGTTTCTAGGTCCCCGGCTTAATACAATGCAAAGTCCCATAGTGCTTAGAGCCATTTTGAACCATTTGCTTATTTCCTTCCACCGCCCTGAGCGGAATACAAAAGTTCTAACAAATGTTCACCAACATGCAGACTTCTATAGTCGTTGTCCTCAGCGAAGAAAACAGCACATGGGTCGTAAATCCGTAATCTTGAGGTTGTAAGAAACTCTTAGAGAGGAACTGTTCTTTGAGAGATGATTAAATTTCCATTCAGTTAGTTTATACGGGATGCCACTCGCTTTTAATTGGCAGAACACGAGAAATTGCACAGTTACAGTCCTTTTTAGAGCAACAAATGATTTTTATTCTTCAGCAAATTAATTAACTGTATATTTCCTTAATTAGTATCACAATGTTCTCACCTATATGTCCAAATAACTGTACATTGCTAATAAAGTCTTATCTAACACTGCCACACTGCAGAATCAGCTCTGATTTAAACATTCGGCATTGCTAACTAAGGCTTAACTGATACAGCGGCGGACAACAGATCCGTCCTCCGAGACTTATAAACGATCTCTTGTCTTACAGCCATCCAAGTTAAGCGCGATCCGAAGATCATCGAAGTGCTTCGTCTGCCTTTTCGTTTTACAGTTGTTTATTATTCTGCAAGATATTAATACTTGCGAAATAATGGAAAGATAGCACGCTATTGAGAGATGCTTTAAATATGAAATCCAAGTAAATGCGCTACGTAGTTTGTCCAATACTAATAACAGAAAGTTAACATTTCGCGCCCAACCACTGAACGCAGCAAACAATCGCTGAGAAGGAGCACAATTTAGGCGGACTTTCTTACAACACCCGTACGTAGCAAACCACCTGTCATCGGTACCTCACAACACATTAATTATCTCGCAACTGATGCCTTCTCAGTTGATTTTAAAAGAGCTTATTGTAGCTAAATATGATGGCTGGAAAGCCAGAAATATTACACCTTTATAGACATCCATAATTTTGAAGGTGTTGCTCTGGTACCGCGCCCCGCGGAATTTGAATCCGCGCCACGCGTCATGGACGTCGAAGACCCATAGAGGTCTCTGCACCATCGCGCCTTAAGCTGTGGCGGCGGGCGCCTCTTGGCCCACTTTTAGTGTGAGGGCACTCACAGTGGAACACGTGGTTCCTGCGGCCAATAGCGGTGCCCCCGATAACGTACTTAAGCGCCTGCCTCTCGCTCAGCCGGCCATTCGAGGGTTGGATTCCCTCTCTTCTTCATCGAAGAGTTTCACTGCCTGGGCTACTCTCAGGGTGCGCCTTCGACGTGGAAGATCCCTGCCGTGTCGTCTGCTTGCCGTTCATACTGCCTGCCGGTGCTCGCCGCCGCCGCTTGGTCGCCGCCTTCCGGTCCTCGCCGCCGCCGCCGCCGTCGCCGCCTGCCGGGGCTCGCCGCCCCCGCCTGGTCGCCGCCTGCCGGTGCTCGCCGCCGCCGCCGCCGCCGCCGCCGCCGCCGCCTGCTGATCACCGCCGCCGCCGCCGCCGCCGTCGCCGCCTGCCGGGGCTCGCAGCCGCCGCCGCCGGTGCCCGCCGCAGCCGCCGCCATCCGGTGCCCGCCGCCGCCGCCGTCCGGTGCCGCCTGGTCGCCGCCATCGCCGCCGTCCTGACCCTGGTCTCCGGCCGTCTTCGTCTTCATCCGTCTTCGTCTTTGTCTGTCCCCAGTTTCTGTCCTCTCCTCTTCGTTCTGTTCGTTCTTGTTTCTCTCTCCCGTCATGTCCGCCCCCACCACCACTGTCACTACTACCACCACCGCCATTGTCTATACCTCCCCTTCCGCCGCCTCCACCACTATAACTTGGTGTGCCCAGTCCCACCCCCCTCCTTCCATTCCACCTCTCCTCACTCTCCCTTCACCCTCTATCTTTGTCGCCCCCTCTCCCGCTTCTTCCTCCCGCTCCTCTCGTTCTGATCCCTTGCCCCCACTCCCCCAGCCTGTCACTGCAGCTCCGGCTCGGGTGGTGGCCCGTCGGGCCACTGCCCACGCCCAGCTCTCCCCGTCACCTTCGCCATCACCGCCGCCACTGCCACCGTCATCTTCATCGTCATCGTCGCCGTCGCCTTCGCCTTCACCGTCACCGTCACCATCTCCGGCGCCGACTCCGGCCCCGGGACCTGCCCCTCCCCGCCACATTCCCGTTGTTCCCATCCCCCACACCTCCTCCACCGCCGTCAAGCGCCCCGGTGGCACTCCTGCTTCCTCTGCTTCCAAAAAGGCTGCGCCTCGTCCTCCTTCCCCCACCCATGATGCCATGGAAGTCTCCCCGCCTGTCCCTGCCCCCTCATCCTCCTCCTCTCCCCCTTCCTCCTACCGCTACCTCCTCTCCCGTCCTGATCCCTCTCTCCTTGAAGCCCGGAACCTCACCCTCTTCCTTTGCCAGCATTGTCCTGGTGCCCCCATCTCCCTCCTCACTCCTCGCCGAGATTCGGTCCTCATCTCCTCCCCCAGCCCAACCCTCCACACCTACCTCCTTTCCCGCATCCCTGTCACCCGCTTTGGCCCTCATGCCTCTCTCACCCCTGCTCCTTCACCACCTCCCTCCCGCCAACCCCAACCTCCGCGTCGCCCGCCAACTCTCACCGCCGTGATCACTCGGCTTAGTCCAGTGATCACGGAGGAGGAGGTGTTGGCGGAGCTCCAGGTGCATCCCCATTTGGAGGTGCGTGCGGTTCGCCGCATACATAACGCTGCCGGCCCCACCCGCCTTATGCGGGTTTTTTCTGAGCATGCCCCCTCCATTGACCGTCTCCTGAAGGAGGGTGCCCTCCTTTTTAACCAGCGGTACAAGGTCGACCCCTCCCGTTCCCCTCCTCAATCCCTGCGCTGCCAGAGGTGTCTGCGCTATAACGCGCACCCCACAGCTGAGTGCCACGAGGCCCCCACCTGCCCGCATTGTCGGCAAGCGCACTTCCTCAGGCAGTGCCCCAACCTCCAATCCCCTCCTTCCTGCAATACCTGCAATCTCCCCCATCCCACCTACTCCCAAAAGTGTAAAGCCCGACCCCCTCCAACCACTCCTGAACTCACCGTCCCTGTCCGTCCCCTGGAAGCCCCCACCCCTCCTGGCAATTCCCTTCGTCCCCCCCCCCCCACCGCTGAGGACATCATCAGATTCCTTACCATCGTCCTCCAGAATGTTCATCCCTTTCAGCGCCCACACACCCTCCAACAGATCTCCCTCGCCGCCCGTTCCATATTCCAACTCAAGATGTACGCCACCTACTCCAACAACCAGGCCCATTTCACCTTCTCCCGCCTCGACACCCTCGTCTAAATCCCTATCATGGCGCGACAGCAACGTATCCTTTTCAACAACATCCGCTCCCTACCCGCCAACAGGAACCTCTTCCTGCACACCCTTGCCACCCACCGCGTGGATACCTTCCTCCTTAATGAAACCTTCCTCCAACCCCACCACACCATTCACACTTCGCCCTACCTCCTCCACCGCTCCGATAATCCCCTCCCAATTGCGCGTGGCGGAGTTGCCATTGGTCACCACCGCCAGATCCCCGTTCGGCTCCAACCTCTCCTTCCCGACGCCACCGAACACCTGATCCTTAGTCTCTTCTTCCCCGGCCTTACCGTTACCTGTCCCACCATCTATGTCCGCCCCAACGCTCCTATTCCCTTCGACTTCCTCTCCCACGTCGATCGTACCTTTTCCTCCTACGTGATGGCCGCCGACCTCAACATCCATAGTCGTTCCGCTGCCCAGTTACGGCGATGGCATCGGTTCCTCTCCACCCTTCAAGGTGACCTCGTCCCCATCCCCCGGCATACCCGTCCTGAATCCAACTCCACTCCTGATGTTGTCCTATCCTCCCCCAACCTCCTTGGCCGCATAACGGTGGATGTCCTGGAGCCTATTGGTAGCGACCATCTCCCTGTCCTCCTCACCGTTTCAGACGGTCGTCGCCCTCGCCCCGACCCTCGTACTGACCCTCCCCCTAAGTATGTCCACGACTATTCCCGAGCCGACTGGAATGCCTACCGGGATACCCTTTCCACCCAGGTCGATAGCCACCCTCTCACCTACCACCGCCCTGACGATGTCACCCATGCCGCCTCCTTTCTCCAGCAGACCTTGTCTGAGGCCGTGGAGGCCCACGTTCCTACTGTCGCCATCCACCCCCACCGTCCTACCTTACCCCCACAGGCCGTTCTCCTCCTCCGTGAATCCCGTCGTCTCTACCGTGCCTTCCTCCGCACGCGTGACCCGGACACACTACGACGCCACCGGCAACTCCAGCGACACGTTCGTAATTTGCTCGCGGCTAAGAAACGCCGGGACTGGCGACAGACATGCACCCGTTTAAATGCAACCCTACCAATCAACTCGTCCAAGTTCTGGACGGCCTTCCGTCGCCTTACCGGAACTAAACCCTCCCCCTACTATCCTCTTCTCCACGATGATCACCCCTTCCCTGACACCCTTAGTAGGGCCAATCACTTTGCCTCCTACCTCTCCGATGTCTTCTCCATCCCCGACGATCCCCAGTTCGATTACTCCCTCTTCCCGGATATCCGCGATCGAACTGACACCTCTGTCCCTCCCCTCGCTCCTGGTTTCCAGTACTTGGACAACATTACACACACGGAACTCAATGCCCCTATCACTACACAGGATCTCATTGTTACACTCCGCACCAAACGCAACACCGCTCGTGGTCACGATCGTGTCACCTACCGTCACCTTCGTGAAGCTCCTGTCTCTTTCCTCTCCACCCTGGCCAGGCTCTACAATGTCGTCCTGTCCACCGGTTACTACCCCGACCTGTGGAAAACCTCCCGTATCCTCATGTTTCTTAAACCTGGCAAACCACCGTCCGCCGTCTCCTCCTACCGTCCCATCAGCCTTACCTCGGTCTTCAGCAAGGTCCTGGAATCTATCCTCACCCGTCGCATCCGCCAGCATCTCCGCCAGCATCGCCTCCTTCCCGTCACCCAGTGTGGCTTTCGGCCGTCCTTCTCTTCCGACGACCTTCTCCTTCACCTCACTCATCTCCTTTCTCCTTTCTGAACAGCTTAATTCCCGTCGCTCCGCAATCTTCCTCTCCCTGGACCTCGAACGTGCATATGACCGCGTATGGCATTCCGGTCTCCTCTTCAAGCTCCAAACCTTCGCCCTTCCCATTAACTACGTCCGTCTGATCGGCTCCTTTCTCTCCCGCCGTCCTTCCTATGTCACCATCCATAACACCGATTCCTACACCTTTTTCCCCTCCGCCGGTGTGCCCCAAGGCTCCGTCCTCTCCCCCCTTCTGTACCTGTTGTACACGGCGGACATGCCGCCGCCGTCACCCCCCGTCCACCTTCTCCAGTTTGCCGATGACACCGCCTTCCTTGCCCTTGCCCCCACCCTACAGCGCTCCCAACGCCTTCTCCAATCCCATCTTGACCGGTTCACCGCTTGGGGCAACCAGTGGTTGCTCAAGGTCAATCCTTCCAAAACCCAGGCGATCATTGTAGGCAAAACCACCCCTTCCTTCCGCCTCCTTGATTTCTGTCTCACCGTCTATGGCCGTCCCATCGCCCTCACTCCCACCCTTAAGTACCTTGGCGTCACCCTCGATCGTCGCCTCTCCTGGACTCCCCATCTCCAGTCTCCAGACAATCCAAGCCAAGGCACGTTCCCGCCTCCGTCTCCTCAAGCTCCTTTCCGGCCGTACGTGGGGTCTGGACCCCTCCACCATCCTCCACACCTATAAATCCCTCATCCGCCCTATCCTTTGTTATGCCCATCCAGCGTGGATCTCCGCTCCCCCTACCTTTTATAAATCCCTCCAAATCCTTGAACGCCATGCTCTCCGCCTCGCCTATCGCATCCGTCTCCCCTCCCCCACGCGGATCCTCTACGATCTCATCCCCTTCCCCCACCTCCTCCTTTTCCTTGAAAGGATACGGATCCTGTACACCTCCCGCAAACTCGATCCTCCTCACCCGCTCGTCTCCCCGATCCTCTCCCACCCCCGCCCGCTGCCGCGCCTGTATTCGCACATCCCACCCGGTCTCCACCTCTCCACCCTCCTTACCCTCTCCCAAGGTGGCTTCCGCCAGCTCCCCCTCCCTGATGATGCCCTCCTCCCTTCCATCTACCCCTCCTACCAACTTTGATCCTCCCGCCCTCCTCCTGTACTTATTCCTCCGTGCGCCCTCCCTCCCTCCTCTCCCTTTTCCCTCCCTCCTCCTTTTCTCCCCCCCTCCCCCCCCGGGCCTCCCCTCCCCTGTTCCTCTCCTCCTGCCCCCGACTCCTCAGCCATTGGCATCCTTTTTCTCCCCTCTCCCCCACCTCCCCCTTCTACCCCTCTTGGCAGGTCCCCGGACTCGCACACGTTACGTGGACATTCGCGCGCCGGAGGTCGCCGCCGTCAGTGTTTTGTGTGTTTAGTGTTTAGTGTTCACCGTCCCCTCCATCGTTCACCAGTGCCATCATCATCTTCAGTGGTTGTGCGTCGTCTCATCAGCTAGCAGTGTGGATTATCGACGAGTGTGAACGGCTCCGTGATTGTCTCTATGTGTCTCCTGTTTTATTGCCCACCGCTCTGTGACTTATGTGTCTTCTCACTGTTTTTGCTGCTTGTGTCTTCTATGGCTGAAGAGCAGCGTAGTGTGCTGCTGACAGCCTGCCTGTTGTACAGGTTTTAAAATAACAATAAAGTAAAAAAAAAAAAAAAAAAAAGCTCAGCTGGCCAGTCTAAATCACGCGTACGTCGGTTGACACCTCGTCTCACGTTATACAGTTTACTTCCTCGTTCTGTGTACGAGTGGACGTGTTTGTTTGCTTGTGACTCTGTTGTTCGGTCTTGTATTCGTTGTGTCCTCCGTTGGCCGTGTCCGTCCTCTCCCGTTGTGTTGTTGCTCACGGGCCTCTCCGCGTCTCCTACCGCGCTTTCCGTCTTTGCTACCGCGCGACCGTCCCGGTTGCAGTTTCAACATTTTGGCGACGAGGTAAACGGTGGTCGTTGTTGGTATGGAGGCGAAGTTATTCTGTCTGCTGGAGCAACAGCAGCAGCTTATGCAGCACCAGCAGCTCCAGTTTGAGACATCTTACAAAAGTCGCTGCAGTTGCTAACGGACAAAATAGATGCCCGGGACGCGTTACCGCAACAGCTTCAGAGTCCTCGGATGTCCGATGATTTCCCGCGTCCGCCGTCGTTTCCGCCCTTTAATGACGCTAAAGAGGACTGGGAAACCTACTTACATCGGCTGAAACAACATTTCACGGCTTTTCGAGTCACGGACGACTCCTTGCAGCTGTCGTTTTTGTCTTGGGCCTCTCCGGACGCGTTCTTTCTTCTCCTCAAGTTGGCACCGTTGTCCGATCCTGTCGCTCTCTCTTTCCAGGAGATCTGCCTTTTGCTGACAAACTATTATTGGCAACGCTACCATGTGGTCGCCTCTCGGCTGGAGTTCCACCAGTACCATAAACAGCCTGGTCAATCGTATCGTTCCTGGGTCACGGACTTGCAGGGTCTCAGCTGTCGATGCGATTTTGTGTGCACCAATCAGCAGCGTAAGGCCTTGTATGCGGACTCCCTGATCCGGGATGTGGTGGTTCAGCTGGCTCCCGACTCGGAATTCCGTACTGCGGCGTTGAAACTCGACAACCCCTCCTTGTCGCGGCGGGTTCCGCCCTCGCGACGTCGACGTGGCCCGGCCGACAGAGGCCAGCGCCGTCAGAACTCCTCGTGTTCCGACGTTTCTATGGCGTCGGCGCCTTCGGTCGGCCCTCGTCGCCGGTCGCGCGGCCCACTTCCATCTTGCCCACAGTGCTTTACTGCACATTCGTGTGCTGATTATCCCCACCGCTGGAAAACCTGCACGCTGTGTAACAAGGAGGGCCACATCCGATCGGTTTGTCGTAGTCCCTCGACTCTATCCAGTCCTGCCCCTCCTGGGCCTCAAGATACCGTCCATGCTCTGCAGTCGGTCGTCCCACGGGATGACCCGTCAGCGTGGAAGCTTTTCCTCACGCTCCGCATTTTCACAGAGGATGTCAGTTTTCAGATCGACACTGGGGCCACCGTATCCCTGATGAATATGGCGACATATACTCGGCTGGGCTCTCCTGCGTTGTCGCCTCCCTCTCGCCGTTTGGTCGCCTACGGAGACGGTTCCACTCCCCTTCGTGGGCAGTTCATCGTCCAGGCGATGTACAAGCGTGTTCCCTGGCTCCTTACCCTCTTTGTCGTCGACCATCCGTCGGCTTCGAATATTTTTGGCCTGGATGCGTTTCAACTGTTTGGGTTTTCAGTTTCCGACGAAATTAAGCTGGTTTCCAATGCTGTTCCCTTTCAGGACTTGGACGATCTGTGCTCCGCTTTTCTGTCGTTGTTTGCACTGATCCCGGATGTGCTTCAGGCTTTCAGGTGGACATCACCCTACGGCCAGATGCACAGCCTCGCTTTATCCCAGCCCGGCCCCTTCCGGTGGTCCTACGGCCTGCGGTCAAGCAGGAACTTGATCAGCTCCAGGCCGCTGTCGTGCTGGAACCTATAACTTACAGTGCATGGGAGACACCACTGGTGGTCATACGGAAACCCAATGGGTCCCTTTGGCTGTGTGGGGACTTCGGCTCTACAGTCAATGCTCAGTCCCTCATTGACACTTACCCCATTCCCTGACAGGAAGACCTTCTTGCCAAGCTTGCCGGGTGAGAATATTTTTCCAAGATCGATCTGGCTGAGGCATACCACCAGTTGGCTTTGGATGCTGAATCTCAGAACATCAGGGTTATCAACACGCCTTTCCGATTGTGTAAGTACAAGTGCCTTCCCTTTGGTGTCTTTTCGGCACCGGCCATTTTCCAGCGATTCCTGGAGCAGCTTACACAGCCTATCCCTGCATGTGTGAATTATCTGGATGACATTTTGGTCACCGGGCGTTCCCGCCAGGAACATTTGCAAAACCTCAGCGCCTTATTTCATGTTCTGCAGTCTGCTGGTCTCCGATGTCGACTGGACAAGTGTTGTTTTTTTCAACCGGAAGTGGAATACTTAGGCCACTGGCTTAGCAAAGGTGGCATTTGCCCTTTGGGTCATAATGTCGCAGCCATTGATGCCCTGCCTCCTCCCGAGGACTTATCTGAACTGCAGGTGTTTTTGGGAAAGGTTAATTATTACTTAAAGTTCTTGCCCCAGGCTGCCTCCATTGCTCATCCCCTCAATCCCTTGCGTCGCAAGGGGGTACCTTTTGTTTGGACTCCTGCCTGTGACCAGGCTTTTCTCCGTTTAAAGGCGATGCTGAAGTCCGCCCCTTGCTTTACTCCCTTCTCTCCGGACTGCCCTTTGGTTGTGGCAGCTGATGCGTAGGCATAAGGCATTGGGGCCGTCCTGGCACACCGGGATGCCGATGGCTCTGAACAGCCCATCATTTATGCCTGTAAGACGTCGACCCCAGCACAATGGATTTACTCCCAGATTGAAAAGGAGGCCCTGGCGATCGTGATCGCCGTCCAAAAATTCCACATTTATCTCTTTGGAGCAAATCTCACCCTCCTGATGGACCATAAACCCTTGGTTACACTTTTTGGACCCCACTCTCACCTTCCCGAGCAGACAGCTAAGCATCTCCAGCGCTAGGCATTGTTTTTACGTAACTGCGCTTACACCATCCGGAATAAACCCACCACCCACCACGCTAATGAGGATGCTTTGTCACGTCTCCCAGCCAACCCCGATCCTGCCTTTGACCAACAGTAGGTCCTCTGCTTTCACATTGATTTCGCCTGCCAGGATGCGCTGGACAGACGGCCTCTTATGGTTGCTCACGTTGCTGCGGCTACCCGCCACTACCCTGTATTGGGGCAGGATCTCAACTACGTGGTCCACGGGTGGCCATCCTATCTTACTCGTCGGATGCAGTCCAATTTCAGCCCCTGGCGCCACCTGTCCCACAGGCTCTCTGTGGTTGATGATGTCCTTCTGTTGGCCATGGAGTCGGATGTCCACCGGGTGGTCATACCTCTGGAATTGCGGCTTCAGGTGCTCAGTTTGTTACACCGTGGGCACTGGGGTATGTCCCGTATGAAAGTTTTGGCTCGCTGGCATGTGTATTGGCCTGGCATCAATGGCGATATTGAGCGCCTGGTCCGTGGGTTCACTGTCTGTGCGTGTTACCAGGCAAGCCCCCCTCAGTCGTTTGCACCCTGGCCTGTGCCTCTTCGGCCCTGGGATCGCATCCATATCGATTTAGTGGGTCCATTTTTGGGGTGCAAGTGATTACTCATCGTTGATGCCTACTCCAAATACCCATATGTTGTCCGCATGGCATCCACCACCACGGAGGCTACACTCATGGCCCTGGCCCAGGTTCTAGCCATTTAGGGAATGCCCCACACGTTGGTCTCCGATAATGGTCCGCAATTCACAGCGTCCTCCTTCCACTACTTCTATCGGGCCAACGGTATCAGACATATCCGTGGTCCCCCTTTCCACCCTTTGTCCAATGGCGCGGCGGAGAGGCTTGTCCGCACATTTAAGCACCAGTTGACTAAGGCGGTCGACACATCTCCAACCACGTCGGCTCTCACCCTGTTTGTGAGCACATATCGCACTATGCTACTTGACGGTCGCAGTCCAGCGGAGCTCCTTCATGGACGGCAGCTGCGGACCCTGCTCCATTTGCTGCTGCCATCCTCCTCCCACCCCCACTCCCGGCCCTCGCAGATGTATGCCCCTGGCACGGCCGTGTGGGCCCGCGAGTACGGGCGCAAGGCGACTTGGACACCCACCACGGTCGTCCCGGCCCATGGGCGGCGTGTGACGTCGGTGCAGACGTCGAAAGGGTTGGAGCACCGCCATCATAATCAGCTCCGTCCTCGTGCTGCCGTGGGACTCGCGCCGCCGCCTCTCTCCCTACCTCCTTCGGGTACGGACGTGGTCCTCGAGTCACCGTCCCAGCCCCCGGTTGCCGTCACCCCGTGGGCCTGCCGCTGGCCCTCTCCGTCTCCGGGTGGTTCGGTGGCTCCCTGCCCCGCCCTGGACTCTGGATCAGCTGTCATGGATACCTCGGGCGTCCGTTCTCCTCACCGTCCGGGGCGTTTCCGGCCCTACGTGCAAGTTTCTGGGAGGAGGGATCTGGTACCACGCGCCGCGGAATTTGAATCCGCGCCAGACGTCATGGACGTCGAAGACCCATAAAGGTCTCTGCACCATCGCGCCGTAAGCTGTGGTGGCGCGCACCTCCTGGCCTGCATTTAGAGTGAGGGCGCCACAGTGGAACACGTGGTTCCAGCGGCCAATAGCGGCCCCCCGATAGCGTACTTAAGCGCCTGCTTCTCGCTCAGCCAGCCAGTCTAATCACGTGTACGTCGGTTGACACCTCGCCTCACGTTAGACAGTTTACGTCCTTATTCTGTGTACGAGTGGACATGTTTGTTTGCTTGTGACTCCGTTGTTCCATCTTGTTGTTGTTGTCCGTTCTGTCCTTCGTTGGCCGTGTCCGTCCTCTCCCGTTGTGTTGTTGCGCGCGGGCCTCTCTGCGGGTTCCGCCGCGCTTTCCCTCATTGCTACCGTGCAACCGTCCCGGTCGCAGTTACAACAGTTGCAGTGCAGGATTTTGTGCATGAACTGACGTGTCGATTATGTCCCGTAAATGTTCGATGGAATTCATATTGGACGATCTGGGTGGACAGACCATTCGCTCGAATGATCTAGAGTGTACTTCAAACGAATCGCTAACCGGTGACATGGCGTAGCGTCACTCACAAAAATTCCACTTTTTCCTAACATGAAGCCCATGAATATCTGCAGATGGTCTCTAAGTAGCCGAACATAACCATTTACAGTCAATGATCTGTTCAGTTTGGACCAGAGGACCCAGTCCATTCCATGTAAACACAGCCTACACTACTAAGCAGCCACCACCAGCTTCCACAATGCGTCATTGACAACTTGGGTCCATGGCTTGTGGGGTCTGCACCACACTTGAATCCTACCATCAATTCTTACTAACTGAAATCGGGACTTATCTGACTGGGACACACTTTTACAGTCGTCTAGGGTCCAAGTGATTGGTCACGAGCCCAGGAGAGGCCCTGCAAGCGATGTCGTGCTCGTTACCAAAGGTACTCGCATTGGTCGTCCGCTGCCAGAGCCCATTAACGCCAGATTTCGCCGCACCGTCCTACAGGATACGTTCGTCGACGTTCCACATTGGTTGGATGGTTGGTTTGGGGTATGAAGGGTGTACCAAACTACAGGTTCACCAGTCCCTTTTTCCTCGTGTAAACAATTCTCAGAATAAAACATCTCCTACAATTAGTTTGGGAAAGTAATAGGGCATAAAAGTAATATTGAACCACACTCAAAGAGAAAACGAAGGAAGCGAACAAAAAAGGGCAAAACGTACACCACAAGGAAAAGTAGATGAAGATATTAAAATTATAGAGCAGCTGGCTTGGGCTGGCTGATCACAAGAATAAAAAGGGATGAGCCAGCCACTCTGCAACACACTAAAATGTCGAGCCTAAAAGATACGTGGAGATGAACACATAGGAAAAATATCAAGGAAAACAAAATGCAAAGAAAGAGTGAAGAAGAGGTAAAATGGTGACAGTGGAGAGGAGGCGAGACGCCCACCTTTAGGTTCAAATGGCTCTGAGCACTATGGGACTTAACATCTAGGGTCATCAGTCCCCTAGAACTTACAACTACTTAAACCTAACTAACCTAAGGACAGCACACAACACCCAGTCATCACGAGGCAGAGAAAATCCCTGACCCCGCCGGGAACCACCTTTAGGTTGTATGTTAAAAAAACCCTGAGGGATAGAATGTAAATCTAAATCGGCCATGAGACATTGTCGCCCAGCACTGTAGGTAGGGTGCTGGGAAGGTTAAAGTCCACTGTAGAGTGGCTAAAATTGGGTAGTCCAACAAGATGTGGATGAGAGTCATAGGGGAGCCACAGCGACACCGAGGTGGGTCATTGCGACTGAGGACGTGATCATGTGTTTGCCACGTATGATTGATGCAGAGCTGCCAAAGGACAACAGAGTCCCTGCAAGTGGCTCGCATGGATGACTGCCACACAGTCGTCGTCTCCTTCTGTGTTCTGAGGGTGCACCATTCAGTATCCAAAGTCGCGAAAACTCTGATGCAGAAGACCGATCACAAATCAGTCTGTGGCAGGCCAGAGTTGGTTTACTGGTGGCCTGTTTGGACAGGCAGTCAGCAAGTTCATATCCCAGTGTCCGAACATGTTCTGGGGTCCAAATGGAGGTCACTGAACGTCCACCGTTGCCAAGGGCATAAAGAGACTCCTGGATAGTCATTACCAAAGGATTTCGCGGGAAGCACTGGTCGAGAGCTTGTAGGCTATTTAAGGAGTTACTACAGATGACGAAGGACTCACCGGCGCAGGAGTGGATATGTTCAAGAGAGCGACAGATGGCTACCAACTCAGCAGTGAAAACACTGCAGCCATCTGGCAACGAGCGCTGTTCAGTATGTCCAACGTGAATGTAAGCGAAACCAACAAGACCATCGACCATTGATCCATCGGTGTAAACTATTTCTGAGCCCTGGAAGTCGCCGGGAACAGAGAAAAATCGCCAGCAGAATGCCTCAGGTGGAACTGGGTCTTTTGAGTTTTGCAATATGTCCAGCTGAAGCCATGGCTGAGGTATGGACCATGGAGGTGTAAGGAGGATGGACCCACAGGAAAGGTGGTAGAGGGGAAGAGCACAGTTCAGTAAGAAGCGACTGAACACAAACAGCAAAGGAATTCCCACTTCTGGGCTGTCGTTGTGGGAGATGGGTGGGAAAAAGGAGGCAGTAATTTGGATGACGAGGTGAACTATGTATCTTGTTTGTATAATTTGGAAGTAGTAGTTGCCACTGAAGTTGCAATGGTGGGACACTAGCTTCCACGAGGATGCTGTTCAGTGGGCTCGTTTTGAAAGCTCCCATCGTGAGCTCAATTCTACAATGATGGATAGGGTCCAACAGACGCAGTGTGGAGGGCGATGCTGACGCTGCGCCAGGCTCCCTTAGTCAATACAAGTCTGTTTGAGGACTTTGTATGGTGCAGCAGTGTAGGACGATCAGCACCCCAGTCAGTGTGGCTCAGGCATTGAAGAATATTAAGATCCCACCAGCACTTGTTCTTAAGCTGATGAAG
This sequence comes from Schistocerca americana, assembly GCF_021461395.2. Lineage (NCBI taxonomy): Eukaryota > Metazoa > Arthropoda > Insecta > Orthoptera > Acrididae > Schistocerca > Schistocerca americana. Next base: position 1,101,646,469 of record NC_060120.1, on the reverse strand, counting down.
ATGGGGTAGCCAAGTTAAGTGGATGTTGCAGACAAGTTCCAAAAAGCGGTAAGTCTCCACTACACCAAGTATTTGGTTGAGGTACAGTTCTGGATGGGGTGGACAGTACGACGATGACAGAAGTGCATGACACAAGTCTTGATGGCCAAAAACTGAAAGCTCTGAGTGAGGGCCCACGATTGTGCCTTCAGCATAGGTACCAGCAGCTGGCGTTCAGCCACACCAATAGAAGAGAAACAGAAGGAAATATAAAAATCGTCAGTATATAATGAGACCATTGATGGCAATTAAAAAGAGCGAGACACTCATGGCAGAGCCCTGCCGGACCCCATTCTCTTGTATATAGCATGCACTGTGGGAAGCACTGATGCAAACTCGGAAAGAGCAGAGCGACAAAAGGTCTATATAAGAATCGGGAGCAGGCCCCAGAGACCTCAGTCATGCAGAGTAGCGAGGATATGGTGTCACTACGTGGTATCATGGGCCTTCGTCAGGTCGAAAAAGACGGCAGTAAGGTGTTGTCGCCAGAAGAAGCCCGATCGAACGGCAGATTCCAGGTGGATCAAATTGTCGATGGTGTAGCGCCCTTTGCAAAAACCGCCCTGGGCTGGAGCCAGAAGACCCCAAGACTCAAAGAGCCAGCACAACCGCCGGCTCACCATACATTCGAGCAGCTTGCACAGAATGTTGGTGACGCTTTTAGGACAATAGCTGTCAACATCTAGTGGGTTCTTCCTGGGATTTAGCCCTGAAAAGATGATACTTTCCCAGCATTGCGACAGGAATTCGCCACTGCCCCAGATGCAGTTCAAGATGGCAAGGAGTTGGCGCTGGTAAGCTGCTGACAGATGTTTAAGCATTTATAAATGGATGTGGTCTGGGCCAGGGGATATGTCAGGACTGTCGGTTAGGGCACTGAGAAATTCCCACTCGCTGAAGGGAGCATTATATGGCTGAGGGTGGCGTGGAGCAAAAGATAGGTGTTGCCATTGTACCTGCTCTTTGAGGAGATGAAAGGCAGAGCAGTCATTCTTAGACACAGGGGTGCGAGCATAATGCTCAGCAGAGCACTCTGTGACTACGTCTGGATCAGCAGATACAGCTCCATGTGTGGAAAGTCCAGGTACATTTGGAAGAGTCTGATAGCCGTAAAGTCGCCAGAGCTTGGTCCATACATGGGAGGGAGAAGGTCACGTGCCAATGGTGGAGACATAGTGCTCCCAACGGTCTTGCTTCCATCGTTTGATGATTAAATGGACCTGGGCACAGAGCTGTTTGAAGTCAGTGAGGTTCTCCAGAAATGGGTACCGCTTATGACGTTGGAGGCCCCACGTACAGTCTCTAATGGCTGCAACGATTTCTGGCGACCACCAAGGAACTTACTTTCGTCGGGGACAAATTGATGAACAAGGGATTGCCGATTCAACTGTTAAGTTAGAATAGTGTTGTAGTGTGGGGTCATTTGTCGTTCCAGTTGTTCTGTATATCCTTTTCTTTCTCTCTCAAAAGCCTTAAGTGCTGCCTCTGGTGTCGTTGGTTACCAATTTTGGATTTATTTTTTGGAATACTCTCTTCTGTGGCGTTCTAGAGTACTGTTTTGAGTTTGGTGTTGACTGATTCTAGGTCGTCGTCATCTGTGATGGTTACTGGGGTCATTAGTTCTTCAAGTACCAGTTGCTAATGTCTTTTCCAGTGTGCTCTCCTATAGTTCCTGATCTTTCTTTTTCCTGGCCTAGGTGGTAACGCCGGTGACGGGGGAGGAGAAGGGGGCGGGTCGGCGCAGTGGTTGCGAATAATATTGGTAGCTCGTCATTTGTTATCGACGATCCAACTTCATGCTGTACCATGTATTCTTGCAGGTTTATGTTATATAGGACATGGTCCGGAGTTGAATGGCCGTTGTTCTCTGTGAATGTTGGCTGGTCGATGGGTACTCTTTCTACTGGCTCATTTGTCAGTGGATCGAATAAGAGCCGGTCGCTGTTATCGGTTGCGTGGCCTAAGTGTCTTCGTTTGCCGTACCCGTCCACCATCGGTATTAATTTCCGGAATTTGAATGGGTTGCGGATGGAGCCTGTTGGTAGGGGGTTGCCCCCGCTTCTTGTAGAGACAGGCCACTATTGTTTCTCCCTTCCTCTAGTCGGGATTTACTTGAATGTGTGGTGTCTGTTCTTTCGGACACATGTACCGGTTGGGATTAGAACCAGGGATCTCCTGCTTACTCACCGGTGCGGTAACCACTGCGCCATACGGGACACAGCGCTATCGCAGCTGCACGGACTATCTGAGCTCACCTCACGGCCGATCCACACTCCCACCGAGCGCCACCTACCTGCAGTCCTGTCCGTTTTCTCCATATTCGCTCTTCCGAGATTCCCACAGGATGTCGGAAGCATTTGTGCGTCCGCACTGAAGAAGGTGGAGTCATTGTCCATATAGGCCTGAGGCCTGTCAAATTATATGTGTGGTGTCTGTTCTTTCAGACACGTCCGCGTAATCTACATCTACGCGATTGCTCTGCTATTCACGATAAAGTGCCTGGCAAAGGGTTCAATGAACCACCTTCAAGCTGTCTCTCTACCGTCCACTCTAGAACAGCTCGCAGGTAAAACGATCACTTAAGTTTTTCTGTGCGAGCTCTGATTTCTTTTTTTTTTTATCGTGATGATAATTACTCCCTATGTAGGTGGGTCCCAACAGAATGCTTTCGCAAACTGACGAGAAAAGTGGTGATTGAAATTTCATGAGAAGTTCCCGTCATAACGAAAAACTCCTTTGATTTAATGATTGCCACTCCAATTCACGTATCACGTCTGTGGCACTATCTCCACTATTTTGCGATAATACAAAACGAGCCGCCCTTCTTTGTACTTTTTCGATGTCTTTCGTCAGTCCCATCTGATGCGGATGTCACACCGCACAGCAATACTCCAGAATAGGGCGGACAAGCGTGGTTAAGCAGTCTCTTTATTAGTAGACCTGTTGCACCTTCTAAGTGTTCTGCCAATGAATCGCAGTCTATGGTTGGCTCTACCCGCAACATTATCTATCTGATCGTTGCAGTTAAGGTTATTTGTAAGTGTAATCTCTAAGTATTTGGTTGAATTTACAGCCTTCAGAGTTGTGTGACTTATCGCGTAATCGAAATTTAGTGTATTTCTTTTAGTGTGATTAACTTCACACTTTTCTTTATTCAGGGTCAATTGCCACTTTTCGCACCATACACATATCTTAGCTAAATCATTTTGCAATTCGTTTTGGTGATCTGATGACTTTACAGACGGTAAATGACCATCATCTGCAAACAATTTCTTTATCGAAAATGTAGATCAGGAAGAATGTCCCACTGCAGCTGACAGCAGTGATCTCTCCCCTTTCCTTGTCTTTCTTCCTCTCTCCATCTTCAATTTACATGTAATGAGTACCAGCTGCGGATTCTGCGTGGTGTCTGTTCTTTCACCAATTTGTAGCACATTCGTAAAATTTTGCATGAGCCACCGCTGAGCTATAATAACGGTGCAATAAGTTGGCTGCCGACCGGAAACACTGTCCATTAAAAATCGGCACCATTCGGAACACCTCTTGTCGATTGTTCCCTGACTCAAATAGCTGTAACCCTTAGTGAACCCAAAGTTGTGACTCTGTGATTAACTGACGAAGTACTGTTATGTTCTCTGTGTGAGCAGATGATTAATTGATTAAGAGCAGTAACTGTACGTACAGTTGGATGTATTATGCAGTACGATACTCCATCACAAATGTTTATTGAATGTTCTGAATATCATTTTTTCTCTCTTACCGTTTTGTCTTCCAACAGCCTTAATTAATTTAATGTTCGCTGCTACCAATAAGTAGCGCATTTTAAAATGTCTCTGTAATACGCATTCACGATTCCGTGTTATTTTCGTGTCAAAATTCATTCGATAGCAGCTGATCAGTATGAGTCGAGAATGACTTTGAGTTGTCGGTAGTAGAAGACATTTCCCCTCTCACACCCTCTGACCTCGCAGTGGCTGCACTACTACCGCGCTGCCCGTGGAGTAAGCTGTCAAATTTCCTTTCAGCTCACAGCTGAATTCGTCAGCGTCAATTAAAACTAAGAACATCTTGAAATATTGCTATCTCTGTAAGTATGCTTGTCTGTTACTGAGCTGGGAAATTAGTCTCTTAAAAATCTCTATTTAGTTGTTACAAGCAAGTTATAGCTCCAGTCACGTTAATGAGACACAACGTGTAGAAAGAATAACCATCTCTTGCAGTGCGGACCACTGCGAGACATACAAGAATAGAGTCAATGACGTCCTGGAAAGGATGTGGAGCCAAGCTGACTCCAGTGGCGTGGCCAGCTGCCCATTGCTTCTCGGATGAGGATACATGGTGAGAACAACCCGACTGAGGTGGTCCCACCCAATCTTGATTGGGTTTCAATTCATGATGTTTGGTGGCCAAGGGAGTACAGTAAACTAATCCTGGTGTTCTTCGGTCCATGTACGTACACTGTGAGCTGTGTGACACGTTGCATTGTCCTGCTGGTAGATGCCACCGTGCAGAAGAGACACGATGCCCAAGGATAGATGCAGGCTTGTATTGATCCATTATGCCTTTGACGGGGTCACCCACGGAACGCCACGAAAACATTTTCCTAGCCATAAGGCTCCTTCCTCCAGCCTAGAACCTTCAAATGAATGTCAGATGTTTGCGTCGAAACCTTTTACACCGTACACGCCAACAGCCATCTTCCTGAGGGAGCACGAAACGTGATTCTTGTGAACAGGCAGCCTGTCGCCACTCAGCGGACGTCCAGTTGAGGTGCTGGCGAACAAGTTCCAGCCCAGCCTTCGTCGCCGATGAATTGCAGTCAGTATAGGTGCATGGACCAGACATCTGCTGCAGAGGCCCATACGCAACAGTGTTCGGTGAATGGTAACTGAGGAGACGCTGCTGGCAGCCCCTCGGTTCCTCTGGGGCGTCAGCTGCTCAGCAGCTGCACGTCTGTTCGCCAGTACACATCTCTGCAGCCGTCGTTCACACCTGTCATACATGGCCCATGGCGCACCACAGTTGTCCCGGAGATGGTCTTGAGTAGCGCCATTTTGCCGTGCACGGTATACCTGAACCACATTTACAGACTTAACCGTTTCGGAAATGTTTCTACCAGTGCCCCAAAAGCCAATGATCAACCACTTTTGCACGTCAAATGAATCTCTCCATTTCCGCACTACGGCAACGATTGAAGTGTTCCCAGTATCCCCTGGCACAACTTATATACCCTCCACTGCAAGTGCTGCCATCTGGCGTCTGTGAGTGATTATTCCACGTTCACATCGAAGATAGGTGGTGGTCACATTCATGTGGTTGGACCGTGTATTATAAAATACAGCCTTGAACCGCGCGCTGCACGAATACTTGATTCGGGTCGAGTCTGGCCTGAAGCCCACAAGTTGATGACCACTGCTCTGCATCTACGATGATGTCGAACGTAGAGTACAACATTGCCCGCTGTGACATTCGCATACAGCATAGTAATGCTAGATGCTACGGACTTCAGACTGTTCTTTCTGCTCCACAGTCTCGAGGCCGAAACGACTGTGGGTACACTGTTCCTGTTTGGACTGGAAGGTAATTACGATGAATACGTGAAACACCGCCTCACCAGGACCGGACAAAGAAGGCGTCTGGCTGGTGTACGCACACTAGACGCTCAATAGAAAGGTCGAGAGCGCTATAACGCCAAGGATAAACCAGTCACAAACGAAGTAAGGGAGACTTGGTACGAATTTTTATGCCTGTGCGGAAAGTAGCACTACCAGAAAAGTTGCTAGAACTCTGCTTTTGACCGTATCGTATCGTTTGTTGCTTTTCGGATGTCATATACAATGTGGAGGAAAATTTGGAAATTTGTGGTTAGGTCTTATGGGACCAAACTGTTGAGGTCATCGGTCCCTAAGCTTACACATTACTTATTCTAACTTAACAACAAAGGACCCCACACACAACAACAAACAGAGAAAGACATAACCGAAAAATTCAACACTCCGACTGTAAACAATGAAGAAGAAGAAACACTTAATAATACTAGTTACAGAGGACGAGGTAACCCATGCGATAATGACGGGTAGGAACTCTGCTCCTGGAGAAGATGGACTGTGAAGACTCCATATCAGAAAGGCCCCACAAGAAGCAATAAAACCAATATTTGTAATAATATTTAACAATTTCATGGAAAATGAAACAACACCCGAATCTTGGAGAAACGGAAAAATTATAATGCCAGCAAAGCCCGAACAGCCCCAAGCAAGCCCAGGGTGCTACAGGCCAAAAAAACTACTAAACTTTATTCGAAAAACATACGAGCGCATACTAACAGACCGGCTACGAAAATACATAGAACAGAGGCTCCTAATCCCCAACATACAATCAGGATTTAGGAAGAACCATTTTGTCAATGAGCCGCTCTTAAGACTGTCCAACGCCATTAAGAGAGCCTTGTACAACAACCACTGCACTCTTGCAATATTTCTTGAAATCGAACGAGCGTTCCATAAGACATGGCACAACGAGCTACTAATGAAAGTAATCAACGTGGGACTCTCCACCCTGACGGTAAAAAAAGACGGATCAGCCAGCGTCATTGTAGAGCGTATGTAGGAAAGGGAACGTCAGACTGCTGCTCACCACAGACCGTCCTACCACAGGGGGAGCCATCATATCGCTGCTGTCGTATATCTTGTACAACGACAGACATACTAACCACTGATGACAACAAAGAAGTAGTGACGTTGTATACGGATGCTACTGCGTATTGGATCTCTGTCAGGCAAACACAAGCAATACCACGGAAAGCACGCACATACCTGATTCAGCTGGAAATATGTATGACCGCCAACCCAATTAAAAGCAACCCCAACAAAATTCGACTGATTTTGCTTCATCACAGCAACCTTACACGAAGAAGAACCCAGACGACAGAGACATCCGCCTATCGGTCAGGACACACCACACACCGGCTAGGTATCTCGGCTTAAACTTCGACAGATTCCTAACCTGGCGCACCCAGCAACAAGAAATCCTGAACAAAATAAGAAAATGACAAGATCTAATTAGGGCAGTCAAAGGAAGATTCGAAGGTTACAGCACCCAAACATCAGTGCACTCTTGTAAAAACCTTAATAAGACCGCTCTTTGAATATGGTGCCCCGACCTAGGGGGAATGTCTGCAGCGATGACCAAGAACATTACGCAACTGAAAGAAGATTACTAAGCAGTTTCCTAAGAATTCACAGCACAACACCAAGCAACGAAGTGTACACAAGAGATGGAATAACCCCGCAGCAAACGCGCTTAGCCAACCTGAGAGTTTGCTATGGAAAATGAATCCTTCAAAACACATGCTAATAACAAAAATAACCAAAACAAGAAAACCTTAATTTACGTACACTAACGCGAACAGTAGACTAGCTCTTCCCAGACCTGGTGCTCACCATTTTTCCCTCACAGAACATGACGTAACACCAACACAGCTCGATAAAAGGCAACATAACCCAGGATAGTGACACAGTGGTAGAACATGGAACAAACAACAAAAAGACATTGTAATAACCGGTCAGTGGTAGAACATGGAACAAACAACGAAAAGACATTGTAATAACCGGTCATTGAACAAAAGCCAGTCACTGCACACAGCTGTGAAATCTGTTATAAACTTTTACCCATAAGCATAAGAACCACAGACAAAGTTAATACTTAGACGTAATTTAAATTTAAAGTTACAGTATTCTCTATTCTAATATACGTGTGTATATGGGCTTACGTATGTAAAACCCTAAGGCTGATAGAGTATGAAGAACCTCTTAGGCAGCCTGAGAAGATTTTTAAAAAATAAAGTTAAAAAAGAAAGAAAACAAGAAAGAAGCTAAGCGACCAGTCTAAGGAAACACTCGATGAAGACGCCGAGTTACAACGTCGGAATACCGCACTGGGAAGACTCGGACCACCGGCAGTACACGGGATTCTACGAGAGGACAAAAAAAAAGTCTAACAAATTAAACCGTGTTTTGCATGCATGAATTTGACAGTTCTTATAGCGTCATCCACAATGCCAATTTGACACTGACGCAAGGCAGGGTGTGTGCATATGTGTAAACAATACTGTTGTAATGATCCCCCCTACTTAAATGCGAAGAAAAGTATACTTTTGGTGGCTTTTATTATAGTGCACAGCACTGTAGTGAAAATATGTATTTGTTTTAAGAGAGATATCATCTCATTTTTCAAAATATAGTTTACTTAATTTACATGTGGCGTCAGTTCATCTAGGTGTCAGTGTCATATTAATTCAGACGAATAGGAACCGGGTTGTTATTGTCACAGGATTGAAACAATAATTTTTGTTTTCAAAATACGTGGATTTATTTTTATTATACGTTAACCAATCCATCATAATAATGGTTCATTATTACAAGATGAGCACATGTTTAGATCGAACATGAAAACTTGAAAACAGTTTCACATGTACCCCAAAAACCATCATTTCCAAAGAGTTTGATATGATTTTAACCTTTTCAACAGAAAGACATGCCAGACATGCTGTTTGTGTATCTTCTGTTTTCAAATTATAGTTCAGTTTTAATTTAATAAGTCTTTATGAGGAGTGTCAATTCATTTGAGGATTTTTGAGTGTTATAGCTGATCCTAGGTTTTTTATGATGTTGAGAATGTTCATAAAGCAGTTAACATTATGTTGTAATGAAACATCGATTGAGTATCACAACAAAAATACAAACTGAAGCTGATGTTTCATCTGATATTAAAATTACGTCGTAAAACAATAATAAATGATATAGTTTTGTTTTAACAGCATTTACTGTTACGTATTTACAAACTAATTTCCATTACTTTAAGATATCGACATATAAAGAAAGAGTATACTTGTTCCAAATTTGCTCCGGTGGACTAAAAAACACAGTAAACTTCCACACTCAAGGATTTCACAATTTACAGATAAAAATGAAGTGCGACATTATTATTGTCACAAAATTTGACACGTGATACTGTTAAATCAATGACACCCCAAAAATTTGACTGGTAGGTTGTTTGCAGTGAATGTTTTTAAACAGTGTCGTGCCTATTCGACAACAATGCTTGAAATGGCTTTGTTGAACTATTCGTAATCTATTACCTTCAGAAAACACTATTTATTATTGCTCTTGAGAACGTTATCGTAGTCCCTTTCCATCAGTGATGAATTTTATGAAGCTGATCTAAAATCAGTCACAGATTGAAAAACCAGCGTTGCTGTGACCAATATGATCGAACAGTATTGGCATATGACTTACTGGGTTGTAGAGGCACCCTTAGGCATGTCAAATACTGTGGGGACATTTAGCTGTGATAAAGATGTGCTGTTGATGAATTCTGCACAACTTGTCCGGAACTGAAAACCAGGTTTGTGTCAGTTGGTATAAGGAAATGTGCAAAAATGCAACCGAGGAAATACAGTATATGTATATCTCGTCAGTCCAAAATGTTCGAAGTGAGGATTAATAAAAGTTTGTTGTAGTTGTTGTGGTCTTCAGTCCTGAGACTGGTTTGATGCAGCTCTCCATGCTACTCTATCCTGTGCAAGCTTCTTCATCTCCCAGTGCCTACTGCAGCCTACATCCTTCTCAATCTGCTTAGTGTATTCATCTCATGGTCTCCCTCTACGATTTTTACCCTCCACGCTGCCCTCCAATGCTAAATTTGTGATCCCTTGATGCCTCAAAACATGTCCTACCAACCGATCCCTTCTTCTGGTCAAGTTGTGCCACAAACTTCTCTTCTCTCCAATCCTATTCAGTACCTCCTCATTAGTTATGTGATCTATCCACCTTATCTTCAGCATTCTTCTGTACCACCACATTTCGAAAGCTTCTATTCTCTTCTTGTCCAAACTAGTTATCGTCCATGTTTCACTTCCAGACATGGCTACACTCCATACAAATACTATCAGAAACGACTTCCTGACATTTAAATCCATACTCGATGTTAACAAATTTCTCTTCTTCAGAGACGATTTCCTTGCCATTGCCAGTCTACATTTTATATCCTCTCTACTTCGACCATCGTCTGTTATTTTACTCCCTAAATAGCAAAACTCCTTTACTACTTTGTCTCATTTCCAAATCTGATTCCCTCAGCATCACCAGATTTAATTTGACTACATTCCATTATCCTCGTTTTGGTTTTGTTGATGTTCATTTATATCCTCCTTTCAAGACACTGTCCATTCCGTTCAACTGCTCTTCCAAGTCCTTTGCTGTCTCTGATAGAATTACAATGTCATCGGCAAACCCAAAGTTTTTACTTCTTCTCCACGAATTTTAATACCTACTCCGAATTTTTCTTTTGTTTCCTTTACTGCTTGCTCAATATTCTGATCGAATAACATCAGGGAGAGGCTACAACCCTGTCTCACTCCTTTCCCAACCACTGCTTCTCTTTCATGCCCCTCAACTCTTATAACTGCCAACTGGTTTCTGTACAAATTGTAAATAGCCTTCCGCTCCCTGTATTTTTACCCCTGCCACCTTCAGAATTTGAAAGAGAGTATTCCAGTTAACATTGTCAAAAGCTTTCTCTAAGTCTACAAATGCTAGAAACGTAGGTTTGCCTTTTCTTAATCTTTCTTCTAAGATAAGTCGTAAGGTTAGTATTGCCTCACGTGTTCCAATATTTCTACGGAATCCAAACTGATCTTCCCCGAAGTCCGCTTCTACCAGTTTTTCCACTCGTCTGTAAAGAATTCGCGTTAGTATTTTGCAACTGTGACTTATTAAACTGATAGTTCGGTAATTTTCACATCTGTCAACACCTGCTTTCTTTGGGATTGGAATTATTATATTCTTCTTGAAGTCTGAGGGTATTTCGCCTGTCTCATACATCTTGCTCACCAGATGGTAGAGTTTTGTCGGGACTGGCTCTCCCAAGGCCGTCAGTAGTTCTAATGGAATGTTGTGTACTCCCGGGGCCTTGTTTCGACTCAGGTCTTTCAGTGCTCTGTCAAACTCTTCACGCAGTATCTTATCTCCCATTTCGTCTTCATCTACATCCTCTTCCATCCTCTGTCCTCAAGTACATCGCCCTTGTATAGACCCTCAACATACTCCTTCCACCTTTCTGCCTTCCCTTCTTTGCTTAGAACTGGGTTGCCATCTGAGCTCTTGATATTCATACAAGTGGTTCTCTTCTCTCCAAAGGTCTCTTTAATTTTCCTGTAGGCAGTATCTATCTTACCCCTAGTGAGACAGGCCTCTACATCCTTACGTTTGTCCTCTAGCCATCCCTGCTTAGTCATTTTGCACTTCCTGTCGATCTCATTCTTGAGACGTTTGTATTCCATTTGCCTGCTTCATTTACTGCATTTTTATATTTTCTCCTTTCATCAATTAAATTCAATAACTCTGCAGAGCTAGTTGGCATATAAACTTGTACTACTGTAGTAGGCATGGGCTTTGTGTCTATCTTGGCCACAATAATGCGTTCACTATGCTTTTTGTAGTAGCTAACCCGCACTCCTATTTTTTGTATTCATTATTAAACCTACTCCTGCATTACCCCTATTTGATTTTGTATTTATAACCCTGTAATCACCTGACCAAAAGTCTTGTTCCTCCTGCCACCGAACTTCACTAATTCCCACTATATCTAACTTTAACCTATCCATTTCCCTTTTTAGATTTTCTAATCTACCTGCCCAATTAAGGGATCTGACATTCCTCGCTCCGATCCGTAGAACGCCATTTTTCTTTCTCCTTTTTTCAAGACACTGTCCATTCCGTTCAACTGCGCTTCCAAGTCCTTTGCTGTCTCTGATAGAATTACAATGTCATCGGCAAACCCAAAGTTTTTACTTCTTCTCCATGAATTTTAATACCTACCCCGAATTTTTCTTTTGTTTCCTTTACTGCTTGCTCAATATACAGATTGAATAACATCGGGGAGAGGCTACAACCCTGTCTCACTCCTTTCCCAACCACTGCTTCCCTTTCATGCCCCTCAACTCTTATAACTGCCATCTGGTTTCTGTACAAATTGTAAATAGCCTTCCGCTCCCTGTATTTTACCCCTGCCACCTTCAGAATTTGAAAGAGAGTATTGCAGTTAACATTGTCAAAAGCTTTCTCTAAGTCTACAAATGCTAGAAACGTAGTATGAAGAAAAATTAAGATAGGGTTTTAATGCTTCAGTTGTTCTACATCGTTTTCCCCCTATTTGAGAATGATACATAGAACGTTCAAACGACCACGTGATACTGGAACAGACGAAGTCAGTGGATCAGATCAACGGGCCAAACGGTCGCTGAGGTCCTCGTCAAGCCTTGGAAGTGCTTGGGATTTAAGTTAGTGGCTAGTTGGTTGATTCGAGGGAGCAGACCGAACAGCGAGGTCGTTGGTCCCATTAGACTAGGAAAGGATGGGGAAGGAAGTCGGCTGTGTCCTTTCATAGGAACCATCCCGGTATTTACCTGAAGCGAGTTAGGGAAATCACAGAAAACCTCAATCAGGATGGCCGGACGTGGGTTTGAACTGTGGTCCTCCCGAAAGCGGTGGTAAGTTAGTGACACAGGGCCATTTCAACATAGCACCGAAAGAAAACACACTTATCACGTAAGGTGAAGAATAAAAGCTCCCCTCAAAGGGAATTCTTTCTTAAGACGCAATTAAGATATTCTTTAGGGGAGAATTCACACTACTGAACTCAGTAGCAGGAAAGCTGAATCTCTTTTTTGTATGTTTGATGAAGGTGTGTATTTCTGAGGACACTGACTACAAAAATTGCCATTACGATGTTACTGTAGATATAGTTTTCTTGATTATCACATTCAAAAGTATATACATGTATATATTTTATTAATCTCCCCAGTCAGAAGAAGTAGATATTGTACAAAAGAGCAGTTAAGACTCCTCTGACGAATGTATTAAAATTATTCAATTTTAGCTAGAAAATTCATTTTCTGAGCTGCCCGAGGCCTTCTGAATCACCGCAAAATAAAGAAAGTTTCGTTGACATTAACTGAAGAAAAAAGAACAATATTCAATGAGCGTAACCTAATTTATTGTCTCATCAAGGCACTCCCACTACTGATGGAGAAAGTTGTGGTTCACATTTTGTCTATCTCCTTGCTTCCAGATCACTCGGCTCTAGTGCTTCCCATCACATGGGACTGAATAACACGGCCTAGATCATAGTTTTTAATACATTTTCGGCAGTTTCTGCCAGTGAAGGTCATGTGCTTCTTAACATCTTCCTGGTGTAAATAGCATTCTATGAAGTTACATGATTAAAAGGATAAAACTTATACATATGCAAAACCAGCTTTAATTCATGCACTTGGAAGACCAAGAGACGAATACTGTAAGCAGCTTCAGTATAGATTTCAGTAATTATTCTAACGCGAAGAGTGAGGATAGAGCAGTGTCTTCGGACTGAAGACAACAACAACAACAATAGAATGGTATGTAAAGTCAACTGTTGTCTTCAAGTTATTGAAAACTTAACTGAAGAAAAGATTTGATCACATAATAAAAGAAGTTATAGCGCAAGAAGTAAATAAAATATTATGGAAAAAATGAATAGTTACTTTCACTTAGCTTACAATGAATACATTTGTTTACTTTTTCCAATATTTTCTTTACTTACTTTTTTATTTTTTTTATATGTGATCTAGGAATTTTTCCTGTAATTAAGCTTTTAATAATTTGAAGACCGTAGCTGACGCTAAATACTATTCTGAGAACATGAATTAAAACTTGTTTTGTGTATGCGCAAACTTTTAATATTTTAAATCATATTTATCTTGCTTTCTTCATCGTAATGGATGTAACTGGGTGAAAGAAGTACATTTTAATATAGACATAACTTTGTCTTTCACTTTTTCCAAGGCGTGATCACCACTTTACTGCATTTTCACATTTTTGTTAAGATTCTGGTACTGCAAATAGCTCAACTGCCGATGCACAACAGTTGTTGCGTCAAGTTTTTATGTAACCAGGTACATTTACTCATAATTAATTTATTTAATTTATATTGGTGACTAATATTTGTTCTGTGTAACATGTAACCCATTTTAATTTTTTAACATTCATTTCTAGATCGGGAGATTTCTGAAACTGGTTATAAATATTATGATTTACGCTGTGTGAGACAATTAGAAAGTAGAGATTATTGGTAATGCTGTCCTTTATTACTTCCAATGTAAGGTGATAGGGTACTGTTACATTCGCTACTACCCTCATCATTCATTGTTTACGACTCAAATGGGATTTATACACTAAAACGCCAAAGAAACTGGTTAGGCACGACACAGTGATATGTAAACAAGGAGAATACGGCACTGCGGTCGGCAACGCCTACGTAAGACAAGTGTCTGTTGCAGTTGTCAGATCGGTTACTGCTACTACAAAGGCAAGTTATCAAAATTTAAATTAGTTTGAACGTGTTGTTATAGTCGGCGCACGAGTGATGGGACACAGCATCTCCGAGGTAGCGATGAAGTGCGGATTTTCCATACGAACGTTTCACGAGTGTACCGAGAATATCAGGAATCCGGTAAAACATCAGTTCTCCGATATCGTTGTTCCCGGAAAAAGATCCTAAAAGAACTGGACCAACGACGACTAATGAGAATTGTTCAACGTGCCAGAAGTGCAACCCTTCCGCAAATTACTGTAGAGTTCAATGCTGGGCCATTAACAAGTGTCAGCGTGCGAACCATTCAACGAAACATCATCGATATTGGCTTTCGAAGCCGAAGGCCCACTCGTGTACCCTTGATGACCGCACGACACACAGCTTTACGCCTTACCTGGGCCCGTTAACACCGACATTGGACTGCTGATGACTGGAAACATGTTGCCTGATCGGACGAGTCTCGTTTCAAATTCTACTGGGCTGATAGATGTGTGTGGGTAAGGAAAAAACCTCATAACTACATGGACCCTGCATATCTGCAGGGGTATTTTCAAGCTGGTGGAGGCTCTGTAATAGTGTGGGGCGTGTGCAGTTGGAATGATGTGGGACACCTGATACGTCTAGATACGACTCCGACAGGTGACACGTACGTAAGCATCCTGTCTGATCACCTGCATCCATTCATGTCCCTTGTTCATTCCAACGGACTTGGACAATTGCAGCAGGACAATTCAACACTCCACAGGTCCAGAATTGTTACAGAGTGGCTCCAGGAACACACTTCTGAGTTTAAACACTTCCGCTGGCCACCAAACTCCCCAGACATGAACATTATTGAGCATATCTGGGGTGCCTTTCACCGTGCTGTTCAGAAGAGGTCTCCACCCCCTCGTACTCTTACGGATTCATGGACAGCCCTGCAGGATTCATGACGTCAATTCCCTCCAGCACTATTTTTTAGACAACATAGTTGTGTGGAGATAACAGCGATTAATTTACTTATAGTCAATTATTCAAAATGGCAGTCACAATCGCATTATTTATTTGCCGCCAACCGGTTTCAACCCGCGATGGGGTCATCTTCAGGGCAATTTATACTATTTGGTCGCTCGCAGGAGTGGTCACCCTGCCTGTGCACGGTTGGTAACTATCACGTTGGTAACTATTGTTATGCGATTGTGACTGTCATTTTGAATAATTGATTACTTCAGGCATTAGTCAAGTCCATGCCACGTCGTGTTGCGGCAGTTCCGCGCGCTCACAGGGGCCCTACACGATATTAGGCATGTGCACCAGTTTCTTTGGTTATTCGGTGTATATGCAGTCTCGACTCCACAATGCATTACTAATGTGGATTACTGTATGTGACGGTAGTCTAAGGAGACTTCTCTGAAGAACGAAGTGTTAAAGGACCTGTGATACAAAATGAACAGTCATTTACCTGTTCAAACAAATCTGAAATGGTGCATGCAAGTTCACTCTTCAGCATGTAAGAAATCTAGGAATGTATCTGTAGTCAATACGATTAGCAATTTTTTCAGAGAGAGTGTTGCGCTGCATACCGTGCCTTATTTTCCTTGTATCTGAAGTCAGGAATCGAATTTCGGCAAGCAGCAAGCAAAGCACATCTTAATAACCTACTGAATCTTCAAAAAATCTCTGTAAGAAACTTCCTGGCACATTAAAACTTTATGCCGGCTCGAGACTCGAACTCAAGAACTTTAGCTGTCATGGACAAGTGGTCTAACAATTGATCTAGCCAAGCGGGACTCACGATTCGTCGTCACAGGTTTATTTCCACCAGTACCTCATCTCCAGCCTTCCAAACTTTCACAGAAGATCTCCTACGGAATTTTCAAGACTGGCAAAGGTCCCGAGTCTGATACTCGGTCTAGTACATAGTTTTAATCTGCCAAGAAATACAAAGAATTACTCCATGACTCGTTTCCAAACCTGATGTTCTACCATAAAAACATCAAAATTCTGAAAGCTATGTTGATTGCTAAAAAGACGGCACCCCAACAAATATTGTGATTAGCATTTAGTACAATTCTAGAAATACAGGTAAATTTTACAACAGTAGCCAGAGAACAGCACTCTGTGAAGAGGATCCCCAATCTGCTGGATTAAAATCGGTCAATGAACTGCCAATCATATTTATGGTTCTTTCCACATAAAGATAAGCTTCTTCTTGAGTAACACATTCTGTCAGCTCTTTCTCCGCCCACAGGCCGTGGTGGGCCTATCGGTACCGACCGACTGCCGTGTCATGCTCTGCGAACGGCGTCATGAGGTGCACTCTGGACGGACATGGGGTCAGCACACAGCTCTCCCGTCTGCTGTAATTTTTTTCTGTCCTGCCGTCGCTACTTCTCAGTGTAGTAGCTCTTCAGTTGGCGTTATGAGGCCGAGTGCATCCCATTTCAGTTGTCCCACCAAGGAAAAATTCCTGACAATAGCAGGAATCGATCTCTGGTCTTCCAAATGTAAGTTAGCAACGCCAACAACACAGTTATAGAGGTAGATATAAAACCCTTTCTACACATTAGAGAAGTATCATACCTACATGCAGAATCAGAAATGTTTTGAAAGTTTATGTAAATAGTAGCAAACCACTGATGTGTTATCTCACCCAGTGTTACTCAATAGGATATTCAGAAGACTTTTACAGTGAGTTGTGTATCAAGAATTTTAACCTTAGCTGTTTTTGTACACATGCTATTAATTATTCACTGTTGAATAAAATTATTATTATTATTTCTTTCCTTTCTCACACATTATGTCTGGTTAAAATTGGAAAGTGACGCGGACCTTGATCAAGCGTGACTTCCTTTTAACTATGGTATATGTTACATTGCATTTAGGAACTTCCGGGTAATTAAACAAGTATCAATAATTACAGATGTCTGTAATTGTATATATACGTTTGGATGTAACTGTTGTAATATTGCTACATTAATTTGGTATGATGAAAGCGGTACTGACTGACAATAAAACCGGGTTAAAAGCTGTGATCTGTCTGGGGACGTTAACCGTGGATTACTGGGCAACTGTTTCATCAGATATTTAGTCTAGGTTTACCAAGCAGACTAACATTAATGATAATCTTTTAATAGTCATACAAAACCGGTAATATATATATATATATAAAGAGAATTTAAATAAAAAGAAAGAAATCAGTTTATATTTGGAAATTTATTTTATGATTGTTCATTGAAATTTCAGCATATTATACGTGAGTTATAACTGAGCTGGTGCCTTATTTACGATTGAAAAATGTGAGATTGTAATCTTACGGAACACATAAAATATGGAGCCAAGATTGGGAGACTGCATACGACACTGCATTCATAAAATAACTCACGAAGAACATTGAAACATAAGCAAGAAGAAATTAACCACAACCAACAGATTCAGTTTTTACCCAAAGAAATTACGTTCATACCACAATCCTGTCCGTCATGTAATTACCACACACTGGTATACTAAATTCATATTAACTCTTTGTGAAATCTTCCCAAAAAGAATAGCTGAGGGCTACTTTGATGATTACACCACATGCTCCACGTGGTCAACTTGGTTTACACAAAGCGTACAACTCCACAATAATTTTGATAATTAAAATACATTAGATCGAAAAGCAATTGACAAAAGCAAAACCTTGAACTGGTTACTAACGTCTTACTATTAACCTGATGGGTCAAACAGTTATATAAGCACGTGGTACTGGTCTCGCAAAGTACACTCCACGTGGGTTGAACATAAAGAAAAGCATAAAGAAAAGTTGTTATATTGTAAAATATTGTCAAGACGAGACGTTATAATCACACAAGCATTCACATTTAAGACTGATGAACTTAGTTAGAGTTACTGATCAACACGTGGTTCCACTTTACTCGCAAAGTAATGACAAAGCAACTACCCCAAAATAATCTGAACTTCACACGAGAATTACACTACGCTGCAATTTAAGATAACCTTAGATATTTTAGAGTTAAAACCGAAATAAAGATGATTAAATTTTCAGTTAGGCTGAACTTAACAAATCCATTGTCCTATGGACTTAGCAGACACGCGCTTAGCCGGAGATCTTACCACTTCAGACGCTCGCCACGGCCACCCTGCAACTGCCTACTGCCGAGCGTGTTTCCTGAGGATGGCTCACAAAGACAAACGGAAGGGGCCAGAGGGGCAGCTTCCTATACCAACATGACAAGGGACGGACAGAACCATACTAAGGATAGAAACCTCTCTGCTTTAAGAAAGCGTAGCTACCTGTTCCGACGTTGGTCCTACTGTTCTCTAGCAGACACCCTTGTCTGCTACCCTCAAGCATGCAACTACAAACACATTTGATCATTCATCCTCTCACACAGAAGGGAAGGGGGATGACAGTATCTTATCATATACAGTATATAACAGAAAGCGGATGTAGGTTCCGTATGAGACTGTGTGACATGAATTACATATAAACTGTGTTTTAAAGTGTAGTAGTGTGACAGATCGTTCTTGTTTACGTGTAAACGTAACACGTTCCACTACTCAGTCTCCTCCCAGATAGTCAGAAACGCCACAGTAAATTTAGAAGAGGAATTTACTCCATAAATGACAACAGATTTAAGAAATTAAACATGAAAGGAATCCAACAGAGACCTTTCATAACCCCAACGCTCCGGGAAAAGACTGTGCAGGGAATTTTCTGGCCATGCTAGGACATTCCCAAGCAGGCTTCTCACACCCTACTTAAACCAAAAGTGTAAAGAAAAAGCAAAAGGTCACCAGCTACTTGCTAAAACACAATAATTTCAACAAATTTTTAAAATCTACTAATTTCAAACAAAAAAAAAAAAAAACACAATCTGTGACACCTATTTAAAAGATAGTGTAGACCTAATTCGGTCAGCAAGTAAAAACAATGGTTCCTGTGTCATTAATATGAAAACAATTTCTGGTTGTTACCCTTATGGAGTTCACCAGTATTTGCTCATTGCAAGAGCCAACTGATCACAGGAAAATTTATGACTGTTTATTAACAAGTAAAATTTATGAAAATAGCAAAGATGCCACAGCAATTAAAAAAAGAACATCAAATAACATCGGTATTATAAAGCAGAACATTACAATGCACAATCCGCAAAAGCAAAAAGAGAAAAAACATGTTTTACAAAGTGGTTATCGCAAAAAAAATTCTATATCTTATAAAACTAATAATTTGTAGAATTAACATAACTATGTGGCATTAATTTAATCACTCTACTATATTTCAGTTAGTTAGCAAACAATGAGCACTGTGTCATTATACTGAAAATACAATTAATTATGAGATTGTTACCCTTAAGGGGTTCCTCACTATAAATATGCCCCATGCAAAGGCTAATCGATCACAGTCCAATGAGAATGAATAGCAATCTGACTGATAAACGAAGCAATGCCACATGAATGAATTTACGAAACAAAATAACACAAATCTAATACATCACACAAGAACAAACATTGATCAATAAAACAGTACAATAGTCAATATCTAATAAAAAACACCAATAAATAAAACACCTGCAAAATACAAGAGTCAAAGTCTAAAATAAACAATAAATAGAACACCTGCAAAATACGAGAGTCAAAGTCTAAAAAAAAATTAATAAATAGAACACCTGCAAAATACGAGAGTCAAAGTCTAAAAAAAATTAATAAATAGAACACCTGCAAAATACAAGAGTCAGTCTAGTAAACACCAATAAATCGAATCCCTGCATTTCCTCCTGTCGAGGCCCTTGAATGTTTCTATTTTTTTCATGTCTGCCCCTCAAATTACATTCTTCCCTGTCGTCAAAATCTCCCTCGTGGCCGGAGTCCCTCTCTGCACTGTTCGTACGGCTATTTTTAGTGCTATTGGCGAGTTCGGAATCACACGCCATGCGGTTTTCCAGATGCGCCACGCGTTCTTGTAATTCGCCTGTTACAGCCTTGTGTTGCCTGTTCACTTCGAATTGTCCCTTCTGAAATCTCAGAAGCGAACGCACTTCTTCGGTCTCTGCGGCCGCTACCGGTGTAGTATTGTTCTCGCTTTCCGTCAGCTTCATCGTGCCTACAATGTCCGCTAATGCCGCAATCTTATCATCTATTTGTCTCTTGTCCTCCGCCCCAGTCTGCTTCAATTGTTCTACTTGCTGTTCCAACGCGTGGATCGCTAAACTGTTGTCCGCTATTGTGTTGCTAACGGACGTGGGACAATGCGTTTCTGCCTCTTGGACCCTCGAGAGTACCTGCTGATGTTCCCTTTGGCATTCTTCCCTCAGCTCTTGGAAATTCCTAAGTAGCCGTTTTTCGCTTTCCTTAGATTCGGCATCGCGACTCCTCTTGCTCTGTTCTAAGGCTTGCAGACGATCATCGATTTGTTCAAATGTACGGCCTAATTCTTTCATAATATCACTTTTTATTTCACTTGCCAGATTGTTTATTCTTTGTGAGATATCATCGGACACTCTCTGCATCGACTTGTCGACTTTATTTGTCTGCTGGATTAGTTTTTCGTCTATTTGTTCGCCTAGCTCGCGGATCGATTTTTCGGATGATTCTTTTTGTTCTCGGAACGATTTTTCTGATTTCTGCGTCATTTGTTCGCCTAGCTCGCGGATCGATTTTTCGGATGATTCTTTTTGTTCTCGGAACGATTTTTCCGATTTCTGCGTCATTTGTTCGCCTAGCTCGCGGATCGATTTTTCGGATGATTCTTTATTTTGTTGCAATAAGGCTTTCATGAGTTCTGCCAAATCAATTTGGTTAGTTGGAGGCAAATTAATTTGTGGCTCTGATGTGAGCCCGTTCGTGCTGTTCTGCATTTCGTCTGAAGTATTTCCCCTTGCATTTTCGGAACCGCCCGACGCGTTAACATTCGAAACCAAATTATCCCCTTGGTCCATGTTGCTTAAGTTGTCGGACCGCTTACTTTTAGTTTGGTTACGTGTCTGCATTAGTTCAATTTATACCCAGTACGCAACACACTAATCACAGTAAATGTATCCCCCAAAAATTTCGACAGTTACACGAAAGGTACCCAACCTAGTACTCACTTTTTCACACGCAAAACAAATTTTTATCTTTGATCGAAACAGTGGAATTTACAAGCGAGAAAAAAAAACACACACACATATAAAACACACAAATATAGAAATAAAACAACAAGACAAACAACACAACGCCGCTCAACAACGCAGTGAATCTTTAGAAAGTCTCCTCAGAAACAACGCAGAAGTTGTTTGAGCGCTGTAGGGAAAAAAAATTAAGATTATACAACGCTTGCAATCTAACGTCTCAGAGATTCCAGAGTCTAGCGGAATCACAGAACAGGGTCGCCATGTGTAATATTGCTACATTAATTTGGTATGATGAAAGCGGTACTGACTGACAATAAAACCGGGTTAAAAGCTGTGATCTGTCTGGGGACGTTAACCGTGGATTACTGGGCAACTGTTTCATCAGATATTTAGTCTAGGTTTACCAAGCAGACTAACATTAATGATAATCTTTTAATAGTCATACAAAACCGGTAATATATATATATATATATAAAGAGAATTTAAATAAAAAGAAAGAAATCAGTTTATATTTGGAAATTTATTTTATGATTGTTCATTGAAATTTCAGCATATTATACGTGAGTTATAACTGAGCTGGTGCCTTATTTACGATTGAAAAATGTGAGATTGTAATCTTACGGAACACATAAAATATGGAGCCAAGATTGGGAGACTGCATACGACACTGCATTCATAAAATAACTCACGAAGAACATTGAAACATAAGCAAGAAGAAATTAACCACAACCAACAGATTCAGTTTTTACCCAAAGAAATTACGTTCATACCACAATCCTGTCCGTCATGTAATTACCACACACTGGTATACTAAATTCATATTAACTCTTTGTGAAATCTTCCCAAAAAGAATAGCTGAGGGCTACTTTGATGATTACACCACATGCTCCACGTGGTCAACTTGGTTTACACAAAGCGTACAACTCCACAATAATTTTGATAATTAAAATACATTAGATCGAAAAGCAATTGACAAAAGCAAAACCTTGAACTGGTTACTAACGTCTTACTATTAACCTGATGGGTCAAACAGTTATATAAGCACGTGGTACTGGTCTCGCAAAGTACACTCCACGTGGGTTGAACATAAAGAAAAGCATAAAGAAAAGTTGTTATATTGTAAAATATTGTCAAGACGAGACGTTATAATCACACAAGCATTCACATTTAAGACTGATGAACTTAGTTAGAGTTACTGATCAACACGTGGTTCCACTTTACTCGCAAAGTAATGACAAAGCAACTACCCCAAAATAATCTGAACTTCACACGAGAATTACACTACGCTGCAATTTAAGATAACCTTAGATATTTTAGAGTTAAAACCGAAATAAAGATGATTAAATTTTCAGTTAGGCTGAACTTAACAAATCCATTGTCCTATGGACTTAGCAGACACGCGCTTAGCCGGAGATCTTACCACTTCAGACGCTCGCCACGGCCACCCTGCAACTGCCTACTGCCGAGCGTGTTTCCTGAGGGTGGCTCACAAAGACAAACGGAAGGGGCCAGAGGGGCAGCTTCCTATACCAACATGACAAGGGACGGACAGAACCATACTAAGGATAGAAACCTCTCTGCTTTAAGAAAGCGTAGCTACCTGTTCCGACGTTGGTCCTACTGTTCTCTAGCAGACAGCCTTGTCTGCTACCCTCAAGCATGCAACTACAAACACATTTGATCATTCATCCTCTCACACAGAAGGGAAGGGGGATGACAGTATCTTATCATATACAGTATATAACAGAAAGCGGATGTAGGTTCCGTATGAGACTGTGTGACATGAATTACATATAAACTGTGTTTTAAAGTGTAGTAGTGTGACAGATCGTTCTTGTTTACGTGTAAACGTAACACGTTCCACTACTCAGTCTCCTCCCAGATAGTCAGAAACGCCACAGTAAATTTAGAAGAGGAATTTACTCCATAAATGACAACAGATTTAAGAAATTAAACATGAAAGGAATCCAACAGAGACCTTTCACTGTATTGCGTTGATGTACTGGTGGATATTGTGTGGTATGACTCCTGTAGTTGTTAGTATAATTGGTATAATGTCAACTTTATCCTGATGCCACATGTCCTTGACTTCCTCAGCCAGTTGGATGTATTTTTCAACTTTTTCTCGTGTTATCTTCTGTATATTTGTTGTATTGGGTATGGATATTTCGATTAGTTGTGTTAATTTCTTCTTTTTATCGGTGAGTATGATGTCAGGTTTGTTATGTGGTGTTGTTTTATCTGTTATAATGGTTCTGTTCCAGTATAATTTCTATTCATCATTCTCCAGTACATTTT
Organism: Schistocerca americana; assembly: GCF_021461395.2. Taxonomy (NCBI): domain Eukaryota; kingdom Metazoa; phylum Arthropoda; class Insecta; order Orthoptera; family Acrididae; genus Schistocerca; species Schistocerca americana. The sequence continues at coordinate 1,101,622,626 of NC_060120.1, read as the reverse complement.
GTGGTGCATACTTGTATGTGAGAACGTGTTGTTTTATTGGTTTATGTTCTATGGAAAGTTGGATCAAATGGCTCTGAGCACTATGGGACTCAACTGCTGTGGTCATCAGTCCCCTAGAACTTAGAACTACTTAAACCTAACTAACCTAAGGACATCACACACATCCATGCCCAAGGCAGGATTTGAACCTGCGACCGTAGCAGTCGCACCTATGGCAAGTTGTTGATGTATTATTTTTGCTACATTGTCATGTCTTTTGGTGTATTCTGTATTTGCTAGTATTGTACATCCGACATCCGCTTGTGATGTGATCTACTGTTTCTATTTATTGTTTGCAAAGTCTGCATTTATCTGTTGTGGTATTGGGATCTTTAATATTATGCTTGCTGTAATATCTGATGTTTATTGTTTGATCCTGTATTGCAATCATGAATCCTTCCGTCTCACTGTATATATTGCCTTTTCTTAGCCATGTGTTGGATGCGTCTTGATCGATGTGTGGCTGTGTTAGATGATACGGGTGCTTGCCATGTAGTGTTTTCTTTTTCCAATTTACTTTCTTCGTATCTGTTGATGTTATGTGATCTAAAGGGTGTAGAAGTGGTTATGAAATTGCAATGGTATAGCTGATGTATTTATATGAGTGATTGCTTTGTGTATTTTGCTGGTTTCTGCTCATTCTATAAAGAATTTTCTTAAATTGTCTACCTGTCCATAATGTAGGTTTTTTATGTCGATAAATCCCTTCCTCCTTCCTTTCTGCTTAATGTGAATCTTCCTGTTGCTGAACGTATGTGATGTATTCTATATTTGTGACATTGTGGTCGTGTAAGTGTATTGAGTGCTTCTAGGTCTGTGTTACTCCATTTCACTACTCCAAATGAGTATGTCAATATTGGTATAGCATAATTATTTATAGCTTTTGTCTTGTTTCTTGCTGTCAATTCTGCTTTCACTATTTTTATTAGTCTTTGTCTATATTTTTCTTTTACTTCTTCTTTAATATTTGTATTATCTATTCCTATTTTTTGTCTGTATCCTAGATATTTACATGCATCTGTTTTTTTCCATCGCTTCTATGCAGTCGCTGTGGTTATCCAATAAGTATTCTTCTTGTTTAGTGTGTTTTCCCTTGACTGCTATTTTTCGTACATTTGTCTGTTCCGAAAGCCATATTTATAGTATTGCTGAATACTTCTGTTATCTTTAGTAATTGGTTGAGTTGTTGATTTGTTGCTGCCAGTAGTTTTAGATCATCCATGTATAGCAAATATGTGATTTTGTGTTGGTATGTTCCAGTAATATTATATCCATAATTTGTATTGTTTAGCATGTTGGATGGTGGGTTCAGAGCAAGGCAGAACCAGAAAGGACTTAATGAATCTCCTTGGTATATTCCACAATTAATCTGTATTGGCTGTGATGTGATATTATTTGATTTGTTTGGATATTAAGTGTGATTTTCCAATTTTTCATTACTATGTTCAGGACTGTATCAATTTAGGATCTACTTTGTATATTTCCAATATTTGTAGTAACCATGAGTGGGGTACACTACAAAAGTTTTTTGGTAATCAATGTATGCATAGTGTAGCGACCTTTGTTTAGTTTGAGCTTGATATGTCACCTCTGCATCTATTATCAGTTGCTCTTTACATCCTCATGCTCCTTTGCAGTAGCCTTTTTGTTCTTCATTTATAATTTTGTTCTGTGTTGTATGTGTCATTAATTTCTCTGTAATGACTGAAGTTAATATTTTGTATATTGTTGGTAGGCATGTTATGGGGCGATATTTTGCAGGGTTTGCTGTGTCTACTTGATCTTTAGGTTTCAGATAAGCTATGCCTTGTGTAAGTGTATCAGGGACTGTGTAAGGGTCTGCAATGTAACTGTTAAATAATTTACTTAGATGTGAATGTGTTGAGGTGAACTTCTTTAGGCAGAAATTTGCTGTTTTATCTCTTCCAGGGGATTTCCAATTGTGCATAGAATTAATTGCTCGGGTGACTTCATGTTGCAAAATTATCACTCCAGGCATTTGAGGTATCATCGTGTATGTGTCTGTTTCTGCTTGTATCGACCGTGCATGTCTGTTATGTTGTATCGGGTTTGACCATATGTTTCTCCAGAAGTGTTTCCATGTCTGTTATGTTTGGTGGATTGTCTATTTTAATGTGTGTGATATCTATTGTCTGGTAAAATTTCTTTTGGCTTGTGTTGAATGTTTGGTTTTGTTTCTTTCTATTTTCACTTTTTTTGTATCTTCTAAGTCGTTTGGCCAATGTTTGTAATTTTTGCTTCTTTTCATCTAATTGCTCTACCGCTTCTTGTTATGAGATTTTACATAACCTTTTTCGTTTTTTGTCTGATGTTTCATTTCTTATAAATTGTGTTAGCTGTCCGATGTCTTTTCTCAGTTTTCCTATTCTGATCTGTAGCCTGTGTTGCCATGCTGGTTTTGTGGGTTTCTTCTGTGTGTTGGTTGGTTCTGATCTCTGCGTAGTGTGTATATTTAGTATAGTGAGTGCTCCTATATAAACCAGTAGTTGTAACTCTTCCATAGTTGTATTTTCATTTATTTTGTTGTGTATGATTGTGTTGATAGTTGTCATTGTTGTTTCGACTTGTAGGTTATTTGGTGGTCTATGCAAGAATGGTCTAATGTCTGTATTTGTGTCTTTGTATTCTATATATGTCGGCTGAAATTTTTCTTCTATGTCCAACATGTGTGTCACTTCGTGTTCTATTTGTGCTTGTTCTGGTGGCTGTCTTAAGATTTCGTTTTCCTCTGATTGTTTAATTGATGCGTGTTGTTCTCTGTTTGTTTGCTCTGGGATGTTTGAGTCCATTACTGTATATTCTTCTTCTTCTGATCGCACATTATTTTGTTCCAGTATTTGTTGTACTTGTTTGATGTTTTCTAATTCTGACTGGGGTATCCTGTTATTTTTGATTATTACACGGATTTGATCAGCTAGTCGTCGTTTTGTTAAAAATTTTAATTCTGGGTGTCTGGTAATAAATGTTGTGTATACTTGTGATATGTATCCAGTTGTGTTGGTTCCTAAGTTTGTTGCTTGATAATAACAGAACATGAGGTGTCGGTTAACTTCATCTGACCATCTCATCCTCTGTCTTTGTTTTACTTCTAGAGCGGTTGCAGGAAACATATCCTGCAAAACACCTCTATTTGGATTTAAATCATTTTCCGTGTGTCCAGCAGTGTCGTTACCATTGTGGACGGGCATAGGGTTCAAGCGTCGTCCCCGACCATGACAGCGCTTGTCCTAGGCTTCATTAGTTCTGTCCTGAACCAACTATTCACACTAAATGGGGGGTTAGCCCTATTAGTGGTTTGTTCTTTTCGTCGCCTTTTACGACTGGCAGAACATACCGGAGGCCTATTCTTTTCCCGGGCCTCCACTAGGTTTATTATTATTATTATTATTATTATTATTATTATTATTATAAAGTGATACTCATAACCCTTCAACATGTACGTTTACTTTCAAAGTCCGATATTTCATAGGAGATAACACAAACTGTTATCAGACATCTTGAGCTTATTATTGACAACTTATTACAAATCATGAAACCATTGTTCGTATATACTACATCTGTTTTGGTCTGTCTTGTGTAACTTCGGTTACTTTCTGTCATAGGCAATACACCATTTCAGGAGAAACACACTGACTTTTCATCTCAAATGCTAGACACAACTTTCCAGTTAGAAGATACCATCAGTTACATTAAACTGTTCTGCGGTGGTTATCCAGGAAAAAAAAAAAACTGCACTAAGTGAAATGCTTCGCTTTTGGCTGTTCAATGAAGCTCCAGCGAATGTCAAAGATGTGTAAACAGTGTATCCGGTTGTCAGCCAATCCTTTCTACCACCGACTCGTGTACTGGGATGTATTGCAAAACCTGTGTGCAGGAAAGAAGACATTGTTCACCCAGAAGAATACTTCCAATTTTTTTCGAATGAAGAGAGTCTCATCAAGTTAGGAAGTGATGCATGTAAGGTAAGAGACTGGAAAGAACTACTTACATAACACTGAAACCCTATCACCTTGGCATTTCAAGCTCTCTTAGCGCAAACGTATCTACATCTACATCTGTTCTAGTAAGACATTGGAGTGTATCGATCACATCCTCGAAAAGGAAATCATTCTTTAGTCGACCACACAAAAATTGGTATGTGGAGTACCTATCAAGCCAGGAAAGTTACACGACGTAAACCAACTGTTACCTAAAAATTATGGTGATCAGTGCGGAGATAATGAAAGCTCACAAAACTTCAATGGAGTGTTCTTCCTGATTCATCCTACAGCCCAGGTCTGTTTGGCCCAATAAAGGATGCATTCCGCGGGAAGCAGTAAACGGATGATTGGGTTATTGATTGACATCGACCAGTACAGTGGTACCATGCGAACATACAGGCCCTCCGAACAAGGGGGCGTAAGGCCGTCGCACTGGACGTAGTTCTTTAGCCAGATGAGTGGATATAATGTGGTGTATCGTATTCTGCTTTCAGAATAAAATGTGTTGCATTACATCAAACGTCCCTCGTAAGTTCAGGTTCCTGTACCTGATGAAGAAGACAAATAAATCCTAACGCTCAAATGCATTAATATTACGCTGATGTTCACTGAGGGAGGAGCTCATTAGTAGGGAAACACACAGTTAGTAGAGATGCAAATAGTGGTGAGCAGTTTGCATTGTCATTCTACTGATACCGAGGCGCCCTACGATCAACTAGTGTGATACTGAAGTGAACGATTGTTGATTGTTCATGTCGCAGTTTAAAATACTCACTTTTAACCAAAAATGTTTTCGTAGGACAGGCCTGAAATATACAACGATCACGAGCATAATAAATTACTCCGCAAAGTGTAAGTTTATCTAATTGCGCTCATTAAAATTAAAAGGGAAGTAAATAATTCCTTCCCGTACCTGCATTGGAGTCTATTTTATCCCTTTGAGACCGATGTTGATACTTTTCGCCCATGGGCGGTATTATTGCTGTAAAAACCTTTTAACCATTAAGCTGTGAACTTTCCTCGGACGATCTTCGCAAACCCTGCGAACAGTATATTCAAACAGACGTCTCTTTGTGTGGCGTAGCGCGCTGCAAAACTACTCTGCCCTTAATAGTCGCACAGTGTGTTTCGCTCCTGGTGGACAAGAGCTCTGCGCTTTCCCGCGTCTGACAGTTACTCAGTGCACCCCGCTACTAGCACTGAACGCCAGTAGTAACACAAGAAGCTTTAAACCTCTCGGTTTCCATCACGTTATCGCGGATAATTTTCCTGCCTCGGTTCAAAAATGGTTCAAATGGCTCTGAGCACTATGGGACTTAACTTAGAACTACTTAAACCTAACTAACATAAGGACATCACACACATCCATGCCCGAGGCAGGATTCGAACCTGCGACCGTAGCAGTCGCGCGGTTCCGGACTGAGCGCCTAGAACCGCTAGACCACCGCGGCCGGCAACCTGACTCGGTATGGCCCACACTATACATAGAAAGTAATAACGGATAAATCTGCTTTTTCGTGGCCTCCTCCATGTTTTAGTAAATTTTCATCACTCCAAAACGATCTGCATCACATCGCTCTCTACGGTCATCTCATGGCGGTTTGTGACCTTCCCCGCATGCATCTACACGTTCACCTATTAATGATTCACATCTCGTGATCTCTGTTACAGCTCTGCCAGCACACTTAATAACTTCAGATTTATGGGGCCTCGTCATACCTAACAAATGTTTATTTTTTGCATTCATACACGCATTCACAAAATAATGTCTCAGTGCTCATGACTTCTATTACAGCTCATCCTCTCTCAAAATACTTTCTATTTTCTCATACCGCACACCCAGTGCACAAACTGCCTTTTATCTACTTACTTATCTGCTCTTAACCTAAAATAACCTTACGTCCAGCCGATATTTTATGACTATTCTCATCTCCTTTGCAGATTCTTTTGCAGGTCTGCATCGTGCAGAACACCAACTTCTACACACACTCGCTGTTGAGCATCACGTACTTTGTGATCTCTTTTATCGTTGTTCGGTATTGCTGTGCCCACGAACTGCGTTGATGATTTTGATTCCACTTGTTGCAATTTTTCTCGCCAGTCCCGCTTTAATGGCTCATGTGGCGTTGGTACGTTGGTTCTCTGACCATCGTTTTCCCGACCGTAGCCATGTTCTCCCAACGAAAACAAGGATGCCCCTGCGTCGACCATACTACGATTTGCTAATGTGGTGTCTCTTTGGATTCGTATAGACAGTTTCGTTTGGCAGACAATTGTTGCAAAACACTATTACAGAAACAACGGAAAAAACATGCGAAATTTAAACGAACGCAAAATTTCAATGATTGGCGATTTTTTTTTACAGAAGCTCGAAATTTAGCGTGGATTTCAATACTAGATGTTTAAAGTAGTTTCCACAACGAAACTTTGTCTCGAAACCTGGCAGAAAATCCAAAGATATTCTGGCCGCATGTAAAATATGCTAGCGGCAGCACACAATCGATGCCTTCTCAAAGCGATAGCGAAGAAATACTATCGACGACAGTGCTGCTAAAGCAGAGTTACTCTTCTGAGTAGTGGAGCAACTTAAATCATTTAATAAAAGTAAGTCTTCCGGTCGAGGCTGTATACCAGATAGTTTCCTTTCAGAGTATGCTGATGCAATAGCTCCATATTTAACAATCACACACAACCGCTAGCTAGACGAAAGATCCGTACACAAAGACTGGAAAGCTGCACAGGTCACACCAACATTCAAGAAACGTAGTAGGAGCAAGCCAGTAAGTTAGAGGCCCATATCATTAACGTCGATATGCAGCAGGATTTTGGAACCTATAATGCGTTCGAATATTATGTATTACCTCGAAGAGAACGGTCTATTGACACAAAGTGGAAACGGTTTTGAAAACACCGTTCTTGTGAATCACAAGTATCTCTTTACTCACACGAAGTGTTGGGTGCTATTGACAAAGGATTTCAAATTGATCCCGTATTTCTAGATTTCCAGAAGGTCTTTGACACTGTATCACACAAGCGGCTTGTAGTAAAATTCTGTGGTTACGGAATATCGTCTGAGTTGTGTGACTGGATTCGTGATTTCCTGCCAGAGACGTCACACTTCGTAGCAGTTGATGGAAACGCATAGAGTAAAATAGAAACGATTTCTGGCGTTCCCCGTGGTAGTGTTATAGGCCCTCTGTTGTTCCTTATCCATGTAAATGATTTAGGAGACAAACTCAGTAGCAGTCTTAGGTTGTTTGCAAATGATTCTGTCGTTTATGTCTAGTAAAGCCATCAGAAGATTAAAACAAATGGCAAAACGATTTAGAAGAGATATTGGTAAGGTGTGAAAATTGGCAATTGACCATAAATAATGAAAAATGTGAGGTGATCCACATGAGTGCTAAAAGGAATCTGCTAAACGTCCTTAAAATGATACATCAGTCATTTCTAAAGGCCGTAAAGACAATTAAATACTTAGGAATTAGAATTACGAAAAATTTGGAATTTGGAGTGGACATCATTAAAACAAAGGGGTTTTTTGTAGCGGCGTAATGTTCTCACGAAATTTCAAACACCAACTTTCTCTTTCGAATGCGAAAATATTTTTCTGACACCGACCTACACAGGGAGAAACGATCATCATAATAATATAAGGGATATCAGAGCTCGCATGGAAAGATATAGGTGTTCGTTTTTTCCGCGCGCCGTTCTAGATTGGAATAATAGAGTATTATTGTGAAAGTGGTTTGATGAACCCTCTGCCATGCACTCAAGTGTGATTTGCAGAGTATCCATGTAGATGTAGATCAGTTTCATCGCCTCAAACGGTCTGTCCTAAAATCGGGGTCTCTTTCAATGAATTTCGAAATTGTGAGCCCGCGGAAGGTTTCATTATTAAAATGTTGAATTTTCTCCTTGGCCACAAATTCGTGCAGAAACGTGTCTTTAAATTCCTCACACGTCTTGCACTTCGGCGTGATCTTGTCCATAGTCGCGGCTGCTTCTTGGCGCAGGTGAAGTTGATCTTATAACCCACTCAGACCTTTTTGGAACTGCTCAATCCAAAGTTTTGGTTGTAGACAATGTAATCTCTCCGGAAACAGTGAATACTTTTGAAATGAAACGAAATATTTTCGTATTTCATCCTCGTCCACGTCCCGACAATTATGTTTAAGGTTACCTAAGATTCCGTGTTCGCTGGAAGTGGTACCGGATCATCGAGAAAGCGACAGAGCCTGTCGCTTAAATCCTGCACTTCTCGTTCTCTTTTCCTCTTGTTTTCTTCGCTCATTAATGCTTCCCCTATTCGCGTAATGTTATTTAAACCATTGTTTGGCTGACTCTGCTTCAACAATTCGACCAATAATTCGACCGTTTCTGACTACTAATATCTATCTGAATTTCCCTGAACCCAAAGAGCACTTTTATCTCTTGCTGATCTTTTAAATCAACAGGTACGGTCCTATCCTAACTGACGTCACTGCATGAAGTCAAATCTACTTGTTTTTTTTTTTTTTTGAGTTTCCGTGCTTAACTCATCTCGCCATTGATAACCTGATCCTCAATGACTTGTTTCGTTCAGATTTTTTAACTTCTTTCCCGACCTTTTTGTCTAGTTTTTCCATCCGTTCGCTACACCCTATGACTAGTGAACTGTTGTTCTAATCACTTAAGGTGATTAATATATTCTTTAAACAGTTCTGTAATATTCTTAAAACGCATTTCTCGTATGCTTTCTTAAAATTTTCGTCTGTCCTGTTACGCCCTTCTTCCACCCTTTTGTCCGCATTCTTATTAAGATTTTGGTCAATACTTTTGAACCGTTAGTTTATTTTTGCTGCTAATACGGACACCACGTCACTGGTTGGCAGTAAAAATGAATTTGGAGCGCGATCGGTAATACCTCGTGCTGCGTTCTCGCGGCCAGCGGCTGCGATATCTTCCATTGCCTGTGGCATTGTCACATTCTCTTCACTTATGTCCCGTTTCTCCTCGCTTTACATTTTACCGCGCGTCGTCTGTTATTCTATTCGTGGCTCAGGAGCCTTCCACCTCATTTTCCAGACTATCTACCATTTCTGAACGATGTGAACTGCCTTGTTCGAACTCCACGTCACGTCCGCTATTACCGACATGAACGAGTTTCTGTCCTCCACGTCACAAAACAAAATGAAGTTCGTAACCACACACATACATATAACACATTTCCCTTAAAATTTCAACGACGAGGTCTCTGGACGACGGCAGACTCTTACGCACCAACCTTTTGTTACTTGCAAGGAAAAAGCCCAAATTAGTAAAAGTGCGTGCATTTAGAAATTGTTTGGATTTGATGAAGTTCGACTGTTACTGGGTGTTCGTCCTAGTTTTCCGATTAAAATTATTTAAAAGAAAACCTGACTACACGAATCAGAGTGTTCCAGAATTCGGTAATCTGGATAAAGTTCAACCGAATTCTATGTTGTCGACCTAGCATGTGATTGCATAAACCAGAGGATCGTGGGAGTTCATAAAATAATCCTGTACATGATCCACCAGAATCTTATGTCGGGTATCTGTAGTGATTGGAGCACAACCTTAGGTAGCACACGGCCAAAATCTCGTTACCAACAGACTGAGGAACTTCCCCATGTGATCGTGCAAATTAATTTAAGACAAATATACTTTCGTGCAATGGCAAACGCCTTATTTAAGTGAATATTAATAGGGGTGATCCAATTAAGCATGAAACAAATTTGTACCACACCACTCACACAGACACATTAATGGGAGCATCTAGCTATGAACGGAACCAAGGGTCACTAGGTCACTATAACATTTAGATTTATTAGCTTTTAATACGAGAATTACCCAATAATTTTTTAGAAAGGACCATTGACAAGCGTACAAGGGATTATACACTCCTGGAAATTGAAATAAGAACACCGTGAATTCGTTGTCCCAGGAAGGGGAAACTTTATTGACACATTCCTGGAGTCAGATACATCACATGATCACACTGACAGAACCACAGGCACATAGACACAGGCAACAGAGCATGCACAATGTCGGCACTAGTACAGTGTATATCCACCTTTCGCAGCAATGCAGGCTGCTATTCTCCCATGGAGACGATCGTAGAGATGCTGGATGTAGTCCTGTGGAACAGCTTGTCATGCCATTTCCACCTGGCGCCTCAGTTAAACCAGCGTTCGTGCTGGACGCGCAGACCGCGTGAGACGACTCTTCATCCAGTCCCAAACATGCACAATGGGGGACAGATCCGGAGGTCTTGCTGGCCAGGGTAGTTGACTTACACCTTCTAGAGCACGTTGGGTGGCACGGGATACATGCGGACGTGCATTGTTCTGTTGGAACAGCAAGTTCCCTTGCCGGTCTAGGAATGGTAGAACGATGGGTTCGATGACGGTTTGGATGTACCGTGCACTATTCAGTGTCCCCTCGACGATCACCAGTGGTGTACGGCCAGTGTAGGAGATCGCTCCCCACACCATGATGCCGGGTGTTGGCCCTGTGTGCCTCGGTCGTATGCAGTCCTGATTGTGGCGCTCACCTGCACGGCGCCAAACACGCATACGACCATCATTGGCACCATGGCAGAAGCGACTCTCATCGCTGAAGACGACACGTCTCCATTCGTCCCTCCATTCACGCCTGTCGCGACACCACTGGAGGCGGGCTGCACGATGTTGGGGCGTGAGCGGAAGACGGCCTAACGGTGTGCGGGACCGTAGCCCAGCTTCATGGAGACGGTTGCGAATGGTCCTCGCCGATACCCCAGGAGCAACAGTGTCCCTAATTTGCTGGGAAGTGGCGGTGCGGTCCCCTACGGCACTGCGTAGGATCCTACGGTCTTGGCGGCATCCGTGCGTCGCTGCGGTCCGGTCCCAGGTCGACGGGCACGTGCACCTTCCGCCGACCACTGGCGACAACATCGATGTACTGTGGAGACCTCACGCCCCACGTGTTGAGCAATTCGGCGGTACGTCCACCCGGCCTCCCGCATGCCCACTTTACGCCCTCGCTCAAAGTCCGTCAACTGCACATACGGTTCACGTCCACGCTGTCGCGGCATGCTACCAGTGTTAAAGACTGCGATGGAGCTCCGTATGCCACGGCAAACTGGCTGATACTGACGGCGGCGGTGCACAAATGCTGCGCAGCTAGCGCCATTCGACGGCCAACACCGCGGTTCCTGGTGTGTCCGCTGTGCCGTGCGTGTGATCATTGCTTGTACAGCCCTCTCGCAGTGTCCGGAGCAAGTATGGTGGGTCTGACACACCGGTGTCAATGTGTTCTTTTTTCCATTTCCAGGAGTGTATGAGTAAGGTATAACCTCGAGGAACGACTGCAAGTCAGACACACGCCCGGTCCGTGAGCGTACTGTCTGGGTGTGGAGTGGGGAAGGCGCACAATCCATCTGAGTTTGACTGAGGGCAGATTGTGATGGCCCGGAGGCTCGGCACGAGCATTTCGGAAACTGCACGAATTGTCGGGTGTTCGATGAGTTCTGTGCTGAGTGTCTTCAACACGTGGCGAAACCAAGGTGAAACAACTTCCAGACATGGTCGGGTTGCGCGATTACCCTCATTACGGAAATCGGACGCGGTAGACTGGGAGAACTGTGGCGGAGCTAACAGCAGACTTTAATGCTGGGCAGAGCACGAGTGTGTCTGAACACACAGTGCACCGAATCCTCCTAACGATGGGCTTCCGCAGTCGACGACCCATGCATGTGTCAATGTCCACATCACGACATCGGCATCTACTACTGAAATGGACACGTGACCATCGGCACAGGACGTTGGCGCAGTGCAGATGGTTGCATAGTCTGAAGAATTCCAATACCTTCTTCATCATGCTAATGGGAGGACGTAAATCCGTCGTTTTCCAGGGGAACAGCTCCTTGGCACATTACTGCGGGATGGATACAAACTGGCGGTGGCTCCGCTATACTGGTGGGGGATGTACACGTGGACAGCCGTGGGTCCAGCGGAGCTCGTGGAAGGATCAAGGAGTATCGTAGGCTGGTTGCAGACCACGTACACCCCTTCATGACAATCACATTTCCCGACAGCGGTGGCATCTTTCAATAAGACAATGTGCCATCTCACAAGGCCAGCAGTGTGATGGAATGATTCGAGAAACACAGCAGCGAGTTTCATTTGAACCTGGCGTCAGAGTTCATCAACCCCCCCCCCCCCCCGCCCCCGCCTCCCCCTCCTAGGAATTTACGGGAATTAGGAGAGTTGTATGTGCAGATGTCGTGCAAACTCCATACAGCGACCTCCCAATGCCCCACTGCCGCCATGCCACGACGCTTGGCCGCTGTTATGCGTATCAGAGGCGGACATACGGTCTGTTAGGTAGGGTAGGTGGCCATAATGTTCGGGGTGATCACTCGTAAAGTAGCAAGTACATAGAATGACACCATGTAATGTCAAAATGCGCATTGAGAGAAACAAAGTGGATATGTGTCTTTAACAACGCATACTCGGCTTGTGAAGGGAGCAAGTGAGATTGGCTTCTAAGCTGCGTCGGAGGCCACGACAATGAGACAGCTTGGCTGGCAATCGAGCAGTGCGTGAATAAAGAGGCTAGAGGCGGATGCGGCTTCAGGGCGTGATTTCAGAACTCTCTTTGTACTTAGTGCTGCATTGCAGACATCGTTTTAGTCGCAGCACGGCTCATCTCATCTCTCTTGTCTTATCCTTAAGACCTTACTTTGCAAAGACCTAAAGCAAAGCGTCCGTGTTCCGACGAATGAAAACTACGTAATAGTGTTAAACAATCTTCTCCTCTTTTCCGTCTCATTATACTTCAGCCAATCGCTTAGAGGCGGGCAGGCGGAGCCAGTCCATAACGTGAACCAGAAATTGATGAATTTTCTACATGTAGAGACAGGGAATAAGCAAGGGCTCTCCTGAAACTGTCAGTACACCCCAGTCAGATGGCTCTATCTGAAAGTTGAAACCGAACATTATTGTGAGACGTGGTAACGACCATTTACATATCCTGGAGAAGGTACACCTGCCTAGAGATCTCTTACCTAGCTAATGGGATTTTACGAAGAATTTCATTTTTCTTCCGACATAAAACGCATGTTCTGTGACCTGAATAGCGATCTGGGGAACGATAATGCCATGGCCGCCCCCTGCCCTAGGCTCAGCAGTTTTTATAGCGGAGAATTCCTCTTAAAAGGACTCTTACCCCATGCAGCCAATGTGTAAGCTTTCCGGTCTTCGAACGCTCGACCGACTACATAGGAAAATCGGAAAACCAAACAGTAAAGCGAGAACAGCCACTGGCGGTGCAAATACAGAGCAGAATAACTGAACGACCACTTTATCAAGAGAATTTGAGTATCACCCTCTGAATTATGTTAGTGGATAGTTTCAGAGAAAAATGGGTACGTTGTACTGCACCTCTCTCTCTGCGTGTCCTCGTCTCCCACTCTCTGTCTGTCTGCCGCACTCCCCTCCCTCTGTCATTCTCGCCCTCCCGCTCTCCCCACCTATCCCCTCCTCTCCCCTCTCTGTTCAATTCCTCCTCCCCCTCTCTGTGCCCACCTTCTCTTCCCCTCTCTTGTTCATTTCAGCCTCCTCTTGGTTCATCTCCTCCATTCTCTATCATCTCCTCTCTGTCTGTCTCCTCTATACTTCCATAATTGTTTTTGGTGGATGTGGTGTTACGGTATTCGGTCTTTCTACAACGACCATGTTGTTACTAATCCATGTATCCGTTATGATGATCCGTATTTGCTCAAGATTAAGAGTTTAAGTACGTTATCGCAATCATTTACTGTTCTGTATGAGAAGAAGTACCATCACAGCTGTGTCTTGGAAATGTCTTTATTGTCTCATATAGTTTCGGCGGCACATTACCGCCATCCTCAGGCCTCACCACTGCCAAATGAGTATTAGATTTGCTTGACGTATTTTTGGTGGAGTCCTTTTTGCTAGTACAAATGGTTCAAATGTCTGTGAGCACAATGGGACTTAACTTCCAAGGTCAATATTCCCCTAGAAATTAAAACTGCTTAAACGTAACTAACCTAAGGACACCACACACACCCATCCTCGAGGCAGGATTCGAACCTGCGACCGTAGCGGTCGTGCGGTTCCAGACTGTAGCGCCTAGAACCGTTCGGCCAAACTGGGCGGCAGCTAGTACATGTGCGCTAGTTTTTCTCAGAAGTCTGTACTCGACACGGTGTTGTCTCCAGTACTGTTCTAGGGGGCTCTTGAGGTAACTGCTCGAAATAATTTTTGGAGAATACTTTTAGTACCAATTTGGACGATGTTTCATGCGCGCTGTCCACTTTAAACACATATTTCCTTGAGCTACCGAAAATAATTTTTGGAGAAAACATTTAGTACCAATTCGGACGATGTTTTATGGGCGCTACCAACTTTAAACATATATTTTCGGCAGCTTTTCGGCTATAGTCTAAAGTCATCAAACACCTCTTTGCCGTTTTCATTTGGTTAACGCAAGGCACGAAGCCGTTTCTCCGATAAGTTTGGCTCTATCATTTCAACTAGCTATTTAATCTTTTCTTCCTGCATAATTTTTCCTAGTGCAACTTTCAGTTTTCTTCGCGTTAATTTTATGTTTGTCATAAGATACTTCTTCTCAAAGGAGTTTAAAACCCAGCCTTTGCTGCTGTTAATGATGGAAGCTGAAGAAATGAATTAAAATATGTGTCATGGCCACTACTTGAACCCGAGTCTCCTTGCCGGAACACCAATATTAATTCATTTCTTCAGCTTCCATCATTATCGTAGATAAATATGACACTCAAATATCTCGAGAAAAATTTAATTATAAGATTTTCTGTTTTTCTATTCGGCTACCATATCTGTGAAATCTGAGAAAGGCCACTAGATCATCTGAAAAGGCTATATTGTAATATAGATATGCTTGTAACGTAGCCTAAACCCATTTTCTATTCCTGCATTGTTCATTTCTTTCGTCATTCTCGGATTATGTATTCTAAAACACGGCTGAACAGCAAAGGCGATAGTTCATTTCCTTGTCTTAGTCCTGATTTCAGAGGCACCATAGATCTCTCCACTCAACTTAAATTTGGAGATATGTTGGTCAGAGTCTGCTGGATAATAGCTTTTATCTTGATATCTAAATCAAACTCTTTTGGGATTTGAAAGAAGATGGTTAGATCAATCGATTACTACACCATTCCGAAATCGACGATGGTCACCACGAATTCCTAGTTGCTGAGTTTCGTTATGAAAGGATGGACTTGAGATTCATAACCTTCTCAGCTCATCACAGTCCCTTCCTGAAATCCCCTTGGTGTTTCCTCAACCGTGGGGATGGGAAAAAATATGGAAAAAGCAAAAGCATAACACATTATCATGTCTTATATGCGTAAGAAAGCCGGCCGTATGGCCGAGCGATTCTAGGCGCTTCAGTCTGGAACCGCGAGACCGCTACGGTCGCAGGTTCGAATCCTGTCTCGGGCACGGATGTGTGTGATGTCCTTAGGTTAGTTAGGTTCAAGTAGTTCTAAGATCTAGGGGACTGATGATCTCAGATGTTAAGTCCCATAGTGCTCAGACCCATTTGAACCATTTTTTGAACGCGTAAGAGAAACATTGGAATTCAAAATAGCTTCCAGTCTACTCAGAATGGATAAGTACAGATCTTACGTGGGATTCAAGGGGACTTTTTATCGTTCTTCCTACAAAATAACACACGTAACGATGAAGAACGTGTATCTTGATCACGCATTCTTCTCTCCAAAGTAGGCAACAAAGGTGCAATGATATTGAGATGTGGATGTTCTCTATCTCGTCTATTAATCCCAGTTGGTGAATTCATCCTCATGCTCACAAATCCAGTCCTGGACGATGCAAGATGTGTGAACAGGGGCATTGTAGTCTCGGAATACAACATCACCTTTGAAGAACAAACATTGTACAAAGGGATGGACCTGAACGGCCAAATTGGTCACATAATGTTTGGGAGTAATGGGAGGTTGCAGAATAACCCGGGGGCCCGTAGCATACCAAGATAAGGCTGCGCAAATCATCGACGAATCCCCGCCATGTTTCATCTCTGGGACATTAACTCGGTGAGAAGGTGGAAACAAGACTCATCCGAGCAAATTAAATTCTTCCATTGCCTCACAGTCCAGGTTTTATGGCTTCAACATCAATATTTCTTGTTGTGGGCGTTTGAATGGTTTTGGTGTTCCAGATCGCCCTGCAGTTCCCTGCTTCTGGACGTCCCTTCGTGTTGACAGGGTCAGCGAGTACGACATTTATTTCTGTGGTGACTTTTGCAGCTGTCGTCCTCGTACTTTTTATCACAAGCGCCTTCGATGACCGTCCGTCACGATCACGCAGCACACACTTTCGTCCGACTTGTGAGCTATCGGCTAATGTTTCTCCGCTCCCACTGTATACGGTATAAATGTTTGATATTGTGCCCCTTAAAACAGCGAATGGTTGAGCTTCCTTAATTACGGCAGCACCCACCATACGACTACCAACAATTTGCCACCGTTTCAATTGACTTAGATCCGACACAGTGCACTCATAACTACACCAAACACTGTTCTGATCACGACTGACACTGCCAACGTACTAAGGACATGACACAAGTGGCGCTCGTGGTCAGATAAAACAGTCTTTTATGTTGAACCATGCTTTTCTCGTGGTGTTTCCACAATTTTGTCCAACACCATTGTTGTGTACAGCTTTTGAAAGGATGTTGTACTTCGTTAGGACGAGAGAGATGCTACGGCAGTTGGTTTACATATGTTCTGTTTCCGTTCCCATGTTGTGGACGAATTACGGCAGATTTTCCGAAATATATTAAAGAAATGTGACAACTTTATCGACTGACCTCGTTTGTGCTTTCATAGTTCAGCAGTTATCAGATCTTCACCTGATGTCTTGTTCTCCTTCAGTGCTTGGATTATCCTCCTGATTTCTTCATTCGCGGGTGGAGAGGCATCTAGGTGGCTTTCTGGATTGTTTTCATAAACGAATACAGTTCCTGGAGTCTCGCAGTTGAGGAATCCAATATAACATCACGCAATCTGACAATTACCTTCGTCTCTGTGGACTAGTTCCCATTGGCCGAAAGTTAGAATGACGAGACTGGAAGACAGTACAATCACAGAGACTCATTGGATGCCGTCTTGGTTGGTTGCTCTTACGCCGCTGCTCGAAGGCTGGTACAACCATGTGACATTCAGCAGTCTCGTAGCACTTTCAATTGCGATTTGTCGAAAATTCTTGCGAAGTGCGTCGCACTAGACGATCATTTGTTATATAATGGGGTGTCTTGGATGGCTTGGTGTTGGCAGTGATTTCATACCAGTGATGGATGTGGTTGTAGCAGAACAAGGTAGCACAACAAACCCTCTACTCCTGTTTAGTTACATTCATTAAGTCGTCGGCTGTGCTAGTGTTAATCTCTGGCGTTTGTGGAAAATACACCGAGACGGAGTCTCCCAGCGCCAACCCTGTTTTCGGTAGCGAGCGCCTACTGTGCCTGATGCCTCTGTCAGCGTAATTCTCATGATTCCAGTCTTAGCAACTTGCTCTGGCTTCGTCTGCCGACACCGAATACAGCAGCCAGCGTCTTTCCCCAATGGCACAGGACAAAGCTTCTTAGTTTGAACCTTGACAAAAGCGGAGATGGCTGGAACCCAATGTTGTAGACTCGTGAAGGCAGCAGAGTGCACAGCTGTCCCAGCGTGCATGTAGTCATGCAGCGGTCAAAGGTCCGAGACCCAGCAACATCGCTGGCAGCTGCCTCGTTGGTGCAACGTTGCCTAGCACAGAATGGACGTCGTTAGCAAGCACCAGCAGTCAGATTCAAACAGACTGGCACTGGAGGGTTTAAGTGCAGCTATCTGGGATTGACAATGTGCAAGAAGCCATGTTTCTGTCACACAGAAGCGTCTCGAACTGTGGCCAGTTTCGTGGGCCCCGCTGTTGGTACACGACGGTACGATGAACCAAAGAAGTGTCCTATTTTTGCTGAGAGCAGATGCATCGGTTGTCGTCGACTGTGGCTGTGGCAGTCGATGATGCGCTGGACACAACACTGGGCTGTAGCGTAGGCCCATGCTATTACAGTTACCTCTAAGCAGGTATGCAACCATGCGAAGTATGAGTGAAATTGACTTCACTTTGGGTGTACGATTCCCTTATCAGTGCCATCTGCCACCCAGTTTTGATGAGTATCTCCGCTTACTAAGCTCTATGTCGTCTGTTAATTCTGTGTGGTACGGATCATACAGTGATGAGCGACGCTCAAAAAGAGATCGAAGCAGGGATTTGTAAGCTTCCTATTTTCTGGATGAATACATTTCCTTACGACTTATCCAATGAATTTCTGTTTGGCATCTGGTTTCTCCGCAACTGGTTTCAAGCTGACAAAGTATACAACTTCTCCTGCTAGATTGGAAACGAATGCTAGGGCTACCTCTGCTTCAGAAAGGGACCACTTTGCCTATGAGTTACCGACACACATCCTGTAAACTACCCTCAGAGTAGAGCACAAAGTGGCCGAGGCAGTGGCCCTGCTTTCAGGCGCACGCCACCTCAAACCCCTGTCTGGCGCTAGAGATCTAGATTTTCTTTGGAATCCCTAAACCAGTTACGGCAAATTCCCTGATGGTTCCTCTGAAAATAACACGGAGAATCTCATTCCCAACCTTGCCCTGTCAGAGCTCGTGATGCATTACTAAAGACCTTGAAGCCGACAGAACATACCAAGAAGAAGTTGCGTGACAAACGAAATAGGCATGGAACGCCATTCCACGAACTGACATCCAGTACCTGTGCAACACAGTGCACTCACGTTTGCAGACTTACATTCAACATTCTGGCGGTTATCAGCATTTCACATTTACAATGGCCTCTCTTGCGCTTACATTAACGTGTGATCTTCTCAATGTTAATTTGTTGCCTACGCATGTGTATTCC
Organism: Schistocerca americana; assembly: GCF_021461395.2. Lineage (NCBI taxonomy): Eukaryota > Metazoa > Arthropoda > Insecta > Orthoptera > Acrididae > Schistocerca > Schistocerca americana. Next base: position 1,101,603,614 of record NC_060120.1, on the reverse strand, counting down.
CGAAATTTCATTACTCTGCATTAATCATTTTTTTGGTGTTGTGATTTTTTTCCGTCAGTGTATATCAGACAGGCGAAATACACTCATACTTTGAGATAGCTATTGTGGATAGCAATGTGCGGCTGTTTGCTGATGATGCTGTGGTGTACGGGAAGGTGTCGTCGTTGAGTGACTGTAGGAGGATACAAGATGACTTGGACAGGATTTGTAATTGGTGTAACGAATGGCAGCTAACTCTAAATATAAAACATGTAAATTAATGCAGATGAATAGGAAAAAGAATCCTGTAATGTTTGAATACTCCATTAGTAGTGCAGCGCTTGACACAGTCATGTCGATTAAATATTTGGGCGTAACATTTCAGAGCGATATGAAGTGGGACAAGCATGTAATGGCAGTTGTGGGGAAGGCGGATAGTCGTCTTCGGTTCATTGGTTGAATTTTGGGAAAATGTGGTTCATCTGTAAAGGAGACCGCTTATAAAACACTAATACGACCTCTTCTTGAGTACTGCTCGAGCGTTTGGGATCCCTATCAGGTCGGATTGATGGAGGACATAGAAGCAATTCAGAGGCGGACTGCTAGATTTGTTACTGGTAGGTTTGATCATCACGCGAGTGTTACGGAAATGAAACTTCCTGGCAGATTAAAACTGTGTGCCAGACCGAGACTCGAACTCGGGACCTTGCCTTTCGCGGGCAAGTGCTCAACCAACTGAGCTACCCAAGCACGACTCACGCTCCGTTCTCACAGCTTTTCTTCCGCCAGTACCTTGTCTCCTACTTTCCAAACTTAACAGAAACTCTCCTGCGAACCTTGCAGAACTAGCACTCCTGAAAGAAAGGATATTGCGGAGACATGGCGTAGCCACAGCCTAGGGGATGTTTCCAGAATGAGATTTTCATTCTGCAGCGGAGTGTGCGCTGATATGAAACTTCTTGGCAGATTAAAACTGTGTGCCGGACCGAGACTCGAACTCAGGACCCGGGTCCCGAGTTCGAGTCTCGGTCCGACACACAGTTTTAATCTGCCAAGAAGTTTCATATCAGCGCACACTCCGCTGCAGAGTGAAAATCTCATTGTGGTTACGGAAATGCTTCAGGAACTCGGGTGCGAGTCTCTAGAGGAAAGGAGACGTTCTTTTCGTGAATCGGTACTGAGGAAATTTAGAGAACCAGCATTTGAGGCTGACTGCAGTACAGTTTCACTGCCGCCAACTTATATTTCGCGGAAAGACCACAAAGATAAGATAAGAGAGATTAGGGCTCGTACAGAGGCATATAGGCAGTTATTTTTCCCTCGTTCTGTTTGGAACAGGTAGAGAGAAGATGCTAGTTGTGGTACGAGGTACCCTCCGCCACGCACCGTATAGTGGATTGCGGAGTAAGTATGTAGATGTAGATGTAGATGAAATTATGCTTGTGGATTTAAATAACTACTGAAATTATTGTTACATAATGTATTCTAAATGACTTGGTCCGTAGTTAGGGAACACAGGGTTGAACGTAAAAGATTTGGGGAAGCCCCATAGCTACGGAAGTAGCCTGGTGGAGTGGAAAAGGTGTGGTTCGCGCGCAAGTGGCAACTCGTCCTTTGTGATGGGTAAGGAGTCTGGGCTGATCAGTGCTGGGGTAACATCACGCTAGTATCATTGTGGCTCATATTTTTGGAATTTTGTGACCAGGAGAGCTTAAGGGCAGTATTTATGGGCCTCGGATGGTGCATTTGGTGATACCATTACCATGGCATGGTTTTTGGCCCTGTTGTTGTTGTGATGTTCAGGCCAGAGACTGGTTTGATGCAGCTCTCCATGCTACTCTATCCTGTACAAGCTTCTTCATGTCCAAGTACCTACTGCAATCTACATCCTTCTGAATCTGCTTAATGTATTCATCTCTTGAGTTCCCTCTATGATTTTTACCCTCCAAGCTGCCCTCCAATATTAAATTGGTGATCCCTTGATGCCTCAGAACACGTCCTACCAACCAATCCCTTCTTCTAGTCAAGTTGTGCTACAAATTTCTCTTCTCCCCAATTCTTCACTTCCACACAGGGCTACACTCCATATAAATACTTTCAGGAAAACTTCCTGACACGTAAATCTACACTTGATGTTAACAGATTTCTCTTCTTCAGAAGCGCTTTCCTTGCCATTGCCAGTCTACATCTTATCTCCTCTCTACTTCGATCATCATCAGTTATTTTGCTGCCCAAATAGCAAAACTCTTCTACTACTTTAAGTGTCTCATTTCCTAATCTAATTCCCGCAGCATAACCTGCTTTAATTCGACTACATTCCATTATCCTCGTTTTGCTTTTGTTGATTTTCATCTTATATCCTCCTTTCAAGACACTGTCCATTCCGTTCAACTGCTCTTCCAGGTCCTTTGCTGTCTTGACAGAATTACAATGTCATCGGCAAGCCTCAAAGTTTTTATTTCTTCTCCATGGATTCTAATTCCTACTCCAAATTTTTCTTTGGTTTCCTTTACTGCTTGTTCAATATACAGATTGAATAACATCGTAGATAGGCTACAGCCATGGCTCACTCCATTCCCAACCGCTACTTCTCCTTTATGACCCACGACTCTTATAAGTGCCATCTGCTTTCTGTATAAATTGCAAATAGCCTTTCGCTCCCTGTATTTCACCCCTGCAACCTTGAGAATTTGAAAGAGAGTATTTCAGTCAGCGTTGTCGAAAGCTTTCTCTAAGTCTAGAAATGCTAGAAACGTAGGTTTGCCTTTCCTTAATCTATCTTCTAAGATACGTCGTAGAGTCAGCGTTGCCTCACGTTTTCCAACGTTCCTACGGTATCCAAACTGATCCTATAAAAATGTATAAAAATATTATTTCGACGCCAAGAAGATCAGTAATGGGGCGAGGCCAACAGTACTGCCATGACTGCATCGGCACCAGGTTAACAGCCACTGCAAATTACGCTACCAGTGCAGCCAGCCCTCCACTAAATTGTTTATATTTGGCACTCTGTAAATGGACCAGATATTCGTGAAATTTGGTTGATTTTATAATAACAATCTTGGTGTTTTTAAGAATTCTATCTTACACCTGCGATTATCCAAAATTGCAAACCTGGACAGAAATCCTATCCTAGTAAATTTAATTCCGAGTGTCCTAATTTATTATGAGAAAGTGGTTGAACTTATGAAAACACGTTTGCTGTTTAAAGAGTTATAGTTTGTTGTGTTTTACTTAATAATTAATGATAAGAACACTTACCATTCCTTAGACAGTCTGGTGTAGTCTTGTTAATAAGCATGGTTCTGCAAACCATGAATGTTTAAGGGTTCTCGTGTACTAGGCTAGTTAGTTAATGAAGCAATGCAAAGCTTCCTTCAGATCCAGTGTAGTTATATTTGCATTCTGTTAAATTGCGTCAAACCTGGTTTAAGAAAGAACTATTTACTGTGTTATCTGTTCTAGTGCAAGATGGTTAATGCACGGGCATAGAGACGCTGTACTAAGCAATGAAGTTATAGATTATATCTGTTCAATATTGTTACTAGTTTCATGTGTGTCTGTAATTGGTTTTATAAACTGTTGCGCCTAGTTAAATTGAGGTACGTGTTGTTGAGAGCCACATGTTACTGTTCACTATTTCATTGGCCATTTGTTTGTTAGTAACACATTTATCTCCAAGGTCAGGTTACTGTGTTGAATTATGAACAGATATAAGGAAAGAGTTCAGTGTTATGGTAGACTTAGCACTGCCTGCTGCTTTATCATTTTGTTTGACACAAGAACGTCTAATTAGGCTGGCGACCTGTTTTAATATGCAATGTTTCAACTTGCTTTTGTGCTGGTAGAACATCTGTTCCTGACCAACCTGTTTACTGTTGTTTATACCCTGCTGGAATGTTTCGGAAGCGAAACCTAGTTTCATTGTTCTGTTTCCATTAGGTTATCTCACAGTCACATCTCAAAAAATTCTTCGCGGAGGTGTAATGTTAGCATCGATTGCCGTTTAAGGTGGTCGATGGTACCGCTACAACGCGTGTGAACATCTATTGGAAATGTAAGCGCATGTAAAAGCCATGGGAAACTCAGTAGTGGTCTGCTTTTAATCGGTGTGGTGAAGTTTTGTAATTGTGATTTGGTTTTCATATGAAAGGACTGACGACTTTTTTTTTTTACAAATAAGTTAAAATATATTTGCTGGTTGGATGTGAACTAGCGAGTTATGGATACTGTGGTGTCACCGCCAGACACCACACTTGCTAGGTGGTAGCCTTTAAATCGGCCGCGGTCTGTTAGTATACGTCGGACCCGCGTGTCGCCACTGTCAGTGATTGCCGACCGAGCGCCACCACACGGCAGGTCTAGAGAGACTTCCTAGCACTCGCCCCAGTTGTACAGCCGACGTTCATAGCAATGGTTCACTGACAAATACGCTCTCATTTGCCGAGACGATAGTTAGCATAGCCTTCAGCTACGTCATTTGCTACGACCTAGCAAGGCGCCATTACCAGTGTATATTGAAATGGAAATTATGTACAGTCAAGAGAGATGTACACCGATTGTGGATTAAATTAAGTATTATATCAACTATGTACTTTATTTGCTACTATTAATTCCCTTAACTGTTCCAGACCTCGCGCCAGCCTGCGTGAGCTTAAGCGCGTGCCTTTCGGCTTCCTCTCATAGCGACTTGGCTGTCTTGCCAAGACACAACAGATACCGTCATCTTATATTTGAGAGTCCCTCGATGTACCAACTGAGCCACCGAACGATGCGCAAGTGAGCGGGTATAACGACAATTCTTAAAAGAATTTAGTGTCGTTGAATGATGCTACCCTCGCTTGTAACGGTGGGAAAGATTATTTCGGAGGTAAATTAATGTTAACTTGAGGGTACAAGAAATTTTTAATTAAGTAATGGAACCTGGGCGTTGACGTGTCGGCATTTTACTGGTACAGTGAAGCCCCTTTTTACGTACCCTCTTATTCTCTGGAACACTCAGAAACAATTTTTTAAGAGTTTTGAGGGATGTATTTGTACAGTGTGGTACTATAGACCACTTGTATCTACTTTCCGAAACGTAAACTCCAAAACCAGGCATCATTGTGAATTAGCTCTGTGACGGTAGGAGCAGCGAGCTAGCCAGTGATGTCACAGGCATCACTAGACTCAAATGGAGAGTTTTAGCGCGCTTTCTGATTATTTGAATTTCACTTCCGTTTTTATAAAATAATATTGAAATTCAAGAGGAAAAAAGCATATAATTAACCACGATTTCCAGAAAATAGGGCAATTCTCCACTGTACGGGGAGACTAGCGATTGTCTATAGTAAACTGATGAAGGGTGCAGTAGTTATGTAGCAGTGAAGAGGCCTACATGGGATGAACGAGTGTGGAGAGCTTTATCAAACTAGTCTACGGACGCAAGGCCACATCCACGAGTGCACCATTATTAGCTGTTGCTCTTTTTATTTCATTTGAGTTTTGAGCAAAATATTGCATCATGTCGTTTTCAAATGGCTCTGAGCACTATGGGACTCAACTGCTGAGGTCATTAGTCCCCTAGAACTTAGAACTAGTTAAACCTAACTAACCTAAGGACAGCACAAACATCCATGCCCGAGGCAGGATTCGAACCTGCGACCGTAGCGGTCTTGCGGTTCCAGACTGCAGCGCCTTTAACCGCACGGCCACTTCGGCCGGCTCATGTCGTTTTATTTAATAGACATGGTCTCTAAACGAGATGTAACACGCCCGCACCAACGTGGTGACCAGACCAAAAGTGCTACTGTCACCTCCGTCATCATGTTAGTTATCTAATAGGTGGATCACAGGATGCTGGCCGGCCGGGGTGGCCGAGCTGTTCTAGGCGCTACAGTCTGGAACCGCGCGACCGCTACGGTCACAGGTTCGAATCCTGCCTCGGGCATGGATGTGTATGATGTCCTTAGGTTAGTTAGGTTTAAGTAGTTCTAAGTTCTAGGGGACTGATAACCACAGCAGTTAAGTCCCATAGTGCTGAGAGACATTTGAACCATTTGAACAGGATGCTGGGCTGTGATGTTATCCGTGCGTCTGGGTATGACTACGCATTAACACCTTCCATCAGTATGTCTTTTGGTCTTTTATGTTTCCATCTATGGTTGTAGTCGTAGTTCCCCAGATTCAGAATAAACGGGTTCTGCGAATGTCTGGAGTTTCTGTATAGTCTTGTGGTGAGTTTGTGGATTACCTCCGTGAGAGTTTCAAGTCGGTATTCCCGGTGAAGGTTCGCGATGCGTGTGAATCGTGGAACATTGCTTATGATTTTGAGTACTTTGTTTTGTATGATCTGCAGACGTCGCAGGCGTGTGGGCGCAGCGTATTCCCAGACAGGAGCTGCGTACGTCATCAGGGGTCGAGTAAGCGTCATGTACATGGACCTCGACACCCTCCTGTTCAGTGTGCTACGCCTATTGAGCATAGGGTAGAGCTGTTTGAGCCTCGCGCTTGCTCGGTTGGTCATGTATGTGGTCGCCCCAGAGTAATTTCCAGTCCAGCCAGACACCGAGGTATTTGACTTTCTCACGGAAACGTATAGGGCGTGCATGTAGAGTTATTGGTCTGCAGCAGCGGTGTTTGCGCAGTTGCGTCGGTCTTCTAGTGAACAGAATGGCTTCGCACTTGTCGACGTTTGCTCTAACACGCCATTTCTCCAACCAGACTCAGCCACTCTGAGTGCAGTCTGTAAACGTGACGTAATGTTTGATGGTTTCCAGTCTTGCGCGAGGATGGCTGTGTCATCCGCGTAGATTGCCATCGTTGCGTTGTGTGTGGTTTGGAGATCGTTTATGTAGAAGTTACACAATAGGGGCCCTAGAATCCTTCCCTGGGGTACTCCCGCGTGTATACCGTGTCGTGTTGATAGTTTTCCCTGCACGTCAGTGTTGAAACTCCTGTCTGTGAGGTATGAGTGTATGAGACGCACCAGCCCGTCGGGGAATCCCGCGTCGCTGAGTTTGCGAATGAGGCCGTTGTGCCATGGACGCTCGAAAGCCTTTTCGATGTCCAGGGTCACCGCCCCTGTTGTTTTGTTTATGTTGAAGCCATGTGTTATACGTTCAACGACCCGTAAGAGTTGTTGTGTTGTGGATGCAGTGCGTAGTGATGCGTTTGAGATTCACCTTCTCAACAATCTTGCTGAGCGAGCTCAGAAGGCTGATGGGTCGGTAATTTTCTCCCTGGTGAAGTGTCGGGCTAGTTGCCACACGCCAGGTCGCGCGGTGTCCAGCCCTTCGAGTTTTTGGTCCCACTGTTGTGTTCTATGTGTTTGTATTTTATCGTGTATGATGCCCTGTAGCCTTTTAATGTGCCGTTTGAAGTACTGACGCCTGGTGCGCTGCCATTGTCTCCTGAGGCGATTCCTCATTGAGATTAGGCCCAGGATTTCCTGGGGCAGGGCCGCACTGCGTTGTTGTGAGGTGCGATCAGGTATGGTGCCCGCCATTGTGTCCTGGACGGCGTTAGTGAGGATATCTACTGCCTCGTCAATTTGTGCTGTTTCGTTAATTTCGTGTATGGGTGGGATGTGGCTATCGAGCGTTTCCTTGAACAATGTCCAATTCGCACGCCCGTAGTCCAACATCCTGCGTTGTTCCGTGTGCTGCAGTGTTTCCTCAATGTATAGTATTACAGGTTGGTGACTGAGGGCAGATCGTTTTCAAAGGCAATGTTGAGTGTCGCTGTAATGCCCTTGATGAGGGCCATGTCTATCACGTCTGGCCTGTGTCCCCTCTGATAGGGAATGTGCGTCGGTTCAGTCGGCGCTAGTATAATGTAATGTCTGCCTAGTGAATGTTCATACAGTTTTTTGCCGTTGGGATTTCGTATGCGTGAATTCCATTCTGGGTGTTTTGCGTTCAGATCTCCAGCGACTATTACTCGAGGTGAGATGTTGAGTAGTGTGCTGATATCGCGTGTTGAAGTGCCTGTAGGACTGTTGTATACCGATATCAGTGTGGTGTAGGCTCCGTTGATCTTGACTCTGACGGCCGTGGCCTCGATTTTTTCCAGTTCAGGGAGCTCTGTGTTTGTGTGCTCAATGTCTTTGTGTATGACGATTGCAGTTCCACCTGCCACGGCGACGCCCGGTCGGTCGGTACGATAGACGCAGTAGCCAGGAAAGTTTAATTGTTTGTGCGGTTTAAGCTTAGTCTCGCTCAGTAGTGCGACAAGGATTCCCTTGCGCTCCATGAACGCAGCAAATTCTGCCCTTTTGTTGTAGATCGAGTCTGGATTCCGGAACAGGATGTGTGATAGTGTGTGCGGGTTTGCGTTACGGGCCGGGTGAGAGTGTGAAAGAGTGTTGTGACGGCGGTATGTATGACAGCCAGTATTGTCCGGCTTCGGCGCTCATGAGTTGGGTGATGAGCGTAGCGACGGCCGTCAGCACCTTGGTAAGGATTTGAGCGGTCGTGTGTCGAGGGAATAGTGTTTCCAATATTCCCCCAGGTGATGTGTTGGTGTTGGGTTTGACAGCCTGAGGTGCTGTTGTTAGCGGCCGCTTGTGCGGGTATTGGTGTGTTGTTAGGAGTGGCATTTGTGTTTCGTGACAGAGATTGTGGCGCCTGTGTTAGTTCTGTGGTGAGGAGGATGGTGGTGTAGGTTACAGTCTCGATGTCTTGTTGACTGTTTACCTGTGAGTTATTGGTCTGTTGTTGCTGGGTGACCTGTTGTGGTGATTTGGTGTTCCCCGCCCTGTGCTTACGTGTGCGTCTATTCCTCCTCTGGGCTTGTGGGTCTGGGGGTTCTTGTGTGGTTGTGTTCCCCTGATTAGTGTACGTTTCTTCGCAGCACGTTATTTCCGGGAGTGGGGTCGTGTTGTTTGGGGGCATAGGTGTTGGCACCAGTGATTGTTGGTTTTCTGATGTTGTCTGTGGCTATTGTGTAGCTGTTGCAGCGGTTGTTTCGCGTGCGTGTGAAGGGCGCTGAGATTCCGCGGACTGTGCCGTTCCGCCAGGGCGTGCAACCGTGGCAAACGTTACGCCCTTCCTTACTGGGTTCGGCGCTGGCCTTGGACGTGGAATGTCGTGCTGTGCCCTGTTCTTGTCTTGCTTCCGCTTCAGCGCCTATTCGTATGCACCGCACTGCCTGAAACTGGCCGCATGGGGCCCACCGCAGTTGGCACAGCGTCGCTGGTTTGCCTGTGTTTGTGTGCAGGTGTTGGATCTGTGACTGCCAGCACATCCGCGGCAACGAGTTGCCAGGCCACAACGGAGGGCCGAGTGGCCGAATCGCTGGCAGTTGTTACCTTGTTTGGGGACCATGGGTGGTTCGTAGTGTTCTACACGTGCGTCCATCCGCAGAAACCTCTTCATCTGCAGGATGGTTCGGCAATCAGCCGTGTCAGCTAACTCAACCATGTAGGGTGGTAGCGGTGCGTGTGTGCGGAACCGCGTCATCCGGGAGGCACTTTTGCAGTCGAATCCCAGATAGGAGAGCGCCGTCTGTACTGTCTCGTTAGGGTTACTGGGATCCACTCCCTTGATTACGTACTGCTGGGTTCTCTCGTCCAGCGTTCTGTACGTATAGTGTTCGATCTTCTGATGTTTGAGGAAGGTCAGAAGATCTTTTTATTCGTTGTCTGTGGCAACGTACAGTGAGGCCGCATTTCCCGAGTACTTTGCGTGTAATGTGCTGTTAATGTGCCTTTTCGCGAATGCAGTGTTAAGGGCACTAAGGTTCCCATAGTTTTGTATAACGACTGGGGGGAACCAGTCTAGTGTTGTGTGGGCACAGCTGCACCTTTGTGTGCTTTGTTGTTATTCGCCACTGCCGTGTTTGTGTTTTGTTTCGTGTTATTATTGTTGCTAGCGTGAGATGTGCTAGTTGGTGTAGGCAACAGCGCCTTTCGGTTGCCTAGCGAGTTTGGTTGCTCGCTTGTCTGTGTTGTTTTTCTAGGTTTGCGTTTAGGGCCCTCCACCTGCCAGGGCTCGGTGTACTGGTTTTCTGGGTCCGCTTCCGCCGCTGCTGCCTCGATCTCTTGAGGCTGCGGCGTCGGTGGGACAATGGTGCATGACTGTCCAGTTACAGGGGAATGTAGTGTTATGTGAAGTGTTGCTGGTTTTGTTGGTGAGACGTCCGCTCCGAAAAGTTCGGTGATCGGCCGGCGCGACTCGAGCTGCTTTTGCGCTTTCGCGCCAAGCTGTCGAACGTCGCCAGCCGCTCCCTTGCCTTCGGTAGGGGGCGGTGCGCGAGTTTCGGCGGGTGCAGTCGATCCTCGCGCGTCGTGTGTTGCGGTCTTGCTGCGGGTAAGAGCAGGAGAAGTGCTAGCGGCGTCCGCCATCTCGCACTTGGGATTATTTATTAGGTGGGGAGGGGGAGAGGACAATTCTGCTTTTCTCGAAATGTGAGAAAGTGTATGTTGTTCCCTATTGAAGTGGGAGTTCCCTATGTTATACTAACATGTGCTGTTGATGCACGCGCGGCACCTAAAGGAGGTGCGGAAGAAGAAAGGCCTGCAGCACGCGGGCGTGATCCTGTAAAGGAGCCCTTGTACTGCCTCAAGAGTCCCTAAAAGAACGTGAGAATCACTTTGGGAGCGTTGGGTAACCGTAGGCTACCGGGAGCTGCGAGCCGAAGCTCTTTCGCGGCAGTCCGCGACTGGTTGCGCGGCTTTGCTTCGAAGGGGAGCGAGCGCAACCCTTCGGCACTCGGCCGGTTGCCGCCGGGCGGCTGCGCTGGGAGCGGCTGATGCGCACTCCCCGGGCGCTGCCGGGCGACTGGCTGCGGGGCGCTGGTAGCGGCCGGCTGGAGGGGGCAGCGGGCGAGCTACGGCTGCTGGCGGTCAGCGGCTTCGCTGCGAGGTCCTCTCCGCTCGGCGTCCACGCGACGACTCATCTCGCGGGAAGAGTACGTCTTACATCACTTATGTGACTTTATTAGCCAGCGTTTCACGGGAGTAAATTAACTCTCTCTTAGCAAATAACGTGGAAAACCACAGAACATCTCTGTTACACCTATCATATGAGTTACTTGTGAGCTGGCACACCCATCTCCGTTCGATATATCAAATCGACACTACTGATCTAAATTAAAGGCAATCATAAACAATGTAGCTTAGGGAAAGAACTCAAATACAGTTGACTCTGCGAATGGTAAAAAGGGTGACCCATCGCATGTTCCCTATAATTTATTATTCGTTGCAATATAATAGTTGACAATATAGTTATAATTTACATTAAGTAATTAAGAAGGAGGGAAGTACGTTAATATGGTCACTATTTATTTGACAATCACTTCTATCTCAACTGATTCATTTTCCACTCGCCACTGGAAATTCTGTTACAATCTTCGGCGCCTGTATAAATTTGTCCAACGTTTTGGAACGGCCAGTTGTGATATAACTGGTTCAAGAAGTTTGAGATCATTCTACAGGAAGTTCACAAAGCTTATTGTCCTTCAAGTGACTGATATGTATTGTGACACCACGTGTTAGAAACAGTCTCAAGACCGCCACGTGCCGTGACGAATGTGTGTGCGGCCGCACAAAGTCGGAAACATAGGATGACTCAAGCAGAAATTAATAAGTAACAGAGTAGGTGACACATCTGGGACCCTTTGATGACTATTGGTGCACTGGTGTATTTATAATTTGCATATAATTTTATTCGGAAATACCTAAAAATACAACCGCAAATTAAAGCAGTAAAGAAAGTGCAGAGGGGAAAACAGCCTTATAATACGATGGATGTTCTATAAGTTCAAATGGCTCTGAGCACTATGGGACTTAACATCTAAGGTCATCAGTCCCCTAGAACTTAGAACTACTTAAACCTAACTAACCTAAGGACAGCACAAAACACCCAGCCATCACGAGGCAGAGAAAATCCCTGACCCCGCCGGGAATCGAACCCGGGAACCCGGGCGTGGGAAGCGAGAACGCTACCGCACGACCACGAGATGCGGGCTTTCTATAAGTAATAGCACAGATTTTTCTTGGCCAGTTTCGGTTAAAAAAAGGCAGAATTTGTTGTGGAAGATCGTGGAAAATTCACGTTTCATCTCCAACAGTTCCATGAATTTCCGATCTGTGGCGGTGCTATACGCAACCTTCTAAATGGTGTCTGTAACGGAGGTAAGTTTCGAGCAGAGCGCTGTCACTGACTTCCCTTTCGCACAAAACCAGAACACCGCAGATATTTATAGATGCTTGCAGAATGTCCACGCAGACCTGGCAGTGAACAAAAGCTCAGCGACTCGTTGGGCTAGGCACGTGTCATCATCGCAACAAGGTCGTGCAGATCTGTCCGGTCTCCGACGTGCCGGCCGGCCACACACAGGTGTGACTCCTGAAATGCTGAAACGTGCAGACACTCTCATTCGAGATGATCGATGGATCACAATCAAACACCTCGCTGCACAACTGGGTGTCTTTGTTGGTAGTGCTGAAAAACGCGTCCTCCAGTTGGGGTACTCAAAGATGTGTGTCCACTCTGTTCCTCTCTGCCTAGCAAAGAATCAAAAGACCAATGAAATATTGAGAAATTGCAGGGACTCTCATTGCTGTTTCGGTGTTACGCCGTTTAAAGTTCTTAGGGAAGATGATCTTTATTACGATTTGACTTCATACATCATGATGAAATGGTGGGCAGTAGTTAATGCTCTTGCTTGCATGCTCTAGGGAAGGAATAACAGAAAGCTTTATCTGCGTTAAAAGGAATAGGGTGCCGATTTAAACGACTGGGGTAAAGGTGCATGGCGACTGTGGGTCGAGGGAAGCGCGTTTTTTCTGCGGAACCTGCGTGGAAACATTTCCAGACAGCCAAGTTCTGCAGTCTCATTGTGCAGACACGTTGGTTGGCGCCGGTCGGTCGGCATCTGCTTCCAGGTTGACCGACTAGTGCCGAGAAATCGCCGCTGCAATGGCCAGCGCATTGTAGACCAGCAATAAAGCAGAGGATGGGCCCTTCTTAGGCAGGAAGCTGATGAGACAACTGTGAGCATTCTGTGAATTTCCGTGGGACAGGTCAATGGCGCCCAGACGTCCAGACTCTGTTACATAACAGCACGAGGCTTTTAGCCAGTTTATGACCGTTCTGTGGAAACTTCGGGATGGGCGCAACAGGGGAGATAACAAGCTCTTTATGGAGGGCTGTGGTTCCATCCTGGTCATATTGCTAGCAAAAGACACGGCGTAAAAGTGTGGGAAAGAGGACGCGAAGCTGAATCCTTTTTATTTCTCTTTCCCAATTAACTATAAAGTCTCTGATTGGTCAAATCGGTATATGCAGAGCAAGGGGCGCTATCGAGCTTCGAATGCCATGCTCCAGCTTGTGATTGGTTTGCGCTAAAGTGGGGGAAGTCTAAGATGTAAATGGACATTTGCTACTGAGCTGAGGAGGAAAGTGGACAGAAAGAGATCACTCTTGTACTGGCACTTCGCTAGTAAAGAATTGCAGCTCTCTACCTAAACGGTGAGACCTGCATCCTTTGCTAGTGTCCCACTTAGAGCCTGTGACAGTCACCTTCTGAACTGTCAGAGGTACTGCTTCTAGCATCACGCACACTATAAGTGATGCGTGGGTGTACTTATTTGTCGTGAGTTGGCCGTCTAAACATTTGACATATTCCATCACACATAGTCGTGGCTAGGGATCAAATTGGTTTGGCAGACCAGCAAATGGGTCCACCTGCACACTGGAATCCACTGGGGTTCCAGAGGCGTTCCGAATTAACCGAACGCGAGACCGCGTACTTGCATTTTTTCGGGCGCACGCCATTAATAACGTCGTCCATGACTTCAGTCACCGAACGCATCGTGGTGTGCCATCCTGAGCAGCAGGAGGGTAAAGTATTCGCTGCTACGGCGTTGTGCTCCAATATATGTTTCTTAGCACCTTGTTCTTTCGAGCCATATTTTTCTTTCTTTTTTTTTTTTTTTTGCTTGATAGTGGCATAGTTTTTGTGCCATGACCCGGATTCACATATATGAAGTCAGATAAAGCGATTAGTGTTCCGGTTAGTGTCATGGGTCGATCCCCAGCTGATCACTTTGTCCACCATGGACCCCATGTTAGTGAAAGCGTTTGTCAAACAAAAATGTTTGTGTGACGTTTCTTTAGTCATTTTTGTTGTCTTGTGATGTTAAGGCTGGATAAATCTATTGACATTTAGATCACAACTTCTCCCTGTGTTCTGATTAACAGCACCTTGCCGGTTTTTATTAAATTCCAGATTATAAAAGAGAGTAGCAAGCTTACAGGGTTCTGTAGGAAGTAGTTAGTATATGGATAATGTGGAGGGTATTGATTTAGCAAGGCACTGGCTCCAACGTTACCCAGTAAACTGAGTAAACTCTGGTATCGTGCAGGCGTACAGCCGCCCCGCCCCCCCTCCCCCCCCCCCCCCCTTCAGCAAGGTGCTGTAAGGCCGGCACACTGAACCAAGTTTATGTTGATAAATGGGGTTTTGTAGCCAAAACAGTGGTGAATAGTATCGTTTATTGGTATCCTGCAAAAACCAACGTAGTAGTGATTCTCCAGCTAAAAGAGGTTCCTACTCAATGGTCTGAAGATGACCACAGCAGTGGTCGAAACCGGTCGCCTTAATAAATAAATCGTGATCAAGACTGTTTTTAATAGTAAAAAAACCAACGTGTTTCCAGAAAAAAGTGTTGCTTTAGTTACAGAACGCCCCTCATAATAATTCCCGACGTACACAGCAACTGAACTGTGCAAACATATTCGACTGCTGATATTGTGAGAGGAGTTGACAAGTTGTTCAAAATTGCGGCAGTCGTTTAAGAGATTAAAATTTAAGAGAAGCATGTTCTTATTCGTCAGACACGCATGAATGCAGAAAAGCCTGCCATCTTTACAATGGTTCAGGTTGTGTCTTTGGGAACCTCTGGGAGAAAACAGGAGTGGTCGGTTTATATGGCCCAGTGTCGTATCAAGTTTCGATACGACTCCAAAAGCGTCGGTACGTTGATCACGGAATTGTAAGTTTTTGTTCAGTCACGCGGGACTCGGTGGACCCAATGGCGTGTGCCTGCTAAACCACACGTCCGGCGGTTTCGTATCACGTGTACTCTCTGCCGCCGTGGTACAGGATGGCTGGCGAAAGCCGTTTGGCTCATTCGCGTTTGGAGCCATGCCGAATCAGGATGCTAGTTGCTGTTGTAATGGCTGGATCTATTTCTTGTTGTATCATTTGTAATGAGTATTCGTATGCTTCGAGAAATATAAGTTAAGTAAATCTTCTGTTTGCTATGTTGTCTTGTTCACTACAGCGGTTGGCGGTGGCACGCTTGTTGCTGTTAGATGTCGTTTATCTTGCAGTGAAATTGAAGAAGATAGTTCTTTTGAGTTAGTATGGGCAGAGTTCATTCTTGGCAACTGGAATAAAATAATAATTGGATCCTTTTACCGAGCTCCCAATTCAGATGATACAATCATACAATCGCTGAAAGGTTCAAAGAAAATTTAAATTTCAAACAGGTACCCGACTCATAAAATTATAGAATTATAGTTGGTGGTACCTTTAATTTACCCTCGACATGTTGGTGAAAATACATGTTTAAATTTGCAGGTACACATAAAACATCATTCGAAATTCTGCTAAACGCATTCTCTGAAAAATATTTCGAGCAATTAGTTCACGAGCCAATGCGAATAGCAAATGATATTGAAAACACACTTGATCTCTTACCAACAAATAAGCCTCAGCTAATAGCGAACATCAAAACGGATATAGGGGTTAGTGAGCTCAGGGAATAAATACTGCAACCACCAAATCCTCAGAAAATAAACAAAAAATTTATCTGTTCAAAAAAGAAAATCCACTCGGCACCTTCCTGAGAGACAATCACGTTTCCGGCTGGTCCCGGCTGAGGTTCGAGTCCTCCCTCGGGCATGGGTGTATTTGTTTATCAAATGGTTCAAATGGATCTGAGCACTAAACAGCTGTGGTCATCAGTCCCCTAGAACTTAGAACTACTTAAATCTAACTAACCTAAGGACCTCACACACATCCATGCCCGAGGCAGGATTCGAACCTGCGACCGTAGCAGTCGCGCGGTTCCGGACTGCGCGCCTAGAACCGCGAGACCACCGCGGCCGGCGTATGTGTTTATCCTTAGGATAATTTAAATTAAGTAGTGTGTAAGCTTAGGGATTGATGAACTTAGCAGTTAAGTCCCATAAGATTTCACACACATTTGAATATTTTTCAATTTCCTTTCCGTCCGAATTAACAACGTAAGCGTAGAAAAGATGTGGGTTGAGTGCAAAGAAATAGTATCGACAGCAATTGAAAGATTTATACCAAATAAATTAACAAACGACAGAGCTGATCCTCCATGGTACACAAAATGGGTCAGATCACTGTCGCAGAAACAACGAAAAAAGGCCAAATTCAAACGAACGCAAAATCTCCAAGATTGGCGATCCTTTACAGAAGCTCGGAATTTAGCGCGGAGTTCAATGCGATAAACTTATAATAGCTTCCACAACAGAACTTGGTCCAGAAACAAGTCAGAAAATCCGAAGAGATTTTGGTCGTATGTGAAGTATACTAGCGCCCAGACACAATCAATACCTTGTCTGCGCGATAGCAATGGAAATACTGTCGACGACAATGCTTCCAAAGCAGAGTTACTAAACACAGCCTTCGGAAATTCCTTCAGCAAAGAAGACAAAGTAAATATTCTAGAACTCGAATCAAGAACAGCTGCTAACATGAGGAACTTACAAGTAGATGCCCTCAGAACAGTGAAGCAGCTTAAGCCACTTAATAAAAGCGAGTCTTCCAGTCCAGACTGTATACCAATTAGGTTCCATCCAGAGTGTAGTGATGCAATAGCTCCATTTTTAATAATTGTATAGAACCGCTCACTCGACGAAAGATCCGTACCCAAAGACTGCAAAGTCGTACAGGTCACACCAACATTCAAGAAAGGTAGTAGGAGTAATCCATTAGATTATAGGCCCATATCATTAACGTCGATATGCAGCAGAATTTTGGAGCATACGAACGTTATGAATTAGCTCGAAGGGAACGGTCTATTGAGACACAGTAAATACGGGTTCCCCACGGTAGTGTTACAGGCCCTCTGGAGACAATCTGAGCAGCCCTCCTAGGTTGTTTGCCGATGACACTGTCGTTTATCGTCTAGATCAAAAAAGATTAGAAAACGATTTAGAAAAGGTATCTATAGGGTGCGAAATTTGGCAGTTGAATGTAAATAATGAAAAGTGTGAGATCATCCACATGAGTGCTAAAAAGAGTCCGTTGAACTTCGGTGACTCGATAAATCAGTGTAATCCAAAGCCCGGAAATTTAAATAAATACCTAGGTATTACAATTACGAACAACTTAAATTGGAAAGAGCACGTAGAAAATGTTGTGGGGAAGACTGCGTTTTATTGGCAGAACACTTAGAATGTGTAACATATATACAGAAGAGACTACCTAAACTACACTTTGCGGACTTTCAAACAAAATATGGCCCTCAACTACGTACCCTCAGAATCAGAGTTGAAAATTAAAAGTTTTGGCTGGTTTTGTTGGCTAGGGGCTGGGATACGTAGTTGCCGCATTAGAAGCCAAATACTGCTGAGTCTACAGTATACAATATGAATATACCCATGAATCGAACGGTCGAAGGTTCTTATTACTCGGTAAAAGCGAATTTTGAATGTAACATAGAAATTTATAAATGAAAGATTGCAATTAAATAAAATCTGCAGGTACTATTTTTAACAATTTTAAATAATGAGTACGATAGCAGAAGTACCTTTAAAAATGCCGTGTATTACTGCAAAACACTTATTGGTGTCTATGGTCCAACAATTAAATAAAATATAAGTTGAATAACAGGGAAACAATAGGTGCATATTTCACATAGCTCACAAGATATTCACTTCTAAGCGCATACTATGTCTTCACTGCAGAAGCCACGGAAATGTCACTAGTGCACAAGTCGGCACTATGAAATATTTCTTTCTCCCGCAAACTGCTCAACACTCTCCAACCTGCGACATGAAATTAAATAAGTATTCCTACGGCTGGACCATAAACACGCTGTAACATATATTATTAAATACATAAGCAAATCAAATAAAGATATATCAAGGGAATAGAAACAAAAGTAGGCCAGTAGCATAATGTCTCTGTACTTTCTAACACACAGTAAATATTTGATCAATTTCTGCATGAGTAGTACATACCGGATATAAACAAAGACATAGACGAATAAATATGTTTATAAGCATGCTGCTACCGTTTTTTGTGTAACTGTGGAGTACTTACGGCCTGATGCGATCAATAGTAAACAGCCAATTTGACCTCCAATAACTCATGTACTATTTAAGTTACATGTCTGTAATTCATACCAATTTAGGTTTGCACTAATAGCTTTCTAAAGACATGTCGATCTGCAAAATTGGAAGAACACTTTAGATTTTGGAAATTCTTTGCGGGGTGCTACTTGTTTAATTTACAGTCGGATACTAAACTTTAAACTAATAAAGATATTGAAAATCTGATTACATCATCAGAATCGTTGTGCAGATAACGGTAATGTACATGATTCTCTTTAAGGTATCATGATTCCTCTAGCTATTATTAATTTCTACATGAACTATGAAATGTCTGCCATTATGGTTTCACAATGTCCGCCATCTTTGGCACTCTCGGCATACAAATCTCCTTCATCGACACAAACCCCATTCCTCTACACAGCGTCAACATGGAACTCCCAGCCACGCGGTCGGCCTGGACCACGCACTGGGGCTGCCACACGTGCTCCAGCTAGTGCTCGGCGCCACGCGGTTGCTGGGAAGGCCCTGCTTGCCGAGCAGCCTCTGCAGCCACGCCAACTCCGAACTTGGAATATTTTCAGGGCGCCACAACTCGCCTCTTACCTCACACACCTCCACGTGTTAACATTACGGCTTGCCAGAATGTTCAGAAGCAGTACTCTTCAGTTAATACAAGTACATATAAAACAAATTACAAAGAACAGAATTAAATGATTAAAATGCCAGGTCAATGGTGTTTACAAAATTTTTGTAGTGGTGTGGCAGCAGCGTGATTTTCGAAATAAACTGACACAAATTATGAATGAATAGGCATGTTAAATAAATGCTTGCATTTTAGTTACGGATAAACAATTTTTTGGACAAGAAATAATTTTTAATGCACTTTCACTTATGTGCGATTTTGTAAGCACCTCTTGTGCCCACTCAGCGCTAAGGTGGCTTCTTGCACTAATGTTTCCGTCGCACTACACACGCTCGCACGGATTTTAGCACCAAGTATTGATCAACTCACATCAGTCTTTTGACCAAGTGCCTCACAGAAATCGTGTCTGCCTCTGAATTCCGAGCTCCATCGTTTATTGTGACAAATCTGTCTACAACTAAAACCAAAAGTAGAAACCCGTCAACAAACCGTTTCCCAGATCCAACCAGGATCCTCGGTAAATATTCCCTCCAGCGGAAAATGATACTTTAGGAACAAAGTCACAAGGCATAGGACTGAATCACAGTAAGCTCAAATTCCCACAAGTTCTATTTAATTGACTTTAATAAATCCTTCTTACCTCCACACACCAAAAAATGCGTGCACATGCAATTACAGTTTTAATACCCTTCTAACTGACCACTAAATTCTTTGCCACTCCTTTATACAATGCATAAATCAATAAATATTTTACTTAAATCCACGAGGTCACTGACCTCCACACACCCTCAATGCCTAAACTTCCCCCTCTTGCACACGCACAGTGCCACAATAAACTAACAAATTACTACTGAATCCCCAAGTAAAACATATAAAATTATCCCTCCAAAATTACTGCCACTAATTACAAATTAGAATAGCTATTCATTTCTTCCCTTTCTCTATATACAGCCTCAACTCCGTCACGTTTCTTAGACCCAAAGTCTTTACTGAGACAGTGTACTTTAAATGGTAAGCTTTTGGGTGAGGGCACTCTGCCACAACAAATGGTCCATAGTATAACTCGAATAATTTCTTCATCTCCCCGTCCACTTCACTGGAACGCTCTTTGGTGCGTATAAGCACTTTGTCCCCCACTTCGTACTTCATCGGTTTGTATCGCCTATTGTGTTACCTTTTCCTTTCAGCGGCTAACTTTTTCGTGTGGGCCGTTACTGCCTGCTCTCTTTCAGCAGCCGATTCAGCTTTTCGCGGCGGGAATTCTACCGTTTCCGTGAGTAGGAACTTTGGTTTCACCACGGTCATGACTTCCAAAGGTGAGTACCCCGTAGCCTTACTTTTTACGCTGTTGAGTACGTCCTCAAACGCGCTCACGTACTCCACCCACTTGGACTGACGATTGCTGGCATACATCCTACATAAACGTCCTACTTCCCGCCTATACCGTTCACA
This sequence comes from Schistocerca americana, assembly GCF_021461395.2. Taxonomy (NCBI): domain Eukaryota; kingdom Metazoa; phylum Arthropoda; class Insecta; order Orthoptera; family Acrididae; genus Schistocerca; species Schistocerca americana. Next base: position 1,101,583,238 of record NC_060120.1, on the reverse strand, counting down.
CGGGTTGCTCGCTGGGTGGTAGACGGATATACGGATATGTTACACACTCTGGTCGTTCATGAACGTGTTCCAATCGTTCGAAGTAAACTGTGATCCGTTGTCAGACAACAGCCTTACTGGTTTTACAATATTCTTGAAGCAATGTTTTTCCAGTCGTGCGATCAGAGTTTTAGTATTCGCTTTCCGTGTCAGATACAGTTTAATGATCTTAGAGAACACGTCCACCACAACAAAGATGTACTTCATGCCGCCGCGTCCTGTGGGTAGTGGGCCAAAATTGTCCACAGCCAGTAACTCGCCCACTTTAGTAGATACAATGCTTTGCATTTCCCCCTGTTGCGCGGTCGTGCAGTATTTAACCCCTTGGCAACGGTCGCACGCGGCCAGCTGCGCGGAGACCCGTCTGGCCAGGTTGTTTACGTGGACGTATTCCTCGATGATCTCAGTGCACGTTTCGGCCCCGTAATGTCGATGACTTAAATGGACTCATTGGGAAAATACAGTCTCCATTTGTCCGTCTCTTCACCTTTCCGCCGGAATAACACTCCCTTGTGTATCTTAAAATATTTGGGTACTTTCTCGTATGCCTTGCTGTCGAAATTCACCTTAATGTGTTTCAGTTCAGGACTGTCGTTTTGTGCTCGCCGCATATCTTTGCACACCGCACAAATTTCTTTCTCCCCCGCTACCTCCTTCGTGTATAGTAGTTTAAATTCGATCGGTTCGTTCGGCTCCTCCCTTCCATCGTCTTCCACCCCCTCTGGTAATCTGGACAGAGCATCGGCAACACAATTTTCTGAACCCTTGATTTCGTATTCCAATTGCTGCATGAACATTGCCCAACGCATTAAGCGGTCATTCAGTATTCTGCAGTCCTGCAGAGGACTCAGCGCCTTGTGGTCCGACAACACGGTCTCTTTCTGCCCTCTAAATACATGCGGAACTTCTTAAATCGGTGCGCCATCGCGAGCATCTCCTTCTCCGATATGCTGTATCCCCGTTCATGCTTATTTAGCGTCTGGCCTGAGAATGCCACACTACGGTGTTCAATTTTTTCATCGACTAGCTTTTCGTGAAATAGCTCACAGCCTATTCCATAGTCCGAACCGTCCGGCGCTAAACAGAAAGGGAGATTCATATCTGGGTAGTACAACATCTTACTGTTGCACAATTTATCCTTTATACCCTGGAATTCCGATTCACATTCCTCGGTCCACCTCCAAGCTGCATTTTTCAACAATTTGCCTGAATTCGGAATATTCATTCCTCCCTCCCCCAAGAATTTTCTGTAGAAACCGCACAAGCCCAAGTATGACTTCAGTTGTTTCCTACTTACGGGTCTATTACATTTGGCAATGGACTTTAATTTTTCTGAATCAGCTAAAATCCTTCCGAAGTAAGGATATGCCCTAGGAATTGAATTTCTGCTCTAGCGAACTCACATTTTGCGAGCTTTAAAGTCATTCCACCTCGTCTCAGAGCCACGAGTACCTCCTCCAAAACTCGACAATGCTCATTCCACGTTTCTGTAGCGATCAATATGTCATTTACGTATATCACGAATTTGCTCATTAGCCTCTACCCCAGGACATGACTCAACACTCTTACAAAAACTGCCACAGAAATTGTAAGTCCGAATGGTACTAACCTAATCCGGTAGCTTCGCCCTTCAAAAAGGAAAGAAGTGTACCATCTGCTTTCTTCTGCCAACGGGATCTGCCAAAATCCCGAGGTCACATCAACACTGGACATTAAATTGATATTATTAAAATTCTGCAGTAGTTCCTTCATATTGCCAAGCTGGTCTAATTCCTTTACAATTACATTAATATAATTCTGACAGAGTTATCATGTTTTTTAACAATAACGATAGGATTGCAGTAATCAGACCTACATTGTTCGACTATACCACAATCCAACATTTGTTTTAATCGAACTCTGACGGTATCCCGATCAGCTACAGGTATTACATACGGTTTGCACTTTAGTGGTTCGTGAGGTTTCAGTTTTATAGACCACTCTAAATTGGTAACTTTACCAGGTCGATCCCTGAATACGTCCTCGTAGCGGTACAACAACCTACACAACTATTTCTTTTCTCCTTCTGATATATCAATCACTTCTATGATTCTGTTATGCATACCGACTTCCTCACTCCAACCCTCAGTAACTATGGCATGAGGAATCTGATTTTCACCTATTAAAAATCTTTTAAATTTTACTTGCCCTTTCTCATTCTGAAATTCAAATTCTAGGCCTTTCCCTACGCAATTAAGCGAAGTATTGTATTTGCACAGGAAGTGAGTTCCTAAAATTACCTCCTTTACTAGACTACTCACTACAAAACATTCTATCTCGAATTTATTTTCTCCACATTTAAATTCTAAAAGTATTTTTTTATCTTATTGGCTTACTCATACCACCACCTGCCGTTTTAATGTGAACGCTAGTGACTGGGAAGATTATTAGTGTCCTATTTTTGATCATGTTCATAAAACTTTCCGACACCGCTGACGCATTACTACCTGAATCTAGAAGTGCATCTACCATTTCTTTGCCAACTTTAATTTCAATAATTGGCTGCACATTTACCATTTCCTTCCGTTCTAAGTATTTCTCCCTTAATAAATCATTTTCTACGTCTCGTCCCTTCTCTTCCAATTGTAGCGTACACCTATCCTGTTCTATCCATCCCTCAATCTCATGTTCATCCAAAAATAATTCATTAAATATTTCCTTCGCCAGAAATTTATTCCTTCCCTTTTTTAAACCTCTAGCAGTTTTAAATTTCTCTCGTTTCCACATATGCGGCAGTAACGACCGTAACGTTCTAACGTACCAATGCCAATGAGTCACACTAAAAACACACTCCTCCTCCATATACCAATTCGTACGAACTTCGTTACACAAACTATCCCCATCCATACTATTCACTTCACCCCTCACTAAATTTTCTGTTAGTTCTTCCACACATTTCGCCGATTCACTACCGACAGCATGCACAACTTTATTGTTTTTCCCCTCCAAAATATCGACACTTGCAGCTTCAACAAAATTACACATCAATTCACTATTAAACACTTTATCTTCCTGAAATAATACATCAATGCCTAAGCCAACATCACCATAAATATTCCTTCCTCTGAGCAACTTTATCTGCGAATACACCATTTAAATCACTACATAAATTCACATCAGAAACCTTACTTTCCTCCTTCGACAAATTAACTTCACGTGAATCGCACACAACTTTATCTTCCGCTGCTACTTCCAGACTTGCTAAATTCCGCTGTGTTCGGACAAAAATTAGCACACACTGACGTTTCTGCACACTTTTCATCCAGATTAAGCCCCGATCCTACTCTACATACATTCTCACATTCATCAATAAGTTTAATTTCGCCTTCATTCGAGACTGTTGTTGTTGTTGTTGCGGTCTTCAGTCCTGAGACTGGTTTGATGCAGCTCTCCATGCTACTCTATCCTGTGCAAGCTTCTTCATCTCCCAGAACCTACTGCAACCTACATCCTTCTGAATCTGCTTAGTGTATTCATCTCTTGGTCTCCCTCTACGATTTTTACCCTCCATGCTGCCCTCCAATGCTAAATTTGTGAGACCTTGATGCCTCAAAACATGTCCTACCAACCGATCCCTTCTTCTAGTCAAACTGTGCCACAAACTTCTCTTCTCCCCAATCCTATTCAATACCTCCTCATTAGTTACGTGATCTACCCACCTTATCTTCAGCATTCTTCTGTAGCACCACATTTCGAAAGCTTCTATTCTCTTCTTGTCCAAACTAGTTATCGTCCATGTTTCACTTCCATACATGGCTACACTCCATACAAATACTTTCAGAAACGACTTCCTGACACTTAAATCTATATTCGATGTTAACAAATTTCTCTTCTTCAGAAACGATTTCCTTGCCATTGCCAGTCTACATTTTATATCCTCTCTACTTCGACCATCATCAGTTATTTTACTCCCCAAATAGCAAAACTCCTTTACTACTTTAAGTGTCTCATTTCCTAATCTAATTCCCTCAGCATCACCCGATTTAATTTGACTACATTCCATTATCCTCGTTTTGCTTTTGTTGATGTTCATCTTATATCCTCCTTTCAAGACACTGTCTATTCCGTTCAACTGCTCTTCCAAGTCCTTTGCTGTCTCTGACAGAATTACAATGTCATCGGCGAACCTCAAAGTTTTTATTTCTTCTCCATGGATTTTAATACCTACTCCAAATTTTTCTTTTGTTTCCTTTACTGCTTGCTCAATATACAGATTGAATAACATCGGGGAGAGGCTACAACCCTGTCTCACTCCTTTCCCAACCACTGCTTCCCTTTCATGCCCCTCGACTCTTATAACTGCCATCTGATTTCTGTACAAATTGTAAATAGCCTTTCGCTCCCTGTATTTTATACCTGCCACCTTCAGAATTTGAAAGAGAGTATTCCAGTTAACATTGTCAAAAGCTTTCTCTAAGTCTACAAATGCTAGAAACGTAGGTTTGCCTTTTCTTAATCTTTCTTCTAAGATAAGTCGTAAGGTTAGTATTGCCTCACGTGTTCCAACATTTCTACGGAATCCAAACTGATCTTCCCCGAGGTCCGTTTCTATCAGTTTTTCCATTCGTCTGTAAAGAATTCGCGTTAGTATTTTGCAGCTGTGACTTATTAAACTGATAGTTCGGTAATTTTCACATCTGTCAACACCTGCTTTCTTTGGGATTGGAATTATTATATTCTTCTTGAAGTCTGAGGGTATTTCACCTGTCTCATACATCTTGCTCACCAGATGGAAGAGTTTTGTCAGGACTGGCTCTCCCAAGGCCGTCAGTAGTTCTAATGGAATGTTGTCTACACCCGGGGCCTTGTTTCGACTCAGGTCTTTCAGTGCTCTGTCAAACTCTTCACGCAGTATCTTATCTCCCATTTCGTCTTCATCTACATCCTCTTCCATTTCCATAATATTGTCCTCAAGTACATCGCCCTTGTATAAACCCTCTATATACTCCTTCCACCTTTCTGCCTTCCCTTCTTTGCTTAGAACTGGGTTTCCATCTGAGCTCTTGATATTCATACAAGTGGTTCTCTTCTCTCCAAAGGTCTCTTTAATTTTCCTGTAGGCAGTATCTATCTTACCCCTAGTGAGACAAGCCTCTACATCCTTACATTTGTCCTCTAGCCATCCCTGCTTAGCCATTTTGCACTTCCTGTCGATCTCATTTTTGAGACGTTTGTATTCCTTTTTGCCTGCTTCATTTACTGCATTTTTATATTTTCTCCTTTCATCAATTAAATTCAATATTTCTTCTGTTACCCAAGGATTTCTATTAGCCCTCGCCTTTTTACCTACTTGATCCTCTGCTGCCTTCACTACTTCATCCCTCAAAGCTACCCATTCTTCTTCTACTGTATTTCTTTCCCCCATTCCTGTCAATTGTTCCCTTATGCTCTCCCTGAAACTCTGTACAATCTCTGGTTCTTTCAGTTTATCAAGGTCCCATCTCCTTAAATTCCCACCTTCTTGCAGTTTCTTCAGTTTTAATCTACAGGTCATAACTAATAGATTGTGGTCAGAGTCCACATCTGCCCCTGGAAATGTCTTACAATTTAAAACCTGGTTCCTAAATCTCTGTCTTACCATTATATAATCTATCTGATACCTACTAGTATCTCCAGGATTCTTCCAGGTATACAACCTTCTTTTATTATTCTTGAACCAAGTGTTAGCTATGATTAAGTTATGCTCTGTGCAAAATTCTGCAAGGCGGCTTCCTCTTTCATTTCTTCCCCCCAATCCGTATTCACCTACTATGTTTCCTTCTCTCCCTTTTCCTACTGACGAATTCCAGTCACCCATGACTATTAAATTTTCGTCTCCCTTCACTACCTGAATAATTTCTTTTATCTCGTCATACATTTCATCTATTTCTTCATCATCTGCAGAGCTAGTTGGCATATAAACTTGTACTACTGTAGTAGGCATGGGCTTTGTGCCTATCTTGGCCACAATAATGCGTTCACTATGCTGTTTGTAGTAGCTAACCCGCACTCCTATTTTTTTATTCATTATTAAACCTACTCCTGCATTACCCCTATTTGATTTTGTATTTATAACCCTGTAATCACCTGACCAAAAGTCTTGTTCCTCCTGCCACCGAACTTCACTAATTCCCACTATATCTAACTTTAACCTATCCACTTCCCTTTTTAAATTTTCTAACCTACCTGCCCGATTAAGGGATCTGACATTCCACGCTCCGAACCGTAGAACGCCAGTTTTCTTTCTCCTGATAACGACGTCCTCTTGAGTAGTCCCCGCCCGGAGATCCGAATGGGGGACTATTTTACCTCCGGAATATTTTACCCAAGAGAACGCCATCATCATTTAATCATACAGTAAAGCTGCATGTCCTCGGGACATTCGAGACTAGAAACGCGTAAATTTCTTCCTCCGAAGTATCAATACCAGTAGCTTTTACATCATTACATAAATTAGCATTACTCTGTTCCTATAAACAGAAACCATCTACCTCCGCTGATACATTTTTAACTGCAACTGCTGGTGAGACCAGTGCTAAGCCTCCCTTAGTAACATTGACGCTTTCCGTCGAAACGCAATCACCATCACTTGCAGTTGCGGTGACCAAAGCTACGCCACCTTCACTAACATCGACGCTTTTCGCTGATTCACAAATACTTGCTACTACAACACCTTCCTTACTGCAGTTGCTACTATTTCCTAATACGTCTACAGAACTCTTCACACAATTTGGTTTCACAAAATTCATCTCCTCTTTAACTTCTTTTTGAACCACTGAATCTTTCCATTCATCACCATTCACACACTCATTCATTACACATTCATAGCTTACACCATTCCCCGCAAATTTATTCCCATTACTTTTACTTAAATCTCTTACAAATCTATGTTTCCACCGTTGGCGCCTGCTTTTATTGAAAGAGCTACCTATATAGCCTTCCTCTTTAACATACTCCATATTACATATTTGTTGCCTTTCTCCAAACCTATCAACATTTCTATCATTACCATTATCTCTAGTCCGTTTCATCGCCTGTTCAGTTCACCATCCCTGGACTTGAGATGTGGCGAACACAGTTTTCCGGCCGGTTGTTACGCGACTGCACTTCGCCCAAATTTCCCCCGTCAAATCTGCGTTCTTTGCTTGGGTCCCGTCCACGGAAGCAGCCAAGAAACTTACTGGGTGATGTCTTCCGTCATCTGTGTAACTTTTCACAGATCTGGTATTTGCCAAGGGATATTTATAACCGGCGTGACCTGTTGGGAGGCTAGCGATTTTAAATCACTTTTTATCTGTTGCATTTGTTTTTTAAATTCATTTTCACTAGTAACACTGGACTCTATTTTATGTTTAATTTTGCCCTCTTCTTTCTCCCCCTTACCTACGCGACTGTCACTGTCACTAATTGCTAAATTCGTATTGCTTTTATGAGCATCTTGCGCTTTTATACAGTCGCTTACCTTGCCCTCAAGTTCCATCTGTATCTTATCCATTTTTCCACTAATTCGATTTTAGATTTTACTATTACAACTTCGTCTGTAATTTTCCCTATGTCCACTCGAACACATTTTAATTTATCATCAATTGATTTTTCAAGGTTACCCATAATTTGTTCAACTTCCTGTTTCATAGCAGAACCTATTTCAGTTCACATTGTACCCATATCAGTCCGAATTGTATCCGTGACAGTTTGCAATGAGCCCATATCTGTTCGCAATGTACCCATATCTGTTCGAATCGTACTGATATTATTTGCCATTATATTCGTATTATTTCCCAATCCTTGGATCATTTGCATTAGCTGAGACATCATATCTAGCCCATATTCATTCCCCTTGCCTGAATTCCTACTAGTTACACTTTCGCGCTCTGATTTCGGACTAACCGGCTCACTTCCGTTTTCAGAATTACACATACTAGATGACTGTTTTATATTCGCGAGATCTACAAGTGGAGCTTGAACTTGAGAGTTAAACACTATCTCACTATTTGTGCAGGCATTTATCTGACCTGAGATGGTCCCCTCTGCCATGGTGATGCCGTCAGTAGTAGTGGAAGTCGACACTGAAGACTGCCCTGGAGTACTCGAAGACACTGTCGTCATACTGCTGTTGATCTGCGTCCGCCACTGGAGAAGTCGCCTGACGTAACTGTAGCTGCTGCAGGTTACCGCGTGTTCCAACCGTCTGCGATACCGTTGTCCGTTAAACGTGCTAACCGCTACTGTTACCTGCACTCATCTTATTTAGACTCTGAGCCACCACGCAAATTGCTTTTAACGTGATAGATTAGGACCTCTATCGATAGCATGAGTTGTGAAAATTACTGTGTAATGTCACTATTTCCAGAAACCTACTAGTGGAAAAAAAACGATTCAGACTGTGTTTTGTGACAGGTTCACTCTACAGAAATCTCTACCGAACGAGAAACCTCCAATTGCGGGCTTTCAAAAATAAAAATAAAATAAAATAAAAAACGGTGGCCCTCAGCTACATAGCCTCAGACTCAGAGTTGAAATATTAAAAGTTTTGGCTTGTTTCGGTGCCTAGGGGCTGGGATATGTAGTTTCCGCATTACAAGCCAAATGCTGCTGAGTCAACAGTATACAATGTGAATATACACATGAATCGAATGGTCCAAAGTGCTTATCACTCGGTAATTGCGAATTTTGCATGTAACATAGAAATTTATAAATGAAAGATTGCAATTAAATAATATCTGCAGGTACTATTTTTAACGATTTTAAATGATGAGTACGATATCAGAAGTACCTTTAAAAATGCCGTGTATTACTGCAAAACACTTATTGGTGTCGATGGTCCAGCAATTAAATAAAATATGAGTTGAATAACAGGGAAACAATAGATTCCTACTACACGTAATTAGTTATGAACAACTACACAGCTCGCGAGATATTCACTGTTAAGCGCATACTACGTCTTCACTGCAGAAGCCACGGAAATCTCACAAGTGCACAAGTCGGCACTACGAAATATTTCCTCTCCCGCGAACACGCGCAAAGTGTTCAACACTCTCCAAGTATTTCCAGCGACCGTCCATCGCGCCTTCCTATCCAGCACTTCCCCGTGTCCTGTGCGACCTGATACTGCTCCCCCACCTTCCATACAGTCTCTCCATTGACTTCGGTAGTCGACTACGGTAGTAACGAGCGTTGTGATTGGCTAGAGCGCTCCCGCCATGTCTTCAAGGCAACGCACATTCACAAACATATTGAAACTCATACGAATTATTGGATTTACATTTAAATAACTTGAAATTAAATTAATATTCCTACGGCTGGACCATAAACACGCTGTAACATATATTATTAAATACACAAACTAATCAAATAAACATATTTCAAAGGAATAGAAACAAATTTAGGCCAGTAGCCTAATGTCTCTGTGCTTTCTAAAACACAGTAAATATTTGACCAATTTCTTCATGAATGCTATATATCGGTATAAACAAAGACATAGACGAATAAATAAATTTATAAGCATGCTGCTACCGTTTTTTCGTGTAACTGTGGAGTACTTATGGCCTGATGCGATCAATAGTAATCGGCCACTTTGACCTCCAATAACTCATGCGCTATTCAAGTCACATGCCTGTAATTAATACCAATTTAGGTTTACACTATTATCTTTCTAAAGACACGTCGATCGACAAAATTGGAAGAATCGTTTAGATTTTGGAAATTCTTTTCTGGGTGTTACTTGTATAATTTACAGTCAGATACTAAACTTTAAACTAATAAAGATATTGAAAATCTGACTACACCATCAGAATCATTGTGCAAATAATGGTAATGTACATGTTTCCCTTTAAGGTATCATGATTCCTCTGGCTATTATTAATTTTTACATGAACTGTGAAATGTCTGCCATTATAATTTCACAATGTCCGCCATCTTTGGCATTCTCGGCATACAAATCTCCTTCATCGACACAAACCCCATTCCTCTACACAGCGTCAACATGGAATTCCCAGCTACGTGGTTGGCCTGGACCGCGCACTGGAGCTGCCCCTCTTGCTCCGGCTATGTCCGGCACCACGCGGTTGCTGACGAACCCCGGCTTGCCGAGCGGCCCCTGCGTGGTCACGCCAACTCCGAACTTGGAATATTTTCAGGGCGCCACAACTCGACCATTACCTCCCAACTTGTCCGTCCTATTTTAGAGTACTGCTGCGCCGTCTGCTATCCTTATCGAGTAGGATTAACGGTGTACATCGAGGAAGTTCATAGAAGGGCTGCACATTTCATATTATCGCCAAATAAGGCTTTGGGGCGGACATAATTAAAACAAAATCCTTTTCTTACGGCGGAATATTCCCACGAAATTTAAATCTCGAACTTTCTCCTCCAAATGCGAAAATATTTTGTTGACGCCGACAAAACAATCATGAAATAAAACAAGAGGAATCAGAGCTCGCACAGAAATAGGTGTTCGTTTCTGTCGCGAGCTGTTCGACAGTGGAATAATAGTTAGTGTGAAGGGGGTTCGATGAACCCCCTTCAAGGCACTTAAGTGTGGTTCGCAGAGTATCCGTGTAGATGTAGATGTGAATCATTTTCCATCCTGTCCAGCTTTCCTACGACAACAGCTGCCGCTCCACTCAGTACCCACCTCTCCTTACTGTGGGAGGCGCTGGATTTGGGAGGCGGACGTGTCAGATTCATTAAAGAAACCCGTAATAGTTAGGCAGTCCAATCAACCCCGCCCTTTAACTACCACAATTCCTATGACACAGCAGACAATTTATGGACGAAATTATGATATAACCGTGTTTGTGGTCAGTTTATTTCTGCTAATAGAAGTGAAATTCAACTACTAAATAATACAAAGAGTATGGTATCACAAAGTGATTTATTGCGAGAATTCGAGAAGTATTACAAGATACAAGTATTTAATGGAATATAAATGAGGACAACTTAAGTGGATAATGAGATGAATTTGCGCTCAAGAGAGGGATGAACTATCACGTTATACAGTCCTACAAACTTTGTGAGAGTATGCCTTAACATGTTACCCCTGACTATTACGAACACTATCGATTGGAAATGAGAGCCCTTGATACAGATGACACATGCAAACTGCGGTTATGTGTGACAAGGCGACAGTGTAAGATGGGAGGGGTTAAATTAATTGGACTACTGCATTGGTGCTGCAAACATACACTGAAGAGCCGAAGAAGCTGCTACATGCCTAAATGTCTTGTAGCGCCCTCGCGAGCACACAGAAGTGCTGCAACACGACATGGCATAGATTCGAGCATTGTATGAAGTAGTGCTGGAGGGAATTGACACCATGAATTCTGCAGGGCTCTCCATGAATCCGTAAGAGTACGAGAGGGTAGAGATTTGTTCTGAACAGGACGTTGGAAGGCATCTCAGATATGCTGAATAATATTCATCTCTGGAGAGTTTGATGGCCAGCGGAAGTGTTTAAACTCAGACTGTTCCAAGAGCCACTCTGTAGCAATTCTGGACGTGTGGTGTGTCGCATTGTCCTGCTGGAATTGCCCAAGTCCGTCGGAATGTACAATGGATATGAATGGATGCAGGTGATCAGACAGGATGCTTACGTACGTGTCACTATCAGCGTCGTATTTAGACCTATCAGGGGTCCCATATCACTCCAACTGCACATGCTTCATACCATTACAAAGTCTCCACCAGCTTGAAGATTGTCCTACTGACATGTAGGTTCCATGGATTCATAACGTTTTCTCCATACCTGTACATTTGCATCCACTCGATAAAATTTGGAACGAGAGCCGTCCGACCAGGCAACGTATTTCCAAAATTCAACAGCTCAGTGCCGGTGTTGCGGGTCCAAGCGGCTTTGTGGCATGAAGTTATCAAGGGTACACGAGTGGGAATTCGGCTCCGAAAGCCAATATCGATGATGTCTCGTTGAATAGTTCGCACGCTGACACTTGTCGATTTGCCAGCATTGAAATCTACACCAATTTTCGGAAGGGTTGCACTTTTGGCACATTGAACAATTCTCATCAGTCGTCGTTGGTCCAGTTCTTGTAGGATATTTTTCCGGCCGCAGCGATGTCGGAAATTTGAAGTTCTACCGAATTCTTGATATTCACGGTATACTCGTGAAATGGTCATACGGGAAAATCCCCACTTCATCGCTACCTCGGAGATGTTGTGTCCGACGGCTCGTGCGCCGTCTGTAACACCAAGTTCAAACTCACTTCAGTCTTGATAGCCTGGCATTGTAGCAGCAGTAACCGATCTAGCAACTGCCCCAGGCACTTGGTGTCTTATATAGGCGTTTCCGACCGCAGTGCCTTATTCTGCCTGTTTACATATCTCTGTATTTGAATACTCTTGTCTATACCAATTTCTTTGGCACTGCAAGACTGGCCACGGGCCGACAGCTCGGAGCGCAGGGATGATATTGCAACTGCTCTCACTGGTGGTCTGTGCCTGTGGATGAAGACTCGCCCGAAATAGTGCGAGCGCAAAACGACAAACAATGCCGACTTTTGTCACTAAGTGGTGACAGACTGGCTACTGTAACAGTAATGCTTCTGACTCTTGGGACCATCTTCACTCTTGCTGACCAGAAGTGAAGAATTCTAACGTTCGCTCTGGCGGTCCAGAAGCGAAACACGACCGATGTTTCTGGCCGTCCAGAAGCCAATTCCCTCGGAACTCCTCACTTCGCGTTCACACCGAAAGATTAGGGCCTTGTTCCCAGCGCGTAGGAAAATCTTCAATCGTGGGAGGACACAGTAACAGCTTCCAACAATACTCTTAGATTCTGCTGCTCCTTTCTCCTCCAAACCATTACAAAAATTATTCCTCCTATTGCGGGTCGTCCCGCTGTATTCGGAGTGCACTCATTTACGTCAGGACACGTCATATCGGTCCGCCAATCGCATGGCGTCGTTTCTCTCTATGCGCGGGAAAACGTACGCCTGAAACTGCGTCTGGCCGTGGTGTAGGTGGGCGCCGTACTGTCCCTCGGCAGACGAGACATTAAAACTCAATCGACGCACAGAATTCAGTCGTCCGGCGTCGTGTGGCAGGCGAACGCCGGGCCACCAGTGCACTGAGACAACTTGCGAGGCACCGGCGCCGACGTTGCCCGAGTCCCGGACACTCTGCTCGCCTCGCTGCAAAAGACAGAAACGCCGCGCACCCGTGTGGGGTGCCGAGCGGGCTGCACTCTGCTCTTGTCGCTCAGGCAGCCGTGCCGCCACACATCGCCCGACATCTAATAAAGTGAACCAGCACCGTCACCCTGTTACTATCAAGAGAAATTCAAAGCTCTCATTCCAGATTTCATTGCTCCAATGACCTGAGGCACTTAATGAGGAAAAGTTGAATAAAAAGAAAATGGAAGGAGACAAGCCACAAGAGCTTGGCGTCTTTCAGAGCCCCTCACTCACAAAACTTTGTTTTTATGTAATGACTGGCTCACTTAGCGTTAGATTAGTGTGTCATTTACATAAACTATCTGCGAAGCTGGAGCTTACATTACTTCTTTATCTGATCGGAGAAAGGCAGCAGGGACTCAAAAAGGTAGGTGGAATAGGTAACGATCCAGGTAGCTTCTTTTTCCCACTACGACATCTCAGACTATGGGCTTATGCTTAGGGATACCACACAAACTCGACGAGCAAGTCATCCTCATAAATGAAAGTTGGGCACGTGGCAGGAGACCGTGCTGGAGATTGCTGTTAATTATACCGGGTGATCAAAAAGTCAGTATAAATTTGAAAACTTAAGAACCACGGAATAATGTAGATGGGCAGGTAAAAATTGACACACATGCCTGGAATGACATGGGGTTTTATTAGAACAAAAAAAAAAAAACAAAAAAAAAACATAGTTCGCAAAATGTCCGACAGATGGCACTGGACAGCACAACGACAGTGACTGCGCATTTCAATCGTGTATAAAAGGAGCTGTAATGAGAGAGATAATCAAATGCGCAATCAGATGCAGCATGAAAAGGCGCTTTTAGTTGTAATGTCTCTTGCAGCGGTCTCTCCACGATATTTTCAGAAATTTTATAAATTATATAACTCAGTACATATCTCGAAATATCTCTTCTTATCTTACCGATTATCAATGCAAAGTAGTTTCAAGCCCAATTATTCCTTGGAGCGTCCATTTACTCCATGGAATAGCTTCTCTGCTATCTATGTTTTCTCTTAGCAAAAAGAATAGGGGACTTCTTGCCGATTAGTCGCGAAAGAAGGATGTATATGTATGTATTGTTGAGCTAGTCGGCATCTTGATGAGATTCGGTATGAGAAGGAATTTAATACACGAACTAAACTAAAGTAAGTGTGTTGGCGTATTATTTAACGGATTATTATTATTGACAGTGTCTGCTTACTACGCTGTGTTGCACGGGATCAGTGGGGAACGTCTGATTTACACTGGACGTTTTGTATGCTCAAGATATCCAGTTACTTCAAATAAATAGGCTAACACGGTCTTACCAGCAGATCTCCGGTCTTCCCCATGTGATCACCGAAAGTTAATAATTATTACAAATGTTTCCAGGAGATCGACTGACAATTTTCGTCGCACCGAGACTTCGAAATTGCTTCACTGCCTTATGGAATTTAAGTTAAGCTCAATTTAATCAGGATAGAACAGTATTGAACTGTGTGAATGTGATAAGCCTGCTTTGTCAATGAAAATTCCCTTAAAATACGCATGTTTTCTACTATCCTGATCAGTGAAGCTAAATCAGGCCGGTGTGAGAGAGGTTCTTTAAATTTTAGAAATATTAAATTTGGCTTCACTGTGACAGGACACATTTTTGAGCATTACTTAAACATTGTGTGAATTTTATGTTGCATGTGCACGAGAGAAAAGAAGACGAGGCCTGTTCCAGAAGTCACAATTTCGCCACAACCTACGAGAACGTCGTGCAGGCCAGACAATATACAATTACATTTTTGTGGATAGAAATTTAGAATAACTATTTAAATGTCTATCGGTTTGAATCAGATTCATTAAGTGAATGTTGAGCTGAACTTTAGACAAGAAGTGTTTATTATAAGTGAGTATTATGCAAAATTTAGGTCAGTGACATTATTAACCCAGATGCGAGTGACTTTATATATTTGTTGTTCGGTGTATTAATGGTTCTTACTAGGGCGGCTTATAAAATGGCAATGCAACAGCAGAGCGAATCACAACAGCCCTCAGCTGTTTCTGAGGTTAGTGAAACATTAGACGCTAGCTTAACTGAAGTAGTGCCTAGCGGCAGCAGTAGTCAGGCCCCACAACAAAGCTTAAGTGTTTCGATGTCATCTGAGTAGGACGAAATAAACCCATTGACTGTAATCATGCAGCAGTTAACACTGTTAGCCAAAAATGTAACAGACTTAACTAAAGCGCAAATAGAGACTAAAAGGGAAATAAATGAACAATTAGCAGCCAATAAAGTGGAATTAAATAATGAATTAGTAGAGGGTTTCCAGAAACTTGACGATAAATTAAATAAAACTACGGAAGAATTGAAAATTCAGAATGAAAAGACAGAATTAAAATTAGCTGCTCAAATTGAGCAAGTCACTCAGCAGTGTAATGAAAATGCGAAGAAGTTACGCCTAGAGCTAACTGAGTATGTTGCTACTAAGCTTGATACTATTAAAGAGCAGGTCGAGTCAATCCCACAGATAGTTCAAGCACAAGAACAGATGCAATGTTCTATCGCAGTAATTCCGGTATTAGTTGAAGTTCAAGATGAGTTAAAGCAACAAGTAAACGAGATGTCAGCA
This sequence comes from Schistocerca americana, assembly GCF_021461395.2. NCBI lineage: Eukaryota > Metazoa > Arthropoda > Insecta > Orthoptera > Acrididae > Schistocerca > Schistocerca americana. Next base: position 1,101,567,405 of record NC_060120.1, on the reverse strand, counting down.
GATATGCAGGATTTGAGACAATCACAAGACAAGATCCCGAACGACATCCAAAATTTGGATAAATCCATAAATAACATAAAGGAGAGACAAGACGAGGTTGATCATAAGGTAAACATTCTCGCGGGAAAATTCTCGCAGTTAAGTTTAGAAAGGAAAAGCATTTGTTCAGACAAAACTAAACATACGGCCAGAGCAGCTATACAATCTATGACCGAGAGATCTGCAGAAGATTTGCTTAACAAAAGTTTACGAGAAGCCAAAGAACAACTAGGCGAAGAACTACAACAGAACAACGGGAAGAAAACATTGAGAGATCTTTAAATTTATCTCGAGAAGATTTGTGTCCCACGCAAGGATATGAACCCATGACAAGATCCATCAGTGAAGCTACATTATTTACCCGATCAAGTACAGGCAGGGACATTAGTGCCCACGTTCGTTTTTGCAATCAACATCAATCACAACACTATGAGAGTAGTCATAATGCCTGTAATTGTAAAAGCAATACTGAGGAGAAAATGCTGAAACAACGTCAATTCCAGATCTACAACCCAGACAAGAAAAATGTACATCCCGTAGTGTTTATAAGAAGTTTTAGGGGAGTATTGCCAAAAAATTGGAGTGAGTGGCAAAAGGTTAGTCTCGTGACCGGTTATATTCAGGGGTCAGGAGCTATATGGGCATCTGATATGATATCAACTTGGGACACATATGAAGATTTTGAACGAGCATTTTTATCCAAATACTGGTCTGAAGGAGTACAAGAACGTTTAAGGCAGGAGGTATTATACCCGGAACCTTTTTCCTTTTCACGTGGGTCTTTAAAGAAATACTTTGAGAAATATATAAACAAATCGCGGTATTGGGATAAGCCTATGCCTCTACAAGACGTGATTGGTATATTAAAATCTCGACTTCCGGCCAGCATCAGAAATAGAATGCTGTATATTAATGAGCATGACCTTGACTCTTTCATGACTACGATTGACACTATAGATATGATCGACGAAGATGAACATCGGCCAAGACAACCGGTTATGCAGAGGAGAGCGATTGAGGCGCCAAACGCAAACCGGAACGAAAACGGATTTAATAATTATTATACTAGGAATAGTCAGAGATTCAACGGAAACAATTGCAACGGAAATGGAAATTTCAATAACAGTGCTGCGAGTGGCAGATTCAGAGACAATCGAACAGGTCGCAGATACAGCCCAATGTTTGGAAATGCAAGAGATTATCAGAACCAGCAGTTTTCAAATAATAATAATGCGTACGGAAATTCTGACACTCGATTTGAAGCAAATAACACAACCAGTCATCAACAACAACCAGTCATAACAGAAGTAGTAGATGATTCAAGAGGAAATTATAATCGAGATTTAAACTGAAGAGGGCCGCTTTATGCTCCGTAAAGTCGGCCGGGGAATACAAAAGGGGCAAACCTGTTTTAAACGAAATTAATTCCGTGGCAATGTTGAGATATAATGAAGGCGAATTAATGACAGATGAATTGACGAGAGACTTAGAGGCCTGTGTAGTCGAAGATAAAAGGGTTCCTGTGTCTGAGATCATCACAGAAGTGGGAGGAATTTTAACCAATGTTGTATTGGACACAGCTTCATCTACAGACGTAGTATCCGGAACTTTGTTTCGCAGAATTAGTAAAATTAAGAAAATCCCTGTCCTACCAGTACAAAATTGCCGAGTTATAGGTGCAGTGGGAGCAAAATCCAGGAACGTCAAGATACAAACGCTTATAGAGATAAAATTGGGAAATGTAGCTAAACAATGCACATTCCTTGTAGTGGAAAAGTTGTTAGTAGATTGTATTCTTGGCATTGGAACTTTGCAAGCCTGCAATTGCAAGTTGGACTTGGTAGAAGGAAAGGTGAATTTTAAAATCGAAGATCAATTTGTTACACTGATCTTACTGAGAAAGGAGGCATAGTATGAGCGATATTTCCGTGGTGCTGCTGTGCAGTTGATTTGTGCTGAAAATAATAATATGTGCCGACTACCGATCAAGTCGATTCAAGAAGAGGATTTCAGACAAACAGTCGAACAGAAGATTGCTGAGTCAGATTGCCTAACGGATAGTCAGAGGGAACAATTATTCAATACATTAACAGAATATGAGTCAGTTTTCGATGAAAAGCCCGGAATTATTAGAGGATGTGTTTGTACATTACAGATTAAGCCCCATAAGACATTTTGCCGCACACACTATCCCATTCCCTGGCGATTAAAACAACCAGTTCAGGAAGAGATACAAAAAATGTTAAACTGGAATCTTATTGAACCGTCGAACAGCCCATGTTGTTCTCCGTTGCTTGTTGTACCAAAGCCAGGAGGAAAAGTTCGATTGGTATTAGACGCAAGGGAAATTAACAAAATTATAGTACCTGTGCGCACACATCCGGAGAACATCGATGAGTTAATACAGAAATTTCAAGATGTATCCTATTTAACCAGTATCGATTTGAGAAGTTCGTTCTGGCAAGTCCAGTTAGACAAGGACTCAAGAAAATATACTGCTTTTATATATGGAGGGAGAAGCTATCAGTTCAAGGTCGTTCCGTTTGGTCTCAATATCAGCTCTGGAGTTTTTATTTCTGCGTTGGACTATGCCCTAGGACCAGAACTACGTAGTCGAATAACAATTTTTGTGGACGATCTATTAATTGCCTCTAAAACTTGAGAGGAACATGTACAACTTATTAGGAGGATTTTTGCTGTGTTCAAACAAACTGGTATAACTGCAAATCTAAAAAAATCCCAATTTTCTCTACAGAGAATTAAATTCTTAGGACATATGATTAATGCAAAAGGCATTGTTCCAACAGAAGCGAAGATTAGTGCGATAAAAAATTTTCCAACTCCAAGAAACAGAAGACAACTGAAAGGCTTTATAGTCTTGGCTTCATTTTTTCGTCGATTTATTAAAACTCAAGCAATGAACTCTGAAGCACTAAACCGGCTCCTGAGGAAAGATGTACCATGGCAATGGTCTAATGATTGTGAAAAGGCTTTTTGTGAAATTAAGGATCAACTGATAAATGCTCCATTATTATACCACCCTGATATGAATGTCGGATTCTGTTTAGCCACTGATTCATCAGATGTGGGATTAGGATCTTGTTTATTTCAAATTAGGTACATCGATGGTGTAAAAACCTTTTGTCCAATTGCATTTGCTAGCGGAGTTTTATCCACCTGTGAAAGAGCATATACCACTACGGAATTGGAAGCTTTAGCAGTTATTTGGTCTTTGAAAAGGTTTAATTATTATGTATATGGCTCAAGGATAGCCGTTTATTGTGACCACCAATCACTAACCTTTTTACAAACTTGTAAGTTGCTGCATCCTCGCTTGTCAAGGTGGACGCTGGCGCAGCAAGAATATCAGTTTCAAATTATTCATGTAGCCGGAAAAGAAAATATTATAGCTGACGCGTTGTCAAGATCTCCAGAAGGAATAACACCTGAACTGGATGTAAATAATAAGGCACAATTTCCAGTGCTTCTTCTTCAAGAAAATAATTACAAGTTATAGTATATTTATTTATGTAAGACAATGGCTCAGCTTCAGAAGAAGGATCGACGATGGAATGCTATAATACGACAATTCAATCAACAAAATCCTATGGTCAATTTGGAATACTACCGGCTTGTGAATAACATTTTATTTTTTAAATCTGGGAAGGCTGAGAATCCAAAGTGGTGTGTCTTCATACCCGAAGAATATGAAGAACGATTAATTTGGTTTACACATTTGACCTGGGGTCAGTTGGTGTTGTTAAGTGTGCTAATAAGATTAGATATTATTGTTACTTCCCAAATATAAGGCGAAAAGTGCACAAAGTCATCCAGAAATATTTTCTCTGTCAGAAGGCTAAGCCGGATAACAAGGGAAATAAAATTGCGCTTCACTCAATAATACCTGAAGCACCAAGATCACTTATATCATGTGATATTTGTGGACCACTTCCTAGAGCCAGAGGTGGTGTTAAGTACATTATTGGATTCTGTGATGTGTTTACAAAATATGTTAAACTATATCCTATAAAATCAGCAACTGCAAGAGCTGCCGCAGTAAAGTTTGTAAATGGCTACATTCCTCATGCAGGGATTCCAAAATCTATAACCTCCAACAATGCGAAGATATTTACTGGATATTTATGGAGAAAATTAGTATCACAACTAGGAATAAAACAGATATTTACATCTTGCTATCATCCACAAGGGAATTTAATTGAACGGGTTTTTCGAGAACTGAACAGATTCATGTGAACGTACTGTCATGATAAACAAACTACCTGGATAAACTATTTGACCGAGTTTGAGCAGATTTATAATAATTTACCTCATAGTTCTACAAACTTTACCCCGAATGAACTGATGTTCAGAGATAACGAAAGAAACATTTGGGTAGATAACTTGCCTAAACTCGAGGACACCAAAATGTCATGGGAAGAAAAAATTCGCAATGCTCTCATTAATATTACGGAGAAAGCAAGACAGCGAAAGGAAATCCATGACAGAAACATCAAACGGATTCAGACTTTCAATATAGGACAAAAAATTCTTTTAAGAAGACACATCAAGTCATCAAGGTTGAAGAAGACCATCAGAAAATGGAATCTAATTTATACAGGTCCATATATAATAGTTGATATACCGAATCCTGGTGCGTATTTATTAGCACATCCGGATTCTGGAAGAATAAAAGGATTATTTCCCCATGTAGACCTAAAGAGGTACTTTTAAGAAAAGTGTTTCAAATTAAATGAAAAGTATGTATGATGTATTTGGGTGTTAAAACTGAAGTGCGAAGGACAGTATGCCTCAGCTACTGTGATAGGTTAAATGACAGCATGCCAAGCATCTGTGATAGCTCAATGAACAGTAAGCGATTGCTTCTGTGATAGTATAGGAACATTTAGAAAAGTAAGTGGAACTGTAGCTACTGCTGCTGTGAAGACTTACGGTTTATCTGTCTACACGATGATCACCAAAGAAGCTCGTGCGTGTGAAATAATATACATTCAGGGGGTCTTAACCTCCAGTGAGAATAAGTTTACTGAAACTATATGGTCGAATACGGCGCTTGCGTGTGAAGTTAGTGTTTGTAAACTGACAGTTCACAGGAGAACAAATGAACCGCGTTAGGAAATTAGAATCGATTGCTACTGTCCACAGATATAAAGACTCACTGGTTTTTTTTTCTTTTTTTTTTTTTTGGTTTTTTTTTTGGCGCGAGCTAAATTCTATTCAAGAGAATTTAATTAACCAGCTTAGTGTGTGTTTATAAAATTAGAATTAATAAGAAAGTTCTTCATTTAATTTATAATAATGTGTCATTTTCCAGTTGGATTTGTTTATTGTTATATTGCATTCATATATGTTCATGAGAAAATGCGGCATTTGGAGTATAAAAGAGAAAAATTAATTTCAGCTGGAGAGGTCACGCAGCAAGACTTAATCAAACGTTCTCTTTCAGCAAAATTTCATTTTAATCATGTATGAGTAAGATATAATTTATTTTTTTTTTGGAAATTGTCTCCAATAATAAAGTTTTTAACATTCTGACATGCTATCCACATTCGCACTTGAAACCAAATTAGGAAAGATTCAGATCTACTTCCACCTGGAAAAGCCAACGAAAAATAAATAAATAAATAAATAATTAAAACCAGGATTAGAACCTTTCGGCTTACTCAAGAAGATGGATGAAATTATCCATGTTTTCAAAATTGTTTTCCGATCTGGAGTTGTGATATTGTGCAACTACAGTATCGATTAAGACACCTAAGAAGAATGGATTTTCCCATTCCTCAGATGGAAGATTGGATGGATCAGGTCCATATTTGAGTTCAAAATGAATCTGGAAAATTTCGACTAACCATTCTCTTCCAGGAATCTTTAATAGTTGACCATTCCTTAGACGAATTTCGATTGTTTCATGCCACAATCCTGAGTACCTGTTCCTGAGGTTCCTTCTGGTCTCTCAAATCTGTTACGTCTCCTGTGCGGTACGCCAATGCGACGCCTGTCCTCCGTGCCGTGTCCCATGTTCCTGTTCGATCAGTTTCACCGCAGTTCAGCAAGACATCGATGAAGAAAATTTTTCAGAAGATTGAAAAAAATTTGCATGTGTAAAGATTTTCTTTTTTTCTATGAGGCAGATTTTATCTTTCCTATGAATTCTAGATAACTCTCAAATTTTCCTATCATCTGTGATACCTAGTTGGGGTCTAAGCCTCCAGGTTTTCCGGGGTTTCCCTGTGAAGGCCAGTTCCCGAATAGGTAGACCTGATTAACAACTATATAAGTCCATCTTCCCTGGTTGTGTACGTGGGATGCGGGTATGCCCCAGTACACGTGAAAGCAACAACTAGGTATCTAGGTAACGAAGATACCAAATCTCTTTCAATTCTTGTAATCAAAAAATTCTTATTAACTTCTTAAAATTTATAGGAACGTATGTTCCACAAATTCTAACGAGTTAGCTAAGCCAATAGTTAGCTCGCAAAGTGGATACGTATCAACTTTGCTCGCTGCCAGGGGCGATGTAATGTCTCTTGCAGCGGTCTCTCCACGATATTTTCAGAAATTTTATAAATTATGTAAGTCAGTACATATCTCGAAATATCTCTTCTTATCTTACCGATTATCAATGCAAAGTAGTTTCAAGCCCAATTATTCCTTGGAGCGTCCATTTACTCCATGGAATAGCTTCTCTGCTATCTATGTTTTCTCTTAGCAAAAAGAATAGGGGACTTCTTGCCGATTAGTCGTGAAAGAAGGATGTATATGTATGTATTGTTGAGCTAGTCGCCATCCTGATGAGATTCGGTATGAGAAGGAATTTAATACATGAACTAAACTAAAGTAAGTGTGTTCGCGTATTATTTAACGGATTATTATTATTGACAGTGTCTGCTTACTACGCTGTGTTGCACGGGATCAGTGGGGAACGTCTGATTTACACTGGACGAACCTGCCGTTTTGTATGCTCAAGATATCCAGTTACTTCAAATAAATAGGCTAACACGGTCTTACCAGCAGATCTCCGGTCTTCCCCATGTGATCACCGAAAGTTAATAATTATTACAAATGTTTCCAGGAGACCGACTGACAACTTTCGTCGCACCGAGACTTCGAAATTGCTTCACTGCCTTATGGAATTTAAGTTAAGCTCAATTTAATCAGGATAGAACAGTATTGAACTGTGTGAATGTGATAAGCCTGCTTTGTCAATGAAAATTCCCTTAAAATACGCATGTTTTCTACTATCCTGATCAGTGAAGCTAAATCAGGCCGGTGTGAGAGAGGTTCTTTAAATTTTAGAAATACTAAATAGTGAAGCTGTATTATCAGAATGGGGAATGTGCTAGTTCAGCGTTATGATCCTATCGCCATAGGAAGGAGATTCGAACGGGTAAAGGTCCGTTGACATATGCAGCTGTGGCGAGAATGATTTCGAAGTTCGAAGCCATGGGTTGTTTAGACGATAGACCCCGTAGTGGCCGACCGAGCACATGGGGTAGTGCTGCTAAGACAGTTCAGGAAGAAATGGAGACTGTAGCAGCCGTCCAATGTGGCCGAGCGGTTCTAGGCGCTTCAGACCGGAACCGCGCAACCGCTACGGTCGCAGGTTCGAATCCTGCCTCGGTCATGGATGTGTGTGATGTCCTTAGGTTTAAGTAGTTCTAAGTTCTAGGCGACTGATGACCTCAGATGTTAAGTCCCATAGTCCTCAGAGCCATTTCTGGAGACTGTAGCGGGTTCATCTATGCACGGGGAAGTAGCGCTCGTGCAGTCGCACGTCGCACCGGCATTCCATACACTACTGTTTGGTTGGCACTTAGACGTACCCTCCGACGCTATCCGTACAAAATCCATCGGCATCATGAACTGTTACCTCACAATTTAGTGAAGCGGAGGACATTTACTGTGTGGGCGTTTCAATAGATGGAGGAAGATGGTTGAGTAACGTGTTGTGGATCAACGAAGCTCATTTCACGCTCCGAGGGTCTGTCAACGCCCACAACTGCATAATTTGGGCTACCGAAAATCGTAACACTGTCGTAGAAACTCCTTTGCACGACGAGAAAGTCACGGTATGGGTTGGATTTACCACATCTACCGTTATCGGGCCTTTTTTTCTTCGAGAAAAACTGCTACCGTGACAGGTGAAAGGTACGCCGATATGTTACAGAATCGCATCATCCCCAGCCTGGCTGATAAACACTTGCTGGAACGTACGATGTTTATGCAGGATGGCGCTCCACCCCATATTGCTAGACGCGTGAAAGATCTCTTGCGCGCGTCGTTTGGTGATGATCGTGTGCTCAGCCGCCGCTTTCGTCATGCTTAGCCTCTATAACTTCACATACAATCTAAGGCAATTAAAAGTCCTTTTTTGTGAACCCAACACGAACACATTCGTCATCCTCATTCCGTGCTATTATTGGCTTTGGGGTTACTTGAAGTCGCAATTGTATCGTGATCGACCGACATCTCTAGGGATGCTGAAAGACAACATCCGACGCCAATGCCTCACCATAACTCCGCAAATGCTTTACAATGCTGTTCACAACATTATTCCTCGACTACAGCTATTGTTGAGGAATGATGGTGGACATATCGAGCATTTCCTGTAAAGAACATCATCTTTGCTTTGTCTTAGTTTGTTATGCTAATTATTGCTATTCTGATCAGATGAAGCGCCATCTGTCGGACATTTTTTGAACATTTGTATTTTTTTGGTTCTAATAAAACCCCATGTCATTCCAAGCATGTGTGTCAATTTGTACCTCTCTATCTACATTATTCCGTGATTTATTCAGTTTTCAAATTTATACTGACTTTTTGATCACCCAGTAGAAGGACCTGGTCTCTACGACTTCACAGACAATCTAAGGCAATTAAAAGTCCTTTTTTTGTGTACCCAGCACGAACACATTCGTCATCCTCCAAGAAGGGAAATGTCCTTATTGCAGTGGTTTAATCCAGTTTTGGTCTTGAGCTACACACATACAGTATTGCTTACCAAATGACGATGATACATCGTGTGCAGGTGACTGATGGTCCTTTCAGATGACATTCAACACTTGATGCAGGAGATTTGCAGCAGATATTCAGCACTCGCACACTTGACAGCGCAACGAAACATTTTCATTGTTTGTGTGGCATCATCTGTACAGTGTGGCATTTTGTAGATGATGATACGCAATCATAATTATATATCACATTATACGAGACAGTTCGAAAGATCAAAACAACAACATGATAACAAGGTACCCAACAGAATTAAATAAGTTGCCACAATGGCATCGAATATTCATAAGAAATTTACACTTCCAGAATGAAACACACACACAAGAAAAGGTTTCATTTTTCTGTAAGGAAGTCACTGACAGGCAGTGTGTACGAAGTCCTCTGAAAGACGCTACCCATTGATTTGCGAAAAACTAAAGTTAAAAAATAGAATTAGGGTGACGAATTATTTAAAAAACTCATGTCAAATTAAAAAATTAAAAATGGTGTTTAGATGCTCGAGAGACACTGAAAGATATCATTGGTCCAATGCCCTCTATTGTATTGAAACTATATTCCTTAGTGATTACGGTCAAGCCGATTGCATGGGAGGCTGAAGCATGAAAAGAGCGTAGTGTCGACAGTAAACATCATCAGCGTGCGCTGGAGATACTGATTCCTTAGGTCGATGCCGTTGTTGCCATACAGGTGCAGCTCCTACTATACTCCGTTCACCATAAGAATAAAATTGACGTAAACAAACACAAACGCGATGATTGGTGAGCAGCCGTAGCTCTCGTACTCTGGTGTTGTTCCGCTCTTGGAAGTAGGTCCAACTTACATATGGGATATTTCATTACTATGTCACTGTAAATGAATCTTCAAGACATTCTGATGTGTTAACAGTCAGCAAAGTTTTACTTAATAATACTTTGGCTACGTAATTTTTATTTCAAAAATCGTTTAGAGTCACAGTCTCTGTAAGCGCTACTTGTGCTCTGATTGTCTCACCGTTCGTACGTACCGCAAAAATGGATGACACTGATTCCTGCTTTGTAGTGAAACAAGCTCGCGGATCATCGTTAATAAATAGAAACAAGTTGTTCTTAACGTTTTTCACAACATTAGAGAGAAAAATGAGCTTTGACGTTTGTTGAGAAAGACGATGTACTAAGTATAAGAGACCAACTTTCAGTTTTCCTCTTGGCGTAATCGTTAGCGATAAATGAGCGAGCTGGTTGACGTTGGTTTGAAATCAGTGGTGGTCAATAGTAATTTTTTAGCCTGTTTGAATACCTAAATCATTTAATTATGAAATTTATCAATATATGGTAATTAACACATACTTAACTATCAATTTTTCAAGGAAAATGCACGTCTTCTGGTTTCCAATTACATATCACACGCTGAATTCTGGTTTTCATTGCAAATACACATACTTTAACGATATATTATAAAAGATTGTTAAAGATTTTCGTTAAGAAAACATTACACAATTAAATGTTTTGGAGAAATATGAAAAATCATATATGAAACTTCCTGGCAGATTAAGACTGTGTGCCGGACCGAGACTCAAACTCGGGACGTTTGCCTTTCGCGGGCAAGTGCTCTACCAACTGAGCTACCCAAGCCCGACTCAGACCCCGTCCTCACATCTTTACTTCCAGCAGTACCTCGTCTCCTACTTTCCAACCTTCACAGATGAAGATTGGAAAGTAGGAGACGAGGTACTGGCGGAAGTAAAGCTGTGAGGAGGCGGCGTGAGTCGGGCTTGGGTAGCGTAGGTGGTAGAGCACTTGCCCGAGAAAGGCAAAGATCCCGAGTTCGAATCTCGGTCTGGCACACAGTTTCAATCTGCCAGGAAGTTTCATATCAGCGCACACTCCGTTACTGAGTGAAAATCTCATTCTGGAAAAATCAAATACTCTGTGTCTACTATCTTATGGGACAGATGTTCTGTCATACGACCCAGAGTGATAAGCGTCGTAGAAACACGGAAAACAATTTACACGGTTCGAGCACACTGTACAAATGCTGCCTTTTTACAGTTCTCACCGTAACACTGCTGCCTGAACCCAATAGAATTGATCTGGAGCCAAGTTAAGGGATTTGTCGCGAGAAATAACAAGACATTTAAGCTGCCAGACTTACAGGAACTAATGCACGAAGCTTTGTGACACGTCACTGTCGAACGATGGCGAAATGCAGAAAAGCGTGTCATAAAGGAGGAGGAGGCGGAAATGTGGACACTTTGGTGGCTTGGCATTCTGTTGTTGATGCCTCGTTATCAGAGTGGCAGTGTACCGCCTTCGTCGGAGTTCGATGTGGAAGATATTCAGAGACTACCAGACGACTGACTGTAATATCTTCAGTGGCTTAAGTATTTAACTACATGGTGAAATCCCAGCAGAGCGCCTTTACGCCGCACATAGCTCATGCAGAAAAATTACCCTTCTTAAAGTCAGGAGTTTTCATCACTCTCTTCTTTAATTACAACAGTATGTTAGCTAATATCGAGAGCAGGTTTTCCTTCACATCACCTAAGAAGAATATCGCCTGAGTTTCACCATTATTTCCTTCTGTTCAAAAATTAAATGACACTCGAGGCTGTATTGTTCTGTGTTCGTCTCTTTTTACGTCTTTACTACAACTGTTCACGGCAATGCAGGTCAGCAAGAACAGGTGGCTGGCCAGCGCTTTCCGAGACAAATGCGCCGGTAAAGCTGTTGGCCAGTATTATCGCCGAGTCGATGTACGCCTAACACACTGCCTAAATCGAATCCTCATTCTCGTACTTGACTGTACTCTAGAGAGATTAGCTTCTGCTCCACGTGAAACGAAATCTAATAAGGTTCCAGCAAACGCGGAAAAATACGTAGTGTAATGTTTATATCAGGTTTATATGATGAACGGAGAATAGTCGTTTACCCTTGCTGCGAAGGGGAGTTACGGGGAAGCCCCCTGTTGGTCGTGCGCCACGCAGTCTTCCGCTGCCTGCAGCTAGCACGTGCCCGGGTGTGTAGCAGTGCGGCCTGGTCTGACCTCTTGCTTTGTTCCGCCAATAATACAATGAACACAATGAAATACAGCTGCTGTCTACCATACGGCTAACTGCCTGTTATACTAACTGCAGCGCTATGAATTGCTGACGACACCGTCCTCGACGACGACTCCTGTTACGTCTGAAAACGAACTCGAAAGGCAGGGCAGAGCGCAGTACATATCACAAAAAAGAACACAAATAATCTTCTAACATGTGTGAGACTCGTTTTGGTCTGTCTTCCTACCACAGTCGCACGAGGACGCTCTGTGGCGCCTTGCACGGTTTCTCACGGCTCCCCCCGTCGGAGGTTCGAGTCCTCCCTCGGGCATTTGTGTGTGTGTTGTCCTTAGCGTAAGTTAGTTTAAATTAGATTAAGTAGTGTGTAAGCCTAGGGACCTATAACCTCAGCAGTTTGGTCCAATAGGAACTTACCACAAATTTCCAAAATTTTTACTTGCCGGCGTAGAGCGAGCGTGCGCGTTTACCTTTCGTCGGTGGCGGCACTGGCGGCTGTCGGCGCGAGCTGTGAACCTCAGAATCTGTTCTATTTATCTCTCTACTGTTAAACCCCAGGGTGATATAATTTCCTACGTCTTCCGTGAAGCCGAGACTCCAACTTGTTCCCTTGCTCATTAATTGGCGTCGTTCACGCTATTTGGCTGGAATAGCGCGTAGGTCTTTGCCCTCAAATCGCTCGCAAGCGTTAACTGTCAGTGCTCGGTGCTATTCTCCGTACTAGGATACATTTCTGTTTAACTCCTTACGAGTTAAGTCGAGCCTGTGAACAAGTGTTCATCACATGATGACTCGAAATCGTCTCAGCGCGGCGCGGGTCGCCTTGCTCAAACACTCGACGATTTCTGCAATAGAAGAGCCAATTACTCTGCCTGTAATTTGCCTATATCAAAGTTGGTGGCTACGCGGTTTCTTTCTGGCCAATCAGAGTATTTGTACTTGTTATAACTCCACCCACTAAAGTTTTTGCAGCCTATCACAGGTGTCGTTTGTTTCGTAGGGCAGAGTTTAACTTGTGGTACGTAATACTGAGATAAACAGCGTTTTCTTTCACGCGAGTTTTAACACAGGTGGCTACAGTGAGTCACCAATGTTGATTTTCTGCAGACGTTTATCTGCCATCTCCTACCATGTTCCTGTAACTGTAATTGTTTCAGGAATTTACTGTAAGGTGTGTTATTTGTTGGACACCTTACAATCATCCTTGGATAATAAAACTCCTATCCTCCGAGGCTGTTGCACACTGAGAAGGTGACATGGTGACATTGCACTTGTTTTGATCAGCTGGGTGTTCCTCCCCCCCCCCCCCCCCTCGCCACCATTACAGGTTGTACACTGTAACTCAGTGATCTTCTTTGGGGGATGACAAGGATTCTTGATCTTCTGTCATATCACACATATTCTCCTTCAACTTCTATTCGGGCTATATGTCCATTATGTTAGTGCTTTCGTTACACGCTGGTCGTAGGTTGTGTTCCAAAAATGAACAGCATAGAGACAGAAGTGATGTAGCTTTCTGCAGGACCTGACCATCATTTTGCAGGACAGTGCTCAAGCACCTACAGTCCAAATTGATACTGATTTGTTTGATTGATGGGGCTGGTAAGTGCTATACCACCTACTGCACTCCATGACTTTAAGCCCTCGTAAGTCCAACTCCGTTCCTAAACTGAAGGAAACACTTCACTGCATTCGCTTCAGAACTGCTACAAATTCGTCGGGCAATAGACCGTGCCGCTCGAACTGAACACAACTGGCACTGCTATGAGTGTCCCACGACTTCCACATCGCTGGCAACGGGTTATACACAATACTGGTGACTACTATGAAGGTTAGTAAAACTTTGAAACACGTATCTATTTTGTACGAGCTGTAAATAAATAGTTGCCACTATTAAAGGTCCAACCATCACATATTAAACACTGACTACCTCTCAGACCCAGCATGGTAATATCCTCGATGCAGGTTGTCATATTATGCGAGGTACCAGGCTTGGGAGGTGCACATGTCACGCAGATTCATTAAAAAAATGCGTATTTATTATTTCAGTACATTCAACCACCCCCCCCCCCCTCTTTAAGTACCACAGTTCCTATCACACAGCAGACAATTTATGGAGGAAAATTATGATATGGTTCTGTTTGTGCTCAGTTTAAGAGCTGTGCCTTCGACATAATTCTGCTTATGATAATTTTATAGCTGATCACCCGTATCTGGCGAAGGACCGTGATAATAAAGGTGAAATTGAACTACTAAATAATAGAAAGATCTTGGTATCACAAAGTGATTTACTGCGAGATTTCCTAAAGCATTACAAGGCACAAATATTGAATGGAATATAAATAAGAACATTGTAACTTGGGAAATGAGATGATGGCTTAATTCTGGTACAGGAATGAGATCGACTATCACGTTATAGAGCCCTACAACTCTTGTGAGTGAGAGTCGTAACAGATTACCCCTGATTATTACGATCAGTATCGATCGGGAATGAGAGCCCTTGAGGCAGACCACACATGCACGCCACGGCTGTGGATGGTAACAAGGCTACAGCGCAAGCTGGGAGGGGAGGAGGAGGAGGAGGAGGAGGAGGAGGAGGAGATTAGCGTTTAACGTTCCATCGACAACGAGGTCATTAGAGACGGAGCACCAGCTCGGATTAGGGAAGGATAGGGAAGGAAATCAGATGTCCCCTTTCAAATGTACCATCCCGGCATTTGCCTGAAGCGATTTAGGGAAATCATGGAAAACCTAAATCAGCATGGCCAGACGCGGGTTTGAACCATCGTCCTCCCGAATGCGAGTCCATTGTGCTAACCACTGAGCAACCTCGCTCAGTAAAGCTGGGAGGGGACAAATCAATTAGACTACTCCACTGATGTTGCGAATACGTTACCACCTGTAAGACTGCGCGTGTGCCGAAAGCTCGGAGCAAATAAAGGTTCAAATAGCTCTGAGCACTATGGGACTTAACATCTGAAGTCATCAGTCCCCTAGAACCTAACTAACCTCCACACATCCATGCCCGAGGCAGGATACGAACCTGCGACCGTAGCGGTCGCGCGGTTCCAGACTGAAGCGCCTAGAACCGCTCGGCCACTCCGGCCAGCAAAGGTCGGAGCACGAGGGTAATGTTGCAGCTGCTCTCAGGAGTGGCCTGTGCCCATGGATAAAAGACAAACTCGAAATAGTGAGGGCGCAAAACGACAAACAATACCGACCGTCGTCACCAAGTGGTAACAGACACGCTCTGCGCGGACTGCTGTGAAATTAATACTTCTGACTCCTGCGATCACCTTCACTCTGACTATCCAGAAGTGAAGAACTCTGTGACGTTCACTGTCGTGGTCGAGGAACGAAACACGACCGATCCCTCTGGCCATCCAGAAACGAATTCCCTCTGAACTCTTCACTTAAAGATCACCGTTTTGTCCTCTCTGTGATGGAAAATCTCCAATCGTTTGAGGGCACAGAAACAGCTGCCAATCATACTCTTAGATTCTGCCTCTCCTTTCCCCTCCAAACTATACAACAAATTTTCTACCGATGGTGGACGGGTACGGCAAACGAAGACACTTAGGCCACGCAACCGATAACAGCGACCAGCTCTTATTCGATCCACTGACAAATGAGCCAGTAGAAAAAGTACCCATCGACCAGCCAACATTCATAGAGAACAACGGCCATTCAACTCCGGACCATGTCCTATATAACATAAACCTGCAAGAATCCATGGTACAGCATGAAGTTGGATCGTCGATAACAAATGACGAGCTACCAATATTATTCGCAACCACTGCGCCGACCCGCCCCCCTCTCCTCCCCCGTCACCGGTGTTACCACCTAGGCCAGGAAAAAGAAAGATCAGAAACTATAGGAGAGCACACTGGAAAAGACATTAGCAACTGGTACTTGAAGAACTAATGACCCCAGTAACCATCACAGACGACGACGACCTAGAAACAGTCAACACCAAACTCAAAACAGTACTCTAGAACGCCACAGAAGAAAGTATTCCAAAAATAAATCCAAAATTGGTAACCAACGACACCAGAGGCAGCACTTAAGGCTTTTGAGAGAGAAAGAAAAGGATATACAGAACAACTGGAACGACAAATGACCCCACTCTACAACACTATTCTAACTTAACAGTTGAATCGGCAATCCCTTGTTCATCAATTTGTCCCCGACGAAAGTAAGTTCCTTGGTGGTCGCCAGAAATCGCTGCAGCCATTAGAGACTGTACGTGGGGCCTCCAACGTCATAAGCGCCACCCATTTTTGAAGAACCTCACTGACTTCAAACAGCTCTGTGCCCATGTCCATTTAATCATCAAACGATGGAAGCAAGACCGTTGGGGCACGTGACCTTCTCCTTCCCATGTATGGACCAAGCTCTGACGACTTTGCGGCTATCAGACTCTTCCAAATGTACCTGGACTTTCCACATATGGAGCTGTATCTGCTGATCCAGACGTAGTCACAGAGTGCTCTGCTGAGAATTATGCTCGCACCCCTGTGTCTAAGAATGACTGCTCTGCCTTTCATCTCCTCAAAGAGCAGGTACAATGGCAACACCTATCTTTTGCTCCACGCCACCCTCAGCCATATAATGCTCCCTTCAGCGAGTGGGAATTTCTCAGTGCCCTAACCGACAGTCCTGACATATCCCCTGGCCCAGACCACATCCATTTATAAATGCTTAAACATCTGTCAGCAGCTTACCAGCGCCATCTCATTGCCATCTTGAACTGCATCTGAGGCAGTGGCGAAGTCCTGTTGCAATGCTGGGAAAGTATCATCTTTTCAGGGCTAAATCCCAGGAAGAACCCACTAGATGTTGACAGCTATTGTCCTAAAAGCGTCACCAACATTCTGTGCAAGCTGCTCGAATGTATGGTGAGCCGGCGGTTGTGCTGGCTCTTTGAGTCTTGGGGTCTTCTGGCTCCAGCCCAGGGTGGTTTTTGCAAAGGGCGCTACACCATCGACAATTTGATCCACCTGGAATCTGCCGTTCGATCGGGCTCCTTCTGGCGACAACACCTTACTGCCGTCTTTTTCGAACTGACGAAGGCCTATGATACCACGTAGTGACACCATATTCTCGCTACTCTGCATGACTGAGGTCTCTGGGGCCTGCTCCCGATTCTTATATAGACCTTTTGTCGCTCTGCACTTTCCGAGTTTGCATCAGTGCTCCCCACAGTGCATGCTATATACAAGAGAATGGGGTCCGGCAGGGCTCTGCCATGAGTGTCTCGCTCTTTTTAATTGCCATCAATGGTCTCATTATATACTGACGATTTTTATATTTCCTTCTGCTTCTCTTCTATTGGTGTGGCTGAACGCCAGCTGCTGGGACCTACGCTGAAGGCACAATCGTGGGCCCTCACTCAGAGCTTTCAGTTTTTGTCCATCAACACTTGTGTCATGCACTTCTGTCATCGTCGTACTGTCCACCCCATCCAGAACTGTACCTCAACCAAATACTTGGTGTAGTGGAGACTTACCGCTTTTTGGAACTGGTCTGCAACACCCACTTATCTTGGCTACCCCATCTTCATCAGCTTAAGGACAAGTGCTGGTGGGATCTTAATATTCTTCAATGCCTGAGCCACACTGACTGGGGTGCTGATCGTCCTACACTGCTGCACGATACAAAGTCCTCAAACAGACTTGTATTGACTAAGGGAGCCTGGCGCAGCGTCAGCATCGCCCTCCACACTGTGTCTGTTGGACCCTATCCATCATTGTAGAATTGAGCTCACGATGGGAGCTTTCCAAACGAGCCCACTGAACAGCATCCTCGTGGAAGCTGGTGTCCCACCATTGCAACTTCAGTGGCAACTACTACTTCCAAATTATACAAACAACATTCATAGCTCACCTCGCCATCCAAATTACTGCCTCCTTTTCCCCACCCATCTCCCACAACGACAGCCCAGAAGTGGGAATTCCTTTGCTGTTCGTGTTCAGTCGCTTCTTACTGAACTGTACTCTTCCCCTCTACCACCTTTCCTGTGGGTCCACCCTCCTTACACCTCCATGGTCCATACCTCAGCCATGGCTTCAGCTGGACATATTGCAAAACCCAAAAGACCCAGTTCCACCTCAGGCATTCTGCTGGGGATTTTTCTCTGTTCTCGGCGACTTTCAGGTTCAGAAATAGTTTACACCGATGGATCAATGGTCGATCGTCTTGTTGGTTTCGCTTACGTTCACGTTTGACATACTGAACAGCGCTCGTTGCCAGATGGCTGCAGTGTTTTCACTGCTGAGTTGGTAGCCATCTGTCGCTCTCTTGAACATATCCACTCCTGCGCCGGTGAGTCCTTCGTCATCTGTAGTAACTCCTTAAATAGCCTACAAGCTCACGACCAGTGCTTCCCGCGAAATCCTTTGGTAATGACTATCCAGGAGTCTCGTTATGCCCTTGGCAACGGTGGACGTTCAGTGACCTCCATTTGGACCCCAGGACATGTTCGGACACTGGGATATGAACTTGCTGACTGCCTGTCCAAACAGGCCACCAGTAAACCAACTCTGGCCTGCCACAGACTGATTTGTGATCGGTCTTCTGCATCAGAGTTTTCGCGACTTTGGATACTGAATGGTGCACCCTCAGAACACAGAAGGAGACGACGACTGTGTGGCAGTCATCCATGCGAGCCACTTGCAGGGATTCTGCTGTCCTTTGGCAGCTCTGCATCAATCATACGTGGCAAACACATGGTCATGTCCTCAGTCGCAATGACCCATCTCGGTGTCGCTGTGGCTCCCCTATGACTGTCGTCCACATCTTGTTGGACTACCCAATTTTAGCCATTCTACGGCGGACTTTAACCTTCCCAGCACCCTACCTACAGTGCTGGGCGCCAATGTCTCATGGCCGATTTAGATTTACATTCTATCCCTCAGGGTTTTTTTTATCATACAACCTAAAGGTGGGCGTCTCGCCTTCTCTCCACTGTCCCCATTTTACCTCTTCTTCACTCTTTCTTTGCATTTTGTTTTCCTTGGTGTTCATATTTTTCCTATGTGTTCATCTCCACTTATCTTTTAGGCTCGACATTTTAGTGTGTTGCAGAGTGGCTGGCTCATCCCTTTTTATTCTTGTGATCAGCCAGCCCAAGCCAGCTGCTCTATAATTTTAATATCTTCATCTACTTTTCCTTGTGGTGTACGTTTTGCCCTTTTTTGTTCGCTTCCTTCGTTTTCTCTTTCAGTGTGGTTCAATATTACTTTTATGCCCTATTACTTTCCCAAACTAACTGTAGGAGATGTTTTACCATGAGAATTGTTTATGCGAGGAAAAAGGGACTGATGAACCTGTAGTTTGGTACACCCTTTACACCCCAAACCAACTATCCAACCAATGTGGAACGTCGACGAACGTATCCTGTAGGAAGGTGCGGCGAAATCTGTCGTTAATGGGCTCTGGCAGCGGACTACCAATTCGAGTACCTTTGGTAACAGCACGACATCGCTTGCAGGGCCTCTCCTGGGCTCGTGACCATATCACTTGGACCATAGACGACTTTTCACTTTTTTTTTCCGCTAGCTGCTTATATTTTATGACCCACCGTCTAATTTCTTATGGTGAGTCGTATATTGCCACTTAGCCGCTGTGACTGGGTCCGGGGTCCGCAGTGACTTAAAGTAACACCACACCGGCTCCCGTCCCCACTCACACCGTTGCCCGTGTCCCGCCACGTGGAGACGACTGTAAAAGTATGTCCCAGTCGGATAAGTCCCGATTTCAGTTAGTAAGAATTGATGGTAGGATTCAAGTGTGGTGCAGACCCCACAAGCCATGGACCCAAGTTGTCAATAACGCATTGTGGAAGCTGGTGGTGGTTGCTTAGTAGTGTAGGCTGTGTTTACATGGAATGGACTGGGTCCTCTGGTCCAAACCGAACAGATCATTGACTGTAAATGGTTATGTTCGGCTACTTAGAGACCATCTGCAGATATTCATGGGCTTCATGTTACCAAACAGTGGAATTTTTGTGAGTGACGCTACGCCATGTCACCGGTTAGCGATTCGTTTGAAGAACACTCTGGATCATACGAGCGAATGGTCTGTCCATCCAGATCGTCCAATATGAATTCCATCGAACATTTACGGGACATAATCGACACGTCAGTTCATGCACAAAATCCTGCACTGCAACTGTTGTAACTGCGACCGGGACGGTTGCACGGTAGCAATGACGGAAAGCGCGGCGGGACCCGCAGAGAGACCCGCGCGCAACAACACAACGGGAGAGGACGGACACGACCAACGAAGGACACAACGAATACAACAAGATCGAACAACGGAGTCACAAGCAAACAAACATGTCTACTCGTACACAGAATAAGGACGTAAACTGTCAAACGTGAGGCGAGGTGTCAACCGACGTACACGTGATTAGACTGGCTGGCTGAACGAGAGGCAGGCGCTTAAGTACGCTATCGGGGGACCGCTATTGGCCGCTGGAACCACGTGTTCCGCTGTGGCGCCCTCACACTAAAAACGGGCCAGGAGGCGCGCGCCGCCACAGCTTACGGCGCGATGGTGCAGAGACCTTTATGGGTCTTCGACGTCCATGACGTCTGGCACGGATTCAAATTCCGCGGCGCGTGGTACCAGATCCCTCCTCCCAGAAACTTGCACGTAGGGACGGAAACGCCCCGGACGGTGAGGAGAACGGACGCCCGAGGTATCCATGACAGCCGACCCAGAGTCCAGGGCGGGGGAGGGAGCCACCAAACCACCCGGAGACGGAGAGGGCCGGCAGCAGGCCCACGGGGTGACGGCAACCGGGGGCTGGGACGGTGACTCGAGGACCACGTCCGTACCCGAAGGAGGTAGGGAAAGAGGCGGCGGAGCGAGTCCCACGGCAGCACGAGGACGGAGCTGATTATGATGGCGGTGCTCCAACCCTTTCGACGTCTGCACCGACGTCACACGCCGCCCATGGGCCGGGACGACCGTGGTGGGTGTCCAACTCGCCTTGCGCCCGTACTCGCGGGCCCACACGGCCGTGCCAGGGGCATACTGCTGCGAGGGCCGGGAGTGGGGATGGGAGGAGGATGGCAGCAGCAAATGGACTGCGACCGTCAAGTGGCATAGTGCGATATGTGCTCACAAACAGGGTGAGAGCCGACGTGGTTGGAGATGTGTCGACCGCCTTAGTCAACTGGTGTTTAAATGTGCGGACAAGCCTCTCCGCCGCGCCATTGGACAAAGGGTGGAAAGGGGGACCACGGATATGTCTGATACCGTTGGCCCGATAGAAGTAGTGGAAGGAGGACGCTGTGAATTGCGGACCATTATCGGAGACCAACGTGTGGGGCATTCCCTAAATGGCTAGAACCTGGGCCAGGGCCATGAGTGTAGCCTCCGTGGTGGTGGATGCCACGCGGACAACATATGGGTATTTGGAGTAGGCATCAACGATGAGTAACCACTTGCACCCCAAAAATGGACCCACTAAATCGATATGGATGCGATCCCAGGGCCGAAGAGGCACAGGCCAGGGTGCAAACGACTGAGGGGGGCTTGCCTGGTGACGCGCACAGACAGTGAACCCACGGACCAGGCGCTCAATATCGCCATTGATGCCAGGCCAATACACATGCCAGCGAGCCAAAACTTTCATACGGGACATACCCCAGTGCCCGCGGTGTAACAAACTGAGCACCTGAAGCCGAAATTCCAGAGGTATGACCACCCGGTGGACATCCGACTCCATGGCCAACAGAAGGACATCATCGACCACAGAGAGCCTGTGGGACAGGTGGCGCCAGGGGCTGAAATTGGACTGCATCCGACGAGTAAGATAGGATGGCCACCCGTGGACCACGTAGTTGAGATCCTGCCCCAATACAGGGTAGTGGCGGGTAGCCGCAGCAACGTGAGCAACCATAAGAGGCCGTCTGTCCAGCGCATCCTGGCAGGCGAAATCAATGTGAAAGCAGAGGACCTCCTGTTGGTCAAAGGCAGGATCGGGGCTGGCTGGGAGACGTGACAAAGCATCCTCATTAGCGTGGTGGGTGGTGGGTTTATTCCGGATGGTGTAAGCGCAATTACGTAAAAACAATGCCTAGCGCTGGAGATGCTTAGCTGTCTGCTCGGGAAGATGAGAGTGGGGTCCAAAAAGTGTAACCAAGGGTTTATGGTCCATCAGGAGGGTGAAATTTGCTCCAAGGAGATAGGTGTGGAATTTTTGGGCGGCGATCACGATCGCCAGGGCCTCCTTTTCAATCTGGGTGTAAATCCGTTGTGCTGGGGTCGACGTCTTACAGGCATAAATGATGGGCTGTTTAGAGCCATCGGCATCCCGGTGTGCCAGGACGGCCCCAATGCCGTATGCCGGCGCATCAGCTGCCACAACCAAAGGGCAGTCCGGAGAGAAGGGAGTAAAGCAAGGGGCGGACTTCAGCATCGCCTTTAAATGGAGAAAAGCCTGGTCACAGGCAGGAGTCCAAACAAAAGGTACCCCCTTGCGACGCAAGGGATTGAGGGGTTGAGCAACGGAGGCAGCCTGGGGCAAGAACTTTAAGTAATAATTAACCTTTCCCAAAAACACCTGCAGTTCAGATAAGTCCTTGGGAGGAGGCAGGGCATCAATGGCTGCGACATTATGACCCAAAGGGCAAATGCCACCTTTGCTAAGCCAGTGGCCTAAGTATTCCACTTCCGGTTGAAAAAAACAACACTTGTCCAGTCGACAGCGGAGACCAGCAGACTGCAGAACATGAAATAAGGCGCTGAGGTTTTGCAAATGTTCCTGGCGGGAACGCCCGGTGACCAAAATGTCATCCAGATAATTCACACATGCAGGGATAGGCTGTGTAAGCTGCTCCAGGAATCGCTGGAAAATGGCCGGTGCCGAAAAGACACCAAAGGGAAGGCACTTGTACTTACACAATCGGAAAGGCATGTTGATAACCCTGATGTTCTGAGATTCAGCATCCAAAGCCAACTGGTGGTATGCCTCAGCCAGATCGATCTTGGAAAAATACTCTCCCCCGGCAAGCTTGGCAAGAAGGTCTTCCTGTCAGGGAATGGGGTAAGTGTCAATGAGGGACTGAGCATTGACTGTAGAGCCGAAGTCCCCACACAGCCGAAGGGACCCATTGGGTTTCCGTATGACCACCAGTGGTGTCTCCCATGCACTGTAAGTTATAGGTTCCAGCACGCCAGCGGCCTGGAGCCGATCAAGTTCCTGCTTGACCGCAGGCCGTAAGACCACCGGAAGGGGCCGGGCTGGGATAAAGCGAGGCTGTGCATCTGGGCATAGGGTGATGTGCGCCTGAAAGCCTGAAGCACATCCGGGATCAGTGCAAACAACGACAGAAAAGCGGAGCACAGATCGTCCAAGTCCTGAAAGGGAACAGCATTGGAAACCAGCTTAATTTCGTCGGAAATTGAAAACCCAAACAGTTGAAACGCATCCAGGCCAAAAATATTCGAAGCCGACGGATGGTCGACGACAAAGAGGGTAAGGAGCCAGGGAACACGCTTGTACATCGCCTGGACGATGAACTGCCCACGAAGGGGAGTGGAACCGTCTCCGTAGGCGACCAAACGGCGAGAGGGAGGCGACAACGCAGGAGAGCCCAGCCGAGTATATGTCGCCATATTAATCAGGGATACGGTGGCCCCAGTGTCGATCTGAAAACTGACATCCTCTGCGAAAATGCGGAGCGTGAGGAAAAGCTTCCACGCTGACGGGTCATCCCGTGGGACGACCGACTGCAGAGCATGGACGGTATCTTGAGGCCCAGGAGGGGCAGGACTGGATAGAGTCAAGGGACTACGACAAACCGATCGGATGTGGCCCTCCTTGTTACACAGCGTGCAGGTTTTCCAGCGGTGGGGATAATCAGCACACGAATGTGCAGTAAAGCACTGTGGGCAAGATGGAAGTGAGCCGCGCGACCGGCGACGAGGGCCGACCGAAGGCGCCGACGCCATAGAAACGTCGGAACACGAGGAGTTCTGACGGCGCTGGCCTCTGTCGGCCGGGCCACGTCGACGTCGCGAGGGCGGAACCCGCCGCGACAAGGAGGGGTTGTCGAGTTTCAACGCCGCAGTACGGAATTACGAGTCGGGAGCCAGCTGAACCACCACATCCCGGATCAGGGAGTCCGCATACAAGGCCTTACGCTGCTGATTGGTGCACACAAAATCGCATCGACGGCTGAGACCCTGCAAGTCCGTGACCCAGGAACGATACGATTGACCAGGCTGTTTATGGTACTGGTGGAACTCCAGCCGAGAGGCGACCACATGGTAGCGTTGCCAATAATAGTTTGTCAGCAAACGGCAGATCTCCTGGAAAGAGAGAGCGACAGGATCGGACAACGGTGCCAACTTGCGGAGAAGAAAGAACGCGTCTGGAGAGGCCCAAGATAAAAACGACAGCTGCAAGGAGTCGTCCGTGACTTGAAAAGCCGTGAAATGTTGTTTCAGCCGATGTAAGTAGGTTTCCCAGTCCTCTTTAGCGTCATTAAAGGGCGGAAACGACGGCGGACGCGGGAAATCATCGGACACCCGAGGACTCTGAAGCTGTTGCGGTAACGCGTCCCGGGCATCTATTTTGTCCGTTAGCAACTGCAGCGACTTTTGTAAGATGTCTCAAACTGGAGCTGCTGGTGCTGCATAAGCTGCTGCTGTTGCTCCAGCAGACAGAATAACTTCGCCTCCATACCAACAACGACCACCGTTTACCTCGTCGCCAAAATGTTGAAACTGCAACCGGGACGGTCGCGCGGTAGCAAAGACGGAAAGCGCGGTAGGAGCCGCGGAGAGGCCCGTGAGCAACAACACAACGGGAGAGGACGGACACGGCCAACGGAGGACACAACGAATACAAGACCGAACAACAGAGTCACAAGCAAACAAACAGTCCACTCGTACACAGAACGAGGAAGTAAACTGTATAACGTGAGACGAGGTGTCAACCGACGTACGCGTGATTTAGACTGGCCGGCTGAGCTTTTTTTTTTTTCTTTTTTTTTCTTTATTGTATTTCAATTCCCCATCGGGGCGGGCTGGCAGCAGCATATGCGCTGCTCTTCAGCCGAAAGACATAGAACAAAACAATAGAAGACATTTAAAAGCAGCAAAGGAGAGAAGAAGGCGAACATAGATATAAAAAGGGAGATCATCATGGAAGGCAATAGACAAAAAAACGGGGTGACTGTAAAATGGAGATAAAAAACTGTTTAAAAGTAGCACACACAAAAGCCACACACTGCGACGATTAAAAGAACACAAGGCACAGTAAGACTGGAGCATAAAGGTGTTGACGGATGGCATAGCACATAACGTAACACTGACGGCGAACCTCAAGGCAGTACACAATTAAAATCACACCTCTTGACGCACACGAGAAACAGCACTAAACAGAACACTGATGTGGCACACTGATGATGATCAATACAGAGGATCTGCCAGGTTCAAGGAGATGAGGGAGACCTGAAGAAGGGAGGGAGGGGAAGAGATGGGGGAGGAGAATGGGGGGCGCGCGGAAGAGGGCCAGGTAGGGAGGGATGTGGGAAGGAGAGAGGCAAGTATGGGGTGCAGGGTTTTAGGGGAGGGGGGGATGGAGGAAAATCCGCTCTGGGAGAAGGAGGAAAGAGGAGAAGGGGGCCCTGGGGAGTGGGGGGGGGGGGAACAAGGCCAATTTATAGTTGGAAGGAAGGGTATATGTCACGGTGAAGTTCGTCATCCGGGAGGGGGAGGCGTTGGAAATTGCCCTGATGAAGGAGATGGAGGGTGTGGAGGTGGAGAGAGGGAGGGATACAGCGATAGAGGCGCGGCAACGGGCGGGGGGTGGAGAGGAAGGAGGAAACCAGAGGGTGGGGGGGATCAACCCTGCGAACAATGTAAAGGATGTGGAGATGTTGGAGGAACAAGAGGAGGTGGGGGAAGGGGATCAGTTCATACAGGAGCCGTGTGGGGGAAGGAAGGCGGATACGGAAGGCAAGGCAGAGCGCATGGCGTTCAAGGATTTGGAGGGCCTTGTAAAAGCGGGTGGGGGCGGAGATCCAGGCGACGCTGGCATAACAGAGGATAGGACGGATGAGGGATTTGTAGGTGTGGAGGATGGTAGAAGGATGCAATCCCCATGTCCGGCTGGACAGGAGTTTCAGCAGGCGGAGGCGGGAATGGGCTTTCTGCTGGATGGTCAGGAGATGAGGGGTCCAGGTGAGGTGTCGGTCAAGGTATTTCAGGGTGGGGGTGAGTTGGATAGGACGACCATAAAGGGTGAGGTAGAAATCATGGAGGCGAAAGGAGCGAGTGGTGCGGCCTATGATGATTGCCTGGGTTTTGGAGGGGTTGAGACGGAGGAGCCACTGGTTACACCAAGTGGTGAACTGGTTAAGGTGGGTTTGGAGGGTACGTTGAGACCGTTGAAGGGTAGGATAGAGAGCCAGGAAGGCGGTGTCATCAGCATATTGGAGAAGGTGGACTGGTGGGGGTGGCTTGGGCATATCAGCTGTATACAAGAGATAAAGGAGAGGGGAGAGGACAGAACCCTGGGGGACGCCAGCCGTGGGATAAAAGATACGGGAGTTGGTGTTGTGGAGGGTGACATAGGAAGGATGGTGCGAGAGGAAGGAAGCGACCAGAAGGACAAAATTGATGGGCAGGGCGTAGGTTTCGAGTTTAAAGAGGAGACCGGGATGCCATACACGGTCATAGGCATTTTGGAGGTCAAGGGAAACAAAAATGGCTGAGCGATGGGAGTTGAGCTGGAGGGACAGAAGGTGAACAAGGTTGAGGAGTTGGTCGTCAGCAGAGAAGGAGGGTCGGAAGCCACACTGGGTAAGGGGGAGGAGGTGGTGTTGAGCAAGGTGCCGATGGATACGGTGGGAGAGGATGGATTCAAAGACCTTACTGAAGACGGAGGTGAGGCAGATGGGACGATAGGAAGAGGGGGCAGAAGGGGGTTTGTTGGGTTTGAGGAATAGGAGGACGCGGGAGGTCTTCCACAGGTCAGGGTAGAAGCCAGTAGAGAGGATGACATTATAGAGATGGGCGAGGACAGTTAGGAAGGAGTAGGGGCTTTCTCGAAGGTGACGGTAGGTGACACAGTCGTGACCAGGGACCGTGTTGCGTTTGGACTGGAGGAGAAGTTTAATGTCTTGTGCTGTGATGGGAGTGTTGATGTTGGAGGGGGGCAACTGCCCCAAGTACTGGAGACTAGGAGCAAGTGGAGCGACGGAGGTATCAGCACGTTCCATGACGGTGGGGAAAAGAGAATAATCAAAGTGGGGATCATCGGGGATGGAGAAGACCTCGGAAAGGTGGGAAGCGAAGTGGTTGGCCTTACTGAGGTTGTCTGGAAGGGGGCGATCGTTATGGAGAAGGGGGTAGTGGGGAGCGGAAAGGGAACCAGTAAGACGATGGAAGGCGGACCAGTACTTGGAGGAGTTGATAGGGAGGGTGGCATTGAGTCGTGTGCAGGTCTGGCGCCAGTCCCGGCGTTTCGTTGCTGTAATAAGGTTCCGTACATGTCGCTGTATTTGCCGGTGGCGTTGGAGTGTATCCCTGTCACGAGTGCGGAGGAAGGAGCGATAGAGGCGGCGGGATTCACGGAGGAGGAGGACAGCCCGCGGAGGGAGAGTGGGACGGTGTGGGTGGATGGTTTTAGTAGGAACATGGGCCTCCACGGCGTCAGTAATTACCGTCTGAAGGAAGGACGAGGCGCGGATGATGTCGTCAGGATGGCGATAGGTAAGAGGGTGGCTTTCGACCTGGGTGGAGATGGAGTCCCGGTAGGCATCCCAGTTGGCACGGCGATAGTCATGGGCGACCTTGGGAGCGGGCGCAGGTTGCGGAGCTGGAGGAAGGCGGTTTGCAGACGTTATGGTGAGAAGGACAGGGAGGTGATCGCTACCTGTGGGGTCAAGGACGGCGACAGTGATACGCCCAAGGAGGTTGGCGGAGGCAATGACAACATCGGGGGTGGTGTTACTTTCGGGTCGGGTGTGCTGGGGAATGGGAACAAGGTCACCCTGGATTGTGGAGAGGAACTGATGCCACCGCCGAAGGGCAGCAGGAGTGCGGCTATGGATGTTGAGGTCGGCGGCAATCACATAGGTGGAGAAGGTGTGGTCAATGTGTGAGATGAAGTCATAAGGAAGGGGAGCAGTGGAGCGGACATAGATGGTGGCACAGGTAATGGTGAGGGAGGGGAAGAAGACGCTAAGGATAAGGTGTTCAGTGGGGTCATTGAGGAGACCGGCTGAGCGAGAGGCAGGCGCTTAAGTACGCTATCGGGGGCACCGCTATTGGCCGCAGGAACCACGTGTTCCACTGTGAGTGCCCTCACACTAAAAGCGGGCCAAGAGGCGCCCGCCGCCACAGCTTAAGGCGCGATGGTGCAGAGACCTCTATGGGTCTTCGACGTCCATGACGCGTGGCACGGATTCAAATTCCGCGGGGCGCGCTACCAGAGCAACACCTTCAAAATTATGGATGTCTATAAAGGTGTAATATTTCTGGCTTTCCAGCCATCATATTTAGCTACAATAAGCTCTTTTAAGATCAACTGAGAAGGCATCAGTTGCGAGATAATTAATGTGTTGTGAGGTACCGATGACAGGTGGTTTGCTACGTACGGGTGTTGTAAGAAAGTCCGCCTAAATTGTGCTCCTTCTCAGCGATTGTTTGCTGCGTTCAGTGGTTGGCCGCGAAATGTTAACTTTCTATTATTAGTATTGGACAAACTACGTAGCGCATTTACTTGGATTTCATATTTAAAGCATCTCTCAATAGCATTATTTCGCAAGTATTAATATCTTGCAGAATAATAAACAACTGCAAAACGAAAAGGCAGACGAAGCACTTCGATGATCTTCGGATCGCGCCTAACTTGGATGGCTGTAAGACAAGACATCGTTCATAAGTCTCGGAGGACGGACCTGTTGTCCGCCGCGGTATCAGTTAAGCCTTAGTTAGCAATGCCGAATGTTTAAATCAGAGCTGATTCTGCAGTGTGGGAGTGTTAGATAAGACTTTATTAGCAATGTACAGTTATTTGGACATATAGGTGAGAACAGTGTGATACTAATTAAGGAAATATACAGTTAATTAATTTGCTGAAGAATAAAAATCATTTGTTGCTCTAAAAAGGACTGTAACTGTGCAATTTCTCGTGTTCTGCCAATTAAAAGCGAGTGGCATCCCGTATAAACAAACTGAATGGAAATTTAATCATCTCTCAAAGAACAGTTCCTCTCTAAGAGTTTCTTACAACCTCAAGATTACGGATTTACGACCCATGTGCTGTTTTCTTCGCTGAGGACAACGACTATAGAAGTCTGCATGTTGGTGAACATTTGTTAGAACTTTTGTATTCCGCTCAGGGCGGTGGAAGGAAATAAGCAAATGGTTCAAAATGGCTCTAAGCACTATGGGACTTTGCATTGTATTAAGCCAGGGAACTAGAAACGACGGCGACTATAGTATGGAACCGCACGACCGCTACGGTCGCAGGTTCGAATCCTGCCTCGGGCATGGATGTGTGTGATGCCCTTAGGTTGGTTAGGTTTAAGTAGTTCTAGGGGACTGGGGACTGATGACCTCAGAAGGTAAGTCCCATAGTGCTCAGAGCCATTTTTCTGAACCCACGGTTATGGTGCGGTTCGGCCTCCAGTGGACCCTCCACCATTCCCCGGGAACGTCTCATACCAGACGATTGTAACCTCAAGTGTTTGCGTGGTAGATTAATTATGGTGTACGCGTACGTGGAAACGGTGTTTGCGCAGCAATCGGCGACACAGTGTAACTGAGGCTGAATAAGGGGAACCAGCGCGCTTTCGCCGAGGCAGATGGGAAACCGCCTTAAAAGCAATCCACACGCTGGCCGGCACACCGGACCTCGACACTAATCCGCCGGGCGGATTCGCGCCGGGGTCCGGTACCCCTTCCCGCTCTGGAAGCAGCGCGTTAGACTGAGCGGCCAGTCAGCCGTGCTAGACCCACAATACTGATATGGAAATGTCATAAAAGACATAAACGTAATAAATAAGGTTTCTTAGAACGCCACAATATGAAGTACAGAGGGTCGAACACACACTGGTTTTAGATGTGTAACGAATATGGAATACAGGTTCAGCTAAGAATAAGATAATTAGCCCCTACATATTACAAAGTCACACCATGTTCGTATATGAAACTCAGTAAACATTTTTGCTAAAGCTCGAGGACGTTCTTGGTTCACTTTATAGGAAATACAAAAAGTTAGTTATATGTGGTGACTTCAATATTAATTGTATAAGTGATTGTGCAAGGAAAAGGATGCTGGTAGACCTCCTTAATTCATATAATCTTATGTAAACCGTATTATTTCCAACGAGAGTACAAGAGAACAGTAAACCAACCATCGACAACATTTTTGTTCATTCCTCATTACTAGAAGGGCATTCTGTTAGCAAAAAAGTGAATGGCCTTTCAGATCATGATACACAAGTTTTAACTCTAAAAGATTTTTGTGCTGCAACTCATGTTAAATATAGTTATCAACTTTTTAGGAAAGCTGATCCAGTTGCTGTAGAGACCTTTGTAAACCTTAACAAGGAACAAGAGTGGCAAGATGTTTATAGTGTTGTTACAGTAGACGATAAATATAATGCTTTCCTCAAGACTTTTTTCGTGCTCTTTGAAAGTTGCTTTCCGTTAGAACTTTCAAAACAGGGTACTAGCACAAACAGGCAGCCTGGGTGGCTGACTAGAGGGATAATAATATTCTGTAGAACAAAGTGGCAATTATATCAAAACGTTAGTAACAGTCAGAATCTAAATGCGGCAGCCCATTACAAACAGTATTGTAAGATGCTTAAAAATGTTATTAGGAAGGCAAAAAGTATGTGGTATGCAGATAGAATAGCTAAGTCTCAGGATAAAATTAAAACCATATGGTCAGTCGTAAAGGAAGTTGCTGGTCTGCAGAGACAGGTCGAGGATATAGAATCAGTGTGTAGTGGGAATGTACGTGTTACTGATAAGTCGCATTTATGTAGAGTATTTAAAAATCACTCTCTGAATATAGCTGGTGAACTAAATAGAAACCTAGTCCCAACAGGGAATCATATAGCGCTCTTAGAAAAAAGTGTTCCGAGACTGTTATCTGAAATGCTCCTCCATGATACTGACAAGAGGGAGATTGAGTTAATAATTAAATCACTAAAGACCAAGAACTCTCATGGATATGACGGGGTATCTAGCAGAATACTGAAGTATTGTTCTATGTATTTTAGCCCAGTTCTCAGCCATATCTGTAACTTTTCCTTTAGGAGTGGTCGGTTTCCTGACCGATTAAAGTACTCGGTAGTGAAGCCACTTTATAAAAAGGGAGACATTGATAATGTTGACAATTTTAGACCTACTTCTATGCCAACGGTGTTTGCTGAAGTTATCGAGAGGGTTGTATATACAAGGTTACTGGAGCATTTAAAATTCACATAATTTGCTGTCAAATGTACAGTTTGGTTTTAGAAATGTTTTAACAACTGAAAATGTCATGTTCTCTTTTCTCTGTGAGGTTTTGGACGGATTAAATAAAAGGTTGCGAACGCTCGGTGTTTTCTTTGATTTAACGAAGGCTTTTGACTGTGTTGACCACAAAATATTACTGCAGAAGTTGGACCATTATGGAGTAACGGGAGTAGCTTACAATTGGTTCGCGTCTTACTTTAAGTACAGAAAGCAGAAGGTAATTCTCCGCAATATTGAGAGTGGTAGTGATGTTCAACCTGGTACCCGCCATACCAACAATTAATTTTATATGATCATTACACTTCAAATCGTTCCGCACGCATACTCCCAGATATTTTACAGAAGTAACTGCTACCAGTGTTTGTTCCGCTATCATATAATCATACAATAAAGGATCCTTCTTTCTATGTATTCGCAATACATTACATTTGTCTATGTTAAGGTTCAGTTGCCACTCCCTGCACCAAGTGCCTATCCGCTGCAGATCTTCCTGCATTTCGCTACAATTTTCTAATGCTGCAACTTCTCTGTATACTACAGCATCATCCGCGAAAAGCCGCATGCAACTTCCGACACTATCTACTAAGTCATTTATATATATTGTGAAAAGCAATGGTCCCATAACACTCCCCCGTGGCACGCCAGAGGTTACTTTAACGTCTGTAGACGTCTCTCCATTGATAACAACATGCTGTGTTCTGTTTGCTAAAAACTCTTCAATTCAGCCACACAGCTGGTCTGATATTCCGTAGGCTCTTACTTTGTTTATCAGGCGACAGTGCGCAACTGTATCGAACGCCTTCCGGAAGTCAAGGAAAATAGCATCTACCTGGGTGCCTGTATCTAATATTTTCTGGGTCTCATGAACAAATAAAGCGAGTTGGATCTCACACGCTCGCTGTTTCCGGAATCCATGTTGATTCCTACAGAGTAGATTCTGGGTTTCCAAAAACCACATGATACTCGAGCAAAAAACATGTTCTAAAATTCTACAACAGATCGACGTCAGAGCTATAGGTCTATAGTTTTGCGCAACTGCTCGACGACCCTTCTTGGAGACTGGGACTTCCTGTGCTCTTATCCAATCATTTGGAACCTTCCGTTCCTCTAGAGACATGCGGTACACGGATGTTAGAAGGGGGGCAAGTTCTTTCGCCTACTCTGTGTAGAATCGAATTTGTATCCCGTCAAGTCCAGTGGACTTTCCTCTGTCGAGTGATTTCAGTTGTTTTTCAATTCCTTGGACACTTATTTCGATGTCAGCCATTTTTTCGTTTGTGCGAGTATTTAGAGAAGGAACTGCAGTGCGGTCTTCCTCTGTGAAACAGCTTTGGAAGAAGGTGTTTAGTATTTCAGCTTTACGCGTGTCATCCTCTGTTTCAATGCCATCATCATCCCGGAGTGTCTGGATATGCTGCTTCGAGCCACTTACTGATTTAACGTAAGACCAGAACTTCCTAGGATTTTCTGTCAAGTCGGTACATAGAATTTTACTTTCGAATTCACTGAACGCTTCACGCATAGCCCTCCTTACGCTAACTTTGACATCGTTTAGCTTCTGTTTGTCTGAGAGGTTTTGGCTGCGTTTCAACATGGAGTGAAGCTCTCTTTGCTTTCGCAGTAGCTTCCTAACTTTGTTGTTGAACCACGGTGGGTTTTCCCGTCCCTCACAGTTTTACTCGGCACGTACCTGTCTATAACGCATTTTACGATTGCCTTGAACTTTTTTCATAAACACTCAACATTGTCAGTGTCGGAACAGAAATTTTCGTTTTGATCTGTTAGGTAGTCTGAAATCTGCCTTCTATTACTCTTGCTAAACAGATAAACCGTCCTCCCTTTTTTTATATTCCTATTAACTTCCATATTCAGGGATGCTGCAACGGCTCTCTGATCACTGATTCCCTGTTCTATACATACAGAGTGGAAAAGTTCGGGTCTGTTTGTTATCAGTAGGTCCAAGATGTTATCTCCACGAGTCGGTTCTCTGTTTAATTGCTCTAGGTAATTTTCGGATAGTGCACTCAGTATAATGTCACTCGACGCTCTGTCCCTACCACCCGTCCTAAACATCTGAGTGTCCCAGACTATATCTGGTAAATTTAAATCTCCACCTAAGACTATAACATGCTGAGAAAATTTATGCGAAATGTATTCCAAATTTTCTCTCAGTTGTTCTGCCACTAATGTTTCTGAGTCAGGAGGTCGATAAAAAGACCCAATTATTAACCTAGCTCGGTTGTTGAGTGTAACCTCCACCCATAATAATTCACAGGAACTATCCACTTCTACTTCACTACAGGATAAACTACTACTAACAGCGACAAACACGCCACCACCGGTTGCATGCAATCTATCCTTTCTAAACACCGTCTGTGCCTTTGTAAGAATTTATCTCTGGCTTCAGCCAGGTTTCTGTACCTATAATTGAGGATATGAGCCTTCTCCCTTCCGTCTCGGTGCCTTTATGGTCTTTGAGACAATGAATAGATGTTTCGAATCGCTTACTAATTTTAAATAAGACCAAAACCTCTTAAGCAGACGTGCCTCTGAGAAATGTTCTGCGTCTTTTGAAGTTTCTGTTGTACAATGATCTGACAGACAATATTAACAGTAATCTGAGGCTTTTTGACTATAATGTCCTGCTATTTTATGGATCTGAATCTTGGACATACAAGAGGAAAAGCTGGAACAATATCGCGAACGACGCTTTAGGAGAATTCTACATGTAACATTACAAGCTAGACACACACAGGTGCTTACTAACAGTACAGAAGCGTTGTTTTTAAGAAACAAGCTTTCGACGAGCAGGGTAATCCGTATGCCTAGTAATCGCATTCGCAGACAACCGTTTTGTTCCTAGTTAACACTGGGCAAACCCTGTGTGAGTGAACAGAGGAAACTATTTGAGGGTGTAATTAAGACTACCATAAAAGTATTTGACGTTAGTGTCGACAACTGGGGAACCTCAGCCCCTCGACCTTCGCCCTGGGGGCCACTAGTCCACGGCGGGACGCTTCTTTCTTGAAGAATAATACGGACGACGGACCGCGATTGATAAGAATCAACATAAAAAAGGAACTGATGAGGCGAAAACGAAAGACAGAAACTGCTGCATCTGGGACCACCTTTCACCTCCAGCCAACTTTTGTACATCCCGAACTGTCACCTACGGACTCCCACATGACAGGAAGACAGACGTATTCTGAAAAACCTGCACAAACATTCTCGGATCTTCACAAAATTTCAAAGTGGGCCAAAGTTTGGCAACTTCATTTAAATATTCAGAAATGCAGGACTGTGCACTTCACAAACACCGAGAAACAATTTCCTGTGACCAGAACATCCGCGAGTCACAACTAGAAGCATTACACTTAGAAAAATAGCTGGTTGTAACAATTTGTAGGGATAAGAAATGGAATGATCACATAGGCAGTGTAGAAGACATTGGTTGGCAGGATACTGGAGAAATGCAGTGAGTTTACAAAGAGTACAGCCCGTTTAAAACGCTTGTACGACTTATTTTAGAATATTGCTCATTTGTGTGGTGTCGATACCAAATCAGATGTTGAACAAACACGAACCACATATGGTCGCAGGTTCGTCGGGCCATGGGAAAGCGTCACACTGACGCTGAGAAACCTGAAGTGTTAGTCGGTACCTAGCGCAATCCCACTCACTAATTAAAAAAAACATGATTAAATGAGTAATCTAGGAACATACGACAACCTTTTACGTATCACTTCAGCAGGGATCGCAGAGACAAGTTGATCGAATTACAACGTGCACAGAGGCATTTTAGTCAGTCTTTTGTTCTGCGCTCGGTACGCGAGCGGAACTGAAAGAAGCTCTGATAAGTGGTACAGTGGGAAGTACCATCTGTTGCGCATTTCATAGTGGTTCCTAAAATATGGATGAAGATGGAGAAGGTAGCCAGTTGTAGTTGCGCGTAGTCTCTGATTCGGATTTTTTTGTCCCAGATTGCTTAGCCTTCTTAGTGGAGATTACAGAAGATTCTTTCATGTCGGTATCCAAAGACACGCTCTTTAAATGACTCGTATCTCCTGGGATTTCAAACGTTGCGTTCCTATAAATGAATTAAACATCACACCACTGTCCGTAACTCTGGGTCATTAATTATTCTTCCAGAATATAAGGCATTTATGTAACAGCTCATAGTCTCTGATTGTGTTCGACACTCAATATTTAATTCCGTTGACATTCAACCGCCGTAAGTTTTCTATGTAACAGAGCTGATCCGTTTCAAAAACAGTTTAATTAACTTCGAGACGTTTTTATTGTTTCAGAAATATTTAAATATTTAGTGCACAACTAGAGAGGCGGCGGTAGGGAAGGTGCAGCGTCGTTACTGGTGAGACTGGCAGAGAAAAGCAGTTTCCGCAGCACGAAAGCGCAGTAACCCCGGACCTGGGAGATGGCTTTGGCCGTGGCTGCAACACGGGAGCGAACGGTGAGTCTGGTTTAGCAGGTAGGGACGATCTCACTGGCACGGAATGGACGGAGGTAACTGTCATGAAGTCTGCATATGTGCGATGACAAGAAATGAATAGAGTCAAGGGACGCTCAGGAAAGCTCTGCTCCGTTGTATGCTTCTGACCATTAAGAGTGCAGCATCGGGAGGATAGGAAATAACGAAATGTTAGTTACTTTACGTATGCAGTGTAGCGAGAAGGATACACTAATGAATTTGTTGGCGATTTGGTGGTGTATACGGTATGAAAGATAGGACACATACCTACCACCACTAGCAGTACCAATCGCTCTAAGCCTTCGGCAAAGAATCGAACTGAGGTTCGATGAAAGATACACATGAGTCACTCCCTGTTATTTCAACTTTGTGTCAACCGTAGTTTCTAGACAGTGGTGACAGTCTCTAGGCAGTAAGTAACCAGGTGCACATCTGCGCTTATGTCACTACGCTGCAATTTGCAATCAAGTGTCTGCCAAACTAGGAGGTGTGTGAGGGAAGTAGTGGTACTTATTTTTTCAGACAACAGTATTGTCCCTTTCAAAGCAGTTCCCTTCGGCAGCCATACACTGGCACAGTCGCTGTTTCCAGTCTTGGTAGCAGCGCTGAAAGGCCTCAGTTGGTCGGTGATAGTTTTTTGAATCTTCCCCAGAGTCCCAAACTGACGTCCATTTAAGACATTTTTCAATTTTTGAAAAAAAATAGTCACAAGGACACAGACCAGAAGAATAGGAGGGCTGTGGCACAACAGTAATGCCATTTGAGGTCAAAAATTCCGTGATAGAAGTGGCTGTGTGAGATGGGACGTTGTCATATTCCAGCATCCACTTGTCTGCAGTCTGTGGTCTCACTCGATTCACCATTTTCCAGAACCTTCCAAAGACATCCTTGCGAAACACTTGGTTGACAGTTTCTCCTGGAATCATAAATACCCTATGCACAATACCCCTACCGTCCAAATAGGAAATCAAAATTGTTTTGGTCTTTGAATTGATCATACGAGGTTTCTTCGATCGAACAGATGCCTCAGTTTCGCGCTTTGTCTCAGGATCGTACTAAAAAAAATCCGAAATTCATCAACTGTAATGACACAACTCAAATATTCACGGTCACTGGCAATCCATTCAAGAAAATCAATGCACACGCTTCTTCGATAATCATTCTGATCGGTTGTGAGGATTTTCGGTAGCGTTTTGGCAGAAACATTTCGCATATGCAAATCTTCTGTCAAAATTTGATTTATGGTGAAAGTGTTAAAGTTTAGCCATAATCATTATTGTTAAACGTCGGTCTCACTTCACGAGAGCATGCACACGTTCGATGTTTTCGTCGGTTTTTTAAGTTGTAAGTCTCCTTGAGCGAGGTTCATCTTCAGCGCGTTCTCGGCCTTCGAAAAATGATTTGCGCTAGCGAGAAACGTGTGATCTTCATAAAGAATGCTCCCCAGAGGCCTGTTTCAACTTCCGAATTCCCGACGTTTAGTACAAAACTTCATGGCATACTTTTGGTTAAAATTCCGCTGTCCCATTTTCGTTACACACAACAAACAACTTCACTGATGGTGCACTCAAAAATTACCTCATGGCTATACTGAGCTGAAACTCGGGCTGACACCTGGAAGGAGCGAACACAGTGTTCAACACAAGTAGAGCTGAAACACAGGCTAACCATTTGGAAGGAATGGACACACCGTTCAACACAAGCAGAGCGTCACACCGTTGCGAGATTGCTCGCAATGTTGCTGGTCTACTTTTCTCACATACCTTCCGTATCTCTACTGTTTGTCCCTTGAAGAGTGCTGGGGAAAAACAAACTTCTATGCAAGCTCTGATTTCTCTCATTTTCTGAAAACGATCATTTCTCATTATGTGGGTAGACATCCACAAAATGTTTTCGCATTCGGGGGAGAAAGTTGGTGATTGAAGTTTCGTGAAATCATCTCGGCACAACGAAAAACGCCATTGTTGTAATGACTGCCACACCGACTCGCTTAACATATCCCTGAGACTCTGCCCGCTCTTTCGCATTTATACAAAAGAAACTGTCCTTCTTTGATCTTTTTCTATGTCCTCCGCGAATCCTATCTGATACGGATCGCGTAAGGCGCAGCAATATTACAGAAGAGAACGGCAAGTGTAGTGTAGATAGTTCCTTTACTAGATCTATTCAATATTCCATGTGTTCTGGCAATAAGATGCAGTCTTAGTTTCATCTTCTCCACGACATTACCCATGTGATCGCTCCAATTTAAGTTAATCGGAATTGTAGTCCACAAATGTTTAGTTGAAATGTTAGCCTTTAACTTTGGATGATTTATCATGCAACCGAAATTTAACGGATTACTTTTGTACTCACGTGCATAACCTTACACTTTTCATTGCTTGGATTTAATTGAACCTTTGGCACCATACAGATATCTTGTCTAAATCATTTTTCAACTAGTTGTGATCATCTGATGACTTTTCAAGACCTCAAATAACAGCACCATTTGCAAACAACCTAAGAAGGCTGCTCAATTAGATAGATTAGGAACAGCAGATGTCCTGTAACACTTTCTTCGGGAACGCCAGATACCACTTCTGCTTTGCTTGATGACTTTCCGTCAATTACAGTAATTCGTACGGGACAGCACGTGTGTCGACCACCACCGCCATGGAACGGCGCGCCACGCTCAGTGAGGGTCGAGATTAGCGGTGGCAGCCTCGTCCATTACGGACGTGGTGTTTCCATCTCCGGGGAACGATACAGAGCAACGCACAAGAAACAACGGTGTGTAATTATGGCGAAACGCCCAGGAAAACTGACAAGAGGTGCCGCTGCTTCATGATTGCTCGTGTCTCCATATAGCAAATGTCGTAGCGCAGAACTCGAGTGGAAGGCACCTGGGCACCACCCTGTAGTCGTGATTTCTCTCCATGTGACTATAACGCCATCGGTGCCTTAAAAAAGGCCTTCACGGGCCAATGATATCTCTCAAACGAGGATGTGCAACAGGGATTTACGCAGCAGGACACGGGTTTTCAAGCTGGTGCGTCGGTGGGATGAGTGCCGCAATGCTCACGGCGATTTTTGCCTGTCTGGTATACAGATTCTGCACTGTACGGTCCTCGAACGGAAACTTTTTGATCGCCGCTTATATAAACAAGTTTATATGAAAGACGCTGGAGATTTTGGTAAGGTTTCAAAGTGAAGTAAAAGTTGCCAGACTGCCTGAAATGTCCAGAAATCCAAAACTGTGCCTTTTACGTTGTAGCCTACGGCTGCAACATCGGCGAGCCTCAGGTGTGATCACTGAATGGACTTAAATACCTGGG
Source organism: Schistocerca americana (assembly GCF_021461395.2). Classification (NCBI taxonomy): domain Eukaryota; kingdom Metazoa; phylum Arthropoda; class Insecta; order Orthoptera; family Acrididae; genus Schistocerca; species Schistocerca americana. Next base: position 1,101,527,996 of record NC_060120.1, on the reverse strand, counting down.
TGCAGCAATTTATTTCGATACTCCACTGAATTATCACATAGGCTCAGTCATATGTAAAGAAGATGGCAGGTTTCGGTTAGTTGGTAGGATACTCGCAAAATGCAGTATCTCTAGAAGGTAGGCTGCTAACAAAAAAAAAAAAAAAAAAAAAAAAAAAAAAAAAAAAAAAAAAAAAAAAAAAAAAAAACCGGGCGACGCATACTACGTAACTACCGAGGTACGTTGGACTCATGGCGAATAGGAATAGCGGAATACATTGAACGTCTATAAAGAAGGGTTGTGCGAATGGTGATAGGTGTGTTTGGCTCAGGTCGTAGCGCCACGGAAATGTTGAAAAACAACAACTGACAGATGCTCGAATACAGGCGTTAACCATCCCTCGAAAGTTTCGAGAGCTTGAGGAATCTAGGGACATACAAAAGCACCAAACGTTTCATTCCCGCAGTCAGTTGTGAAAACCGTCAGCACAATATTACTTGCGCTTCTTAAAGAAGTACTAAGGAAGTTTATAGGTTTCCGTTATTTGACTGCGTAGAAATACAAGGAGAAAGTGCAGGGATGAAAAGGTTATCTACATTATTTACAAAAATTAGATTGCAGTTTATAGGTTTCCGTTATTTGACTGCGTAGAAATACAAGGAGAAAGTGCAGCGATGAAAAGGTTATCTACATTATTTACAAAAATTAGATTGCAGTTGAACTTGGGGAAAGGAAATTAAGTTCAGAGAAAACAATGTTGAAGTTTGCCGACGATAATGTAACTCTGACAGTGAGCACAAAGAAATTTGGAAATCATCTGAACGGAATGCAGTGAAGTTTATAGGTTTCCGTTACTTGACTGCGTAAAAATACAAGGAGAAAGTGCAGGGATGAAAAGGTTATCTACATTATTTACAGAAATTAGATTGCAGTTGAACTTGGGGAAAGGAAATTAAGTTCAGAGAAAACAATGTTGAAGTTTGCCGACGATAATGTAGCTCTGACAGTGAGCACAAAGAAATTTGGAAATCATCTGAACGGAATGCAGTGAAGTTTATAGGTTTCCGTTACTTGACTGCGTAAAAATACAAGGAGAAAGTGCAGGGATGAAAAGGTTATCTACATTATTTACAGAAATTAGATTGCAGTTGAACTTGGGGAAAGGAAATTAAGTTCAGAGAAAACAATGTTGAAGTTTGCCGACGATAATGTAGCTCTGACAGTGAGCACAAAGGAATTTGGAAATCAGCTGAACGGAATGCAGAGTGTGTTCAATTCTTTGAGTCATCAGTATTCTGATTGGTTTGATGCGGTCCGCCACGAATTCCTCTCCTGCGCTAACATCTTAATCCCAGAGTAGCACTTGCAACCTACGTGCTCAGTTATTTGCCAGATGTATTCCAACCTCTGTCTTCCTCTAAATGTTTTGCCCTCTACAGCTCCCTCCAGTACCATGGAAGTCTTTCCCTGATGTCTTAACAGGTGTCCTATCATCCTGTTTCTTTTGCTTCCGATTCTCTTCTGTTCCGGTTTTCCCACAGTCCATGTTTCACTACCATACAATGCTGTGCTCCAGACGTACATTCTCAGGAATTTCTTCCTCTATGTTTGGCACTAGTAGATTTCTCTTGGCCAGGAATGACCTTTTTGCAATGCTAGTCTGCTTTTGATGCACTCCTTGCTCATCGGTTATTTTGTTGCCTAGGTAGCAGAATTCCTTAACTTCATCTACTTTGTTACCATAATTTCTGATGTTCCGTTTCTTTTTCGTCTTGAATTGAGGTTATAATATGATGTTAATTGAGGCAGGGTGCGCATCTGCGATGACTTGTTTGTATGATTTAGTGCCGCCTGCAGCTCTCTTTTTTCCTGTCTTCGTTGTATGATTGTACAATTTCGGCCTAAGACATTATCAGTTATTTTGCAAAGAAATCATCGATGACACATTATGCTATACAAGTCTCTGAACATCTGTATTATTACTTATCGTCCACCGTTATGTTACATGTAAGTGCAAGAAATTAAGTCAAGTAGTTTATTGTTTAGTTCTCTATATACAAAGGATTTTGTTAGGGCACTGCAAATCTGATGGGCCGGCCGAAGTGGCCGTGCGGTTAAAGGCGCTGCAGTCTGGAACCGCAAGACCGCTACGGTCGCAGGTTCGAATCCTGCCTCGGGCATGGATGTTTGTGATGTCCTTAGGTTAGTTAGGTTTAAGTAGTTCTAAGTTCTAGGGGACTAATGACCTCAGCAGTTGAGTCCCATAGTGCTCAGAGCCATTTTTTTTTTTTTTTTTTTTTGCAAATCTGATACCAATGAACTTTTGAGGTCCGGAGGGATTTAACAGAAAATGTCCCCCAAACAGTTTCGTCATGCCTGGGGTCGCAAAATTTGCTTACAGTCGTTAAATTAGCCAAATACAGTAAACCAATTCCTTTTTAAAAAAAGCGAAAGTTACGTTTCCGATCTGCTTCGAGGAGCGTAAGGTGCGTCAAGTGCAATGCTCCTTCCGAAACAAGTCTTTGTTCATAGAACGTGACAGAGTGCAATGCTCTTTCATTCCCTGAATTCTTAATGGAACCGATCGCTGAGTTTGGCCACTGTGTACAGCGATAATGCCACCACAGTGAGAAGAACTAGCTTAGGTGAAGACCCGGTTGCCTAAGCGTTGAAGAATTGTAGGACAATGTAATGAACCCAGGCATCTAAGTCAAGACAAACATTAACAAATATTTATTTGCTCAAATGACTGACAAAAAGGTAATAACAGTTAACGCAGAACAAAGTTCCCTAAAACCGTAATCAAATTTCAAAGTGATGCTTACACTGTGGAAAGGTACCCTATATAATTTTACACTCCAAGAAAAATAAATAAATAAATAAGTGACGCACACGAAGGAGTTAAGCGACTCGCTCACAAATTTATATTCGTACAGATAACGACGGAAAATCCAAAATTGTAAACTTTGGCGGACGATGGGTGGATGTGTGACGCTGGACGGTAATTTCACCGCGCAGCTGGCGAGGATAGTATACAGGGGACCTGTCGATACCAGGGCGTAAGGTCTTCACGAATTTCATTCCGTGTAATGGTTCGACAGTAACTAAGCCTCGCAGACAGGCGTGTGAACAATATACACAGATGTCAGCATTTGAGAGAGGACGCGTAATCGGTCTAAAAGAATCCGGTTGTAGTAAATGGCAAATCGTTCGACATTTGAATAAAAGCAATGCCCTCATCCGACGACGCTGTCAGGAATGGTTTAACCATGGTCGAACACAGCGTCTACATCTACATCTACATCATTACTCTGCATTTCACATTTAAATGTTTGGCAGAGGGTTCATCCGACCACAATCATACTATCTCTCTACCATTCCACTCCCGAACAGCGCGCGGGAAAAGCGAATACCTAAACCTTTCTGTTCGAGCTCTGATTTCTCTTATTTTATTTTGATGATCATTCCCACCTATGTAGGTTGGGCTCAAAAATATATTTTCGCATTCGGAAGAGAAAGTTGGTGACTGAAATTTCGTGAATAGATCTCGCCGCGACGAAAAACGTCTTTGCTTTAATGACTTCCATCCCAACTCGCGTATCGTATCTGCCACACTCTCTCCCCTATTACGTTATAATACAAAACGAGCTGCACTTTTTGCACCCTTTCGATGTCCTCCGTCAATCCCACCTGGTAAGGATCCCACACCGCGCTGCAATATCCTAACAGAGGACGAACGAGTGTAGAGTAAACTGCCTCTTTAGTGGACTTGTTGCATCTTCTAAGTGTCCTGCCAATGAAACGCAACCTTTGGCTCGCCTTCCCCACAATATTATCTATGTGGTCTTTCCAACTGAAGTTGTTCGTAATTTTAACACCCATGTACTTAGTTGAATTGACAGCCTTGAGAATTGTACTATTTATCGAGTAATCGAATTCTAACGGATTTCTTTTGGAACTCATGTGGATCACCTCACACTTTTCGTTATTTAGTGTCAACTGCCACCTGCCACACCATACAGCAATCTTTTCTAAATCGCTTTGCAACTGATACTGGTCTCAGGATGACCTTAGTAGACGGTAAATTACAGCATCATCTGCGAACAACCTACGAGAACCGCTCAGATTGTCACCCAGGTCTTTTATATAGATCAGGAACAGCAGAGGTCCCAGAACGCTTCCCTGGGGAACACCTGATATCACTTCAATTTTACTCGATGATTTGCCGTCTATTACTACGAACTGCGACCTTCCTGACAGGAAATCACGAATCCAGTCGCACAACTGAGACGATACCTCATAGGCCAGCAGCTTGATTAGAAGTCGCTTGTGAGGAACGGTGTCAAAAGCTTTCCGGAAATCTAGAAATACGGAATCAACTTGAGATCCCCTGTAGATAGCGGCCATTACTTCGTGCGAATAAAGAGCTAGCTGCGACGCTCAAGAACGATGCTTTCTGAAACCATGCTGATTACGTATCAATAGATCGTTCCCTTCGAGGTGATTCATAATGTTTGAATACAATATATGCTCCAAAACCCTACTGCAAAGCGACGTCAATGATATAGGTCTGTAGTTAGATGTATTACTCCTACTACCCTTCTTAAACACGGGTGCGACCTGCGCAATTTTCCAATTTGTAGGTACAGATCTATCGGTGAGCGAGTGGTTGTATATGATTGCTAAGTAGGGAGCTATTGTATCAGCGTAATCTGAAAGGAACCTAATCGGTGTACAATCTAGACCTGATGACTTGCCCGTATCAAGCGATTTGAGTTGCTTCGCAACCCCTAAGGTATCTATTTCTAAGAAACTCATGCTATCAACTGTTCGTGTTTCAAATTCTGGAATATACCATTCGTCTTCCCTGGTCAAGGCATTTCGGAAAACTGCGTTCAATAACTCCGCTTTAGCGGCACAGTCGTCGGTAACAGTACCATCGGCACTGCACAGCGAAGGTATTGACTGCGTCTTGCCGCTTGTCTACTTTACATACGACCAGAATTCCTTCGGATTTTCTACCAAATTTCGAGATAATGTTTCGTTGTGGAACCTATTAAGGGCATCTCGCATTGAAGTCCGTGCCAAATTTCGCGCGTCTGTAAATTGTAGCCAATCTTCGGGATTTCCCGTTCTTCTGAACTTCGCTTTTTCTGTTGCCTGTGCAACAGCGATCGGACCTGTTTTGTGTACCATGGGGCCGTCGAGGTGCAAGTGGTCGAACTAGAGGGACGACAGAACGGGCCGATCGAGCAATCGTCAGAGAGGGAGTCAGAACAGCGGATTCGTCATTATCATCGATACGACTTGCAGCTGGTGTTTCAGCGACCACAAGAACCGTGAACAGACGGCTCACAGAAGGTGGACTGAGCTCGCGGCCTGAACGCCGTTGACCTCTGTACACCAACGAGCCCGTCTGCAGTGGTGTCCAGCACATTCGCCACGGAATCACACTGAGTGTAATAGAATTGTCTTCAGTGATGTGTTACAGTTCCATCTGAGCCCCAGTAACCAGGGAAGACGTGTCTGGAGACACCCCTGACAGTGGTCGGATACGTACCTGACTGTCGCCCGCCATTCGGCACGACAACCAGGACGCCATTTCATTACACAGCAGGACCCCTTTGGTTGTCATCCACCATTACACCACAGCGGTACGTCGACGATATCCTACGCCCCGTTTTGTTGCATTTCTCGGCCAGTCACCCTGGGCTTGCATTTGAACAAGATAATGTCTTCCCGCACTCGACGAGAGTTTCTACTGATGGTCTTCGTGGTTGCCACACTCTACCTTGACTAGCAAGGTCACCAGATCTCTTCCCGATTGAGAACGTTTGGAGCATTATTGGCACGACCCTCCAACCTGTTCGGTATTTTGACGATCTAACGGGCCAATTGGACAGAGTTGTGCACGAAATCCTTCAGCAGGGTATCCAACAGCTCTGTCAATCAATACGAAGCTGAATAACTGCTTCCACAAGGGCCAGCGGTGGATCACCACATCATTGACTTGCTCAGTTTCTGAAGCTCCTTCTCTTGAGTGAAACACCCAATTTTTCTGAAATTATAATCATTTGTTTGTGTGTACATGTATATCACATATATCTTTTTCCATCCACTCGGAAGATTCCTGCTCAGAATGTACTTCACACTACCGCAATTGCGACAGCTACATTTCCCCAAAATAAACAGAATGTGCACCCAACAACACTAAACGGCATACAGGAGACTAGCGTCCCTCACTGTAATTGAATGGCCACGAAACATAGATCTCTCTCCACAACTTTCTAGTTTCAAACAAACACTATCTGGGGATGATGATTCAACGCCGTTCCCGATGTAATATATAAGAATATCGCTATTTCCATGAAACAACGGGGTACACTGCTGAAACTTTCCACTCTTGGCGTATAAAACGTAGCTTAACAAATAAGAGGTTGGTTCTGGGCTGTAGCAATGGCTGCACGGCGCCTCCCCCTCAGGGCTACGAAAGGCACCAGTTCTGTCGACAGAGGAATGATGTGGACCACAGCCCAACTGCTCAGCTCCCAGGGAACCTCCGACCTTGCCGACACAAGGGAACCCCAGAGACCACGCTGGGAGAAAAATTTCCCAGTTAGAAAAACGCAAAGTTTTCCTCCTAGTCAATGTGTCCAGCAGACTATCAATAAAATTAATCAAGCAGTGGTGCCAAGAATGAATTAATATCGGTTAGTGATATAATATCACAAAATATTGTGAGTTATATGCAACGCTCTGATTTTCAGCATTTGAGCAAGACGTAAAATATACTATCTAAGTAAAGCGGACCGTTTAAGTAAGGACCTACTGTAGGCTCAGAAAGTTTTCAGGCAAATTCCAGCAATGCTCTTATGGGACAGAAGGTGTCCCAAATGGGTGGGACAGAAGGTGTCCCAAATGGAAATATCTGGAAGGGAAATTCCAGTTCCAGCATTTGCTCCTGAAAACTGTGGTCGGAATTAGCAATTGAATCTTACTTATTTAGATCCACTTCCTCCTGTGGCAAGTGGCATTTCAGACACCAAAATTCCTCCAGTGAACTCAAACATCTGCCAGAGTTTCAGCTTCCTCTTCAGCTCAAGTCAGAGCACTCAAAATACTTTGCAAAAGTTCATTTCCAGCGATTACAGGGCCTTTCTGTCTTTCTTTGTCCATCTATTGGTTTCCACAACAGTGCTCATTTTGAGATTATTTCAATTATTATGCGTAGAAGATGCCAATCAAGCTTCAATCTTTTATCAACTACGATTTTACGCAGGCCATTTCGTCTCAGCGCTTCATCATTTCAAACATGTTGGGATATTTCATCCTCAAAAATCGCCTCAGGTAAAAAACTTTGAGCTCGTGTGCGGTAGGGTAATCAAGGAGTACAGCTTTGTGGACGCACTTATCCAGTCTATTTGCCATATAGATGGCATTTCTTGTAAGACTGCAGATGCTTTCCCATTCCTACTCTGCATCTATGTTCTCATTATTACAAAAATAAGTTTTTCCAGATATGGAGACGGGTTAACATCTTGTAATATCTTCTGTTGCACTATAATTTGTGCGGATACATTTACACTTTTTATGAACACTGAGTTTTCTTATCACCACTTATTTTTAGCCCGACATTCCATCTAGCATGGTAGTCACTAGTCTGAATTTATTGGCGTTTCTGCCAGAAAAACGAAGTCATCAACAAAATCCGAATCTCTAAGCCTAGATTGCTCATTCCAACGAATGCTCACGTTACAGAGGTCCCTAGTTATCCTCATTATAACATCTATGAGTAATATGAAAAGGAATGATGATAAAATTGTCTGACACCTGTGGGAATGCTAAAGAAAGAGATATACCAGTATTCCATTCCTACACAGCAACTCGAGTCTAGATTTAGATTCAGATTTTGCATTTATTGCTGTACACCTTGTCCTTAATACAACCCCACAAAAGGGAGTCGCATGTGTTCATATCCGGATAATATGGCGGCCAATCGAGGCCCATGGCGGTGACCTCTGGGTAACCCAGAGCCAGAATGCGCACCCCAAGGTGCTACTCCAGGATTTCAAGCACTTTCCTTCTTCTACGAGGTCCAGCTCCGTCTTACACGAACCACATTTTGTGGAAATGAGGACCACTTTGGATAATGCGGATAAAATCAGCTTTCAAAACCTTCACGTACGTTCGGTAGCCACCGCGCCATCAAGGAATATCGCACCGATTATTCCGTGACTGGACACTGCACACCACACAGTCAGCCGTTGAGGGTGAAGAGACTTCTCGATCGCGAAATGCGGCTTCTCAGTGCCCTAAATGCGCCAACTTTTCTTACTGACGAACTCACGCGAATGACAGAGGCCTTCGTCGCTAACCCTAACCGCACAGCGCATACTAATTTCCATCATGCCCCGCGGCCAACCGTACAGTTTGAACGTCCCAACACAAACAGTTCAGAAGTTATGACGATTCTATTTCACATAGTTCGATAATTGTCACCCTGTATGTATGTGTGTGGATAAAGTTTGAAGAAAAAATGGAAATGCAAAATTATTTTAAATATTCATCCTTGAAATTTATCAGCTGTAAGAGAACACCTTTATTACAACTATAAGCTACTTAAAATACTCATTTTTATGTTTCAACACTGGATCCGTGTTTATTACTTTACATTACATTAGGCACCAAGCTTTTGCACTGATTCTGATCATTTTTCTCAGTCGTTGAAACTTACTAAGCTATCACGTTCTTTGTCTAGCTACGGCAAAGGTTTAAAACGAAAATAAAGTCTCGTCGGATATTTTGCTACTTATCTAAGTAATTCCTATTCCAAGAACGGTAATAAGCAACACTTCTGGCATCGGCACTAACGCTCCCATTAATGCACAATTATTAATAACCTTCCAACTCAGCAAAAACCTAATAATTCTCTGGTAGCAGAAGAGCGCTAGCTGTTGTCTTTGGTAAAAAAATACTTAAAGGAAACGATGCTCTTACGATATCTGGCAATTCAGTGTAGGAAAAGTTTACTTCTTAGCGATTCTAACGGGAAGCTGAGTAAAACAGCATCGCTTTCGCTACCATCACAACTGCGACAACAGAACAAGTTGTGCGCTAAAAGTTTCGTCCAGTCACGCCAGGGTATTGTAAGCAATCTTCATTATTCATCGCAGCAATGCACAGCATTTAGTAGTAGTCTCATTTCGGCTTTAGCGTGCGTCCGTTGCCGACACTGCGAATTCGATTTCAAAGCCGAAGACCTTGGCTAACACGCAACAGTACAACAATATGTAGTGTTAAACATAGTTACAAGTACGGCATATTTGTTTTAAATAACGCTGTCAGAAAGTATCCCCTACACGATGCCTAAGAGGGTTAGAGAAATGAGGCACTAGTAGATGTGTTTAGCTCTCTGGGCAGAAAAATAAAAGGCGCTGATCGAAGTAAAAGAGGACATGACAAGCACAGTGGCGATGGCAAGAAAGTGTTCCTGAAAAAGAGATTTTGTTAGATCTAGAGATATAAAGAAGAGTCTCCGTTTCTTGTTCGTAGTGCATACAAATTTGATGAAGCTGATCTTTATCAAATTTTGCATACTTTACCTTCAAAACAAGAGGGACATCAGTGTCTACGAAAGATGTCGTATTGTGACTTTAAACGTAGGGGAAAGGTTGTTACCAAAAATCTCTAAAAGTTATTCAACGATTTACGTTAAATTTCTACGTTCAGATGAAACAACAAAGAAAATTACTGAACAATTGAATGCCTAACAAATGAAATACATCGTGGTTGACTTATTGTAATTCCTGTCACGAGAATAAATCACAACGGCAATATCCGTCTTGACAGTTAAAAAAAACTTGAGTCTCATTTCAAATAGGTACCCCAGCCACACAATTGTAATCTGTGCTGACTTTAATCCACCCTCGATATGCTTGAAAAATTATACGTTTAAAGCCGGCGGCATGCGTAAAACATCATCCGAAATTGTACTGAATGCTTTTTCAAAAAATGGTTCAAATGGCTCTGACCACTATGCGACTTAACATCTGAGGTCATCAGTCCCCTAGAACTTAGAGCTACTTAAACCTAACTAACCTAAGGACATCACACACATCCATGCCAGAGGCAGGATTCGAACCTGCGACCGTAGCGGTCGCGTGCTTCCAGACTGAAGCGCCTAGAACCGCTCGGCCACCAGGGCCGGCAGTGCTTTCTCAGAAAACTATTTTGAACAATTAGTTCATGAGCTGACTCGGCGAAAGCATACTTGACCTCTTAGCAACAAATAATCCTGGATAAATAGTGAGTATCGTGAAGAATACAGGGATAAGCGACCACAAGGCAACAGCTGCTAGGTTGAATACCGTAACTCCTACGACTTTCAAAAAGAAATGCAAAGTAGATGTATTTAAAAAAGCTGATAAATATTCTCTTAACGCCTTTTTAAGAGACAGTCTGCACTCCTTCCGATTTGATCATGTAAGGGCATAAAAGTTGTGGAATGATTTCAAAGAGATAGTATCGACAGCACGTGAGAGATCTATACCACATAAATTAATAAGTGATGGTACTGATCGCCCATGATAGAGAAAACGGGACAGATCGCTGTTGCTGAAGCAGCGAGAAAAGCATGCCAAACTTAAAAGAACGCAAAATCCCCACGACTGGCAAAGGTTTGCAGAAGTTCGAAATATAGTGACTACTTCAATGCGAGTTGCTTTCAATAATTTCCACAACGAAACTCTGTCTCGAAATCTGGGAGAAAACCCAAAGAGATTCTGGTCATACATAAAGCACACCAGTGGCAAGACGTAATCAATACCTTCACTGCGCGATATCAACGGTGAAGTCACTGATGACAGTGTCACTAAAGCAGAGTTATTAAACACGATTTTCTGAAACTCCTTTACCAAAGAAGACAAAGTAAATATTCCTGAATTCCAATGAAGAACAGCTGCCAAGATGAGAAACATAGGAGTAGATATCCTCGGTGTCGCAAAACAGCTTAAATCACTTAATAAAAGCAAGGCTTCCTGTCCAGGTTGTATACTAGTCAGGTTCCTCCCAAGGTATGCTGACACAATAGCTCCATATTTAGCAATTACAATATATACAACCGCTCGCTCACAGAAAGATCCGTACCTAAAGACTGGAAAATTCTTCAAGTCACACCAATACCCAAAAAGGGAAGTAGGAGTAATTCATTGAATTACAGGTCCATATCACTAACGTCTATTTGCAGTAGGGCCTTGGAACATATACCGTATTCGAATATTATGAAGTACCTCAAAGAAAACGATTTATTGACACGTAGTCAGGACGGATTCAGAAATCATCGTTCTTGCGAAACACAAATAGATCTTTATACTCATGAAATAATGAGTGCTATTGACAGGAGATGTCAAATTGATTTCATGTTTTTAGATTTCCAGAAGGCTATCGACACCGTTCCTCATAAGCGTCTTCTAACCAAACTGCGTGCCTATGGAATAACGCCTCAGTTGTGCGACTGGATTCGTGATTTCCTGCCAGAAAGGTTCACAGTTCGTAGTAACAGACGGAAAGTCATCGAGTAAAACAGAAATAATATCCGGCGTTCCCCAAGGAAGTGTTATAGGCCCTCTATTGTTCCTGATCTATATTAACGACATAGGAGACAATTTCAGTAGCCGTCTTAGATTGTTTGCAGATGCTGTCATTTACCGTCTTGTAAAGTCATCAGATGACCAAAACGAATTGCATAATGATTTAGATAAGATATCTGTATGGCGCGAAAACTGGAAATTGACCCTGAATAAAGAAAAGTGTGAAGTTAATCACACGGGTATTAAAACAAATCCGCTAAATTTCGATTATGCGATAAGTCAGACAAATTGGAACGATTACATAGATAATGTTGTGGGTAGAGCCAGCCAAAGACTGTGATTCGTTGGCAGAACACTTAGAAGGTGCAACAGGTCTACTAAAGAGACTGTTTACACCACGCTTGTCCGCCCTATTCTGGAGTATTGCTGTGCGGTGTGGGATCCGCATCATATGGGACTGACGGATGACATCGAAAATGTACAAAGAAGTTCAGCTCGTTTTGTATTATCGCGAAGTAGGGGAGATAGTGCCACAGACATGACACGTGAATTGGAGTGGTAATCATTAAAACAAAGGCGTTTTTCGTAGCGAGGGGACCTTCTCATGAAATTTCAATCACCAGTTTTCTCCTTCGATTGCGAAAACATTCTGTTGGCACACACCTACAGAGGGAGAAATGATCATCACGATAAAATAAGAGAAATCAGGGCTTGCACAGAAAAATTTAAGTGCTCGTTTTTCTCGCGCGCCGTTCGAGAGTGGAACGGTAGAGAGACAGCTTGAAGGTGGTTCACTGAGCCCTCTGCCAGGCACAGTTGTGAATAGCAGAGTAATCACATAGGTGTAGACGTAGGAGATAGTAGGCCTACCATCGGATGCACTAGATCGTGGGACTTGCTAAAGCTCAGTAATTTGACAGAAATATGACTGCACACACTTATTTATCGATTAGCTGCCGTTGTTACATATACAGCAGAACAAGGCTGGCCACGAAGAACGTATTGCCCAACGTAACAGAGGTCTCCATCATCGTGGGGTAGGGCGCAGGTGTTGATATATTCATTCCTCGCATTCCGTTGATACACAGTGATTTTTTAAGTATGCGCCTCGATTTAAAGCGACTCCAGTTTCCCATGCGGCTTGTATTTGCTGTATCGACAAGGCGCAAGGCCCGTCACTTTGGCCGGTAGATATAAAATGTCCCGGCAACGCCGAGCATTGGAGCTAGTCGATTATATTTGTCTGGGGTGTAACGTTGTACGGAAGTGGAACTTCGACGGTAGACTGTTCAGACAGGAAGAAAATTGGTGTTGAAATCTGGTAGTGCAGAAGAATGATGGAGGTTAGAGAGGTTGATCACGTAGTTGATGAGGTTGTGAGTCGTGGTGAAGAGGAAAGAAATTCGTGAAATAGCTTGATTGTAACAAGAGATCGGCTAATTAACACACCCTGCGTGATCAAGGAATCGTCAGTTCGCTAATGGACGGCAATGTGGTTGGTAAAAATGACAGAGGGTGGCCAAGGAAGCCAAGGACTACAGGAAGCATATTCAAGTAGAGGCAGGTTGCGGTAGTTATGCAGAGATGGAGAGGCTTAAATAGGATAGACTTGTGGAAAGTTGCATCTAACCGGTTTTCCGACTTAAGGTCACATAAAAGCCCGTAATTAAGAACAATGAAATTGAAATGTTAAAAAACTAATTCAGCTCAAACCGCTAAGGATAGAGACTTGAAATTTGCAAAGGCTGTTGCTCATACTATAGACGTCATTTGGTAATGGACTGTTTGCCAGTTTCATCCATAACGGCCTGAAGCAGGAGAAGAAAGCTTTCTGTGAAACATTTCGCTATTAACGGAATTTTAATGTTACAATTATGAAAACCGATATTTGATTTCTCAGTCAGAAATTCAGTCAATAATGTGGTGAAATAGTGCCTAAAAGTTAATTTTGAAAATTAACAAATTGAAAATCATTATTAAAGGACTACAGAAGCATTTTTAAAGCTACATGTATGAAAATTAGTATCTGATTTCTCGGTTAGGGAGAAAAAATGTGGCTGAGTGTTTTTGGGAACTGTGGACACATTTCATTATGAAAGCATTTTTAAAGTTATATCTAAGAAAATTTGTATTTGGCTTCTCGGCTAGAATTAAAAAAAATCGTGTTCAGTGTTTTTGGAAATAGGAGATGAAAATTTTTATGAAGGTATTTACTTACATTCAAACATGTTTAAAGGTACCTCAATGGAAACTCCAGGATAGAATAATGACAATATTACGAAAGGTTTGATTGCTACTCACTATATAGCGGATATACTGAGTAGCACATGGGCACAACAAAAAGACTGTCAAATGCTTTCAGCCAAAAAGGAATTAGACAGCATTCGCGCACACACTCACGCAACCAGCTCACACACACACATGACCGAGGTGTCTGGCTGCTGGGGCCAGTCTACGTCCCACTGGTGCAGGGAGGTCCCATTTCTGAAAAACAGGGTAAGCAAGATTTTTGGGTATTTCTGTGAATATGTAACGGGCTTTTCTCTTTTTCCTTTACGTAGTCACAGTGAGAGGTTTGCGACCTGCAGTAGTAGCAATTCTGTACACACTTTAATTGGAACCTTCGGCGCATCAACGCCCAATGCATGACTATGTAATAAGTGGTTCTGTTGATTTATGCTGTCTGACGTTTATGGCTGCGCCAGTGGGCGATACTTGAGTGACGTTGCTTCTCTAGACCACAAGGCAGTCGTCCGTTATACAGTGAAATCTGATACGATCTCTTTTGCCGGCTTTGGGGGCCCTATTTATATGCACCCTGTTGTAGTTTACACGGCCTAGGTGCCCTATAGTCACCCACTTGTAATGCTGAAATGGCGTCCAGGCTTTCGTTAAGACAACTGGTTACCAAAGGGATGGACGTACTGACGACTGGTGCCAGAGTGGGTGGTTCAAATGGTTCAGATGGCTCTGAGCACTATGGGACTCAACATCTGAGGTCATCAGTCACCTAGAACTTAGAACTACTTAAACCTAACTGACCTAAGGATATCACACACATCCATGCCCGAGGCAGGATTCGAACCTGCGACCGTAGCGGTCGCGCGGTTCCAGACTGAAGCGCCTAGAACCACTCGGTCACTCCGGCCGGCAGACCGGGGGAATGCTGCAACAGCTGCTTTGTGCGATCTGTGGCCGCTGTGCAGACATCAAGTAGAGACCTAAAAGTTCTGGCTAGTGGGCATTGAAATCGAGGAAGGACATCAGTCGTGGACAGAATCTTTCGTTGTGGTATTTCGAAACGTAATGTTTTTTCTATGCTTTATAATCATCGGACCAAAGACTCTTCGTCTTAGCATATTAGGTTAGTCTCTAGAAGTATTATTCTGGAAATAACTCATTTTCTCCAAGACTGTGTCCCTTTCGGTACCGATCGACTGAAATGTAAAAACAGTTTTCTAAAATGTAAGTATTCTGGCACCACATTATTATATGGAACAGGTGTTGGAGCCCTGTTTCGCTCTGTCGGTTTCAGAAGCCACTGCCTGAGGAGGACGGGCACCGCGGCAGCGGCCGCACTCTGGCAGGCCAGGTGCTGTACCTGTGGGTGGCCGGGCTGTGGCCCCACGGGCGGCCGGCGCTGCACCTGCTGCACGCGGCGCTGGTGCAGCTGGGCGCCGCCGCCTACGTGGCCGTCGGTCTCATCAGCGTCCACACCGCCAGAGGGGACGTGGACGACGTTTCGCACACGCTGATGCACACGCGCGAGATCGTCGCTGGGACAGTCAAGGCGGGGCTCTTCTTCGGCTACAGGCAGTCCTTTTACCGGCTGGTGCGAGATCTGGATCTGATGGTGTCCGAGGACTGGGACCGCCCCGAGCTGGAGTCCGCACGGCGCTGGGCCCGCCGGATGACTACGTCACTGACTGCCTACATCTACACCCTCATCCTGCTGTGGCTGCCGGCGCCGCTGATGGCCGCTGGCGACCAGAAGCTGCTGCCCGTGGTGCAGATCCACGGAGTGGACTGGTCGCTGTGGCCCGGCACGTACGCCGCTCTCTACACTCTGCAGTGTGCAGTACTCCTCACTCAGGTCCCCATCGTCGTCGGCCTGGACTGCTTCTTCGTGGCGGCCATGCTGCACGTGGGAGCCCTCCTGTAGCTGCTGGGGCAGCGCATCTCTGGACTGCGGCTCTCTGGCGACAGTGCTGTGGACCTGGCTGGCGATGTGGGTCTTAAGAGACAGCAGATGATGTATGTGGAGCTCCGTGCCTGCATCAGACGCCACCAGAAAATCACAAAGTAAGTGTCTATAAACGTCGCTTCACACATTATGGAACAGAACAGGATGGAATGTGATGGAACAGAACAGCAAAATATTCTACATGAATTTAGGCATCCATATAGGCCATGAACAGAAGAGGACGAGACTGAACAGAATCAGAGTGTCAAAATTTCTCGGGAAGAAAGTTGGCATTTACTCGTTTGGGGTGGAGGGGGGGGGGAGGGAAGGGAAGAGGGAGGGGGGTTGGAACATAACAACATAATTGGAAACATACCACGTGTATTTTGAATCGACAGTGTGCTTTTCCGTAAACCACTGACTGCCTTACCTTTCCTTGGTTCCTCACTTAATAAACTTGATAAACCATTTTTTCAGAATTCTTTTGCAACTGCCTCTGCACTGTTGTTAGTGAGGTGAGGCTGTGAAACTTCGCTGTGTTTAGGCAAAAGAAGGAAAGTTTGACATCACAATAAGAGAAATGTAGGTGTGGAGAATACCCCACTTAATATTTACAGAAAAACGTGAGTATAGGGTAGAGTTTAGGATGGCACTTCCCCTCCAATGCTCGGCATTTCCCCTGCAGTGCCTGCCAACCACCACCACTACCGCTCTCCCAACACGTGCCTTGTCATCTGCGCACCTACAGCGGCCATGGTATTCTGCACACACTACAGCATCAGAACTTGTTATAGTGGTTGATTTCATGATTTTAATCTTTACTTCATTATTTGCTTTCTAAATGTCCCAAGATAACTTGGATATTTTTCCATTATCCTTTCACAGAAGAGACAAGACATATGAAAGCAGATAATCACTTAGGATTTACAATACCTGGATCAAGAAGATTCCATACTGTGCTTGAATAAGAATATAAAGTGATGAAACAGTCTTCATCAAATGATCTTTTCTTAGTGTGAAATAAATCAGCTCTGTTAAAGAAGAGAAATGCGTTTTTGATATTGAAACTTCTTGGGAGATTAAAACTGTGTGTTGGACCAAGAATCGAACTTGTGACCCTTGGCTTTTGCAAGCAAGTGCTCTACTGATTGAGGTAACCAAGCACGACTCACGACTTACACTTAATGCTCTACTTCCGCCAGTATCTTCCAATCCTTACAGAAGTTATCCTCCTTATCTTGCGAGAATAGCCCTCCTGTAAGAAAGGATATTGCGGAGACATGGCTTAGCCACATCCTGGGTGATCCTTCCACAATGAATTTTCGGTCTGCAGCAGAGTGTGCGCTGGTTCAAACTTCCTGGCAGATTCAAGTAGCTTTAATCTTCCAGGAGATTTCAGATCAGCGCCCACTTCACTGCAGAGTGAAAATTCATTCTGTTTTTGACGTTATTTTGTATTCAGCAAACAAAACAGAATAAACTTTGTCGAGGATATGCGTTTTGATTTTTTTCTTTGACCATTAATAAATTTCGTCATTCCTAGTTTCCTGATTCTGATTTTATATTCCGGCATTTCGTATCATCGATTGTATCTCACAATGTGACTTTAATCGTTACATATGAGGCTAATCGTAGCAATGTCGTTCGACGTCCCATCTAGAGTGAGGATACATTAACGTCCACTTCCGAACAGCTCCATTGTGTAGTTTCTTTTCACTGAAACGTAAATTGAAGTCTCTTGTAAATGGGAGATTACACGCATCATCAATCGCACTCTTGATAAATATCTTTCAAAGAAAGAAATAAAAGATGCCAAACACCCAACTTCGTTACATGATATTATTCAGACTATCTAGTGAAAATAAGTAAAATACCACCATCGTAATAAAGGACGCTTCCGAAAATTCGATAGTGAAATCGTAATCGAAGCTTGTGATTCCGTAGCAGCTATGTGTGAAGCCTGTAGCAAATTCAGTAATCAGATCTTTGCGAAAGACCTGAAAAAAGAAGCAGCTATAAAATGCGTGTCCTGTGTAAAAGTACAATAACAGAAACCTGCCATACAGTATCTTGTCGGTTAGTACGGTGTTGAAATAGGAAATAGAACATATTTCAGATATTAAATTCTGCGTTTAAAACTACGTGAGCGCTTAACCCAAGCTGTTGCCAAGCCATGTCTCCGCAATATCCTTTCTTACAGGAGCGCTAGTCTCACAAGGTAAGGAGGATAACTTCTGCGAAGACTGGAAGGTACTGGCTGAAGTAGAGCAGTAAGTGTAATTCGTGAGCCGTGCTTGGATACCTCAAGCAGACTCGTAAAACTTGTCAATCTCGTAAACCAGTCATGTGGTACTGGAAATGCTCAAAGGAAAAAAGAAGGCACTCATCGATTAATTATCTGCTAGAGTCCCACGACCACGATACGCACGCAGCCTACGCTGTCGATAAACAGAGCACATCCGTTTTCTAAGAGGGATAAAATAATGGACACAAAGTAAACAGATTAGTTTTTCAAGCGTCCGTATGTTGTTGGATCTTATAGCATTGTCTACTTCTGGGACTTGCACATTGTATATACAGTTTTAATGTTCAGCTTATTCTAAATCAAAACGAAATGGGCTGGTAGAATAGTACCGTCTCTGTCTCTAATTTCAAGATAACAAACCATTTCACAAGTTTTATTGTCATTCAATGAACTTTCTTCCACTTCATTAAATGATTAATAAATTAATTGAAGTAACTTTGTTGTTATTGTGGCCTTCAGGTCGAAGACTGATATGAAGCCGCTCTCCATCCTAACCTATTCTGTACAAGTCTCTTCATATCTGAATAACTGCTGAAACCTATATTCATTTGAATGTGCTTACTGCATTAGAGCCTTGGTCATATTCTATTATTTTTATCCCCACATTTCTCTACATAACCGAATTAGCTATTCCTCACCGTCCCAGTATGTGTCCTGTCAAACAGTCACTTTTTTTGTCAGATTGTGCACGCATTTCTTTTTTATAGAAATTAATTCAGTACCTCCTTATTAGTCATTCGATCTACCCATCTAATCTTCAGCGTTTTTCTCTAGCACTACATAACAAGATCTTATATTCTCTTATTTTCTGAATTGCTTATCGCCCACGTTTTACTTTCGTGCAAGCTTACACTCCAGAAAAATAACAAATCTTTTTTCTCAGAAATACTTTTCTTCTTGTTGCTAGTCTGAACTTCATAACCACTTAGCTTCACACATCACTTAATTTTCTACTAGAATATCAAAACTCATCTTCTCGTGTAGCATTTTCTAATCTAATTCCATAAGCATTAGCTGTCGTAATTAAACTACATTCTGTTACGTTGTTATTGGTTTGTTGATTTTCATCTTTTAACCTTTTTTAAAGACGCTATCTATTCCGTTAAACGTATCTGCCAAGTTCTTTGCTTCCTCTACCAGGATTGCCCTTTTTTTTGAGTCATCAGTCTTCTCACTGGTTTGCTGCGGCCCACCACGAATCCCTCTCCTGTGCCGAACTCTTCATCTCGAGAGTAGCACTTGCAACCTACGTCCTCAACTGTTTGCTGGGTTTATTCCAGTCTCTCTCTTCCTCTAAAATTTTTCCCTCTACAATTCCCTCTAGCACCATCGAAGTCATTCTCTGATGTCTTAACAAATGTCCTATCTTCCTATCCCTTCTCTTTGTCAGCGTTTTCCACATATTCCTTTCGTCTCCGATTCTGCGCAGAACATCCTCATTCCTTACCTTATCAGTCCACCTAATTTCAACATTCGTCTGTAGCACCACATCCCAACTGCTTAGATTCCCTTCTGTTCCGGTTTTTCCACAGTCTATGTTTCACTACCATGCAATGTTGTGCTTCTAACGTACATTCTCAGAAATTTCTTCCTCAAATTGAGGGCGATATTTAATACTAGTAGACTTCTCTTGGCCAAGAATGTCTTTTTTCCAGTGCTAGTCTGCATTTGATGTCCTCGTTGCTCCGTCTGTCATTTGTTAACTTGCTGCCTAGGTAGTAGAATTCCTTAACTTCGTCTACTTCGTGACCATCAATTCTGATGGTAAGTTTCACGCTGTTCTCATTTCTGCTAATTCTCATTACTTTCGTCTTTCTTCGATTTACTCTCAACCCATATTCCATTGTCATAAGACTCCACTCAGCAGATCATATTATTCTTCTTCGCTTTCACTCAGGATAGCAATGTTATCAGCGGATCAAATCCCTGATATGCTTTCAGCCTGCATTTTAATTCCACTCTTAAACCTTCGTTTTACTTCCATCATTGCTTCTTCGATTTATAGATTGAACAGAAGGGGCGAAAGACTCCATCCGTGTCATACATTGTTTTTAATCCGAGCACTTCGTTCCTGATCTTCCAGTCTTATTATTCACTCTTGGTTCCTATTCATATTGTACGTTACCCGTCCCTCCCTGTAGCTTACCCCTATTTTCCTCAGAATTTCGAGCATCTTGCACCCTTTGAAATTGTCGAACGTTTTTCCAGGTCGACAAATCCAGTGAACGTGTCTTGATTTTTCTTTAGTTTTGCTTCCATTAGCTACCACAATGTCGGCATTGCCTCTCTGATGCCTTTGCCTTTCCTAAAGCCAAAGCGATCGGTGTTTGACACATCCTCAGTTTTCTTTCCCATTCTTCCGTGTATTGCTCTTGTCAGAAACGTGGATGCACCAGATATTAAGCTGATTGTGTGATAATTCTCGATCTTCTCAGCTCTTGCTGTCTTCGCAATTGTGTGGATGAGAATTTCCCGAAAGCCTGATGGTATATCACCAGTTTAGCACATTCTACACCCCAATGTGAATAGTAATTTGTTGCCACTTCCCCAAATGACGTTAGAAATTCCGATGGATTGTTATCCATCCCTTCTGCCTTATTTCATCTTAAGTCTTCCAAAGCTCTTTTAAATTCTGCTTGTAATACTGGATATCCTACCTCTTCTATATCGACTCCTGTTTCTTCTTCTATCACATCAGACAAATCTTCTACCTCATAGAGGCCTTCAGTGAACTCTTTCCACCCATCCGCTCTCTCCTCTGCGTCTAACAGTGGCATGTCATTGAACTCGTAATGTTACCTCCCTAGATTTTAGTATCACCGAAGGTTGTTTTGGCTTTCCCAAATGATGAGTTAGTCCTTGCGACAATCGTTTCTTTTTCGATTTTTCACATTTTTCCTGCAGCCATTTAATCTTAGCTTCCCTGCGCTTCCGATTTATTTGATTCCTAAGCTACTTCTATTTCTGTATTCCTGAGTTTCCCGGAACATTTTTGTACTTCCTTGTTTCACCGATCGACTAAAGCACTTCTTCTGTTACCTATGGTTTCTTTGCATTTGCCTTATTTGTACCTACATTTTTCTTTCCAACTTCTGTGATTGCCCTTTTTAGAAATGTCTATTCCCCTTCATCTGTACTGCCTACTGAGAAGTTCCTTATTGCAGTACCTATAGTCTTAAAGAGCTTCAAGCGTATCTCTTCATTCCTTAGTACTTCTGTATTCCACTTCTTTGAGTATTGATTCTTCCTGACTAATCTCTTAGTCTTCTTAAACTTCAACATACTAGATTGTGATCTAAGTCTTTATCTGCTCCTGGCTACGCCTAAACAATCCAATATCTGATTTCGGAATTTCTCTCTGACCATGATGTAAACTAACTGAAATCTTCCCATATCACCCGATCTTTTCCAGGTAAACCTCCTGCTCTTGTGATTCTTGAACAGAGTATTCGCTGGTACTTGCTGAAATTTATTACAGAACTCAATTAGTCGTTCTCAGCTCCCATTCCTTGTACCAAGCCCGTATTCACCCGTAACCGTTTCTTCTGCTGCATTCCAGTCCCCCATGACTACTAGATTTTCATCTCCCTTTACGTACTGCATTATCCATTCAATATCCTTATATACTTTCTCCGTCTTTCGTTTGCGACGTTGGCATGTATACCTGAAGTATCGTTGTCGATGGTAGTTTGCTGTCGATTCTGATGAGAATAACCCTATCACTGTGAAACGTCCCCTTTAAACAATAATACAAGACTGTCCTTTACCTGACACACAATATTTTTTAGCGCAACGCAATCTGACTTTCAAAAAAATCCCTACGAAAGAATGGCCCTGACTAACATTAACCTATACGTTTCACAAATCACTTACCTCACAAAAATCTTCGCTGCTCAAGCTACTGCAATACAGCGAGCGCCACTACTGCCAGCTAAATAAAAGATTCAAACTACTGAAGGCACTAACTACTGATAGGGATAGTTAGCAAATGAAAGATATTAATAGAGAACAAACAATGTATTTACCTTGATATCATCATATATAAATATAGCAGTTCATGACAAATTTCAAAACTCCGCCATCTCTCTCCCCACATCCACCACTGCTGGCGGCTCACCTCCAACTGCGCAACGCTACGCGCTGTTCACAGCCAGCTGCCTAACACTACAATGGCGAGTATTACAACAATGCAAAGCAGCCACAGACTGCACACAGCACAGCCAGTGATTTTCATACAGAGGTGGCGTTACCAATAAAAAAACCTAAACAGCCTACTTACATAGAGAAAACATAAACAGCCTACTTACATAGAGAAAACATAAACAGCCTACTTACATAGCCCCCATGCTCCCCACAAAAAATTTTACAAATTTTTTTTTTGGGCAGTGGCCAATAATGATTTGATAAAATTTTTCATAATTACAATAACAAAGAAATCAAATGCACACACTTATTGATACAATGTTGGTCAAAAGCTAAAATTGTCTCACAGTCCATAAAGACAGTCCTAATCGTACATAACAGGAGAATAGCAGTGTTTTTCTCAAAGTCTGAGCAGTAAAAGAAAATGCACACGGAAGTAGTGGATTTCCATGGAGTCTTGAAGAAGCAGTGTTGTCCTCCCAACGGAAAGACAGTGCTGGCTCTTGACATGCATACAGGTAATGGGCCACAACAGAGCAAACCCACAGCAGAGTCAGTCGTAGTTTGGAAGAATATTGGTAGGTAGGTCATCACAGAACAGACCCA
The DNA here is from genome assembly GCF_021461395.2 of Schistocerca americana. NCBI lineage: Eukaryota > Metazoa > Arthropoda > Insecta > Orthoptera > Acrididae > Schistocerca > Schistocerca americana. The sequence continues at coordinate 1,101,505,192 of NC_060120.1, read as the reverse complement.
CTGTAGTCCTGGTAGAGATTACGGTATTGGTGGGCCACCAGAGGTGCAGACCCACTGCAGTCCTTGTAGAAATAATGGTATTGGTAGGTCATCATAGATGCAGACCCACTGTAGTCCTTGTAGAGATAATGGTATTGGTGGGCCACCAGAGGTGCAGACCCACTGTAGTCCTGGTATAGACGGCCAGCAGCCATCCGTTGCGACTGTGCAGGTGCACAATCACCATCGAAGATTCTTGCAGAGAATATAGCAAGTCCATAAACCACCACTTGTGCACTCAGAAAGTTTTTCTTTTAATTGTCCTTAGAACCAGCAATGCTGTTATCCAGTCCCTTGCTGAATTACCAACACACGTGCAAACACTATCAGTCCCTACTTCTCACATATTGTCCATATACTATGACCAACAGAAACGTGTGCAGTGAAATGTAACTAACAAGTTAATAATATCATGAACTGGTGACAATTACAATTTTATAACATAAGAATACAATAACAAAGGTACAAAATACATCATTAAAAACATAACAATATAGATAACATTTGTAGTACAGGCTTTACAAAAGAATAGAAATAGACATATACATCAGTGTTACAGGAATTATGACATGAGTACATACATAGAAGATCAGAATAACTTGCGAAACATCAACTTCACACATGAGCATTTAAACAGAATGAATAATGTCTAACATCTTTACAAAGTAAATAACATATTATTAATGCCAATTATATTTGAGGATAACAGTATTCCTCATCATAGTGAATGTAGCTTAATATTAAAAGAAGAAAAAATTCTATGAAACTACACAGAGACAGGAAGAAAACAAATACACAAGGGTACACAAACACGTACTGGGATAACACAAAAGGAAAGGACAGGGTTCGTTTTCAGTGTAACATTTGGTACTGCAGTCCAACCTAAAACTTCATATATCTTTCCTTTTATTTCATCTGTTGTATCCACCAAAAAAATTCTATCTAAGCATGCTTTCTGTATTTAAATGTTCACACATTTCGTACCTCAACATTTATTTCCAAGAAAATCCTACCTAAACCTGTTTTCTCAATGCATTTCTTCCAATTCATCGCAACTCATTCTCTTAGAGGCTACCCCCTCTTAAGCTGACTTAAATCTACTGAGCTCAGATGCTAAACTAAGGGACGAGGCAATGCAGCATCACATAACAAATCAACACAAACAGCAATGCAAAAAAATGCAAATTGGCAAAGCTAGCAGCATAAATGAGCAAAAGTCAAATTCAATAACACTATGCCTGGCAAACAGCAGCAACTTATACCTAAACATGACATAGCGCAAGCAGAAAAAATATTACACTAAAATGGCCATGTCTAATACCTATGTCACATCTTAACATTAGAGTGATGCATCACAAAAACTTACGCTAGTAGATAAGTTACCAAATCGTAAAAAAATTATTTATGCAATTCCTGTGAAGGGAAATTTCTTTTTGTGCTCCCTCATTTGTTTTGGATGGATCATAAAATTATTTACTGGATCTGTAGGCATAAAATATTTATATTAGTACATATATTAAATTTTATTTTATCCATTGCTGCAGTGCAGCTAGAAACTTGATATTAAACAAAATGTGTAAATAAATACATAAAGCAAGCCATATGGCATTTTTCTTAACTAGCAAGACAATAGCTGTGAAATGTTTCTCATCGTTTCATTAGGCATTTCAGTAAATATCATAAATTACGAGCTCCGCAGTATGCTTTCAACAAGGAGATGTCAGTAGCGCGGACAATGGCCTTCCCTTTCTTTTTTTTTCTACCTGTGCTTCTGACGAGGCACTCACACTAATGGCTTGTTCTCCAGACGTCTGACACACCTGGGTGCCCACGACGCATTATGTGCAGGTGGCCACTTAACTTTCATACGGAAATATTTACGACAGCAGTTTCCGCTACAGTGACAGTCATATATACAAAATTTCACAGGTCGAGAATTTACTTTGCAAATGTGTAGAAACAAAATCCTATGAATATAACAGTGTCCAAAAAAAAATTCGTCAGCATTGTGATACAGTCACACATTTACACACATTTAATAACTCTTAAAGTACGATTCTTGGTTTCCAACATACTTTTCATAAATCAGAGTCCCTAAACACTACTCATTATTCCTTACCTCATTATACATATACATATTCGTCGACACTTCTTCAATATTTCATCATGAGAAATACGTAGCATAATAAACATTCCTCAACAACATAATACACATCGTCATCGTAATAATAACATCATAACACTTCAGTCAAATCTCAAAATCGTCGTAGCTTCCTCCAATAATTTCTAAGCCTAAAAAATTCTCTGCTCATATCAATAGTGTCATCTGCCTCAAACGTACTTTAAAAATCATGACCCCATACGAAATACGTCATTCAAAGCTCTCATAGTATCACAATGATTCCGAAAAATATGAGCGTTTCTCAAAGTACAGACAAAATACAGTTTCATAAGTGTGAAGTTACCCAACTGTGTAATTGTGTAAACATGTGTCACTGATGTAGTAAAAAAAAGTTTATCTCTCAGTTAAATGATCAGATAGCTGTGTAATTCTGTGTTAGAGAAATATGGTACCGATGTGTAAAGTTGTATAAGCAAATACCATATCAGCTAGGGTTCCTTGTGGTTGCCACACACATGGTACACAAAGTAAGCGTATACCCCCCTGAGGATTAATGTAATTATACCCTCAGGTGTTACAGATTACAGGAATAGAATGAAATATATCACGGAAAACTTTCTTTGTAATTCAAAAATCTTGAAAAATAAATGGCTTAAGTACAAAATCTCTCAAATGCGTGTCCTGTAGCGCTAAATGTGCGTCTTGCTGTAAGATAATTCTGTGGGAGTGTCGTACTTATCGTCCTCCGAAAGCCAAGTTCTGCAGAAGTCAATGTACTTACCTCATGATAAACAAATGTGAAATGCTTTATGTATAGATATCTTAGTTATTACGCTTATTGCCGTGATGAAGAAAGCACTGTGCTGTAACGTATTGTTGTGCTACAGAAAAGACAATCTCATTGTTGCTGTACCACAAAAGTTACTACTAAAACATGTTTTACTTTCCAGAAGAATTCAGAAAAACTGTGCAGATATAAAACAGATACACTGCAAAAGCAACATTGTAAATTGTCACTCATTAGTAGCGTCGTGATAAAACCGTGTAGCTGTCACATAAACTAACCTCTGTGTCATCTGGTATCTCTCAGAAAGCACATTAATTCAGAATGTATTTTCAAATAAACCAAAATGTTGCATTAAAATCTCATTAGCAGTACTGGTAAATGTTCTAAGTATGTGAGCCTTATAGTCGTTACGTAATTGTGCAACAAACAAGCAAGAATGTACACACACAATAACACTGTGACGTCTGTTCACTATAACAATGCATTCGTCATTTCTGTTTAAATAAGTTCTCTTGGTTCTTGATTGGATATTGTACTTCAAACATTGTTGTATGTTAACAGTTTCTTAAGCATACTAGTAACGTGAAGTGAAACGTTTTATGGCAAAGACAAAGTTAAAAAGCAGATTATCTTTCAATAAACGGTTTTACATGTGAAATATGGTGTAAACCTTTACTCTTCCTAGTACGCAGAGTTTCAACTTTAACGCAATTATCATGTGGTATATGTCGGTGAGGAGTGCTAAAATTTTTTCTCAAGGTTAGCGTCTATGTTATTTTTCCCTGAGCCAGCCGGCGCAGGTGGTTGCCTGCTGTGCGAGTCATTGTCTGTTCCTTTGTTGGCGCGCGTCGTTATTGGGATTTGGAGACCTAACTTCTACAAATTCACCGTGACGAGAGGGCCCTGCCCTGTTTAAATCCCGCCAGTTCTGATGCAATTCAGGTCTGTCGTTACGATCATATCGTCTGTCGTCATGTCGGTAGATGCCATAGTTTCTTTCTTGTCGGTCACATGGTGGAGAATTTCTCCCTGAATCGTAACTGCGCGCTGGTCCGTTGCGTCTGAAGTTATTCTGCCTCCCTTGATAGTATTTATTTTGGTTCCCATATTGTCTGTTTCTCTTATTGTCTCTGTGATAGTCATTACCACGGAGAGGTGATCTTTCCCTGTAGTTATTACTACTCTGCCAACGGTTGTCATATGGGTGGTGTCTGTTTTGGTCACGATTTGTGTTGTGAGAATAGCCTTGTCGTGTCCAGTTATTATTTCTTTCATCGTGGAATTGTGACAGATGTGACCTGTAATTGTTGTGCTCCTGTTTCCGCGTTCCCCGATTGTCAGTGTCAATTTCCAGTTCTTGTAACAGACCCTGAAATGCTTCAATGTCATCTTTGCAACGTCCTGCTAAAATAATATGTCGTAAATGTTCAGGCAATTTGAGTAAGCAAATGCGGATGAGTTCTGAGGGGCTGTATGGGTTTGAAAGATATTGATTCTTATGCAACATGTCTTCAAAATATTTGACAAGACTGGAAAATTCAGATTGTTCAAAGTGTTTCATCATCATGATGCTATGTTTTACACGGTCTTGTGTAGCTTGAGACCAATATGCTGAGAGGAAGGCATGGTAAAACTCTCCCTCACTGTGGCAATCGTGAATTACCGATCGCATTCTTACAGCTGGTTCATTCTCCAAGTAGCCACACATAAATTCTAATCTGTGTTCTAACGACCAGTTGGGAGGAAAACAATGAGAGAATTGATGGAGCCATGCTTGTGGATGAATGTCGTTGCCAGAATTCTTAAATGTTTTGAATTTACGTGTAGTAATGAACAGCTTATAGTCAAAATCATCATGTCGGCAAGTCGCATGTCGGTCATTGTTACGTCGTTTCGGCGGTTCCATCTCAAAATTCGGCGTACCTTGCCAACTTCTTTCACAATTTCCGAAGTGCCCTGTGTTGTTATTTTGTGTCTGTTCCGTATTTGTATGTCCCTCTTCCCGTATTGGGGCGCGAGTGTCCTCTGAAATACGTAATTCTTGTACTACTTGTGCCAACTGATCTTGCACTTCGCGGATTTCTCTTTTGTACTGTGTATTGATTTGATTTTGATTTTGTTTGAATTTTCTAATTTGTTCATACTCTTCAGTGTCCACGAAGGCTACAGGTGTTGTGTCATTCAGATCATCATCTACCTTTGTAGATAAGTTAGTGAATTGATCCGAAAGTTCGGCTACTTTATCCGATAGTGAAATCATTTCCTCTCTATGTTTTTCTGAACCAAGTTTCAGAGTGTCCATTTGTGTTGCAATCGTGTCTACTGTGACCTTTAAGTTTTCCTGAGTTTTTGCAAGTTGCATAACCGTATCGGTAGATGCAACTGAGTCAAATTTTGCTTGCAAGGTCTCATGATTTTCATGAACAATAGTTTGCAGTTCTTTTATGGCTGCTTCGTGATTCTGTAGTGCATTTTCATGACGCGAAAAAATAGGTTGGAAATGCTCACAAATTTGTGTTTTTACGTCATTACAGACTTTTTGACATTTCGATTCAATGTGATGTAACTCAGCAGTTAAATCCTCACGTGTTCATTCAAGAGTTTGCTCCAATGAGTCTAACTTTTTAAGATTTTGTTCCATTGTGTCTAACTTTTCAAGCTTTTGTCCCATTTGTTGCATTAATTGTAATAACAATGCACTGGTGTCTGAAACATGTTCCTCAGTGCTTTTCGGCAGTGAATTTACACCGGAAACATTCACATTTTGACAAGCAGAAAATGTGTCTTGACTTATTTGAGAAAACGGTGAGGATCCAAAACCTGAATCTACAGTATTTGCGAGATCGTGTCGTGTCATTTCGGCTTCCTGAGGCGAGCTATTGCCGACCGATCGATCGATAATGCTTCCTTCTTCACTAATTGTTTCACTGTCCACGCCATTGTTTGACGCCCGCTCCATTTCCCTGTGCACAGTTACCAAATTACTACTTTGAACATTACTAAATTCATTACTCGGTGGCGCTAACACACTACTTTCATTTTCACTGTCATTTCTCAGTTTACTTTGGAGCCTAGTATTACGTTTTTCACACGCCATTATTGTCACAGTATTTCACACGACAACACAGAAAAACACAATTTGAAGAGCAAAAATAAGAGAACACATTAACATAACACTGAAAATAATATCTAGTTAATTACAGCTGCGAAATACTTGGTGCAAATCTATATGCATGCCACAACTGTTTTACTGTACAACAATGAAAGACTGCAACTACAAAGGAGATTTTCTCTACAATTACGCGCTAGCAATAAACAAAATCTACACTAATTACACAAACTACAAGAAAAAATCAGAAGATTCCAGTGAGGTATCCTAGGCTAAGGGTCGACATATGAAACGTCCCCTTTAAACAATAATACAAGACTGTCCTTTACCTGACACACAATATTTTTTAGCGCAACGCAATCTGACTTTCAAAAAAATCCCTACGAAAGAATGGCCCTGACTAACATTAACCTATACGTTTCACAAATCACTTACCTCACAAAAATCTTCGCTGCTCAAGCTACTGCAATACAGCGAGCGCCACTACTGCCAGCTAAATAAAAGATTCAAACTACTGAAGGCACTAACTACTGATAGGGATAGTTAGCAAATGAAAGATATTAATAGAGAACAAACAATGTATCTACCTTGATATCATCATATATAAATATAGCAGTTCATGACAAATTTCAAAACTCCGCCATCTCTCTCCCCACATCCACCACTGCTGGCGGCTCACCTCCAACTGCGCAACGCTACGCGCTGTTCACAGCCAGCTGCCTAACACTACAATGGCGAGTATTACAACAATGCAAAGCAGCCACAGACTGCACACAGCACAGCCAGTGATTTTCATACAGAGGTGGCGTTACCAATAAAAAAACCTAAACAGCCTACTTACATAGAGAAAACATAAACAGCCTACTTACATAGAGAAAACATAAACAGCCTACTTACAACTGAACTGTTCACAGTAGCACACTATCTGCCCTATCTTCCTATTCATATCGCATTCTACTCCTGTTGATATTCCCTGTACTCATCTGACCAGAAATCCTTGTCGTCCATCCATTCCACCTCACTGCCCGCTACTGTATCTCGATTAAGCCTTTGCATTTCCTTTCTCCCTACCACGTTCAGGTTTCTTGCAGTCCACGCACCGACTCTTAGAACGATACCCTTTCGTTTGTTATTCATTCTTTTTAACATGATCACCTCCCCTTTGGAGTCCCCTCCCGGATATCCGAATGGAGATATCATAAAGACAATTTTTCAATTACAGGCCACATGGGCAGCTTCCCACCCCAAGGGCAAGAGAGTGCCCTAAACCACCGTCCGCTCCTAACCCTCTTTGGCAAGGTCGTTGCCAGAATGAGGGTGACTTCTTATGCCGGAAGTCTTAGGCGGCCAATGCTGATTATTAATCAAAATTTAAGCAGTGACGGGGTCCCAATCCGAGACCGAGAACGGTTTCATTACTAATCAAAGATCCGCAGGTTCATCTCGAAATATGTTATCATTTGCGAACCTCAGTTTTTATTTTGGCTCTGTGGACCTTAATTTCCTTACCCACTCATTCCTTGATTTCCGTTACTGCTAGGTTATCGTAGATATTGAATTACATGGAGGATAGGCTGAACCCCTGTATCACTTCATGCTACATTTTAATGTCAAATGGTTCAAATGGCTCTGAGCGCTATGAGACTTAACTGCTGAGGTCATCAGTCCCCTAGAACTACTTTAACATAACTAGCATAAGGACGTCACACACATCCATGCCCGCTTTTAATGTCCTTATTGTTCACTAAACTGGGTGAGTCACTAACTATTGCCACCTACAATAACTCCGAATGTATGATAGTCGCTGAAAAGTTTGTGGGACAAATGTTGTATGGGGCAACGGGGGTCATTATGTCGTTGGTTTTTTGCTGCTAGGTGGGGTCGCTTCAGAGATACGAAGGTCAGCTTTGTTTTTTTAAATGGGATGCTATAGTTTGGTGCTTATTTTCTGATAGCGGCTATCGAGATGAATCCAATGGCGTGTAACAATAAGGTTTTTGAAGGTCAATGATGGTCATAAAGGCGGCATGAAAGTTCATTTACAGAAGGTGTTCGAAGTGATGACCATTGGTATCAATGCAGTGCTGCAATATTTTCATCATGGACTGAGTGTTAGTCCTTATCACTTCGGCCCTTATCGAAGCACATGCTCTGACAATTCTCTCTTGTATATCGTGCAAATAGTAAATATTCGACGAATGCGGTGTATCCATCTAACGTGCCATTGACAGGCAAACACCAATCGACGGTTTCGCAATACAATACTAATAGGAACGCTGAGACTAGTATCGTCGAATCAAGTGAATGTGAATGATGTATTTCTTTAAAGAACAAGTCGATATGCTTCTCATTTACGGAGAATGCCGACGAAATTCAGTGGGTGCTAGAGACTTACACACTGAAAGATATGCTTAACGTTCTCACCCTACGTGTCGTACATTTAAGTATGTGTATGATAAATTGAGGACAACAACGCATCGGAAGGAAAATTACTAACGAAGAAACGGAAATTGGTATTCTTGCCACTGTGGTCGGAGATCCTTGTGTTAGTTCGCGTCAAATCGCAAGGGAATCTCGCATGAGCCAGAGTAGTAGTGTTCGTGTTCTGCATCGTCATAAATATCATCCTTACCATATCAGTCTCCACCAAGAATTAACTGGTAACAATTGTACGCGTCGCATTGAATTTTGCCGATGGGCTCACCTTCAGATTTAGAGGGATGACACATTTATTAATTTGATTTTATTTACCAACGAGGCTACATTCACGAACCATGGAAATGTTAATCCGCAAAACATGCATTATTTTGAAACTGAAAATCAGTATTGGCTGCGGAAAGCTGCACATCAAAAACCGAGGTCGGTGAATGTATGGTGTGGCTTACTGGAGGCCAGAATTATAGGCCCCCATTTCATCGAAGGAAGTCTTAATGATAGGAAGTACACCACGTTCCTGCAAGAAACGTTAGATCTGTTATTGGGAGAAATACCTTTAGGAAAAAGGAACTGATTGTGGTTTTAATACGATGGGTGTCCGGCACAATTTTCGCTGATGGCTAGAAATGAGTTGCAGAGACAATTCCCAAAACGGTGGATTGGACGCAGAGGAGAAGTGTCGTGGCCGGCTCGTTCGCCAAACTTGATGCCCCTGAAATTTTTCTTACAGGGATTCGTAAAAGACATTACTTATAAAGACGTTCCAACTACACCTGAACATATGGGAGGGACAATCGTCAGAGCTTGTACTTCTATAAGTGCCGATGTGATAAGGAATACCACTCAATCCATGATAAGAAGATTGAAGCACTGCATTGATACCAATGGTCATGACTTCGAACGCCTTCTGTAAATGGACGGTCATCCAACCTTTGTGATCTTCGTTGACCTTCAAAGACCCTACTGTTACACGTCATCGGATTCGTCTCGATAGCCGACACCGAAAGTAAGTACCAAACTATAGCACCCCATTTAAAAAAACGAAGTTGATCTTCATATCTCCGAAGCGACCCCACCTAGAAACAAAAAAACCAACGTCCTATTATGGCCCCCGTTGTCCCTTGTAACTTTTGTCCTACAAGCTTTGCAGCTCCTATCATACTTTTCGAGTTATTATAGGTGACAATAGTTAGTGACCCACCCTCAATATTATTTTCCTTTTTTGTTTTCATTGGGTAATGGGCCTTTAGTTACCAGAAATACAATCTTTTATGAATAGTAAGCTAATTTATGTAATTTATCACTCATATAAATGATTTCCTTATGATTTATGTTAATATTAATAAATTAGTGATTACCTTGGTTTGGCAGTGTTTTAAATTTTGGACTTAATCTGAGATTGTTTCTGCAGTCAGTGTGTAGAGCCAGAGTTCAATAAATTCAACCTCTGAATGAATATCCACGTGCCTGTGAAGTGAAGATGTAATCGACCGGGGTCCAGAATGTGGTGCATGTGCTGCAGGTTCCTGCACGACTTGGAGGCCGCCATGAGCACCATGGTGCTGGTGCAGTTCTCCATCAGTATGTTCTGCCACTGCATGGACCTCTACCAGCAGATCCAGGTGAGGAAAAATTACCTACGAAGCGTGCTTCTTAAGCATGTATTGTTTATTTTTAAACAAACACACGCAGGCCTGGATCACTGGCAACGGGGAGGGGGGCGGGGGGGGGGGGTGGGAGGCAACTGGGGTGTCTCCCCCTAGCGACAATTTCAGGGGGCGCCAAATTCATATTCTTGAAGAAAAAGCTTTTTTCACGAAGCACCTCGCATCCAGCGCACGTCGGTCTATCGATTATTCACGTCATTTCGAAACGCATCCTTGTTGATTTTCTAGTATTTTTGAACACATTCTAAGCTGATTTTTCAGCGAATCGTAAGTTGATTTTTGAATGCGTGCATAGTGGACGTGACGTCTCTGCCAGGGGAATCTCCGTCGCAGACAAAAGGGGACGGGGCCATAAGAGCCGAGCCGAATAAATCCGAATGGGTGAATGGCACCATCTACAAACAGAAAAACAAAAAATAAAAGAAAAACCATTTAATGTACATTGTAGCTGGTTGATATTTATAGTAACAACCTGTAATTCTTCTTCACTTTTGCTGTGGACTGCAGTGTCATCAGCGAATCTTAACATTGATATCCTTTCACCTTAAATTTTAATCCCACTCTTGAACCTTTCTTTTATTTCCGGCACTGCTTCTTCGACGTATACATTGAACAGCAGGGGTGAAAAACTACACCCCTGCCTTACATCATTCGTCCGTGGACTTCCACTCTTATTGTCGCCTCCTGGTTCTTGTTCATATTGTATATTACCCGTCTTCCCCATAGATTACCCATATCTTTATCAAAATTTCGAACATCTTGCACCGTTATACATTATCGGACAGTTTTTCCAGGTCGACACATCCTATGAACGCTTCTTGACTTTTCTTTAATCGTGCTTCCGTTATCAAGCGCAATGTCAGAACTTCTTCTCTGGCGCCTTTAGCTATCCTAAAGCCAAAGTGATCGTCATTTAACACATCATCAATTTTCTTTTTCATTCTGCTGTATATTATTCTTGTCAACAACGTGGATGCATTAGCTGTTAAGCTGAATGTGCGATAATTCTCGCAATTGTCGGCACTTGCAATCTTCGGAATTGTATGGATGATGTTTTTCCGAAACTCTGATTGTATATCGCGTCTCACACATTCTACACACGAACGTCAATCGTCGTTTTGTTGGCACTTGCAGCAATGATTTTAGAACTTCTGATGGAAAGCTATCTATCCCTTCTGCCTTACATGATTTTAAATCTTCCGAGCTCTTCTAAATTCTAATACTAGATCCTCTATCTCTTTCCTGTCATCTCCTGTTTCTTCTTCTATTACTTCATTAGATAAGTCCTCCCTCTCATACATGGCCCCAATGTACTCTTTCCACCTATTCGCTCTCTCCTCTGCATTTAACAGTGGAATTCACATCGCACTCTTAATGTTACCGCCCTAGCTTTTAATTTCACCGAAGGTTGTTTCGACTGTTCTATATGCTGAGTCAATCTTTCCGACAATCATTTATTTTTCGATTGCTTCACGTTTTTTTACAGCCATTTCGCCTTAGCTTCCCTGCCCTTCCTATTTATTTCATTCGTAAGAGACTTTTACCTCTGCATTCCTGAATTTCACTGAACATTTTTGTACTTCCTTCTTTCATCAATCAACTGTGTTATTTCTTCTGTAACACATGGTTTCTTCGCAGTTACCTACTTTGTACCTACGTTTTTCTCTCCAGTTACTATGATTTCCCTTTTTTAAAAGATGTCCGTTCCTCTTCAACTGAAATGCCTACTGAGCTATTCGTTATCGCAGTATCTACAGCCTCACAGAACTTCAAATGTATCTCTTCATTCCTTAGTGCTTCCGTATTAAACTTCTTTGCGCATTTATTCTTCCTGACTAGTCTCTTGAACTTCAGCTTACTCTTCATCATGACCAACTAGTTATCTGAATCTATGTCTGACCCTGTGTACGCCTTACAATCCAGTAACTGATTTCGGTATCTCTGCTTGACCATGATGTTGTTGTTGTTGTGGTCTTCAGTCCTGAGACTGGTTTGATGCAGCTCTTCATGCTACTCTATCCTGTGCAGGCTTCTTCATCTCCCAGTACCTACTGCAACATACATCCTTCTGAATCTGCTTGGTGTATTCGTCTCTTGGTCTCCCTCTACGACTTTAACCCTCCACGCTGCCCTCCAATGCTAAATTGGTGATCCTTTGATGCCTCAGAACATGTCCTACCAATCGATCCCTTCTTCTAGTCAAGTTGTGCCACAAACTTCTCCCCAATCCTATTCAATACCTCCTCATTAGTTATTTGATCTACCCATCTACTCTTCATCATTCTTCTGTAGCACCACATTTCGAAAGCTTCTATTCTCTTCTTGTCCAAACTAATTATCGTCCATGTTTCACTTCCATACATGGCTACACTCCATACAAATACTTTCAGAAACGGCTTCCTGACACTTAAATCTATACTCGATGTTAACAAATTTCTCTTCTTCAGAAACACTTTCCTTGCCATTTCCAGTCTACATTTTATATCCTCTCTACTTCGACCATCGTTATTTTGCTCCCCAAATAGCAAAACTCCGTTACTACTTTAAGTGTCTCATTTCCTAATCTAACACCCTCAGCATCTCCCGACTTAATTCGACAACATTCCATTGTCTTCGTTTTGCTTTTGTTGATGTTCATCTTATATCCTGCTTTCAAGCTGCTATCCATTCCGTTCAACTGCTCTTCCAAGTCCTTTGCTGTCTCTGACAGAATTACAATGTCATCGGCGAACCTCAAGGTTTTTATTTCTTCTCCCTGGATTTCAATACCTACTCCGAATTTTTCTTTCGTTTCCTTCACTGCTTGCTCAATATACAGATTGAATAACATCGGGGAGAGGCTACAGCCCTGTCTCACTCCCTTCACAACCACTGCTTCCCTTTCCTGCCCCTCAACTCTTATAACTGCCATTTGGTTTCTGTACAAATTGTAAATAGTCTTTCGCTCCCTGTATTTTACCCCTGCCACCTTCAGAATCTGAAAGAGAGTATTCCAGTCAACATTGTCAAAAGCTTTCTCTAAGTCTACAAATGCTAGAAACGTAGGTTTGCCTTTCCTTAATCTAGCTTCCAAGATAAGTCGTAGGGTCACGTGGAATCCAAACTGATCTTGCCCGAGGTCGGCTTCTACTAGTTTTTCCATTCGTCTGTAAAGAATTCGCGTTAGTATTTTGCAGCCGTGACTTATTAAACTGATAGTTCGGTAATTTTCACATCTGTCAACACCTGCTTTCTTGGGGATTGGAATTATTATATTCTTCTTGAAGTCTGAGGGAATTTTGCCTGTCTCATACATCTTGCTCACCAGATGGTAGAGTTTTGTCAGGACTGGCTATCCCAAGGCTGTCAGTAGTTCTAATGGAATGTTGTCTACTCCGGGGGCCTTGTTTCGACTCAGGTCTTTCAGTGCTCTGTCAAACTCTTCACGCAGTATCGTATCTCCCATTCCATCTTCATCTACATCCTCTTCCATTTCCATAATATTGTACTCAAGTACATCGCCCTTGTATAGATCCTCTATATACTCCTTCCACCTTTCTGCTTTCCCTTCTTTGCTTAGAACTGGGTTTCCATCTGAGCTCTTGATATTCATGCAAGTGGTTCTCCTTTCTCCAAAGGTCTCTTTAATTTTCCTGTAGGCAGTATCAATCTTACCCCTAGAGATATACGCCTCTACATCCTTACATTTGTCCTCTAGCCATGCCTGCTTAGTCATTTTGGACTTCCTGTCGATCTCATTTTTGACACGTTTGTATTCCTTTTTGCCTGCTTCATTTACTGCATGTTTATTTTTTCACCTTTCATCAATTTAATTCAGTATTTATTCTGTTACCCAAGGATTTCTATTAGCCCTCATCTTTTTACCTACTTGATCCTCTGCTGCCTTCACTACTTCATCCCTCAAAGCTACCCATTCTTCTTCTACTGTATTTCTTTTCCCCATTCCTGTCAATTGTTCCCTTATGCTCTCCCTGAAACTCTGTACAACCTCTGGTTTAGTCAGTTCATCCAGGTCCCATCTCCTTAAATTCCCACCTTTTTGCAGTTTCTTCAGTTTTAATCTACAGTTCATAACCAATAGATTGTGGTCAGAGTGCACATCTGCCCCTGGAAATGTCTTACAATTTAAAACCTGGTTCCTAAATCTCTGTCCTACCATTATATAGTCTATTTGATACCTTCTAGTATCTCCAGGATTCTTCCATGTATACAACCTTCTTTTATGATTCTTGAAACAAGTGTTAGCTATGATTAAGTTATGCTCTGTGCAAAATTCTACCAGACGGCTTCGTCTTTCATTTCTCTCCCTCAATCCATAATCACCCACTATGTTTCCTTCTCTCCCTTTTCCTACTCTCGAATTCCAGTCGCCCATGACTATTAAATTTTCGTCTCCCTTCACTATCTACATAATTTCTATTATTTCATCATGCATTTTTTTTCAATTTCTTCATCATCTGCAGAGCTAGTTTCATATAAACTTGTACTACTGTAATAGGCGTGGACTTCGTGTCTATCTTGGCCACAAGAATGCGTTCACTATGCTGTTTGTAGTAGCTTACCCGCATTCCTATTTTTTTTATTCATTATTAAACCTACTCCTGCATTACCCTTATTAGACTTTGTATTTATAACCCTGTATTCGCCTGACCAAAAGTCTTGTTCCTCCTGCCACCGAACTTCACTAATTCCCCCTGTATCTAACTATAACCTATCCATTTCCGTTTTTAAATTTTCTAACCTACCTGCCCGATTAAGGGATCTGACATTCCACGCTCCTATCCGTAGAACGCCCGTTTTCTTTCTCCTGATAACGACGTCCTCTTGAATAGTGCCCGCCCGGAGATCCGAATGTGGGACTATTTTACCTCCGGAATATTTTACCCAAGAGGACGCCATGATCATTAACCATACAGTAAAGCTGCATGCCCTCGGGAAAAATTACGGCTGTAGTTTCCCCTTGCTTTCAACCGTTCGCAGTACCAGCACAGCAAGGCCGTTTGGTTAGCGTTACAAGGTCAGATCAGTCAATCATTCAGACTGTTGCCCCTGCAACTACTGAAAAGGCTGCTGCCCCTCTTCAGGAACCACACGTTTGTCTGGCCTCTCAACAGATACCCCTCCGTTGTGGTTGCACCTACGGTACGGCTATCTGTATCGTTGAGGCACGCAAGCCTCCCCACCAACGGCAAGGTCCATGGTTCATGGGGGGGGGGGGGGGGGGGGGGGGGAGACCATGATGTAAACTAACTGAAATCTTCCCTTTTCCAAATTCTTGAACAGAGTATTCGCTATTACTATCTGAAATTTATCGCTCATCTCAAATGGTCTTTCTCCTCTCTCATTCCTACTACCATGCCCATATTATCCCATAACCCACTCTTCTGCTCCTTTTCCTACAACCGCTATCCAATCCCCCTATGACAGATTTTTCAGCACCCTTCACGTACTGAAATACCCAATATTCTCATATACTGTCTCTACTCTTCTTATTCAGCCTGCAACGTCGGCATGTATACCTGAACCATTGTTGTCGGTGTTGGTTTGCTGTCGATTCGGATAAGACAACCCTATCACTGAACTGTTCACAGTAACACACTCTCTGCCCTGCCTTCGTATTCATAACGAGTCCTACTCCTGTTACACCATTTTCTGCTGCTGTTGATATTACCCTCTACTCGTCTGACGAGAAATCCTTGTCTTCTTTCCATTTCACTTTACTAACCCCTACTACATGTAGACTGAGCATTTGCATTTCCCTTTTCAGATTTTCTAGCTTCCCTACCACATTCAAGCTTCTGACATTCCACGCCCCGGCTCGTAGAACATTATCCTTTGTTTGATTATTCAATCTTTTCCCATGGTCACATCCCTTTTGGCAGGCCCCTCCCAGAAATCCGAATGGGGGACTATTCCGGAATCTTTTGCCAATGTAGAGATCATCATGACACTTTTTCAAGAACAGGCCACATTTTCTGCGTATAAATGTTATGTGTCTTTAATGCAGTGATTTCCATTGCCTTCTGCACCCTCATGGCGTTGATCATAGCTGATTCTTCCGACTTTAGGGGTAGTTTCCCACCCCAAGGACATATATGGCTTTGGGTATACACATATGCCACTACAGATGAATATGTCATATGAACAAAGCCAGTGTTTATTAAGCATTACCTGATATTAAGAAATATCAATCTAAAACGAAATACATTTTTAAATATTTGGTATCAGAAGTGATGAACTGCCTATCGACGTTTATGTTGCGACTCGTTGTCTTAGAGACAAGTACTGCAAAAGCGACAGTGGACATATTTTCTTCAACAGGGCATTAAATATCAAGTTTTCAGGAAAATTAGTCGCACACGTGGGTGCTTCATGTGGTCTACTTTTGACAACACAGATACTTATACAAGGTAACAGGTAAACGATTTTGGGAATAGTGTTACAAATGTTTGTCAATTTCTTGCAAAGTATACAAAGTCCACCAAAAATTTCTGGAGCACTAAATTACATGTTACTATTTTCAGGGACAAATTTACGAGCGAAATTGTAAATGCCGTAGCTGTTACCTTAGTTATGTGAGTGTTATGAATGAAGTATTGCAATCTCATGTTGATCTGACAGTTCCCTTCGTCAGTTATCATTGTACGCCATGACACGAGATTCATTACCTGCAATGGGTAAATAGCCCGTAACCACTCACAGACCGATCGAAATTTCTTACCTAACTATAACATGGTGGGTGGAGTAGGCGCGGTGCTGTTCTGACACCTGACGCCAGAGTTCTGCATCCAGGTAGTCCAGAGGTCAAGGGCGCAGCGTACACATCAGAGACGCTAGTACACCCGAGTCACCAACGATATGCTTGCCCCATAGCTCAGCTAGGAGAAAACCCATCAAGCATCAATGCATGCATACTGTAAAGACGTGCTAAATGGTGAAAGCAGCAAGAAATAGAATAGACTAATTACAAGTGCAGGCAAGCATGCATCACAGAAGTAACGGCTGCCAGTTCTACTGGAACTTCATTTTAGTGCAATGCAGGGGGAAATATCTGTGCAGACTTCAGTGCAAGGCATGAGTAACATAGAAGCGGATATCCTCGGTGTAGCAAAGTAGCTCAATGCACTTAATAAAGGCAAGTCTTCCGTTCCAGATAGCATAGCAGTGAGGTTCCTTTCAGAGTATGCTGATGCAATAGCTCCATATTTAGTAACCACAAACAACGGCTCGCTCAACGTATATCCACACCATAAAACTGGAAAGTAGCGGAAGTCACACCAGTGCTCAAGAAAGGAAACGGGAGTAATCCGATAAATTACAGACTCATATCACTAATGTCGATTTGCAGTAGATTTTGGAAGATATACTGTGATCGAACATTAGTAATTACTTTGAAGGTAAAGGCCTATTGACAAACAGTCAGCACGAATCCAGAAAGTATCGTTCTTCTGAAACACAGTGAAAGATTACCGTCAAACCTCCTTGCCTAGGGACGCCAGATGAAAGTTGATGTCATCAAGCCCTGAATGAAAATTTCGCAACGAGTAACTGGGGATGGGAGCTTCAGAGCGCTACCTAGAGAGCGTGCCCTATTCTATACGATACTAGGCAAGGGGCTGGATGGCTCACAGGCTGATGTGTGGATCCCTGCGTTCTATATTATTTTAAATGAATTCCATTTAACTTGGTTCCTTTGTGATTTTTAGGGTATGTTAAAGATTGATGAAAATTGGTTATTTATTTATTTTAAACATTATCACTCGACTTTACAGCGATTGCAGCAATTGATCTAGTTTACAGATATTACAATTTTACAACTTATAGCTCGGGTATATTATAGCCTATACTAATCTGCACGCACATTTCTACTGGCAAGACGGACTTGCGTTGGCCAAATGTATACCACCAAAGTCTCCCAATATTTTACATGGGACATCCACTATGTGAGGAGGATAACGGGCAAACTCGGGACTACATACATTAACACAGGGGGGGGGGGGGGGGCAAATTTCCGAAATTAAACGAGAACATTCATTTCCTTACACAATCCGAAGCTTGAAATAAAAGAATTAGTGCAAATATTCAAATACCTCTCTTCCACGCGTGAACATGGAGACAGACGCACTGCTCACTTACCCGTCTTCTGTAACAGTCCCAGAATATCGCCGGCACCCAGAGGTCTTCCTGGGCACCGGTGGAGGGGATGGTCGAATCACTTGGTTGTGACCAACCTCTCCACCCCAAATCTTGTAACACTGGAACGTCTTTGAGTTTTACCTGCCTGTACTGTCTCTCTGATCCCCTACTCAGGAGTAATGTTGGCACTGCTATACTACGAAACTACTTCCCAAGTAAGATTTGGCCACGCTTTATGGAAAGGTGTGAGGGGGATTGGGAAAGTTCATGGGCAGATTAACATTCAAGTACAAGAAATACTGAATACACGACACATATAAATACGTATTATGAAGCCTGACACATTTCTTTCCACCCGTCCTCATGGGTTCTGTTGCACCCGCGGCCGGCCGTGTCGTGCAATAAAATTGGCGGCGGAGCCGCCTCCATTTGTATTTCCCGGTGCAAGCGAGCAGCGAAACCTGCTGCTTATGGAGCGGAAACTACTGTACCGTTTCAACAGTTAGCCCTTTATTTGTGCGAAGTGATGAGTGGTATCGACATGGGCACTCAAATTGATTCCATATTTATAGGTTTCCAGAACATTTTTGACACTGTTCCTCACAAGAGACTCGTAATCAAATTGCGTGACTATGGAGTAACGCTTCAGTTGTACGACTGGATCCGTGATTTCCTCTCAGAAAGGTTGCAGGACGTAGTAATCGATGGAAAATCTTCGAGTAAAACAGAAGAGATATCTGGCGAGGAACAGTTATAGGACCCCTGCCGTTCCTAATCTACATGAACGATTTAGGAGATAATCTGAGTAGACCTGTTATTTTGTTTCCTGATAATGCGGTCATCTACCGTGTACTAAAGTCATCAGAAAATCAAAACGAAATGCAAAATGACTTAGACGCCATATCTGAATGGTGCGAAAAGTGGAAATTGTCTATCAATAACGAGACACATGAGTACAAAAAGAAATCTGTTAAATTTCGATTACTTGACAAATATCACAAATCTAAAGGCTGACAACTCGACTAAATACTTAGGAATTACAATAAAGAGCAACTTAAATTGGAACGATTAAGTAGATAGCGTTGTGGGGAAAGCAAACCAAAGAGTAGGTTTTAGTGGTAGAACACTTAGAACACGCAACACGTCTACTAAACAGACTACCTACACTACGCTTGTCCGTCCTTTGCAAGAGTTCTCCTGTGGGATCCTTACCAAATAGGATTGACGGAGGAAATCGAAAAAGTTCAAAGAAGGGCAGCTCGTTTTGTGTTATCGCGAAATAGGAGAAAGACCATCACGATATGATAAACGATTTGGGATGGTAATCATTAATATTAAAATTTGAAGAAATGCATCTCTGAGCCATCACCTGTAGAGATACACCTTTGTTCTCTACCAGTTTCAGTTAAATAGGCATCTTCACAGAAAGACTATAAAATATAGAAACAGAAAAAAACGTAGATAGTATTCGCAGACAAAAGAAGCACATGTCTGAAGAACAGTCAATCAGAAAGTACTTACAAAGCTGTACAATGATGAGTCACGAAGACATTATCTTCAAATGAACTCCAGACATATTTTCGTAAAATGGCTTCATAGAGTCAGATGAGCTAAAATTGTTTTGTCTTATACAAATACATTACCATATGGAATGTAATCCTTTGCTGTTACAACTCCTTGTTTCAAATTCAAAGAGGTATACATTACAAGCTGAGTGCCAAAGCTGTATTGTCAAAGATTACAGAAAACAACAATAATCTGCAGTTGAAAGAATATAGGCCGTATGTTACAGTCAAGGTTGGCAGAATCAATATCTTTGTCAACGGAGATGGCGCCCAAAACATCGACGTATTTTTGGAAGCAAGTAGTGACATTACATTTAATCAAAAATATCACATGAAAACAAGATTACTGGGTGCGTTTAGACGTACATTATGTGATGTCTATGAAGTCAATAGTAACCTATAGAGCTATCACATGGCAGAAAATAACGTAATTACATGGTAGAGTACAAAGTAAATCACACATCACCCATACCAACAGACATCTTAGCTCTATAGTAACCTATATAGCTACATACATGGTAGAATACAAAGTAAATCACCCATACCAACAGACATCTTAGGATCATTTAAAAACCTAAGATTATCATATTATTAAAATATGAAGATAATCTCATATCACTTTATCATAGGCACATTACAAAATTACTTTATGTCGATATATAAAATATTATATAATCATTAGGCTTTCCAAGTATAAGTGAAGTGTACAACTGGTATAAAAATTAATAAAAGATAAAAGCAGTACAGGATCGTGAACCAATTAGGTTCAATATATCTGAACATCAATAACTAACTCAACTTAGTTCCAGGGACACGTTAAACCACCTTGGTCACCTAAGTAAAGCAGCATGAGTTAACTGCTACAGTAGAAATACAGTGAAAGCAGATAATTACACACCATAACAGTAAAAACCAGTAACGTTATACATTTATTTTACATAGAAAGCCTATAAGAAGTACATGAAAAGATGACAACATTAGTTTTTCCTGAAAATTCTAAGTACAATACTTGTACTACCGGTACCAAAGCCGGCCGAAGTGGCCGAGCGGTTCTAGGCGCTACAGTCTGGAACCGCGCGACCGCTACGGTCGCAGGTTCGAATCCTGCCTCGGGCATGGATGTGTGTGATGTCCTTAGGTTAGTTAGGTTTAAGTAGTTCTAAGTTCTAGGGGACTGATGACCACAGCAGTTAAGTCCCATAGTGCTCAGAGCCATTTGAACCATTTTTGAACCGGTACCAAATGCCCTGTTTGTCAGGTTGAGGCATTAATGTGTATTACTCACAATAAATACATCTAAGTGTGTTAATGAAGCAACGAAACAAAGGCGTTTTCATTTATAGCGAGATATTTTCACGAAATTTCGATCGCCAACTTACTCTTCCAAAAATAAAAATATGCTGTTGTAGGCAACCTACGTTGGGAGAAATGATCATCATAATGAAATGATAGATATCATAGCTGGTACAAAAAGATATAAGTATACATTTTTCACACGCTCTGTTAGAGAGTGGAACGGTAGACTTATAGCCTGAAGGTGGTTCGAATAACTCTCGGCTAGGCACTTTAGGAATAATAGCAGGGCAGTCACGTAGATGCAGACGTAGATGCAGACGTACATGGTGCCTCAGCTGCGGTAATGGTATGTCCTTCATTCTGACAGGAGGTATGCGGAGTATTTATCTTTGTTACGCGCATGTGTTTCTGTGCGTGCAGATTGAGGACGCGCTCACGGCCCTGCAGTACGCCATGACTATGCCCTTCCACAGCATCCAGATCTACTTCTACTGCTGGACGGCTGACGTCATCACGCAGCAGGTTAGTCAACACTACGTTACGAGCAAATGTTGACTCTGGTTTCCGTTGCTCAATGCCTATACTGGCTCTGTAATGTCATCGTGGTGAAAGCGTTGAGAGAAGGTGTATGCCAGTTTTCTACACAAAGCGTATGTTTCATTCTGTGTGATTATATTCAGTTTCTGAGATCTGGATTGGGAAGCCGCCCAGATGAGCTTGTGTGTCAGGCCAGACCTGAGGTCAATAGCCCAGCACACGGGAAAGACCCGGACTGAGCTCATAGCCCCGCCTCACTAGCCAGGGCTCTTGGTGTTATAGTGTACGAACAGACCATGTACTCCCAACGCAGCTGCACAGTTTAATGAATAAACATGCTTCATTGTGGATTATGAGCTGATACGTTCTTTCTTTTGTATATTCCAACAGCTAATTATCTTCCTCAAGATCGATATTCGTGTCATATGACAAATAATACCTCTGACGCTGAAAGTGTCACTGGATGAGAAAGAATAGTACCACGCAAAGACTGGAATCTATGTAACAGCTTTTTAACAACACTAGGTGTAGCAGACATCAACATTATCGCTTTTACTTGCTGCATAGGGACTTCATCTAGATTGTTGCATGCTTGGAGGTTGTGAGACACCTCTTCTCTTGTGACCCTGCCACGGCTTAGTGACGGGGCTACACTCACACATCAACAGCATGGTCATTATGAATAAATGGTCACATATCAGATTCTCCGCCTCAAGGAACGGTATGATTGTGCCATGGACGCACGTATAATCGAAACGTTTCTTATTCTTAAAACTGTCTTCTGTCATAATGTACATAAATGATTATATTACACAGTGACATTAAACGAATGCAAACATTGCAACAAAAATTCATTTTCTTTATTTCTAAAACGAGCTGAGAGAAGTGCAGTACCAGTGCAACAGACTTTTTAAATAACAGACTGGACTGATCCACTTTCTGGCCATGGACAACATCGTTACTTAATTGACCCAATCGATTCTGGTGATGTAATGATCTGATAGTTGGAATTAAGCCAGTTCGAAACTACAGCTTTTAATATGGTAACCTGGGGCACCATTAAATCAAATAAATTAATATTGCCTGCTTTCTGCAAATAAAATATGGTCCACAAACTACAGTCCGATTGTTAGGAGGTGTCTGAATAGGTAGAGTTGTTACACAAACAACTCCGCAAAATTCTCGTTTCATCTTGTTTATAATGGTAAAATTTAATTATGGTTAGTAAATGTTTTAATATTTTCTGTTCCCTACCCTTAAAGGCAGAACGAGCTTTTGGAGTAATGAGCCAGGAAGTGCTCAGCCAATTGCAGGCTATCTGGTAGTGTAACGGGGCAGAGGGAGCCGAAGTTGGGATCATTTTAGGAGGCCATTCCCAGTTCAGGCATTTGCCTTACAACCAAGAAGTCCCTGTCGAAAACCTTGGTCAGAATGGGATTTATTTGTATTTTAGTTCAGGGGAAACATGTCCAAGAAAAAAATAAAAGCCTAGTGTTATAGTTTGTCAAAGAATATTTATAACAAGAAATGCATATCCAGGAAAACAAAACTTAAACACTATACCACTGTGGTACGACCAGAATGTTTATGTGGATGTAATGCCTAACAATGAACTATAAGCTGAACAGAATGGAGGTACACGAAAGACTCATAGTTAGAAAAACAATGGGTGAAATACAAACTACAGACTGCTGGAAAATGAGAAGTAATGAGAAGATCTACAAAAATGTACAGAAAATATTAGAAGTAATGGCTAAAAGGAGATTAATCTTTTTTCACATCTATACGTAATGAATGAGGACGCGCTCATGAAACGAATATTCCTGTATTTCTGGAAGAGGATATCAACAATAGCACGGATGACAGAATTAAGGAAATATATAGAAAGAAACAATATCAAAGAATAACAGACAGAAATCTTTTCAAGAATGAAATATTGAATCCAGAAGGCTCTCAATGCGGAAGAAGTGAGAAATCGGAAACAACATGGACAGAAGAAAGGAAATAACGACATGGGAGTACTGAAAAAATAGAAGACAACAAGAAAAGAAGAGGAACTGACGTTGTTACGTGACACTAGTCGGTTAAGACGAAAATAAAAGAAAAGCCTAGTGTTTGTACACTGAAGTGACAAAAGCCATGGGACAGCGATTTGAACATATACGTATGGCGATAGTATCGCGTACACAGGGTATAAAAGAGAGTGCGTTGGCGGAGTTGTCATTTGTGCTCAGGTGATTATTTTCCGAGACCCACAGCGACAAGAGTGTGCCGACAATACGAAAGTTCAGGTGTTATCTCTCACCAAGGACTATGCAGTGGCCGACGGCCTTATTGAACGAACGAGAGGAGCGGCATTTGCTTAAGTGCGTGAAATGGCAGCCGAAATCAATGTGGGACGGACGACAAACGTATCCAGTAGCACAGTGCGACGAAATTTGGCGTTAATGGTCGGTGGCAGCAGACGGCTATGGCAGCAGACGACCGATATGAGCCTTTGCTAATACCACGACTGGAAAACCGTGGCCTCGTCAGATGAGTCCCCATTTCAGTTGGTGAGAGCAGTGAAGCTAAGGACAAATGGCTACGGGAAAAATGTAAAGAGAAATTGTCGGAAGGCCTGACTCATCATATAGGAAAGTTAACTTTCGGTGAAATTAAGAGCAAGGGTGGTACATTAAAATTCATACAGTGAATTCCATTGTTAAATGCAGAGGAGAGCCTCTATGTGGGGAATACTTGTCTGACAACGTGACAGAAAAAGAAACAGGAGTCGATAAAAGAATCAGAATTTGAAAGAGAGTTGGAAGACTTAAGACCGAAGAAGGCAAAAGGGGTTACTGGGGAATCTGGCAACAAAACATCTATTCACGTTGATATGTAGAATGTATGAGTCTGGTGATATACCATCTGACTTCCGGAAAAATAGGCTATCATCCTCACGATTCCCAAGCCTGCTTGCAAGAACTCACAAGGGCGAGAATCACCGCACAATCACCTTATGCATATATACAGAAGAATGGAAAAGAAAATCGAAGGTGTGGTAGATGATGATCAGTTTGGCATTAGGAAAGATAAAGGCAACGTAACCTAATCTAACCTAACCTAACCTAACACAGGCAATTCTGACGTTGCGAGTACTAATGGAAGCAAGACTAAAGAAAAATCAAGACAGGTTCAGGGCATTTGTCGACCTGGAAAAAGCGTTCGACAATGTCAAATGATGCAAGATGTTCGAAATTCTGAGAAAAATAGGGTTAACTAGAGGGAGAGATGGTTAATATACAACATGTACAAGAGCCAAGAGGGAATAATCAGAGTGGACGAAAACAACGCAGTGCTCGGAAGACAGGGATGCAGTTTTTCGCCCCTGCTGTTTAATCTGTGCATCGAAGAAGCAGTGATGGAAATAAAAGAAAGGGTCAGGAGTGGAATTACAATTCAAGGTGAAAGGATATGAATGATAAGATTGTCCGATCACGTTGCCAACCTCAGTGAAATTACATGACCTGCTGAATGGAATGAACATTCTAGTAAGTACAGCATATGGAAGAAAATTGAAGAAAGACGCAAGTAATGAAAGTAGCAGAAATGAGAATAGTGAGAACTTAAGATCGGGACTGGTGATCACGAAGTAGATCTGTAGAGGAAGACAGAGATTGGAATACATCCAGCAAACAACTGAGGACGTAAGTCACAGAAGAGGATCTCATGGCGGGCTACATAAAAAACAAGAAGGAGGGGGAGAGAGAGCTGATTGTAGGATTCGAGTTTGGCGTTGACTCCACGAAGCTATGTTCCCAAGTTGTCAACTAAGCACTGTGCAAGTTGGTGGTAGCTGTCAATGGTGTGGGCTGTGTTCGCATGGAATGGACTAGGTTCTCTGCTCCAATTGAACCGATGATTCACTGGAAATCGTTCGGCTACTTGGAGAACATTTGCAGCCATTCACGGGCTTCATGTTCCCAGACAAAGATAAAACTTTTAGGGACGACTATGCGTTATGTCACCGGGTCAGAACTGATCGCAATTGGTCTGGGGAACATTCTGGATGATTCGAGCGAATGATTTGGTCACCCAGGTCGCCTGACGTGTGTCTCATCGAACATTTGTAGGACATAATCGAGAGGTCAGCTGGTGCACAAATCCCTCCACCGACAGCGCTTCCGCAGTTATGGACGGATATAGAGGCGGCATGATTCGATATTTCCGCAGAGAACTTCCCAGACTTGTAGAGTCCGCTCCACGTGGAGTTGCTACACCACTCGGGGCAAAAGTGGTCCGACACTATATTAGCAGCTATCCCATGACTTTTGTCACCTCATTATACAACCATATTCGTTTAGGCGTACGTTGAAAACAGTCAATCGCTGGTTCGACATGTACATTCCAGCCCTGCCTCTGCAGCCAAAAAACAATCACAAATTAATATTCATGTAGGAATCGAAAGAAAATGCAAAATTGTAAATTTTGGCAGGCGACGGATGAATGTGTGCCGCTGTAGCGCAATTTCACCAAGCAACTGGGAAGGATAGCAAACAGAGGACACCTCGATACCACGGCATAAGATCTTCGGGAATTTCATTCCTTGCACTCAGTTGAACAGTAAATATGGCTAGCAGACAGACGCGTGAACAATATACGCAGATGTCAGTATTTGAGAGAAGACATGTAATTGGGCTCAAAGAAAGCGGTTGGAGTTATCGTCGATTTGCTCGACATTCGACAACGTTGGCAAGGATGGCTAACACACAGCCGAACACAGCGTCAAGAAGGAGGAGTGGACCTAGAGAGACGGCAGAACCGGGGGACCTGGCAGTCGTCAGAGAGGCGCTCAGAGCCCCGGATCCATCATCATCATCGATATGGCGTGCAACTGGTGCTACAGTGGCCACAGGGACCACCAACAGGCGGGTCACAGGAAAGGGGCTGAGCTCACGGCGACCAGTATTGACCTTTGTATTCCAACAAGCCCGTTTGCGGTGGTGTCCAGTACATTCGGCCTCGAATCTCGTTGGCTGGACCAGAACTGTCTTCAGTGATGGGTCACTTCAAATTGAACTCTGATGGTATGCCCAAACCCGCCTCTTCCAGCGGTGTGATACCAAACTGCCTGTCACCTGCCACACTGTCCGACAACCGGGAGTGACGGTCTGGAACGTTTGGAGCATTATGGGCAGGGCCAAGCCCAACAACTGCTTTGTACATTTGTTTTCTGTTCATGTATATCACACCTACCGCTTTCCGTCCCATTCAGGTAATTCCTTCGAGGTGCAGAGGTGCAGTTTCTTTTTTTTTTTGTCTTTTAGGGTATTTTAAAAGAAGTTCATCAATGTAACCTTCTTTAACTTCAGAGACACATTGTGTGGTATTGCCTACGTAAGACATTTAGTTCATGTTTTGCAAAAATAAGTAATAATTTGTTGATTACCTCAAGATTGTCTAATGAGCTTCGTCGTTCAAAACTTCTAAACGTCGGGACCGTATTACCAATTCCACAGAAATTCCAAAAAAAAGCTAGTTTGCTGCTGCTCTCAATTATAAATGGCGACCAGAAAGTTTCAGTTCGCAGAAAGTGCAGTCCAGAATTGGTATGCCAGTCAGACATCGCCGTGATCATTGAGGCAATCATCCCATTGACGCCGCCACGTCAAAGATACCTCTTTGCTAAAACACCGAGTTCTGCTGCGTGAACGAGTCCGAAACTGCCTGCCGCACGTCTTTGTCCGACAGGAACCATCGATCCACGAAGGAGTTCTTTAAGACACCGAAGGCATGATGATCGCAGGGAAGGAGTTCAGAACTATAGGGACGGTGCTCGGGTGTCTCCCACGTGAGTCGGTGTAACTTGGGCGTTACGATATTTGCGATACGTAAATTTCACGTAAATTGAAGGTGGAGAGAGGAAGTAAGGAAAGGAAAATGGAGGGACCACTGCTGTCATCTGCAATGGGACATTACGCGGAATCGGCGGAGACGAATGAAAATGTGTATCGGACATGGATTCGAAACCGAGATATCCCGCTTACTAGGAAGGTACGGTAACCACTGCGCCATCCGGGACAGTGTGTTATCGCAACTGCACGGGCTATCTCCGCTCGCCTCGCGGCTGATCCACACTCCCACCGAGCTTTGACTCCTGTCCATTTCCTCCATATTTCCTCTTCCGAGATTCCCACATGAGATCGGACGTATTTGCGCATTCGCACTGAAGAAGGTGGTTCCACTGCACAGCCAGGCCTATCAAATCATATGAATGTGTGGTGTGTGATCTTTTTGGGATATGTCCGAAAGAACAGACACCTCACATCCATATAATTTCCGATACGGGAACGCGAGTCATCACGTAGCAGCAGCGCCGTTTTCCGCACTCCATTCCCTAACGATGTTTTTCCACAGACGTCTGCCGGCGTTTGTCCTTCCCCAGCCGAGAAAAGAATAACAGCAGGCTAGTCCTTTTTGGACGCATTTGGTAGTGACGTCGCCATAGTTCACTTTTCCGCATTTACCGCAGGGACGCCGGAATGACGCATTGTTTTAATGGGAAGGGCTGTGACATAAGTAGCGCCGGAAATTCTTGTTTTGTCTCGGTTAGAATCGTAAAATTTATTTATGATCCACATTTTTTAATACTTTTCATTTCATAACCCGGAAGAGAGAGCGAGTAATGAGTGAATACAGACAGCCTGGTAGTATAGCAGGGCAGAGAGAGCCCAAATTGGGGACATTTCGGGAGGGTATTCCCACTTCAAGCATTTGCCTTAAAATCAAGTATAATGAGCTGAAACCGTCGGTCAGAATGCGAGTTATCTTTAATTCCGGGTAAATGTGTCCAAGAAGAAAATGAAAGCCTAGTGTATGTATAGGTGTAACTGATTTACGTGTACACAGAAAAAAGTCGATAGCTGGCTCGACATGTACAGTGCAGCTGTGTCGCTGCCGATGCTCTGATGACTCGTAAATGAGCTGACTGAACTCCTGAATGCTTAACGACTGTGAGAAGCTGACTCATTATGACGACTGGTTAATAAAAATATGCGCTCTAAGAAGAAAAAATAAAATCAACGTCCCATAAAAGTGTTATGAAAACTGGTCCGAAATTGATATTCGTGAAGGTATGGAATTACAATGCGAAAATGTAAACTTTAGCGAGTGATGGGTAAATATCTGACGCAGCAACGCAAGGATCAACGGCCTCGCCGCAGTGGTAACACCGGCTTCCGTCCGATCACCGAAGTTAAGCGCTGTCGGGCTGGGCTAGCACTTGGATGGGTGACCATCCAGTCTGCCGGGCGCTGTTGGCAAGCGGGGTGCACTCAGCCCTTGTGACGCAAACTGAGGAGCTACTTGATTGAGAAGTAGCAGCTGACATACGGCCGAGAGAGCGGTGTACTGGCCACATGCCCCTCCACATCCGCATCCAGTGAGGCCTCTGGGCCGAGGATGACACGGTGGCCGGTCGGTACCGCTGGGCCTTCATTGCCTGTTCGGGCGGAGCTTTCTCTTAGCTGGCAAAGATAGTAAATAGAAGACATGTCGATACCATGGCATAAAGTCTTGGCGAATTTCATTTCACGTCCTCAGTTCGGCATTGCCTACACCTCTCAGACAGGCAGGCGGCTGGATAAAATACGCGCATGTCAGTATTTGAGAACGGACGTGTGTTTGGGCTCAAAAGAGCCACTTTGGAGTAATCGGCGAATCGATTGGCATTTGAATTGGTGCAATACCACTGTTGGGCGATGGGTGAACCACGGCCGAACACAACGTCAAGATGGAAATGTCGACCTTGAGAGACGACAGAACCTGAGGACCGAGCAATCGTTACAGATGCTCTCAGATCTCCGGATCCATCATAACGATCCTACGTGCTGTGAGTACATCACTGACTACAAAAACCATAAATAAGTGGCTCACAGAAAGGGGGCTGAGTCCATGGCGCCTCTTGCGACGACTACCGTTGACCTTTGTGCATCAACAAACCAGTTTATGTTTGTGTCAGGCACGTGCATGCTGGAATCTGTTTGACTGGAGCAGAAATTTCTTCAGTGATGAGTCCCCCTTCGAACTGAGCCTCTGTGAGGGGCGAATACGTACCTGGAGACGCGTCATACAGCGGTGGGACAGCAGTCTGACTGTCACCACACTGTACGGCCTGAGAATCACGAGTGACGTCTGACATTCAGTTTCATTTCATATTAGGGTACCTCCGGTTGGGACCCGCGGCGTCATTACAGTACAGCAGTACATCTGATACCCAAATAGTACAGACCAATTTCTCTTTTGAACGTTCTCGGTAAGATATTTGAAAAAAAGAATGTTACGCAAAAGATTACAAGATCACAGACTGCTACATGGAATGAGTCCTCACCAGCGCGGGTTTTTCTAGCGACAGATACTCATTCTACGTACGCTCTAGCGACGATGACTGACATTGCTGGCGCTTTCGATAACCTATGGTGGCCGTATTTCTTTTGGAGTGTCCAGAAGCGCTTTGTAATTTCCCGAGAAATTGTTGCCACGGGTGATGTGCTCCTTTAAAGAAAGGAAATGAAATAACGAAGACAATAACAAAAGGCTGTCCACAGGGATCAGTGTGTAGCTCGGAGTTTCTGGATGTAGCACTGAAGCCCAAACTACGGAAGTTATATGACAGCGGTGACATAAGTTGACTGGTGAGATTTGCGAATGACGTGCTGTTCGTTGTAAATGGCGACTCCAGAAGAATTATAGAAGCCAAACGTAATGTGGACACGAACTTGAGGGGTGGTGTCGAAGTGTTAAAGTGTCACTAGCACCTCACAAAACAACGTACCTTCTGCTGAAAGGGAACTTAATAAGAAACTCTAAAATGAAATTGAATTATGTAACGATTAGGACAGGCGCAGTAACGAAATATGTAGGGGTATTTTTGGACGGGAGTCGTAACTTAGCACATCATGTATAGGAAGCAGGCAGAAAAAGTAGAATTGTGATGAAGAAAATTATAACCATTGCATATAGGCCATTTGTGTTTCTCTTGAAGCTAGTGAAGCTAGCCTCAGTAGTAAGAAGAGTTCAACGAGGTGTACTACTAAGATTAAAGGGAGCCTGATCCATTACCCTGGATGAAGCTTTGTTCTACGAATATACCCACTGGACTTGAAAATTAGGAAAAGGGGAGCCTATTACTGGTTAAAGAAAGGCAATAAAGTGGAAGTACTTGGAACTGACGCCAATTTGAAAAAAGCAGTTAATGATCGCTTATTACAACTGTGGCAATGTGAGTGGGACACCTGAGGCACAGGCAGGAGAATATAACATTTCCTCCCTAACATCAGGGAGGGATTAAAAATGAGATTTCTTAACCCATCGAGTGGATTGACAAAGGACCTGATTGGCCATGGCCCTTATACCGCGTATGTGTACAAAATCAGAAGATAGATGAGTGACAGCTGCGCCTGCTGCTGTGTGGGCACACCAGAACACACGCTCTATAAAGATGCAGCGGATGATGGACGTCAGGTATTAAGTATGCGGGATCGCAAAGCAGCACTAAGGAGCGAGTCGACCTGGCTCATCTTGGACGATACTGCAGCCGCAGTATCGAGGAAGGTCAAGAAAGCCTTCACGAGGCATTCAACCATAAGCCAACATGCTGTCATCCAGGCTAGACAACATACTCTGCAGATGGAGAGAAGGTAATTGAGGTAGGCGACTAGCGAAAGAAATACTGTAATACTATCCCAAGAATCTACATTGCGTTGGTGAAAGAGATCATGGAGGTATGGACTTTCAGGAGTAATAGTGACTAGTGGAGTTTCTGCTAAGTGGAAATGCTGCTGACCTGCTTCCCGACGACCAGAGAGTCCAGCAGATTATGACTCTTGACATGATAGCATGAGGGCAGATCCAGTACCGGAGACAACCATCCGTAAGTTATGTGCACCAAAATAAATGAACAAACTCAGAACGAATTATGTAGCGTTTGTAGCAGATTAGCAGCTGGGTAATTGGTTAGGGGTTTGAACGTAGTTTTGTAGTAGTAGAACTAGTTTTTAATCTCTTTATTTTAATTACGTATCAGAAGTAAATAATTAATACATAATTTATTACAGAAGAAATATTGAATGTAATTGATGAAAGGAGAAAATATAAAAATGCAGTAAATGAAGCAAGCAAAAAGGAATACAAACGTCTCAAAAATGAGATCGACAGGAAGTGCAAAACTTCTAAGCACGGATGGCTAGAGGATAAATGTAAGGACGTAGAGGCTTATCTCACTAGGGGTAAGATAGATACTGCCTACAGGAAAATTAAGGAGACCTTTGGAGAAAAGAGAACCACTTGTATGAATATCAAGAGCTCAGATGGAAACCCAGTTCTAAGCAAAGAAGGGAAAGCAGAAAGGTGGAAGGAGTATATGGAGGGTCTATACAAGGGCGATGTACTTGAGGACAATATTATGGAAATGGAAGAGGATGTAGATGAAGATGAAATGGGAGACATGATACTGCGTGAAGAGTTCGATAGAGCACTGAAAGACCTGAGTCGAAACAAGGCCCCGGAGTAGACAACATTCCATTAGAATTACTGACGGCCTTGGGAGAACCAGTCCTGACAAAACTCTACCATCTGGTGAGCAAGATGTATGAGACAGGCGAAATACCCTCATACTTCAAGAAGAATATAATAATCCCAATCCCAAAGAAAGGAGGTGATGACAGATGTGAAAATTACCGAACTATCAGTTTAATAAGTCACAGCTGCAAAATACTAACGCGAATTCTTTACAGACGAATGGAAAAACTAGTAGAAGCCGACCTTGGGGAAGATCAGTTTGGATTCCGTAGAAATATTGGAACACGTGAAGCAATACTGACCCTACAGCTTATCCTAGAAGCTAGATTAAGGAAAGGCAAACCTACGTTTCTAGCATTTGTAGACTTAGAGAAAGCTTTTGACAATGTTGACTGGAATACTCTCTTTCAAATTCTGAAGGTGGCAGGGGTAAAATATAGGGAGCGAAAGGCTATTTACAATTTGTATAGAAACCAAATGGCAGTTATAAGAGTTGAGGGGCATGAAAGGGAAGCAGTGGTTGGGAAGGGAGTGAGGCAGGGTTGTAGCCTCTCCCCGATGTTATTTAATCTGTATATAGAGCAAGCAGTGAAGGAAACAAAAGAAAAATTCGGTGTAGGTATTAAAATCCACGGAGAAGAAATAAAAATTTTGAGGTCCGCCGATGACGTTGTAATTCTGTCAGAGACAACAAAGGACTTGGAAGAGCAGTTGAACGGAATGGATGGTGTCTTGAAGGGAGGATATAAGATGAACATCAACAAAAGCAAAACGAGGACAATGGAATGTAGTCGAATTAAGTCGGGTGATGTTGAGGGTATTAGTTTAAAAAATGAGACACTTAAAGTAGTAAAGGAGTTTTGTTATTTGGGGAGCAAAATAACTGATGATGGTCGAAGTAGAGAGGATATAAAATGTAGACTGGCAATGGGATCGAAAGCGTTTCTGAAGAAGAGAAATTTGTTAACATCGAGTATTGATTTAAGTGTTAGGATGTCGTTTCTGAAAGTATTTGTATGGAGTGTAGCCGTGTATGGAAGTGAAACATGGACGATAAATAGTTTAGACAAGAAGAGAATAGAAGCTTTCGAAATGTGGTGCTACAGAAGAATGCTGAAGATTAGATTGGTAGATCACATAACTAATGGGGAGGTGTTGAATAGGATTGGGGAGAAGAGAAGTTTGTGGCACAACTTGACTAGAAGAAGGGATCGGTTGGTAGGACATGTTCTGAGGCATCAAGGGATCACCAATTTAGTATTGGAGGGCAGCGAGGGGGGTAAAAATCGTAGAGGGAGACCAAGAGATGAATACACCAAGCAGATTCAGAAGGATGTAGGTTGCAGTAGCTACCGGGAGATGAAGAAGCTTGCACAGGACAGAGTAGCATGGAGAGCCACACCAAACCAGTCTCACGACTGAAGACCACAACAACAACGACAATTTATTACCATCCATGGAAATGTGATTTGTATGGCTTATTTTAGCTTTTCGGATAATAGGCTGTAATTATAAAGAATAAATAAATAAAATATCGTTATTCTAATATGTTAAGAGCAGTACGTCGACAATACTCTATGTTCCGTTTTGTTGCCCTTCATGGCAAGCCATCCTCTGTTTTTGTGTGAGCAAGATAATGTCTAACCGCACATAATGAGAGTTGGTATTGCTTATATTCGTGCTTGGCAAACCCTACCTTGGCCTGGAACGTCGCTGTATGTATCCCCAGTTGAGAACGTTCGGAACATCATGGGCAGAGGCAAATTCAATAACCAATTGAATGTACATGTACGTTTGTTATTCTGTGCATGTACATTAGATAGACCGATTTTCGTCGCTTTAGATAATTTCTTCGTGATAACGTCGTTCTGTTTCTTTTGGTTTCTTTTTATTTTTTTGTTTATTATTTCTTAGAGTGCATGTATAAACAAGTTCATTAATTTCAAACTACTATAACTTTAGAGGCACATAGTATGGTACTCTCTACTAAAGAAATTTTTGCTGCCATTACAACTAAAAGAATAGAAGTAAGAGCAACGTAAGAGTATTCCGGCCACGCTTCATTATGGGGGGGGCTGTATGTAAAACTGGTCAAAAATGTAGAAATTTTTTGCACAAGATAATTCCTTAGCATGTAAAAAATATTGTTTTCAATTTTCAAAGTTTATTTCCTGTTTGGAATGATGTAAAATCCAGCTTCTTTGAATCAATTGACAGTGCCATGCCTCCTTTTTTACACCACTCTCTCCTTTTTTCCGATATTTCATTGTGACGTGTCATCTGAAAAGACATCTATAGAGTACAGAAGACTTTGAGCCTATTTACGATGCGATTACTTACGATTTATTGAAGAAATGCACACATGGTGAAACACAAAAGCTGAACGAAAGGTTTAATAATCTCATTTACAAGAGAAGCCGAAAAACAACGTTAGGTCATCTACTATTCTCAGACTTTCCTTATATTATCCACACATCTGGTGTTCAATGACGGATACACTGAAGCATCAGGGCCTTTATGAGACCAGGAATTGATGCTGGTTACTTCACTGAAAAGATACTGAAGAAGAATGATGATGTGCGTATTGCTAGTTCTGAACTGTCAATGAAGGATGTTGGCAAAAGGGCATGCCAGAAGGATGAGACTAGAAGAAAAAAGTATTGAAGACCAAGAAGGCCAAATCTACGGTAATGGCCAGTATAAATGTACCTGTCTCCGGCAAATAAAATCTTTTTTTCTGCGTTTCGCGCAATTTTCACTTTTCGCTGGACAAGGAACATGTTCTGCTGAACCACTGCAGAAAAAAACGGTGAAATTTTCTATAGGCTTTGTACGTACTATAACACAACTTCATGCGTTAAGAGATCTTTGGAAGTGCATTACAGTCAAATTCACTTCAATTTTGGTGAAACAAAAATTGCTATGTATGGTACACATAAATTTAAGAAAATGGGTTGCGAGACTTTTAAGACGGATATTAAAAAACTCGTACAGATTCCTTTATCTGATTACTAAGAATAACCTACCCCATTTTCTCAGTGATAAGTAAAGTAACTTTCAGTTTCCCATCTGATAACATGTATTCTAAAAGTGTCCAGTAATTTCCTGACAATTTATTTGACAAAAAGAATGCAAAAATCCTCCTGATTACAGTCAGCAACATGATGACAACATATGCAAAATTTGGTTCCGTTATCTCTCAAATACCAAAAGTTACATTAGCTTCCATGCACCCATGTGTTTTCTCCTCCCTTAATCTGTGCGACAAAGTTCTATGGAAACTTGTGGCAGTTTCTTTTGGAAAAAAAAAAAAAAAAAAAAAAAAATCAGCTCACTACATCGATAAAGTTCTAGACCCGTCGTCTAGGGGTAGCGCCTTTGACCAGAAGTCAAAACGTCCATGATTCCGCGTTCGAACCTCACCACTGCGAATAAAAATCATCAGCAATGGTGACCAATAACTTCCAGCGTAAGCAGTCATTGTCGTTCTGCCAACGGCCTTGTCAGAGAGGGTGGAGGAGCGGACAGAGACTCAGGGCACTCTCTTGCTCTTGTGATGCGAAATTGCCTCTAAAAGGCGGAAGAATCAACAAAGGTCAAGGGCATGAGGATACAGAAGACAATTGAAACCACTACATTAAAGACAAATAATGTGTATCCACAGGGCGCGTACTCTCTAATTGAAAACAGTGTCCTGATGATCTCTCCATTGACAAAAGATGAAACGGACTAGGCCCCTCCTGGGATCTCCGGGAGGAGACTGCCAAGTGGGAGGTGACCATGAGGAAAAGATCTAATAACCAACGAACGGATAACGTTCTAAGAATCGGGGCGTGAAATGTCAGAAGATGGAACGTGCTTGAGAAGCTAGAGAGTCTGAATAGGTAAATATTAAGGGTCAATGTAGAGATAGTGAGGATCAGTGAAGTGAAATGCAAGGAAGACAAGGAATATGAGGTAATATCAACCGCCGGAAAAAGTGGTACTACTGGAGTAGGATTCGTCTTGAATAGGTAGCTAAAGCATAGAGTGAGTTGCGGTGTACAGTTCAGTGATACGTTGGTTCTCTTCAGGACTGACAACAAACGAACACGGAGAACAGTAGTTGAGATATAGACATGTCAATGCCACAATCAGAAGATAGGGGAAAGACTAATTGAGTGCTGCAATAAATATCTGTTAGTAATAGAGAATAAACTGTTCAGGAATCACAAGAGGAGGAGTCTTGTGACAGCCAGAGCGAGAGCACCAGCAGCAGCGAGTACTGTTTGTATAAAGCGTTTATTTTGCATTTTGTTTACGACCTTCCACTAAGGAAGGGATTCTATTTGTGTTTATCTGCTCTGCATAGTAACTAACAGTTCTTGATAAAACTTTACGTAGTTTTCGTGTTAGATTTCTTAGTGTTTTCTTGATCGTTTAGAACAGAAAGCGCCCTAAAACCGTCTTTTGTTTGTTTCGCGGCCGTTAGCCACTAGTCACTTGAATCAGCAGTTGTCTTGTGACAGCCAGAGCGAGAGCACCAGCAGCAGCGAGTGCTGTTTGTATAAAGCGTTTATTTTGCATTTTGTTTACGACCTTCCACTAAGGAAGGGATTCTATTTGTGTTTATCTGCTCTGCATAGTAACTAACAGTTCTTGATAAAACTTTACGTAGTTTTCGTGTTAGATTTCTTAGTGTTTTCTTGATCGTTTAGAACAGAAAGCGCCCTAAAACCGTCTTTTGTTTGTTTCGCGGCCGTTAGCCACTAGTCACTTGAATCAGCAGTTGTCTTGTGACAGCCAGAGCGAGAGCACCAGCAGCAGCGAGTACTGTTTGTATAAAGCGTTTTTGTACTTATTTGCTGCGCTTAGCTTTTAAATAGTTTTTCTGGGAAAACCTAGCGTAGTTTTCGCGTCTCGTATTTCAGTGAGTGTTTCTTGATTATCAGAGTAGCTCATCAGAAGATTATCTTGGGAATTTGTCACCGTATAGAGTAGGGTAATCATAGTCATGTGTAGGGACTGTGGTTGTTGTGAGCGGACGCAAGGAGAATTGCCCAGTCTTCGGGGGCACATGGAGGCTTTGTCTGTTAGGCTCATCGAGCTCGAGGCGCAGGCGTCGGCTCGTAGTGGCGTTGGGGCAACTGTGGTGAGACCTATGCCTACTTCGGTGGCCTTGGAATCACATGGAACCCCTGATGTCGCTGCGTCTTCCGGCAGTGTGCATCTTACCGGTCAGCCATCACTCCAGGGTGAATGGCGGACAGTGGTGGGCTCGCGCGTGCCTGGCCGAAAGGCGAAGATGGGATCTGGCCGCGTGGCAGCTGCCTTACCCCTTTCCAACAGGTACGGGGTGCTTCCTAGTGGTGATGACATCGTTTCCGAGCCACCACAGGATGCCTCGCCTGTTGGGCCAGTGGCCGATTCTCCGGCAAGGTCCCGACAGTCACAGAGGGCGGGCCTATTAGTTATAGGGAGCTCCAACGTTAGGCGGGTTATGGAGCCCCTCAGGAAAATAGCGGGTAGGTCGGGGAAGAATGCCAGTGTGCACTCGGTGTGCTTGCCGGGGGGTCTCGTCCGTAATGTGGAGGAGGCCCTTCCGGCAGCTATTGAACGCACTGGGTGTGACCGGCTGCAGATAGTAGCACATGTCGGAACGAATGACGCCTGCCGCTTGGGTTCTGAGGCCATCCTTGGTTCCTTCCGGCGGCTGGCTGATTTGGTGAAGACAACCAGCATTGCACGCGGAGTGCAAGCTGAGCTTAATATCTGCAGCATAGTGCCCAGAGTCGATCGCGGTCCTCTGGTTTGGAGCCGTGTGGAGGGTCTAAACCAGAGGCTCAGACGACTCTGCGACTATAATGGTTGCAAATTCATCGATCTCCGTTATTGGGTGGAGAACTGTAGGGCCCCCCTAGACAGGTCAGGCGTGCACTACACACCGGAAGCAGCTACTAGGGTAGCAGAGTACGTGTGGCGTGCACACGGGGGTTTTTTAGGTTAGAGGGACCCCCCCTTGGGCGAAACGATAAAATACCTGACGGCTTACCAGAGAGGACATTATCATCGTTGATAAAGAACGTCCGTCCTCAGAGACCAAAAACAGGAAAAGTTAACGTAATATTGGTAAACTGCAGGAGTATCCAGGGCAAGGTTCCTGAATTAGTATCTCTTATTGAAGGAAATAGTGCGCATATAGTATTAGGAACGGAAAGTTGGTTAAAACCGGAAGTGAGCAGTAACGAAATCCTAGACACAGAATGGAATATATACCGCAAGGATAGGATAAACGCCAATGGTGGAGGAGTATTTTTTAGCAGTAAAGAATTCAATAATATCCAGTGAAGTTATTAGCGAATGCGAATGTGAAATAATCTGGGTTAAGTTAAGTATCAAAGGTGGGTCAGATATGATAGTCGGATGCTTCTATAGACCACCTGCATCAGCAACCGTAGTAGTTGAGCGCCTCAGAGAGAACCTGCAGAACGTCGTGAAGAAGTTTCGTGATCATACTATTGTAATAGGGGGAGACTTCAATCTACCAGGTATAGAATGGGATAGTCACACAATCAGAACTGGAGCCAGGGACAGAGACTCTTGTGACATTATCCTGACTGCCTTGTCCGAGAATTACTTCGAGCAGATAGTTAGAGAACCAACTCGTGAAGCTAACGTTTTAGACCTCATAGCAAGAAATAGACCGGAACTTTTCGACTCCGTGAATGTAGAAGAGGGTATCAGTGATCGTAAGTCAGTGGTTGCATCAATGACTACAAGTGTAATAAGAAATGCCAAGAAAGGAAGGAAAATATATTTGCTTAGCAAGAGTAATAGGGCACAAATCGCAGAATATCTGAGTGACCACCATCAAACGTTCATTTCTGAGGAAGAGGATGTGGAACAAAAATGGAAAAAATTCAGAAACATCGTCCAGTACGCCTTAGATAAGTTCGTACCGACTAAGGTCCAAAGCGAGGGGAAAGATCCACCGTGGTATAACAATCATGTACGAAAGGTACTACGGAAACAAAGAAAGCTTCATCATAGGTTTAAGAGTAGTCGAATCATAGCTGATAAGGAAAAGCTGAACGAAGCGAAAAAGAGCGTAAAGAGAGCAATGAGAGAAGCATTCAACGAATTCGAACATAAAACATTGGCAAACAATCTAAACAAGAACCCTAAAAAGTTTTGGTCATATGTAAAATCGGTAAGCGGATCTAAATCCCCTATTCAGTCACTCGTTGACCACGATGGCACCGAAACAGAGGACGACCGAAGAAAGGCAGAAATACTGAATTCAGTGTTCCGAAACTGTTTCACTGCGGAAAATCGTAACACGGTCCCTGACTTCAGCCGTCGCACGGACGCCAAAATGGAAAATATTGAAATAAACGATATCGGAATTGAAAAACAACTGCTATCACTTAGTAGCGGAAAAGCATCCGGACCAGACGAGATACCCTTAAGATTCTACAGTGATTATGCTAAAGAACTTGCCCCCTTTCTATCAGCAATTTATCGTAGATCGCTGGAAGAACGTAAAGTACCTAGCGACTGGAAGAAAGCGCAGGTCGTTCCCATTTTCAAGAAGGGTCATAAATCAGATGCGAATAATTATAGGCCTATTTCGCTTACGTCAATCTGTTGTAGAATAATGGAACATGTTTTGTGTTCTCGTATTATGACGTTCTTAGATAATACAAATCTCCTTCATCATAACCAACATGGATTCCGCAAACAGAGATCATGTGAAACTCAGCTCGCCCTATTTGCCCAAGAAATTCACAGTGCCGTAGACACTGGCGAGCAGATTGATGCCGTATTCCTGGACTTCAGGAAGGCATTTGATACGGTTCCGCACTTACGTTTAGTGAAAAAAATACGAGCTTCCGGAATATCGGACCAGGTTTGTGATTGGATTCAGGATTTCCTAGAAGAAAGAACACAACATGTCATTCTTAACGGTTCAAAATCTGCAGATGTAGAGGTAATTTCGGGAGTACCGCAGGGAAGCGTGATAGGACCTTTATTGTTTACAATATACATAAAGACTTAGTTGACAACATCGGTAGCTCCGTGAGGCTATTTGCAGATGACACGGTTGTCTACAAGAAAGTAGCAACATCAGAAGACTCGTACGTACTCCAGGAGGACCTGCAGAGGATTAATGCATGGTGCGACAGCTGGCAGCTTTCCCTAAACGTAGATAAATGTAATATAATGCGCATACATAGGGGCAGAAATCCATTCCAGTACGATTATGTCATAGGTGGTAAATCATTGGAAGCGGTAACGACCGTAAAATACTTAGGAGTTACTATCCGGAGCGATCTGAAGTGGAATGATCACATAAAACAAATAGTGGGAAAAGCAGGCGCCAGGTTGAGATTCATAGGAAGAATTCTAAGAAAATGTGACTCATCGACGAAAGAAGTAGCTTACAAAACGCTTGTTCGTCCGATTCTTGAGTATTGCTCATCAGTATGGGACCCTTACCAGGTTGGATTAATAGAAGAGATAGACATGATCCAGCGAAAAGCAGCGCGATTCGTCATGGGGACATTTAGTCAGCGCGAGAGCGTTACGGAGATGCTGAACAAGCTCCTGTGGCGGACACTTCAAGAAAGGCGTTACGCAATACGTAGAGGTTTATTATCGAAATTACGAGAGAGCACATTCCGGGAAGAGATGGGCAACATATTACTACCGCCCACATATATCTCGCGTAATGATCACAACGAAAAGATCCGAGAAATTAGAGCAAATACGGAGACTTACAAGCAGTCGTTCTTCCCACGCACAATTCGTGAATGGAACAGGGAAGGGGGGATCAGATAGTGGTACAATAAGTACCCTCCGCCACACACCGTAAGGTGGCTCGCGGAGTATAGATGTAGATGTAGATGTAGATATATTTCGAAAACGCCGGGAGATACAGGAAGTTTTCACTTATATCATTACACCACGGTCAGGCAGAGATTCGGAAACCAAACAACGGACTGTAAGACCCGCCCTGCAGCAGGAACAGATACAGATCACACTTCAACAATGACGAAGAGTGAGCTGAAGCTTAAGAGACTGGACAGGAAGAATCAGTGCCGAAAAAAGTGGGTTATGGAAGTACTAAGGAATGTAGAAATACGCTTGAAGTTCTCTGAAGCTACAAATATAGCGATAACGACTAACTCAATAGGCAGTTCAGCTGAAGAGGAAGGACATCTCTAAAATTGGTAATAACAGAAGTTGGAAAGAAAACCGTGTATATAAGGAAGGTAACTGCGAATAAACTAAGGATGACAGCAAAAGTCCTTCAGTTGATCGATGAAAGAAAGAAGTACATGTTCAGGATATCCAGGAATACAAGTCACTTAGGGATGTAATAAACAGGAAGGTTCAAAAAATGGCTCTGAGCACTATGGGACTTAACATCTGTGGTCGTCAGTCCCCTAGAACTTAGAACTACTTAAACCTAACTAACCTAAGGACATCACGCCCATCCATGCCCCAGGTAGGATTCGAACCTGCGACCGTAGCGGTCACGTGGTTCCAGACTGAAACGCCTAGAACCGCACGGCCACACCGGCCGGCAAACAGGAAGGGCAAGAAAGGTAAAGCAAAGTAGCTGCATGAAAAGCATGAAGAAATCAGAACGAAGTGACTGACGGAAGGACTGACCGCAAATACAGGAAAATCAAAACAGTTATCAGTGAAATTAAAAGCAAAGGCAGTAAAATTAAGAGTGGAATGGAAATTCCGCTAATAAACTCAGGGGAGGGAGCGAATAGAAGGAAAGAGTGCACTGAAGGCCTCTACGAGGGGAAAGACTTGTCCGGTCACGTCGACAGGGAAGAGATAGGGGATCAGAACTGAAAAGAGCTTTGGACGACTTAAGATCACCTAAGAGAGAAGGGATAGATAATATTCCATCCGAATTTCTAAAATAATTGGGGTGTGTGGCAACAAAACGACAATACGCGTTGGTGTGCAGAATGTGTGGGACTGGCGACATACCATCACACTTTCGGGAAAACATCGTCCACACAATTCCGAAGACAGCAAGTGCCGATCTATTGTAGAATTTTAGAACATGTTTTTTGCTCGAGTATCATGTCGTTTTTGGAAACCCAGAATCTACTATGTAGGAATCAACATGGATTCCGGAAACAGCAATCGTGTGAGACCCAACTCGCTTTATTTGTTCATGAGACCCAGAAAATATTAGATACAGGCTCCCAGGTAGATGCTATTTTTCTTGACTTCCGGAAGGCGTTCGATACAGTTCCGCACTGTCGCCTGATGAACAAAGTAAGAGCCTACGGAATATCAGACCAGCTGTGTGGCTGGATTGAAGAGTTTTTAGCAAACAGAACACAGCATGTTGTTATCAATGGAGAGACGTCTACAGACGTTAAAGTAACCTCTGGCGTGCC
The DNA here is from genome assembly GCF_021461395.2 of Schistocerca americana. Lineage (NCBI taxonomy): Eukaryota > Metazoa > Arthropoda > Insecta > Orthoptera > Acrididae > Schistocerca > Schistocerca americana. Next base: position 1,101,462,526 of record NC_060120.1, on the reverse strand, counting down.
ACAGGGGAGTGTTATGGGACCATTGCTTTTCACAATATGTATAAATGACCTAGTAGATAGTGTCGGAAGTTCCATGCGGCTTTTCGCGGATGATGCTGTAGTATACAGAGAAGTTGCAGCATTAGAAAATTGTAGCGAAATGCAGGAAGATCTGCAGCGGATAGGCACTTGGTGCAGGGAGTGGCAACTGACCCTTAACATAGACAAATGTAATGTAATGTATTGCGAATACATAGAAAGAAGTATCCTTTATTGTATGATTACATGATAGCGGAACAAACACTGGTAGCAGTTTCTTCTGTAAAATATCTGGGAGTATGAGTGCGGAACGATTTGAAGTGGAATGATCATATAAAATTAATTGTTGGTAAGGCGGGTACCAGGTTGAGATTCATTGGGAGAGTGCTTAGAAAATGTAGTCCATCAACAAAGGAGGTGGCTTACAAAACACTCGTTCGACCTATACTTGAGTATTGCTCATCAGTGTGGGATCCGAACCAGATCGATCTGACGGAGGAGATAGAGAAGATCCAAAGAAGAGCGGCGCGTTTCGTCACAGGGTTATTTGGTAACCGTGATAGCGTTACGGAGATGTTTAATAAACTCAAGTGGCAGACTCTGCAAGAGAGGCGCTCTGCATCGCGGTGTAGCTTGCTCGCCAGGTTTCGATAGGGTGCGTTTCTGGATGAGGTATCGAATATATTGCTTCCCCCTACTTATACCTCCCGAGGAGATCACGAATGTAAAATTAGAGAGATTAGAGCGCGCACGGAGGCTTTCAGACAGTCGTTCTTCCCGCGAACCATACGCGACTGGAACAGGAAAGGGAGGTAATGACAGTGGCACGTAAAGTGCCCTCCGCCACACACCGTTGGGTGGCTTGCGGAGTATCAATGTAGATGTAGATGTAGATGTAGATGCCGACAATTGCGAGAATTATCGCACAATCAGCTTAACAGCACATGTATCAAAGTTGCTGACAAGAATAATATAAGAATGGGAAAGGAAATGGAGGATCTATCGGGTGACGATCAGGTTGTCTTTAGGAAAGATAAACGCACCAGACAGGCAGTTTTAACGTCGTGGTTGATAACTGAAGCCAAACAAACTAAAATCAAAACACTTACACAGAATTTTTCGACCTGGAAAAAGCGTTCGGCAGTGTCAAGTGGAGCAAGATTGAAATTCTGAGACTGATATAGGGATATTGTGGGGAAGTTATACGGAAATACTCGTAATGTACAATATGTGGAAGAATTCAGAAGAAACAATAAGCCTAGACGACCAATAACGAAGTACACGGATAAAAGAGATGTAAGTAAGGGGTATAGCCTTTCACCCTTACAGTTATACATCGAAGAAGCAACAAGGGAAGTAAGGTTCAAGAGTGACGTTAAAATTTAGCGTGCGAAGATATCAATGATAAGACGCGTTAATGACATTGCTATCCTCACAGTGAAAGTGAAGAAGAATTACACGATGTGTTGAATGGAATGAATCGTCTAACGAGTAAAGAATATAGACTGTAAACTGACGAAAGACGAAAGTAATGAGAAGTAGCAGAAATGAGAACAGCAACGAACTTAATAACGTAATTGGGGATCACGAAGTAGAAGAAGTTCAAGAATTCTTCTACTTAGGCAGCAAAATAACCAACGACGGATAGAGCAAGGGGATATAAAAAGATTAGCACAGGAAAAAAGGGGTTTCCTGGCCAAGAGAAGTCTGCCAGTATCAGATACAGTCTTTAATTAGTGTGAATGTACATTTGGAACACATTACTGTACGGTAGTGGATCAATGTCTGTGGAAACACCAGAAAACACGGGAATCGAAGCATTTGAGATGTCGTGCTACAGGAAAACGTTGAAAATTAGGTGGACCAATAAGAAATGAGGGGGTTGTCCACAGAATAAGCGAGGAAGGGAATGTGTGGAAAATAGTGACAAGAATGATGGACAGGACGATAAGACATGTGTTACAACCTCAGGAAGTATCTTCCGTGATGTGTTGAGGGAGCTGTAGAACGTACAAACTGTAGAAGAAGACAGAGATTGGAATACATCCCGAAAATAATTGAGGATGTTGAGAGCAAGTGCTACTCTGAGATGAAAAATTAGCAAAGGACAGGAATTCGTGGTGGATTGCATCAAACTAGTCAGAAGACGGAAGACTTAAAAAATGAGAAGGATTTCTGGGAGGCAGGAGGTGCCCAGCCCAGTGTCTGTTGTATGGGGAATGGCTGTCTTCAGATGATCCAGCGAGACATTGTCCAGACTGTGGCGGCCCATTTTCCCACAGTTACCGCCACTGCCTGTCATAATTCAGCTTTTCGACGCCACAGAATGGCTGCTGAGACGGGGCAGTTGGGACTTCATTTCCATCACTGATGAAGAATACAACTGCCTCTTCTCCATGTGAGAGCTGGATTCTGAGTTATCTGCAGCTCGAGGCCAACTCTAATTATAATGTAAATGAGAAATGGCTCTGAGCACTATGGGACTTAACTTCTAAGGTCATCAGTCCCCTAGAACTTAGAACTACTTCAGGCTAACTAACCTAAGTACATCACACACATCCATGCCCAAGGCAGGATTCGAACCTGCGACCGTATCGGTCTCGCGGTTCCAGACTGAAGCGCCTAGAACCGCTCGGCCACAGCGGCCGGCCTTTCTCGGCTTTACACTGTACGATATGGCCGCTTCCTCTGTTACTGCCAGCCCTGCCACCTGTCTCAGCATATCCACTGGCGCCACCGATCCGGACCTCTGTTCTTCCCGGCTTTGAATTACACCTTGAAGGAAACCTTGCCATAAGCCCCGCAGTCGCCCCGCTGGCTCTCCCATCGCATGCGGAGGCCACTTGCCGTTCCCTTATAAGAACATGACATGCATGTTCTTTTGGGATCATTTCCTTGCGTTAAATAATTGTTTAGTTCAGTATATTTTTGTGCCCTGCGCTGAGCTTTCGGAAGTTATTGTGTACAGTTTATATGCTTTGTCAGTTGTTGTATATCAGCTGTCATGGGTCCTATGCCACATACTTGGCAGCCTTGTGCAGTGTTATCTTGCATTCTTATTCAGGTATTTGTGTAAATTCAGGGGTTCTTGTTATGTACATCACTTTGGTCCCGTTCAGTGCTTGTGGGCTTCGCTGCCGGTTGTTTGTTTGATGTTGCGTTGCGTTTCTGGAGGTCCCTGCTGGCGGCAAAACAATATCAGGAGAGACGGTTTGTCGTTGGTAGCCATGTCCATGCGAAACAACGTCGAGGTATATGGTTCGTCAGTGACGTCTGGCGTCACTTGCCCAAGTGCCCAAGTGCCTCTGGCTCGCGCACCACCTCCTCTGGCTCCAGTGCCTTCGATGTCTCTTGCACCATCTCGTGTCTGAGTCCACACGGTACAGCTTATGGGGTCATCTGCCATGCCGTCCTGCCCAGCCACCATGCTCCCTCCAATCAGCTGCGCCCGACACTGCCCTCAACTCACGCCTTCGCCACGAAGCTGTTGCCGTGGCCGGTCTCCATCACAGCCCGGTACATGTCATCGCGCTTCTCCATCTCCGCTCCAGTCTTGCTGGAACCGGCTCCAGTCACAGGCCACTCGCCGCCCCATCTGGCCGTTAGCCCAACGTTGCTTTTGTATCTACACCACAAGAATGCAGCCATGGCTGGCCACCTTCAAAATGGTTTTTCCAGCTGCTTCGGAAGGGGGAAGGGTAGTTACAGACGGGACATAGGCAGACTATACACGGTGCCAGTGTGACGTCTTCGCCCTGTGTAGGTTTGCCTGTTCTATGTTATAGGTCATTGTGAACGATGTTGAATAGCAAAGGCCTGTCCATTCCATAGATTCCGATCACAGTTGTTTTGATGTCCACCGAAACGAAAGAGACAGCGGAAAACAAAATAGATACCCTAAATCAAATACCTAGAAAGTTTTCCACAAACAACGAGTGTTCTGGGTCGGTTGCATGTGGACTGCGTATACTTGGTTCCACCTGACTACGTTGCCACGGGACTGCCAACTGAGCAGGCTTATCGGCTTATCGACAAATCCGATAATCGCCCCTCGACTCTCGCTGTCGTAACTTGTGAACTGAGGACTCACGTTCGAGAAACGCTCCGTTTCGCTCATCCACTCAGCTGTACTTACATTTATGTACTCACTTCTCATCTTCATACACGACTGCGTTACAGCATCTTGCAAATTTGTCATGACTAAGACGTCCAACAAAAAGGTGTTCTCATCGCTTTTGAAACTGCCATTCGTGAAACATTGAACAGGGTTTGGCAAAATTCACATGTTAGGGGCTTTAGAATTCACCTTGCTCAGACTTGGTGGTGGATGATATAGGTGCTAGACCAGTCGAATACTTATAAGGCAACTCCCAACATGCCAGAGAGTTACTACTTGAAAATTTCTTCGTGCTGCCTTTCCTGCGTCCTGAAGAGGTGATGGAGTGCTTCACTGATGATTTCATGACAGTTATCCCTGTTGACTGGGCGTGGGAAGCACGGTTTGAAACAGAACCCTGCAATAGTCAAATTTACCAGCTACGTTTTCGACACATGTACTGCATATCCCCCAAAACCTTGTTTCTGCCAACTGTATGGGCCGAATACTGGTCCACCTGCAACTATACCACCAACAGTTGCGAAGCTTTCCATAAAAATAAAAAAATAGAAGAATTGTTGAGAAGGAAGCATTTTTATGGGTGTAGAATGACGAACCGAGGAATGGAGTCAACGATCGATTCGGTTTTAACTAAACTGAATCTTTCAACAAAAGAGTTGGTTTCAAGTTTTTTACCCAAAAACTGGAAAAGAAGAAACTGGATGATATTTTTTGACGATTTTTTGTTTGTCAGTGACGTATTTATTGACTGATGTTTTAGTTGTAATTTGAGTGGCGAATATGGGAGGCCGTCTGCCATCTTCCTCGTGGTGGCCCTCGGACTGACTAAATCCTGTGTTCCCTGCCTACATGCCCCCAGTTTCCCTCTGTCTGCAGTTTACATAATTAACAGAGGGCTGTCCACAGTTCACAAGTTGTTTTTGGATCTATAACGTCGACCAGATCTTCAGGTATCGATAAACAGATATTCGAAATAAAGTTTTAATGGGTGCCTCTTCAAGGATGTTTGGGAAAGTTAATATGACTGTCCGGCTAAAAGCAAAACTTCTTAGGGTTATTCTCATTGTTGTCTGCAGGGGAACGCAGCGTCAGAGGCAGCGTACAAAAGCTATTGGTTAGGCGACAGGAACAGCATTCAGAGGCTGCTGTGTGTCGTGGCGGCGGTGTCGATGATATTGTGGGTGAACACGCGTTGATAGCGTTCTATTTGGTGATGTTAGTGTTTGTAGGACGAGATAGTGTACAGCAGCCACTGGCTGAAGTGTGTCACGAGCTCACAAGCTTCCAGAGGGTGCTTTCCATCGTGCTGTTGTTCTTGTTGTTTGCAGGGTGAGGCGATGTGTCTAACAGGTTTACAGCAGCCGCTGGGTGAGCTCTGGTATCACCTTCCAGAAAGTGCTCATAATCGCATTGTTGTTGTTTGTAGAGTTGAAGCTGTCAGCGGCGGCGTGTGGCAACCACTGGGTGACCGCTGGCGTCGGTTTCCTGAGAGTGACCTCCAGCGTGTCCTGGTTGTTGTTGTCAGGGCGAGGCGCTGTCTTTGGCGGCGTACAGCAGCCACTGGGTGGGCGCCGGCGCCGCCTTCCAGAGGGCGCTGTCCATCTGATGGCGCGCGCCCAGAAACCACTGCTCATCACGGCGGGACACCTCTACCCCGTCAACACGGCGGCCTTCGTAGCGGTCAGTCCAGTTTCTCTCCATCTGCTACTGTCGTTGCGTTTAAGGCATTAACAGAAGAAGTCAAAACTCTTGGGAGTTGTGTTGGATGGGAGTTCATTACAACACATTGACGAGCTATTTAATTTGAGATATTTACCTAGTTGTGTTGTGATGGTGATGATGGTGATAGGAACACATCGCCACAAACCAAGATGATGGCGCTGCGGTTAGTGCATTAGATTTACATTTGAAAACTCTGGGGCTCAAATCTCTACCAAGCATTCCTAATTTACATCTAAATTGATGAAAACGGGTGCTCAGAGTGTTCCTTTCGAAAGGGCGCGAACGAACGTGTGCTCTTATCGCTCTTCTTTATTACTTTTATCGTACGAATTCGTATGTACGTGTGTGAGAGAGCAAACCTCACATTAGCCTCAGTTTTAATCTTTTTCTTTGATCACTAGACTCCACAGATAATAGGTTGGCTATTTAGACACACGAAGAGAGACAAAGTAAATTTGGTGGACAGTGCCTTCGCGAAGTGGCAAGCACTTGCGTAAAAGCCAACATCTATAATGGCATTGATTACGAAAAATTTCCTGCTAAATAGCTGCAATACGAAAAGGTCAGCTCATTTTCTGCTCAGTACTCAAGTAAAAGCAAACGAACTGCGTCCTCTTGAATTCTATTACCGTAGATGAATATTGCCAGAACATTTAAATGAAGATCTGCAGGCTGCGAGTGGCATTACTGGCTGGAACCCTAGCTGGAGTGCCTCAGCCGCTTCATGCAGGTGTTTCCATCGTGCGCCATTCCACCGCCTTACGTGTAGAAGGCTGCCGATGTGCATCAGCGATCAGGTGAGGAATACTCGAAATGGAACCTCGTTTATTTCGAAAATTTCACTTGAGATTGCGTGCTGTACATTACATTTTCGTTTCTTTTTCCGGCACGTATATTAAAACCTCAAAACAGAAATTTAATTTTTTTATTTTGTAGGCAGCTTAACAAAATTTCAAGGTCGGGAAATGAACATTAGCTTCTTATTTTAAAATATTAATTATTATTAATTTTTAGTGAATTAACCGATTTTGCTGATGATGTTACTCCAACTGCAAAAAAATAAATTTTACAACTATAGTTTTTTATGTAATTATCTAGGTCACTATAAAATTAAGTATGTAAGTTTCTCCTGCTCTCTGTGGTGAGAAACTGTAAATCTGAGTCCGTTGAGCTACTAAACTCGAGAGGGCAGAAACTGCTCTCCAAATTATTGTTTCTATGTGTCTTAGATCATACAATTCATGTAAAAAGTTGTTTATATCTTTTATTCCCCTTTTTAGCAAAATACCCCAACAGGCTTTTCTATGGGTTGATTGATTTGTAAGCGCATGAAATTCTACTACTCCTCTACACACATAAAGGTGACGAAATTAAGTTTGTGTGGGATAACCAATTCTCTGTTAAGAGTACTGCTTCTGTAGTAAACACAGAGACTTAATACACAGATACGCACTCTAACTCATTCAAACACACCACAAGTTCAAATGGCTCTGAGCACTATGGGACTTAACATCTATGGTCATCAGTCCCCTAGAACTTAGAACTACTTAAACCTAACTAACCTAAGGACAGCACACAACACCCAGCCATCACGAGGCAGAGAAAATCCCTGACCCCGCCGGGAATCGAACCCGGGAACCCGGGCGTGGGAAGCGAGAATGCTACCGCACGACCACGAGATGCGGGCGCACACCACAAGTATTCTAATAAGATATGGGGATGCTGCCGGGTGATGTCTTTGAGAACTGCCGATATTTCTACAAATGCACACCCCGTCATTATCAAGACACGAATGCCGCAAGGAAGCGCCGTGCAAGGGAACTGAAAACCTCAGTTTCATATCCGTAAAGATAACACACACACACACACACACAAACTCACATACGAACGTAGGTACACACATTGTAAACATCAACATCACCGCTTAGAAAAGGGTGGCCGACGTCAGAAGATATCGATAGTGAAAACTAGTACCGGCGGCTAAGATAGCATTAACTCTGTCCCTGTACTTTTTTGCAAGGGAGAGAAACAGATCCCATGCAGAATTTAAGCAAAAACCTTCATCTCTTTTTATAACGCCACTTGCTGATACAACAGCTTCGTTAATAACACAATCCCAATGGCTGGAAGTGCATGCCAGAATCTCCGTGTTGTTACATTTCGTAGGATCACTGGTGACAAGACAATGTTCTGCAATAGCAGATTTATTTGGCTATTGTAAGTCTGTGCTTAGCACACCAATTATCCACGTTCCTAATTCAATTCTTCATAAATAAATTATTGCTCAATCTTCGTAAAAATTATTAGAGCCCCGGACAGCATTATCTCAGACGTGGCAAATGATCACCGACTCCTCAAGAATCACCAATGAAAATCCTTTCCCTGCACCAAAGTGCGTGAAATATTTTCTGTCGTTGGCCGGGTAACACATTAGCCAAACTGCTTCTTATTTCAATTCACATAACCCAGTAATCTCCGTCTTTCAAACAGCCCCAGTCACGAAATCAGTTGACACGAAAACATGAAATAATACATTCTAGAAAGCAAATACATCCCATGTTATATTATTAAAGTACTGAAAAATGTCTAGTTTCTCCACGTATGTAACTCACATTCTGTAAAGAAATCATACTTCACAGACGTGACGCATTCGTTCCCTCGTTCACTCAGACCACACAAGAAATGAAGTCCGCAGCTCGTGCTCCAGTGTCAAGCGTTGCTACCTCTGGATCACGTGGCCCCGGGTTCGATTCCCGGCCCGGTTGGAGATCTTCTCTGCCCGGGGACTGGCTGTTTGTGTTGTCCTTATGATTTCATCATAACCCTCATCATTCGTGGCAGTGGCTATATTGGACTGTGAAAAGAAGTGGACTGTGAAAAAATTGGGACTTTGTAAGGGCGCTGATGAGCGTGTAGTTGAGAGCCCCACAAATCAAAAATCATAATCAAGTAATGAAAATGACGTCCTCCAACACGTAAAATAGTACTAGCTATCTCTAACTCCAACAATTACGCAAATTTTAGCATTTTAATGAAAATGCTGTCTACTCAGTTATTTAATCATCAAAGATTGAGTTAAAGTTCTTCAATGAGTTTTGCACAAAACATATTAGAAGAGGTTGAAAAATTAGGCAAACACTTACAAACAAAGGTTTACTAGCCCTCGACATAGGTTTCTTCAGAAGTAGTGGGCCTTGTTACACCACATGATGGTACGCTAGATTAAATGAAGTCGAGCGGCTCTTGTCATATACAAAATTGACAAAATAAGATTCACTACTCCTGAAGATGTTTTTACAAACATGGAAACCTACGTCAAGGGCAACTCGTTGGCTGATTTTTCAGCGTCTTGACGTTTACACAGTTGCTGTTTCGCAGTCATGTTTAAGATTTTCAAAACATATTAGCATTGATAGCCACAATTCTTGCATTTTAAGTAATTTTGAATAATTCGAATGTTACTTTAGAGATTAAACTAAAATTCATAGCGTCGTTTCCTATTGACATTACAAAAGGTTATACAAAGTTTTATAACAAGTGAGTTACTAGAAATGTCTTTAATAATGCATAGGGATGTATGTACTAATTTATCTCTGTTAAGTGCGTGCGGCAAGAAATCTTCTGTTAAAATTTTCTGCAAGCAATGTGTATTGCTATGCCTCTTATTCCCTGTGATACTCAATTTTTTAAAAATCCTACGAAATACGTAAAATAAAGTAGACAATTATAATTTCCAGTTTAAAAAAAAAATCAGAAATGCACGATCAGTATCCTCCAGACTTGGCAGCTATGGAAGCTAAACAAGCCACAAAGTTAAAAGATTTCATACATAATTCCTCAAAAATCCTCACATTGTTGCAAAAAATTTCAAATTACAATTTCTACTTTTTTACATTAAACATTTCGACTATTTTCAGAATATTATGTAGCCATAGTGGTTGATGTCCGAAATCTCTTAAAACTTTTTCTATCTTTTCACTCGCTATGGTGAGGCTTGTACTACACTACCAATTCTCGCACTTGATGCTTTCCACCAGTTGCTCGCCTTGGGACGAGTCTTTACTTTAGAAACTGGATCCAGTCGTACCTTAGCACTTCTCAGAAGGGTACGGAGAAGAATTCAAATAGAGTCTTGACCCACTTTCACACTGCTGTCATATCAGGCCACCTGTCGTAAGGATTGGAGTCAGAAGGTTCTTTCTGCCCCTGCATGTTTAATCTTCTTAAAATGTATCTGTCTTTCGGGAATTGTGTTTAACCAAAATGACAAAAAAAAAAGATGTTGCTAGTTTACCGGTACTACTTCCGACTTGGAAAGCCAAATACGAATGTATTTTGAATATAGAGCAGGGGCGGCCAGAAACTTGGCGCGTGGGTGAGCCCGTGGCACGTGGGCCGCCCTCTCGTGTCCTACTGCGCGTTGCTCCCCTGATCACGCTATGCCGTTTGAGTAGGGCCGGCGGAGGAACTGCAGACGCGCCCAGAACAGTCGCGCACGGAACACAGACCAGTTTGCATGCGGCGTGGTTTCATATTATGCCATATTAGGAAATTCGAAAATTTGACCTATGTGTCATGAAGAGCGATATTACACTGTTACTGACTGTCAGTACAAGCGTATATAAATACAGAAACAAAAACATTGAATCAAGTTGAATTTGCAATTGCTTTACGTCAGTAATATTGTGTTAGTTACACAGTTCCATGTAAAATTCTTACAACATTTAATCTGAGATACACAAAAAGATACAAAAACAATTAGTCTGGAGCATACCGTTAGGGGCGCAATAAATTATCATAACTACATATAAAAAGAGAAACAAAATTATTACATAGCACTTACTTCCGAAATAGACGTGGCTACAATTTTCAACAAAAATATCAGAAACAAAACGAAATTTTCTTCGTTATTTAATTACTTTTGCTTCGCTGAAGTCATAATAAAACTGATATCTGGTACAAAACTGTCGGCACACTCATAGACGCAGGTAGTTTATCCGATTGTCGTCACTCATGTTGCCACATAATCGTGACTTACTTATTTCATTATCGAAAAAAGTCTTTGACACACGTAAGTCGATCCAAACATGGATATCACTTTTGCAGCCCCATTATGGAGACGAGGAAAGCCTTCCCGAGGAAAACCTTTGTAGAACTCCTGAACAGTTTTAGTGTAATAGAATTTGGCTTTTAATCAGAAAGTACGCTGCAGATCGATCAATTCAATCTGCAAATGGGTAACTGAAATGGCAAGTGATCTTGTGAGGTTGGCAGTGTCCTGAAAAATTTCATAATTGTTCCTGTATTTGTTCCAGCACAGAAATGAATTGCTCGAAATGGCATTTTTTTTTAACATAAAAGATCTTCAGGAAATGGGCTGTGTCCTTACTCAGAAGTTGTCCCTTCTACAGTGTTATTTTCATCTTAAATCCATCCTCCTTTGCCATTAAATTATATATTATTTGTTCCTCACTTGCACTGCCTTATCGAGGGTGTTGCAGTGTGCAGCCAAGTCAACTGAGAGGGCGAGATTTGCTGTCCATTCCGGACCTTCTAACGTTGGTTCTTGCCTCCCTTTTCCTTTGTAAACTGATCAACAGTGGGTCTTAACTGGAAAAATAGTTCCCGGCATGCCCCTCGACTTAACCGACTGGTGATAACCTCTTTTAAATCCATTGTCGAAAGGCATTTAGACTGTCCCAAGTTGTCCAGAGTCTCTGTTACATTCGGTTTAGGATATGCTGTCGGTGATAGTTACTGCGTTCAGATGTCTCTAGTGACAGAAAAACCTATTATGTGTTGTCCCAACTGATGACTTTTTGGAGAATAATTAAAACGTCGCCGTTGTAAATCACTTCTCCAAACCGTTCCTACAGTTCCGTCAGAAACTGTTTACCTCGACCATGTAATAACCTATGTGACTTTAGATAACTAAATATTCGGATCATCAGCTTAATGACGTCCACCATCGCTGAAAATTTAACACAATGTGCTTTTTGATGTTCAAAACAACGAATTCCGTGCAAATCGTCTGTCGAACGTTTTAGTTTTTTGTGCAAGAATGCTTCGAGCCGAGTTTGTGCCACTCTCGTCGCTGGCAATGAGAGTAGCATGTTTCAGTACAGGCCAACGGCTTCAGTTGTCCCTTCAACAGTTTTCAGCAATTCGATCCCTCTCATTGTGTCCTACATTGGAACCAGATCTAATGTTCTTCTGTCACGTGCTAACTGCTGTCGTCACCAACAAAAATTGTAAGTCGTGCCGTGTCCGAAATGTCGATCTAAACGTCCAGAGGGATGGAAAATGCAACGAACCTACTGGCCTTGTCAGTTAACTGCCTGTTGACACCCGCTGCCATGACAGCTACGCGCCGGATTAATGTCTGTTCAACGCTGCACCTCTTTAGTTCTGTCAACTAAATCTTTAAATTCTTGTGCACTGTGGTGTAATGCCATTCTATAGCCTTTCTTTGCAGTGTCTAACTATTATGCGACTGTGTACCGGACACTGCGAGTTTTCATCCTTCTCTTCGAAAAAATGGTGTAACTCCCACTCACGTTTTAATGGTCGTGATAATACGTGGCTAGACTGCCTCTTTTTGAGTGTTTGTACCATTGTTACAAGCACTGTCTGTTACACTTCCTTTAAACCACAAGCAAGCAGCGAGAAGTACACAGCGGTGCCGCTCAGAAAAAACCGCATCGTATGCCAGAAGAAAGAGTGCCGCGGAGGACCGGGTAAAGCCGAATAGGCCGAGCCTCGGCCGACACGCGGCCCGCATGTTGCGCACGCTTGCAGTTTAGCACGTCGTTGTCAGCCCTGTTATAGAGATTTAATATTTTTTCTGATTCGAAATAAGGGCATGATTAACGCTGAACGTGACTGTGTATAGAGCAGCGAACGATGTAGACTACTGGAAAAATTACGTGTTAAAGGCTTTTTCTTGGTAGAAAGAGCACCTCTCTGTGATGTATGCTGTTCCTCGGAGACAGGGACTTGTAAAAGCATCCGGAGCCTCCAGTCGAACTTTTCTCGATTTCAACAGGAGAGAGTTTCTACAATCTTAAAGCGCAAACCACAATACAGTAGATGAACAGTTTCTACGATGCAACAGGCGGTGTAACTGCACCACGCACTTGCTTGTTATCTTCAGCTTGAGAATTTGTCCGATGCCCACTCTATGAATATTTAAAAAAAAAAACCTTGCAAGCATTTACAGGTCAGCAGAGAGGCGCACAGAAGAACATTCAAGGAAGACAAATGCTTTGTTGTCATTGCACAAGAAAACATCGAACTTCAGTAGAATTAGAGTCGACAGGTATGTAACAGGGGCTTAAATGACTTGTATTGTTTACTTCATATGGATCTATCTTTATATTTGTCGATTATCTGTTAGTCAAGCAACTATCAGCTAGTACAGCAAAAAGTTATTTTGCTATGGTCTGAACAACGCAGAAGTTAGCAACGCTTATCTGCAAAGTCGTCCCACAGATTTCTGCCGGTGTCCGTGTCGGTGTCGGCGAGTTACAACTGGTTTACTGTGACTGGATGTCAGATTTCATAGCACTGCCTTGCGTGCCAGCCACCAAATTGGTCTCATCACGCCAGAGACGATTGCATGTACACATTGTTTAAGTAATGCAAATATGTCTACCTTTCCTGTGAAGATGGTCTGGCGCAGCTTTGGGTAGACGTGCAGGTCCGTCGTTCGTGGCCAGGAGTTAGATGGCAGTCACAGCTGCTTGAGAAGTTCCGTACCCTATCACCCGTTACTTGACTTGTTAGACTATCAGCAGTGTCTATTGTGCTAGCAAGCATATTAGAGAATATTACACTTACAATAATGCAACTTTTTGGACCATTGCTGGTTTGGAGCAGTGTCCGCAGCTATTCAACTCACATCAGTGTCAGAGGGGAAGCTTAGCCAACAGGTGCCTTACTTTTCGCTGTGGTGGGTGTGGAGACTGGTCAACTCAATCTCTAGGAGAGTATTTTGAAGTGCTATGCTACCCGTAAACAGTATCTTTGTTTGGAAGGATCAGACTTTTCCTATGATGTCTCATAATATAGTAGTGGCTTAGCAGGAGGTTTATCTATTCAAGTGCGGTGTTTCGTATACATGTAGTACATTTGGTTCGGGAACGGTAAAACTTATAGAATTTTCTATGACGTTGTTAATATACACATGTAATGAACTCGAGTCCATGACGCATTGCGACTGTCTGAGACACAACGTAACGTGATGTTCAGGTAAAGTCAAGACAGAACTCGCGTTTTGGAAAAGTGCGAACTTGTCTGAAAAAATACGCAAAGTTATGGAAAATACAAAATAATACGAAAATGGGTGAAAAATACATAAAATTGGGATATCTGCCTGGATGCGGTCTCTGCTGGTGTCTCGAATACGAGATATTAAATTGTTATTAACAAATAGATCCTGAGTTCCATTAATGTAATTCGTTACTAACAAATAGACATAGACTGATTCTGTCCGCATGCTGCACAGATCCAGAGTCAATCACACCCACTGAAGGGCGTGGTGTACAACTTCGGAAAAATTTCACAACGTTTAGAAAAACTTTGTGATTGGGGAAAATACGAAAAAAGTAGAAAATATGGATAAATACGTAAAACTTCGGACGAATGAGACTAATTACTTCTCTGTGAGGGTGCAGTCTCTGCTGATGCCTTAAAGTACGTAGTATTAATTTGTTATTCAAGTGCGTAACGTAACACTGGAAGCCCTCATCAGGACCTTGAGATAAGACCGGAACTTGGGTTGAACGGGCACTGGTAATCTGTTTCTCAGGTCCCCCCCCCCCTATCCTCCCGCTCACCCCCTATCCCCCTCCCCCCCCCCCTCCCCGAATTCCAACAAATGGGGAGTGCTCTGACATTATGGGCTGGGACGATAATCGTTGCGTGACTGCTGGCGGGATTTTCTCTAGCATTTTCTGTAGTAGTTTACAGAGAAAAATTTTCTCCGCCGAGAGTGTTAAGCAGAAGATACGGCACAATCAGATGACCGCGAACAATACCGGACTGTGTTGGACAGTCATTGGCGTGCAGTTGCCAGTAATGCAGTAATGTAAACGACTGACATTTTCAGCAATACCTCAAAAACAATTTTCATCAGGCGGTAATTTCGACACCGTCTCATCACAAGCGTTAAAATCGTGATGGACCCTTAGTGGGGAAACGAGGACCTTGAGGCATTTTTGTCACACGAAAAACAGCCTTTTCTTTTGTTTTTCTCTAAACAACGTACAATTTTATAAACGTTGTTTCTTACACTTTGCATACAGTGATAGTTCTGTCCACCAGCATGGGACTGTACTGTAGTGGTGTGACCGACAAGTATAAACTTGCTGCCGTGCATGACCCTTGCCGTTGTGCTGTGTTGCAGCTGATGAATGCGTCCTACTCGTACTACACTCTGCTGAGACAACTGGACAGCAGCTGAGTGAGCTACGCGGCCACGGATCCCCGGCTGAAAGGAAGGAGAGGAGCAGCAGCGACAGCACCACCAAAGTGCAGGCAGAGCACTCTTCTCACGGCACACCGGCAGTACGCGTAGCGCAGCGTCCATCTTGTAGCCGACCTCTCAGATAATCACAACTAATTCTAACATCCTCAGACAGCGTCCACTGAAAGACAGGAAGGATGGCGAACATGGTAGCACTGGCCCTTCCGTCAGCTGCTCTGAATCTAAAAAATGGATTTCCAAAATAAACGTTACAATGTAGCACTGTGAAGCTTGAAATGCGCCTTTCATTTATATCTGTTGAATTCCAAATCATTAAGACGATGCCCTCACCATCTCTTTAGTAAATAATTCACTCACGAATATATTGTAATACAAATTAAAGACCACAGCTGATTTTCTTCCCCATTTCTGCACATATCAATGTGTGCTAAGCCTAGAATGAACATTTTATCATTAACATGGTGAAATATTACTGTACTCATTTCTGTTTGCAGATGGGTTAACCCAGTTTAACACTTCGCGCCTAGCCACCTTCCAATTGCTTTACTCAGATTTCATAATACAATAGTTCATAGTTATTCAACAATGTTTTACATCAACCTTCGTAGTTTAAATAAAATTATGTAAGAAAGATGTTTTTGCTACGTCATACTTGTAGCTACGTTAACTGCTCCTATCCTGAAGAAAACAGTATTATTGCAGGTGTAATTCGTAAGCTACTTAGTCACCTAAGTCATCAGTGCCAATCATTTTCTGCCATGAGTGGGTTTATTTAGTTTTCCCTCAGCTTTCATATTATCAGTTTTGATCTTGGTTAATAACCTTTCTAAAGGCATTCAAATATTAGTTTTTACGCATAATGACCTGTAGAATGATGAGTATGGAATAAAATTAAAAATATATAATGTGACGAATCAACGACAGTTCTTTGTGGGATACCTTTCAGACTGGTGACAGTGAAATCTAAATGGTGTTCTTTCTTATAGGGGATTTTAATTAGGCCCACAATTTCAACTTGTAACATTTTAAAGAATGTTGTATAGGGGACGCATGCTAATAGATCACCCTCCGTATTTTTTCTTCAGTTTGTGAGAATTGTGCTTATGCTATAAATTGTTTAAGAATCTCGCTGTTATAATCAAACTACTATTAAAGAATAAAAACCTACGTTGGAAATCTGGGCCCATAACCCAAAGGGCCGTGGATCGTAACCACGCTCTGCTACCAGTAATGAACCTTAAAATTACTACTGGTTCACCAAAGGTTATTAATCACAATTAATGCACAAAATGTAAAGTGGAAGTAGGTGCCAATGAATAACTGGTGAAATTACACACAATTTTCAGTAACACTCTTTATTCACATTTGGTGCAAAACTTAACGATATTTTGTTAAAAAAAACGACAGTCATTTAACGAATAAGTCACAATCTACGATAGGAAAGGACTTTTTAATCATTAAATTATTATAAAAAATTTCACGCCAGAAAAAGGCAAGTACAGGCAAGCATTTTAATGTATACAATGCGACGTTGTATAATATTTCAAGCTCAGCTAAATTACAGGTGAATTTCACTCCATTAATAAATGAATACAATTTGAATATATGGCTTCACTTCTGGGCAGACAAATTTCCCATTTGGTTACAATAGCGGTAGCTACGGCCGCCCACAACAACCTCACTCAGGCTCAATAAATGGCGCAGAATCTAACTTTTCTACAACATCCCGTTTACAAAAGTTCTCAAAATAGAAAAACCAAAACGGATGAATCATGCTCACGTTGGCGGTGGGGGTGGGGGGGGGGGTGGGGGGGGGACACCCACAGTTAATAACATTAACATTTCCAAAATATATAAAAAAATAAATTATACAAGTTTCTGCCAGTTAACTTACGGCAAACACTCACGCTTGAAAGGTAGGACTTGCGAACCTTTACAACATTCTGCTTTCAAGGCAACAATTTCTACTTGTAATGAAATGGCAAACTTTTGCATAGCAAGAAACACTCTAATAACCAACTACCTGTATAAAAAACATAAGAACGTTGAGTAAAAACCTTAAAAGGTATTGAATTGGAAAAACACACAACAGTTTTTGCTCACTAGAAACAATACTAAAAATCCACTACGGCGTACATTAACAACCTTGCTTGATTATAGCCAAATATACATAAACACAAATTTACATAAGTTACAGCTTCCAGATGAGCAGGAATTCGTTATGCAGTTGACTAGTTCTTCCCACGAGGCAAAAGTAATTTTTCTTATTTCTTTTACACTTGGTTCTAGTTATACTAGTTATGGCAGGCGAGAAAATGGGTCAGGTCTTAGTGCCTTGCATTTTAAACAGTACTGCCACTGGTGCCTTAGACTTTCACAGACATGGCAGAGGCTAACAGTCGAATAAACCCGTAGGAAGGCTGGGAGGGGAAAGAAGCAATCCGAACCACAGATTTACTCTGACTCCACCCCCTCCTTTCGTCCTCAAAAAGGGACAAACGGACCACCCTTTCTAAGATTACCACCTTACCGCGGGTGAGCAGACGAGAATGAATGGCGGGAAACCCCCAAAATATACGGCTGGTATAATTAGTAAGAATAAGTAAGTTGAATTCAATTAAACTTCATAAAATCTGTTGACAATCAATACTCAACTTCTGGTGCGTTACGACTCCCAGAACTGAACCAACGCAGCACCTCCAAATACTTTGCCGAGGCGCCCGCTGCCAGCCGTTTCAACGGACGCAGGAAGGCGCGCCGATTTTCAGAACCTCCTCGCCGGTCGACAGCATACGGCTGAACTGCAGATTAGGCCCCTTGCGGACCCACGCTCAGGAAGATTCCTTTCGCGACGAGCAGTTAACGCCCCATACCACGGAGCCGCTGCTCGCGTCGCTTACGCTGATGCCGCGGTCTGCGTGCTGTCCCCCTAGCACCGGCAGAGAAGTCGCTTCTTGATGCCCCGACTGCCAACTCTCTACGAGAGCCCGTACAGCCACACCTTAAAACCACGCGAACCGCCCACTTTTCCCCTTTCCCGCTAGAGGGAGACAACGAAGTCTTCAATTGCGACAAAGGCGCCACCGCCAGAAAACGATGGGCGACTGCTTCACGCCGCGCGCTGCAAAGCTAACTTTACTACGGCTCAACTACGGCCTATGGTCTAATGTGCCATCTGTCTTCTTTTCACCAGAACATCCAGGGCAGGTAGTTGACCATTATTCTCTAGTTCAGTTGTGTACTTAATGCTGGGTTGTCTCGAGTTCAGATGGTCAAGAGACTCGTGCAGTTTTTCCCGACCATGTGGCCAGATGACAAACGTGTCATCAACGTACCTAAAGAAACAAGTCAGCTTGTAGGCAGCGGTCGTAAGTGCCTCATCCTCGAATCTCTCCACAAACAGATTTGCCACTACCGGAGATAGTGGATACCCATCGCCACTCTTTCAGTCTGTTCATAAAAATGAACTCCACATAGGAAGTAGGTCGATGTTAAGATATGCTTGAAAAGGTTCAACACAGAGCCACCAAATTTTTCACTGATTAAATCGAGTCTGTCCTGAAGTGATATCCTAGTGAACAGAGACACGACATCGAAGCTGACCATGATGTCTTTGTTAGAGATTCATAGGTTTTTGAGACGTTCCACGAAGTCTGGTGAGTTGCAGATGTGGTGGACGCACTTTCCCACATACAGTGCTAACATCTTCTTAAAGTGGGTGGCTGTAGTATTGGTGGCTACACCAATATTATTTACGATATGACGCAACGGTATGCCCTCTTTATGGACCTTGGGAAATCCATATAATCTCGGTGGTACTGGTGCCTTAGCTTTCAGTTGCTTGACAACCTTCTCAGGCCATCCGGTTTCCTTGAGCAGTGCACTCTATCAGTGGGGTCATTTTCTAGTGGACTGTAAGCAGGGTCCTCTAAAAGCTGACTGATCTTCTGGTCATAGTCAGTCTTCTACAGTACGACAGTAGACTTTCTCTTGCCTGCCGGTAGCACCACTACACTTTCATCTTCCGGATAACTTTTGAGGGCCATCCTCTCATCTCTTGAAATGTATGTTTTGGGTGGTCTAGCTTCGGTGAGCGTCCTGCACATCTCTCTCTGAATGTCTTTTACAACACTTGATGGTAGTGTGTTGACCACTTGCTCCACAGAGCTGATGAAGGGAGATTGGCAGGTCTCTAGGAGTGACTGCAAAGTTAAGGCCCCTTCTGAGTACTTTTAAGGTGGCATCTTCGAAAGGGGCGACCACTCAAATTTACCACCTTGTGAGTATCATGTGTCAGTTGCACTTTTTTATTCATGTGCTTTGTGTTTAATGCATGCTGCCAGCGACCATGACGTACCGTCCATCCTGTTCCAGTCCTCTGGTGCTAAGTTGTTTGCCAAGTCCAGTTGTAGTCGAAGCAGATCCCTGGAGGTGACGGCCAGTCTATGCCGCATATCACGGATCCTATCCCTTACTGGGGCCATATTGGCGCGATGCTTCATTCTGTTACCAGCCTTAGATGTTATGTGGTGTTTAATTTTGGTACAAACAGGCACCACATCTTCTTCCTGCACCTAAGAAGGAAACCGAGCGAGCTCACCATCCTCTCTTTGCGCTGTTGTAACTTGTCCAGAAAATTCATCTTCTTGCACATTTCCTCCCCGCAGAGTCTTGCAATGTAATTTCTTATACTTTCCCGGCGATTTTGTGACGTCGTAATATTGTGTTATAAAAACGCAGACCACCGGCAGTACACCCGATTCAACGAGATGTAGCAAAATCGCCGGGAAAGTCTAAGAAATTACATAGGAATAGATTTATTAGAAACGTTTCTCTGGTGTTGCCAGGTGAGTCCAAGTAAATAATTTCGCCAGTGTTGTTGTCCATCTGGTACATGAAATGTTGTAAATTTAGTTCTGAGTGTCATTGAAGAGGGGTTTGTTGTGAGCAATGTACTGAAGTACTTCACTGATGTCGCTTTTTTCAGCATCTTGTCATGCTGCTTGCGACCCAAGTTGTACTAAGATCCTGTTGTTTATTGCGAAACATTTATCTTGTATGCAAATGAGCGTTTTATTGAAGATGTCGTCGTTGAATTCGATGGTCAATTCAGGATGAGCTTTTCAGATCTGGTGCAGTATACTCTCTGTTTTGGATTCGATTGGTTACATGTTGTTAGAATTACGCCGAATAAGATTCTCATTTGCTCAGCTGAGGCTGTGAGTGATGCTTCTTGTAGTGTTAATCCCCAGTAGTTGTCATTTTACAGTAGTCCTAAGTGCTAGCATGCTTCTCTGTATGTCTGGCATAGGTAACTGTCAACAGTCTTGAGATCTGCGAAAATTGTAGGTCCCCGTATTTCGTGTAGCAACATACGGAGATTGGAACATTCGGCGTCGTTCGGATGTGTGATGCACACTCGGCCTAGTGCGCCAGTTTCCATGATCTCTGGATGATTTACTGGAATTCCTTGCTTTCGTCATCAAAAGATTTTTCTTGTTGTGTTCCATGTACAATAAGTACGGATGTCGTCATACAGTAATGTTTTGGCAAATGAATCCGTTTGGGACAGTTGGTAAAAAGCTGTTAATGTTGTGTTCTGAAGTGGTTCAGTTGCAGTTTCTCTCGCAGTGTCTTCTTTTCCCCACATTTACTGCTAGATGTTGCACTGTTGGTTCTCGTTCATGTATTGTAAAGCTGATTTATCTTTCCATTTGGTTCATGAGGATCTCATCGTTTCTGCTTTGTTGTTCATTGTTTTTGGGTATTTGAAATACTGGCATGCCAGTGTCTTTGTTCGCATGTTTACAGACATATTTGAAGGACTTCACTCGAATACAGTATTCTACCTTTATATGTGCTTGGAACATTTTGGAAGGTAGTGTGTTAAATGGTACTAACCACTGATTATCTATTTCTAGTGCGTAAGTGCCTCGAATGCATATGAAGCCAACGTTTTTGGGTGATCGTTTTCTGTATTTGGGATAGCCGTCAATTCCGATTTGTGTCTCGCCCAAGTATGGTCTTGGGTATTTTTCATACATGTTACATCACTCATATGTGGAGAATTGGGTTTAATGATCTGCGTGGTCCGTGGTAATGTTTTTCACTACTAAGTCGTTTTTGCCATTCAATTATGTACATCCAGCATCTAATGGCTTCAAAAGATGTGGTATTTTGTGATGACTTCAATAAATCCTACTTATTTTTATCAGAAAACTCGGTCTGTTATTAGGTGCCCATGCATAGGGTTTTCTCCGTATCTTTGTTGTTCTTTGATTTCTGACAATGAGGAGTTGCATGTGAATGTTATGAAGAAATAAGGTCACCCATATTTTTTTAAGTAGGTCATAGCATCTAAAGTGTATTCGTGAAAGTGTCTCTGACGTCCTTTGTACACTAACATACCACCTCCTCCACCCCCAGTTATTATGACCTGTCCTTACCACTTGCCACGCATGGAGATATCTGACAGCACTAAATGGCCTGTGAACCCAGGCTCTGCAAGGTAAGAAGATCCCGGATGAAGTCACAATTAGACTTCAGAATAACAGCCATCCTGCATGCCCTAAAATATTTCAGTGAGGAAGGGGTAACCTCTATTCTAGAACACACAAAGAACTATTACCTGTATTAAACCTTTTTATTACAGAATCACCATACACATTGGGTTCAAGTGTGTAGTTGGTGGGATTGTAAAATCATCTATAATTAGGAATATCCTTACAATGAATTCATAAACTGAATGAAATTAATGGTGATAAACATGAACACATGGCAACATTTCAAAAGCGTTCCTACGTGAGAAAACAACCCCTAGCGTAACTTACAATACAATGATCGTAAAAAAATTTACCCTCCGGAATATTACACTCAGAACACTTCAGTATGCCCTATTGTCTATACTATTTTAGCTGGACAATTACATACATTTAGCAATACCTTTCTCGCCTTTTAAGCCCTATCAACACACACATGATAACTGGCTACTATGGACGCGAGGGAATGAGAAGGAAATACATAACACAAGTCCAACTTCCAGTAGAACAGAAGTTCACACACAAGTTGGTGACTCTCTTAATGAGCGCTTGAGAAACGTGATATTTACCGTGCTTTGTCACTGGCTGCTATGGTCAGCATTGGAATATGATGACGGTGGCGCGTGGACGCTGTGCAGACACGTAAACCTCAATACTATCTTGGCTTTGACTGTGTTAGCAGTCGGAAACTGTCCTGAGTTTTAATGAGGCGAAAAACTGTATTTTTCCCTAGCTAAACTATTGGCAATGTCCACTCACTCTGACTTAGTGATGTGTACACCTCTGCCCTCTGTAATTGTTCTGCAGAAAAAACTGACTCGGGTCGAAATCCGTAATCTCCACTCTGGAGATGTTACGAGATTTTCGAATCCTGTGAACGCAAGTGTTATCTAGAAAGCTCTTCTAGGCCGACAGAACATGAAGTGTTCCGTCTACACACGGTCGTGGTCTGAAGAGACCTCCCCCTTCTCCCCACCGCCCCGCTCTGTATATCTTTTTGTCCCCCCCCCCCCCCCCTCCTCTGTACCTTGTGTTCATCACCTACCACAATTCGTAGTGGCCAATGCAGATTGTGGTACGACTTGCGTCCTTTCTTGGCCCAATGAAGCTTGAGAAACGTATTGGGGTGGAAACTATTTTCCTTCTGGCATATAGCATTCATGTTTCGCTCCTATACTCTCAGACTCCGCCCATACACGAGCTGTCCATGTCACCCACATGCTCTCCACGCCTTCATCACTTGATATGCGAGTAATGTCAAAAATAGCTGTGCTTTCCACTGTGGCCTGTTTTCTGTTTTGAAAAAAAGAAACACAGCGGCAAGATTTTTCGTGCTTTTCAAAGACCTCCCATTGTGATTCTGAAAGCATTCCTTTCTGAGAAGCTTCGCCAGGTATCACGCGTGGTTTTTCTATGTGTGTTCTGTCCGATCTTCTCTGTCCCACTGTTAACTTTATTTTGTGTGACTTACCATTTTCGTAAATGCAAATTCAATGTATTGGTCCTCTAACAGCAGTAACATGGACCCCTGCTGTGCTAAGACGTTTCTTTCCGTTCCACGCAGGTGTGAGTCACAGAAGCTGGCTTAATGGCTTTTTGGTGTCTGCCTCCCCACCGCGAACTTTCGGCTGTTTTATTGCCACTCTCGAAATGCGTTCCTTGTTCTACTTCTCTCGACGGCAGGGAACTCCCTAGATCCACTTCAGTTCAAAATGATTCTGATACTACGTGACTGTTAACATGCAAAGTAGAAATTGGTTCCTAGTATCAAGTTCATGTTGGCCACGTATGAAAGATTACTCTCCGTACTATGCAAATTAGTATCACTACTTCAAGCAGGGCATGCATGGTATCAGACTCCTCAGCTTGATGAGTAGATTACGTTTCTATATTTAAAATAGTATGTTAAGGGGCAAAATTATACCGCCACCTTACATATCCTTCCCCTTCTAAGTTAATTTTGTGTGGGGATGAATCAATGTTTGAGGCTTTGATTAACATATCACAAAATTATGAAAAAAATTCTTTTGTAAACATGTAAACATCGACTCCCTGCAAAGGATATCTATTGTTCTGCTTTTCAGACTATTCTTATAAAAAAGTACATAAGTATCAGTGGATGTATATATGTATGGATACATATGTTGTAAATGTTTAAGTTCTAAAATTTTGTTTATAGATGGCATTCATTCTATTATTCCATGCTGAAAATTAGTATTCATTAACTCAACAATTATCTATTGTTAGTCTTTATCTATCATTTTGAAAATTAATATTGATAAATACCAAAAATTATGTATGGTTTGAGTTACATTTAATACTTTTCCTTATCAATAATACACCCTAAGTGTGAAGATGAAAATGGTAGAAGATGAGGAAACTTCCTTCAAATAATTACATGTACTAAAATTTTTCAACCCATCTATATAATTTAAATTATCATCAATTCTCTAATAGTTTAATATTATTATTTGCATGCCATCTAAAAGCATGTCAAAATTCTTTTCTCTTGAAGGTTATCATAAATTAATATCCTGAATATGGATGTTGTATCTAGAATAGAAACACAAACATGTGCTACTCTACTTAACCTGTAGAAAAATAGCTTTAACTCAGTATTTGTAGCTCTCTAACTATGCAGAAAAATTAGTAGACACACATATATACCTGTGGAAATATGGCTTTAACAAAAATGTAAAAATTAATATATCTTTAAAAAAATGTAAAATAGTAAGACACACTCATATAAGCAGAATAATCTAACCTACACACACATACATTAATTCAAAATATTCAATCTGTTCACGAGAGGGACACCCATCTTTATTCTTATACACTCCTCATAAATTCACTAGTTTTCATCATATCATTCATTTAAAAATAATTTACTCAATATATCCTTTGAAGTTTTCTTTGATAACACAGCATGGAAATATTTTGTACAATGTTTGTATATAATTGTCCATTTTATTGCATGTTAACATTGCAGTCTTCCTCAGCTGAGGTGCAATGTCTTGTAGATGAAGAAGTTGGTAATTGGCGTAGAGTGAGCGATATGAGAGACTGTGGCATTGCAGTTACAGTCTCCTGTCTGTTAAGACCAAAAACTAGATCAACTCCATTGAACAGTCACGTACATGGTACACGACTTGTTGATATGTGGTAAAGTCATATCATTGGCTGCTCCATGTAGTGGTACTATGGATCTTCGGATGCTGCTATACTCACCTTCCTCAGATGAGATTGTAGACAAATAAGGTAGATTTGACCTCCAGCTACTCATTTATAGGTGGTATGTTACCTGGATTGATAGTAATGATTATCTAAGGATATGTGGGAAGGTATATCCTTCCTTCTTCTTACTTCCTTGTCTTCTACAATGACTCTCCTATATTTTATGCTTCTTCTGCTCTTCTTGTTCGAGTTTTTTTTCTGGGCTGAAATAAGGTAAATAGGAATCCTCACTATTGTTTCCCAGAAATATTTGATGTGAATCATTGAATAATGTAGTACATGGTTACTGTGTTTGCCTCACAATGCAGCTCCCAGGAGTCCTTTATACATTTGTGTCAAATATGTGTTATAGATTTGAACTACCTTGCTGTTTCTGGAAATGCTGATTCTGCAGTAGCTCTCCCACTGTAAACTATGCCTCTTATCATGGTGATGAATTTCTTAGTAACTAGTGTAGTTTTAGACTGCCTCATTGAACAGCATCTTGCATTTGCCATGCCAGCATCTGCCTGTCGCCTCATTCCATTTTCGTTGATGAACATTTCAGGTAAGTTGTTTTGGAGTGTTCTTTACTATTAATTGCTGTCAAAGTAGTTAGAGCTGTACTGTCTAACGCCTCTCCCCTCACTCTGCCTTCCCCTCTCATTGCTATACTGTCACCTGATCTGGATCTTGATGTCCATTTGTGTTAAAAAGTTCTCTTTTAACCTATGATAAATTACTAACAGTTTTTGTAGCTGCCCTCAAAACTTCACAATGGGCTTCTAACTTACCTCACAGTTACTTCTTGCGAAATCCCTTTTGCTATACAAATTTAAATTCGAATATATCATTGTTTCTTAATTCTGCCTAAGTTTCCTCATCTTTTGAGAGAGATATAGTAAAGGGAAATGGCGATGTACTTTACCTTTCATTAGTATGTACATGCATTTAGTATATTTTTAATCTTCTACCTTGTTAGTCTCATGCTAGGAAAATAGAAAATGGCCTTGTCCTGTGTTCTCTCCCCTGTTTGAAAGTTTCACTTGTCTTTACTGTCTGCCCCTGGTAGCTGAGTGGTCAGCTAGACAGAATGTCAATCGTAAGGGCCTGGGTTCAATTGCCGGCTGATTCAGAAATTTTCTCCACTCGAGGACTGGGTGTTGTGTTGTCCTAATCTCGTCTCCTACTTTCCAAACTTCACAGAAGCGTTCCTGTGACCCTTGCAGAACTAGCACTCCTGGAAGAAAGGAAGTTTGGAAAGTAGGAGACGAGGTACTACCGGATGTAAATCTATGAGGACGGGGTGTGAGCCGTGATTGAGTAGCTCAGATGGTAGAGCACTTGCCCACGAAAGGCAAAGGTCTCGAGTTCGAGTCTCGGTCCGGCACACAGTTTTAATCTGTCAGGAAGTTTCATATCAGCACACACGCCGCTGCAGAGTGAAAATCTCATTCTGGAAACATCCCCCAAGCTGT
Organism: Schistocerca americana; assembly: GCF_021461395.2. Taxonomy (NCBI): domain Eukaryota; kingdom Metazoa; phylum Arthropoda; class Insecta; order Orthoptera; family Acrididae; genus Schistocerca; species Schistocerca americana. The sequence continues at coordinate 1,101,435,952 of NC_060120.1, read as the reverse complement.
GGCTAAGCCATGTCTCCGCAATATCCTTTCTTCCAGGAGTGCTAGTTCTTCAAGGTTCGCAGGAGGGATTCTGTGAAGTTCAGAAAGTAGGAGACGAGGTACTGGCGGAAGTAAAGCTGTGAGGACAGGGCGTGAGTCGTGCTTGAGTAGCTCAGATGGTAGAGCACTAGCCCGCAAAAGGCAAAGGTCCTGAGTTCGAGTCTCGGTCCGGCACACAGTTTTAATCTGCCAGGAAGTTTCATATCAGCGCACACTCCACTGCAGAGTGAAAATATCATTCTGCTTTCAGTCCCTTCAGCTGATACTAAATGATCCAAGAACTTGATTTACTTTCAATCCCTTCTGCTGATACTATATGACCCAAGAACTCTATTTGCTTTTTCCCAAATGTGGATTGTGCAACATTTACTCTAACACCACAGTCTCTTAATGTTTGGAGTAGTTTTCCTAGAACTTAATTGTGTTGTTCCCATGATTGTACTGCAATTAATATGTCACCTACATAACATGTCATTTTTTCCTGTGATTCCTGATTTAAAATTGTTCCTAATCCCTTTATAAAAGCTGCAGACAACATATTAAGCCTAAATGGTAATCTTTTGAACTGGTAGCACAGCCCAAATTCTATAAAGGCTGTATACTTCCTACATTCTGGTGCTAACTTAGTTTGCCAGAAACTCGATCTTGGATGCAAATATCTTTGCCCCATGAAATTGCTGAAGTAATACCTCTAACATTTCCGGTCGATCTGTTTCAGTAACAGTTATTGTATTGATCTGTCTCGAATATAGTACAAGACGAATACTACCACCTTTCTTATCTACAATCGATACAGGACTATCGTAGGTTGATGATGTGGGTTCAGTTATACCCATCTTCCACCATGTTGTGTAGTTCAAGAAACACGTCACGCCAATACCACAACGGTATGGTGTGAGGTGGAACCCTAACCGGTTTGTGTTCTTTTACCACAAAGTGGTATTGAAAATGCTTAATTGCACCTGTCTTTGGTAAAAATACCCCTACATTACTACACAGTATACTTTCTAACCCTTTCTTATCATATTGAGAAATATTAGTTATTTCCTATAATATCTGTTTCCTAATGAATGTCATATAGTAACCCTGCATGTATCATCTTTGGTTCCTATGTCCACTCGTATCGTGGATGTATATCTTCCGACATCTCTCCCTCAATTCGCTGGCAATCTTGTCCTGTTCAAGCTTCTCTTCAAAGAAAAGAGTAACATCTCCTAATGTTATGCTCCCATTTTCCATGTCCAAAATTGCTTGTTGTTGATTCAAGAAATCGGCTTCAAGCATCATCTCTATTGATAATTTTGGCATGATTACAAAATCAGTCTCTATAGAGTGTCCTTGACACGTAAATGCTATCCTAGTCTGCTTTGTGACGTCAATAGAATGACCTATAATTGATCTTATGACTCTCACTTTTCGCGTTTTGAATATTGGCAGTTCATTTTCAGTGTTACATTGATTAAACAGCTGTTCTGAAATGGTTGTCATTTCACTTCCACTGTCAATGACTGGACTGACCCGGGTTCCCGTGTTCGATTCCCGGCGGGGTCAGGGATTTTCTCTGCCTCGTGATGGCTGGGTGTTGTGTGCTGTCCTTAGGTTAGTTAGGTTTAAGTAGTTCTAAGTTCTAGGGGACTGATGACCATAGATGTTAAGTCCCATAGTGCTCAGAGCCATTTGAACCATTTTTTTTGACTGGACTGATCATTGTATCTCTTACTTGCGCCCTAATTATTGGGTGTATCTCGAGTGGTACACTTCGATCACTCTCTATCATGAGTGCATCCTCAATTCGAGCCTACTGATCTGTGTACTCTCAGACGCCAACCTTTGTGGTGGAGCTACGCCAGTCACTTCCTCTCCTATAATATGGATGGATTTCCCAGTCTTTGCTGATCTGATTTCGCCAAACTCTTCTCTATATTCTTGTACAAACGCGTCATAGTTATCCGAATTATAAACATCTACTTTGCTACCCAGCAGTAGCCCAACTGGTGTTTTTCTCGATGGCACCTTATCGCCCTGACTGTCTCACTTCTACCCTCTGTGTTAAACATTTGATATAAGCAATGCCATGTTTCATCATCCTCTATAGGTGTTACTTCGATTGGTGGGACGTCTTCCTCACAATCAGTTGAGTTCCAATCAATCGTGTCCCAAGCTGTAATTTGTATTTCCTATTTGTTCGGTCTCTATTACTGATTTCTCTTCCCCTGAATCACATACATGTCTATAAATCTGTTTGTTGATAATTATACAGTCGTCTGTGGGTCGAATGTTATCCTCCTGGTACCCCACTTCTAAAACTACTCAACTTCTACGTTTCCCTGGGTTAGGTGGCCCAATCTCAACCTAAGGTTGTTCGTTTTTCGTCTGGGCATCAGATGTACTCGGATTCTACATATCCTTAAGTGGTTCTTGAGGGCTGTCCGAATTCGAGTAATTCTGATTTTTTGGGTGAAACCAATTTGGTCTATTTTCACCATTTCGCCAATTCCCATTCCTGTTATTATAGTTATTTCGGAAAAGCGACTGTTGTTGCCATTATTATTCCAACCTGAATTCCCATATCCTTGATTACGTCCATTATTGCGTCCTGAGTTCTGTCTATACCCATTACCATCGCCATTGTTTCCGTTTCGTGACCTCTGCCTATCACTGCTGTTGTCCTGCTGATTTCGACGTTTTCGTGCGTCATCTTCACTGAATATAAAGTCTAATTCACGAAGAATTCCTTTGAAGGCTTGCACATTATCTCCTGCTCTAGCCACTAGTGACTGCTTATACCTAAATGGGTGTTTCATCATGCACAATCGTATTAATTCTTCGTCACTGTAATGACTGTCTGAGCATTGGTTCTTCTTGACCATGTTCTCAAAGAACTTAACTGGATTCTTCTCTTTCGAACTTTTGCACTTTGTCTTCTGAAGCAACTCATATTTAATTCCGTTTTGTGCTTCAGGTGACCAGTATCATGACAGAAGTGGTAACTTGAACTCCTCATACGAATTACACGTTTGAGCTATTTTCCGCATGGTTTCTGCAATTGCTCCGTCCACATACGCAGAGATCAAGTCTAGTTTGTAAGATAGTGGCCAATGTTCAGGTAAACCGATCTGAAATTGACTAATAAACGTTCGTGGATGTAAGGAATTTCCGTCTTCTTTGTAGTGTTGAAATTTCCTTACTGTGAGGAAGCGGTCATTGTCAAATTTTGTATATGCACCATACAGTGTTTGTTCTGTGCTATTCTTCCCTCCACTCATACCTCTGTCAAATTAGTTTGTGCTCTATACTGTCATTGGGTATTGCACACTTCCGCTGTCGTGTAAATCTATATCAAATCTTCGTAATGGCGCGAAAATATTTGTCTCAAGTCGAGTCCTATGACCTACATTCTCCGTCATTGTAACTGGTTTTCTACTTCGGCACAAACTTTCGATTGCAGGATCTATGTCCATTCTTGCCAGTGGCATCGGATTTTGGTATGGCCTGTACTGTTCTGCATAAAAAGTTGCCGGCACCTGAGTGACATGTTGCGGTACGGCATACTGTCCTCTTAAATGCTGATCAGCGTACGTCACACTCTGCACCTGACGTATTGGATTTTTATGTGCTGCACGTAATTCCGTCTCTACATTAGGTATGCTCTGTCTCTGTTCACTTGCTACGTTCATTTGGAACCTATTTGTACCCATTGTGTGCATCTTAATGTTCATTTATTCGCCATTTTTGTTACATTGCTCATTTTGCATTCAGTTATGCCCCTACATGCGCGTCTCTCTAAGTTGTCGCGATCATTTTGTGTCTCGTTAGCTGCTTTGGATAACCTTCCTGCGACCTTCATAATGTTCTGTTTGTATTTACCGTGGACTCAGACGTCGTAATTGACTCTGAGCGCTCTCTGTCGTTGTCATCACGGCTTTCGATACTTTTCAATAACTCGGATCTCAGTTTTCGGAACTGCTTCTTGGTTTTAGATTCGATCATCTAAATACGATTACCGAATCACTTTAGCGCTGCTTTGGTAATCCTTCCTTGAACTGTTGTATCTTCAATGATCCGCCGTGTTTTTCGAGATGTATATATCGCAAAGAGATCGAACTGTTGCTTAATCTCTTTGACACTCTGGTATTTCGTCACGTAACTTTGACATATCTTTCTGTACCTCGTCAATATCTGTGCGCATCTATCTGTGACCTAACACGAGAGCTTCAATAACCTCTCGTGATTCTTGTGCCTCCTTTCGAATCTGATCTTGCTCTTGTTCTAACTCTCGTATGACTTCGTTCGTCTGTTCTCCTAGAGTCTGTATGTTCGAAGGTGTTTCTGCACTTGAATTCTGTATATTCGACAGCGTTTCTGCAAATTTGAACACATTTCTAAACTTAGCTTCTGTATGCACGCATTCATTTGTTTACATTTTTGAACCAGATATTGAAACATTTCGAACATACTATTAGATACATTTGGATCTTTACCAGTAACCATTTCATTCAACTTTTCCCTTTTCTGTCTCTCCTGTACCGATTCTTTAATCTTAAAACACAATAACACAGCATTCCCCTAACTTCTACGCTTATGCTCTGTTCCCTCCAGTGTAAACACTCTTCCATAGGCACACGCGAGTTGTAGCGAAGACTGGCGATTTGTCTGCAAATGTTGGTTTGCTTACTTTCACTGCGCACCAACGAGTGTTTACCGTCGAGTGAAAGACACGAGAGGCGATAGTAAAGTAGCCTGCCAACATGGATAGTGATAACGGATACCGGCTGTCATCGTCTTGTCTGCAAGAAATCCTCGATTCCAATTGGTTCATTTTTGTAAATGTTTCCTCCAAACGCATTCACAAATTTGACACTCCTATTTTCGTCTTTCGCATCGAACTTTCGAAAACTGTATTTTCACACGCCATATTCATATGGTGCAATGGTGCAGTGTCTTCTGAATGTTACTGGCGCCTTGTCCTAAGTTACAGATCAGTACCCTGAGGACACTATCTAAATATACGATAAACTACGTAGATCGAAAACTACACACTTTCTTGAGACATCCATAGGATTATTGCGTTTAACATTGTTATATGTCTAGTTTTACGATGTCTATCCCCATTAATGTGACCACACTTCAAAAGCGTGAATAACCTTTTTTTGCAGTGCGGACAGCTGCGATACGTACAGGAAGAGAGTGAAAGAATTTCTGGAAAGTACCAACAGGGATGTGGAGCCATATTTCTTTGGTGAGGATCCATGGTGCGAACAGCAAGATTCAGGTGGTCGCACAGATTCTCGATTGAGTTTAAACCCAGAGAGTATTTTGGCCAGGGAAGTACGGTAAACCCCATCCTGGTGCTCTTCGAACCACGCACGTACACTGCGAGCCGTGTGACACGCTGTATTGTCCTACTGGGGTAGATGCCATCATGTTGAGAAAAACAAACTACATGTAGGGGTGGACATGGTCCCCAAGGTTAGTTGCCACCATGTCGAGGAAAACTGCTTGTAGTGGTGGACATGGCCCCCAACGATAGATACATACTTGTGCTGTTCCAGTGCGCCTTTCAGAAAGACGAGATCATCTAGAGAATGCCGCGAAAACATCGTGCAGACCATAACGTTCCCTCCTCCATGCTGGATCCATCCGACGAGTGTTGAAGGGTGTTTGCCATCTGGCCAATGGAGCATAAAACGTGATTGGTCTGAAACGGGCACCTGTCGACACTCACTGGACGTCCTGTTTCCTTCGTCTCCGATGAACAGCAGTCAGCATTTGTGCATGAACCAGATGCCTGCTGCAGAAGCCCATGCACAGCAACATTCACAGTTGTTGAGCAGACATTATTGAGAGCCCATTGGTTCATCTGGAAGCTCAATCGCTCAACAGTTGTACGTCTGTTCGACCGTCTTTGGTGGACCACAGTTGCCTCTGAACGGTTTTGGGTAGCACTACTCTGCCATGAACGCCATTCATTAACCACGATGGCACGCGAACAGTTTACAGACTTAGCTGTTTCTGCAACGCTTCTATCCGTGGCCTGAAAGCCAATGATCAGGTTTTGACCTCAGATAAATCGCTCCAGTAGCGACTGTGCTGTTTTCTGTGTCCCCCCGACGCGCTGTGTACACCATCCCCTGCTAGTGTTGCTAAGTGCCGTCTGCGAGTTGTTATTGAACGTTGAAAAGTAATTACAGACCACAACCTTGTTTCTGTCTATTCGATCAAATTCATTCTCAAAACCGAAAATGGCCGCGTGAATCTCTAAAGTAAACTTCTTCCTACCTACTTGTTATAATTAGCCGGCCGGGTGGCCGAGCGGTTCGAGGCGCTACAGTCTGGAACCGCGCGACTGCTAAAGTCGCAGGTTCGAATCCTGTCTCGGGCATGGATATGTGTGATGTCCTTAGGTTAGGTAGGTTTAAGTAGTTCTAGGGGACTGATGACCTCAGAAGTTAAGTCACATAGTGCTCAGAGCCGTTTGAACCATTTGTTGTTATAATTAATTGTTGTATTGGCCCCTTATCAGTTAGAGGGCCGCACGACAGTCAAGCAAGTAACAAGGTGGGCTGCTGTCTTCCCTTCAAGAGCTCACCAGTTGATGTAAACATCAACAGATTTTCCGCATAAACACGGCACTACTTCGTGAAAAGCCACGTGACAGAAATCTGCCAATTGGAACTAATGTGACTATGTGTAGCACTCTGCCGGATCGGTGTTAGGAGAACGCCAGCAGAGTCAGACCGGCAGTGTGTACCTACAGCTAGGACAGCTCTGGCTAATACCTACGCCGACTCTAGCCTAGTAAACTCGCCGGAGCCTTCAGTAGAAAGTTGTATCTCGCTGTGCGTAACGCCACTTTGTAATTGTGTAGCGTAGTAGTTTGGTTATTATTTCTTTTTATCGTCGTGTACTCTTATCTGGCCTTTGCCACCACAAAAATTGTTGGTTTTCTTGTTGTTCTTGTGTTTGGAAATTAGTGCATACCAAGAAGGCATTGTAGTTAAAGTGGGTTCAGACTCGATCATTAGTTCTTTCCTGTCGACCCCAGGACACTACATTAGTTATCCGTACAGATTAGTCATTTTCTCCCATCGTACTGTTTGTTTGATTTGACGTCGTCATTAAATAATGTTCATCCGATTTCACAAAAGTACACCACCCACACGAATGCAGACAGAATCTTGGAGTAAGTCTTAATTTACGCATAAGACTGCAGAGGTTTTTATTTTCGAAAGGTATATCTTTTACATGCGCGCCCATACAACCTTGGGTGCCTTTCACAATTACTTTTACGATGACCTTTTTCACTTACCTTTCACAGATGTTAGATGTTAAATGTGCCTACCATCGGTCGCAGATAGTAAGCGTCCTTGAAATCGAACGATGCATTGTGGGGTCCGTCCGCTGCTTACTGCCGATCCGTTGCTGTGCCAGCTCATTTTTAAGAAATGTTCTTACATGCAGAAGCCATTGCTGTGGAGTTCCATCCAATTCAAAAATCAAAGTCTACTTCATCTCCTCGTAACGATGGATACAGCGGGTCCCCAACATATCCTATACATAATTAGTGGATTAAGCTAGCGTTTTCGGAAAACGACCGGTTGTCTATATTCGGGGAAATGGCGCTACACACATGCTTTGGACAGTCTCGCTTGTGATCGGTATGTGGGTGGCATGTTCCACATACTCTTGCAGCGCGCCGCTTTACAACTTAAGCAGAACGTACTCTCAGCAATAAACACTATACGGAAGAGGAAATTGTTATCATCCATCTCCATACCAGAATGAATTCACTTGACCTACATGTTGTTGTACACTCTAAGACACAAAAAAGACGCACCAAGAAGAAGTGGGATGAATGCATGACGCTGCAAGACAATTTTAAAGCACAACTGCCATGGATAGTGAACAGGGGATATGTAGATACCAGGACATAATATAACATAACTTAGCATATACTTTGGGTTTCTAGATCTCGTTTCCGAAAATCCTTTTTCAACCGCTTTCGTCTTTTTCCAAACAGTTTTTACTATTTTTTCGACTATCTCTCTATTAATCACGAACCTTGATGCTACTTGTCATATCTAATATGTGACAAAGATTTCAAAATAAACGCCAAAGGTTTTCAAAAAAATCGTAAAATTTCAACCAAAACATTTAGTTGTAAAATTTTCAAATCTTCTTGAATATGTTTACAAGAAAATGTAAGAACTCAAATAGATAAAAAGAAAGCACTGCACTGTACGTTCAGCTACCCAGTTAAGACTAATTTTGAAACTGCTAAATTTTCGTCGATTTTTTATCTGTTTTTCTATATTTTTAATAATATTTTTTAAAAATTCTAGATACATTTTAATCCTTTTTGTGCATTTTGTATGTTCTAAATAGAAGCTGAAAATAAAGTGTGTGCTACAAATAAAAGACATTCTATTGCAGAACTTGGAAGTATAACAAAGCCAATCAATGGAAGATTTTGGTTATTGATACTTACAGAAAACTTAAATAATAATAATATTGTTACAGATATTGGATATATTATCTACAAGTGGTCGATATTATTGATTTTGTTCACTTCTTTCTAAAGTTTATCATTAAAAGAATCCTCCATCCTTCCCTCTTGTGGACTGCAAACATCTACAACTGTTAGATGATATCTTGGAATTTGAAATCTGTCATTATTCTCTCACTATGAATATTCCCTCTCCATTTAACATTAACAAAAATTGCTACACCAGCACTAGTTCGTTTTCTTTGTGGAATGCAAGTGTTGAACCCGTGATGGTACTGCATCAACGAGAAAATTCCAGCTCCAGTTTTCCTTAGCACTATTTTGAAACAATGAACGTATGTTAGTTAAATGTTTTCGCTGACCACTCATTGCAGGCTACCAATTACACTTTTGTTACTACTGGTTAAATAAAAAAAATGTATTAAGAGGTCTTTATTCACAAGATTTACATAATGGTCCTTAGGTACCAGGGACCGATAGGTTAATGGTTTGTGCCCTATTTCAGTATCCGCAGCATCACAGGTAGTTCATGCAGTCTGCAGTGCCATATGCGATGCATCTAGATTTAATAAAGTACGTAAATAACAGTGATGCTAGTAAGGTATAGTTAATGTAATGGAAGAATGTGCACTCGATTTGTCATATAAGTGCTTGATAGAAACCAATTATTTAGTTTGTTCGAGGGAAGATAGCACGAGAAAGAAATTTTTTTACATTTGTTCACTATATCAAAATTTTCTAAAAGAGTAGTACTATGTATATGATGTAGTTATAGCAACATTGCGAGAAAGCCATGAGAATGTTAAAGTCTTAAGTATATTTCTAATTTTACATCCCACAACATCATAATTACATATCCTATTTATTTCCTTTCAAGACAGTTCATTGTACTTCTCCTGCTACAGCAGCTAGTTTCTCTTCATTTTGTTCCCGTCTGAGGCAAGAAATTGATGAATTTATCTGTCTTCTCAAGTGTCCATTGTACATTTGAGTCCTCCGGCTATTACAACCAAGCACATACTTTGTTATTCTTGTTGTCCTGTGGATATATCGGATCCCACAAGCATCAGCTATATATATATATATATTGTTTGCCCGATGTGCCATGTCAGTTTCAATTATTTTTTTTTTTTGGATCACATAATATAGTGATCCAAAAAAAAAAAAATTGAAACTGACATGGCACATCGGGCAAACAACAGGGATCAGTAATCACTTAGCAAGCGCCACCAGAGGGCGCTAGAACTAAACCTATGATTAAATTTCTTGACATTTATGAGACTAACTTGTTCATATATAAAGTCTACCATCTCCTTTTCACTCTCCTGTACACTGTCTTTCAGCACTCCTAGACTGTCTTTCACTACCTCTACAATCCTTTCTATAAAAGTTTCTGAGTGCTTACAATCTGACTCTGAAAACTCCTGCAGTACACTGACAATTTAATGGATATTGGTTACAATTACAGGAAAAGATCTTTTTCCTAATGTCTTAATTTGTACATCTTTCTTAAACAACGAAACAAATAAATTACTATCTATGACGACAGAATGTGTAATAAATGGTGCTGGTTTTCTTGTTATCTTCAAAAAACACACAAATAAGTTTTTTTCAATCACACTTCACTCATTAGGCAATTCGACTTCCTTCGTATATAACATCAACTCTTGTAAAGAACAGAAGCTGAAAGTGTTTTCATAGTCTTTCTGTGACGCTAAACTATATCGTAATGCTGCAGCTAGTTGCTCATTTTCAAGCCTCTGCTTTTTCTCCTCTGGCCCTTCACGTCTGCTTTCTTCCTTTGAAAGGTAGGAAGGACAGTTTGGGAGTAGTGATGGAACTGCATCTGGTCTCAAATGTGGTTTTCGAAGGGGGGCAGTTAATAACTGACCAGTCCTTTCATTCACAATTTGTGTTTCCCAAATAACATCATTCTTGTGAAAGTGAACATGATATACCTGTAATTAAAAATTGATAAAAAGTGAAAGAGTTGCCTACAAATGAATGTGATGACAATATTAATAGTGTGAAAACAATTTATGTATATGAAGTTAGTTTCTAGTTCTAAAATACAGATAGGCTCCCAACTGAAATGCAGAGGTATACTCAAGTGATAAGTGCGGCCATGGCATAGTAACTCCATAAAACAGTAACCCTACAATATCACAACACATGTAGTCACACGTCATGGCAACAAGCTCCTCAACAGATAGTGAAATGAAGAAAGTACTTGCCCCATCAATAATTACAAACATTGACTAATGTTTGTAGCCTAATTCAGTAACAGCGATAATTTATTTTATAATTTAGCCTTGAAGCTCATATATTCACTAGGGGAGTGGGATATTTGCTTAATCTCTTGAGCTATTGCCCCCCCCCCCCCCACACATACACGCACACACACTTACCTCGGATACACGAAAGCATGACGACACCAAGCTCACACAGGTGTGGTCCATAGAAGCAACTGTGAAACAGTAACAGAATAATTCAAAGTAATTCTCAAACTGTATATCCTGTAGAACTATGGAATACTTAATGGTAGTGCTTTTTATGAGATAGACACTGTTTTGCTTTTGTATTTCAGGTGCTATTCCCTAGTCGATATATGAGTTCATAACCTACATAAAAACTGACAATATAATAAACTAATACATTGCCATTTATGTGCTACCCATTAGGCTAAACATGAGCACACAATTGCTTTCAAGCACTTTAGTTGTGTATCTATAAGGCAGCTGTGTAGGCCACTGGCATGTATCTGAAATTCCAGACCCAGGAAGTAATAATTTGTAAAATACACAAGTATTTTCTTATTTTTTTGCATGTTTTCACAGTTTCTCCCTTTTCATTTTCTGATGGCCTTTTAATCCATTCATGTACTCATTCATTTCTCCTTTCTATGGTTTTAAAGCAAAATATTGATTTGTGCATTGTAAATTCGAAAACTTACTATATTCACTAATAGTAATATTCCTTGCATTGAGCTTCAAATTCCCATCAATAATTTATTAAAAACAAGCTACTGAGACACTGCTTTTACAAATTTTTTTAATTTATGGGTACAACACATACCTTGTTTTTGAACAGGCAACTTCCTGAAGACTTTACAGCAGAAAGAAACGGAACTAATTACTAGAACCAGAATACATCGAAAGTCGTCTGTATCTTATAGCATGTACTTAATTATAAACCAACTTTTATTCCTACCAACAAACAGCACAAACAGTAAGTACAACGATATACTGAGATATTTAACTACTTAAGTATGATTGTGCTTAGGCTATACTGCTTGAATCTGCAGAATACAGAATACATATAATCTAAACCAGCTAAACTGTAGAATTGCCAGGACAAGAAAATGAAACTACGAAACGGAAGAATAGTGAATGCTGGTCAGCCATAAAAGATAAATATATGCTGTTGCAGACGTTTAGGTAGGCCATTTCGAGATTTACAATTTATACTTGCCCTAAAGCACTTACAGTTTAGGAATGGTATTGGAAAAAAGCACACACTTTCATTTCGATAGCTGACGATCTTTGAACGGCTAACCAGACAGTCATCAAACAAGTCGTGAAAATTTCCATTAAAGCAACTTTAAAATAAAATAAACTACAGTGAAATGGGTCCATTCATTTGGGTGTTTTGATGCCTCAGATTGTGAAAGTTATTATAGTCTGTCTGTAATCTCAAGAACGAGCAGCGCTTTTGGTGGGGGAAGTGGCCTTTCCCGGAAGAACCCTGCCACTGGCCTACAGGGCAACCCAAAATCAGTTGCCCGTTACCTGTCTAGCGGTGTAGTTCGACTTGCAGTGATATACGTCGTTTCTATTCGTGGGATCTTAGTTGGCAATCTCAGTCAGTTGACTCTGTGTACTCACTGATATACTTCAGTATCCGGAAGTGATGGATAATCGCCCTGCATTGCCAGAAAATGTCCAGAATACGAAGGAGATATTTGCGCAGAACGAGCGTTCGATCGTCTCTAACGTTATTACAGCTTGTGTTAAGGAGGCTACACAAAAAGAACTGTTGGCTAATATTACCAGTCCCAATCAAAGGGCTGCAGTTTATGCAAACGTCAGCCTCGCCAAAATAGGACGCATAAGGGAGGAATGCAAAAACAAGGCGCATGGTTTACTGGAATCGCCGCGAAGAAAAACTAATAATTTAGGGAGGAAACCCATCGTTATAGACAGTTTCACAAAATCGGTCATTCGACAAACGATGGAGGACTTCTACATAAATCAAAAAATAATGCCCACATTACGGAAATTACTCACTGGTGTGAAACAAAAAATACATTTTCGTTGCAGAAAGATGTTTTACACAAGACATTGCTTGAAATGAGATTTACCTGGAAATACTTTTCAGACATGTGTATGAAGACAATGATAAAAAAAGCAGTGCGAATCGAACTAATTCAACACACGTAATTATAGATTTCTGGTTACTTTTTAAACACTCTTCGTGTTGCAGGAGTTGTTAAGTTTTAATGCAGCCCTTCAAAGAAAACTTTTACCTTTTAGTAGAAACACAAAGTAAGAACAAGCCTTAAATTCTACAGACTGATTGCACTATATCTGGTTCGTCTTACGAATAGAGGAACATACTTTCATATGAATAGGCATTCGGTTCTATGTTTGTATTACAATCCTGACTTCTGTTCTTATGTTTATATTATTTACTCTATAATGTTTTGTTTCTAAGAAGCTATCGTCTTTTTTTTCCTTATAATCTTAACGCATTTGTCTAAAAATAAACGCAGACGGGACGTATCTGTACACAGTGTCCTCACAGATTTAAAGCGCGCGCCGCGGCAGGGACTGTACTACGTTGTGGAACAGCCTGTAGAAGCGCCTCGTGACGTACCAGGGTAGGCAGAGTGGGGACTCGCGCGCTCGCTCTTCAGTTTACCGACAGACTATACAGCCACTTTTTACGTCGGGGCTAAAAGGTATGCAGAAATAAGTTACAGACAAAAGAATTGGGTCATTTAAGAAAGGAAATGTTGTAATTCATGAGAGAGGTATATCAGTTCTCTTTACAAATTTCCGCCGTCCGGATGCCTCTACAGTCTACTGCTGTGGCCAAACGGACTGCGAGCACCGGCACCAGACTCTGCGCGTGACGTCACTGAGCGGGCGCACAGGCCGCCCTCTGTAGGGGGCGCTGACGGAGTTCACCGAGACCGTCGCCGTTCACGCCGTTGAAGTGTCGGAAGTGACATGGCTGGCTACACGCAGCGCGAAATGACTGAGATGCATTTGATTTATGGCGCGGCCAACTGCATTGGACGAGAAGCCGTGCAATTGCATCGTGCGAAATATCGCGATATAAAGGTTCTGCGCCACACATTATTTGCCACCCTGCATGGCCGATTGAGCGAAATCGGCTCGTTCTGTGTGTACAAGCAGGACGCTGGTCGCCAGCGAAAAACGCGGACAGTTGTGGTGGAGGAAAGCGTTTTGGGAAGGGTGCAGCGTACGCCTCAAACAAGTACTCATGGTGTATCCCGCGCCACTAATGTCCCCCAGTCCTCCGTCTGGAGAATTGCACACGATGAAGGACTGCATTCATTTCATTTCAAACGCTCCCTCCCATTGCAACCCGGGGGACTAGAACAAGTTCATGGAATTTGCGCTGTGATTTTTGCAGGAATACGCTGCAGACTGAAGCTTCACAGCGAGTGTATTCTTCACCAATGAGGCTGCGTTCCTCACACGAGGACGTGATGAATGTTCACAACCTGCTTACGTGGGTCAACCAACATGCAACTCGTACGCATGCGTCACAACGCAAATTTACCCTTAACGTGTTGGCTGGTTATTTAATTGGGTCGTATATTCTCCCGAACAAGTTTGATAGTCGCAAGCATATCGTATCCCTGCGAGAGATTTTGCCGGACATGCTGAATGATTGTTCCATGCTTATTCGTCACCTAATTCGGTTTGAGCACGACGGAGCCCTCGCGCATTTCAGCACACAGACGAGGGCACACGTGCAGGCAACCTTTCCCGCCAGCTGGATTGCAGGGCCACAGCGATCACTCCATCTGTCCCCAATCGAATTTTTCCCTTAGGGATATCTAAAGGGCCTTATGTATTACATCGCCGGAGGGCCTGGTGGGCAGGACTGATGCGGCAGCAGGATGTCTTCGAGAGACGCCAGGAACCTTTAGTCTTTCAGAGGGTGCACCGTTGAATCCAGGCGTGTCTCGATGCATCTGGACAAATCTTTTAGCATCTCCTATAGCGGGCGTCCATTTGCAGTATGTGCCTAAATGACTTCAACGCCATTTAGTATCCCCGAGTGACCTTTGGAACCACGGCTCCTATGTGATTACTGATCCTTGTAATTACCCGTTTCAGCCTGCAACTTCGTTGTATCACTCTCTCTCATGTATTCCCTAGCGCCCTCTCCTGCCATAGTAATTGGAAGTGTTGTGTCCGATCCTCTTCCCTTGCTAACTTACCATAACCTTATAGTGGATGTGATACAGCTTTGTACACAATGGTTATATATTCCAATCTAGAGCTTTCCGGCATTGTGTTTACTTACGGAAAGGTAAATGGCAACAGGCGCGGGCACCAAGGTTGTATAAGGATATCTATACCCTCCGACAACAACCACAGCATTCAACGCTTGCAACAGTGTTTCTCGTTTGTCTGAGACAAGGTCGTTTCAAGAAGCAGCAAATAGTGAAGGATGTACCCGAAATGTTCGGACACCAGGGTTCACGGAAAATGTGATTAACACTGTGGAAGGCGACCGCCGTGTCAGTACCAGGCAGTTGGCTCGCCAGTACGGGGTAAGCCAGACGACCGTGTGGAACATTCTCCACGACAATTGTTACTATCCTTATCACTTACAGCGTGTGCAGGGCTTACTAGCGACAGACGTTCCACATCGGGAGACCTTATGTCACTGTTTCTTCACCAGGCAACCACGATTCCGAGATTTGTGTCATCCATCCTACTCGCAGATAAGACCACCTTTACGCGGGGTGGCATCTTCAACTTTCACAAGAGTCGTCTGTTGGACAGTATGCAGCGAATCATCAGCATAGTAGCAGACGGAATATGTGGTCCGGCGTAATTGGTGAGTGTATTTTGGGGCCAGTCTTCCTTCCACGTCGTCTAACAGGTCGGATCTATGGGCATTTCTTGCAGGTGACTTTGCCTTCCTTGCTGGAAGAAGTGCCATTGATGATCGGAAGGGTTGTATGGCTGCTACATGATGGTGCTCCGCCGGCCGTTGTGACCGAGCGGTTCGAGGCGCTTCAGTCCGGAACCGCGCCGCTGCTACGGTCGCAGGTTTGAACCCTGCCTCGGGCATGAATGTGTGTGATGTCCTTAGGTTAGTTACGTTTAAGTAGTTCTAAGTCTAGGGGACTGATGACCTCCGATGTTAAGTCCCATAGTGCTCAGAGCCATTTGAACCATTTTTTTATGGTACTCCAGGCCACTTCGCCGTTAACGTCCGGACGCATCTCAGTTGCGGATCGGACAAGGGGTCCAGTCGCATGGCCTGCTTACTCACTGGATGAAACCCGTACGATTTCTGGTGATTGCGCCATCTCAAACCTATCGAGTATCCAGAGCCTATTCCAGATGTAGAGACAATGGAGCAGCGTATTCATGCTGCCTTTGACCCTGTTCTTATGCAGCCTGGCCGATGTGAGTCTGTGAGACAGAACATACTGCGGCGCGTACACGTATTCGTTGAGGCGTATCGAAACCCTTTTCAGCACATACTTCAGTTGTGGCTGCATGGTACAGCGCATATTAGACCGCAGTCTCTGTATGACTGAATAACTGAATACATGGTCTCTAACATGGAAACCATGCATTTCCGGACGTAAGTTCATTATACCTTTTTTGTTCCGTGTCCTCTCATCGACCAATCCCTAGGGTTCTATTACCTGAGCACAAGCGAGCATGTGCGAATGCGAAATGAATACGACAGAATTCCGTCGCTCGCGCTGGCCTACCGTTTGCACCTGGCAGAATGCTCCTTCGCTGACGATCGTTCGCTTCTGTTTGCTCTGGTGTTCTAAATTGGTTCAGATGGCTCTAAACACTATGGACCTGGACTTAACAACTGAGGTCATCAGCCCCTAGACTTAGAACTACCGAAACCTAACTAACCTAAGGACATCACAGACACCCATGCCCGAGGCAGGATTCGAACCTGCGACCGTAGCAGCATCACAGGTCCGGACTGAAGCACCTAGAACCGCTCGGCCACAGCGGCCGGCTTGTTCTGGTGTAATCCACTGCTAAGAATCTGCATGTTCAGTGCGCCAAAATCGTGGTGCCTTATCATTTTGCCGCCCTTGCTTGTTGTCGTATCTGAGCCGTAGGCGAATCTCATGTTCTGTTTGTCATTCACAAATACATCGCCCTGTCTCAACAAAATACAGTTTGTTTATAAATTAGTTATACAAAAGCAACATTTAATTGTGAAAAAGGTAAATAACTTAGACAAGAGTTTGATATTGCAATGAATGCAGCATATCTTCAAGTTTTATTTACAAATGTTCAGTGTGGCTAACTTCCGTAACATGTAAAATATCCAATGTGTAATCAGTTTCTTGGCAAATCCTATGAAGCAAGTGTTTATGTATGGTGGCAAGTGCTTCGGTTAGCCATTGTCGTAAGTCGTCGACTTTTCCCGGAAGTGGAAGAAAAAATACTCTGTCTGTAACGTAAGCCCAAAAACAGAAGTGCATTGGGATTAAATCAGGTGATCGTGATGGCCAGGATAAGGTTTCACCACGTCCAGTCCAAGCCGGCACATTCCTACGGAGATACGTGACATCTTCCCGGTGATAATGTGGTGGCGCGCCATCTTACTGGAAAATAAATTCTGTGCCAATATCCTATTGTAACTGCAACAATAGGCATATTCACTTCAAGGCTGATACGTCTCGTTGATTTATCCGGACTACAAATGTAAACTTGTTCAGTCGCTACACTAGAGACTGCTGTCCGACCCTGACCTGGTATCCAATATGATACACAACCAGCTTCGGTGAAAGGTTTGTATCAGTTAGTAACCGTTTGCCTTTGAGATGCTGGTTTGCGATATTTAGCCATGAACAGCACTGTGCATGCTCTGCACCTTTACGAGCCGATTCCGTGGTAAATGGAATAACTCATTTGCGCATGCTACCTACCGGAAACGCCGGGAACTAACAGTGTCACGCGGGAATAAACTGCATTCAGTGCTGAATCAAACATTTCTGTAAGTCCAAATCTTAAACATGGGTGCGAATCAGAAACTGTATAAACCTGAAGAGGTTGCAAAAATCATCCAACCAGTTGCTATCAAAGGTTTATTGAGCCCTTGACCTAGGTTTTGATGTCTCTAAAAAATCTTTTTTAGAATGATTGGGCCCTAGAAATGTGTGGATCCGGTTACGAAAATTCTTTTTACGAACATAACAAAATATGTAAAAAATAGAAAAATGTTAGTGAGGTAGGTGTACTCATTTGTTACATCACATGGTGGTAAATTACATTAGCTGAAGCCAAGCGGTTCTTGTCATATATAAAATTCACATAAACACCAGAAAAATCACATGTTGTGGCTTAAGCCAGCAGCCAGATTACATTCAGCGTATGTCAGAATAAATGCACAAGTATATTCAACCACCGGTAAAGGCTCTTGTCAACATAAAATTATAGCAGGAGTCAAAGGATACAATGTTTGCATAACCTAAGTATTCACCATGCCAGATACAAGGGCCAGTCGTTCAAACGTACTGGCTCATGCGATCAGAAAAAATTAGACTGCAGAGGGCGCTAAATACACGCGCATAAGAGCTACGCCTTGCTTTTTTTTCTTTTTTTTTTACAGCAGGAATGAAATTTCCTCTACAAGGTTAAAAAATGCAAAAAATTTACAGCTATACATTACGTATAAAATTTCTAATACATTTGCTGACAAAGCAATGCTACATAACATCAACATGCAGAAGGTAGAGTTCTATTTACTGAGTGCCAACGCTATAAATGCATGGGGAACGAACAGCAAAGATGAGCTAGAACAACGTCACCAGAAAGAAAAACTTCCGTTTAACACTACGGAAGATTATGCTATGGGGAAAACTGGAAAGCAGTGCGCGCTGTATACACACACCAAACAAGTTTTCATTCAAACTGGTTCCCAGACCTCTGAAGATAGACGTCGACTGAGGATATTGCATCACAGACACAGTTCCTTTGACTGTTCAGAGATTTCACTAAACCTGCCCAAAGATGCAAACAACCATGCGTGGGCAGCGCCTGTTAGACGGCGTGCGTCTAACAGCCGATCAGTTCCAGTCATTCCACCGGGAAGGAGGCACACACTTCGTGTTGTCTGTAGTTAAAACATGCCTAGACGGTCAATACCGCGGTTCGATCGCGTCCGTATTGTTACTTTGTGCCAGGAAGCGCTCTCAATGAGGAAAGTGTCCAGGCGTCTCGGAGTGAACCAAAGCGATGTTTTTCGGAGATGGAGGAGATACAGAGAGACACGTACTGTCAATGACATACCTCGCTCAGGCCGCGCAAGGCCTACTACTGCAGTGGATGACGGCTACCTACGGATTATGGCTAGGAGGAAGCCTGACAGCAACGCCACCTCGTTCAATAACACTTTTCGTGCAGCCACAGAACGTCGCGTCAGACTCAAACCGTGCGCAGTAGGCTGCATGATGCGCACTTCGCTCCCGACGTCCATGGCGAGGGCCATCTCTGCAACCACGACACCATGCAGCGCTTTAGACATAGGCCCAACAACATGACGAATGGACTATTCAGGATTGGCATCACGTTCTCTTCACCGATGAGTGTCGCATATTCCTTCGACCAGACAAGCGTGGGAGACGTGTTTGCAGGTAACCCGATTATGCTGAACGTCTTAGTCACACTGCCCAGCGAGTGTAGCAAGGTGGAGGTTCCCTGCTGTTTTGGGGTAGCATTATGTGAGGCCGACGTACGCCGCTGGTGGTCATGGAAGGCGCAGTAACGGCTGTAAGATACGTGGCTGCCATCCTCCGACAGAGAGTGCAGCCATATCGGCAGCAAGTTGGCGAGGTATTCATCTTCATGAACGACAATTCGCACCCCCATCGTGCACATCTTGTGAATGACATCCTTTCAAGATAGCGACATCGCTCGACTAGAGTGGCCAGCATGTTCTCCCGAGATAAACTCTATCGACCTTGCCTGGGATAGATTGAAAAGGGCTGTATATGGACGACGTGATCCATGAACCACTCTGAGGGACCTACACCGACTCGCCGTTGAGGAGTGGGACAATTTGGACCAACAATGCCTTGATGAACTTGTGGACAGCATGCCACGACGAATACAGGCATGCATCAGTGGAAGAGGACGTGCTACTGGGTATTAGAGGTACCGGTGTGTACAGCAATCTGGACCACCACCTCTGAAGGCCTCATGCAACGTGTGGTTTTCGTGACCAATAAAAAGGGCGGAAATGATGTTTATGTTGATCTCTATTCCAATTTTCTGTAGAGGATCCGGAACTCTCGGAACCGAGGTGATGCAAACATTTTTTGATGTGTGTACAAGCGCGTAAGCACTGCGTCTTGCTAGTGTTTAGTAACGTAAGTTTACATTAAAGCAATATGACAACCTCTTGTAGAAGACTAGTAATAAATGCAATAATTTTAGAGGTATACATTAAATATAAAACCATCTCTAAAACTTTTACGTAGCAAAGTAAAATTAGAGTGCAGAAGATAACTATTACAAAAAACTACTTCTGTTACGAAAAAGGCTCTCTCGTGGCATAGGCGACGTCCGCTTCCTGTGTGATTACTGATCCCTGTCATATGCTCGATGTGGCTTGTCAAATGTATCCACAGAATAACAGGAATAAAGTGTGTGCTTGGTTATAAATAGCCGGAGGACTCAAAGGTACAACTGGACAGATAAATTCCTTACCTCCTTCCATCAGACAGAAAGAGAATCAGGAGAAATTAACGTATGTATTTTCTTTTAATAAAAAGGAGCAGTATAACGAATTTCCTTGAAATAAAGGAAATACGGGTATGTAATTATGATGTTGTGGGATGTAAAACTAAAAATATACGTAAGACTTTAACATTCTCATGGCTTCGTTGCAAGGTTCTGTAACTACATCAGATATATAATGCTACTCTTCTAAAAACGTTTTATATAACTGAATAAATAAAAAAAATTGTTTGATCATGTTATCTTCCCCTCAACAAATTACACAGTTGATTTTTATCAAGCACCTCTGCGACAGTTCGAATGCACATTCTTCCAGTACATTAACTGTACTTTTACTGGCATCACTGTTATTGTACGTACTTTATGAAATCTAGGTGCATCGCATATTGTTCTGCAGACATCATGACCTATCTGTGATGCAGCAGATACTGAAATAAAATATAAAGTATTAACCCATCTGTCTCCGGCACCTAAGAATCAGAACGTAAATCTTGTGAATAAAGGTCTCTTAATATATTTTTTTATCTATCCAGTATTAATAAAAGTGTAATTGGTATGAGAGGTCAGTGAAAACATTCAACTGACATATGTTCAAAGTTTAAAAAAAATACTGAGGAAGAATGGAGCTGGAATTTTATGGTAGGTGTCATACCATCACGGGTTTAACACTTGATTAAAAATAGAACCTACATTTGGCTTTTACAGTTCCATTTTTCCACCTTCTTCGCGCATAGCGAGTACGCTGTTCAAAATGACACTATGTGAATATCATCATTTTGTGCTGCGATTCCAGCAGTGTTGCGCAGAATTGACCTGCGCGTCGATGACTTCCACGCTTAAAACACAATGACGCAGCGTTCACCTGGTTTGTATGCTTATGATCCGCTTCCACAGGCACGCACGATTGGTAGTGAAGACTGGCGAATTGTCTGTGAATGTTGGTTCGCTTAGTTTCACAGCGCTGTAAACGAGTATTTACCGTCGACTGAAAGGCACGAGAGATGATTAAGATCATAAAGTAGCCTGCCAACATGGACTGTGATAACGGATACCGGCTGTCACCTTCTTGTCTGCAAGAAATACCCGGTTCCAGTTGTGTTCATTAATGTAAATCTTTCCTCCAAATGTATTCACTAATTCGACACCCCTATTTTCTTCTTTCGCTTCGAATATCCGCAAACCGTATTTGTCACATGCTAGATTCCTTCGGTCTAGTGCCTTCTGAATGCTAGTGGTGCCTTATCGTACGTTACAGATCCGTACCACTCGCATATTAGCCACGTATACGCTAAATTACGTAGATCGAAAGCTACAGCCTTTCCTGAGACGTGCTAACCTCTGCACCTCAGAGTAGCACTTGCAACCTAAGTCCGCGTTTACTTGCTAGATGTATTCCAGCCTCTTTTTTTTCAGTTTTTGCCCTCTACAGCTCCCTCTAGTACCATGCAACTCATTCTCTGATGTCTTAACAGATGTTCTGTCATCCGGTGCCTTCTCCTTGTCACCGTCTTCCATATATGCCTTTCCTTTCCGATTTTGCGCAGAATCTCCTCATTCCTTACTTTATCAGACCACCTAATTTCCAACATTCGTTTGTAGCACCACATCTCAAATGCTTCGATTCTTTCCTATTCCTGTTTTTCCACTGTTAATGCTGTGCTCCAAATATACATTCTCAGAAATTTCTTCCTCAATTTAAGGCCCGTATTTGATACTTGTAGACTTCTATTGGCCAGGACTGCCGTTTTTACCAGTGCTATTCTGCCTTTGGTGTCCTTCTTGTTCCGTCCGTCATTGGTTATTTTGCTGCCTAGGTAAGAGAATTCGCCAACTTTACTTGGTGACCATCAATCCTTACGTTAAGTTTCTTGCTGTTCTATTTCTGTTACTTATTACTTTTAACTTTTTTCGATTTACTCTCAACCTTTATTCTCTACTCATTAGACTGTTCATTCCATTTATCAGATTATATAATCCTTCTTCTCTTTCACTCAGGATGGCAATGTCATCAGTGAATCGTATCATTGATGTCCTTTCACCTTGAACTTTAATTCAAGTCCCAAATCTTTCTTTTATTTCATTCACTGCTTCTTCGATGTACAGATTGAACGGTAGGGGCGAAAGAATACATCCCTGTCTTACAACATTTTTAGTCCATGCACTTCATTCTTGGTCATTCACTCTTATTATTCCCTCTTGGCTCTTGCAAATATTTTTATATTACACGTCTCTCCCTGTAGCTTACCGCTATTTTTCTTAGAATTTCGAACAGTAGGAATAATTGACGTTGTCGAACGCTCTTCACAGGTCGACAAATCCTATGAACGTGTCTGCCTTTTTCTTTAGTCTTGCATCCATTATTAACCGGCAAGTCAGAATTGCCTCTCTTGTGCCTTTATGTTTCCTAAAGCCAAACGGGTCGTAATATAACACGTCCTAAATTTTCATCAGGTCATCTTCCATTAGGAACGTGGGTGCACTCAGCGAATGTAATATGATTTAGAAATTATAGAGCGCAGCAATCAGTCGTCCTTTTCTTGCAGGTTTTATTTCGCAAATCCAGATTTCGGCTAGTGCTTAAACATTATCAATGCTCTATTTTCTAGTCCCAATGCATGTCAGTTCCCTCTTGTTCGGACGTCAGTCACAGTTCAGTAGTATTCAAAGAGGGAACCTTCTTTTTCATTCTTCTGACTATTCTTCTTCTTAACAACTTGATGAATGAGCTGTCAAACTGGTTGTGCAATAATTCTTGCACTTGTCAGCTCTTGAAGTCTTCAGAATTGTGTGAATGATATTTTTCCAAAAATCACATGTGTGTGTCTGACTTATTCATTCCACACACCAACGCGAATAGTCGTTTTGTTGCCACTTCCCCTCACGATTTTAGAAATTCTGATGGAATGTCATCTATTCCTTCTGCTATATTTGATCTTAAGTCCTCCACAGCTCTTTGAAGTTTTCATTCTGGTACTTGATTACATACTTGTTCTAAATCGACTCCTGTTTCTTCTTCTGACACATGAGACAAGTCTTCCCCGTCATGGGGCTCTTCAGTATATTCTTTCCACCTATCCGCTCTCTCCTCTGCATTTAACAGTGAAATTCGCGCTGCAATCCTAATGTTAACTTCTGTTCTTTGAGACCCGCAGTGCAAAATATGTCCTCTAATGACATGATTCTTGTAAATATCAGCCAACTACACTGCTCTTTAAATGGTTTTTATTATATAAATGACTCACAGTGAGCCCATTTCGGCATATTACATGTTTCATTACAGAAACATCTAATATCGCTGATGTCATCCAAGCTGTCAAGAGAAAAATAGCATACATAAAAGCCGACTAAAGTCAGATACACGTCTAAAACGTACATCTAAGGAGAAACTTAATACATGTACTTCTAAAAAAAGGACAGGACATGGTAGCAACGATATTACATTTAAGAGTCGCTGATGATGGCAATATACCGAAATGGCCTCATCGTGAGTGATTTATAAAATAAAAACCGTCTGAAAAGCAATGTAGCTGGCTGGTATTTATAATAATCAGGTCACTAGAGTTTAAAGCTATTTCTCCTTCACAAATGGTTGCATACCATAAGCGAGTTTCTGACCCAGTATGCAGCCGCCTTGTCGAGGTACTCACCATGTGGCTGGAGAGGCTGGCACGTTTGGGTGAGGCTGTTGGCCACGCCGGCTGTGGTGCGCCTACTGGCAGCGACCGCCACGCCAGACGGCTCTCAGAAGATGAAACAGACGAAGAGTGTCCCACAGCGCCCCATCGCTCCCTTATCCGCTCCCATTTCCTTCCCCCATTCCCCAAGTGCCAGTCTAAGGTGTGAAGTGATCAGTTGTGAGAAGTGCGCGGCACATAGGAAGATGTGTAGCTGACGGAGCCTGGGATACCGGACTGCTTCTGTGGGCAATTAGCCTTGCACCACTTGGAGTTCAGTGGTGTCAACTGAATAGATCCCCAGTTCTCGTGGGACGAAAATGAGAATACCGGAAAAAATTAGAATGTTGAGGGAATTGATGAGACCTGCAAACACCCAAGCAAAGCAGCTGGAACCGATGGAAGTTGTTTCCGCAACTGGGTCAGGCTACAACTAGCCCAATAAGCAGAAACTGTTGCTGAGAAATTTGACCACAAGATCGAAATCCTTGTCAGGGGCTCAGAGGAAGAAACTTCTCAAAGAACGAAAAAGCAATAGAATGTAAAGAACTACCTCTAAGGCAGGAAGTAAGGGAAAAAGGGAGGAGTCCAGTACTATCAACTCTCATGGTAAATGGATCCATAAAAAGCTGAGTCAGGAAATATGGAAACAGATCTGTATTATTGCTGTCTTGGTTGTGAGAATGGCGGTTATGTAACAGGGATATCCAATGCTCATGATAACCTCATGGGTGTCAGAGTGTTCAGATGGCTTTCTTTGAGAAAATTGGGGAGAATTCAAGTCCACGCTCTTAATTCAGGAGGTTCTATCTGGACAAGGGTGCTCTTATATTTGTCTTCAGAGGCATGGAAATGATTTAGCATAAGGAAACGGTGTCCAAGACATCTGTGTGGAAGAAGGCGAAGCTGCTGCCCGAGACAAGGGCTGAGCTCTTCAAAACCGCAAAGATACCACTCTGGGTACTGAGAATTCTTGACGATACTTTTCGTAAAACTGTTCGAGAAAGTCCATGCGCAGAACCTTAAGGTCTCGACAGAGGGGTGTAAGGCGTAATCAAGCAAAAGATTGTATTGAATGGAAAAAACCCTTGTGGTGGAATTCCTGACGACAACTCGAGAACAGGGCCTGAAATTGTACTTGTGTTCTCGAAGGTTGTCATCAGGATAATCAAAGACATCGGAAGTGACGATGGCGGCAAGTTGCAGGCTGCGAGTGCTAGACATAACTTCAACACAGTAAAGGACAATTTCCGTCCTGAGTCGTCCTCTAGGAAGACGGGGAGTGTCCCTGACTCTGATCGAGGAACCGTATCTACTTAAAGGGAGCATTTAGGTCTTGGAGGTACGGCAGGTAAGTTGCTTCATGCTGGGAATCTAAGGAACTCTAGAATGTATATTTATGTTAAGAATGCTATATAATTCATACCGATGGTGGACTCGTGCTCCAGGCGCTTGATGGCCATCAGAATGAAACAACGTGAGGAAGGACGCACAAGAAATTGTATTGGCTTTAGGTTACCTTACAAGGACAGCACTCGTCCTTGGCTCCTTCCCAGGAAGTGACGAGACTAGTAGACAACAGATTAAACAAGTGCTGTTCAATTGTGACGTTAATGCCCATAACCTGGTCTGGGGAACCAGCGACAGCAACAGTCGAGGTGAGTGCCATTTTTAACCTGGAGATCCTGTATAGGGGCAGGGAATCTACGGACGAACTAACTGACATAGCTTCGGGGTACATTCTGATGGGCAGTCATGTCAAACAATGGCATGTGGCGTTGGAGCCATCTTTATCTGACCACATTTATATTAAGTCTCTGGTTGAAATGAAAGTTAAATAGATAATGGCCTATAGAAATTCTAGGAAAAGAGACTGGGACTCGCATAGGAAATACCTCAAGTTTATCTGAAATTAGAACGATAGGGAATCTAGTGGATTTTGAGGAAATGCTATACGCCGTGACGTCTATCGTTATCACCAAGCAGTGCACAAACACGAATATACCTTGATAGAACAATAACTTGGAATTGCAAAGGACGCAGTTAAGGAAACTGTTTAGCTTTGCAAGGAGGAAAAGACAATGGCGAAAATATTGGAAAGCCTGTGGCAAGTACAACTGTGCGATGAAGCAAGCGAAACTATCATTCTGGAAGGTATTCTAGGAGGAAGTGGAAGGTAGAGATTTCACGAAATCGTCTCTGGAATACCAAACAATCCAGGAGATACCCTGATGAAGGAAGATGGTGAGTATACAAGAACAGTGTATGAGATGCTGAACGTGTTCCTCACGACTCATGTCCCTCAATGCATTCTGGTGGATAACACAGACCAAGATTGAGTTCCTGAGAGGAACTGGTTTACAGGTGGCCAAAAGGAAAGTTGGGAGCCCGCACCTGCACCTGCACCCGGAATCGTTGCTAATTCCTGGAAGACAGCGAGGATTGTTTTCCTACTGAAGCCAGAGAGAACTGATCATGCCAAGCCAGGAAATGCGACTGATCAGTATGTCCTCCTCCTTTCTTAACACGTTGGAAAAACTGGTTGATGTGCGCGTTAGGGAAAAGAGGTTAACTGAGGTTCCCCTACATGTAAATCAACATGCGTGTCAACCAAGCATATCATATGAAACAGCTCTTCGCCAGCATGTTGGGAAGGTGGAAAAGAACTACACTTTCAGGAAACTGCTCTCTGCATCTTCCTGGACATTCAGGGGCCATTCAGTAATATAACATTCGAATCCGTGGCTAGACTGCGGAAGAGTATAGCACTGACACCATCGTCGCAAAGGTAGAAGCCACAGTGATGAGCATAAAGATTGTGATCAACAACACCAGACGGTGTCTGCAAGGAGGAATTTAGTCCGCACCCAATGGAGAATAAATTCATTGAAGAGCTAAATATTAAAGTCTGTTTTTGACAGAGATATGCAGACGGCTTCGTCATAGTAATAACTGGCAGATTTTGCAGTACTGTTAGAACAACAGCACAATGTGCTTTGAACATTGTGCAGAACTGGCGCAAGGAACGGGATATAAGGGTCGGCCCCAAGATAACTGTTGTAGTACCATTTATGAGGAAGAACCTTAAGTTTCTTGATGAAACTCTAAAAGTAGGCGAGGCAGTTAAGTATCTGTGGGTAACCCTAGGTGCGAAACAATGACGTACTCCTAGCAGACGGAATATATGCTCCAGAATGTACTCTTATGAGGACTAGAAGAGCCGGCGGAAAACACCACAGTCTAAGCCTCAAAGGAGATGCGTTGCATACTCGCTAATAAGGCCTATGATAATTTATGGGGCTGCAGTATGGTGGAACAAAGTAAAACAGAAGGTGGCTAAGGAGTTTGACAAGGTGCAGAGATTGGCCTGTTTAGCCATGATAGGCGTAATTACCAGCACACCCACTGCTGGGATGGAGACAATGCTGGACATGCTCCCACTTTACCTGTGGGTCAAAATGGGGCAACAAGAGGAGTACACAGCCTAAAAACTGGAAATAATTGGATATCTTTAGGATATCGAGAATTTCACACCAGAATAGGGAATGTGGTAAAGATAGGAATGTTTGATGACTATACTATAATTTCCAGCTTCTTCAATAAATCTTTCAGTGTGACAGTTGGGAGTATGGAGCCTTGGAAGAACAAACCACGACACAGTGCAGGAAACATAGTCTTGTGTAGTGACAGGTCGAAAACAGACGAAGGCAGTGGGGCTGGGGATACAGGGTACATCCTATATTAGAAAGCAGTCTCCACAGGGAAGTTGGCCACGGTATTCCAGGTGGAAATATCTGCTATCAGGATGTGCATGGAGGAGAATTTGCGTAGCATCTACATTTTTTCAGACAACCAAGCAGCTGCAAAATCTCTATCGGGCCCTGGTTGTTGCAGAATACCACAAAGCCCTCATGAGACTGTGAGAGAGCAACAGTGTAAACCTGCTTTGGGCCCCTGGTCACTTAAAAATCAGTGGCAATGAACAAGCTGATATGCTGGCCAGGACAGGTGCGACGATTCCATTTATTCTACCAGAACTTGACCTGGCCATCACTGAGGCGCTGGTTGTCTCAGAACTACGAGTCAGTGTCGGAATATGAATAATGAATAATGAATAATACTGGACTATGATCCAAATAAAAAAAATGGCAACTAATGATGTTTTAAGAGAAGTTCTGTAATTCTGGGGTTGGACAGGAGATGGACACAACTCATGGTAGGGCTAACGAAAAGCCATAGAAACACCTACACAAGATGGATATAGAGAAAGGAGCCCCTAGGTGTAGTCCGTGTGGTGAGGGTGATAAAACTGCGCCATATCTAATCTTCCAAAGTGAAGTGTTTGAGTCGAAAAGATGCAGAATATTTGGGTCATGAAGTCCTGAAGCAATCTTGTCCAATAAAAGAGTAGCAAAGGCCCTTCTACTACTTTTTAA
This sequence comes from Schistocerca americana, assembly GCF_021461395.2. NCBI lineage: Eukaryota > Metazoa > Arthropoda > Insecta > Orthoptera > Acrididae > Schistocerca > Schistocerca americana. Next base: position 1,101,407,301 of record NC_060120.1, on the reverse strand, counting down.
ATGTACTTGTTATCTTTACTAGAATAACAGGGAATAAAACTGCACAATAAACCCTGTTTCAGTATGGGCAATAGTGGGCTGGGGCCACTTTTATTATTATCTCCGTGTTCAAATTAAATCAAATTACATCAAATTCAGTCAGTAAGGTACTAGCAAAATTCTAAGATGTCACTTTATTTAAATTTCAATGACAAATGTGTAACCATTTCAAATTAAGTGTGTCTAAATATGTCCACAGGGTGAATAACAACTTCAGTATTTAACAAAGAAGATGCCACTAGTAACGTGCCAAACTAAATACCTCCATAATTAACTTGTGTATCTCAATACAATAATTTGTGTGTATGGTTAATATTTGTGGTATTCGATTTTCTCTCTTAAATGTATTGAATCGTACATCTGATCTTTGACTAGAAATGTGTTTCATTGTGGTACGTATACAGCATGAGGTAGCTAAGACAGGACACGTCGAATATCGATGCTGGTTGTGAGAAATGGATAAGCAACATGCTGGGCTGACAAACTGTGGTGCAAGCTGTTGCTGACTAGCGTAATTCATCTCTTTTTTAGTGATATAATTCTAAATTGCTAGAAGTGTCTACATATGCTAACATATGCTACCGCAGTGGTTGTAATGTGTACCATTGTACAAGAGATAATCCATGTCGTAACAAGATTACGGATATCCCATCCATTCTGCACAGATACTTACAGATCGTCTTAGCAGAAAATTTGATGTATGGATTTGGTGTTACGAATGCACAACACAACCTGAACGTTCACTCTTGGTCCTCTGTGTGTCACAAAAATGAAGTATTTGCAAGAAAATACTAACGACTTCCAAAGGCGTCAAATGCTGTATTACCTTGACCTGAGATGTGATAACTCAAGATGATGTGCAACGTATGGTGCTATTTTCTGGAATCACTTTGAAGCATGTATGAATGCTCCAGAAAAATATTTTGAGCGCTTGATATGATCATCATAATAATAAAGATAGGTACCATATCGGAGTTGCACTTTTTTTTACATTATCTATACATTATCAGCTGCCTTGTGCAGAAGATGCACTGTTGAGCTCCACAAGTTGTGTATTTTTAATGGGATGTACTGCCACTATAATATTCAGCTCCATCATGCCAGTGTAAAATAGATGACGAAACCAGCTATGTGCAAAGTTCTTGCATTTTCCATGTTTATTTACACATATAAATGGATTACCGGTATTTCCTTTGTGTCATATGAATTTGCTTCAAACACCTACATCCCAAAATAACACACGAATTTAAAAATTTAATACGTACGGAATATTAGCTATAAAAAGCTGCTTAAAAACAAAAATTGAGACCAAAGAGATTTTTAGTGTGAATACTAAAAGGATAGACTAATGGAAAAAGGGAAGTTATGTATTTCTCGCAGTGGACGAGACACTCAAATCTACCAAGATAGTAATTCAAGTTGCGCGTGAGACTGTTTGTCCGAAACTCATTATGAAGGACACGTTAGCCTGTATATTTGTCATTTAATGCTTCTCTTGAGCATCAAACCAATTCCCCTCAGTCGCAACCGAAGACCGTAGTGATAACATCAGTTTGCCCCCCATTTATCTTCTCCAATCGTAATGTCTTCGTTAGAGGAGACTAATTATCCAACAGTCAATTGGAATAATTACAGTTTTGTAAGTGGTGGTCGTGACAAGACATATTGTGAAGCAATGCTGCATACGTCCTTTGACAACAAGAAACAGATAATTTTTAGGCTAATCCAATAGACCAGACCACTTTGAGGAAGTCTACGTTAAAAATTGAATCAGTAGCCACAAGAGGTTGTATCGACAATGATAACCAACGTGCAAAGTGCAACAAAGACATATGAAAAAAATAACATGTTCAGGAGTCGAGATAAGGGACAGAAGCGTTGTGTCATAACGAAAAACTGGAAACATTGAGCTTTGACTAGGAGCATGTTTTCGTGAATGATTAAACCAAGCGCTTTATACACTTGTAGCTATCAGAACAGTTTGTGCAGCGAGAGCCGCTCTCGGATGAGTCTCTGTAAAGACAGTTCTAAGGAAACAGCGACTTCTTCACAGCAGCTGTTGCCGTCGGTGCAAAATTTGCTACTGTGGCCACTGTGATCCAGCGAAATCTGCACCTCGCTGTGGATAATTTTGGGCGGCTTTGCTTAGCTACCTCACCCTGTATACGTGAATGGGTCACAGGTCAGAACTGCATCAGAATGATGGCGTAGGTGAACGTAGCAGCCGAGAAGCCGGTGAGCAAGCGGCCGTCCACCGAGAAGAGGGAGGCCGCGCTGAAGGCGACGGCCCGGCGGCGCACCTGGCGAGACAGCTGGCGCAGCTGCTGCGACACCTCGCCGCGGCCACCCACTGCGGACACACAGAGCGGCGTCGCCAACCGTGCGGTCTGTTTCGTACATATAGGATAATTTAAGATGGTGCACGAACATGCGATCCATCCCTCGGATGGCACGTCTGTTGTACGATCTTTTGAAACGCTCGCTATTGCTAGGAAGTCATCTTAATTTTAAGTTCAATTTAATTTTTTAACAATTTATTTCACAAATACGATTTATAGCAACCTACATGCTAGTCTGCCCAGCCGTGAGGTTCCTCAATTTCGTTACGCTGCAGCTGCGTAATTCAACTTTGTTTAATTCCCGAGATGAATCTCCCAGGGAATTCACGGTATTGGGTGCTTTTCATCTCCTATGTGGTGGTCATACCGCGGTATCGATAGCTACGATGCCACAACGTAGTTCCGCTCTGCTAGGTTGGCACTACGAGAGACACCGACGACAGCACCCTCTAGCCGGTGCTGTCGAGGTCTAAGAGCTCCGCGACTGCTTCAGCCCATTTCATCAGATGCAGACAACCAGGACACTTCGCTTCCACTTCGCACCACCTTGCAAGTTATGTAATATGTTTGAGTATGTTTATCCACTAGTTCAAATGGTTCAAATGGCTCTGAGCACTATGGGACTTAACATCTGAGGGCATCAGTCCCCTAGAACTTAGAACTACTTAAACCTAACTAACCTAAGGACATCACACACATCCATGCCACATGAGGATTCGAACCTGCGACCGTAGCGGTACCGCGGTTTAGACTGAAGCTCCTAGAACCGCTCGGCCACACTGGCCGACTACTTCAAGCCTACAGTCAACCCACAGACTGTAGTTGACACTTATGCGTTACCTCGCCCTGAGGAACTCGTGGACTGGCTTGGTATAGGACGTTACTTTTCTAAGACAGATTTGCGTGATGCCTACTTGCAAATTCAATTGGATGAGTGTTTCTTGTAAATACGCACTTAGGACTGTTCAAGAATTAGCGGTTGCCCCACGGCAGTACATCCGCACCCGCCGTTTTTCAACGTTACTTGGAACAGCTGACTGCAAAAGTGACATTTTGTTCTAACTACCTTGACGATATTGTCATCTCAGATAGTACGCCAGAGGAACACATTGCCAATTTGCGTACTCTTTTTCGAGTGTTGCTGGAAGCAGGACTCAAGTGTCGCCTCGAAAAGTGTGACTATTTTCAAACTGAACTACAGTATTTACGTCACGTGACAAACAGTCAGGGTGTACTCCCCCTCCAGTCTCATTTGCTTGCAGTCCGTGGCCTACCTGCTCCTCGCAATGTGTCTGAACTGCAGTCAGTACTAGACAAGATAACATATTAAATTCGGTTCATACCGCATGCCGCTCAGATCGCGGTTCCAATACATCACTTGCGCCTCAAAAATGTACCTTTCGTGTGGAGTAAATACTAAATAAATTAAGACGCATTTCAGGAACTTAAAATTGCTTTGCTTGCTGATAGAAGTTTAGTGCATTTTGACCCTGCCAAGCCAGTAGTTTTGGGATCCGACGCTTCTTCCTACGGAATCGGCGCTGTGCTTTCGCACACAATTGGTGCACAAGACAGATTGCTTTTGTCTCAAAGTTGTTAACTCAAACCCAGTGCAATTATTGTCAAATAGAAAAAGAGACTCTCGTTTTTGTGTATGGTGTGACCAAATTCTATCAATATCTGTTTGGTCGCAAGTTCTATTTAGTGAGAGATCACAAGCCTTTGCAGTCCTTGTTTCATCCGTCCAAGCCGGTTCCTACACGCACTGCAAAAAAATTGCAACGATGTGCTTTGTTGCTCTCGCAGTATCAGTATGAAACTGTGTACAAAACCACGGCAAATCTTGGCAATGGAGACGCCCTATCTCGCCTTCCCATTGACGCTGACTGCTTTTGATACATCTGTCGCATCTTGTTGCCAAATCGATGAGCAGCACTCTGTGTTTCTGGAATATTTTCCCTCGCACTAGAGAAAAATTGCACAGGCCACGGAAGCAGGCCCAGACCTCAAGATTTTGTTGCCTTACATTCGCACGTCCTGGCTTCTTTCATTAAACAGAATACAGAACTCAGTTGCGCGCCGATATTTTGCACGTCGGTGTAACCTTTCAGTTCAACAGTGTGTGACTCAAGTTCAAAATGACAGTGGACAGTCGCATGTGCTTATTCCCAAAGTGCTACAAATGGATGTGTCGCGATTTCTCCTCCTAGGGCATTGGGGGAACTGTTCGTACTAAACAGTTAGCGCGACTGCCCTGTATTTGGCGGGGCATGGATACCCATATTGAACATATGACGTCACAGTGTCGCGCAGGAACCAATCCACTCCGCCACAGACGTTCCAAGCTTGGCCGAAAATTCAATCGTCATGGCATCGAGTGCACATACACTTTGCAGGACCATTTTTTATCACTCGTTGGGTCATAGTGGTAGACCCTTGTAGCAAGTTTCCATTTGCAGTGCTTATGGCTTCTACCACATCACGAAGCACGCTTCAAGCGCTGTCCTCTATATTTTGCATAGGAGGGTTGCCAGGAGTACTTGTTTCGGACAACGGACAATATTTCGATTCATGTAATTTTGAACAGTTTTGTGAACGAAATGGCATTCTTCATCTAACAAGTGCTACGTTTCACCCCCATTCCAACGGAGAAGCAGAACGCTTCGTACGCACTTTTCAACAACAGATGGTGGAACTTCGCACCACCCACACACGGGAACAGCTCCCGCAACTCTTTCTCGCGTCCTATCGCTCCCACCCATGAGACAGACCATCACCGGCGGAACTTATGCATGGCCGCCGCCATCGGACGCTGCAACACTTGCTACACCCACCAGAGCATCCGGAGTCGCCAATGGTCCACAAGTTTCGCTTTGCGCCGCACGATCTTGTTCTTTTGAGGGCTTATGGCAACCGTGGGCGCAGGGAAAGGGGCATGATCCAGGAACGCACGTCCCGATAGTTTGCAGCGCCGTCAAAAGAACCAAATTCGTGCGTTTCAATTGCCCTGTGACTCTGCAGCTCTTCTCCCCCAAATTCACGGCCTGACGGGGCAACGCGGGCTTCGCAGCCGTCCGCTGGTGGCACCAGGGCACTCCAGGAGGAGCGGACGGATGATGCGCCCTCGCCCCCGCCGACCCCGCAAGGCCGACCCGATGGACGTGGACCCTTCGTCGCCGCCGCCGTCTTCGCCCCAGGACACGCCCTCAGGCCTAGACGTGTGACCTGGCAGCATTCTTCCGAAGGAGCTTCTGTTGCCTCGGAAGCCAGGTGGTGGGGTAGGCTTGGGGGGACGCCACCCTCCAGAGCTGCAGCTGCCGGTTCATCTCTATGGAGAGTCCTGCTCCGCCCGCCCCCACCCGTCCCTCCCCCCCCCCCCCCCAACCCCTTGAGAGAGGCCAGAGACACACTGACAAGCAACATGCTGCCAAAGCCCTCTCTACAGCATGCATTTAATGCATTTAGGCCGCCGCTGCTGACCGGAAGGCCTCACAGAGTCATTCTTCCAGTTTGGTGTCTGTCAGCAAACGCGCCGAGCAGGCTCATTGCACGTCACAGGTTATGACAGTACACAGCGATCAGATTGGTGATCGTAGCGGGCCTAGCAGTGAGACTAAAGTTCGATAGCAAGATTACCGATACTGACTGCAGTAGGAGTATTACTGATGACCTCGTATCACAACACATGGGCTCTATTCAAGGTAAGTAAATACTTCCAGTTTATGTATATGAAGAAACGTATTAATCCATGTGTGCATTTTGTTGTAGAAAGAGGATACTGGCCACTCATAACAACATCCTCTCCCTTGCTTCCTTACCGTGCCAGACTCTGCACATAGCGCATTGTCTCTGAGGCACGATCCTTCACGATCGGTTTGAAGAACATTCTAGACAGTTCGAGCAAATTGATATGGCCACACAGATCGCCCGACATGGATCTCATCGAACATTAACGGGACGTAATCAAGATGTCAGTAAGTGCACAAAATCCAGCACCGGCAACACTTTCGCAATTATGAACAGCGATAGAGGCAATATTTCTGCAGGGGACTTCCAACGACTTGAGTCCATGCCATGTGGAGTTGCTGCATGAACCTGGGCAAAAGAATATCCGACTCCTTATTAGGTGTTATCCCATGACTTTTGTCACCTTAATGTATTGTTGGCTTTGCCACGTCGAACGAATGTATATTGAGGGCGTTTTGGATATAAGTGCAGGAATCTCAACTACTGAGGACAGTTTATCGCCTGTCATTGGGTGATAGATTTTTGGTAAAACAGCATAAAAACATATATCAAGTCAAAAAATAATTGCTAACTGTTTCCTCTACATTGTAAATAATAATAATAACTGTTTCCTATACATTGGCAACAACTTTCCTAGTACAATAAACATAATACTAATTGCAATTCCCGTAATTACTTCTACTAATAATTAAGACAACACTCACTACCACAGCTAATTGCACCTACAATTACTATTGCATTAAAATCAGTTTCCCTTCCATCAATCACTAGTGTACATTATTTCTAATGTAGATATATTATAAATAGAAATAACAACACTTTTTGTCCGCCGTATTCTATAGTGCATTCGACGGCTTCAGCCTGATTGAAACACATCCTTTCTGACCCAACTGTGGATCGTCTTGTGGGTGGTTAGGTACCCAACAGCAAGTTTTCATTTTGTGGTGGAACAGGGCTTTGTACAGGATGGAGAGATATTCGATCTTCCTGTAATATATGTAAATGGTTTATGGCCAGCGCATTACGCTGTCGAAAGGCTAGTCACTTTATCGTGAAAGTAGGCGTTATCCGGCACTTGTTGCAAATATATTTCTGATTAGTCTGGGCATGAAGCTCTTCTTCGCAGAGGGGTGCCATCAAGGATAGCAGAAAATGCACAATGAAACATCATTCTACTTCTAAAGCTAATTAGATGAAATCTCCGAATGTAAAATCAAATGTCATGGAGCTGCTTTGAGCTCACTCAGAGGAATCAGCAGCCAGATCTGGCAGGTGTAGGAGGCCAGTCGCTTGGCCTCTGCAGAGAGGCGCTGTTCTAAAGTGTTTCGCATGTCGACAGTACGTCAAAGCTTAATCATCCACACAAGACCCCTACGAGTTCGCGTGGTGACCCAACAACGTCGTCAGTTACGATTGCAGTGTTCAGGAGATCAGTGGGATATGAGTGTGGATCAGTCGAAACATGTCGCAGGGTCGGATGAATCACGTTTGTTGAAAGACCAGGACGATGGTGGTTCTCAATTACACCACCATCCAGGTGGCTGGCCACTCAAAACTTTCACCGTGCGATAGTCTCAGGCCAGCGTGAGCAATGTTATGCTTTGCGCACTGACAGGTACTTGCGTGGGATCTGTTGCACCAACTGAAGGCTTCGTGACAGCTATAGGGTATGTGAACATCACTACGGATCACCTGCATCCCTTAATGCTTGATGTCTTCCACGATGGCGATGGCACCTTCCAGCAGGCAAACTATCAGCATCACGTGGCCTGATTCGAGCTGCAGTGGTTTGGGAAGCGGGAAACTGTACGCACGTTGACATCTGATATTGGCCAGATCTGAACCATATGAAGTACACCTGGAACTATAATGGGGGCCAGTTACGCACTCACAGTACACCAGCCTGTCCCGTATGGGAGTGTTATGACCTGACCATAGGCTTCTGGTGCCACATACCTCAAGATATATACAAAGTACTTGTCGAATTTATGCCACGCGAAAATGCTGATTGTATTGTGTTCCAGATGTGGAGTTACACGATGAAGCAGCTGGTCATCATGTTTTCGGTCGTCACTCTGTGTTGAATAACCGTAATCACATTACAGTATGGAGCTACTAAATTCTCTTAAATATTTTCCTGATTGATATAGTTATCAATGAACACAGTCTCAATGTTTCCAAGGATCATACTAAAATATTTGTGTGTCTATGTGCTGCTATCTTATGCAAAACATATGGTTAGCTCAGTTCTGAAATACTCATTTACAGCAACTGAAGGATATGCAGAATTTATGTGTAGCACACTAGCCTACTAACGTGAATAAGGAAACATTTTGACCACCGATATGTCCTTCATTTCACTACCAGAGAGAGCTAATAATTGATTTCTTATTGAATCTTAATCTGCATCATATATTGGCATGACTTTGATTATGAGACACCAGGCACACGCAGTAGATGTGATCACTTATTAGCAATAGAGTTATGTGGCGGTCACATACGCGATATGCGAATAAATGACCTAATCTCATGCGGTCCACACTAACAGATATGTTACCCATATTTTTGATTTCACTCACTAAAGGTCAGGTCGTGATTTACGGTAGTGATAACACAATCCCACAGAACCTACTTCTGACGCTCAATGTCTACTTGCTACTCCACCCGCTTCAGTGAACTGCATTCTCATAACTCTGTTAAGTGGATCTTAAGAATACAACGCTAGGGAATACAACGGTTTGCCGTGATAAAAGGTATTAACCTGCAATTTATCACTAATACGACCTATTCTTGAGTACTGCTCGAGCGTTTGGGATCCCTATCAGGTCGGATTGAGAGAGGACATAGAAGCAATTCAGAGGCGGGCTGCTAGATTTGTTACTGGTAGGTCTGATCATCACGCGAGTGTTACGGAAATGCTTCAGGAACTCGGCTGGGAGTCTCTGGAGGAAAGGAGGCGTTCTTTTCGTGAATCGCTACTGAGGAAATTTAGAGAACCAGCATTTGAGGCTGACTGCAGTACAATTTTACTGCCGCCAACTTACATTTCGCGGAAAGACTACAAAGATAAGAGAGATTAGGGCTCGTACAGAGGCATATAGGCAGTCGTTTTTCCCTCGTTCTGTTTGGGAGTGGAACAGGAAGAGAAGATGCTAGTTGTGGTACGAGGTACCTTCCGCCACGCACCGTATGGTGGATTGCGGAGTATGTATGTAGATGTAGATGAAACTTTGTAGTATCCTACTCAAGATATCCGATTCAAAGTGACGTATTCTTCTTCGAACATACTTGTGAATCTGCCCACATCACGAAAATCCCTCCACTGGCTTGACAGTAATTTGACTGTGCGGCTGGTGCTTTTCTTCTGAGGCAGGCATTCACAGGAAGTGAACGTGTGTTTGGTTGTGGTGTCTTACCTGGGGCGGCTCATCTCACATACCATCAAATCGCCCAAAACGCCACTGCTTGTTTAATGTATGCACAATTACAGCATTTTCAGCCCACTGTTACCAACGTATCCTCTGCAATCGCAAGATATATTAAGCAGCTGCTTACATCAGTCCACAACCAAAATCTCTAAAAGTGCAAAAAAATGCACAGATACAAAAATTATACGTGCTTATGGTTTTAACATCTAGCAGTTCTACCAAAATTGGGAAAAGCTACATTTAGATATGCCCTATAGAATTTAATTTATTTTTATTGTTAATATTATTAATCCAATCTTTAGTTTTAATAGCAGTCCTAAATACTTATTGAAAATACGGCGCTTTTCGAGAATACTGCAAGACAGATCCGCCAGGTTTTGGGCAGATTTGACTCATATGAGGTACTGTAGACAGGTACTATAGTATCTACATCTACAAACACTGGTAAGACAGAACATTTTGACCACCGACGTACCGTCGATATAAACCCGTCCCGGCGACAGATGTGTCAACCGGCTAGGAATGCCTGCTAAACAGACACACGCACTGTGCATGTAGTAGAATGGAGAAGGAGCGCGGTGTTTCTTGACTTTGACACGGGGCTTACTGCGATGGCCTGTTGGCTCGGCACGAGCATTTCGGAAACTCCACGACTTGTGTGCCATGATGTCTCCAATGCGTGGCGTAACAAAGGTGAAAGCACGTCAGGACGTCGTGGCGTTGGGCAGCCGCCCCGCATCACAGGTTTCGTTGGCTGGGCAGAGGGTAGGCGCCGGACTGTGGCGGAGCTAACATCACACTTTAATGCTGGGCAGAGTACAAGTGCGTGCCAATACACAGTGCACCGAACACTCCTAACAACGGGCCTCCTCAGCCGATGACCCACGCATGTGCCAATGCTAACACCCCAACGTTGGCAACTACCATCGGCACTGGACGTTGACCCACTGGCAGAGCGTAGCATGGTCTGCTGAATCCTGATACCTTCTTCATCATATCGATAGGAGGGCGCGAATCCTTCATCTTCCATAGGAATGGCTGCTTGACGCCTGTACTGCGAGATGGAGACAAACTGGCAGTGACTCGGAGAAAATTCATCTGGTCATCAGTGGTTCCAGTGCAGTTCGTGCGAGGCACCATGACGGCCAAGCAGTATCGTACACTGGTGTAGACCACGTACGCCTCTTCATGACGATCATGCTTCCTGATGGCACTGGGATTTTTCAGCAAGATAATGCTCCGTATCACAAGGCCAGGAATGTGATGGGGTGGTCGGAGGAACACAGTGGCGAGTTCCAATTGATATGCTAGCCCCCCCCCCCCCCCCCAACTCGCCAGATCTGAGCTCGATCGTACACATCTGAGGTGTGATTGAACTTGGCGTCAGAGCTCATCACCCCCTCCCCGGAATTTACGGGAACTAGGTGGCGTGTGTGTGCAGATCTGGTGCCATGGTCTTACTACTTCCATGTCACAACGCATCGCCGCTATTATGCGTGCTAAAGATGGACATACTGGCTATTAGGCAGGTGATTCTAATGTTCTGGCCGATCAGTGTGTACGTCTGTATTCCTGAAACCATTGTAAAGTGCCTGGTGGAGGGTACTGTCTTTTGTACCGATTATTTGCACTTCCTCCTGTTCCATTTACGCATGAGGTATGGGAAGAATGGCTGTTTTAAAACTTCTGTAAATGCTACACTTAATCTAATCTTTTCCTCATGATCCCTACTGAAGTGATGTGTAGTGAGTTGTAGTAAGCTCCTAGATTCAGCACATAAAGTTGAATCGTGAAACTACACTCCTGGAAATTGAAATAAGAACACCGTGAATTCATTGTCCCAGGAAGGGGAAACTTTATTGACACATTCCTGGGGTCAGATACATCACATGATCACACTGACAGAACCACAGGCACATAGACACAGGCAACAGAGCATGCACAATGTCGGCACTAGTACAGTGTATGTCCACCTTTCGCAGCAATGCAGGCTGCTATTCTCCCATGGAGACGATCGTAGAGATGCTGGATGTAGTCCTGTGGAACGGCTTGCCATGCCATTTCCACCTGGCGCCTCAGTTGGACCAGCGTTCGTGCTGGACGTGCAGACCTCGTGAGACGACGCTTCATCCAGTCCCAAACATGCTCAATGGGGGACAGATCCGGAGATCTTGCTGGCCAGGGTAGTTGACTTACACCTTCTAGAGCACGTTGGGTGGCACGGGATACATGCGGACGTGCATTGTCCTGTTGGAACAGCAAGTTCCCTTGCCGGTCTAGGAATGGTAGAACGATGGGTTCGATGACGGTTTGGATGTACCGTGCACTATTCAGTGTCCCCTCGACGATCACCAGTGGTGTACGGCCAGTGTAGGAGATCGCTCCCCACACCATGATGCCGGGTGTTGGCCCTGTGTGCCTCGGTCGTATGCAGTCCTGATTGTGGCGCTCACCTGCACGGCGCCAAACACGCATACGACCATCATTGGCACCAAGGCAGAAGCGACTCTCATCGCTGAAGACGACACGTCTCCATTCGTCCCTCCATTCACGCCTGTCGCGACACCACTGGAGGCGGGCTGCACGATGTTGGGGCGTGAGCGGAAGACGGCCTAACGGTGTGCGGGACCGTAGCCCAGCTTCATGGAGACGGTTGCGAATGGTCCTCGCCGATACCCCAGGAGCAACAGTGTCCCTAATTTGCTGGGAAGTGGCGGTGCGGTCCCCTACGGCACTGCGTAGGATCCTACGGTCTTGGCGTGCATCCGTGCGTCGCTGCGGTCCGGTCCCAGGTCGACGGGCACGTGCACCTTCCGCCGACCACTGGCGACAACATCGATGTACTGTGGAGACCTCACGCCCCACGTGTTGAGCAATTCGGCGGTACGTCCACCCGGCCTCCCGCATGCCCACTATACGCCCTCGCTCAAAGTCCGTCAACTGCACATACGGTTCACGTCCACGCTGTCGCGGCATGCTACCAGTGTTAAAGACTGCGATGGGGCTCCGTATGCCACGGCAAACTGGCTGACACTGACGGCGGCGGTGCACAAATGCTGCGCAGCTAGCGCCATTCGACGGCCAACACCGCGGTTCCTGGTGTGTCCGCTGTGCCGTGCGTGTGATCATTGCTTGTACAGCCCTCTCGCAGTGTCCGGAGCAAGTATGGTGGGTCTGACACACCGGTGTCAATGTGTTCTTTTTTCCATTTCCAGGAGTGTATATAAGCAGTAGTCATAATCTGTGAGATGAAATAGACAGGTGTGTGATACATGTAAGTTGGGGTCTGTCCTGGGAATGCTCTAGGGTAGCCTACGTGCTAAGGCGACCACTCGTGATACGTGGAACATCTGCCTTCGAGTCCTAGTCTGGCACAAATTTTCATAAGTCGCTCTAGGAGTCTATCTACGACTGTTACAGATAAGTTGAATTTCAGGAATAAACATGTAAGCAGGCTTCCCCAGAATAGTTGACGTCAATGTTCAATTGCCTGTCAGTTCAGTTTCTTCATCATCTCTGTAACACTCTCCTACGGGTCAACGTTGTCAATCTGTTCACTACTTTGAAATCTTATGTCTGACTGAATATTTGTGCAACATTTTTCAGATGGTAATCCATTATAGATAACTGCATCATCCGCAAAAATTTTGAAGTTACTATTAATATTGTCCGTCGATGACAATCTGTCCAAGATAACATGCTGTATCCTTCCTACCAACAAATTCTCAACCTAATCACATTTTTGTTTGCTATGCGGAGGTGATACTCTCGATAGTGAGCGCAGGTATGACACTGAGTCAAATGCCTTTCGGAAATCGAGAAATACTGTGTTTATCCAACTGCCCTCATCCACGACTTTCAGGTGGTCACGTGAGAAATGAGTGAGTTGGGTTTCACGTGATCATTTCTTTCTGAATCCATACTGTCTGTGCACATGAGCGATGACCGCGAGCTGGTCATTCATAGAAGACCCCTCCCTAGTCTCACACGGGCGACACGGCGAACGCAATATTCGCCCATCACAGTCTGTCTGCAGAGAAAGCAGCATGGATACCACGTAATGGTCATGCCACCAACAGTGTAATCGCTGGCTGCTAATGACAAAGAGTGAAGTAGTTCCGAAAAATCCAGTCAATGTTCGTTGTAATGAGAAGCATCTAAGTAAGTGATCCTGCGGTAGTTATTAACCAAATGGACAGTTATATTTTCTCTTAATGATGGCATGCAATGGAAGTACATGAAAAGTGCGAAGATATGTTTCGTTTTGAATAACGACAGTCGATATAGTGTGCTTCAGAACAGATATAATTTGTAAATATAAAGTGAGTCTGTAATTCTCTACTCACATTTGTGCTACTCTAGTAGTTAACCTCTCATACGAAATTAACTCGAAATTTCGAACTCAACTACTATTATTTCTTTGTTAATAATCGTGATTAACATCAAATAGGTTCTTAATGGGGGGTTAGTCTAATCGCACATCACAAATCCCTACATACGCTCAGAAGAAAGTGATTCTGGCTCTTTACTGGAGAATTATTCTGGAAACTTTCTGGAAAGATGGTGACGTATTTCCCATTTGTACAAATTGATAGACTGCCCAGTAGACATTCCTCTGCACTTCGGCTTGGGCTAGTTGCATCAACAGTTAATTCATCTTTTAAGAAGCTAATGTGGTATGTTGGCAGCGAAGTCTTCCTAATATGCCACTGGCAAGAATGTAATTCATGTGTGCAATTGGTTCTAATTAAGTTCGAAAGGAACAGCAATTTGCGAACAGAGAAACTGAAACTACTCACCGGTATTATTCCATAGTAGAAGTTCTTCAGCTAGTCTTTCCGTGCGATTCGCTTGAGCAGATGTAGACTGACAGGTTAGTATTAGGTATGAGACTTCTGCGAGTAACGCAATGGCACAAAGAAGGCACATTACTCTCAATATACGTGAATCGTCGTCTGTTTCCAGAGAAATCACGTCAGATACAGCCTGTATCATTGTCAGAAGAATCAGCACCAATGCCATAGCTATGTCCACAGAGTACATTTCATTCAGTAGTGCAGCCAGATTCGCCAGTTTCATGTGGAAAACTTGCAGTTCCAGCAGTCGGTTGCACGATACTCGTAAGACGCTCTGTGTCAAATGGGACTGGCCGTCTGGGCAGGTTCGTGGAAGCAATGGTCTCTCGAGAACGGTTAGTATGTCCTGCATTGCAAGCTTCTCAGATTTGTAGCAGAATCCCGCCTGTAGTGTGTTGTTGAGCAATCTGAATCTTTGAGCAAGACTCGAGCAAAGTGTTACAAACTGGAGCAAGACCAAAAGTGACACGAAATTGCTTACCAATAGTGCTATGTAAAAAGAGTCTTCCATGTACGTGCAGAAATAAAAGCAGACAACGAAAACAATCGACAAAGAGGAAAGTGTGATGACCAACAGACGTCTGAAGTTCTTATTAGACTGCGAAGCACTGCATTTCATTAGTGTGTCTAAACGTCGAACGTCAACAACAATTTCTGCAAATCTCTTGCAGCGACTGCCCATTGAGAACAGTATAAAAGCAGCGGTCGTAGCGGTGGCCAGTATGCAGGTGAAGATTCCCGTCATGGACCACCGGTACATATCACTGTCTGCCATTAGTACCAGCAAATCGCACACGGCTTTGTATGTGAGACACAGGACTGCTGACAACACGAGTAGGCTGTAAGCGTACGACAAGGCGCAACAGAGCCATCCTCGTGGACGCTGCAGGGGGACTCCGAACACCGCGGACAACAGCTGCAGAGGCTGCAGGTTACTGGCCAGATCTGTGTACAGTCCGCGAGCGGCCATCACTGTGGTCGACGTCACACACGAGCCGAGCGGACACCCTGCGGCACAGGTGTCTGGTAAGCTTTAAAACACTTAATGTGATAACCCTGCTGTTTCGATCGATGCTGTCACACCTTCTCTAAAGGAGGATAGTTTAATCAGTCGACGAAGGCCATCTCGTTAATGAACACAAATATGTTAACACGCCACCGAGAAAAAACAGCTGTAATAGCTGTAATGGACTCAATGTTTTACCGTCTATTTAAGTGGGAACAAAATGTTCTACTCCTAGGCGGTTCGACACTGTAATTAAAGGATGCAATGTGAGAATGACAGGTACTTTAATATTAAATTAATCGATCAGGGAGACAGGAGACAAACAATTTGCTATGTCGAACCCATACGACATTTTGCGCTGTTAGCCATTAAAATTCAAACCCCAGTAAGGATAGCAAACAACGAAAATTTACTTTATTGTGGATATACAGTATATTAAAAACAATATTTTACGCAATTTGTAATTTGGGTTCATACTGGGTACGAAAATCAGTAAGTAGAGCTTAAATATTCTAGGAATAACGACGGCTTTAACCCAGCCGGGCACCCAGATGAACTGAGCTTGGATGAGAGATATGGTACGACACTCCAATCTGCTTCCACTCTGTGCCACAGTTCGTAAAGGTAGAGACCGGGAAGTGACGACATTCCAGTGTCTCGGTAATCCACAACCACATGTTTCCAGTGGATGAGACATCTGGAGAATATGCTGGCCAGGACAAGAGTCGAAATACTCTGATTGTCAGGAAAACTCAGGGAATGTACGTTGATCTGTTACCTTGTTGAAAGATAACGTCCTGGAGACTTGAAATGTTGTACGCTGCTGCCAGTCCTAACATGGCCTAAACGTAATGGCACTGTCTGAAATATCACTATGCACGCCAGAGGTGATGATGATGTATAGGACTTGACCGTCACACCATATGTTGGGACTATATGATGTTAACTTTCGTTCTCCTCAACCTCCACACATGGATACAATCACAATCACGTGACACGCAGACGCAGGGCTAATCCGACAAGAAGGTACAGTGACACTTCATGTCCGCAAGTTTCGTTGGGTGCATCGATTTTGGCACCCCCCCCCCCCCCCCCCGCCCCTCCTGAGCTGCACATGAAACAAATGAAAGGAAGCCTCAACAGTGACCGACTTGCTGAGAGTCCTCAGTGCTCTGGACGTCATAGCACTGTCTTCAGGGGTACGTAACATGGCTGGAACATCGTGCACAGCCAAGTTTGTCATATGCCTCTCCTCACGGACACTGGTCGTCAGGTATCCTAGAACAGTGGTTTCCAACCCTTCTTAGACCATTACCCCCGAGTGCTATTAGACATTGGATAGTCTGCCGACTGTTGCGCCCCCCTCCCCTCCTCCCACAGATACTCACCAATTTTAGCACTTAAATAAACTGTCGAATGGTAGACTTTTATTGGAACACTTTTATTTTTTAAATGGTGAATGATATTTAGTGTGTGTGTGTGTTTGTGTGTGTGTGTGTGTGTGTGTGTGTGTGTGTGTGTGTGCGTGTGTGTTTGAATGAGGGATAAAGGAATTCGTGGTGTATCGCTAGTGCTACCCACAACTCTTCTCAGATAAGAAAGCTGACTATCCACAGTGAGGGTAGACACTTGTAACAAAACAAATTTCCCCAGAATTACTCCTCCCCATCGCGGCACTTACTTGACCTCCACACTGTAACCTCATTTAAAATTAGCCAAGTTGAAATGTGGACACTATACTTACTGTTCATAAATCAATTTATTGCTGCACTCCTTACATCTGAAGTGACAGGAATTGAAAGACTTCAGGCTGTTAATGCTTTGCATCTGACCACAGCCACTAATAGTAGCAGTAATAATAACACTGTGTGCAGCACAATAGTAGCCCTTATGTAGTTACTGCTGTGTCATGCTGACAAATAATTCATTCATCTGTTTCGAAGCGAGTAATGAAGCAATTTCTGGACTCCTGCAGATGCTATCTACAACCTGGAGAGGACATTTTCTTGAGAAATTTAGCGCTTGTTCCGTGTACGTCTTACTTCTGTCATCAGTGAAGTGTGGGACGAAGAACAGCGTTTGTGTGTAATGGGCCGGCTATGTGACGAACCCAAAACCTCCAATGCATTAATGCTACTAATTGAGAAAAGTAATTATTGATAACTTATCAATATTAAAACATTGTGATAATTGTAATGATCTTTCGAAAACAATTTAGGTTCGTGACTGAAACAGAGTGGAATCGTTTAGTTTTTACCCCTCAAGGAATTGCATTTTTCCCCTCTGGGGGTAATTAACCGCAAGTTGGGAACCTCTGCCCTAGGAGAACTGCATGGCGATGAGTGTGGTCTGCTGTGAAAACAGTGATCCCGTGCCGCGCGGGGTAGCCGCGCGGCCTTAGGCGCCTTGCCACGGTTCGCGTGGCTGCTCCGTCTGATCTTCGAGTCATCCCTCGGGGATATGAGTGTGTGTGTGTGTGTGTGTGTTGTCCTTAACGTAATTTAGTTACAGTTACATTAAGTAGTGTGTAAGCGTAGCGATCGATGACCTCAGCAGTTCGGTTCTACAGGCACTCAACACCACCACAGATCCCATGTTCGCCCGACCGTCGCTGAATCCCGAGCAACGTGAGCAGCAGTCTGGGTAGTCTGCGCTCCTGCCGGCGCTGTCGAATTCTGACACTCGTTAGTAGACGTTCCCGCCCCCCTCTTATACGAGGCACAATACACGCAACTAACTATATGAGGCTTATGAATAATAAACATGCTAAGTAATATTTCCTTAAACATAGAAAGTTGATTATGTTACTTTTACCAAATTATTTCAGCTGTGTTACGGTCCTAACCATTTTCATATCAAAGCACGAAGTAGACATAACGCTAATTTGACGTTCGTTGCCCGCTCCGTTCACAGCGTTGCAATTTTAGACGTCAGCAATGCATATTCTACACACAAGTTCACACAGCTTATGCTTGTCACATAATGTTTAGTGTAAGTGTAATTATTAACTTTAATAACTCCAGTTTTCTCTTCATTGCACATTCACCATCGGTTGACGTTATTTGTAGGTTAAGGTGAAATATGTGTCGTTTTTGAGACAATCTATCTATATGTTAAGGATTCACACTGTGAAAAGAGCACATAAAGAGGAATATGCTCCTGTTTACAAGATTCTGACTGAGAAGTGGGGTACCAGCTGCCTCAATCTACCTTTCTCAGCACTTAAAAATTTTTCGCAAAAATATTGGCAAGTAAACATATTCGCGCTTTTTTATGGTGATGAGAAGGAGACAGTGCAGCGGAAAAAAGGCAGGGAAGTAATAAATGCTGGAAAATATTTCATTGTGGTTGTGATATAGAAAGAGCGAAGGAGACAATGGCAGTGTGAGAGAAATAAAGGGACATAGTCGCAGTAGAATATAGTAGACGGTGAGAAAACACTGCTAGGATAAGAGTGAAAGAGACAGTGCCTGTGGGAGAGGAATAAAGAGAAGGAGAAACTAGAAATGGACGAGAGGCAGTGATAGTGAGAGACAATCTATGACAATGGCAGTGAGGAAGAGAGAGACATTGAGAGAGAGAATAGACAACAGCAGTGGAAAGGAATAAATGAGATAGTGGCAGTAAGAAAGAACCAGAGGGAGACAGTAAGAGTAATCAGTAGTAGAAGGACGAAAGAAGGTGACTGTCGCTGTTAGACAAGAGACAGTGACAGCTGGAGAGCTGCAAAGATATAATGATATCAGTTGGGCCAAATGAGTGAGAATGGACAACTGGGACTGGATCAGAATGAAAGAGTTACTGCATTGAGTTAGTGTATGTGAGCGAGTTACACTTTTTCTTTTGGGTCATTAGTCTTCTGTCTATTTTGATGAGGTCCGCCAAAAATTCCTCAGCTATGTCAACTTCTTCTTTTCAAATTGGCACTTGCAGCATACGTCTTCAATTATTAGCTGGATGTATTCCAACCTCTGTCTTCCTCTACAGTTTTTGCCCTCTACCACTCCCTCTAGTACCATGGAAGTCATTCCCTGATGTCTTAACAGATGTCCTATCATCCAGCCCCTTCTCCTTGTCAATGTTTTCCACATATTCCTTTCCTCTCCGATTCTGTGCGGAACCTCCTCATTCCTTACCTTATCAGTCCACCTAATTGTCAAAATACGTCTGCAGCGGCACATCTCAAATGCTTCGATTCTCTTCTGTTCGCTGTTTCCACAGTCTATGTTTCAATACCATACAATGCTGTACTCCAGTCGTACACTATGTGATCAAAAGTATGCGTACACCCCAAAACATACGTTTTTCATGTTAGGTGCATTTTGCTGCCGCCTACTGCCAGGTACGCCATATCAGCGACATCAGTAGTCGTTAGGCATGGTGAGAGAGCAGAATGGGGCGCGCCGAGGAATTCACGGACTTCGAACATGGTCAGGTGACCGCGTATAACTTGTGTCATACGTCTGTACGCGAGATTTCCACATTCCTAAGCATCTCTAGGTCCACTGTTTCAGATGTGATAGTGAAGTGGAAACGTGAAGCGACACCTACAGCACAAAAGCGTACAGGCCGACTGACAGAGACCGCCAACAGTTGAAGAGGGTCGTAATGTGTAATATGCAGTCATCTATCCAGACCATCACACAGGAATTCCAAACTGCATCAGGATCCACTGCAAGTACTACGACAGTTGGGCGGGAGGTGAGAAAACTTGGATTTCATGGTCGAGCAGCTGCTCATAAGCCACGCATCACGCCGGTAAATGCCAAACGACGCCTCACTTGGTGTAAGGAGCGTAAACATTGGACGAATGAACAGTGGGAAAACGTTTGTGGAGTGACGAATCACAGTACTCAATGTGGCGATCGGATGGCAGGGTGTGGGTATGGCGAATGTCCGGTGAACGTCGTCTGCCAGCGTGTGTATTGCCAAAGCAAAATTCGGTGGCGGTGGTGTTATGGTGTGGTCGTGTTTTTCATATAGAGGGCTTGCACCCCTTGTTGTTTTGCATGGCACTATCACAGCAAAGGCCTACATTGATGTTTTAAGCACCTTTATGCTTATCACTGTTGAAGAGTAGTTTGGGGATAGCGATTCCATCTTTCAACACGATCGAGTATCTGTTCATAATGCACAGCCTGTGGCGGGGTGGTTACACGACAATAACATCCCTGTAAAGGACTGGCCTGCACAGAGTCCTGACCTGAATCCTATAGAACACCTCACCGACCGACATCGAAACCTCTCCTCAGCGCAGAACTCCGTGAAGAATGGGCTGCCATTCCCCAGGAAAACTTCCAGCACCTGACTGAGCGTATGCCTCCGACAGTGGAAGCTCTCATCAAGACTAAGGGTGGGGCAACATCATACTGAATTCCAGCATTACCGATGGAGGACACCACGAATTTGTAAGTTATTTTGAGCCAGGTGTCCGGATACTTTTGATTACATAGTGTACATTCTAGCAAATTTCTTCCTCAAATTAAGGCCTGTGTTTGATACTAGTAGAGTTCTCTTGGCCAGGTATGCCTATATAGGCATTCATAGACTGCTTCTGAAGTCCTCCTTTCTCTGTCCGTCATTGGTTATTTTGTCTCTTAGATAGCAGAATTCCTTAACTTCATCTACTTCGTGACCGTCGAGTCTGTCGCTGTTTCCACTTCTGCTATTTCTCATTACTTTCTTCGATCTACTCTCAATCCATGTTCTGCACTCAGTCGATTGTCTATTCCCTTAGGGCAGTGAACTGTGTGTTATAAATAACGCGAGTATCGCAAGTGGGTGGGCAGCTAGTGCCCTACTTTTCAATCAGAGTCTTTTGATAAAGAGAAACATATTCGCCTTTTTTGCGCTCTGATGGGAACATTTTTCCTCTGGTCAGGATGTACACTCTTCTTGCGACTGTGAAGTGTATGGTGGAGGGTACATAGTACCATTATTTACTATATGTTGCACTGTTCCATTCGTGTACTGACCAAGTGAGAACGGCTGCCTACGAGGGATTGCAAAAATTATATCACCACTAGAAAAAAAGAGCGATGTAATTGTTATTTTGTTTATGTGAAGGTACATGTCTGCAGCCCTCGTGCACACTGGTATCCCGGCTCTGCAGTACAATAGCGATCTGGAAGAAGATCCGAAATAACATGCTACAGCCCACTGATAAAGCGTAGTATAACGCGGTCATACGCTTTCCGCGTTTGAAGGAGAACAACGCTGCGTCCATCCCGAGTTGCTGGCACTGTATGGCTACAATGCACCACAGTGCGCTGCAGTGCTTGGGTGGCGCTGATCCTACAAGTGTGGTCAAACGACTCTGAAACACGAAGAACCATGCGGCAGATTATCTCTCTGTGAAGAACCAGGAATCACAAGACATGTGTTGGCCTTTGGGCTCAAAATTCAGAGTATCACGAGGCGACAGCAGTGGATACGGATGGATTCCCTACTTTTGAGAAACAGATCCAACAGTCAAAGGGCACGGTGATGTTGAGTGGGTTTTTGGGATGTCAGGATGCTATCGAACTTAAAAGAATATTTGTCGACTGCTGTTATTCCCTACGCACATATTTATCTAACCACGGTTTATAATGTGATTCAGCTTTAGCCTAAATTGATTTCCATTTTCCAGGTCTCAGCTAAATGTTATCCACTCGTCCTTTACGTAAGTTGACTATAATTTTCTGTAAGTTCGACCAAACAGAAATACCGTCCTAGTAACTTTGTATCTTCATGTCGCGTTAAACTTTGATTGAAATACAGCCTTGGCAGCACGATTGAGAGAGGAGAAAGGCTCCCTAAGCCCTGCAATAAACTTCAGCTAATTTCAGCAAGCACACTGTTTAAAAATTAGAGGAGGAGGAGACGTAAAATCTATAGAGGCTGGGAGTGGTTAGCCTCTACCGTGGGTGATGGAACTGCGTTATCAGCGGTAAGGAAGCCAGTAGCTTAACAGCCTCAGCTGGCTAACGATGGACTGGCAAGTAGACGATTGGTTGTGGTCCGACCTTTCATTATGAAAAGAGCATTGTTAAAACATTCATTTGTTGCTTAGCAAACTTCAGTAGTCGTGGACGTCAAGAGGAAGCAACACCCCCAATGCCTAAGCACTGTATACCATTGATTCGTGTCCCATATTTTTGCATGTTTTGTCAACGTACTGGCCATTACGGTATAATCTTGATTTTATCTGTAGTCATTTAGAATTATTGGCAACGTAAAACTTCCGCAGAATTATCACAATGCGTCACTCTTACCAAGAGTTTGATGACACAATTCTGCAGAAATCTGGGCTAGAGAGACATAAGAACGAATAAAGCATGAGGTGATCTCACATAACACAGCAAACCAAGACACTAGTTGTTTCACACCGTTCTTTCTGCCCCACCATCGGAAGCCCGAAACGGCTATGGATGCTTTATTCCCATTTAGCCGGGCATTACTCAGGATGAATACTTGAGATACCCCATCACTGGGACTGAAGAAGAAAGCAGCTGGGTCACGCATGGACACTGGGCACCCAGGTGAAAGACCGAGGGCGTTACTACGCCAAGCGCCAGCCAATGATATACAGTCCGGGAGACGTGGTACGACTGTGCAGAAAGCTGGATTATCGAAAAAGTTACTAATTCTTTACTTTTGGATGTTTAGTATCCCTTGTTGCTTGTCGGGTGTCGTATATGAAGCCGAGAATTATGATCCTCGTCAATAACATAAAAGCACTGAGTTGTCGTCAATGTACTCCATATTATCCCTGCTACCGTTCAGAGTCCAAGATCGACGATGGGAGCTTCTTGTACAAGGAAACGGAAGACCGACTCGAGGTCGAGAAGCTTCGATGAGAGGGTTGCCTTCGATGCCCGTCATATTAAAGAGGATGTAACAATGCAAACAGATTGCGAGGAATCTCCGGCTCTGGCTTACAGAGGATCTCAGACAAAATATAGGTGGACGGCGATGTAGTCGGCTCCAGTGAGAACGTCTGAAGTAGTGGGTCGCTGGTTTCCCAGAAGAGGACCAGAGTATCACCAGCCGCGCTGCATGCCTTGTGGAGTCGCAGGTAGCATCGTTGGCTGATGGGCTGTGGATCGCTGATTCAAACACCAGCAACAATTTTTTATTTAGAACATACGATTTATGGAAAGTTCTAAGTTTTTTTTAAATTTTTTAACACTTTCATATTCTGCCATATTCTACTTTCGTATAAAAAGCAACATTTTTGTTCGAGGGGTTCAGTTCAATTCTGTTTGTACGTTGGTTCCAGCAATAAACGTGTTTTCACTGCTAAGTGCTGTACTTCATTGACGATCCCGCTTTCGGATTTGGGCTTCACTGTGGTTACAACGTGATAGTATTTCAAATATACCTGTCCAAGTACTTTAAACCATTTAACCTCACGAATTATGACATTAACTCTCATGAGCTAGAGAGAGTGGTCAAAAAATTGCAAATCGCTATTGCAATACATTCTTGAAGGAAAGTTGATTCTTCGTGTGATTGAAATACTGTAGAAACTACTGGTTTTCGTCAGGTTTGCAAGGTACAGTGAATATGGAAGAACTACCAGCGTCGGTTGGGTGGCTTTCACTACCTTTTTCTTATTCCGTTTGCTTTCATCTTTATAGAACACATAAAACATTTCTGTTGACCAATATGAGGAACAAAAATTTACAGTTTTGTGCAACTCATCTCTCACTCATGCCCTAAGCACGAAACGTGAAATATACAAAGAAAATGAATGATGAGAAACGTAAGTAGTTTCACAATACATTTAACAACTGTTTCATTTAATTAGTGTTGTATAAAATAAAGAATTTACAAAAGAACCAACGCTGTATTCTAGGAATGGCATTCCAACCTTTTATTTTATTGTTCCTTGATTGTAAGTTCTAGACTCTAAACAAAGTACAGTATCAGCAGAATTGTCACAGAGTACGTAAAAAAAATGTGCTTCAGAGTATTTCATATTTTGTAATTTTATTCCATACTTATCATTCTACAACTCAGTATGCATACAAACTAATATTTGAATATCGTTAGAAAAGTTTTCATGTAACGTGAAAACTGATACTATGATAGCTGCAAGTAAAGTAAATGAACATAGCTCATGGCTGGAAGTGAATGACATCAGTGCCGTTATTTACAAGGTAGTATTTATGGCTAAAGATTATACCAACAATAGTATTGTTGTCTTCAGGATAAGAGCAGCTAATGTGATTATAAGTTTGACTTAACCGAAACATCTTTCTTAGCCAATTTGTTCTACAAAGGTTGTTATCTGCCTAAACAATGTTGCTGAATAACTATGAACTATGACGTAAGGAGAGTTCAAACAAAAAGGTTCGAAAAGTCGTAACAGCCACAGTGGTTAAGATCTGCTCTTGCCGCTTAGAGATAGCGTAACGAGGCATCTAGGGATGCGTATGAAGTGTTGGCGGTGGTTATGCGTATGTGTTGTCACGACCCCTTAAAAATTTCAAAGTTGGGCCCTCAGCAGGCAATGTGATGCTCACCATATGTTTCGACTACCAAGTCAACGAATTCCTCGAGCACGGAAAAACCATTAACAGTTACGTGTACAGTGAGATACTTTGTAGCCTGTGCAAGTCCAAGTCCATCAAGGCAAACTGCCTGGGCTGCCCACAGAAGATCTACTCGACGGTAACTCGTTCCCAAGGTCTCACCAAGTGTAATGGCCAAATCCAAGGGGGAGCAGCTTCAGCATCTACTCTACAGCCCAGACATGTCACCCTGCGACATGCAAATGCCGAGGCCCCTAAAAAATCATCTCAAACGGAAGAACTTCTACTCGGACAATGAACTGCACAGTGGAGGACCCCTTCTTGTCACGGACACCGGAATTCTTGGAACAGGGAGTCCTTCAGCTCTGAAATAGGAGGATAGTTGTGCTCAGGCCTTCTTTTATACCCACAATTTGTTTCGAAACTTTTCTTTTGGACAACCCTCATGTTATGAAGTATGATGTTAATTGTTTTGAGTGGATGAAAATGGAAAGTGACTGGACGTAAAGTAGTAGACAAGGTAACTCCAGTGATGAAGCTAACATTTGATCTCCTTCTTGACAGTAAGGTCTTTCAAGGCTTAGCGCACATGCAGCTATACCACAAAGACGAAACAGTGAGATGTGGCCTGTTTACATAGAATAAATTTAAATTGTTTCACATTTTGTTACAATATATTCAAGATAGACTGGTTTGAAAAATAAATGGTTTGACCATTGTCATTAATGAGCTGGACAGCTCTAGATGTCAGTGAAAGACGCTTTGTCAAAGTCTGGAGCGCTACAGTGTAATTTTTATTTTAGTTATTTATCTCTTAGATGTCAGAACAGCCGACGAAAGTCACAGTGTTGCCTTGTTTGTCTCGCCATCTTTTGCGACTTGTAGCGAACGCTGGTTGAGGGTGTTAGAATCAGTTTTCATTATGAGAGACGTCGGCTACAAGCTGGACCCTATGGTATGCATATTGTCAGTGTGCTTTGTGAAGAGTGCTCTGTTTGCATTTTGGTCGTTCCAATTCTAATGCTCCTTCCTTTCAGTCGAAGATCCGTGGCAGCATGCCTCAGTCGCTGTCCAGTTGTCTCAGCAGCGTGTAGTAAGAGTAGGAAGCCTTCACCAGCTGCAACACAACATAATGGCACCAGTCACAAGCGGAAGCAACTTCTGTTACTCAGTACAACGAAAAACCAGTCCAAAATAGCACATTTTACTTTTTTTTATTCACTCGACGACTTGTTTCGGATCAAGACCCAATTTCAGATCATCGTAACAAAGTCGAAAATGGTGTTTCCGAAGATGTGAAAACCATGTCAAAAATGTGCAACGAACATTTACAGCGCACATATATGGTGACAATTACTGAATTATATGAAAGAAACATAAATTACTTACAAACTACGTGGTGCACACAGTTTATTAAACTTGTAAACGTCACTACGGATCTTCGGATTTAGGTTATGGCATGTTGGATACGGCCGCCACCACTGGCGACGATGTGGCGCAGGCGTATAGCGAAGTTCTGCATGACCCGCTGAGGTGTTGCAACATCGATGGTGTCGATAACATCCTGAAGGACTGTTTTGAGCCCAGCAATGGTTTTGGAGTTATTGCTGTACACATTGCCTTTAATATAGCTCCACAAAAAGGAGTCACATGTCCTCAGATCCGGAGAATTTGGCGGCCAATCGAGGCCCACGTCAGTGGCCTCTGGGAACCCCAGGGCCAGAATACGGTCCCCAAAGTGCTCTCCGTCTTGCATGAACCGCATCGTGTCGAAATCAGGGTCACTTTGGGTAATGGGGATGATATCATCTTCCAAAATCTTCACGCACCACACATTCACCCGTTAAGGTGAAGTGACTTTTCGATCACGAAATGCGGATTCTTAGTCTCCCAAATGCGCCAATTTTGCTTATTGACGAACGCATCCAAATGAAAGTGGCCTTGTCGCTAAACCAAACTATGCATGCGCATACTAATTCCCATCGTGCCCCATGACCAACCATGCAGTTTGAACTTCCTAACGCAAACCGTTCAGAAGTTGTGACGATTTTATTTCATATTGTTCAATGCCGTCCTTTAGATAATTCTGTATGCGCTGTAACTGTTCGTTGCACATTTTTGATATGGTTTTCACTTCTTCGGAAATACCATATTTGACTGTGTTACGATGATCCGAAAGTGGATCTCGGAACTAGTCATTGAGTGAGTAAAAAAAAGCAAAATTTGCAACTTTGGACCGGATTTTCAGTTGTAATGAAAAATGTCACAGGTGCACCTTTTCCTCTTTATGGATCCAACCTGTGTGATGAATATTGCTTTAGAGATGTTTATGAATATGTCGTCCATTTACACAAATGACATTTGCGTGATAGTGATTGTCTCACACAGTCCGCCATTGTTCACGACCATATTCCGCTTAACACGCTTGATGGAGGAACCTACCGTATCCAGAATTCTAACTTTAGTGTGTTGGAGACTACACCGCCAACAGTGAAGATTATGGTTCCAGCATGACAACACTCTGTCGTTGATGTCAGAGAACATTTAGAAATGTGTTTCCAAATTGTTTGTTGAGGAGGGTTGAGCCAGTATCGTAGCCATCACACTCTACAGATATTTTTCAGTGGAGATCAGATGGGGGGGGGGGGGAGGGGTGAAAGGGGTGGGTGCATGAAGCGTTTGATGTAAGACACTCCAACACACTCTAAAACAGCTGTCTGTCGTTTGTCAGAAGCTACAGTCACTATCTGTAAATTACCTCGTTGTTTTAAGTGTATTAGATAATTATTGGCAAACAGATGCCAGTTGTACATTCATGTAACCGCATGCATGATATTTTCAGCAACATCTCTAAGACAATATTCGTCACCTAATAGTCTGAACACCGTCCCTGAACATCCCTAGCTTCAAAACCTTCGTCGACCCATAGCCAGGGAAGTGTGACATTACTGTTGCACAAAAAAGTGTTTATTTTAACCTATATTAAAAATTCCGAAATTTTGTTTACCGGTACGTAGTTCTTTTTACATCCTATACAATTAAACAAACAATTTGATGTACAGAGATAAAACTGAATCATACATCGAAGATTAGTGTTCAGTTTTGGTAAAAACTTTCTAAAGCCAAATCACATAAATATTTCTTTATTTACTACAACCAGTTTCGACAGACTTTACTTTCATCTTCAGATCTTCAAAAATTTTGTTACAAAACGTGTTCATTTTGAGTTGGAACATCACGCGATCTTCGGAGACAAAACCGATCGCTCCTTCTGATTTCTGAAAGTGAGAAAATCCAACCAGTGTTCAGTGCTTGAATGAATTCATTTATCCACGCAAGCTATTATTTTATTGGACATTACTACTTCACGTGAATGGCCACTTTCGATACCTTACTTATTTTCGTGTGTACCTGGGTAATATGTCAACAAAAATGAAAGCTAGAAGAAATGTATCAAAAACATGACTCAGCAACAAAATATAATGCCTAATTGAGTACTTCACCCGTCAGTTTAACAAACAATTTACATAAAAATTAACTAATCCATGTACTAACATCATGGGTAACACATTGCATTAGTCGTCATGTGATGATGCAGCCTTTGGAAGTGAGCTGCCTTAAGTGAAAGACATGCCATATTGATGTTCCACAGTTTTCTGTACTTTTAAACAGATAAACTAACGCTACAGCGTTTATCTTTTGCGTTCTAGTGTGCCGAAACGTGTCTGTAGTAGGACATAGTCTGCATTTTCAAATGATTATGAGAGCTGCGCGAAACGTTATTCGTACTGGATCATCAGGGGTGTAACTTCACTCTCCATAAATGTCGGCAGTAATTCCAGCAAATATCTGTACCATTAAAGATAAATTTTTTAGAACTTTCGGGAACTTACAAAAGTCATATGGAACGCATTTCGTAGTAAACTGACTATTGTGAGCTCCAGTAGCGTACATCAGAAACTTTGTTAGAAACAGATTGTTAAGGACAATTGTTTCCCCTTAATTGCAGTGTAGGTGCTTATGCGGTCAGTGCGCTATTTCTGAATTCTTTTGTTCGTTAAACGTTTTGTTCTAAGAACGATGCGGAAGTACGATTCCGATGTAAAAATATTGTTATCAAGTCGACTGATTCGTTTTGTATTCATTATCACGGTCACCTTTTGTGCCAGGTAATTTCCTCTTCCAACAGCTGTACATACTGCCTGCATTTTTGGTAAATTTCGGCTGTGTAACAGTTTTTTAGCGATTCTACTAGTGAGTAAAACCTCGCGAAAAGAAAAATAAAGTTCTGAGTAGCTTCCGGATCACAGTGTATTTCATCGCAGGCTTTTCTTTCATTACGACACAATCCACTTTTTTGGGCATTTTGATATCAGTTCATGAAGGGAACTCGTAATACTCTAGTGTAACAGAATGTGAAGTTAAAAAGCAATCAGAGAGGTTAAATAGAAGTTATTTGTCTACTGTTCAGAGAAACGTTGCATCAGCCGTGCTGTAAAGCTGTTCCGCGTTATGATATGCGTTACTTCCTGTTCACGTTATTGTAGTTTTCTTCTTCAGAGGGAAAATTTGTCTGTCGCAACTCTCCACACTAGTCTGTCCTCTCATCTCTACAATCTACATCCATTTCTACCTGCTTGTTGTATTCATCTCTTGGCCTTCCTGTACAATTCTTACTCCACACTACCTTCCATTTCCAGACTGACGACTCCTTGCTGCTTCAGATTGTGTCCTATCAACTGCTCCCTTCTTTTAGCCAATTTGTGCCATAAATTCCTTTTTTTTTCAGTTTCATTCAGTACCTCCTCATTAGCTACTCGAACTAACCCGTCTAATCTTCAGCATTTTGGTATAGTCGTCCATTTTAAAAGTTTGTATTATCTTCTGTTCTGAACTGTTATCGTCCACGTGCGACTTGTATACAAGGCTACATTTCAAACAAATACGTGGAAAAAGGACTTTCTAACCCTTAAATTTATATTAAATTTTAACAAAATCCTATTTTTCAGGAATACGTCTCTTCCTACAGCCAGTCTACGTTTTGTATCCTCTCTGCTTCGATCATCGTCAATTATTTTGCTGCTAAAATGCCAAAATTCATCCATTACTCTAGCACCTCCTTTTCTAATTCCCTCCTTTTCATGTTCTACGAGATTTATAACTGCAGTCTGATTTCTGCAGAAGTTATATCTAACTTTTTGCTTTCTGTGTCCTACCGTTGCCATTTTCAGAACTCAAAAGAGTCTAACCCAGTCAAAACTGTCAGAAGCTTTCTACAAATCTACCAATGGTGTAAAGGTATGTTTGCCTTTCTTAGGCCTATCTGCTAAGGTAAATCGTGTCCTCACGTGTCCGTATGTTTCCGCGGAATCCAGTCTAATCTTCCCCAAGGGAAACTGACAGTTAGGTAATACACATATCAGTTGGAATAGGAATTATTACAATCTAGTTTAAGTCTGAGAGTATTTCGCCTGTCTCATATTTTGCACGCCCGATGGAATGATTCTGTTATTTCTGGCTCTCTCAAAGGTCTCAGTAACTCTGAGGGAATAACGTCTGCCCCAGGGCGGTGTTTCTATTCAGGTCTTTCAGTGCTGTGTCAAATTATTATCGTAGCACCATATTCTCATCTTATCTTCATCTACTTTCCTCTATGATATTTCCTTTAAGTCAATTTCCCATGTATAGCCCTTCTATACATTCTTTCAGTCTTTCAGCTTTTGGTTCTTTGCTTAGCGCTGGTTTTCTGTCGGAGATCTTGATGTTCGTACAGCTGCTTCTGTTTTCTCCAAAAGCCTTTTTAATTTACCTGTTGGTGACATCTACCTATCCATTACGTATGCATGTTTCTACAACCCTTCAAATGTTCTCTAGTCATTCCGGCCTAGCCACCTTGCATTTGCTGTCAGTCTCATTTTTTATGCTTCTGTTTCCTTTCGGCTGCTCTATTTGCTGCATTTATATTTCTTCTCCTTTCCATAAGTAAACTCAATATCTGCTATATTATCCAGAAACTTCTATTGTGCACTGCTTTTTACCTATTCGGTTTCTTGCTATCTTCACTACTTCACATTTCAAAGCTACCTATTCGTCTTCTATTGTATTTCGTTCCCCTGATTCAGTCGTCACCCAACGCGCCCTGTGAAATTCTTATAAACCTCTGCTTTTTCTATTATCTAGTTCTCATCTCCTTAATATCGTAACTCTCTGAAGTGGCTTAGGATTTAGTCTGAAGTTCATAGCTAATAAATTACGGTCAGAGTATACATCTGCTTCAGGAAGTGTCTCACACTTCAAAGTCTGGTCCCGAAATTCCTGTCTGACCAGTATATAATAATCAGTAACCTTACAGCGTCTCCAGGTCTTTTCCACGTATATAAAGCCTTCTTTCATGATTCTTAAACCAAATATTAGCGATGATTGTATTATGCTTAGCCCAAAATTCTGTCATGCGGCTTACCCTTTTATTCCTTTTTTCCAGTCCCCGTCATACTGCTTCTCCATCCTTCTGTTATGAAACTTCCCGGCAGATTAAAACTGTGTGCCGGACCGAGATTCGAACTCGGGACGTTTGCCTTTAGCGGGCAAGTACTCTACCATGTGGGCTACCCAAGCACGACTCACGACCCGTCCTCACAGCTTCAATTCTGCCAGTACCTCGTCTCCTATCTTCCAAACTTTACAGAAGCTCTTCTGCAAACATGCTGGAAACATCCTTCTGTTTCTTACTACTGAATTCCAGCCCTCCATCTACTACGGCGAGTGCATCGACGGCCGTGCTGCTATATGCCCGTACTTATCCTACTTAGGTTATTAGACAGTGACATAATAACGGCGGACTGGTTGCTGCACCGACAGGTGTCCACCACTCCCATCACGCCAGTGGCTCGTCTGCACAGTTTTTAACTACATTAAAGAGCCAAAAACACTGGTACACCTGCCTAATATCGTGTAGGGCCCCCGCGAGCTCGCAGAAGAGCCGCGAGAAGTGGCATGGACTCCACTAATGTCTGAAGTAGTTCTGGAGGGAACTGACACCATGAATCCTACAGGGCTGTCCGTAAATCGCCTTATTCTGCTGGAATTGCCCAAGTGGAATGGATGCAGGTGATCAGACAGGGCCGGCCGGGGTGGCCGAACGGTTCTAGGCGCTGCAGTCTGGAACCGCGCGACCGCTACGCCTCGGGCATGGATGTATGTGATGTCCTTAGGTTAGTTAGGTTTAAGTAGTCCCCTATGGACTGATGACCTCAGAAGTTAAGTCCCATAGTGCTCAGAGCCATTTGAACCATTTGTTATCAGACAGGATGCTTACGTAAATATCACCTGTCAGAGTCGTATCTGTGATTCCATATGACTCCAATCGCACGCGACCCACACCGTTACAGAGCCTCCACCAGCTTGAAAAGTCCCCTGCTGACATGCAGGGTCCACGGACTCATGAGGTTGTCTCCAAACCCGTCCACGGATTCATGAGGTTGTCTCCATCCGCTCGATACAATTTTAAACAAGACTCGTGCGACCAGATAACATGTTTCCAGTCATCAGCAGTGCAATGTCGGTGTTGACGGGCTCAGACGAGGCGTAAAGTTTTGTGTCACGCAGTCATCAAGGGTACTCGAGGGGGCCTTAGGCTCCGAAAGCCCATATCGATTATGTTTCGTTGAACGGTTCGCACGCTCACACTCGTTAATGGCCCATCATTGAAATCTGCAGCAGTTTTCGGAAGGGTTACATTTGTGTCTCTTTGAACTATTCTCTTCAGTCGTCGTTGGTCCCGTTGCTGCAGGATCTTTTCCGGCCGCAGCGATGCCGGAGATTTAATGTTTTACCGGATTCCTAATACTCATGGTACACTAGTAAGATGGTCGTAAAAGGAAAATCCCCACTTCATCGCTGCAAGACCACGTGCAGACTCTTGATAACCTACCATTGTAGCAGCAGTAACCGATCTAACAACTACGCCAGACACTTTCTGTCTTATATAGGCGTTGCCGACCACAGCGCCGTATTCTGCCAGTTTACATATCTCTGTACTTGAATACGAAAACCTATACCAGTTTCTTTAGCGCTTCGGTGTAGATAATGCGGTCAGGTTATACACGCTGGCATGATAAAGTGTTGGCAAGTCCGGCTGCGGATAGCTCCACGGAACTTGTGAGTGTTGGCATTCGAGCGGTCCGTATCGCAGCCAGCAGTGCTGCAGTCACGAACCTACTTTGCCTAGCCATTCGCCTGGTGTGTATTAAAATGGACACCGGCTGCTAGCAAGCCAGTCCCGCTCTTGAAGCTACTACACCTGGGCGTGCTCTTCGCAGTCCTCGGCGTATTGTGCGGCTACCGTTCACCAGGGACCACTGCCTGGTGGAGGACAGCATTCACAAACAGTAATTCACCAGTGCACAAAGAAGTTTCTGGATAACATAGCAGATATTGAGTTGGCTTATCGAAAGGAGAAGAAATAAAAATGCAGCAAATGGAGCAGCCGAAAGGAAATAGACACATAAAAAATGAGATTGACAGCAAGTGCAAGGTGGCTAGCCCGGAATGACTAGAGAACATTTGAAGGGTTGTAGAAACATGCATACGTAATGGATAGGTAGATGTCACAAATAGGTAAATTAAAAAGGCTTCAGAGGGGGCATTCCAGCATTCAATGTCAGTGATTAACTTTCAGCTTGAATTAGACTTTCGGTCATAGTCTTCTGATACTGGACATAAAAGTGCTCATTCACCTATTGGAATTTTTAATGATTAACTAAGAAAATAGGTCCTGAACCAAGTATCCCCTCCCAGTTCACTGTTATTGCATTATACTTTAATCAAAGTGATATAGCTCTTTGTTGCCTAGGCGTATCAACTGACATGTTGTCGTCTCCAGTCGCAATATGCAGTGGTGATGACGATGATTGAACATGAAGTCTCGTTTCAATATTTAATGGCGTACGCCTCCGTAGGTCAGCGGTAGCGTTACCGCCTGCTACTCTATGGGGTCGGGTTCGATTCCCGGCAGGGGACTGGGTATTGTGTATCCTTCATCATCATTGACACGCAAGTCGCCCAAGTGACGTCAACTAAAAAGAATTGCAATACGGCGGCCGAACCTTGAAGGGGATGTCCCGGCCAGTAAATGCCATATGATCATTTCTTACAATCTGTAATGGCGCCGTGAATGTCAGAACTTCCAAGATTTAGTGACTGTGAAGAGTACCTCTTCTATATACGCACTCTGGTTGGAACTGCTATCAATCTTTGATGTGTTCATCCCCACATATGACTGCCCACTATCTCATTTGAGTATGGTATCGCAGAAAGTGGACAGCTCAACGACTGCTTTACTTACAGAAAATTAGACAGTAACAGGAGCTTCTTTTGAGTACCTTTGTCCACAGCGGACGCTGCCCTGTCCCAGGTGAGTACGACGTCACCTCTGCCGTTTTGAGGTTTCACTGAGAATTTGGAGCTATGGCTAGCCTAGAAACGGCGTCTTGTGGCCTCCACATTCAAGGTCATAATTCGCATAAAACTTTTCTACTTATTTTGTGCTCAAGTGTATAACATTTCCAGTTGTTCATCCCTGGCACACACTGTGGTAAAGGAACTTACGTTCATTTGAGGAAAGATGAGGCAGTGGTCAGCAGACTGGACTCGCATTCAGGACGACGAGAGTTGAAATCTGCGTTTGGCCATCCAGATTTAAGAATTCTGTGATCTCCCCAAATCACCGCCAGGTAGGTGCCAGGATGGTTCCTTCGAAATGGCATGGCTGGTTTCCTTCCACATCCTTGAAACAGTCTGAGGTGGTGCTTTGTTTGTAATGACTCCCATGTCGACGGACCGTTAAACCTGTCTTCCTTTCTTTCATCTGGGAACAGCCAATTAAATGTTCCCAATAAAACGTACTCATGTACTTCTTGTCTAGAATATTACGTTTCCATTGTGGCAACAATTCAGAAAAGCTTACAAGATTGATTATCTGATGGTGTAATGTTTCATCCTCTGTACCAAATAATGTGCCTGCAGGATGACCTGAGACTGTCAGTGATAGAGTGTCTGATGGACACACAGGCTCCATGGAATCCTCCCCAATCCGTTGGATGTCAGTATTGCTCCATTATCTGAAGGAACAGCTGACTATTCGTCACACTCCAGTGAGTTTGTGCCCCAGGGGTAGCGCCGTCATTTCCGTCTGTGGGCAACGACTGCCCTATCAAAAATGGTTCAAATGGCTCTGAGCACTATGGGACTGAACTTCTGAGGTCATTAGTCCCCTAGAACTTAGAACTAGTTAAACCTAACTAACCTAAGGACATCACACACATCCATGGCCGAGGCAGCATTCGAACCTGCGACCGTAGCGGTCTCGCTGTTCCAGACTGCAGCGCCTAGAACCGCACGGCCACTTCGACCGGCGAATGCCGTATCCCCGTTGTGGTACTCGAATCACTAGTTAGCTTTGACTCTAGAATTCGCGAAATGCGCCAGTCGACTCTATTAGCCAACCTGAACTGCATAAAGTAAAAATGCTGTACTTATCTCACGACTAGCCTGTGACCTCAGTACTGAGTGGTGACGACGATACATTCAGAGACGGGACTCGTGGTGCAGATTCAAGTCATGATGAGCTAAGCAGTCAAAGCAGGCGCTTCACGAGGTTTTGGATGCGAATGATAGTTCTGTGATACGGATTCCCACCTTCCTGCCACCTCATTAGCACAGAACTACGTAGCCGGCCGCGGTGGTCTCGCGGTTCTAGGCGCGCAGTCCGGAACCGTGCGACTGCTACGGTCGCAGGTTGGAATCCTGCCTCGGGCATGGATGTGTGTGACGTCCTTAGGTTAGTTAGGTTTAAGTAGTTCTAAGTTCTAGGGGACTGATGACCACAGCAGTTGAGTCCCATAGTGCTCAGAGCCATTTGAACCATCAGAGCCAGAACTACGTAACTACAAGCGCTATTTCAGCAGATGTGCAACCAATAACCCGCAACGTCAATGGCCCTGAGGAAGGAATACACGCAGTAGCACTTCAGACCTGTGCTGTTTCAACAGACTTAATTGAGGACCTGTCCCCCCAGCTGGAGGATCATTTCGCTGGCGTTCTAATATCAAAATTAGTGGATCGCACTTCCTCGAAACTCCTTCCTCCAGGCTCAGGTCTCACTATCACAGGGCGCATTATATCCGACGAGGATGGATGCCTCATAGGCCGGCAGAAGCATCTTCAGCTATCGAAGGCGTCTGACTCCTCTGTTGCAAGTGCGCAGTTTTGTACAAGTCCTGCAATCTGTGTTGCTGCCAGGGATCATGTTAAAGCACTTCCTCAATACGACTTCCTTGTCCATAGCGATATTCATGCCCAGTATCTGAAAGTTACATGACGACAAACTGTTGACATCCCTGACGAGAACCCGACTTTGTCAGGTTCTTTACACTCAGACCTGCAGGATCGCTCAGTGTGTCTATGTACACATTTACGGTCTTTCTGTAGGTTCCTGTTGAATTAATTTCAACGCTTCTCAGGTGGCATCTATACCAACGGCAGTGCTCACAACTACAGCTGCCGTCCACCTGCGCCAGTATACAGGCCGGTGCAGTCTGTAGACAGGTCTCTTCTGTTGTCTGGTTGGGTCGGCCAGTCCACCACTGCGTCGGTCGCTCTGGTGCGAACACCATTTTAATCCCAGGCAACTGCAGGACCTTCTGCAACGTTCTGCAAACTTCTGTAATTCTCCTCCATCTTACCTATATCTTGGTGTGACGTTTCCAGTGGTGTCCGTTGCCGTCACAGATACACGTCCACGGACTTACAATGTTTTGAGAGAAAAGCATATGCAAGACGCAGAACATCTGTCATGCCTCGCCCTGCAGTATACCTACACGGTCAGGTTCATACTAACACAGCGACTGTGGGGACGCATTGTTGCATGCAAGGCTGCTAACGCTGCTACTGGGACAACCTACAAGGACCACTCTCAGGACTTCCCCAGCTATTTACTTGTTCACTCTTGAAAATTCAAATGCAAACACTGGCCCGCAGCATGAATCGTCTCCGTTGCTGATGTCAGTGACAAGGTATGGTCTGCAACGACACAGATCCCGCATTTGTGCTTTTATCAGATCCGCTCCGAATGGTTGCCATCCTGGTGGACATAAACACTAGCTGTCATACCCTAGCCGGCCACAGCGTCACCGATTAGCCCTTCACGAACTCAGAATTACGGCTGCAGTAGCAGGGGCACAGCTGCCGATGGCACTGACAGGACAATTCCAGAATTTGTACAGTTATGGCAGAACTACGCTTACACCAGAAGCATGGCGATAATTAGGAATATACGGATGCATTCACGGGAAAATGTTGTTCAGCCTGAATAGTGTCTTCTGGTCGTTTGACAAGTTTTGGACACTCATTTTATGCATATGACATCAGTATGCTCATCTACCGATTGAACCTCAGTATTTCATAACTTTGGCATAAATTATAGATATGTTTATATCGTCATTTTGATACGTTGGTTGTTTGATTTTTTGGGGGGGGGGGGGGGGGGGGAACAAACAGCGACGTGGCTCTGAGCACTATGGGACTTAACTGCTGTGGTCATCAGTCCCCTAGAACTTAGAACTACTTAAACCTAACTAACCTAAGGACATCACACACATCCATGCCCGAGGCAGGATTCGAACCTGCGACCGTACCAGTCGCGCGGTTCCGGACTGAGCGGCTAGAACCGCTAGACCACCGCGGCAGGCCAAAAACAGCGACGTCATTGGTCCCGTCGAATTAGGGAAGGACGGAAAAGGAAGTGCACCGAGCCTTTCAGGGGAACCATCCCGGCATTTGAAGCAATTTAGGGAAATCACAGAAAACCTAAATCAGGATGGCCGGACGCGGGTTTGAACCATCGTCCTGCGGAATGCAAGTCCAGTGTACTAACCACTGCGCCACCTCGCTCGGTGTCATTTTCATGCCTTTATCTATACTGACATATTTTGTTGAGGCTGTCCTTTGCAAGGGCTATTTGCAGATAGGTGCGCATATGTTGTTCATGCTCAACATTGCCTTGGTTTCTGCATATTCTGTGTATGGTATGACATAGATGCATATACAGTATTCAGCTTAGTATTTTATAGCTTTGACATGACGTACAGATATATTTTTATAGCTTTACTTCATTGACGCTCAGATGCTGTTGATGCTGTCCTTGTGCAAGGACTTCTTGCATATAGATGAATATTTGTTTGGTTTACTTACTTCTGATGTTTTAGTTCGTTTTATACATCTATCATTTTCTGCAGTTGTTTTTGTAGATTAGGAGGTTTCTTCAGGATTTTGCAGTTTAGCGTATCATCCAGCTCACCAATTTTGATCATGGAATATTTAATTAATAACTTTATTAACAAATAGTACATTTGTACAACGTTTGGAGTGGAAATTCGTTATGGTATACTGTAAATGACAATGGATGTATCTGTCGTTTTTATCTAATGATTACTGTATATTTGCTTGTATAGTGTTGTCCTTGACTTTTATGCTGTTTTTAATCTGGATGATTGGTAAGTTGATGATGCTTTCATTACTCTTTATGAGTACTGGCCGGAAGATCGTGGGCTCAGTCTCCGAAACTGGCTGCTGTATAATAAACAACGGCGAAAGGACGACTGCAGGAGTTTAATTTAATTACATAAATGAATGGCCGAAGTTCCACAAACCTTCAAATCAGAAGGATGGACAGACACAAAATTTATGAACCATGTCACCCATTTGAAAAAGTGAATGTCTATATTTTGTTCTCGCAGGGAGCGACTGTTAAATCTTCACAAGTTCGAGACTAATAATGAAGTATTTTGTCGGCTATATATGTAGTGAAAGGAAACAGAACTTATTCACTTTACAGTAGCTCATATTTTCTCCAATAACTCCATCACTTCAGTGTACAACAAAATACATTAATCGACAAGGAGATGATTTCAAACTCGAATCAAACAGTTACTCATCTACATCTAAAAATAGCAGGAACAAAAGAAAGGTGCATACAAAGTGTGAAAATGATTCAGGTGAAATGGTTACTTTGAGCATTGAACACGTTAAGCTTGCCAGACCCCCAAAAATTTCATAGCTACTCAATAATTCCTATCACAGACACCTCATGACGATACAGCAGTCCATACTACTATTTAAACACGATAATGATCGAAGCAGAAGATTTGAATTAAAATTTAAGATGCTGCGGCAAGTCGAAGCCGGGTTTTCTTGCTTGGCAGGCGGAAACGCTAATCATTACACCACCACAGCGCTATGGACAATACTCCTGTACAGACTACTGAAGTTGAGTGCCCTCCTCAACACAAACTCCCATTCATAACTAAATTTGGTACAGGACTTTCCCATTACGTCCAACGCTGGGGTGCTATTCCAATGCCGGAGAGCCCCGGCAGTAGTAACAACGTAAGGGAAAATTAACTGACGATCCGAATTGAAGGTTGTGTTGGGGAGCGCACTCAACTTGGGCAGTTTGTGCAGCCATCTCTACCATGGTGCTGTGGTGGCGTAATAATTGGCATTTCTGCACACCAAGCAAGAAGACTCTGGTTCGAGTTGCGGCCGGAACATAAAATTTAATTCATATTTTCTGCTTCGATCATTATCGTAGATATAGGCTTAAATGTCTCATAAGGAGACGGCACGACCGTGGGGGTCGGGAATTTGTCCGAAATTTTGTGTGGTGAAAGAGGACCCCTAACACCTCACGTGGTTAAAAAAATTAGGACGCACTACCCGGAAAATCCCGGGAAAAATCGATCCAAAGTTTCTTAAGTGCCTTATGAGTATAAAATGTTAATCTAATGCCGAGCCGCCGGCTGGCCTAGACGGTTACGGCTCGGACTTTTACGCCAGAGGCCTCGGGTTCGATTCCTCCTATGGCACCTTCTGCTTCATTTTCTTTTGTTATTCCACCAACTATTCAGAAAGTTTCCCAAACTTACATTATCTTTAACAAGTTAGTTACATTATTGAATAAAAATTATTTTCTTTTGTCCAACAACACAAATCATGGCGGTGGGTTTTCCATTTGTCATTGTAAAGTATATGAGGAGGAACATTGGGTTTTTAATCAGAATAACAAAGTCGATTGGGAAACATTCAATTTTTATACATATAATAACTATATAAACAAGAAACGCAGTGGTAATTATCGTAAAAATAAACAAAGCAATAATTTTTGCGATATCTTGCGCAACATATAAAAGCGCATTTTTTACATTCACAGGTCGTATGCAATAAATCTGTACAAAAACATGCCCCATTAACATTTACGAAAATGTTTCAAGTTTCTGATAATTTTGAGGCAAACCAGGCATATTGAATCATGTCTCGGAATACTGGTGACGATAATTGATGGTGAATCGTAGAATGAATTTTTATACCATCTTCCCAGGAATTAATTTCTCTATTCCTCTGTAACAATGAGCTGCAATTTTGCAAGCGCTTTATGAAATTTTTAACTTGCCTGTAAAAGTAAACATCGCAAGGTTGCATCAAAGAAGTGCATTTTGGAGGTATGACTTTTAGAGACCAAGTTGGCATATTTTCGTCACCTTGAAAAATTGCATCATATATCTCCGGATTGGTTTGACCTCCCCAAGAGTCAATGAGAAGTAAATATTTATTCTCCGCGACGTAAGATTTTAAACATTTCCAGAGAAAACCATGTATAAAACTGTTGTTAATTTTCCGGACCTCGATGATGTTACGATGACGTTCGTATAAGTATTGGCATAGCCATCTATTAATTTGTGAATATGAGGTCCGAAATGACCGGTCGCTTCTTGTAAGCGTATGAAGACATGTGGGAGCAGTTTTCCGGATAATGTTATTGAATATTGTGTGGTGTACGAATGCGTCACTTTATTCAAATCCGACTTTTTCACGAAAACTGTTTTACTCCCTTTTTCAGTGAGAGTCCTGTTGAAAACAGATTGATATTGGCATCCTGAAACAAAAGTATTTTTAATATTAAATAATATTCGAATGCATATGTAAATATCTTTTTCTATAATTAAATTTGAATTGATATATTTTACATCGGTAAAAACATTTTGTACGCAGAAAACATGTATTTACCTGTTTGGTCAGTATTTATCACATAATCGTCATGGTATTGAGGGATTAAACGGCACGTCTGCCGACGAAAGGTCTCCGCAGACGCTTGGATGTCGTCCATAGACGCCGCTTCTTTTTTCGAAACCAGTTTGGTGATCTTGCGCTGTGAAATTCTGTGCTTCTGTTTAAATGCCGTGACCCATCGATCAGACGCTTTGAATTTGAAATCGACGAATTGGGCAGCCGCAGCCAATGCCCATTGCTGTAAATTTCTTGTCGTGACTTGATGACATTGCTGTTTTGCTTCCACAAAACGGTCGTAGGTCCACGAATCTATCGCTTCAAATTTATCCATTGGCGTACCACCACTTTTAATTGGTTTCCCCCATTGTGAAAGATTTTATTTTCTCTTCAATTGGCGGCGTCCTTTTTCTTTGCAATGTCGCCGAGGACCATGTGGGGTGGGCTTTAGCAATATTCACGACTTTGACTTTGTAGGCAATGGGAATCATGTCACTTTTAAATATTTTCGGGAACATTTCATATTCGTCTGGAGACGAATCACTTTTTGGCACTTCGAACTGTTCGTCATGCTCCTCACAAAAAAATGGTGCAAATGGCTCTGAGCACTATCGGACTTAACATCTGTGGTCATCAGTCCCCTAGAACTTAGAACTACTTAAACCTAACTAACCTAAGGACATCACACACATCCATGCCCAAGGCAGGATTCGAATCTGCGACCGTAGCGGTCACGCGGTTCCAGACTGAAGCGCCTAGAACCGCACGGCCACACCGGCCGCCGTTCTCCTCACATTCTTCGCAATCCTCATGAGCGTGAATTAATTCCTCTTCAGTTACAAATGTTTTTTCACCCAAAAGTTCCAGTGTATTATTATAAAGTTCTCAGGCCAATAACATAGCATCGCGAGAGATTTCCTCCGAAGGTGTCGATGCAATTAAATTATTTTCCGTCAACAGCCTTTCATAATACACCACTGCGTCCTTCAATCGTAATTTTGATAGATCACTATGAATGGATTCGTCAGGAATTTCTTCTCCTATTCCAAATGAGCCAGCAACTTCTTGAATCGACATGTTTAACCTCGGATCGGAATAACACGTTGAAATTTGAAACAGGTACGTCTGTTCACGACGAAATCGAAAAACAAACTGCCCTTTACTTCTCACGGCTCGCGCACAGTCCTATGCGGAAATGACCGTTATAATCCCAAGAGGACCCCTACAAAACCCAGGTTTAAATCTTGAAACCGCATAAAACGAAATAGAACAACGAGCAAGAATACTTTTCAGTGAATGAAAAATTTACGTTCTTGAGATAAAATAATGTTTTAAAAATAATGTAGGTTTGAGAAACTTTTTGAATAATTGGTGGAATAACAAAAGAAAATGAAACAGAAGGGGGAAAAAGAAGTGCCAGAGGAAGAATCAAACCCGAGACCTCTGGTGTAAGGGCCTGCCGGAGTGGCCGAGCGGTTCTAGGCGCTACAGTCTGGAACCGCGCGACCGCTACGGTCGCAGGTTCGAATCCTGCCTCGGGCATGAATGTGTGTGATGTCCTTAGGTTAGTTAGGTTTAAGTAGTTCTAAGTTCTAGGGGACTGATGACCTCAGATGTTAAGTCCCATAGTGCTCAGAGCCGTTTGAACCATTTTTTTCTGGCGTAAGAGTCAGAGCCCTAACCATCTAGGCCAGACGGTGGCTCGGCAATGGACTAACATTTTATACTCATAAGGTGCCTATGAAACTTTGGATCGATTTTTCTCGGGATTTTCCGAGTAGTGCGTCCTAATATTTTAACCACGTGAGGTGTTAGGGGTCCTCTTTCACCACACAAAATTTCGGACAAATCCCTGACCCCACGGTCGTGCCGTCTCCTTGTCAGAGAAAAGTTTAATTATAAGATCTAAAAAATATATATGTTATTTAAACAATTTACGGTGCACATTTCTCCTCAGGCATATCTAATCATAGGAATAAAGATTTTAGCGCTTACCTGAATGTGCACCACTTACTATTACTTAAGCTATTATTACCCAGAGCAGTTGCATGTGTATATCTATTCCATATGGGAATCGTTAGCATCGTTAGCATACTGAAAGGATCTGTGGTCTGTTGCAGTGAAACTAACATGGATATGGAATTTTTACACACGTCAGAATCTTCCTGCAACGCGTCAAGCTCACCAGTGCTTGGAGAATTGATGATAGGTATGTTACACAGCAGATATGTGTTATTGGCAAATCTAAAATTTTCTCAAACTCCTCTCCAGCCAGCACCAAGCGAAGGCAAGCCAGGCCATTGGCCTGTGTCGCTGTCAAAACGGCAGCCATTCCAAAACGCGCAACAAACGAAGGACATATTCCCTCACCTTGCGTGAGTTGAAGGCCAGAATCATAAACTTAGCAGCATGAATCAGCGAGGGAAGTACGTAACGCCATTCTAGTAGCTCTGCTTGGTTTTGCAAGACAGAATTAAGGTTGTACAAGAACACATATCAACATCCTGATATGGTGAAAAGGCCACAAGCTGAAGCCCTGACAGCCATTCTTATGAAACTGAGATGCGGTGATGACCGCCGATGAGCCCAGAAAAGTAGGCGACATTCGTGAATCACCGGCCAGGCATAAAGTCATTTCCTAATATAAGTAGTAATAAACACTGAGGCTTCCGAGCCTTGGCACTACACAAGCTACAAAGCTGAGCCTGCGATACACTGACTGCTACCGTTCACCCACGTCACTTGCACCTTCGATATCGCTACCTGTCGATCGCTGTGAGCTGCCAGTCTGGCAAACACTGATGAGGGGACATGGACCGGCTTTCTGAGGCGAACTGATAGTGTTTGGCGTGGTGTTCAGGAGGAGTGCAAACTGCTGCTGCCCCCAATTGGTACCTGCAAGCAGTCATCGACATCCCCAATCATTGCTGGTGGAAGGGCTATGTTGTTGTTCACCTCTGCACCAGGAGGAACTGC
Source organism: Schistocerca americana (assembly GCF_021461395.2). Lineage (NCBI taxonomy): Eukaryota > Metazoa > Arthropoda > Insecta > Orthoptera > Acrididae > Schistocerca > Schistocerca americana. The sequence continues at coordinate 1,101,363,270 of NC_060120.1, read as the reverse complement.
TGAGTGATTACCGGCAGCGAGGTCTGTCATCAGTCCGACACACTCTTTATGTAAATAGACGCCGCCGAGCGGCATCCTCAGAAGATCGCTGGGACAGGGTCAGCACTTTCCGAGACAGTATACTACACTGCCGAGTGCCCTGGCACCACCACAGAGACGAATATACGACCGTGAACTTTAATGTAACAAATCCTCGTTCTGCTAGTTGTATGATTAGCGCCCACTGCCCAACTGCAACATTAGGTGTCTCAACCCAGGCCCTTACAAAATTGGCGTCAGAAGTGTTTACGTCAGCTGCTGCGGCCGAAACAGGACCATGGCAGCCATGTCATCGCCGTCACCATCTGTACTTCCATTCCGACGTAGTGTAGTGCGGTGCGTGAGCTATTTTTCGGTCGACTTTCGGACTGTGTTGTTGTTTCCAGACTTGTCATTGCGTAGAAGAAATACCAGGAAAACGTATTTAATGCCAGTGAGGTGCAAATTTTATAATTTATCGGGTCATTAGCCGCCATGCACTAAGCAGTACCAGCCAGAATGCGACATTTGTAGCAGGTTTGAGCACTTGAAGGTGGACTGTTCAGAGTCACATTCGGCTACGATCCGGTACAGAAATTAATCTGTTGCATTTTTCTGTCTGGTATAAGTGTAGTTTTCTTTTGTAACGGCGGTAGTAGAAACGACAAAAGTTTGGAAAATGTGGTGATACTATGGGTACAACTGCCACTGCTTTAACAGAGTGAATAAAAACTTATGAGCAGGAAAATTAAGACCTGCCTAGCAACCTGATTAGAAAAAGCTAAGGTCGCGTTAAGTGCACACCCCTTCCTCCTGAGCCATCAGCAATTCCAGAGAAATAACGGAGAGTGTCGGTGTGTTCATTAGAGGTGTATTATATATACGGCTAATGTACAGTTAGTGGACGAAGCTAAAAAATATGCGATGTACCACGAGGTACTTAGCAAGGTAAGACCCTTACAGGAGCTAGCTGATGTTTGTGCTGGCGCTACCAGAAACAAAACAGTGCAACATTTTTTAGAGAGGAACTTAATACTTTAGTGCAGAACCCCAATACGTCAGTGGAATCTTTTTTGTGTAAAACATTAATGCACACACATACAAGCTGAGGCAAAGGGCAGAGGCTGACACATTTACCTTGTGGGAAGTTGAAAATAGGGGATTCGATGTTTTCTTACGTGGTATCCCCGACGACATGTCACATAGAGTCAGGATGGAGAAGCCCTCTGGCTTAGCCAAAGTCGTCAGGATTGCGGTACTGTTATAAGAAATCGATATTGCTACAAAAGTGTGTAAGGACTGTCGAGTCTTCCCCTTCAAAGTCAACTGTTACATGTAAGTACATAAGACTCGTCTCCGGAAGCAAAGTAACCGTTCAGATTGTTATGAATGTGGTCAACTCGGTCATAAGGCACAAGAGTGCAGGAACAAGATACAAGAGAAACATCTTCAGACAAAGTTCCTGTTCAACGCAAATGGGAATACATCGCCAGTCAGAAGGCATTTCCAGTAGAATGGAACATTGCACATGTATCTGAAGAGAAAGAATGTTGCTTGTTAGGTGCAGTACACCCCACAGAACGTAAGCTATTAGCAGACACAAGTGCATATGTGTCAGTCGCTAGTCTGGACCTAAATGGGATAAAAATAGTTAGGTCTGCACGATACAGGTTACAATACAGGTGACAAGGATGTGAAGCTATTAGGGACAACACTGCTCAACTTTATCGTCAGAGATAAGAATTTTTGAGAATACATGGAAGTGTTTCCAAATATTGATGAATGTTATTCTGCGATTCTTGGACTGGAATTTCTTGGTAAACATCATTCCAAAATCGAGATTTTCCGGTATACAGTTCCACTCAGTGGAATTATGTTTCCACTGGGAACAACAACTGCAAGCGAAACAATGTCGCAAGATGCAGCAATCATGAAGGTGTTGCTAACTGAATTATGAACACGTACACTAATGATTGGTTCCTAAGGTAAGGTACGACTAGGTACACGAAAGCTGGTTTACATTTCTGTGTATTCTGATGTACCATAAGAAGTTTTCTATGTTGTAGAACCACTATAAATTATTGGACAGATAGATAAAACGCATTGTTTTGTGCACAGAAACACAGCACGCATTAGTGATAAACAGGGTGGTCCATTGATAGTGACCGGGACAAATATCTAACGAAATAAGCATCAAACGAAAAAACTACTTAAAACGAAACTCGTCTAGCTTGAAGGGGGAAAGCAGATGGCGCTATGGTTGGCCCGCTAGATGGCGGTGCCATAGGTCAAACGGATATCAACTGCGTTTTTTAATAATAGGAACCCCCATTTTTATTACATATTCGTTTAGTACGTAAGGAAATATGAACGTTTTAGTTGGACCCCTTTTTTCGCTTTGTGATAGATGGCGCTGTAATAGTCACAAACGTATAAGTACGTGGTATCACGTAACATTCCCCCAGTGCGGACGGCATTTGTTCGTGATACATTACCCGTGTTAAAATGGACCGTTTACCAATTGCGGAAAATGTCAATATCGTGTTGATGTATGGCTATTGTGATCAAAATGCCCAACGGGCGTGTGCTATGTATGCTGCTCGGTGTCCTTGACGACGTCATCCAAGTGTCCGGACCGTTCACCGGATGTTGTTGCTGTGGTCTTCAGTCATGAGACTGGTTTGATGCAGCTCTCCAAGTTACTCTATCCTGTGCAAGTTTCTTCATCTCCCAGTACTTACTGCATCCTACATCATTCTGAATCTGCTTAGTGTATTCATCTATTGGTCTCCCTCTACGAGTTTTACCCTCCACGCTGCCCTCCAATGCTAAATTTGTGATCCCTTGATGCCTCAGAGTATGTCCTACCAACCGGTCCCTTCTTCTTGTCAAGTTGTGCCACAAACTCCTCTTCTCCCCAATTCTATTCAATACCTCTTCATTAGTTATGTGATCTACCCATCTAATCTTCAGCATTCTTCTGTAACACCACATTTCGAAAGCTTCTATTCTCTTCTTGTCCAAACTATTTATCGTCCATGTTTCACTTCCATATATGGCTACACTCCGTACAAATACTTTGAGAAACGACTTCCTGACACTTAAATCTATACTCGATGTTAACAAATTTCTCTTCTTCAGAAACGCTTTCCTTGCCATTGCCAGTCTACATTTTATATCCTCTCTACTTCGACCATCATCAGTTATTTTGCTCCCCAAATAGCAAAACTCATTCCATTATCCTCGATTTGCTTTTGTTGATGTTCATCTTATATCCTCCTTTCAAGACACTGTACCATTCCGTTCAACTGCTCTTCCAAGTCCTGTGCTGTCTCTGACAGAATTACAATGTCATCGGCGAACCTTAAAGATTTTATTTCTTCCCTATGGATTTTAATACCTACTCGGAATTTTTCTTTTGTTTCCTTTACTGCTTGCTCAATATAGAGATTGAATAGCATCGAGGAGAGGCTACAACCCTGTCTCACTCCCTTCCCAACCACTGCTTCCCTTTCATGCCCCTCGACTCTTATAACTGCCATCTGGTTTATGTACAAATTGTAAATAGCCTTTCGATCCCTATATTTTACCCCTGCCACCTTTAGAATTTGAAAGAGAGTATTCCAGTCAACATTGTCAAAAGCTTTCTCCAAGTCTACAAATGCTAGAAACGTAGGTTTGCCTTTCCTTAATCTTTCTTCTAAGATAAATCGTAAGGTCAGTATTGCCTCACATGTTCCAACATTTCTACGGAATCAAAACTGATCTTCCTCAAGGTCGGCTTCTACCAGTTTTTCCATTGGTCTGTAAAGAATTCGCGTTAGTATTTTGCAGCTGTGACTTATTAAACTGATAGTTCGGTAATTTTCACATCTGTCGACACCTGCTTTCTTTGGGACTGGAATTATCACATTCTTCTTGAAGTCTAAGGGTATTTCGCCTGTCTCATACATCTTGCTTACTAGATGGTGGAGTTTTGTAAGGACTGGCTCTCCCAAGGCTATCAGTAGTTCTAATGGAATATTGTCTACTCCGGGGGCCTTGTTTCGACTCAGGTCCTTCAGTGATCTGTCAAACTCTTCACGTAGTATCATATCTCCCATTTCATCTTCATCTACATCCTCTACCATTACCATAATATTGTCCTAAAGTATATCGCCCTTGTATAGACCTTCTATATACTCCTTCCACCTTTCTGCTTTCCCTTCTTTGCTTAGAACTGGGTTTCCATCTGAGCTCTTGATATTCATGCAAGTGGTTCTCTTTTCTCCATAGGTGTCTTTAATTTTCCTGTAGGCAGTATCTATATTGTCCCTAGTGAGATAAGCCTCTACCTCCTTACATTTGTCCTCTAGCCATCCCTGCTTAGCCATTTTGCACTTCCTGTCGATCTCATTTTTGAGACGTTTGTATTCCTTTTGGCCTGCTTCATTTACTGCATTTTTATATTTTCTCCTTTCGTCAATTAAATTCAATATTTCTTCTGTTACCCAAGTATTTCTACTAGCCCTCGTCTTTTTACCTACTTAATCGTCTGCTGCCTTCACTGCTTCATCCCTCAGAGCTACCCATTCTTCCTCTACTGTATTTCTTTCCCCCATTCCTGTCAATTGTTTCCTTGTGCTCTCTGAAACTCTCTACAACCTCTGGTTCATTCAGTTTATACAGGTCCCATCTCCTTAAATTCCCACCTTTTTGCAGTTTCTTCAGGTTGAATCTACAGTTCATAACCAATTGATTGTGGTCAGAGTCCACATCTGCCCCTGGAAATGTCTTACAATTTAAATCCTGGTTCCTAAATCTCTGTCTTACCATTATACAATCTATCTGATACCTTCTAGTATCTCCAGGCTTCTTCCATGTATACCACCTTCTTTCATGATTCTTGAACCATTTAAGGAAACAGGAACTGTTCAGCCACATGTGAAACGTCAACCACGACCTGCAACAAATGATGATGCCCAAGTATGTGTTTTAGTTGCTGTCGCGGCTAATCCGCACATCAGTAGCAGACAAATTGCGTGAGAATCGGGAATCTCAAAAACGTCGCTGTTGAGAATGCTACATCAACATCAATTGCACCTGTACCACATTTCTATGCACCAGGAATTGCATGTCGACGACTCTGAACGTCGCAGTGTACAGTGTACAGATTTGCCATTGGGCTCAAGGGAAATTACGGGACGATGACAGATTTTTTGCACGCGTTCTATTTAGCGACGAAGCGTTTTTCACCAACAGTGGTAACGTAAACCGCCATAATATGCACTATTGGGCAACGGAAAATCCACTATGGCGACAAGTGGAACATCAGCGACCTTGGCGGGTTAATACATGGTGCGGCATTATGGGAGGAAGGATAATTGGCCCCCATTTTATCGATGGCAATCTAAATGGTGCAATGTATGCTGATTTCCTACGTAATGTTCTGCCGATGTTACTACAAGATGTTTCACTGCATGATAGAATGGCGATGTAATTCCAACATCATGGATGTTCGGCACACAGCTCGCGTGCGGTTGAAGCGGTATTGAACAGCATATATCATGACAGGTGCATTGGTTGTCGAAGGACCATACCATGGCCCGCACGTTCACCGGATCTGTCGTCCCCGGATTTCTTTCTGTGGGGAATGTTGAAGGATATTTGGTATCGTGATCCACCGACAACGCCGGACAACAAGCGCATTGCCATTGCATGTGCGAACTACTCGCTGTTGAGAGGAATGCAGTCACACGTATTGCCGGATGCACTGAGGTTGACGGACATCATTTTGAGCATTTATTGCATTAATGTGGTATTTACAGGTAATCACGCTGTAACAGCATGCGTTCTCAGAAATGATATGTTCACAAAGGTACATGTATCACATTGGAACAACCGAAATAAAATGTTCAAACGTACCTACATTCTGTATTTTAATTTTAAAAAACTACCTGTTACCAAAATTGTTAGCCATATGTTTGTGACTATTAGAACGCCATCTATCACAAAGCGAAAAAAGTGGTCCAACTAAAACACTCATATTTCTTTACGAACTACACGAATATGTAATAAAAAAGTGGGGGTTCCTATGCGAAAAAACGCAGTTGATATCCATTTGAGCAATGGCACCGCCATCTAGCGGGCCAACCATAGCGCCAACTGCATTAGAGAAAACAGAGTGCGGAGTGCCAAAGAGAAGAACTAATTCTACAACCACGCTCCCAGAGAGGGGAAGCACATTGGACTTATTCAGCTTTCCCATTGGAAGTTGTCACTGTAAACCGAAGGAGAACTACGAAACAGTGGTGTATTAACAAATGATTAATAAATGGTACAACTTGTGATATAGCACGATTTCATCTTTCACGTAATATCTCGACCATGATCTATTTCTCACAGCCTATATTGTCTTGGCCAGAAAAACAAAAGTGATACCCACAGAAAACCCAAAATTCATCCACAGCTTAAACCCCGACCTATTGCACTCACTAAACGAACTGACTGCATCATAAATGGACGAATTTCGCCAGAATAAATATTCCAACGTATTCAGAAATCTAGAGACAAACAACGTTATAACATTGCGACAATAAGTATTTTAACTACTAATGCTGCCATGGTTCTACTAACAGTTTGTGCGTCCTACTTTTGCTTGAGGCTTAAAACCACTTATCCACGTGAAACGCCAATCCATTAAATACCTGCCAAGTGATTAAATGGTAGCAGTAAGGGGGTAAAACGGTGTAACTTAAAGTGTATCAGAAAGTAGGAGCTGAACAGAGACAATACAGGATTAGGAACAAACCAAAAGACTTCGTGAGCAAGTTTTTCAAACCTTCAAATAACAGAAAATTGTACAGTGTGTAATTACCTATGCAGCAAGCATTTCGTGAGATTGTTTTATAACAAACTGAGAGAAAATGGAGACGAAGTTTTTAAAGAAGTGGTGAAATGTTACACGGCTGAAATGTTTTACGGGAAACGTAAAATAATCCCAAGGTCCTCTCCAGCCAGCACCAAACGAAGGTAAGCCAGCCACCAGCCCGTGTCGCTATCAAGACGACAAACAGACAGAAAGCCAACAAAGCGAAAAGCAGAACAATACCAGAACATGCTGCATCACCTCGCGCTAGCGAGAGGCCTGAATCACAAACTCAGCAACATGACATCATTCCAACAGCGCAGGTTGATTTTCCAAGAGAGAGCAAAAGAATCACAGGAGCATCTATCAGCCTGCTGACATGGTGGAACGGCCGAAAGCTGAAGCCCTGAATTCCATTTTTTGTGAAACACAGAGGTGGTGAAGACCGCTGACGAGCCCAAATAACTAGGCCATTCTCGGTCATTGACTGACAGGCATAACATCATTGTCTCAGAGCAGCAGTAATAAATACTCAGGCTTTTGAACCTTGACATCTTCATGTTGCAGTACAGCAGTTGCGAGACTGAGCCCATGATGCACTGCTGCCGTTCGCCGAAATAACTTCTGCCTTAGAGGCTCTTACCTGTCTGATCTCTGTTCTCGGTCGCTATCAGTTGCTGACCTCGTAAACACTGTAAACACTGAAGAGAAGACCTGGAGACTTCGGCTTTCTGAGCCAAACTAATGTTGTCTGGTGCTCTGTCGCAGCGTCCAGGAGGTGTGCCAACCACTGCTGCCACCGAAACTCTACCTGTAATGATTAATCGACGTCCACAGCCTTCGTTTGTGTAAGGGCCATGCTGTTTCCATCTCGGCGCTGTGCAGAGCTGGTGAGAGGTTATCTGTGGATAACCCTTTGATGTCTCCGAGAGTGCTCTGCTACTACAGAGACAGTGACTGCCCTGGGCAGCAAGGCCTCCTGCACCAGTCACTGACCTGGAGAGCATTGCCTGCTGTACAGGCTAACCAGCCATCAGTGAGGCCTGCCACTTGCATGAGAAGATTGCTAAGACAGTGTCAGTACATTCCAAGACCGTTCACTACACTGCTGCTGTCCTTGCCACCACCATAGAAAATAACACATGACAGTAAACTTTTGTGTGATAAATTCTTGTCCCAGTAACATTGTGTCATTAGCACGCAGTATGCAAGCCAGTCTGCGCTGCTGCATTCCACACACTGTCATACCGACAACAGTAGATGTCTCAACCCAGGACGCTACAGACAGGCAGGCAGACAGGCAGATCAATGTCAAAAAGAATGATGACGGACAGATAAGTCTAATCGCAAAATTAAACACAGACAAATAAACCAGTAACAAGTAACAAATCCGCGAGATCAGGTGGCACTTTAAGGCGTGCTAAAGGTGTCTGGCTGCTCTTTATGGTTAACGTGACATGCCTGTCATAGACCACAAATACTGCTTCAGGTTAATTTTCAATAGTTCACAATGTGGAACAACACAGAAACGGAATTTACAGTAGACCAGTGATGGCACATGCTGTTTAGATCAAAGATTGTATCAGCCATTTTTCAGCATTTGTTGGATTGTGTTGAAAGCATTAAAGCCAAAGCACTGCATGATGTGTCTGGACGATATCATTGTCCTTTAGACAGTTATGGAAAAGCATGTGGGCAGTTCTGGGAAGTACTATTTAAGAGACTGCATGCAGCACACATAATCCTTTGTACAGAAATATGTCACTTCATATTGCAAGATGTGAATCATTTAGGACATATAATTAGTTTTTAGTGGGTTTGGCCAAGACATAAATTAGCGTATAATGTTTTCCAATGCCTCAGAAGGGGATGCAGTCGATTTTAGCATTAGCAAATTATTGCAGGAAATTTGTCCAAAACTTTCAGAAAGAGTATGACTCCTCAAGCACTTCCTGGAAAATGGTATAAAGCCCCATTGGACACTGTAATGAGAGGTGCATTTAAGCAGTTGAAAGTACGATTGACAGCTAATCCAACATTGGTCTTTCTGAATTATGGAGCTTATGTTATCGAGTAACATTAGTGATCGCTCACTGGGCTGTGTGTTAAGTCAAGACACAAAAGATAAAGAACATCTGTTCGCCTGAGCAGTGCGACAATTAAATCAAGTTTTTATGGTAAAAGATTTGTCGTAATAACGTATCATGCAGCATCGGAATGATTATTGGGATTGAGGGATCCATCTAGTAGCGTAAGATGGTGTGTGCTGAAACTAAAAGCATTTGTTTTCGAAGTAGTCCATAATCCTGGCAAAAATGAGAATAATGTAGATGTAATGTGTATGACTGAAAGTAGATCATACGATTATGCAGTGACAAAGAACACAAGCTGCTAACAAGGCCTGCAAACTATCTGCAATGTAACCACAGTTCGTCATGAATGATAGTGTATTATGCAAGGCAACAAAATTTGGGCTGTGTGTTCCAGTTCCAATGATATTGCGGTAAAAATATTAAAACAGGCACATTATCACAAATTATCTGGTCATAGGGACTGTAGAACCACAGAATGGCGAGTAGTTGAACATTATTGGAGAACTAATAGACAATATGTGGAACAGTACGCTAAAAACTTTGTACCAAGATTGAAGTTTAGCCATCAGAGCATTCCACTACAAATTTACTCTCTGAACAGACATCAAAAAGAACCTGCCGTACCCCGACCAAAGTCGATTATTTTCGGTGTTACATAGAAATGGTTGCTATTCTGAACCAGCAGTAGCATGGGTAATGATGAATATAATTGTGTACTAAAGTTTGGTGTTCTGGAAACATTAACAATTGATTAGTGTATGAACATAATGTTGGAACTGGTGAAGCAGTTGTGCCATCTATTGCATACTTGTAAGTTATGTTCAAGTCCATTACACCAGTAGCCCTTCAACAAAAAATGGCTCTGAGCACTATGGGACTTAACATCTCAGGTCATCAGTCCCCTAGAACTTAGAACTACTTAAACCTAACTAACCTAAGGACATCACACACATCCATGAACGAGGCAGGATTCGGACCTGCGACCGTAGCGGTCGCACGGTTCCAGGCTGAAGCTCCTAGAACCGCTCGGCCATAGCTCTTCAACAGTACGTAGGCATTAAACAATAGAGAAAAGACCTAGTCACCGTGTGAATAGCTACCACAATGATTGGGATACTCCATCGCTTTATATTGTTGCATCTTATAATTTGAACATCAGTGAATGAACAGGCCTATCATCATACGAAGTAGTACAAGGTCGCAAAATTCTTTCTCAGTTTGAGATAACCGAACTTAATGTGAGTAAAAATGTGACCCAGTGCAAAATTTTGCAAAGGCGTTGCGAGGTGTTGGGAAGCGAGTGGGGAAAGCTAACACCAAGGCTCTCGAACTTCAGAAATGAATGGGGCAGCACAGTGATAATGTACCAGACCACTGAGTAGGTCAGTGGGTAATGAAAACAAGCTCTTAGACCGCAAAGTTGTAAACAGAGAGATTCTTCACCCAGTATCGATTTCCGTATCAGGTAATTGATATGACCTCTCCAATGGTCGTTGAAATGCAGCGCCTGACGTGTACAATGGATGTACAAATTGGACGCATACATCCTTTTTTGAATTCACTAGATTCTTTACCGCCAAGGACGAAGGAAAAGTAGGGAAATGAAAAGAAAGATGGCAGTCGCACAACCTACGTGCACACTGCTATGTGTGTTAATGCCATGAAAGTAACTTTTTATTCAAATTTCTCGTGTTTTAGTGGACAAAATTTTTATTTCATGTACGACGCTAATGTAGTGTTTAACAAGTGATGGAATCTGTTGTATTTTGCTTAAGCTATTAGGTTACATCGTAAACTGTGTTGATAGTTTTCATTTGTTTGAAAGGTTAACGATTATTTTTTGATTATATTGTGTGCATAGTTTACTTTAATTAATAAGTCGGCATGATAATTCGGAGGCTGTTTGTCTTATTGAAGAATGTCAAATGATGGGCATTGAGTTTATTCATTTTTAGAGGTCGTATACAGTATGTGGAAATTGTAGATTATTAGAGTGTATTTCTGCAGTCAAATTAATATTCATGAGAGTTGCATTAAACTGTGTATTTACTGTGATTAGTGTCGTTGGGAAACTTAGATAGGTTTCTCGGGAATTTAGTGCTGCTTAGGCTTGCTTTTTAAACTTGTGTGTATTACTTTACAACAGACATTATTTCCTAGTACGAATTGTTATGGCCTGTAGTATTAAAGATGATGGGTTCTGATACCCTTAGTGAGTGGAATTTTCATTGTGGTAATAAACTATTGGTCCACATTTTCATAGGATTAATGGGAATCCTTGCTGAATGTTGAATGGTTTATTCAGTATTTGGAAACAATTGTATTATATTTTTGCTTATTGATTGCTTGAAATGTTGTCTTATAGTGTAGTAAACTGGGGATTTGTTTTGCTTTGTTTTGTTTCGCAGCGAAAGCCTCCTTTTCTCCATGCTTACTGCTTCCAGAAATAAAAATGCTGTTCTCACGGTTGTGACCACGATCTTCCATCACTAGAAAATACTCCACATTATACACGATGGTCGTAAATAGTCTGAAACCATTGTAAGACTGTTGTAGTGGAGGTTATGATGAGAAATAATTGTTAAGAAAAAATATGATACGTTGCGCCGTTTCCAAGTTATTTGTATTAAAATTAGCCAATCATATTGCTGCTCGTGCAAATTTAAGCACTTGCATGTGCTAAAATGCGGTAATGCATAGACGTGTGTGTCTGTGAGTTCCCACTTGTTCAGGTGCTCATTAACAGTTAAAATGTACCTCTTTCTGAAGTGATAAATTTAAGCTAAGTGAGAAGAAGCAGTTTCAGTTCGGTTTGAGGAAAACAAACGTAGAATAAGTGTGGCGACACTGTCTCTAGCAGGCAACTTGAATTTGCGCTAACAGCTACCTGTTAGCTAAATTCAACAGCGTAACATATCGAATTTAACAATTGTTTCTCATCCAACCTTCCCTGCAACAGTCTTACAAGGTTTCCAGATTGTTTCTGACCATCCTCCATTGTGCGGAGTATTTTCTGGTGGTGGAATGATCGTAGTCTACATCTACATCTACATCTATACTCCGCGAGCCACCTTACGGTGTGTGGCGGAGGGTACTTATTGTACCACTATCTGATCCCCCCTTCCCTGTTCCATTCACGAATTGTGCGTGGAAAGAACGACTGCTTGTAAGTCTCCGTATTTGCTCTAATTTCTCGGATCTTTTCGTTGTGATCATTACGCGAGATATATGTGGGCGGTAGTAATATGTTGCCCATCTCTTCCCGGAATGTGCTCTCTCGTAATTTCGATAATAAACCTCTCCGTATTGCGTAACGCCTTTCTTGAAGTGTCCGCCACTGGAGCTTGTTCAGCATCTCCGTAACGCTCTCGCGCTGACTAAATGTCCCCATGACGAATCGCGCTGCTTTTCGCTGGATCATGTCTATCTCTTCTATTAATCCAACCTGGTAAGGGTCCCATACTGATGAGCAATACTCAAGAATCGGACGAACAAGCGTTTTGTAAGCTACTTCTTTCGTCGATGAGTCACATTTTCTTAGAATTCTTCCTATGAATCTCAACCTGGCGCCTGCTTTTCCCACTATTTGTTTTATGTGATCATTCCACTTCAGATCACTCCGGATAGTAACTCCTAAGTATTTTACGGTCGTTACCGCTTCCAATGATTTACCACCTATGGCATAATCATACTGGAATGGATTTCTGCCCCTATGTATGCGCATTATATTACATTTATCTACGTTTAGGGAAAGCTGCCAGCTGTCGCACCATGCATTAATCCTCTGCAGGTCCTCCTGGAGTACGTACGAGTCTTCTGATGTTGCTACTTTCTTGTAGACAACCGTGTCATCTGCAAATAGCCTCACGGAGCTACCGATGTTGTCAACTAAGTCATTTATGTATATTGTAAACAATAAAGGTCCTATCACGCTTCCCTGCGGTACTCCCGAAATTACCTCTACATCTGCAGATTTTGAACCGTTAAGAATGACATGTTGTGTTCTTTCTTCTAGGAAATCCTGAATCCAATCACAAACCTGGTCCGATATTCCGTAATTCACAGCTGTGGCAACCGCATTTTTGTTTCTGGAAGCAGTAAATGCTGGGAAAAGAAGGGTTTTATGAAGTTGTTAGAGAAACGAATTAAATGGAGGTAAACCTCACTGTAATTAATTGCGCTTAGATCTACGAAGATCATTTCATAGCCTGCTAATTTTGGCATGAGCGTAGGCATGTTGAAAGGTTTTTGTGTAATTCTCCTCCAGGATGACCCAGGCTGCCACAGGGACTTGTGAAATAGAATTAATTTTAGCAGGGATAGGACATCCTTGCTTCGAAACGCTATTTGCGGAAGACAAGTCCTCAATGGGCGTACTCAGTTTATGATCCTGTGGTAGATATCGTAAACTGTTGCGTTCAAGGACGATACAAGTGTGCAGAACAGTTGCAGCTCCAAGGTAGCAGTATAATAATAAATCGTACACTATGAAACATTTATATTTTGGGCTCCCAGCAACTTTAATAGGGGTACAGTACTGAATCTGATGGATCCGCAACTGTACCTGCCTGAGAAACCTCTGGAAATATTACCTGCATTTCCAAACCATTCAGTTCTCTGGACGAGCTAATAGTAGCGCAGAAAGGATGTATTAGTGTTGGGAAAATGTTTCAACATGTACAACTGTGTCGCAGCTGATACAAACACAAAGTGCTGGTGGCAAGCTTGAAGTACCAACTTGATTCTCGTTGTCACTTGTGTAGCCTAAGGACCACCAGCCTGAATTAGCTGTCTGACATATACCGACATCCTTAGGGTGTAGTCATAAGCTTACTAGTCATTAAGGATATTGGATTGAACTGTATTAATAAAAGGACGATATAATAAATGAAAAAAAGGAAAAAAATTAAATTATACTACGGAATGGTTAAGTAATTAGCAGATTTAGCAGCAGCCTGCAATTCAATGGACATAATGATCTAAAGAAGGGAAATACGACACGCCAACAGCTTCCCTGGCAGGCATCGCAATCTGTAGCTAGGTGAGCCAGCATGCTCTTCGAAATTCCACTGGCCGCCCACGGAATAGCTGAGGTACAAGCCTCAAGCCTGGTGCAGTGGCGCCATAAATTATTTCATGCTGTGCTGTCTGGCCCTATATACATAGCTACAAATTGCACGTTTCCACAATAAAACCAAGCTGAGCAATTAAGTTTAAATACTAACTGCCCAAATTCAAATTGGCATGTCACGCTTGCCGCTGTGGCGGAGCGGTTCTAGGCGCTTCAGTTTGGAACCGCGCGACCGCTACGGTCGCAGGTTCGAATCCTGCCTCGGGCAGGGATGTGTGTGATGTCCTTAGGTTGGTTAGGTTTAAGTAGTTCTAAGTTCTAGGGGACTGATGACCTCAGATGTTAAGTCCCATAGTGCTCAGAGCCATTTTTTGTCATGTCACGTATAAAATAAGTAGTGGCTTGCTTTCCACGCATTATACTTTTAAAGTGTGCCCAAAGTTTTTCCTCTTAATATTTATTTTATACGTGACATGCCAATTTGAATATTTAATTTCTGATGAAGGCACTCATAGAATTGTCGAAACCTGGTCAAAAGACTTCAATTTTGCGACCGAGGGCTGTAATTACTTTAATTTTATGATGTGTATGTTCCACAAAAATTAAAAATTAAAATAAAGGTAAAGAAATTACGAAGATCATCATCACGTGATCCTCTTATAATCAATAAGCGACCTGGAGTTTGGACAATTATTAAAAAGAACAAGGAATCTGTGTGGAAGTATGTCTGTTCGTTCGGAAACATACACTGATCAAGTAGAAAATTATGACTACAGGAGGTAGCAGCATCATTTGGCGAGGAATGGCTGCTAATCAGACACACAACGCTGCATGTGGTATCAGTGAGTGCGCTGTCCATGGGTAGAATAGGAAAGGCATGCAATCTATCTGAGTTTGACTGAGGGCAGATTTTGATGGCCGGAGACTTGGCATGAGAGTTTCGGAAACAGCATAACTTGTTCGAGGAGTGGTGAAACCATGTCCAGACGTCGCAGGGTTGGGCGACTTCCACTCATTACAGATGTCAGACGTCATAGGTTGGGCAGACTGGTGAAAAAGGACAGGTGGTGAACTGTGTCGGAATTAATATCTGAGGCTAATGCGTGGCAGAGTACGAGTGTGTATGAACACACAGTGCACCGAACACTGTTAACGATGGGCCTCCGCAGCTGACGACCTATGTATGCGACAATGCTAACACCACGACATTGGCACCTACAACAGAAACCAGCACGTGACCATCGGCACTGTACGGTGGCTCAGTGGCAGAGCGTTGCTTAGTCTGACGACTCCTGATACCTGTTCATCATGTTGGGGGGAGGGCGCGAATCCGCCGTTTTTCCAGGGGAATAGCTCCTTGACAATTGTACTGCGGGATGGAGACAAGCCGGCAGTGGCTCCATTCGCAAGGCACCATGACGGCCAACGAGTATCACACACTGGTAGCAGACCACGCACATCCCTTCATGACTATCGTGTTTTCTGACGGCCGGCGGAGGTTGGAGTCCTCCCTCGGGCATATGTGTGTGTTTGTCCTTAGGATAATTTAGGTTAAGTAGTGTGTAAGCTTAGGGACTAATGACCTTAGCAGTTAAGTCCCATAAGATTTCACACACATCTGAACATTTTTTTTTCTGCCAGCAGTGGAATTTTTCAAAAAGATAATGCGCCATGTCACTTGGCCAGGAGTGTGATAGAGTGGTTCGTGGAACGCAGTGCCCAGTTACAATTGATGTGTTGGTCTCCCAACCCACCAGATCCGAACCCAATTGCACACATCGAGGATGTGATTGAACAATCAGAGATCCTCCCTCCTCCTCCTCCCCCCCCCCCCCCCCACCCGTAATTTACGTGAATTGGATGACTTGTGTGTGCAGATGTGGTGCCAAGTCCCTCCAACGATCTACCAAGTCCTCATTGGTTCCATGCCACGATGCGACGCCGCTGTTATCCGTGCCAAAGGTGGGCATGCCATCTGTTAGGCAGGTAGGCATAATGCTCTGGCCGATCAGTGTACGTGTACAAACACTGCACTGGCAATAAAATGTGCAGCTATGGAAGAGCTGCAATATAATTCTCACGATAGTTGTACATCACATCCAGACTGTGTCTCTGACTGATGAGCAACTGGCCTAATCCGTTTATGTAACACACATCAAAAACACTTCGAATCATTTCCCAAAACATGGTAAGTAAGTGACATATAATACACTAGACTGATCATAACGGATAATCGTGGGTATTTTATGACAGAATACTGACACCGCGCGACCGCTACGGTCGCAGGTTCGAATCCTGCCTCGGGCATGGATGTGTGTGATGTCCTTAGGTTACTTAGGTTTAAGTAGTTCTAAGTTTTAGGGGACTGATGACCTCAGATGTTAAGTTCCATAGTGCTCAGAGCCATTTGAACCATTTGAGTACTGACTGTGTCATGACGCTGTGGAGCTGTGACACGTGTCCAGATATAATATTATCTGTTGTAGGCTTACAGAAGCACCTAACACAAACACAAATCAGAAAACATCACGAATCAACCAACTATATCACATGATTTTTTTATTTATAGTGTCAATAGATTTTGTAAATTTTTTCTAGGTATTATGACAAGGAGTGACATTCCTCGGAGTGGTAGAGCACTGCATCTCCCATGGGCTTGACAAGAACTACAATGGCACAAAGGTGTTTCAGCAGCCGAATGACTTCTGGGATTGTATTCTCTAAGAGCAGTGGAGATCCGACTGCATGACGAGCTAATAAATAAGGACAACGGTTTTCAGTTATGCAAGGCCTGGAAAAAATTTGGAAATTTGTGATAAGGTTTCATGGGACCAAGCTAGTCAACTCATCGGTCCCTAAGCCTACACACTACTTAATCTAATTTACACTAACATACACTATGCACGACGCACACATACATGCCCGAGGGAGTGCTCAAACCTCCGACGGGAGAAGCCACACGGACCGTGACAAGGCGCCTAGACAGCGCGGCAAGCAAGGCCTGGGATCCAGCCTCGAGTATGTTCACATCATATCGTCTGTCCACACTGATACCCTCCCCCGTCTGAACACCTGAAGAAGAAGACGCAGTGTCACACCACGGCGGCTGAGATCTACACACGGCCGCGACCGTGGAAGGAGTGCGGCTCCTGACCTGTGGCGGGCCACCGCGCTTCTTCCCCCACCACCCGCTGCTGCGCTTCCCCCACCACTGGCCGCGGACAACGTGATGGCTGCCGGAGGGGGGTAAATACTGCAGAGAGTCGACATCCGCCACACACCCCGCTCACGCCGCGGAGAAGTACGCATAAGCTCTTTGTCGCTGTTGCTACTCGTGATGTCGGGACGGGGAAGTGGACGCAAAGCTGGTGCCTTGGCGGAGTTGCTGCTCACGCTAGCAGGAACATCCGGCAAGAAGGAGAAGAAGTCTACACCGCAGTGCTTTCGCTGCCAAAAGCTTGGCCACGTTGCCAAGCAATGCAGCGGAGCAGTCGCGTGCTTGAAGTGTGCGCAAGCACACGACACACGCGACTGCAAGAAGCAGAAGGACGCCCCCCGTACCTGCGCCAACTGCGGCGGCGCTCACGCGGCCAATGCCCGTTCCTGCGCCTACAGAAGGAACTGGCGGGGACCGGTGAAGAAGACCCAGAAGCAAGTGACCACCACACACGAAGAGGTGGTCACTTGCACAGAAGACGACGTGACCAGGCGCCTTAACGGCGCCGTGGAGGAAGCCATGTCCGCCTTCAAATCCGCCATGGCGGAAGAGAGGGCGGCCATGCTGGCGGAGCTGGGCGAGGCTCGCCGTCAGATCGCTGAGCTGACGCGGGAGCTTCGCTCAGCCAAAGCAGCTTCCGCCACAGCAGTCGACGCCGCCAGCCAGACGACTCCCCCACGAGAGAAGAAGTTCGCGACGGTGGCCACGCAGACCGACGTGCCTGCCGAAGGGGAGGCAACACAGCCCAAGACGGACACCGAGGCATCAGCGCACGAAGACGAGTGGGAAGAAGTCCCATTCCTCCCGCTTCCGGACATGTACAGCGCAAGCGCTGTGACGCAGAAGATCGCTGCATCGCTTCGCGATGGTACGTACCCCCACCACGATAACCCTTATCCTTTCGTTCCACCTAACCATCCTAAACCACAACTCCCACATCGCCCACTCGGGTACCCAGAAGGCCTTCTTGGTCTTTCTAGGGAGGAGTTCAATCTTATTGACTCCTACCCTATCTTCACAGAGTGGCAGATGCGCTGTATCATCATCTCTCTGGTGAACGGAGAGTATGATAAAGCGGGATGCATTTTGCACAACATCCCAACCGAGGAAGGGCCCTCAACAACAGCCAAGAAGAAGAAGAAGAAAAGTCGTCACACCGACAAGTACAGGAAGTAGGTCATCGGCACTCCTTGCCAGTACAGAGAAACCTACCAATACAGACAGAAGATCCACCCAGATTCCCAGGGGAGTAAAGGCCAAACGGCCACAAACTTCCAATAGAATATCCTCACAGTGAGGAAGTCACAAAAGGAGAGCAGGCAGGATCCGCCACACATCAGGCTGCACGAACGCCTGAAGATGGCAAGAAGTCGGCTTGTCTAAGATCGCGCATTCTGGACGGTGCAACCCAGCTGAATACCCGAGAAATATACAAAAACATTGAAAAATTGTTAAATGTGCACTAAATTATTTTAAAAATTAGACAAACGCTAATCAGTTAAACAGTGGTGTAGGTGCTAATCCAAGTCATGTAGATAAAAATACATGCTGTCCACAATGTTCACAGTGCCCCGTTTATCCTCTCGAGATTTCAGCTGTACTAAATAAAAATGTGCGCTCCATGTACTCTTATGTATTCCGTCTTTGGTTGTGGAATCACACCACTTCCCATTCGATCAAATATTCCTGACTTGCAACTCCAATGTATTGGGGGAGAATATTAGAATATTTAGAATAAAATAACGTTCCTTTTCCTTCACTCTCTCTCTCTCTCTCTCTCTCTCTCTCTCTCTCTCTCTCACACACACACACACACACACACACACACACACACACGACAAAGGAGATCTAAATTACAATTGGTGAATACGGACTGTAGTCGCAGTGTTTTCGTATGACAGTCAAACGCGCGAACTGCTTTGCTACGATGTTGGTTTGCCACAATGTGTTACTGTCACTGTCAAGACAAAAGGGCTGTGAGCCTTGACTTCCTGCGATGCTCTTGGCAGGGTAGTTTCTCTGCCGAAGTTACGCGCTTCGCGGCGCCCTGGTTGGCTGGCGGCCTCTACTTACTGTTAGGACGGCCGCGGCTCGCGAGGTGAGGCGAGGGCGGCGGCAGTGACACAGGGAAGACAGCGCACGGCGAATCGCGAGTACTCAGTCGGCGCGTTTTGTACTGCGAGGACGCTCGATGTTGACATTCCGGAGCCTGGACTGCAGTGCGGAAGCAGTCACCGGTCAGCGTGCGTTCTGTTTAAGACTCGTGTCCATCTTGAATACTGAGGAGAGCGCGGGAGTTTACCCTGGCGTGCATGTTAACAGAGCACTTGTGGACTGACTTTAAATGGTGAGCTATTTTGTGGTGGAACTTCTGGATGTGATTGCTCCGTGTAACCAATTTGATTTTCGCTAGTCATTGCTTAAACCACTTGCACGTGGGTCCAGGATAGGTACCGCAAGTCCATGTACCTGCATTGTGCCTTGGTTCCGTTCCATTTATCTTGAATTACAAGTGTGGTCGATATTTGGCGGTTCCTTTTTTATTATTATTGTTAATATGTTAAGTGATCAGTTTCATGATTCAAAATTTATTCTCTGTATAAAACTTCAGCCGTTAATTTAAGTTGGAATTGCAAATTTGTATCTTATTGGCGCCCTCAAGCGATGCTTTGGTATTTAAGATTGTGTGTGGATTTGTTGGCCATTA
Organism: Schistocerca americana; assembly: GCF_021461395.2. NCBI lineage: Eukaryota > Metazoa > Arthropoda > Insecta > Orthoptera > Acrididae > Schistocerca > Schistocerca americana. The sequence continues at coordinate 1,101,343,317 of NC_060120.1, read as the reverse complement.
TCACCTTGAACTAGTTGTGTTTTATAAATTTCTCAAGTGAAATTTCACGTAATTGGATACTGTTTAATGAACTATTGCTTTAATAGTAACTGCGGTTGTCATACTACAACGGCTAACATCTCTTCCTGCATTTGGCGCTACCCAGTGCTTGGCCGTTGGTTTTAGTATTTTGGTGAACTGTGTATTATTAGTGGGTTTGTGTGTTCTAGAAGCCGTTATTGGTGTGCGCAGGCCCTCCTGCATGTTGTTTCCACTTGAGCCCTCGAGCACGGAATTCCAGACACGCGGCCGACGTGAACGCCAGACGTCGAAAATGTGCTGATTGCGGTGTCGATCTTTCAGGCTATCATAACATCATATTTCTGAATGTTTTCCGCTGTAGTTAATTCACGTACTTATGAGATATTGCTATTTTAGTATTTTTTTAAACCTAATAAGTTTGACAAATTGTTATTTTTCATATACACAAGGCCTGATAATTGACTTCATTTCACAACTAGAGAGCTCAGACCTGCAGTTATCTTAAGGCTATATTAACGTAAAGAATTTTTTTATTAATTTGAGGATGGGCCCGTAAGGCTGTTTTCTTTTAAAGTTTTTTTATTCTCATTGCTTTCATACAATTGAATGATCGGGTTAGATCACCACAATTTTCAAATGCTAATTAATCATTGTGTTGTTACCATTGTTATGTTTTAATTATCGTGGTGAAAATAAATTTTTGTCTCCTCAAATGGGATCAGCATTCTACTCCAGCAACCCAAGCGCCCTGCTTACCAATCCTATACCCTTCCAGGATGCCGTAGGAGACGATCTCAGTGTCTTAAATTAAATAGTTCATCACGATATTGTGAAGTACTCGCAACAGTATACCATACAGCTTTGGCTGCTTGTGTTACGGAGTTAAACAGAACAACGAAGCGGCAGGTCTAGAGAAACTGGACTGACCGCTACGAAGGCCGCCGTGTTGATGGGGTAGAGGTGTCCCGCCGTCATCAGCAGCGGCTTGTGGGCGCGCGCCATCACGATGGACAGCGCCCTCTGGAAGGCGGCACCGGCGCCCACCCAGTGGCTGCTGTACGCCGCCAAAGACAGCGCCTCGCCCTGGCAACAACGACAACACGGTGGAGCGCATCCTCTGACGTTTGTCTACACTGCAGCTGATGGGCCAGTCTTTGTGTTATCAGTGTCAAATGGTTTGCTATCAGAGGCTACGGCGCTGGCTTTAAAAGCTGGCGACTTTCCTTGTGGAAGCAGCTGTCTTCCTGTACCTGGTGGAAAAAATCTTGTGAAAAGTCCGGGCGAGAAACAGCACTCCGCGCAGAAGCGTTATTAATGAAAGGAGGAATGTAATCTCCTGCACTGTGTTACCAAGGCTGACTGCCATAAAGGTCCCGAGGCGGAAACAGTTCGGTGGAGCAAGAGGAGTCACAGGATCTGGCGGCAGCCATTTTGGCCACAGGTGTCAGGCCCTGCACGAAGTGGTTTCACAGTGTTTAGTGTTTGAAAGTGTGACACTCAGAGAAGTTTTTGCAGTTTTCTAGCCAACTCTTAAGATTTAATATGTCGGAGAAATATGCTCTGACCGAAGTGTTACGCACCTATGTCTTTTCTTCAGTGGCTCTCATTTCATCTCTGTGAAATATCGTTTTCTGTTTTAGGTCTAAAAACTGTAACATACGAACTTGTATTTTGTTGTGATTGCTGTCCTGTAAGTACATTGATTGTGAAGATGGCATCGTACAGGTTGGCTTGGTTTCATGTGTTGTTATAGGTTACTTACCTGCGAAGTGGTTGGAAGACTTTGCTTAAAGAATTAGTATTTGTGAACTACTTCTTGAAGAGGAGCAGCAGTACAACTTCTGGACTTTCACTTCGCTCTCATCACGTATCACACGTTGTCATAAACAAAAACTAGCTTTAGGAAAAGTTATGTCGTCACATTCATCGAAAGATGCTCTGTTCCGGGCGCCGGTCACTTATTAATAATTTTTTTGTCCATTGTGGCGACAATTTTGAGTCTTAAGAGTGAAGGGTGAGAGAGAGAGAGAGAGAGAGAGAGAGAGAGAGAGAGAGAGAGAGAGAGGGAGGGAGGGAGGGAGGGGGCCGATGGAGGGAGACGGAGAGGCAGGCGAGGACAAGGGAGGGAGTGAGGAATGGAGGGGTTGATAGCCAGGTGTTCTTCGAGACGAAGATGTGTCATTGAACAATTCATTTGAATAGCACATAACTAAGAGAGGATAACTCCTCAAAAACCGAAAATGCGAGTTTGTCGGTTTCTTAAGACACAGATGCATTAATTGGAATTAAAATGGGAGCCCGTCTTTACCTCGTTGGGTGTAGAGAACAGATTTAAATCTCCATTTGATTCTAATAGGGGATAACTCCTGAGTTGTCACGTTTCTAAAACAAACTTGCGGCAGACCTGGAATCACGCTGAACTAGTCGATGATTCCTCTTGAAAATTTACAATACTGCGATGAACAGCTCACATTTTGAAGTTTCAAATAGATGAAAAAAGAAAAAAAAAAGAAACGAAAAAAAGTCAGAAAACAAAAGAAAGGCAAGCTTGATTACTTTTGACTATGCTATGGATTTTTTAGGTACAGAACACGAAAATAGATGGAGCTATGCAGTACTGTGTTAATGAGGACCAAGGTAAGAAACGACATAATGAATTGTGCACCTTCCTACACTATCACACTGAGTATTTTGTCCGCATAATAAAACTCTACTTGTTCCTCAATGAATTTGGTGCTCAACATCACAATCATACAGTTACAATAATGTTGTTGCTATAATCAAACGATGACAGGTTTCATAAAATCTACCACTGTTTCCCCATCGGAGGGCACTCTCCTCTACTATCTGTACGCGACTTTCATGTCCAGATCAGGATATATCATTCATTGCTGGATCCAGCCACCTCGGTCGCTTTGAAGTTTATGCAGCGAAGGCAAGAGAAATAGATGAATTTTATACCATGATGGATATTAAGAGGTTTCCATCTTAGCGGAAGCAATGGGAAGAGGCACTAGAGAACAGGACGAAGTATCATTTTCACCCTATTAGCTTCTGTGCTATGACCACAGTTCAAAAAATAAATGGCAAACAGCCCTATATCGGAATGCTCTGATTCCATATCTTTACATTAATGAAAGCCCGGAGATATTTTCCCAAAAAGAACATTGGGCTTCCTCAAACAGAAGCATATAGTGGGAAAGTTCCCATTAAAAAGCAGAAAGATGATGTCGGAAGAAAGGAAGATTTGGTTTTTTTTTTGAGGTCATTAGAGACGGAGCACAAGCTCGTATGGTGTCAAGGATGGGAAATGATTCCGCCGTGCCCTTTCAAAGGAACCATCCCAACATTTGCCTGGAGCGACTTAGGGAAGTCACGGAAAAGCAAAATCTCGATGGTCGAAAACGGGTTCGAACGATCGTCCTCCCAAATGCGAATCCAGTGTCCTAACCACTGCACCACCTCGCTCAACGGATGATGCTGAGAAACAACTGATCTACCGGGTGATCAAAAAGTCAGTATAAATTTGAAAACTGAATAAATCGCGGAATAATGTAGATGGAGAGCTACAAATTGACACACATGCTTGGAATGACATGGGGTTTTCTCAGATGGCGTTTCATCTGATCAGAAAAGCAATAATTACCATAACAAAGTAAGACTAAACAAAGATGATGTTCTTTACAGAAAATGCTGAGAATGTCCACCATCATTCCTCAACAATGGCTGTAGTCGAGGAATAATGTTGTGAACAGCACTGTAAAGCATGTGCGGAGTTATGGTGAGGCATTGGCGTCGGATGTTGTCCTTCAGCGTCCCTAGAGATGTCGGTCGATCACGGTACACTTGCGACTTCAGGTAACCCCAAAGCCAATAACCGCACGGACCAAGGTCTGGGGACCTGGGAGGCCAAGAATGACGAAAGTGGCGGCTGAGCACACGATCAACGACGCGCGCAAGAGATCTTTCACACGTCTAGCAATATGGGGCGGAGCGCAATCCTGCATAAACATCTTACGTTCCAGCAGGTGTTTATCAGCCAGGTTGGTGATAATGCGATTCTGTAACATATCGGCGTACCTCTCACCCGCCACGGTAGCAGTTACAAAACCAGAGCCACGCATTTCCTCGAAGAAAAAAGGCCTGATAACGGTGGATGTTGTAAATCCAACCCACACCGTTACTTTCTCGTCGTGCAATGGAGTTTCCACGACAGTTCTAGAATTTTCGGTAGCCCAAATTCTGCAGTTGTGGGCGCTGACAGACCCTCGCAGCGTGAAATGAGCTTCGTCGGTCCACAACACGTTACTCAACCATCTTCCGCCATCTTTTGAAAGGCCCACACCGCAGATGCCTTCCGCTTCACTAAATCGCCAGGTAACAGTTCATGATGCCAATGGATTTTGTACGGATGTCATCGGAGGGTACGCCTCAGTGCCAAAACAAACAGTAGTGTATGGAATGCCGGTGCGACGTGCGACTGCACGAGCGCTGACTTCCTCGTGCATAGACGAACCCGCTACGGTCTCCATTTCTTCCTGAACTGTCTCAGCAGCATTACGCCTTGTGCTCGGTCGGCCATTACGGGTTCTATCGTCTGAACAACCCGTGGCTTCGAACTTCGAAATAATTCTCGCCACAGCTGCATTTCTCAACGGACTTTTAACCGTTCGAATCCCCTTCCTATGGCGATAGGATCGTAACGCTGAACTAGCACATTCCCCATTCTGATAATACAGCTTCACTAAAATCGCCTTTTCAGGAAACGTCAACACGATGCGACTGCTGGCGCATCTGATTCTCTCTCTCATTACAGCTCCTTTTATACACGATTGTCATGCGCAGTCACTGACGTTTTGCTGTCCAGTGCCATCTGTCGGACATTTTGTGAACTTAGTTTTTCTTTGGTTCTAATAAAACCCCATGAATTTCCAAGCATTTGTGTCAATTTTTACCTCCCTATCTACATTATTCCGTGGTTTATTAAGTTTTCAAATTTATACTGACTTTTTGATCACCCGGTATATTACATATCGACAACATCAAGACTCTGTAATAAGCTGAAGACGTACCCATTAGCAGAAGCGGATGAAGATGATTGAGAAGTGACTATAAAATCATTTTTTGTATCATGTTTTGTATTCATTTTTGTACAAACTTAATATACTCGTAGTTTTGTGAACAGGTGCCCAGTTATGATTTGTAACATTATTTCTATTTACCTCTGAACTAACTTAGGGCAGTTTTGTGAATACATAGAGTTATAAACATAATATTAAACATATTCAATGGTTTAGATTCAAGAGAATTGAGAAACAGTAAATTATTTGGTTACTATTTATACGCACTCATGTCAAGTTGATGAAAGGCAATTTTTCTGTCTTAGTCATTCATTAAACAGAAATTTTTGCTTCTCATGTAATTCAAATAAGTGTCTTAAAATATATTTGCTTCCTCATTTGTTGTTATAAGGGGATAACTCGATGTGATAAAAATCGCCATAGCAGCTATAAATATTTTTCATACTAGCAAATGATTTATTTCAAATAAATTGTTTCAAACAGCAGGAAGAAAATAATGAAACAGTTAAACAAGGCTGTGGAATGATTTTTCTTCTTCCTGAACAGTTTATTAAACTGACTGTTGTCTTTTGAAAATAAACAATATTCATTGCTGTTGAAAATGCTCTTGTGTTATTTTCAATTAGTGTTTTGTATTCGTTCAAAAATTTCTTTCATTGTACTGCTCCTTTTTCAGTGTGGGTGTTCTGCTCTGTTGTTAAGTTTTTGGCAGAGGTTACCGCAGACTCGTGCCCTCTTTGTTTTGACTACAATTACATCGAAGAGCCAGTATGGGCGTTTAGCCACGGAAACAACAGTCACAGTTTGTTAGCAAAATAGTGCAGCCCTACCTGCTGTGTGATGACGTCAGCCGTCCAGCAGTAGAAGTAAATCTCGGCGCTGTAGAAGGGCAGGATCAGGGCGTACTGCAGGGCCGTGAGCGCGTCCTTAATCTGCACACACGCATACCAAAGACACTTGCTTCATAATCAAAAATGGTTCAAATGGCTCTGAGCACTATGGGACTCAACTTCTGAGGTCATCAGTCCCCTAGAACGTAGAACTAGTTAAACCTAACTAACCTAAGGACATCACACACATCCATGCCCGAGGCAGGATTCGAACCTGCGACCGTAGCGGTCTCGCGGTTCCAGACTGCAGCGCCAGAACCGCGCGGCCACTTCGGCCGGCGCATGATAATCCTTCTAGCAGGATGAAGGACATGCTACTATCGCAACGGAGGGGTGACAAGTTTATCGGGGCACAGCAGTACAATGAGGTCACGATACAACTGGCTTTTTGTTATCTTAGTGAATGAAGTAGGTCTGTAATGCTCTGTGGATGCTTGAGGGACAGATGGGATGTGTATAGTCCACCTTTTAGTGCTTTCACCATCTCGCACTTCTTCCTTAGTATGCATGTACTGATGGTGGATGGGTTTCCTAGTTGCTGAGCTATGTGGCAAGGAGTTGGTCGCTCGGGAGTGCCAACTTCTCTGAGGTGTCAGTCGCACTCGTGTCTTCAGCACTACCTAGATGCAGAGCTCTGGGGTCAGAGTACAGAACTGCAAATTCGTGCTGTCTGTATCGTGCACCGCGTTGTAATGAGCACATTTTCATCGATCTGTAAGTGATGAAGAATGATTTACCCATTTCAGGTTATATACATACTGTCAAGAACTAAAACGGTGACAAGCAGGAAATCATCAGACCACCACAAGATTTGAATATTTTATTTCAAGGCGTCGGCATAAAAAGAGCAATTTCTTACTCCACGTAATTTACAAATTATACAATTTATCTCGCAGATTTGTACGTGAACATACAATTTATTGAACCAGAAAATTTTGCGAGCTTTCAATCTGTACTCTGCATATCCAGCACGAAATTGAGCATTTTCAACTCTGGTCCCGAACTCTATTAATGTCACTTTATCCATGTATCTGTGTTGACAAAGTAAACCACTTGTAGCACCAATACGTGTAGGTAATTGTCCTGAAAATTGGAGCCTTTGTGCTCCTTTGAACTAAATACAGGGTGTTACAAAATAATATACATATACAGTCACTGACATTTAATATCTCCTTCTTTAAAGTAGACAGCAAAGAAAATGGTATCGTAGGCATTAAACCGTAAATGCCAAGGTAATTATGCTCAAAATAACGACTTTCCACCGCAGAGCATGTTCGACAACGATTTAGAACTGAGTGAAATACTATCTGTGTTGTTTCTGATCGAATAGCATCCCCAGCTACCTCAAGTTGCTCTCTTAGATCATCGACATCTACATCAACATTATATGAAAACCCTGCAATTCACACTTAAATGCCTGGCAAAGCGATCATCAAAACACCTTTACACTATTCCTCTAACATCATACTTCCAAACAGCGCAAGGGAAAAACGAACATCTAAATCTCTCCGTACGGGCTCTGATTTCTCTTATTTTATTACGATGATCATTTCTCCCTATCTAGGTGGGCGCCAAAAAAATATTTTCGCGTTCGGAGATAGAAGACTGTGACTGAAATTTCGCGAAAATGTCTATCCGCAATGATTACAACCAACACGAACGTGTCACATCCGCGTCTGTCCCGTATTTCGTAGTAATACAACAGGGGCTGCCCTTCTCTGAACTTTTTGGATGACCTTCGTCAGTCCTTTTGTTTCATCAATTTTACGCTCTACAACTCCCTCTATAGTTGAATTCTTTTATCTTTGCGTCTCGCGCATGCCCGCCCAGACGCGGGAGATTGCTGCGTTGCCAGTTGCACACGACGCACTTGCCAATAGAAGCAGCGCCATAGTACAGCATAGTTCGCAAGATTATGTTTAGGGGGGAGCGCGCAGTTCATGAAGTAAAGCCACCAAGGCCGCATTAACCCTTTCGCTGCTACAAAGACGTGCTCCACAAAAACTACTTGGCCCAAAAATTAGATTTTTGCACATCTTATTGACTGATGCCTTCCCCCAATAAATGACTTAATTTTATTTCGATGTTCAACGCAGTTATTATGCAGCATTAAATATAGTAAACCATTGCAAGAAATTTTGAAGAGTTTGCAGAGGTAAAAGTCCACAGAGTATACTTTCCGTATGGTCGACTTTCGTTGCCACGATGTTGAGAATGAAATGTGGACAAGATACCTAAATTTCATATAAAATTTACTGTATAACAATATCTCACTTATGTACCACATAGGTGTCGTATGTAATATTGAGAAATATTTCCGTCTTTCGCGACTGTAGCAAAAGTTTTATTTACACTGAGCACGTTTGGCTTTATTTTAAAGCACTTCAATCAATCAAAAGGAAGTAGACAAAATACATCAAACAAAACTGTGGACTTACAAAAACATTAGGACTTGAATATACCGTCTATCATTGAAGTGCTCTGAGCTATGTCAAATATAATTTTTGTGTGTGGCACACACAAACATCATTTATTTGCTAAAACACTGATCAGCCAACACAAACGTTGAATATTGTGTTACCGCAGCACAAAACTACGAAAGGTGACTTTGCAATGGAAGAGACAAAAAACTGTACACTGAAGATGCTTCAAAAGAGAGAAACTTGTCTGGTCTAAATAAGTCGCTTATTACAGTTGCAGAAGAGGAATATATTTCAGTACCATTGGTAAAACTGCGACTGTGGAACAAAAACAAGAAAGAGAACATGAGTACCATTGTGTATGTGCCATACCTTTCATTGAATGAAGTGCTTTAAAAAAGGCCAAACGCGTCCGGTGTAAATAAAACTTTTATTACAGTCGCGAAAGACGGAATATTTTTCAATATTGCGTACGACACCTATGTGGTACTTAAATTAAATGAGATATTGTTATACAGTAAATTGTATATGAAATTTAGATATTTTGTCCACATTTCATTCTCAACATTGTGGCAACTAAAATCAACCATACGGAAAGTATACGCTATGGACTTCTACCTCTGCAAACTCTTAAAAATTTCGTGCAATGGTTTGCTACATTTAATGCTGCATAATAACTGCGTTGAACATCGAAACAAAATTAAGTCATTTATGGGGGAAGGTATCTGTTGTGTCTAGACAAGACAGCCTAGACACAATGAGAGGAAGCCGAAAGGCACGCGCTAAGCTAAAGCAGGATGGCGTGAGGTCTGAAACAGGATACATAATGAATGCTATAAAGAAAAGTACGTAGCTGCTGGAATACTTAACTTTAATCCATCCTTGTGGTACATCTGGAGATTGTGGCGATACAAGTGAGACTCTTTAGATACATGCAATGTTACTAATGGCGCCTTGCTAGGTCGTAGCCATTGACTTAGCTGAAGGCTATTCTAACTATTGGCTCGGCTAATGAGCAATGCTTCGTCCATGTAGTCGTTAGCAAAGTCGTCCGTACAACTGGGGCGAGTGCTAGTCCGTATCTCGAGACCTGCCTTGTGGTGGCGCTCGGTCTGCGATCACACAGTGGCGACACGCGGGTCCGACATGTACTAATGGACCGCGGCCGATTTAAAGCTACCACCTAGCAAGTGTGGTGTCTGGCGGTGACACCACAGTATCAGTCAAGAAGACGTGTAAAAATCAAACTTTTGGGCCAAATACTTTTTGTGAAATCGCATGATAAGTGTGTCAAAGCAGCGAGAACACCATGTTTCTGCACCGGCGAGCAGTGCAGTGATGACAAAATCGCGCACAGCGCGGAATGCGGGGAGCACGTGTCTGCAGCAGGGAAAGGGTTAATGAAGAGACAAAGCACTAGAAGTTTCAAAAAATTGCATTCGAACGAATATAATTCGTGAAGTAAGGCACTTCGATATTGTTTTTAAATAATGAAAATGTTAAGCACCACACAAGGTTTGAACTCATAACCTTTCATGTATAAGCCCAACACCTTAACCGTTACGCTAACGCAGCTCATCTGATTATAGTCCGCCATGAGGACTGTAACACGTCACGCAAAATACTGACAAACACTGTTGATATGACTATGAATTACTCACGCTTCGTCGAAGTACGATAGGAAATAAACAATTACCGTTGTTCTTTATTGCGAAAAAACGGTTCGTGAGATTGATAGAAACACCTTTCCTTGCTATCGCCTGAATTAAGAGTCTTATTGCTTGTTTGGTTTAATTAATTAATAGAATATAAAGCAATTGGTATAAAGAATGCTTTTTCCAAACTTTCTATAAAAGAAAGTCTGCTATCAAGACATTGCTTTTGTTCTATTACTTTATTTATGACTGAACGTTTCTAAAACTGAAGACACTCGTTCATGCTCTGCACAGCAGTCGAGATATGGCAACGTCGTTCTCTATTCATTGGCTGACTGTGCTTTGTGACGTCAGATGCGCAGAACGAACCTAAACTCGGCCGCCAACATAAATGACGTGCACTTTAGTACCATCGGTTTTCCCACTGTCCAAGTTTCACTACCATACAATTCTGGGATCCAAAAGTAAATTCTCAGAAATTTCTTCCTCAGATTAAGACGTATGTTTGATGCTAGTAGACTTCTCTTGCCCAGGAATGCCCTTTTCACCAATACTAGACTGTTTTGATGTCCTCCTTGCTCCGTCCGCCATGGGGTATTTTTCTGCCTTGGTAGCAGAATTTCTTAACTTGATCTACTTCGTGATCACCACTTATGATGTTAAGTTTCTCACTGTTTTCATTTCTACTACTTCCTTACTCTCAGTTCATATTCTGTACTCAATGCAGTGTTCATTCCATTCAGCAGATTCTATAATTCTTCTTCACTTTACTTAGGATAGCAATGTCGACAACAACTCCTCATTGATATCCTTTCACCCTGAATTTTAATTCCACTCTTGAATCTTTCTTTTATTTCCTTCATTGCTTCTCCGGTGTATAGTTTGGACAGTAGGGGCGAAAGACTACATCCCTGTCTTACACCCTTCTTAATTCGCGCTTCGTTCTTGGTCTTCTATACCCCGCAGCAGTACTCCAGAAGAGAACAGACAAGTGCAGTGTTGGCAGTTTCTTTAGCAGACCTGTCGCATCTTCTGCAAATAAAACGCAGTCCTTCGTTCACCTCAGCACAATAGCGACTATGTGCTCGTTTCAGATTAACCTGTTCGTTGTTACAATCCCTATATAATTAAGCTGCACTAGCAGGCTTTAGAATTGTTTGATTTACAGCGTAACCAAAATTTAGTGGATTCCTGGTAGTGCTCAAGTTGATGACCTCACACTTTCCATGAATTAGGATCAATTTCCACTTTTCAATCATACGGATATTTTGTCTAAATTGTACTGCAATTGGTTTTGATATTCTGATGACTTTGTTAGACAGTAAACTACAGCATCATCCGCAGACAATCTAGAAGGCCTGCTCAGATGTCTTGTAAATCGTTTATATTGATTAAGAACAGTAGGTGGAACCCAGAGTATCACTTCTGTTTTACCCGTTGACTTTCGGGGCTTTCTGACAGCTAATCACGAATCCTGTAGCAGAATGAGACGATACTCCGTAGGCACTCACCCTTATAAGGGACCGCTTGTGAGGAACAGTGCCGAAAGCTTTTCGGAAATCTAGAAATATTGAACCAATCTGAGATCTCCTGTCGATATCAGTCAGTTATTCGTGTGAATAAGGAACCAGCTGTGTTCCACAAGAACAATATTTTCTGAATTCGTGCTATGTATCAATGGGTCATTGTCTTCGAAGTAGTTCATAATGTTCGAACACCCTACTGCATATCGAAGTCAGTGATATGGGTCTTCAGTTCAGCGGATAACTCTTATTCCCTTTCTTGAGTACTGTAGTATCCCGTGCAACTTTCCAGTATGTAATGTAGGCATGTTTCTTTTGTTGGGCGAGCGGTTGTATGTAACAGTTAAGCATGGAGCTATTGTATCAGGATATTCTGAGAGCAGCGTAAGTAGTGTACAATAATAAGCGGAAGATTTGCCATTATTAAGTGATTTAAGTTGCATCGCTACACCGAATACATCTACTACTATGTTGCTCATGTTCGCACATTCGAATTCTGGAATAATTACTTCGCCCCTTTGGTGAAGGACCTTCAGAAAACCGTGCTTAGTTCTCCACTTCAGCTGCGCAGTCATCGCTACCAACACCATTGCTATCGGACAGTGAAAGAAATGCTTGTGTTTTGCTACTGGTCTACTTTACATAGCCGCACAGCCTCTTTGGATTTGGAGAGTTTCGGTGTGGAAACTATTAAAAGCATTTCGCACTGAATTTCGCGCTAATTTTCTAGCTTCAGTAACACATCGCCAATCCTGCAGATTTTATGTTCTTTCCAAGTTGGTAAGTTTTTTGGTTGTTTCAGTGTTCCGTGCTGTTTTGTGTACCGTGGGAAATCAGTTCCGTCTCTCACACGTTTTTTCGATATAAATCTGTCAATAAGCCATCGGCACTACATCTTTGAAGTAAAGCTACATCTGGGTTACGCTTACATATCTTGGGAGGAGTGGAGAATGTCTCTTAGGAAGAACTCAAGCGAATTTTTATCCGATTTTTTAAATAAATCTAAAATGCGTTTGGTTTTGGTGGCTGTAGATATTACGGTATTCAGTCTCCCTACAACGACCTTGTTGTCGCTAACCCCTGTATGCTCCCTATTTGCTCAGGATTGTTTATAGTAAAGAGTTCATGCATGTTCTTAGCCCCTGAACTAAAACTTTCAGAGACAGCATTTAGTACAGTTTACGACCCTGTTTTATGCTTACTGCAATTAACAGTCTGGATACGACCGGTATAGAGGCGTATAAATATCTATGTATTGTAAGTAGGCTGTTTATGTTTTCTCTATGTAAGTAGGCTGTTTAGGTTTTTTTATTGGTAACGCCACCTCTGTGTGAAAATCACTGGCTGTGCTGTGTGCAGTCTGTGGCTGCTTTGCATTGTTGTAATACTCGCCATTGTAGTGTTAGGCAGCTGGCTGTGAACAGCGCGTAGCGTTGCGCAGTTGGAGGTGAGCCGCCAGCAGTGGTGGATGTGGGGAGAGAGATGGCGGAGTTTTGTAATTTGTCATGAACTGATATATATATTATGGCTTGTGATGATATTAAGGTAAATACATTGTTTGTTCTCTATTAATATCTTTCATTTGCTAACTATCCCTATCAGTAGTTAGTGCCTTCCATAGTTTGAATCTTTTATTTAGCTGGCAGTAGTGGCGCTGGCTGTATTGCAGTAGCTTGAGCAGCGAAGATTTTTGTGAGGTAAGTGATTTGTGAAAGGTATAGTTTAATGTTAGTCAGGGCCATTCTTTTGTAGGGAATTTTGAAAGTCAGATTGCGTTGCGCTAACAAAATATTGTGTGTCAGTTTAAGCACAGTCCTGTATAAATTGTTCAAAGGGGACGTTTCATATGGCGACCCTTAGCCTAGGATACCTCACTGGAATCTTCTGATTTTTGTTGTAGTTTGTGTAATTAGTGTAGATTTTGTTTATTGGTAGCGCGTAATCATAGAGAGAATTTCCTTTGTAGTTGTAGTTTTTCATTGTTGTACAGTAAAACAGTTGTGGCATGCATGTAGATTTGCACCAAGTATTTCGCAGCTGCGCTTGCAATTAACTAGATATTATTTTCAGTGCTATGTTAATGTGTTCTCTTATTTTTGATCTTCAAATTGTGTTTTTCTGTGTTGTCGTGTGAAATACTGTGACAATAATGGCGTGTGAAAAACGTAATACTAGGCTCCAAAGTAAACTGAGAAATGACAGTGAAAATGAAAGCAGTGTGTTAGCGCCACCGAGTAATGAATTAACTGATGTTCAAAGTAGTAATTTGGTAACTGTTCATAGGGAAATGGAGCAGGCGGCAAACAATGGCGTGGACAGTGAAACAATTAGTGAAGAGGGACGCATTATCGATCGATCGGTCGGCAACAGCTCGCCTCAGGAATCCGAAATGACAGGACACAATTTCGCAAATACTGTAGATTCAGGTTTTGGGTCATCACCGTTTTCTCAAATAAGTCAAGACACATTTTCTGCTTGTCAAAATGTGAATGTTGTCGGTGCAAATGCACTGCCGAAAAGCGTAGAGAAACAGATTCCAGACACTAATACATTATTATTGCAATTAATGCAACAAATGGAACAAAATCAGAGACAAACACAGCAACAGTTAGACACAGTGGAACAAAATCTCAAAAAGTTAGACACAGTGGAACAAAATCTTAAAAAGTTAGACTCATTGGAACAAACACTTGAACAAACACGTGAAGATTTAACTACTGAGTTACATAACATTGAATCGAAATGTCAAAAAGTCTGTAATGACGTAAAAACACAAATTTGTGAGCATTTTCAACCTATTTTTTCGCGGCATGAAAATGCATTACAGAATCACGAAGCAGCCATAAAAGAACTGCAAATTATTGTTCATCAAAATCATGAGACCTTGCAAGCTAAATTTGACTCAGTTGCATCTACCGATTCGGTTACGCAACTTGCAAAAACTCAGGAAAACTTTAAGGACACAGTAGATACTCTGAAACTTGGTTCAGAAAAACACACTGAAGAAATAAGTACACTATCGGAGAAAGTAGCCGAACTTTCGGATCAGGTCACTAACTTATCTACAAAGGTAGATGATGATCTGAATGACACAAGACCCGTAGCCTTCACTGACACAGAAGAGTATGAACAAATAAGAAAATTCAAACAAAATCAGAATCAAATTAATACACAACACCAAAGAGAAATCCGGGAAGTACAAGATCAGCTGACACAGGTAATACAAGAATTACGTATTTCAGAGGACACTCGCGCTCCAACACGGGAAGAGGGACTTAGAAATACGGAAAAGACGCAAAATAATAACACAGGGCATTTCGTAAGTTATGAAAGAAACTGGCAATGTGCACCGAATTTCGATATGGAACCGCCGACACGACGTAACAATGACCGATATGCTACTCGCCGACATGATGATTTTGACTATAAGCTGTTCATTACTACACGTAAATTCAAAACATTTAAGAATTCTGGCAACGACATTCATCCACAAGCATGGCTCCATCAATTCTCTCATTGTTTTCCTCCCAACTGGTCGTTGGAACACAGATTAGAATTTATGTGTGGCTACTTGGAGAATGAACCAGCTGTAAGAATGCGATCGGTAATTCACGATTGCCACAGTGAAGGAGAGTTTTACCATGCCTTCCTCTCAGCATATTGGTCTCAAGCCACACAAGACCGTGTAAAACATAGCATCATAATGATGAAACGTTTCGAACAATCTGAATTTTCCAGTCTTATGAAATATTTTGAAGACATGTTGCATAAGAATCAGTATCTTTCAAACCCATACAGCCCCTCAGAACTCATCCGCATTTGCTTAATCAAACTGCCTGAACATTTACGACATATTATTTTGGCAGGACGTTGCAAAGACGACATTGAAGCATTTCAGGGACTGTTACAAGAATTAGAAATTGACACTGACAATCGCGGAACGCGAAACCAGGAACACAACAATTACAGGTCACATCCGTCGCAATTCCGCGATGAAAGAAGTAATAACTTGACACGACAAGGCTATTCTCACAACACAAATCGTGACCAAAACAGACACCACCCGTATGACAACCGTTGGCAGAGTAGTAATAACTACAGGGAAAGATCACCTCTCCGTGGTAATGACTATCACAGAGACAATAAGAGAAACAGACAATATGGGAACCAAAATAAATACTATCAAGGGAGACAGAATAACTTTAGACGCAACGGACCAGCGCGCAGTTACGATTCAGGGAGAAATTCTCCACCATGTGACCGACAAACAAGAAACTATGTAAACTACCGACATAACGACAGACCTGAATTCCATCAGAACTGGCGAGCTTTAAACAGAGCTGGGCCCTCTCGAGGAGGTGAATTTGTGGAAGTTAGGCCTCCTAATCCCAGTAACGACGCGCGGCAACAAAGAGACAGACAATGACTCACACCGCAGGCAGCCGCGTGCGCCGGCTGGCTCAGAGAAAAATAACATTGACGCTAACCTTGAGCAAGATTCCAGTATTCTTTACGGACGAATACCGCATGATAATTGCATTCAAGTTGAAATTCTACGTACAAGGAAGAGTAAAGGTTTACACCATATTTCACATGTAAAACCGTTTATTGAAAGATAATCTGCTTTTTAACTTTGTCTTTGCTATAAAACTTTTCACTTTACATTACTAGTATGCTTTAGAAACTGTTACCATGCAACAATGTTTGAAGTTCAATATCCAGCCAAGAACCAAGAGAAATTATTTAAACAGAAATTACGAATGCATTGTTATTGCGAACAGACGACACAGTGTAATTGTGTGTGTACATTCTTGCTTGTTAGTTGTATGATTAGAACATTTACCAGTACTGCTAATGAGATTTTAATGCAACATTTTGGTTTACTTGAAAATACATTCCGGATTTAAAGTACTTTCTGAGAGATACCAGATGACACAGAGGTTAGTGTATGTGACAGCTACACGATTTTTATCACGACGCTACTAATGAGTGACAATTTACAATGTTGCTTTTGCGGTGTATCTGTTTTATATCTGCACAGTTTTCTGTTTTATTCTGGAAAGTAAAACATGTTTTAGTAGTAACTTTTGTGGTATAGCTACAATGAGATTGCCTTTTCCGTAGCACAACAATACGTTACAGCACAGTACTTTCCTCATCACGGCAATAAGCGTAATAACTAAGACATTTATACGCAAAGCATTTCACTTTTGTGTATTATGAGGTAAGTACATTGACTTCTGCAGAACTTAACTTTCGGAGGACGATAATTACGACACTTCCACAGAATTATCTTACAACAAGACGCACATTTAGCGCTACAGGACACGCATTTGAGTGATTAATTTTGTACTTAAAATATTTATTTTTAAAGATATTTGAAGTACAATGATACAAAGGTTTTCAGTGATACATTTCATTTCATTGCTGTAATCTGTAACACCTGAGGGTATAATTGCATAAATCCTCAGGGGGGTACACGCTTACTTTGTGTACCATGTGTGTGGCAACCACAAGGAACCCTAGCTGATATGGTATTTGCTTATACAACTTTACACATCGGTACCATATTTCTCTAACACAGAATTACACAGCTATCTGATTATTTGACAGAGAAACAAACATTCTTTTTACTACATCAGTGACACATGTTTACGCAATACACAGTTGGGTAACTTCACACTTATGAAACTGTATTTTGTCTGTACTTTGAGAAACGCTCATATTTTTCGGAATCATTGTGATACTATGAGAGCTTTGAATGACGTATTTCGTAAGGGAGCATGATTTTAAAGTACGTTTGAGGTAGATGACACTATTGAAATGAGCAGAGAATTTTTTTAGGCTCAGAAATTATTGGAGGAAGTTACGACGATTTTGAGATTTGACTGAGGTGTTATGATGTTATTATTACGACGACGATGTGTATTATGTTGTTGAGGAATGTTTATTATGCTACGTATTTCTCACGATGAAATATTGAAGAAGTGTCGACGAATATGTATATGTATAATGAGGTAAGGAATAATGAGTAGTGTTTAGGGACTCTGATTTATGAAAAGGATGTTGGAAACCAAGAAACGTACTTTAAGAGTTATGAAATGTGTGACTGTATCACAATGCTGACGAATATTTTTTTTTTGGACACTTATATTTATAGGATTTTGTTTCTACAGATTTGCAACGCTAATTCTTGACCTGTGAAATATTTTTAAATGAGACTGCAACGGTAGCAGAATCTCCTGTCGTAAATACTTCCGTACGAAAGTTAAGTGACCACCTGCACGTAATGCGTCGCGGGCACCCAGCTGTGTCAGACGCCTGGAGAAAAAGCCATTATTGCGAGCCCTTTTCAGCGGCACAGGTAGAAAAAAAAAGGGGACGTGGGACGTGTCAAACACCTGGAGAACAAGCCATTAGGGTGTGCCTTTCATCGCTAATGCGACACTCTCGTTACTTGAAAACATATGATTACTCGCACTTTGTGCTAATTACTGAAATGCTTATGAATTGATGGGAAATATTCGTACATCTGCACACCTGATTATGACAAGCGTCTTTCTATGAGAGTTGAGAGAATTTCTACTAACTTATGAAATGTCACATGACTACTGAATGATATTTTTATGCTTTGCTTTTCATAGTTGCTTATTTCATTTGATATCTGGTTTCCAGCTGTGTTGCAGCATTGCTTTTATAAAATGAAATGCATTTGCTAATGTGAACACTTTCTGTCAACAGATCTATTAAATAATTATTTTATGATCCACATTCTTTAAAAAAGGAGCACTTGGAATGGAGAGAACAATAAGAAGGGACTAATACCAGTAACTGCATCTATAATTTTCTTTTCAAGTACTTGGTAATTTCTTTTGTAGAATAAATTGTGATGCATCACTCTAATGTTAAGATGTGACATAGGTATTAGACATGGCCATTTTAGTGTAATATTTTTTCTGCTTGCGCTATGTCATGTTTAGGTATAAGTTGCTGCTGTTTGCCAGGCATAGTGTTATTGAATTTGACTTTTGCTCATTTATGCTGCTAGCTTTGCCAATCTGTATTTTTTGTCATTGCTGCTTGTGTTAATTTGTTATGTGATGCTGCATTGCCTCGTTCCTTAGTTTAGCATCTGAGCTCAGTAGATTTAAGTTAGCTTAAGAGGGGGTAGACTATATAAGAAACTGACTATGGAGAATAGGTAAAGAAATGCATTGAGAAAACAGGTTTAGGTAGGATTTTCTTGGAAATAAATGTTGAGGTAAGAAATGTATGAACATATAAATACAGAAAGCATGCTTAGATAGAATTTTTTGGGTGGAAACAAAGGATGAAATAAGAGGAAAGATATATGAAGTTTTGGGTTGGACTGCAGTACCACATGTTACACTGAAAATGAACCCTGTCCTTTCCCTTTTGTGTTATCCCACTATATGTTTGTGTACCCTTGTGTATTTGTTTTCTTCCTGTCTCTGTGTACAGTTTCATAGAATTTTTTTCTCTTTTAATATTAAGCTACATTCACTATGATGAGGAATACTGTTATCCTCGAATATAATTGGCATTAATAATATGTTATTTACTTTGTAAAGATGTTAGATATTGTTAATTCCGTTCTGTTTAATGCTCATGTGTGAAGTTGATGTTTCGAAAGTTATTGTGATCCTTTATGTATGTACTCATGTCATAATTCCACTGATGTATATGTTTATTTCTATTCTTTTGTAAAGCCTGTACTACAAATGTTATCCGTATTATTATGTTCTTTAATGATGTATTTTGTACCTTTGTAATTGTATTTTCATGTTGTAAATTTATAAAATTGTAATTGACACCAGATCATCTTATTATTAACTTGTAAGTTACATTTCACTGCACACGTTTCTGTTGGTCATAGTATATGGACAATATGTGAGAAGTTGGGACTGTTAGTGTTTGCACGTGTGTTGGTAATTCAGCAAGGGACTGGATAACAGCATTGCTGGTTCTAAGGACAATTAAAAGAAAAACTTTCTGAGTGCACAAGTGGTGGTTTATGAACTTGCTATATTCTCTGCAAGAATCTTCGATGGTGATTGTGCACCTGCACAGTCGCAACGGATGGCTGCTGGCCGTCTCTACCAGGACTACAGTGGGTCTGCACCTCTGGTGGGCCACCAATACCATTATCTCTACAAGGACTACAGTGGGTCTGCATCTATGATGACCTACCAACGCCATTATTTCTACAAGGACTGCAGTGGGTCTGCACCTCTGGTGGCCCACCAATACCACAATCTCTACCAGGACTCCAGTGGGTCTGCTCTGTGATGACCTACCTACCAATATTCTTCCAAACTTCGAATGACTCTGCTGTGGGTTTGCTCTGTTGTGGCCCATTACCTGTCTGCATGTCGAGAGTCAGCACTGTCTTTCCGTTGGAAGGTCAACACTACTTCTTCAAGACTGCATGGAAATCCACTACTTCTATGTGCATTTTCTTTTACTGCTTGGACTTTGAGAAAAACTCTGCATTTTTACTGTGATGAACAATGTGGACTGTCTTTATGGACTGTGAGAAATTTTGATCTTTTGACCAACATAATATTAATAAGTGTGTGCATTTTATATCTTTGTTACTGTAATTGTGAAAAATTTTTGTCAAATCTGTATTGGCCAGTGCCCAACACCATTTGTAAAAATTTTTGTGGGGAGCATGGGGGCTATGTAAGTAGGCTGTTTATGTTTTCTCTATGTAAGTAGGCTGTTTAGGTTTTTTTATTGGTAACGCCACCTCTGTGTGAAAATCACTGGCTGTGCTGTGTGCAGTCTGTGGCTGCTTTGCATTGTTGTAATACTCGCCATTGTAGTGTTAGGCAGCTGGCTGTGAACAGCGCGTAGCGTTGCGCAGTTGGAGGTGAGCCGCCAGCAGTGGTGGATGTGGGGAGAGAGATGGCGGAGTTTTGTAATTTGTCATGAACTGATATATATATTATGGCTTGTGATGATATTAAGGTAAATACATTGTTTGTTCTCTATTAATATCTTTCATTTGCTAACTATCCCTATCAGTAGTTAGTGCCTTCCATAGTTTGAATCTTTTATTTAGCTGGCAGTAGTGGCGCTGGCTGTATTGCAGTAGCTTGAGCAGCGAAGATTTTTGTGAGGTAAGTGATTTGTGAAAGGTATAGTTTAATGTTAGTCAGGGCCATTCTTTTGTAGGGAATTTTGAAAGTCAGATTGCGTTGCGCTAACAAAATATTGTGTGTCAGTTTAAGCACAGTCCTGTATAAATTGTTCAAAGGGGACGTTTCAGTATTTACTAAGTACCTACAACATATGTGCAACTGGCACCTTCCACATTGACTTGAATATGACAGACGAAAACCTAAGCAGCTAACTGGCAGGGTGTATATGTTAATACGTTAATTTTCCCGAATGTTTCCATTCATCCACTCATTTGGCCAGATGGAAGGGAACCAATATGTTTATAATATCACTGTGATACGTGAGATTAGCTACTAACTGTGTTGTTGTCTACCTGAAGTGACAAAATATTTTTCATCGAGGTCGGATTTATGTAAAACGTTTAGGTAGATAAATTGTGTCTCAATCTTGGAGTGTGTGTGGTAGAATGAAAACAATAATCTTTTTTGAACTTGGCGAAGGTACACACGACCTATGGTCTGGCATCATCATAAAGAGTATTGGAGAGAGAAATCGTATTCGTCAAACACTCATGAGCTTTGTTTAAAGGAAAGATCAACTTAATTTCACAACAGACCTCAGTCAGCGTTCTGAACAACTAGTTTCTGAAGTTGCAGTCAAACTCTGACAGACAGTATGATTGGAATCTCCTATCGTCTGATCACCACCAATCATGCTTTAACACCAGATAAATTTCATGTACATATAGACTGTGGACCGACAAGTGCGGAAGTAGATTGATAAGGTGACCAGACTGACCACACGGTTCTACCTGTAGAGAAATCAGTTTAGACAAATCAGTAGTCAAAGATTTCAGCATCGTCTTCATCACTGACATCGGTGAAGTTCAGATTGCTTCTTCATGGGACGCTTACTGCGCTGACGAGATCTAGGACTGGAGAGGTAAACATGTCTACCCAGAACCTGTCCCACAAAGAAGGGATGTTAGGTTTGCAGAAAGTGACAGGGGCAATATGACTGCGTGCTAGTCTCTACGTACAGTATTTCCACTCTCGCTTATGGTATGGAGCCATTTGTTCCCATCAAGAGAAACAGCTGTGCACAGCTGCCCCGTAAAGCGCAGTCGCAACATGGGGGCATCCAAAATAGTCGTATGAGGCCCTCCTAGGTGCTCGATGTTATGCACTCGTAAAATTCCCAAACACGAACCAGATCATGGATGGTCGGGGGAGGGGGATGGGGGGAGGATGGGAGAGGGAGATGGCAGATCACTCCACGCTATTTCACTTAGGGGATGCGCAGCAATATTCAGAGGAACCCACAGCTTCAGCCACGAACCTACAGCAGAGACGCAGAGACACAGGAAGAACCATGGTCGGCGAATACTTACCGAATACCAGTTTGTTGGAAAAGTTGGAGTCAGAGAGGCTACGAAACCTTCTCTTGAAGCCCTGTGGTTCCTGCACTATTATACCTAAGTTTGGAACGTGCGAGATGATTAATTGCGATCCACTAATATCCACTCAAATGATAGGACAGACCTAGGAACAATAGGTACTATAGTCGTACACTGCTGTAGCTGTGTCGAGGATGACACGGCGGCCGGTCGGTACCGTTGGGCTTTCCAACACGTATTCGGGCGGAATTTACTTTAGTTTAATACTAAGATCTTTGTCAATGGAGTAAACATGAAAAGTTTGGTGCTCCTTAATTAAAGCCAAAAGTCCAGCTTTCCTTAACTCTAGCTCATTATGCCTGTGCGTACTGGGCAGCCAAGAATATTTCAGTTTTTAACGAACTACAGCAAGGTGGTTTACTCTTTTGCGTGTTCTCATATACTTTATCGGCAATGGTTGTGCTTCTACAGGTTAATCCCAAAATAATCTAGGTGTCCACATATTTTTTAAAAAAAGTTTTCCGGTCTATCTCTGAATGATACTTTGAAGTTTGCTTTTGCAGTCATATACGGGAAGTGAGCCTGAAACGACATTCATACATAACAATCATATGTTAACTGGAACTTTTACCCACTAATGCCCCTCACATACTGTTACTTTGCGAACATTTGTTTACAGTGTAATGTATACGAATCATCTCACTGCCCCGCTGATGCTTTATTTTTTTCGTCAAACTCTAATGTAATGTCGTACACCCTTTTGTGACTATGTTCTCTCATTTGCAGATGATGATTCGTTTATTCTTGTACCTTTGAATAACATACCCCATAGGTATATCAACATCCAATTTTTTCTAACTTTGAAGTCCAGTTCTGTGCGCCAACAGCTGCGAAGTTTTTTCATAGAAGCTGTTTCTTTGTCTTGTTCTCAAAATTGCAGAAATTGGTATCGAGTACCACATTTGCTCATATTGTGAACGAATATGTTATTGTGGTCACTCTGCCTCTTGTTCTCTGCGGTAGATAACTCGTCATCGTACCCTCCCTTGCACACCTGTCAGTTTCTCAACTACAACATAATATTTCCGTCTTCCACCGTATTCTGTACCTGCGCTATCCGTATTTTCTCCTCGTGATTACAAACAAATTTAATGACTGCGAAGATGTTTTCTGGTAGCACTTCCTATGCTCAAACTACGAGGTAATGATGCACACTACTCTCAGCTCGAACGTGGCTATATGTATATCTGGTCACGTGAGTTAGGCAGTTCCCACTATGATCGGTCTTCCTGTAAGTTTTGTCTAGCAAACAAAAATTATTTTGAAAACTGCATTCATGTTTGTTTGAAATAAGAAAGGTACTTACTTAAGGAGTAGGCCTGCTCACCTGTATCTGCTGGTAGAGAGTCATGCAGAGGCCGACCATGGTGGTTGAGAGCTGCACCAGCACCATGGTGCTCATAGCGGCCTC
Source organism: Schistocerca americana (assembly GCF_021461395.2). Classification (NCBI taxonomy): domain Eukaryota; kingdom Metazoa; phylum Arthropoda; class Insecta; order Orthoptera; family Acrididae; genus Schistocerca; species Schistocerca americana. Next base: position 1,101,319,713 of record NC_060120.1, on the reverse strand, counting down.
CAGGTCTTGCAGGAACCTGCAGCACATACCAGACCATGAGACTCACTTCTGAGGAGGAGAGTAACAGTGCGGGTTCTACCGAACACTTAAACTTCATTAAAATGCAGTGCAGGTTCTACCTGAGATTTCAAAGTCACTGATATATAGCGTGGGTACAAGTGCAGATTCAAGGTCATCACCGGTAACAAAGAGCAATTGGGGGCCTTTTCTCCTCAAGGTCATCCGTGTTCGCCTGAGGAATTCCCACACCTCATGGAACTGCATCATGTAACTCGTGTGCCGTCCCTGCCACCACTGCTGCTGCCTATTGGCCATTGCAAATGACGGCTAATGAACGGCAATGGAAATACGAGGTCATCACCTCTCCCAATATGTGATGAGGTCACTGAAGCACTGTGCCGGCTCTGCACCAGATAATAAGGTCCCACTTCTCTGGGCCAATATGAATCATGGTTCCCCCTCCCTCCACATTTCTTTTATTATTACAATTGCATCGTTTTCGTCTTTCGACATTTGCTGTTAAAGGATCATCATGAAATCCAAGTAGTAGAGATTGCCTTCTGGTCATATTAATAAGAAGTATAGGTAATTGTCCATCCTTTAATGTTAATATTGTTATTAATATCTTATTTATTAAACTTGTGTATTTTCGTTTTTCCAAGAGGGCAATGAATGCGTGCTGTGGACTAGCGGAAATGTTGGACCAGGACACAGAGGTGTTGACTTCTTCCAAATCTATTAGATCTGCGGTTCAATTAAGTACCGTCACAGCCACAACAGCTGAAGCAGTAGAAACCAGAACTATTGCAATCCACCAAGATCTGGTTAAGGTGTTCTTGTTCGCCATACTGTATAACGTGGAGTGTTCTTGTGTCAATCCTTTTATTGAGAGTAATTAATTAAGGTTCATGCACAAAAATGTGAGGTTAAACTGCGTGTAGTGCTACAACGATGAAAATTAATACTACGACGATATCAAACCTTATTTTCATGATTTAAAGAAGTATTCATGATATTAAAAATGTAATTATAATTTTATTATTTTCATTTTTGTGCTCAGTGTATCAAAGACTTTCTAGTGCACGGAATAAATTAGCATTGTTTGTACTACGAAACTATATATGATTGTTAAGGGTTAAGCATGTAATAATTCGATGTAAGACATTTTGTTGAGTCTGAATTTTGTTCTCGTACTGGTCGGTAGAGAAGGAAAAGTTCCTTAATCGATGTGAAGGTATAAAGGATGTAAAAAGGAGAGAAAAAGAAGGTAAATACAATTCATTCAAAACAAATATCTCGAAGGTGTAACGCGTTGTGATTTCCTATAACTAAATATTGCAAGATCTAATCTGAGGCTGTCCTGAATAACAGCGAAGAACATTTATGTTGTCATATATTTTCTTCGTTTGACCACGGTTGTGATTCGCATGTTTCTTTTTGATACGCGACGTGTTATGAATATTTTCATTATACGCGCAAAAGTGCACACAGATTTAATCGAACCTGCGTCTTTCGGAAACGATAACTTTTAATCAGTACAATTACGCAAATACTGTCTAAATCGCAACCGTGATCGCAAAAATGTTTCCTGGACCAAATAATTCTTATAAAATGTGTATTCTCCAAAGCAAGCAGCATTGCACTATCGCTGACTCGCAACAATCGAAAGAGAAAAAACGGTGCTTAAATAAAATTGCCACCTTTTAATAATGATTATTATCCCATTAAATAAATAAATAGCAATTCAGTGGCTATCCAATCAATAAACAAAGGGGGCAATTCAGTGGCAACCTATTGACAGGACCAGCTTATGTGTGTGTGCTAATGTGTGTTTTTTCTATTTGTTTCATGCTGTAATGAGCGGAAATCTACGACGACCCTAAGCACGATATTTTTGCTGTACCATTCCATCCCAGCGGCATTTGCAAACATGGTGAAAACAGTGCCACGTGTAAGAAAAGCTACACCGCAGGAAGTAACTGTAGAACATTCAGAGGAGGAAGGAATAACTAGTGATGTAGAAATTGATAATATTTTTTTCAGATCAGACAGAGGATATAGAGCAGGACACTAATATTAAAGTCAGAGATCCATCTGCCGTTGAACACTCAAGCAGAATACAGACTGTAGTTCAAGTGCATACTGAAGCAGAACCACATGAAACACAAGTTACAGGCGGTTTACCACCGGTAGAGCCAACACAAACAGTAATGGATCCATTTTCCCTCTTAATGATGAAAATGGAACAAATGTTTAAAATACAGGAACAATCACAGATACAGCGTGAACAAGAAACTGCTAAACAGCTTGCAACTGAGATTAATAATAATGTAGATAAACGTATTAGCAGAGTAGATGAACGGATTAGGACCTTGGATGAACGCATCAGTCAATTAGGCGAGCGTACGCAGTTAAGCTTTTCACAGTTCTCAAAAGAGGTAGATCAAAAGCTTGAAAACCGGTTAAAAGAACACGATCGCCAGCTGCGACAGCAAATAGATGCCCAGTTGTCTGCTATACAGAACAACATTTCAAGTATGCAACAAACATACCATGACTTGCCACAGAATGTAAAGCAAGTAACCCAGGATGTGGACAAATTACAACAAACACACACTTCCTTGGAAGCAGAAATACGCAACACAAGTACACGCATAGAAAACCTTACGGTTGATAATCAAAACGTAATAGAACAAAAATGCAAAGAACAAAAAGAACGCGTTGTGACAACATTCAACACATGGCTAAATGACAAAGACAAACAAATTAGTACTGTTATACAGAAGGAACTACCTGTGATGTTACAAAGAGCAGGAACACTACTGATACATGAAAACAACACAAAGATTCGTGAACTCCAGACTGAATTACAAAACGTGCAGAAAGTACTCAATGAAACACGTATGCAAACATCTCATAACAGTTCACCGGAGTGTGTTAGTATCACAGAAACACACCCTGATCATTATGAAACGCCTTTAACTGAAAGTAGGGGGCAGACGGGCAATAATTTCAATCCAACACGTGGAGTAACATCCACATATCAGGACCATACACGATCACTGGTGACTCAGGATGCTTTGGTGAAGAATTCACGTTTTCAGAAGTTTACCAATGATAAGAACGGACCCCATTCAATTGTGTCTATCAAAGGGATCCGCGGAATAATGCCAAAAAGTTGGAACGAAAGGGAGAAAATTGTCTTTACCATTACCCATATTCAAGGTGAGCCAGCGTTGTTCGCGACACAGAAAGCTGAACAATGCAGCTCCTTCGATGAATTTGAACAAGCGTTTCTAAACAAGTATTGGTCGCGTGGGGTACAAGAACGATTAAGAAAAGAAGTTTATAGTCCTGAGCCATTTAATAGAAAAGGCGGTACTTTGCGGAAATATTTCGAAAAGTATCTGGACAAAGTGAAATATTTATCCACACCAATTCCTGAGTGTGATGTTTTAAAGATATTAAAGGAGAAGTTACCGCGTGATCTAAGGGAGAAATTGTTTCACATGCCTGAAGACAACGTGGAACATTTTCTATCTGTACTGGATTCTTTAGGTTTGGTTATCGAAGAGGACAGACACCATTTTGGGAATAATTCGTCGAATAATGGTAATGGTAATGGCAATGGGCGAAACCACAAGAACAATAGTAATAGGAATCAAAATCATTGGAATAGTCCGAGTTATTCAGGATGGCAGAACCACAATATGAACACAAATGGACAGTACGGTAATGCACCGAATCACAATTATCATCCACAGAACAATAGTGGACAAAACAATAACTGAAACTTTTCAAAGAAACGGAAACGAGATTTTAGAGCTAACGCCAATTACAATAACGGTAATTTTTCAAATAATCAGCAAAACATGCAACCACCACACATCTGGTCAACACAGAATTATGCACAACAGCAATGGCAGCAGCCTAGGCCACAACAATCATGTACAACCCCCGTACAATACAAATATGTCAAATAACATGCAGCAGCATATGAATGCGCAGCCGTGGCAACCACCGAATCAAAATATCAAGATCATTGAGGTAAGTGAACCGCAACCATCAACCAGTACCAGTCAGTCAAACTACACTCCTGGAAATTGAAATAAGAACGCCGTGAATTCATTGTCCCAGGAAGGGGAAACTTTATTGACACATTCCTGGGGTCAGATACATCACATGATCACACTGACAGAACCACAGGCACATAGACACAGGCAACAGAGCATGCACAATGTCGGCACTAGTACAGTGTATATCCACCTTTCGCAGCAATGCAGGCTGCTATTCTCCCATGGAGACGATCGTAGAGATGCTGGATGTAGTCCTGTGGAACGGCTTGCCATGCCATTTCCACCTGGCGCCTCAGTTGGACCAGCGTTCGTGCTGGACGTGCAGACCGCGTGAGACGACGCTTCATCCAGTCCCAAACATGCTCAATGGGGGACAGATCCGGAGATCTTGATGGCCAGGGTAGTTGACTTACACCTTCTAGAGCACGTTGGGTGGCACGGGATACATGCGGACGTGCATTGTCCTGTTGGAACAGCAAGTTCCCTTGCCGGTCTAGGAATGGTAGAACGATGGGTTCGATGACGGTTTGGATGTACCGTGCACTATTCAGTGTCCCCTCGACGATCAGCAGTGGTGTACGGCCAGTGTAGGAGATCGCTGCCCACACCATGATGCCGGGTGTTGGCCCTGTGTGCCTCGGTCGTATGCAGTCCTGATTGTGGCGCTCACCTGCACGGCGCCAAACACGCATACGACCATCATTGGCACCAAGGCAGAAGCGACTCTCATCGCTGAAGACGACACGTCTCCATTCGTCCCTCCATTCACGCCTGTCGCGACACCACTGGAGGCGGGCTGCACGATGTTGGGGCGTGAGCGGAAGACGGCCTAACGGTGTGCGGGACCGTAGCCCAGCTTCATGATGACGGTTGCGAATGGTCCTCGCCGATACCCCAGGAGCAACAGTGTCCCTAATTTGCTGGGAAGTGGCGGTGCGGTCCCCTACGGCACTGCGTAGGATCCTACGGTCTTGGCGTGCATCCGTGCGTCGCTACGGTCCGGTCCCAGGTCGACGGGCACGTGCACCTTCCGCCGACCACTGGCGACAACATCGATGTACTGTGGAGACCTCACGCCCCACGTGTTGAGAAATTCGGCGGTACGTCCACCCGGCCTCCCGCATGCCCACTATACGCCCTCGCTCAAAGTCCGTCAACTGCACATACGGTTCACGTCCACGCTGTCGCGGCATGCTACCAGTGTTAAAGACTGCGATGGAGCTCCGTATGCCACGGCAAACTGGCTGACACTGACGGCGGCGGTGCACAAATGCTGCGCAGCTAGCGCCATTCGACGGCCAACACCGCGGTTCCTGGTGTGTCCGCTGTGCCGTGCGTGTGATCATTGCTTGTACAGCCCTCTCGCAGTGTCCGGAGCAAGTATGGTGGGTCTGACACACCGGTGTCAATGTGTTCTTTTTTCCATTTCCAGGAGTGTAGATGCGACAACATTCTGCTCCCGTGTGTCAGTCGCAGGGTGTCTAGGGGGCACTTGCATGAATGATGTTAGTAATAACGAGCAACCAAACGTGCAGACAACCAGCTGTAGTAACAATGAGAATGTGTGTCGCATAGAATCAGCAGCGATCTAGTCGAACGACGCAAAAGATGCAGTGTGTAGGAATAATTCTGTTGATGTTGCTCAGCAACGTAGTTCAACTATGCAGATGTTATATAATGACGGAGTCGATATACGAGAGGAATTATGTCAATATTTTCGGAAGAAGTGTAATTTGTTTGAACGGGAAGTTGTACAAGCAGCTATAGTTTGTGATATTTATGGTATTCAAACTACGGTGATTTTAGATACTGGAGCATCTGTTTCTGTGCTGAATGAATCGTTCTTTCTTCACTTAAAGAAGATTAGAAAGATTCCGGTTTTTCCAGTCACTAATTGTCGAGTTACAGGAGCCATTAGTCAGAAATCCCAACTAGTTCGGGAACAGACACGGATTTGTATTAATTTTGGAATGGGAGCCAAAGAGTGCACCTTCCTTATTGTAAAGAATTTAGCCGTGAACTGTCTCCTCGGATTAGATACTTTGCGAGAGAGGGAAACTATAATCGATCTCGCAAAGGGCGAATGCAGTATGTGTTTCGGTGACACGAGAGTCAGGTTAGACTTGGTAAAGAACAAAGAATTGCATGGCAAATATTGTCAAATTTTAAAGATGGAACCGATTCGCGCACATTTTGGCGGCTTCAAGATAGTTTCAATTGCAGTACATTCCCGGTCATGGAAGATGTGAAGGACGAGGAGAATATCCACCTCTCTGAAATAGTAGAAAAAGTACAACAATCCTCTGGTCTTGACAGTCTGCAACAAAAGCAATTATTAGACACACTTACTAATTATCGTAAAGTATTTTTGAAAAAACCTGTACTAATTAAAGGTTACGTGTACGACATGCAAGTGTTTCCCCATGAAATTTACTGTCATCAAACGTACTCAATACCCAGCGCGAAAAGGGAACCAGTAACAAAAGAAATTAGACGAATGCTGGAATGGGGAATTATTGAGACCTCGCTATCACCATATAGTAACCCACTTTTACCGGTAATGAAATCCGATGGAAGCGTAAGGTTGGTTCTCGACGCTCGCCGCATTAATCAAATTATTATGCCTGTCAGGACGCGGCCTGAGAACTATTACAGAAGTTCCACGGGATAAAGTGTCTATCAAGCCTCGACCTCCGCGCGTCATACTGGCAGGTGGTCTTAACGCCAAGATCTAGGAAATATACAGCACTTATTTATAGAGGAAGAAGCTATCAATTCAGAGTATTGCCATTCGGATTGAATGTCAGTGCCGGAGCCTTTATTAATGCGCTTGACATTGTCCTAGGCCCGGATTTGTTAGAGCAAGTTACTGTCTATGTGGACGATTTATTGATTGCTTCACCAACGTGGGACGAACATATCAAACTAATTAACTTGGTGTTACACAAATTTGAACTTGCAGGTGTTACGGTTAACCTTAAGAAGTCCAAGTTTGGAAAGACGGAGATAAAGTTTCTAGGACGTATAGTATCATCAGAAGGAATCTTCCCGGATAGTACAAAACTCGAGGCTATCAGAAATTGTCCATATCCGGCCAACAAAAGACAATTAAAGGCATATATGGGTCTTGTATCCTTTTTCCGAAAGTTCGTGCCTAATCAATGGCTTAACAGCGAACATCTATTGGGGCTTCTGAAAAAGAATGCGCCGTGGGTGTGGACTGACCAGTGTGCACATGATTTCGACACGATCAAGCATTGCTTGATAAATGCTGAAATCTTGCACCATCCAGATCTCAGTAAGGATTTTTGCATAACCTCAGATGCTTCATGTACTGGGTTAGGTGCGTGTTTATTTCAAACAGAAACAGTAGACGGACACGAGCAAATAAAAATAATATCTTTCGCAAGTCGTGTATTATAGAAATGCGAACGCGCATATTCCACTACAGAGGTTGAAGCATTGGCAGTGTTATGGGCGTTTCGCAAATTTCATTACTATGTTTATGGTAGACACGTTCGGGTATACTGTGATCATCAGGCTTTGGGTTTCCTGCTGACCTGTAAACTTCTCCATGCACGTTTGGCAAGACGGACATTAGCGTTGCAGGAGTATGATTTCCAGACTATTTACATCAAAGGAAGTAATAATATTGTGGCAGATGCTTTGTCTAGTCTACCCCAAGGTTTACCTCAATTTAGTGAACTCACAGAGCAAGCATCGGATTTTAAAGTGTTACTAATGGCGGACAATGTTATTCGTAAATATTTTCTAGACATGTGTAAAAATATGGCACAAAAATAGGATATAGATAATATTTGGCACGAGATCAAGGATCAACTGAGGACGGATCCTACTTCGAAATTGCATAAATATTACATGTTACATCAGGATGTGTTATTCTTTAGAAGACATGAGGATTCACGAAACTGGCTAGTATGTATTCCGCAGCCATGTAAGCAAAAGTTAATAATATATACACATAATGGTTGGGGTCATTTCGGTTCAAGGAAGTGCCTGGCGAAACTAAGAATGTATTGTCATTTTAATAACATGTGTAGAAAATCCTACGGATGACGTGAGCATGTGACATTCGCCAGCGCGTAAAGCCGTGTGCTTTATCATCGCAGACATTAATGCATTCAATTGTTCCAACTGCTTCGCGTCAACTTTTAAGTATTGATATCGCTGGACCTCTGCCAGGGGTCAAATACCTCGTAGCAGTGCTAGATAACTTTATTAAGTTTGTAAAGCTATTTGCTAGAAAAACAACAGCCACGAGAACGATAATAAACCAATTGGAAAATGATTACATACCTCATTCCGGAACGCCAAAAACATTACTCTCTGACAATGCCTCAAATTTTACGAGTGTTACCTGAAAGAAATTCTTAGAGAAACATAATATAAAACCAATTTTCATTTCGAAGTTCCACCCCTAAGGTAATCCCTCGGAACGTGTGTTCCGCGAGTTTAATCGCTTTGTGAGAACGTACTGCTCAGCTAAACAAAGTGGGTAGAATACATAGAGCCGTTTGAAAGTGTTGTAAACTACATACCACATTTATCGACAGGTTTTACTCCAGCAGAAATAACATTAAAAACAAAAGAGAACAATAGTTGGGTCAACCCACATTCTAAACTAAATACCGAACCGGAAGACTGGTAGGACAAAGTTAGACAAGCATTGGTCACACTATACGAGAATGCACAGAAACGGTAAGAATCACACAACCGGAGACTACAGAATACTCAACAATTTAACGTGGGAGATATGGTGTTAGTAAGGAATTATCCAAACTCGTCATTATTAAAGAGAAAAATAAAGAAGTGGTTTCCGTTATATTCAGGACCATTTGTGACCTTAGGTACACCACATAAAAATAGTTATTTCTTGGTTCATCCCAACTCAAATAGACAGAAAGGACTATACAATCACAAAGAATTGAAAAGATATGTATCTTAAGTACAGTAGATGACCTTTTACGTGTGTCGTAATGAGGTGAAGTCAAACATCAGAGACTCAAGTACTGTGCGAGTAGGCTAAGTGACAATTATTAATTAATGGACTAGTGTATAAGTATTTCATGGACACACTGCGATGTGGCGTGTGGGAGAATAGGAACATACAACATTGGAAGCATCAGTACTGCTTGGAGGAAGAGACTCTCAGAATACCAATTAGTTGTAAGAAAATTTCAGCTCCAGTTCGACGGAGAAGAGGACGCCGAGCTGCAGCAAGGAGAAGAAGAACTGCTTCAAGATGATTCCACCCTGAGACACTTAATCAAACATAATACAAACTTGTTGAGATTTAGTAAACTTTCAGGAACTTATGCTTGTGAAACTACGAACAGTGAACAGAACTGCATATTTCACACAGCAGTAGGATATAGTGACTTTAGAAAATAAACGTTTCATTATGTTGATTGTTAGCTATTTTGAACTCACTAGGGTGAGCAGGTTATGTTCTTTTTTTTTCTTTCAGACTGTGTACAGGATACACTTACAACAAGTAAAGTTTACGCGAGTTACGTATAGGTTTAACAAATTTTCCCCCGTAAGTTAGTGCTCGGACTTGTATGAGCTATAAACCAGGTCGAACAAGATGTTGTCCATGACTGAACAGATCATTACACGGACAAACATATACAGACTTGTGTTTATCACTGCACAATTCTTTGTAAGTCCAGGAGCACCTTTTCGAGAGAATATATGACTTAGGATTTGCTTTTATATTGTAAATGACTACAATTATGTACTTCATTGATATGTACAATCATTCAGTTATATATCATTATGTAACTAGACTGTGTAAAGACATTCTTATGGGTAGCACAAGGACTTTACCTTGTCAGACTTGATAACTGTGATCAAGTGACTACGTGGTGGAGTGAACATGTTACAGATGACCTATGAACAAAGACTTCCTGTGAACATTATCCTCTGCGCGTACGAACTTTATTTCACTGGCGAAAGAGTGGAATTTAACACAAAAAAGGACGCTAAATGAGTGCGTTGTGTTACCATGATTTCGTTTTCAGATTTTGTGCTACGAGTGTTTAGTAATGCCAAATATTCAGAGTGTTATTGGGACCACATGCGTGGACGTAACATTCCAGGCAAACTAAAACTCAAGATCAGTCAGCAACAGTGGTGAGTCGTGAGTGTTGGGAACTGCTACTGACTATATCATTAAACCCGTTGCAGAACTGTAGCAATGTTGGAACGGAATTACATGAACCTTTAATTGCAGATAGTCACTTACGTCGGAAGGACGAATGGACTTGCATCATGATAAAGAAACTCACAAACAGTCGAACATTTCACAAAAAAAAAAAAAAAAAAAAAAAAAAAAAAAAAAAAAAAAAAAAAAAAAGAACACATACTTCTTGTTGAGTGAAAGAGTGCGTGAAATATGATGTAATTTAGATGTTAATTTAAGGAACTGATACTGCTGTTTGAATTTCATGTGACTGTATGCTGGGATGCTGAGCACACGTGTCGGTGAGGGCAGCGTACTGCAGCGACATCATCCGTCATCCCTTGCCGCACCCTGCCACGTCATCGCAATCCATCGCAGACTTACCTGATGGGGCGAGACATCTGTGTTGCAGTACATCAAGTCGCCAGCCGTCGTCACCAGTAGCACTATTACGAAATTGTACCATTATTAGATGTCATACGAAGTGAATATTCAAATGTTGAAAATTAAAATAGAGGGTATGGAAGATGTGCTCGCTCCACCATGGTTTTTTTTCGGGGTTTTTCCCATTGGCCTTTGCCCGAATGGGGGAGCGTAACTCAAAATCCCTGGGACTTCAAAGTAAACAAAGCACATGCTTCCAAGTGAAAGTACACAGTGAACTTTAAACAGAACAGACAAGGAAAATAAGCCTGCTTGGATGTCCATTCAAACAACTGTGACTACATCCAAAGGGGGCAATTTAGTGCTACAACGATGAAAATTAATATTACGACGATGTCAAACCTTATTTTCTTGATTTAAAGAAGTATTCATTATATTAAAAATGTAATTATAATTTTATTATTTTCATTTTTGTGCTCAGTGTATCAAAGACTTTCTAGTGCACGGAATAAATTAGCATTGTTTGTACTACGAAACTATATATGATTGTTAAGGGTTATGCATGTAATAATTCGATGTAAGACATTTTGTTGAGTCTGAATTTTGTTCTCGTACTGGTCGGTAGAGAAGAAAAAGTTCCTTAATCGATGTGACGGTATAAAGGCTGTAAAAAGGAGATAGAGAGAAGGTAAATACAATTTATTCAAAACAAATATCTCGAAGATGTAACGCCTTGTGATTTCCTATAACTAAAAATTGCAAGATCTAATCTGAGGCTGTCCTGAATAACAGCGAAGAACATTTATGTTATCATATATTTTCTTCGTTTGACCACGGTTGTGATTCGCATGTTTCTTTTTGATACGCGACGTGTTATGAATATTTTCATTATACGCGCAAAAGTGCACACAGCTTTAATCGAACCTGCGTCTTTCGGAAACGACTACTTTTAATCAGTACAATTACGCAAATACTGTCTAAATCGCAACCGTGATCGCAAAAGTGTTTCCTGGACCAAATAATTCTTATAAAATGTGTATTCTCCAAAGCGAGCAGCGTTGCACTATCGCTGACTCGCAACAATCGAAAGAGAAAAAACGGTGCTTAAATAAAATTGCCACATTTTAATAATGATTATTATCCCATTAAATAAATAAATAGCAATTCAGTGGCTAAACGGGGTACTAGCAGTAATGGGCAGCCCGGGTGGCTGACTGGTGTGATAAAGATATCATGTAGAAAAAAGTGGGAATTATATCAAAGTGTTAGAAATAGTCGCAATCAACCTACAGTAGCCTATTACAAACAGTATTGTAAGGCGCTTAAAAACGTTATTAGGAAGGCAAAGAGTATGTGGTATGCAAATAGAATAGCTAATTTACAGGATAAAATTAAAACCATTGGTCAGTTGTGAAGGAAGTGTCTGATCAGCAGCACAAGTTCGACGATATAAAGTCAGTTCGCAGTAAAAATATTTATGTTACTGATAAATCAGATATATGTGTCAGTATTTAACAATAATTTTCTGACCATTGCTGGTGAATTAAATAAAAATTTAGTTTCTACAGGAAATCATTTAACTTTCTTGGCAAATGCCTTTCCGAGATTGATATCTGAAATACTCCCCTGTGATACAGACAGAGGGAGATTGAGTCAATAATTAAATCACTGAAGACTAAGGACTCTTATGGTTATTATGGAGTGTCTAGAAAAATATTAATTACTGTGCTGCACATGTTAGCCCTGTATTCAGTCATATTTGTAATTTTTCCTTTAGGAATGGTCAGTTTCCTGAGCGATTTAAGTACTCAGTAGTAAAGCAGCTTTATAAAAAGGGAGAAAGGGATAATGTAGACAATTTTAGACCTTTTTCTATGCCACTGGTGTTTGAAAAAGTTATTGAAAGGCTGTGTATCTAAGGATAATTGATCATTTTATATCATACGATTTGCTATCAAATGTACAGTTCGGCTTTAGAAGTCGTTTAACAACTGAAAATGCTATATTCTCTTTTCTCTTTGAGGTACTGGATTGGCTAAACAAAAAGTTTCAAATGTTTGGCGTATTTCTTGATTTAACTATGGCATTTCATTGTGTTGATCACAAAATATTGCTCCAGAAGTTGGACCAATTACGGAATATGGGGAGCAGCTCACAACTGGTTCACCTCTTACTTTAGCAACAGGCAGCAAAAGGTCATTATCCACAATGTTGATAACGGCTGTGATCTGGGATCTGAGTGGGGTACTGTCAAGTGGGTAGTGCCCCAGGGATCAGTGTTGGGGCCACTCCTGTTCCTTATTTATATAAGGCCTCTGGTATTATGGGTAACTCTAAAATATTTCTGTTTGCTGATGACACTAGCTTGGTTGTTTGACCTCAGTTCATGGCTTGTAGAAAATAAACTAACGTTAAATCACAGTAATTACAGTTTCTAACACACAATTCAACAAAACCTGACGTTTTAATTTCACAGAACGGGCGTATGATTAGTGAAACTGAACAGTTCAAATTTCTAGGTGTTCAGATAGATAGTAAGCTGTCGTGGAAAGCCCACGTTCAGGATCTTGTTCAAAGACTTGATACTGCCATTTTTACTATTCGAACAGTATCAGAAGTGAGTGCTACTTCGATCCGAACATTAGTCTACTTTGCTCATTTTCGTTCGCTTATGTCGTATGGTATTACATTTTGGGGTAACTCTTCCCATTGTACAAGAATATTTTTGGCTCAAAAATGGGCGCTTCGGGAAATAAGTGGTGTGAGTTCACCAGACTTTCGGAAAAATATCATTCAGAAAATTCCGATAATAGCAATGGACGATAAGTGCGAGAGTCTGGGGAATGTTTTCGTGGTAGTCTCTGGGTGATCTCGTCATTCTGGAAGGCGCGAAGAATAGATAAAATATGTATCTACCCATGGGGACCATGCCCACATATCTATTTGCTGTTTGTTATTCCTCAGCATTATGGCATCTACCAGCAGGACAATGCAACATGTCACGTACCTCGCAGCGTACGTGCGTGGTTCGAAGAGTATCATACTCTCCCGGTCACCAAACTACACGATTTAAACCCAATCGAGAATCTGTGCGACCATCTCAATCAGGCTATTTACGTCATGGATACTCAGCCGAGAATCTCAGTGCAGATGGCCACTATGTTGGAGTCACCAAGTCTCCATATTCCTGTCTGTGCCTTCCAGACCCTGTTTAGCTACCTGCACGTCTCGCGCTGAAAAGCTGTTATTCAGGTTTTTGACAAGTGGTCAGGTTAATATATCTGGAGAGTGCTTGGCTGTGGGAGGGTTGCACGCAATGCGCTTAGTTTTCTGTCCATCTGACATGTGAATCTTGTTGTGGTAACACCCGTCGTATTTCCTAAACGGATCAAGCTATCAAAACCTATTTCCTGCAGACGATAGCACACAAAGAGGTGCGTTTATTGATTAATATTCGAAACTTTTTTATTTATCGATTTATGATTAACTATAATTTTTTTCATTGGAACGACGTAATTCTTTTAGCAGCATTTAATATCTCATCAAAGAGAATATTGGGATTACACAGATCAATATTTACGATATTCTGTTAGGGATACTCAGACTTAATCGTTATCTGTTTGTCATTATTTCACAAGACGTAAACGCTAAGTAATTAAATGTTTTAATTATTTCAATTTCCATCGTGAACTTTTCCTTATTTACAACCTTTAGAATGCATTATAGCTACATGTAATGATATGAGCCTGCCAGTTAGTTTCACCACCAATGGTCCTTGTATGGAGGGTCTCTTACTCTACTGTAGTTTCTTTTATCCTGTGATGCCGATTACCAGGTGTAATTGCCTGTCACCATCTTCATCATTTCTTTCTTTGTACAATCACAATGGCGTGCCATTTTCAAAAACGAGAATGAAATAGCAACATAAACAAGATCACAGCAGGAAATACATACAGGCTGCATGATGGAAAGCTGCTGAGCACTCAGTGCAAAAATGGGACTACTGGCCACTGTACCTTCTGCTAAGTGCTTCATGCGGTAACCGACACATGTTGAGGGCATACTGGTGGTGAGCGTGTACACGTCTACAGGGTGTTTCAGTAAGAGCGTGGAAAAGTTTACAGGACGGAGGATGCCCCTCTGAACAGTTTGAGATAGGAAACCTGGGGTAGGAAAATCCAGGTTAATAGGAATAAAATCACATTACTGTGTAACTTTGTATTTACATTTGTTAGCTGCAAATACCATCACTGACACAATGAAAGTATCATTTGTACTGTATCTTACGGCCATGAACCTCAATGCAGCCGCGACATCGGCGAATAAGATCCTGACGCACCCTGACCTGGTGTGTTTTGAATCACATCACGGGCAGCTACAATTCCGGCAACTAATTCCATCTCCGCATCCACCGGCGACTCATACAAAAGTGACTTTAGATATTCCCATAGGAAATCGAGGGGATTCAGGTCAGGTGACCTCGCAGGCCATGGAATAGGATCTCCGCTTCCAATCCAGCGACCAGGAAATATCGTACCGGTACTACTCCACCATACTGTACTGTACGTCTCTGACTAGCACTGAGTAATCAATGGGTCTGTCGTTGAATCATTGCACGTCCTGTCATGGTACAATGTAAATACGATACCACAGAGCCATGTTATGGGACAAGTAAAGTAAACAAAACCTGCATCGTGACTTCCTGGTAGTCATACTCGTCCTCCTTGTTTCCTTGCATCAAATAAAAATTGTACATGTAAACGAACAGCACAGCGCGTGTAAACTTGTTCGCATGTTAGTTGTAAACAAGCTGGAAAACAGTAATGCCAGACAAAGCGGTAAACAAGTTTAATTCCATATCTGCTTAAGCTGGCTTCTCAGATCCTAGATTTCCTACCTCTAAATGTTCAGTGGAGTATTCTCTATATCCTTCTACATTTCTGCACGCTCTCACGTAAACACCCTGTAAAGCACCTAACGGAAGGATCAAAGGGGCAAAGTAAATTTGTCCAGAGCAGGCGGGGACAGCAGCAGCGGCGCGTGTTAACACGTCCAGAGCAGTCAAGCGGTTAAAAGCGGTGTAAGACAGGGACGCAGTCTTTCGCCCTTACTTTTCGATCCATACATCGCGAAAACAATAACATAAATTAAAGGAAGTCTCAAGAGTGGGATATAAATTCAGGATGAAAGGACATCAGTGATAAGATTCTCCGATGACTTTGATATCCTCTGTGAAAGTGAAGAATTACAGGATATGTTGAATGGAATGAACACCTAATGGGTACAGAAAATAGATTCTGTGTAGATAGGAAAATTACGAAAGTATTGATAAGAAGCAGAAATGAGAAGAGTGAGGAATTTAACATCAAAACTGGTGGGCACAAAGTAAACAAAGTTAATCATTCTGTTCCCTTTTAAGCAAAATAACGCATGATGGATAGGAAAAGGAGGACATAAAAAGCAGAGTGGTACAAGTCAAGATCGTATTCCTTGTCAAGAGAGGTCTACTTGTATCAAACGTAGGCCTAATTTACGGAAGAAAATTATGAGAATGTACGTCTGGGGCGCAGCGTTCCATGGTAATGAATCACAGGTTATCGAAGTGTCAGAGACGTCGTGCTACAGAATAATGTTGAAAATCAGGTGGACAGGTAAGATAAAGAATTAGGAGATTCTCCATACAATCAGCGAAGAAAGGAACATAAGGAAAACACTGACAAAAAGAAGGAACAAGTGTTAAGGGATCAATGAATAACGCCCTTGGTACTAGAGGGGACTGTAGTATAGAGTGTAGGGGAGATAATGGAATACATTTGGCAAATAGATCTAGAGACCAAGTGATACTCTAAGATGAAGAGGTTGGCGCTGGAGAGGAATTCATGGGTACTGCGTCAAAATAATAAGTAGGCGGACAACTAGGAAGAAAATCTGTAGATTCTACAAGAAAATATGCAGCAACCTATTTGAGTGAATGCACAAAACTATACATGCGCCGGTAGAAACCATCATTCAACAAAACGATTGATGCTGACCACCGATACAAGTCAATATGTATGAAACAATTGTACTAGATGTAGTCACAGAACTACGTTCGTTTTTAGGTAAATACTTACAATCCGATATATGAAAGAGCTCATAAATAAGTAAGATAGTAAGAGCTGCATGTCTGTTCCCCATAAAATCCAATTTATGCTAATGTATACGCGTAGATCTCACCGTGACTGAGTAGATGAAACAGGCCCACCACTGGGACCTGGTAGTAATCGATTGGTCCTGCAACGATTTCGAAAACTAGAAGAAGAAGAAGAAGAAGAAGAATGAATAAATGAATGAATGAATGAATGAATGAATCACTACTTACTGATAAAATGCATACTTTTATTGTTGGACCATGCAACTGTAGGAAGGCTAATGTTGTAATATCATTGCTGACACACACGGAGAGGTCCGCCTCAAGCAGGTATAAATACATTTTCAAAAACAGTATTTCAGAACAGTGTCAACTATTACAGGAGACTGTGCACGCCGTTGATGGAGTAACCTACCAGATATTCAGTGACGGCAGTGATAAAGCCTGTCTAACAGTGTACTCATATGTGTCAATATTGCAGTCGAAACTCAGGATGAAATACGGAAATATTTTTGTTTCAACGACCGTATGAGGGTTGACATCTCCTATTTGAGCAAGACATATTCCAGGGTCCCAAAGCATCTGGTAAGCGATAGTGTGAAATTTACGATCGTTTTTGTGCAGGACAATTTCAAAATTGAAGCAATAAACTGGAGCATTAAAAGCTCTATTGAAAATGTCAACGAAACTCTTAAATGTCATACAACAGAAATGCAAACGGTGGGAGATGCTATGAACAGTGTAATCCGAAAGGAGCATTAAAATGAAAACAATGTTAGAAGACGTAAAAAAAGCGTGGATAAAATGCATGTTTGACCATCAGCTCCTTTTATTTTAAACCCAAATATCGACCGGTTTCAATCATGACTATCTTCACGGATACGAGTTATAAAGGTTTAAGCCACATGATTACATTTGTCAGCACTTAAATATTGGTAGACCATGTCGTGAATATCAGTGTAAGCCACAGGACTTTTTGAAGCAAAAAAACTAATACCAAGTCTACACAGAGTAGTACTGCTCAGGATCGAAGATGTGAAATCCTTCTGAGGTGAATAAGTCTAGTAAATAAAAAGCGTGTGTCGATAAAAATTCTATACCAAGGTAACAAATTTTATTGACTGATTATTGGTTTCGGCTCATTGACCAGCCAACTTCAGATCAATTTACAATGTTGTTCAGTGTGTGACAGTCATTACCCATAGTCGTGTTCTTAGAGCTAAGTCGCCTGAAAATGAGAAATAGTAGTTGGTTATGTAAACTGACAACGTTAAACACTAATCAAATATTGTTACGGTGACCATATTGCCACACATGTTTGCAAATACAAAGGTTGATTTGACTAAGAAAATCCTCCATAAGCTTTACATGCTATGTCATTTATGGTTACAAAATCTATTTGTAAATAGTTTCTGTATTGTGAAGATACAGAAACTGTATAAATACAGACGTTGGAACCATTAATAATGTACCCACGCATTGCTAGGCTAAAATGACAATATAATAGTTGTCTCCCTGTCCACCATAACGTTTGTGGCTACATGACCTATGGAAGTTTGAATCATTCTTGAGATGTCCTTGGATATCGAAAGTGGCTGTGGTGACCGCATACGATAACTGCGAAATACAGGTTCGAGTACTGCTCTGACATAAATTTTCATGTGTTGCAAACAGCTCACATAAATGCATAGTCACAGAATGTGAAGCTGCGTACTGTCATGATGTCTGTTTAGCGTGCATCAGCATGTCAACAAGATGCAAAGTCATTGAGCCACACTGGGCAATTCATCAGAAAATACACCTGATAAGTTTTTAACAGTTGTAACAAAAATCAGTTTTACTCTAATATGTTCAGACAAGTAACAGAAAGTGTTAAACAGCTCTCATACAGATGAAGGCATAACAGGAGAAGAAGATGTAGAAGAAGGAGGAGAAGAAGGAGAAGAAAAAGATATAATATTACAGTGTTAGAGAAATAGATGAAACTTATGGGTGTGGCAGGATCAGCCGTATAAGCTGACAAGGCATCCCACGTGGTTAACGAAATACGTAATACAGGTTGGGAGAAGGAGTTTGAACGAAAACCTGGTTTAGTGAACTAATGTTTTTAAAAGCCTCGAACACCTGCAGTAGACATAGAAACATATGCTGAAATATTACTTTTGGCTAACGCACACGGCAGGCAAGACAACACGCCAAATGGTCAAATAAAATGCCCAAACAGAAGGAAATTCATTAATATTAGTGGCCCGGTTTATCGGGTGTACACGGTGCAGGTGGCAGTAGTGACATTCAGCATAAAAGACTAAATAATATATCTCCAGAGTATGTATACTATGATAAAACAGACTGAAACTAAACAGTAGAACGGCTATAGTTGTTTACAGCATCATCTACTGCACTGAATAATTCTCACATGAATGAAATTATATCAGCCATTTTAGAGCTTCGAGAAAGTCGCATCATCGAATAATAATTATGGAGTCGGTGACCCATGAACTTCACAAGTTAGCAAGGAAGCGTGTCATAATACGAGGTTTAGACGGTTTATGGTAGGCAAATCGCGCAGACGTGGGGCGAAGAGACAATCTTTACAGGCAACAACTGTGGACCTAGAAGAAAGCTGAAAAATGGTCTAACTCACGTTGATAAGGAGATTAATGTACTAGAGAAGGCTCGCGAAAATCATGATTTAGAGTATGTTGAAAATCAACGTTTGGCAGATCTGCCGATCGAATTGTAGCTGATAAGGCCAAGCATTTACGTCAAACAAGAGACACGGGCGTAGGACAGAGTACTGCGTCATGCAAATCCGATAAAGCAATGTAAGCTAAACTTAAACTGGGTACTGGGACACACTTCTGACATGTTATTAATGCACTTCATCACAGACTGAAGAAGCAAAAGAAAAAGCTTGTAGGAAGTTTAAATAATTGCACCCAGTCGGTGGTGGGAGTGTACAAAAGTGCCTTGAAGCTCAAAGGAGAAAGAAGACGACATGTTAAAACACTTAAAGTTCTTCCAGTACCTAAGACATATGGTGGAATTATCCCATTTCTAATTCCAGGGGTTGCAGGGCTATCAGCTATTGGTTCTTTAGCAAGCAGTGCAGCAGCCTTAGTCCGAACAGTGGTATCAAAGAAAACGAAGAGAAGCAGAGACTAAAAAGCATAACGCAACAATGGGGTAAGACTGTATTTCGAACAAAGCAAGAAAGGACTTCGACTGTTCAAAAAAGACCGCTTACAAATCTGCTTAAATTCATCAATAAACACAAAATTCCAAGATTTCATGGAGTATTTGTGCGGAAAACGTTGCGAAAGATGATGTGGAAATCCAAAGAATGTGGGACTATTAATTTAGATTTTGCAGGAGGATTTGGAACTCACTGGACAGCGTACGTTCAAAAAAAAAAAAAAAACAAAAAAAACAAAAAAAAACCAAGTAATGTGTACTAACTTGACCCATAGGGGGACTTAAGAATAATGCCTTTGCTTCACCGACAATCACGTGTTGTACAATTTTTGGAGCCACCAAGACTTTGACTCGTAGCTCTGCGGACATCTCTGTCTAATGTTCCCTTCTTGCAGAAAAACAGGCAGCCTGGACACCAGTTGGTCAGTTGATGTTTAGATGTGATGTGATGTGCACTCTGACATTAAAAGAAAAATTGTTGGTGTTAAGTGTGAATTTTGCCAAGGGATCTAGGCAAAGTGGTGTAGAATATTGCATTCATCGGTCTGTGTACATAATTCAGCATTCCTGACTACATCAAGGTGAACAGTTTACTACATCTAGAAGCTGATGTAACATTTATGTTGTGTAAACGCCCCATAGCTCATATAATACTGACGATCGAAGTGCATTTATAAAACGATCTGTAAAAGGGTTTGAGTTATATTCAATCGTTAATACGTTTAAAACAGAGATAAAGACAACAGACTTCAACAGGGCAAATTCAATAGCACCATTAGTGGCATTCTCATGGGGTCAAATATTGGAGAACAATACAGATAAAATATACAAGTTGGATCAAGTTGTGGACATACTATTAGCCAGAATGATGCGTGTCAACTGTAATACCGCAATGAATTCGTATATCAATGATCAATCAATTCATGCAATCTACAGATTATTTCCTATATTAGCACCAGGACATTAAGTCGTCCAGGTACCGAGCAACCCAGTACACCTCCCACTGACTGTTCAGACATGATACCATCTTGATTTGAGCATTGTGGATGTGGACAGGAATCTAGTCGATTGTAGAGGAACCCGCGTCCGGCCTACCTGAGTTAGGTTTTCCGTGATTTCCCTAAATCACAACAGGTAAATGCCGGGATGGGCACGGACGATTTCCTTCCCCATCGTTCCCTAATCCGATGTGACTGATGACCTCGCTGTTTGGTCCCCTCCCGCGCATCAACCAACGAAAATCAACGTTTTTTGATGGGAGGATATCGTGGTTTGTCTTCACCTGAAGCAGCAGCACCATGAGTATCAGGTATAACACCAATGTATACAGCCGTCGGTAGAATGAATGACAATGTGGTAACACGGGAGAATTGCAAATATAATTGAAACCAAACAGTGACATCACTCAGTATAACAGCCCCTGTTCAGTATAATGAGTGGATCACTTGCCAAGAATGCTTCTCCTACGACCCTTTTGCTTAGGTAAAATTTAATAACTATGATAAGGATTTTCATTCAACACCAAGATAACACAAGAATTCCAAGCAACTGTTTCCCAGTCTCCTATACTTGGAACTAACATTTCTTATGAATGGAAGCTCTACAAAATTATTTGCCTTCCTATTTCAGTAAGTAGGATATGAAATTAATGGCATCAAGGTTTATCACACAAGAAATGTTGGAATCACATCGACCCTCAAAACATACATTTCCACATAAACTTTCCTAGTCATCTTCAAATGTGAGTGGTCTACAAAGATAATCACTTCAGCTTGTGTGTCCTGCTCAAAATATTTGTGGGAGTCTTTGAGGATGATAGACTTTTCATCTTTGTGTGTGTGTGTGTGTGTGTGTGTGTGTGTGTGTGTGTGTGTGTGTGGACCTGACAGACCCTCAAATTTTTAAGCAATTCTTAGATGCTGGATATGATTATAGAGATGCATAGTACCTTTAATGAGGTCCCTCGGTTTAGCTCCAAGGGCTTTTCAGATAGTCAAACAAGTAAGTGGTATTAGCATTTCACATAAAAGTCTTACATATAATTACCCATGCTTATGAACTTTTTTTTTCATTCTAGGAGACCAGAATACGACTACAGAGATGTGTAGTAGAACAGATGTGCATATACCAATACGGAGATGGGCTCCTACTATTAACAATTGTATATGTACATGGTCGTAATTGGTTTTTCTCAATATTAGTTCATGCTTGGAAGCATTTCTTGTGCCATGTTTCCTTTCTGTTGTAGATACTGTCGATGATGATGTTGTGAGGTCTGAACCAAATCAATGCCACACCCATTCACTTTGAGACTGATGCTTATGCTGAGCTCGATAAAATACAAAAATCAATCATTCTCAATGATGATGACAATGTGAGGTCTGAATGCACCACTCACACTGACATCGATGTTGATGCCGAGCTGGATAAAATATTAGAATCGTATACAATGACTGATGACGATGATGATGATGATGATGATGATGATTATGATGATGAACGACTGAAATACCTATGTGGCTCTAACAACAATGATTATTTTCCACGTGCGCCCATCTGGATGTGGGCTTGTGGTGACAACAATGCCAGACCCACTCATGATGCGATCATCACCATCAGTGTGTGTGGGCTTGTCGATGTCTCAGCCTGATCCGTCATCATTCTGGTACGGACTATCAACACTGGCACGTTTGCCTTACTCCCTTCGCTCTGGACTATCCCGCCGTCTTCCTGGACGATTGCTCCATGGTTGTCCTGGACCCAGCGGCAGACCAACAGTCAGTCCTGTTGGATCTCACATGCTTAGACGACTTTAACGCTGGATACCGAGACCCTGTCACTTTACTTACACAAGACTGCCCGTATTGGAAAGTGAATTGCCTAAAATAGGCAAAGACCCTCAGTATCCTGCCATTAAGTGCAATGTGGTATTACATTGTGAAATCGTGAATCCACAAAAGAAGTAAACACTATTGTCTACATTCAGGGTAAAAGTGGGGTGATACAGTGGGGTGATGCAATTGCAAGCTGGTTCATAGCTTTTACTATGAGTGTCACACTGGGCCATTTTTCCGAATTTCAGGAATGGGGATCAGGTAAATCTTTCAGTCATGTTCTCTGCCTCGATATATGCTTGCATGTCTACGATCAAATATATGGTGGCGGAGGGGGTTCAGTTTTTTCCCTCTTCCAAAATATATTGCTGTATTAATGTCCAGAATGTCCGCCACCGTAGCTGAGTGGATAGTGCACAGGGGGCCAAGGTTCGATTCCTGGTGGGTCGGAGATTTTCTCCGCCCAGGGACTGGGTATTTGCGTCATCTTAATCATCATCATTTCATCCTTGTATAAGTGTAAGTCTTCAAAGTGGCGTCACTTCAAAAGGCTTGCATCAGGCAAACAGGTCTACCCGCTGGGATACCACACGACATTTCCACATTTCAATGTCCAGAATCTTCAACGGGGTGATAAATTTTGCTTTGCATGATCGCTTCTGATTGTGATGGAGATTACCCCAAATATGGCGAGTATATGAGGATATACCTTACAACTAATGTCTGTGAGCATTAAAACTTCACCAGCATCATACTCCGTTTAAACTCCAGCACCTACCAAAATTTGAGGGGCTGATTCCGGATTAGGCTATTCAGTTCATGTCTGCTGTCTGAATACACATAAAAGCAAGCCAGAAGACGAAGACGAAGTGCAGATTGTGCAGAGCTCAGACTGTGGTTTATGTTTGTGCATCTTCGGAAACTTGCTGAGACAATGCGTCAGCAGCACACGCACATCACTAGAACTGCTCTTGCTGATGAAGAAGGAATCGCTAGACTGAGTTTAAAGATGTGGCTGCAGATTCTCTGGAAGGAAATGCCATGGAAGCGGACGTGGCATATCCTACCCATTTGTATGTCATGCACAGTGACTTGGCACTATGAATGGAGCGCTTAGTGCCACGTATTGGTTCTGTCCCCAAGCTGAAGAAAATGCAGGAAGATAAAGAGGTTTCAAGCACTACAGTAGCGTCCAACAGTGCCTCTGTTTGTGGGTAAAACTAGTTAGTCACCTGCGCCATCTCCTTCAAACAGTCACGTTAGTTATAGGAGTATAGATGTCAGTACAAAAGCGACGGTTCTCGCGATGTACGACTTAGAAAAGGATTTTAAAGTTAATGAACATATCCATTTTGGAAAACTTCGTAATATTTGAGAAAGTGTCGAAAAATTCATTTAGTTTACCGTTGAGGTGGGCATTATGAGGCTAGGGATTCCATCAACAGGTCAAATGTTGAGCTGGCCACCAGCTTCCATCAAGGATGGCTAAGGTTTTGGTACCCTTCACGAAACTTGTCAGTGTCGGTTTAGATATCCGGGACGTTTCCACACTCCACATGTACCACTTGTACTATGAGTCTGCAGGACTAAATTTCACTGATCCAAAGTTTCTTTATATAGATCCGAACAGCTACATCTGTTGCGTGAAATGCTGTCATCGACATGAAGTAATGTACAATCATGATGCATTCGAAATGTTGATGTGTGGCTTATAGTGCTTGTGGTATTACACCTAAAAGCAAAAAAGAAAAAAAAGGTTATCAGCCTGATGAAAGACGAGGCGAATGGGTGGTTTGTAGCAGAATTTGTGGTGCTCAGATCGCAAATGTACGCATACCGTACAGATACAGGCGCCAGCCGAAGACTGGCCAAGTTTGCATCATGCGGCCTCAATGGCTCTAACAATCGTTGCTCCATGGTGTTGGTGGTGCTCCACCTCGGCCTACACATTTGTCCTTCCATCGTGAGGCCGCGTGGTGCATATTTTAATGCAGCTGAAACTGATCTGTCGTGGCGTTATGACAAATGGTTCATCTGTGAAGGCGGGATCGGCACCCTCCCATTCTCCCACTCTTCAGTCGGTTGACGAAGAGCGGACGTATATACCGGGTGTCACTCCTAAGAGACGTCAAGCGCGTTTCCTCTGGTGACTCGGCAGATATTGGCAGTTTCTTTTTTGCATTGTGTAGGTAGAGTCATCCCAAAAAATTCTTGCACGTCATGTCTTTCATGCGACAGCCAGTGTCAAAAGAAAGCGTCAGTTTATTTACCAATACAAACAAAATGATTTTTAAATCAAGATTTTAAATGCCCTTTCAACAGAGCATCCCCAAATTAGTCTAGTCCGATATTCCATTTATCGATATGTATTAACAGGGGCAGTGCAAAAAAACCTATGTAAATAACCAATGGGAAACGTAGTAGTATATAGATTCTTCTTCACTAATAGTATCTTTATATGTGTATAGGCTTTCTATTACAGTAAAAAAAATATCGTATTAGCAAAGTAACCCTGAAAAAAATAGGTTGTAAAACAATTGTATTTACTAAACCAGAATTCTGTCAAACGCCTCTTATTATTTAAAACGAAAAAACGGTAATCCCCTAACTACTGGATACAGAGCGCAAACACCGAATTGCTCTGGAGAACAAATGAGGATGGGAGGGAACGGCCGTGACCTCGGTTTTGGTTCCCGAGCCGGCAGAGCGAATTTGTGACCTTCACTCGCAATTGCCCAAGAGATGGGTATGGTGACGGCGGAAAGTCACAGGTTACATCTCGCAATTCCCCGAGATGCGTGATTCCTCAACGGGGAGAGGGTAATCTTGACGAAAACAAGCCCTATTGTCTTATGATACTAGAAGTGACCTCCAATCTGGGCCCATGCTTAACTAAAAATCAATGAGCATCAAATCTTGGGTATATCCCGCGCCACATGTCAATGACCTTTTAAATCTTCGGTAGAACCTGCACTACGTATCAGTGACCTGGAAATCTTGGGTGGAACCTGCACTGCTACACTACCCACAGGTGCGTGCATATTCGTTCAAAGGTTGAATTGGCTAAACTCGGAGTCTGCGCTCTGAATGCTGAAGAAACCTGGTTCACCGTTTGAAGTCATTTCAGACCGAGCTCGACACTTATATATTTTTATTAACTGTAATGAAAGGAGCCGGCCGGTGTGGCCGTGCGGTTCTAGGCGCTTCAGTTTGGAACCGCGTGACCGCTACGGTCGCAGGTTCGAATCCTGCCTCGGGCATGGATGTGTGTGATGTCCTTAGGTTAGTTAGGTTTAAGTAGTTCTAAGTTCTAGGGGACTGATGACCACAGATGTTAAGTAATAGTGCTCAGAGCCATTTGAACCATTTTTTGTAATGAAAGGGAAATCATTTATGGAATGATGAGTTACATCAATCAGTTAATTAGCTGTAAATGGTATCACTGAAAGGCACAGACACGTGATTTAAACTGGAAAAGAAAAGAAAGTAGCATTTGCTGAACAATGATACGAAAATGAAGAAGTATTTGAGACTGGAGTGACATCGGGTTGCAGCCTATCGCTGATGTCATTCAGTCTGTACACTGAGAGCTGTTATAGAAACCTAGGAGAGAGCTGGAAATGGGATTAAGGTTCAGGGAGAAAAAATAAATAAATAAAAAGTGAGATTTATAAATGACATCGAAAATCCGTTAGAGTTTTATAAATACTAAAAACCAGCGGCAGTCAATATCATAATCTGATAATACAAGAAAAGTACCACATACAGAAGGCAGAAACAGAATGAAAACAGATTAAAAACGACTACAATACAGCATACAATGGCACACTATTTAACACATGAGAGGAGCTAGAGAGAAAATACGACCCAAACAGATAAATTGTATCCCAAAGACACATACGACGGACTAGACAGACAATAGTAAAAAAGATATTGTGCTTTGTGAAATGAGATGGTATAGCCTCGGAGTGAAGTTCCTCAAAAACATGCAAAGCGTATTTGTGTGCGTTTCCACAGCAGATGATCGTGCAGACGAGGACGGCTACTCCAAAAATAATAAAAGTAATCGTTTAATGCAGTCGTGAAACATTTTCCGTATGCAAACTACGTTTATCGATAAGGCGAAATGGTAATACGTCGCACAGACTCATAGTAACATCATTTAGTTCAAATGGCTCTGAGCACTATGGGACTTAACATCTGTGGTCATCAGTCCCCTAGAACTTAGAACTACTTAAACCTAACCAACCTAAGGACATCACACACATCCATGCCCGAGGCAGGATTCGAACCTGCGACCGTTGCAGTCGCGCGGTTCCGGACTGAGCGCCGCAGTCGGCAACATCATTTAGTTGCAGACGTCAAGCTACCAGTATAAAGTAACGTAAAGAGGGTCCTACATCTACTTCTACATCTACACGATTACTCTGCAATTCACATTTAAGTGCTTGGCAGAGGGTTCATCGAACCAAAATCATACTATCTCTCTACCATTCCACTCCCGAACAGCGCGCAGGAAAAACGAACACCTAAACCTTTCTGTTCGAGCTCTGATTTCTCTTATTTTATTTTGATGATCATTCCCACCAATGTAGGTTGGGCTCAACAAAATATTTTCGCATTCGGAAGAGAAAGTTGGTGACTGAAATTTCGTAAATAGATCTCGCCGCGACGAAAAACGTCTTTGCTTTCATGACTTCCATCCCAACTCGCGTATCATATCTGCCACACTCTCTCCCCTATTACGTGATAATACAAAACGAGCTGCCCTTTTTTGCACCCTTTCGATGTCCTCCGTCAATCCCACCTGGTAAGGATCCCACACCGCGCAGCAATATTCTAACAGAGGACGAACGAGTGTAGTGTAAGCTGCCTGTTTAGTGGACTTGTTGCATCTTCTAAGTGTCCTGCCAATCAAACGTAACCTTTGGCTCGCCTTCCCCACAATATTATCTATGTGCTCTTTCCAACTGAAGTTGTTCGTAATTTTTACACCCAGGTACTTAGTTGAA
Source organism: Schistocerca americana (assembly GCF_021461395.2). Classification (NCBI taxonomy): domain Eukaryota; kingdom Metazoa; phylum Arthropoda; class Insecta; order Orthoptera; family Acrididae; genus Schistocerca; species Schistocerca americana. The sequence continues at coordinate 1,101,291,877 of NC_060120.1, read as the reverse complement.
TTGACAGCCTCGAGAATTGTACTATTTATCGAGTAATCGAATTCCAACGGATTTATTTAGGAACTTATGTGGATCACCTCACACATTTCGTTATTTAGCGTCAACTGCCACCTGCCACACCATACAGCAATCTTTTCTAAATCGCTTTGCAACTGATACTGGTCTTCGGATGACCTTACTGGACGGTAAATTACAGCATCATCTGCGAACAACCTAAGAGAACTGCTCAGATTGCCACCCAGGTCATTTATATAGATCAGGAACAGTATAGGTCCCAGGACGCTTCTCTGGGGAACACCTGATATCACTTCAGTTTTACTCGATGATTTGCCGTCTATTACTACGAACTGCGACCTTCCTTACAGGAAATCACGAATCCAGTCGCACAACTGAGACGGTAGGCTCGCAGCTTGATTAGGAGTCGCTTGTGAGGAACGGTGTCAAAAGCTTTCCGGAAATCTAGAAATACGGAATCAACTTGAGATCCCCTGTCGATAGCGGCCATTACTTCGTGCGAATAAAGAGCTAGCTGCGTTGCACAAGAACGATGTTTTCTGAAACCATGCTGATTACGTATCCATAGATCGTTTCCTTCGAGGTGATTCATAATGTTTGAATACAGTATATGCCGCAAACCGACGTCAATGATATAGGTCTGTAGTTCGATGGATTACTCCTACTACCCTTCTTAAACACTGGTGCGACCAGCGCAATTTTCCAATCTATAGGTACAGATCTATCGGTGAGCGAGCGGTTGTATATGATTGCTAAGTAGGGAGCTATTGTATCAGCGTAATCTGAAAGGAACCTAATCGGTATACAATCTGGACCTGAAGACTTGCCCGTATCAAGCGATTTGAGTTGCTTCTCAACCCCTAAGGTATCTACTTATAAGAAACTCATGCTAGCAGGTGTTCGTGTTTCAAATTCTGGAATATTCCATTCGCCTTCCCTGGTGAAGGAATTTCGGAAAACTGCGTTCAATGACTCCGCTTTAGCGGCACAGTCGTCGGTAACAGTACCATCGGCACTGCGCAGCGAAGGTATTGACTGCGTCTTGCCGCTTGTGTACTTTACGTACGACCAGAATTCCTTCGGATTTTCTACCAAATTTCGAGACAATGTACAAAACGCAACAATGTAGAAAAATACGGTAGTAACCACAACGGACATAAACCATTTTAGGCCTTATTTCGTCAGAATAATTATTGCTTAAAACATGTTCGTATTTTACAGGATTGACTAAAAACACTGATTATGGCACGATGATGCTAAAATATGTCTGGGCATTTATATATAATAGTTGTATGCGTAGCATACGGACAGGTACCCGAGTAATTTAATATCGAAACACGGATAGTACCATAGTTTCAAAAGCATACGAAGACTGATTGTGACAGAAGTAGTAAATATTCTGAACAAAATAACTGATGTTGCGCAACGTAGAATGGGTATAAAATTCAAACTGGTAACTCCAAGGAAAGCCTTTCAGAAGAAAGAAGTTTGTGAACATCGAATCTAAATTTAAAATTTAGGAAGTCTATTCTGAAGTGTAGATCCTGAAGTGTAATGTGGGTGATGAGCAGTTCAGACGAGAAGAGAATTGATCTTGAAATGCGGTGCAAAAAAGAGTGCTGAAGATTGGATGCATTGTTTGGAGTACTAATGAGGAGGTACTTAAACTACAGAAAAGATAAATTCATACACAATCTAGAAAATAAAGGATAGGTTGATAAAACATCTACTGCGACATCAGGTAATACTTAATTTGATTATGGAGGGAAACGTGGAGGAAAAATATATAGAGGGTGACCAACCTTCAAACACAGTAAACGGGTTAAAATGGATGTATGGTGTAGGAGTTCCTCGGAAATGAAGTGACTTGTACAAGCATGGATGGAAAATGCATAAATCAGTCTTCGAACTTAAGGCTACAACAATCAAGTTACATCAGCAAATTTATTAATCGTAAAGTGTTAAATTAATGGGCGCCAGAGACACTCAATGTAACAAATTAAAAAAGAAAATAATATTCAGTGAATAATAAACAGACATAACCTGTCTGACAAGCACTCTTCGCTTTAATTTCTAACAAACTGAAAATTAAGGGGACCACACTCCCTAAATTTAGGCAAGTATTTGATCCATTTCTGAAAAAAAAACTATTTGATGCAGGACCTTAATATTTTTACTATGTTACATGATGCTAACAGAGTCAAGTGTACTAAAATCTACTTCATCAAATTTATAGTTTTTAAGAAATACTTTTTTATAAACTTATTAACAAAAAATATTAAGTTTCTCTGCAGAAAATATTTTTTTGTGAACTTCCTAATGGGGGAATATTAATGAATGTAGTAACAGAGGTGGCTTTTTATGTTATGCAGAGTGTCTGAAAATTTATTTCATTTATCTGTGACAGTTTCTGATGTAATGGGGCATATGTACTGAAAATTTTAGTTTTTGGGAAATTGACTTTAAAGAAAAAACTTTTGAAATTTGTTACTTATAGTTAATTAAAACTGTCCTGCTGCGTATGATGGCCCTTCTTTGGCCTCTAGCAGATCTTCCAGTTTTGTTTTTCACCTTCCCGGATGTGTGTCTCGCTTTCTTGGCAATAATAGATGCAGACCTGTCTGCATCGCCTATCCTCATTTTATCGTAATGTTGCAGCCCAGTGATCATATTTTCACCAGGATTAATTCCCCGCTTTTATGGTTCCAACACTTTCCAATATTACCACAATTGAATGTAATAACAGCATCATGAACTCTGAGTTTCATTGTATGCATGCCTACAAATACAGTTTTAGGGAGGCGGTTCCAAATTATGCTGTTGAAACACTCATTTGGGTTCTGTGTCTGCCCATGCAGACATTTCCTTAGAAGGTCAGGAAAATAGGTTGAATTGCTGTAATAACGGCAGCAGGAAGAGAATGCTGGTGAGATTAAGATTCTCCAGTTGCCTGAGCCCTATTGTATTTGCAATTTTCTCCTGATGGAACAATCCATGACATAGTTTATCATCCGTAGAGGACTTATGGAAGAATATGGCCCAAACATCTCTCTTCATTAGCTCCAGATTTTCTTTATTTTCCCTAATTTCCTGCCCATAGTATACCTACAAGTTTTCTATTTCAGGTTTAGTTAACCGACCCTGTCCCTCCAACAATTTTCCGTCTCCTAATTTTTTCCCTCTCATATCAACAGTTAGTTTTCTCAGCCTTGTTCCCAAACGTTTTTGAACATGGCCTACACATTCTGTTTTGCTAATAATGGAATCTCCATATGGCTTAGAGTTCACCACATTGTTGTATGCCTTACTGTCATCATCGCCCAAATATTTGGTGTACCATACGCCTCTTGTTTCTACAGAGCGATGAAATATTTGTTGTACTCCATGAACTTCCATACCACCACTTGTTCCTCTAAAATTAGCCACACAGTTGTGTTCATTATGTTCATTGACTGTACACCATTTGCAATATTATACATTATCTCCACATCTAACACTTTACCGGTGTCTACACTCATGGCAGTCACTACTCCATTCAGAGAAGTATGTCCTCTTTTCTGCCAACTTCCATCAAGTGCAACTGTAATATCCGAGCATCCATCATTTTCTTCTACTGGTTCCCTAGCAGCCAGTTTCATGCTTTCCTCACTGACCTCACATCCAGCTTTCTCTAATATTGCAGTCAGTTTTTCAAATTTATTTGGTGGTTGATGTAAGTTCATCACTGAACAAAATGTTCTCCCTGCAGCCATTCCCTTGCCAATGGATATTAAGGCATAAACTAATCTAGTATTGATTTCATAAGGGCCACTTGCATCTGGTTTTGAAGAACTCATAAATGAAATCACAGCTGAGCATTTAGTGCAAATTAAATCCAAAACAATTGCTAGGCCTTTTCTCCCAGACACTCTCACAAATTTTCACACTGTATGACTCACCATACTGTCTATATTGTACAAATTTAGAAATTACATCTGATAATATTCCCAAATTTATAATAATGTTACTGCACCCCTTGTCACTTACAGTAAATTCATTCTAACTCTCTTGAAATAGTGAGAGCTTCTTTGATAATGCACTTGTTGAAGAATTACAATTAGAAACATCGTTACCAGGCAACATAACCTCTTGTTCAGAAAGCTTTCTAAACTTGTTTCCGCTAAATTAACGTTTCTTGAAAAAGCCTTTGCGCCTCATTATCTTCAATAAACACAACAAAACACACGTAAACAAGCACTGCAAACGTAAGTATAACAACTACTCACAATCACACTTGAACAAAACCAACTGCGTGTTTGAAAGCTTGTTGTTTACAAACAGTAGAAACAAAAGAGTACCGACCGTTGCATTCCAAGGATAGCCAACACACTCAGGAGTAGATGCAGAAGTGGGTGACAGAAAAGTGGACGTGGCACATAAACACATGTAGTAGGAAAATGCTCTTTAAATGCTGGAAAAAAAATTTATTCAGCAAAATCCTTTTCAGAGTACTTAAACAAAACCTTAATCTATCGAAATATGATGAAAACCGAAAATCGATTTTTTTTCGACCTGAACCACTGTGTGGTCCCCTTAAACTGCATATACAATGTGCAATGTCCGAGGCACAGAACATCCTACAACATCCAGAAACACACAACGCTTGGAAGACTTGTCTAAAAATCTTTTATCCATTGCGGATGTGGAACACTACTACTGTGATGCAAATGTTTCCAGAAATTACTGCAACCGTCGCCTTTTGTAAGTCCTCAATTTTTATTTACCATGAGCGGTTTCAAATTGCCTAGCGTTCATCATATGACATGTCTGGAGCATTGTGTGCCTCCTGTAGCAGTGGCAATATGTAAAAACGAAACTTACAAGCAATCAATATGGCGAGAGTTGTTTACAGTATGAGATAGACTTAAGCGTATTATTTACAGTTATCAATATCCGTTGGTTTATTTCTGGTGGATACATTATTCTGAAACAAATAACGTATGTTTTCCAGTAACTTTAATTTATAAAAGGTTCACAAACTCCGCCACAGATAATCAATCCCACATGCTTGACAGAATGTAAATAAACCAAAGAGCCTGACTGAAGTTGTTTTCAAAGAATTTCTTCACTCAGCACTCGCACATTCATGACATTAACTATATATCCATTCATATTGCGTTCATTACTAACTGTACGCGGCCACTCTTTGCTGTGGTTCTTAATGGAAAAGAAGGAAAAGAGAAAACACACGTTTCAAATAAATATGGTAACTGGATATACGTCCTAATCTCCTTCTCTCCCCTGTCTGTATCTCCCCTTCCCTCTTTCTTCCTATTTCCTCCCTTCCACCTCTGTCTGTCCATCTTCTCTTCTCCCTTCTCACTCTCCTCCTGAATCTCTCTCTTCCCCTCTCTCAGTAAGTCCATCACCTCCTCCCCCTTTCTCTATCCATCTTCTCCTTGCCCCGCTCTGTCCATCTTCCCCTGCTCCGTCTCTCCATTCATCTGCTCCTTCCTATTTTCTGTGTCCATTTCCTCCCACATCCCTGTCCATTTCCCCCCACATTCTTGTCCATTCCCTCTTCTCCCCTCTATCTGATTTCCAAGTTTAATGTTATTGTAAATTATGATTCTGTGATAGTATTCTAATCATAAACTAATAAGCCATAAACAGGACTTTTCTGTTTGCTAAAAACACTTTATTACATACTTCACACATATATTTATATATTAAGAAAGTATATATGGAGAAGTACGAGAAACTATCACAAGTTTGTACCTATCTCTTTGGTTCCACCATTCTGACCCTCTAATAATAGCTGCGCTCTTTGCATTGAGAAGCTGAGCTGATTTTATATTGTATACAGGAAAATGCAGCAGGGAATTCATCTATGAATGGCATCTTCTTCGCATAGAGTGTTTTCAGTATCACTGATGCTTTCTATAACATGAGTCATTTCTGAGTTTGGGAGCGGAACCCTTAGCGTTAATGTTGTATCAAAAACAGAATTTAATATTTGAAGTTGTGTCCTGTCCCATTTTAGCACCAGACTGACCCACAAGATATTAAATGAAAGGTTTCTATTCGTTTGCCTTTACATAGGGCGCACGTTTTCTAGTTGTGTTTGTTCTGTAGGTATTTCGGAAAGATCTAATTATTGAATTTGTTAGCACCACACGTAGCCCGTACTGAAGCAGAAGCGACTGTTACAATTTACGTATCGGAATTTCTACAGTATTTTTTTTTGCGGTGGTGTAAAGCACTTTATTTTCCAAAGATTATGAGAACGGTACCATTTAATTAACTTCGGTGTTTGGCGTCATTTCTTTCTTTATTTGAAACATTTGTAAGAAGAATGCGTTTGATCATATGCGTAAACTTCCATCCACAAACAGAACGGATAGAACTTCAATTTACGGTAAAATGAAAAGCGTTACCGAAACACGTTAGGAAAAGTGTCATCCAAACCTTTTGAAACGCCGTTATCTATTTGCTAGAGAAAGTGTATACGTACAAACACATCAGTCAATATTTAAGAGACATGACATGAACCTGTAAGAAGGTTCATGTTTTTTCCCTAAGTACCAACTAACATCAAAATAACTGCAATTTACGCCTTCGGCATAGGTGAAATTTCACTATAAGGAAAGGTTATTTCGTGAAAACTATTTCATCACCTTATCTTCTTATTTATGCGCGGTGTCGGATTTTTCTTTGTTCAGGTACTGTAAAACGTAAGGCACTTTTCGGTTTCAGATTTCTGGCCGCTTCTACGAAAACACGCAAATGGAAGAAATATCCGAGTAGTAGTGCAGTATTTGCAGTGCGTCCCGAACACAAGACAAGCAACTAAGTAACTATTAAGAAGACACAAGAGCCCCAAATCCACTAATGCGACGAATGCAACATGAGTCAGTTCAGCGAGGACAGGTTACACTGACGGAAAAATATCGTATCACCGGGAAGGAACTGTGTGACATAAATTAAAGTTGGTAGGCGTGTTTTTACATCTGAAAGATAATGTCTGTTCAAATTTCGCGCCACTCATATAAGAATGGCGCTAGTAGCGCCACTACGAGGACGCAGATCAGGTTTGCTTCAAATACACGCTCTAACGGTCGCGAGCGCTAGTTACAATTGAGATTGGACACGATGAGTTGGCGCTAGTCAAGAAACCCTTGAAGAGGACAACGACACCATCATCAACACTTCACTTACTTTGAACGAGGTCACGTAATAGGGCTGCGAGGAGCTGGATATTCCTTCTGCGATACTGCAAAAAAACTTAGCAGAAATTTAGCCACTGGATATGACTGTTGGCAGCGGTGGTCACGAGAATGTATGGTCGCAAGATAACAGGGCTACGGACGGCCACATGACACTACCGAGAGGCAAGACCATCGCGTTCGGGGTATGGCTCTGGGGCATCGTACTGCAGCGATTAGAGGCAGCAGTTGACACCACACTGACACAATGAACTGTTACAAATCGGTTGCTTCGAGAACAGCTCCGAGCCAGACGCAATGTAGAGTTCAATCCACTGACCGCAAACTACCGCCATTTCCGACTTCAGGGTGTGAATCGAGAGCTGATTGGAAGGCAGTGTGGAGGTCTGTTGTGTTTTCTGATGAAAGCTGGTTCTGCCTCGGCAGCAGTGATGGCCGTGCATTGGTTAGGAGGAGGCCAGCCAACCTGCCCTCAAGCTAGACACACTGGACGTACACCTGGAGTTATGGTCCGAGGTTCGATTTCGTATGGCTGTCGGAGCACTCTGGTGCTTATCCCACGCATCCAGGCTGCAAATTTCGGCGTCAATTTTGTGATTTGACCTGTAGTGCTGGCATTCATGAACAGGATCCAGAAGGTGTTTTCCAACAGGATAACGCTAGCATAAATACCGCTTTTGTGTTGTGACCCAACGTGCACCATCACCAGTGACATGTCTCCTCGGCCCGCTCGACCGCCATATCTGTCTCCAATCGAGCACATATGGGACATCACCGGACGACACCTCTAGCGTCATCCACAAACAGCATTAGTCGTCTCTGTATCCTTGTACTGACCGACCAATTGCAACAGGCATTGAACTCCATCCCATAAACTGACATGCGGCACCTGTACAAAAAATGAATGAAGTTTGAATGCTTGCATTCAGCATTCTGGCGATCACACCGGTTACAAATGTACCAGCTTTTCACATTTGCAATCGGTCATCTCGTACTTCACCTGTCGTCTTGCAATGTTAATCACCTAGACAAATGTATTCTCGAAATTTCATTACTCCACATTAATTATTTTTTGGTGCTGCAGTTTTTTCCGTCAGTGTATGTTTAGATGCTAGCAGACGATGCTACTGTTCCCCGACAGACGTTATATCAAAACTTTCCTCCATATAAATCTCGAAAGTGACATTCTGTTCTGTTCCGTCACATTCCGTTAGTAAAGATGTGAGTACCACCACTTGAAATACTCTTTGGCATGTTTCCTTTCATCCCGTTCCATGCCATTCTGCGCCATCACGTATGAACGTACAAACTTACTTTGTGATTTTCTGGTGGCTTCTGATGCAGGAACAGAGCTCTGAATACAGCATCTGCCGCTTCGCGAGTCCCCTGTCGGCGGTCAGGTCCACAGCACCGTCACCAGAGAGCCGCAGTCCAGAGATGCGCTGCCCCAGCAGCTGCAGGAGGGCTGCCACGTGCAGCATGGCCGCCACGAAGAAGCAGTCCAGGCCGATGACGACGGGCACCTGGGTGAGGAGCACAGCGCACTGCAGGGCGTAGAGCGCGGCGTACGCGCCGGGCCACAGCGACCAGTCCACTCCCTCGATCTGCACCACCGGCAGCAGCTTCTGGTCGCCGCCGGCTAGCAGCGGCGCCGGCAGCCACAGCAGGATGACGGCGTAGATGTAGACACTCAGCGACACGGTCATCCAGCGGGCCCAGCGGCGTGCGGACTCCAGCTCGGGGCGGTCCCAGTCCTCGGACACCATCAGATCCAGGTCGCGCACCAGACGGTAAAAGGACTGCCTCTTGCTGAAGAAGAGCGCCGCCTTGGTCATACCGGAGACGTCTTCGAGTATGTGCATCAGCGTGTGCGAAATGGCGTCCACGTCCCCTCGGGCGGTGTGGATGCTGAACAGACCGACGGCCACGTAAACGGCGGCGCACAGCTGCACCAGCGCCGCGTACACCAGGTAGGCCGGTCCACGCACGCGCGGCGACAGCCCCACCACCGCCAGGTACAGCACGTTGCCCGACAGTGTGCGCCCCACACCTTGCTGCCCATCCACCTCTGACCCTGGCTTCTGCGACTGAAAGAACAAATCGAGTCATCGGCAACTGCTCCGTGTGGTGGGATGTAAAAAGTGTCCAGTCACACTACTAGAGCGGATGAGTTATTGCCAGAATAATACTCTTTGAGACTAATCTCTCTTAGGACAAACTGACCTCGGTCCCGTGCTCAAAAAGCACAGAAATAAATACACGTGTTTGTAGTTTATTACTTAACGTTTCCGTCAGAGCTGCAAATCACATTTTTATTTGTGACTAGATTCGAACCATTCGTTCATTCCCAAATTATTACCTATATTAGAAGATACAATTTTATTAACAAAGCGTGATAGACAAACGTTTTCTGTGCACAGATTATAACAGTGCAATGAATCTTTTGTGGCATACTTGCATTTGTAATGTTTCCCTGTACGTAATACATTTGTTTTTACATCACATCAATATAACAAATATTACTCAACTATATTACGGTTGTCTTGGTACACTCAAGATTCAATAGGCGGCTTTCGTTGTCTAGCTACAAAAATATGACAAACACTGAGTTTTTTGTGTGTCCATAAGCTCTGTGTCCCAGAAATCACAATGTCACAATTACATACATTGAAGCGGTGTATTGGTGAAGCTCTCAGACATTATCACAGTGTTTTATAAATTGTTGAAATATCATAAGCTAACTGCTTTACTGAATGACGATTTATTTTTATAAAGGGTAAAAAAATTATGGTATTTAATTTCAGATTGTTCGTTCATCAATTTGTGCGGCTCTTTAATCTTCCGTTTATATATTTCAAATGCTTCAAGTATGTTTAACTTCGTTCCTTTAAGTGTCCTGTGTAAAAGATTCATAATACTGTCGGTAATACCTATTGTATATCATGTGCTTGGAAAATGATGGCTAAAAGCAGACCACTTTACTCTCTAAAAAAACGATAAAATGTTCCACATTATAATCTATACAAACCAGATGCACAATACTTCAATCCATTTTTTACAATTTTATGTCTTATACTAAACCTTGGTTGACCTGTAGTTCAAAATGCTATTTTTTACTCTTCATGGAAAGCGTTCGTAAACTTGTCGGTAATGTTGTTGTTGTGGTCCTCAGTCCTGAGACTGGTTTGATGCAGCTCTCCATGCTACTCTATCCTGTGCAAGCTTTTTCATCTCCCAGTACCTACTGCAACCTACATCCTTCTGAATCTGCTTAGTGTATTCATCTCTTGGTCTCCCTCTACGATTTTTACCCTCCACGCTGCCCTCCAATACTAAATTGGTGATCCCTTGATGCCTCAGAACATGTCCTACCAACCGATCCCTTCTTCTGGTCAAGTTGTGCCACAAACTTCTCTTCTCACCAATCCTATTCAATACTTCCTCATTAGTTATGTGATCTACCCATCTAATCTTCAGCATTCTTCTGTAGCACCACATATCGAAAGCTTCTATTCTCTTCTTGTCCAAACTATTTATTGTCCATGTTTCACTTCCATACATGGCTACACTCCATACGAATACTTTCAGAAATGACTTCCTGACACTTAAATCAATACTGGATGTTAACAAATTTCTCTTCTTCAGAAACGCTTTCCTTGCCATTGCCAGCCTACATTTTATATCCTCTCTACTTCGACCATCATCAGTTATTTTGCTCCCCAAATAGCAAAACTCCTTTACTACTTTAAGTGCCTCATTTCCTAATCTAATTCCCTCAGCATCACCCGACTTAATTAGACTACATTCCATTATCCTTGTTTTGCTTTTGTTGATGTTCATCTTATATCCTCCTTTCAAGACACTGTCCATTCCATTCAACTGCTCTTCCAAGTCCTTTGCTGTCTCTGACAGAATTACAATGTCATCGGCGAACCTCAAAGTTTTTATTTCTTCTCCATGAATTTTAATACCTACTCCGAACTTTTCTTTTGTTTCCTTTACTGCTTGCTCAATATACAGATTGAACAACATCGGGGAGAGGCTACAACCCTGTCTTACTCCCTTCCCAACCACTGCTTCCCTTTCATGTCCCTCGACTCTTATAACTGCCCTCTGGTTTCTGTACAAATTGTAAATAGCCTTTCGCTCCCTGTATTTTACCCCTGCCACCTTTAGAATTTGAAAGAGAGTATTCCAGTCAACATTGTCAAAAGCTTTCTCTAAGTCTACAAATGCTAGAAACGTAGGTTTGCCTTTCCTTAATCTTTCTTCTAAGATAAGTCGTAAGGTCAGTATTGCCTCACGTGTTCCAGTGTTTCTACGGAATCCAAACTGATCTTCCCCGAGGTTGGCTTCTACTAGTTTTTCCATTCGTCTGTAAAGAATTCGTGTTAGTATTTTGCAGCTGTGACTTATTAAGCTGATAGTTCGGTAATTTTCACATCTGTCAACACCTGCTTTCTTTGGGATTGGAATTATTATATTCTTCTTGAAGTCTGAGGGTATTTCGCCTGTTTCATACATCTTGCTCACCAGATGGTAGAGTTTTGTCAGGACTGGCTCTCCCACGGCCGTCAGTAGTTCCAATGGAATATTGTCTACTCCGGGGGCCTTGTTTCGACTCAGGTCTTTCAGTGCTCTGTCAAACTCTTCACGCAGTATGATATCTCCCATTTCATCTTCATCTACATCCTCTTCCATTTCCATAATATTGTCCTCAAGTACATCGCCCTTGTATAGACCCTCTATATACTCCTTCCACCTTTCTGATTTCCCTTCTTTGCTTAGAATTGGGTTTCCATCTGAGCTCTTGATATTCATACAAGTCGTTCTCTTATCTCCAAAGGTCTCTTTAATTTTCCTGTAGGCGGTATCTATCTTACCCCTAGTGAGATAGGCCTCTACATCCTTACATTTGTCCTCTAGCCATCCCTGCTTAGCCATTTTGCACTTCCTGTCGATCTCATTTTTGAGACGTTTGTATTCCTTTTTGCCAGTTTCACTTACTGCATTTTTATATTTTCTCCTTTCATCAATTAAATTCAATATTTCTTCTGTTACCCAAGGATTTCTACTAGCCCTCGTCTTTTTACCTACTTGATCCTCTGCTGCCTTCACTACTTCATCCCTCAAAGCTACCCATTCTTCTTCTACTGTATTTATTTCCCCCATTCCTGTCAATTGCTCCCTTATGCTCTCCCTGAATCTCTGTACAACCTCTGGTTCTTTTAGTTTATCCAGGTCCCATCTCCTTAAATTCCCACCTTTTTGCAGTTTCTTCAGTTTTAATCTACAGGTCATAACCAATAGATTGTGGTCAGAGTCCACATCTGCCCCTGGAAATGTCTTACAATTTAAAACCTGGTTCCTAAATCTCTGTCTTACCATTATATAATCTATCTGATACCTTTTAGTATCTCCAGGGTTCTTCCATGTATACAACCTTCTTTCATGATTCTTAAACCAAGTGTTAGTTATGATTATGTTGTGCTCTGTGCAAAATTCGACCAGGCGGTTTCCTCTTTCATTTCTGTCCCCCAATCCATATTCACCTACTACGTTTCCTTCTCTCCCTTTTCCTACTACCGAATTCCAGTCACCCATGACTATTAAATTTTCGTTTCCCTTCACAATCTGAATAATTTCTTTTATTTCATCATACATTTCTTCAATTTCTTCGTCATCTGCAGAGCTAGTTGGCATATAAACTTGTACTACTGTAGTAGGCATGGGCTTCGTATCTATCTTGGCCACAATAATGCGTTCACTATGCTGTTTGTAGTAGCTTACCCGCATTCCTATTTTCCTATTCATTATTAAACCTACTCCTGCATTACCCCTATTTGATTTTGTGTTTATAACCCTGTAGTCACCTGACCAGAAGTCTTGTTCCTCCTGCCACCGAACTTCACTAATTCCCACTACATCTAACTTCAACCTATCCATTTCCCTTTTTAAATTTTCTAACCTACCTGCCCGATTAAGGGATCTGACATTCCACGCTCCGATCCGTAGAACGCCAGTTTTCTTTCTCCTGATAACGACATCCTCTTGAGTAGTCCCCGCCCGGAGATCCGAATGGGGGACTATTTTACCTCCGGAATATTTTACCCAAGAGGACGCCATCATCATGTAATCATACAGTAAAGCTGCATGCCCTCGGGAAAAATTACGGCTGTAGTTTCCCCTTGCTTTCAGCCGTTCGCAGTACCAGCACAGCAAGGCCGTTTTGGTTAGTGTTACAAGGCCAGATCAGTCAATCATCCAGACTGTTGCCCTTGCAACTACTGAAAAGGCTGCTGCCCCTCTTCAGGAACCACACGTTTGTCTGGCCTCTCAACAGATACCCCTCCGCTGTGGTTGCACCTACGGTACGGCTATCTGTATCGCTGAGGCACGCGAGCCTCCCCACCAACGGCAAGGTCCATGGTTCATGGGGGGGCTTGTCGGTAATACGGCCACAATATTTCAATGTATTCAAGTTTTTTTTTTCTTTCCTTACGTGGGTTTCTTTCACTTTCGTATTTTTTGAGATTCTGTGTAACTAAGCTTCTCTTGAAACCGTGCTGTTGCAACCTCTTTGAGGATGCGTAACACCATCTGTATTTCCGTCTCGTGTAATGGAAGCTTATGTAGGCGAGCTACCATAGAGAAGAAATACTCTTTTTATGATTTGGTGGTTGACTGGAGTCATCCGTTATTATTTCATCGGAGTGTGTTGGTTTACAAAAAATGGAAAATTTCAGCTTCTTTTCTGCCTTTGTTACTGATAGTTCTGTGTAGTTAACTTACCTTTGTATTTCTAACATACGTAATACTGAACTAAAAATTCAAAACTGGTTACTAATAAAAATATTATTTGAAACATGTAATAAGTAAATTACAAATATATTGAGTTTCTGATCCTGACACCGACACAGCGTTAGAGATACATAAATACTTGTTTCGTAAAACCCCTGCACGCAGTTCAGGAGCCTGTGTCCCATAAAGGCTACTGGTCAGTTCCCCTACGTCGTCGCCTCATGAACATATAACCACCGCAGATTGCAGCAGGCAGCTGTTGCAGCGACATACCGTACCACCTGCTACCAGGACATCAGGGTACGACCACCACATCGTCAACCAGTCGTGTTACCGAAATCTAGGGTCCCAGTTCAGCTTTGCAGCAGAGTGACTACACGAGACCTTGGGTATCTACGCATCAACACGCAGGGCCAGTGTTCGTATAAATGGCTCCCACACTGCGAGCAAAGGAGACACCACTGTGCACCACGACCGCTGTGTGGCCGTCGTTGAGGCAGTGTCCACTGGTGCAGCCATCAGCGCTAGTCGGCATAATTCACTTATCGTACCGTCCTGCCTTGGGGTAAAGTACCACGACACACACAGCCAACCGGAAGTTGTGGACCGAAGCTCGCTACCCGGGTGGTATAGCTTTTGCTGCGAGATGCTGCCAGATAGGCTGTCGATTCAACCAGCCCGCCTCGTGGCCGTGAAGCACGGCAGTGCCAACAGCACCGACTCAGCGGCAGCCCCATCAGGTTGCCTGCCTAGCAAGAACGATCCACTCCCGAGCCACGCTGTGCTGTTTACAGCCACGGCTGCCGTCTTGACAGTGTGCCACCGCCGACGTCTGTGGCTTCAGCACCTGACCCGCTCACTAGACGTGTGCCTGGGACATCGTTTGATACTGTAAGACAGCAATAAATGAGTGTGGTTACAACATGTGCATTGTTGAATACGATCCCGCCCTCATGAGTGAATCGGCACGCCAGGGCTGAGGAGATCTGAACGGTCACCGTGGCTAGCCTGTAACTGCTCCCCCACCCTGCAATGGTGCCGATTACTTGATAACCGTGGATGCAAGTGGACATCAGCGGCAACTCTGACTACATTTGCCTGATGTATTTTCTAACTCCTTTGTCTCTGTTTCTTATCTTGTAGGCAACATATGTTTAGATGTTTTTGTGAAATGATCTTATCAATGGAAGAAAGTAACGTAAAGTCCAAAAGAAGTATCTCGTAGAAGGAAATATGTAGATATAGCGTGCTAGTGTTAAGTGCGACCTGTACACGATTTACAAATATAATCTAGTCAGGGACCACTCTTCCCTTCCTTGTGGCAGGGATTCCGGTCTCATAATAAAGTTTCTATGAAAACTTAACCGAATATACAGCATGCATCAAGTGTCAGAGACTGTTGTAAACAGCACCAAAACTAATACGTTTGTCGACAAGGAAGTGCAGACGTCATACATCCTTTGCGTTGCGTGTCTCAATCGACAAAAAAGGAAAACTTACAGGATCACTTCGTTGTCCATCTGTTTATCTGTCTATTTGGCTGATTGTTCAAAACCGTTTCTTTGAAGGAAGGAACAGTTAGACGTATAAAGCTGAAATATGTGTCACAATTTGTTATGTAAAAAACTGAAGCGTTTAAGTGAATTCAGTCAAAAGTTACGGCCATTTATCTCACACATTTTGATATTCGCAAACACACTCATCAAACCCTACAAGGTATGTCCATTTGCCCTATAACCATGAAATTTTGCAAGAAGGAAGGTTTCCACTACAGCCAAATGAAAATATCCGAAAATTGTTAATCTGTAATTACATCACACAAAAGTATTTTTTCATTTGTTCTCGTACTCTCTGTGTGTCTATCCATCCGTATGTTAAGACCCCTTTTTCTCACGAAGGAGCAGACATAATTTAATATCCATAGTCCTTTGTTGTTAGGCTCTTAAGTCAGTGTAAAAAAAGGATACGGTCATTTATGTCGTCTATTTTGACTCTCGCAAACTCACTCATTAAAACCTATAAGGTTCTTCCTTTGATGTTCATTTGTGAAATTTGGCAAAAAGACAGTACAGGTGAAGGAAAAAAATCACAAAGTTGTTTATTTGTAATTATATCACTCGAAAAAAAATTTTCTTTTGTCATTTGTTACCCGACTTTAAACTTGAAATTAAAAAATTCTGAAAAGTCCTGGTTGTCGTAGAACCTACATCTTGCCAGTATCAACGACGATAACGGGCAAATACCGTCGATACCTCGATTCCCGGACTGGAGGAACAGTCTGTATACACAATTAAGTTTGTACTGGACCCTCAGTGAGCGAGTCCTATTCGCACGTACTCAGTTATTTTCGTTTTAAATCTTAGTGGCAAACTTGTACAAGAAGAGTTGCTTATCGGAAGAAACAGCAACCCGTGGCAAGACATAGATCTGGAGATCATACTAGCCAGGACAACAGTTGCACACCCTCTGTTCTCGGCTAGCTCAGCTCAGCACAGCACGAGCAACATACGGACTGACGTTATCGTGTTGAAAGATAAAGCTATGAATATCTCGACCATTGGCCTTAAAAACTGTTAAATGCAGCGCCTGCTGTCCAAATTATCGGCTATGCTGCTCAGAGGTGATCGCGCTGTGTACCCAAAGACATGTCACACCATCACGCCTGGTGGTGGTCCCGACTGAAGATGACTACTGTAATCACGTGAGGTTCGTTCTTCTAGGATTCTCCACACATAGATACGCCCATCGTGGTAGCAAACGGAGAACCGTGACAAGTCTCAAAGGATGACGTGGTGCCATTAATCTGTCCGGAGTTGTCGTCTCCAGTCGCTCTCGAATTTGAACATGTGCTGCAGCTATTTCTCCTTCTTACACGAGGTACAGTACGGTATTCTTACAAAGAATGCACGTATAAATTCGATTTCTGAACGAGAAACCCACTGTATAAGCCTTTCCCTACACACCGACAGCGTTACTCCTTCATTCCTTGTAATATGGCAACAATATGCTTATCATCCGCACTAGGAAACGTGCAGCATGCTTGACGACAGTTTACATGTGTTGCATGCCGCCTTGGTGGTGTTGCAATTTTAATGGGCTGTGGTGTACGTGGAAAAGAGGAGCGGTCCTGTCACACTGCCCTAGGGGCACTCCTGACGTCACTTCTGTCTCTAGTAATGACTCGCTGCGCAGGATGGCGTACTGGGCTCTGCAACTATTACTCTTACTATTCCGTTGGGACGGAATGCTTTGATTAGTAGAGAACATGTGTGAGTAAAGGTTCACTTAATACAGCTATCAAGAAGAGAATAGAAGGTTTTAAAATGTGGTGCGACAAAAGAATGCTGAAGATTACGTAGGTAGATCACGTAACTAATGTGAAGGTACTGAATAGTATTGGGGAAAAGAGGAATTTATGACTAGAAGAAGGGATCGGTTGGTGGACACGTTCTGAGACATAAAGGAATCACCAGTTTAGTGCTGGAGGGAAGCGTGAAGGGTAAAAATCATAGAGGGAGCTCAAAAAATGAATATAGTAAGCAGATTCAGAAGGATGTAGGTTGCAGTAGCTACTCGGAGAAGAAGAGGCTTGCACAGGGTAGAGTAGCATGGAGAGCAGCATCAAACCAGTCTTTGGACTGAAGACCACAACACCAACAACAACAACAACAACAACAATAACAACATCAAAGGGTGATAAATTATTAAGGATATTGGAAGGAATATGTCGCAGCCTAGCGTGTCTGGTGACTAGACAATAAAGACTTCCAGTGAAGGCTGGTTACCATGTGCTAATATGTTACAGCACACTGTAAATATGGCACTACAATTGCGCCATTTCTCTTCGAGTGTGAGCCTGAAATCGGTCTAATGTTACTCCATTTCTCTTTGTATGCGCGCTGGTATGCAAATAAAGCGGACGAAAACACGTTTTGTAGCGCCCCCTCTGCAATAACTAGAGACCAGTGTCACTTGCTGAAAGGATGGTCAATTCACAGAAGCGACGCAGATGTCCGCTTTCGACTACACATGCTTTGAGGTGACGTCATCCACTCCTGCACCGTGAGTGCTGTGTTGCTCACAGCACTACATCAGAGTTTTTCTTTGAGGCTGTTTATAGGGAATTGTGCAAGTGTACAGTATGAGGGATTTGTACAGCCGTTGTCATGTTGGCATCATGCCCACGTGGTCTAAACAACGGCCTGGCAATTCGCCGACCCAGGTTTGATTCCCGCTGTTGCCTAAACTTTCTTTTCGAAACTGCTAATTACAATATTTAAATGTATTTAAACAGTTCCAATCGTACACATAAAATTGATGTATTCAAGTTAGTTGGATTACCGCCCTTGTAATTCCAGAAGCTATAGGCTAGATGGTGGTAAAAAAAAAGCGAATATATGAGGAAATTCAATATGAAAGTGTTTTCCGTAGATGATCTGCTAAAGAAGGCCTTTTCCAATAGATCTTTGCAGGACAAAGTGAGATTTAAAGAGTTAGGTAGATACACTTAAAACCTAAATCTAACAACAAATGGCATGGGATGAGGCTCACTGGTTTGGCTTAAGTAATTCTGCAAAATATTTTGATCAGGTTCTCAACTATCCAGAACCAATCCATAGCCTCTAATACTCAAACATTCAGGAATATCTAGAAGATGATTTACCCCAAACAGTCAAAGAAACTGAAGAAGTTATTGAAACCTCATAAAGCTAGCTGCTTTTACAGTAAAGCTTTTGAAATGGTCTCTAGGAAAAATAAAAGAATGGGCTAAAACAAATTTTTAAGAAAACTTGGAAAATTGAAAAACACTCAAGAGAGTGGACGGTGACCTTGCTAAATCCAGTACATAAGACTGGCAATCAACAACATGTTAAGTACGGGGGAATTTCTTTGCAACAAGTTGCATATAACGTATTTTCCAAGATTATATTAAACAGAGTGGAAACAAAACTGGAGAGTAATTTAAGTGAGTATCAAGGTGATTTTAGGAAGGGTAGGGCATGTACTGGACAAATATTTAATGTGAAGTCAATGAGTTGCCACAGATTACCAAAGCTAAAGCGTCAGTAATTCTCTTTGAAACTGTGTGTAGCGTATTGTGAAAGCATATAGTATGAGGTAATTTTAAAACGCCGAAGGTGCAAGGACACTGTGAGTGAGTGGTCTAAATCCCCGACAGGTGACTCGCAGATCCAAGTTTGATTGACGCTGATCCAAAAAAGTTTTTTTTTCATTTTATTTTAGTCCTCGCAATGTTAAAGTACACTCATATTCAAAAATAAATAAATAAATAAATAAAAAAGAACACTTTGAACGACTAGAGATAGGACGCTCATATTCATGGGGCATGTACGCATGCAGAAATGATTAATGCTTGAGCCATGTCAGCCTGCGGGTTCAAGGTCAACATCGATATAGCGGCGCCACATCACCTACCGGCAAATGTGCCTGCAGCTCTCGTTGTCGCTGTAAACTGAAGGTAATGAATCAACGTGACTTGAGCAGGCGTGCAGGACGGCTCGCAGGCGTATCCGCGCAACGTACCATTAAATTATTGTGTTTGAAAGAGGGCAACGTAGAACACGACAAGAGGACTAAGTCGCACCACTCAGACCGCCCCCAGAGGAGATCGAGACCTCATCAGAATGACATTGCAATACAGAACTCAGTCCTCCTAGGGTCTGGCGTAACAGTGGAGCGATGTAATACATAGTACACTATCAGGGGTGACAATCTGTCGCCGCTTATTACGGCATGGATTATGGGCGAGTCGTCCACTTCGCCGCCTACCTTTGATGAATGTAAAGAAACATTCTAGACGGCAGTGGTGTATGGGACGACGTCACTGGGGCAGGAATGGCAAGAGACTGTTTTCAGACGAATCCGGGTTCTGTTTGTTTGAAATGATGGCCGCATTTTGGCTCTCCGCAGACGGGGTGAGCAGCATCACAGTGCCTGCACTCGCACAAGACATACAGCACCGACTCTAGACCTCACCGTGTGGGGTGCTGTCAGGTACAAACGCAAATCACAGTTCAGTTGGTGCGTGTTCAGGCCTCTATGACCAGTGTGACCTACATGAACGACATCCTGCAACCTGTAGCCATATCCTTTTACACAAGACCCCAGACGCCATTTTTCAGTAAGACACTGCACGGCCGCATGCTGCACGAACACGTACCTTCTTGGTGTCCCAGGATGTCAGACCACCAGACTTGTGGCCAATCGACGATGAGTGGAACTTGGTGCAGCGCTGTGACCCAGTGTCAACCACCACAGATGAATTTTGAAACCGGTGAATGCAGCAGGGATGGCTCTACCACAGGATGTCATTCGCGCCTTATGAGAGTCGACGCAGTCACGCATGGGACAAGTCATCAGAGCCCATGCTGAACCGCGGTGACTGAATTGCTAATTGTTTCTGCAGAATGTATTAATGTTCATGTCTAGTGAATATGACTCTCCTATCCGTAGTCGTTCAAAGTGTTCCTTTCTTCTTTTCTCTCTTTTTTTTTTTTTTTTTTTTTTTTTGTTTGAGCATGAGTGTATTAATTATGAAATATAAATGTATTTAAACAGTTCTATATGTGAAATTGATACATTCACTTAGACGACGACCGCAGGTGAATTTATATTTTTTTATTTATTTTTACCAGTCCACAAGCTATCCAGCTATTTAATCTACCACATCGGTATTTAAAATGCAAACAAACTAGATAAGTATATGACACATTTAAAATGATTTTGACACGTCATTCTCGTCATTATTAAGTGTTCCTTTTGTAGTCTCCATCCGAAGACTAGCTAGATGCAACTTCCCGATATTCTGTCTAGTAAAAGTCTCTTCATCTCTGCATAACAACTGAACCTACTTCTGCTTGAACCCGCTTGCTTTAGTGAAGCTTTCGTCTCCATCTACAATTTTCACCTACAAACTTTCCTCAATTATCGAACTGACGATCCCTCAGGATCTATTCCATCAGCCGATCCCTTCTTTCAGTGAAGCAATTCCCTTAAATTTCCTTTCCCCTAAGCTCGATTCAGTACCTCCTCCTCAACTGCTATCCGATCAACCACTTCAGTCTCCATCATTCTTTCGTAGCACCAAATTCACAAGGCTCCTCTTCTCTTACTGTCCGAACTGTTTATCGTCCACGTTTCACTTCGGTAGAAAGCTACTTCCCGGTCACATACCATCGTAAGTTCTTCCTGCAAGTTTTACTTGCTTTTATATTTGAGCCCAACAAAAATCTCTTTTTTCAGAATCGATTTTTCTCACTATTGCTAGTGTCCTTCTTATATCCTCCTTACATCGGTCATCATCATTTATATTGCTGCAAAAACAGCAAATCACGTCTAATACATTTAGTGTCTCATTCGTTAATATAATCCTCTTAGTACCGTGCAACGGTACATTCGACAAAGTTACTAAAAATGCGTGTCTCCTGCTTGTAACAATACATTTAGGTGACAAAAGTCATGGGATAGCGAATCCACATATATAGATGGTATAAAACGGCACTACGTTGGCGGAGCTGTCACTTGTATCCAGGTGCTTCATGTGAAAAGGATTCCGACGTGATTATGGCCACCCGAAGGGAATTAACATATTTTGAACGCGGAATGGGACTTGGAGCTAGATGCATGGGAATTTAATACTCCGAAAACCACAGTGTCAAGAGTACACCGAGAATACCAAATGTCAGGCGTTTTTTCTCACCACGGACAACGTAGTGGCCGACGGCCTTCAGGTGTCTGAGAGCAGCGGCGTTTGCGTAGAGTTGTCTGTGCTAACAGGCAAGCAACTCTGAGTACGACGAACGTATCCTTTACGACAGTGCGGCGAAATTTGGCGTTAACGGACTATTGCAGCAGACGACCGACGATAGTGGCTTTGCTAACAGCACGACATCGCCTGCAGAGCCTCAACTGGAGCAGCGACCGTGTCGGTTGGACAGTAGACGACTGGAAAACCGTGACCTCTTCAGATGAGCCACGGTTTAAGTTGGTTAAGAGCTAATTGCAGGGTTCAAGTATGGCGCAAAGCCCACGACGCCATGGACCCAAGTTGTCAACAAGTGAGCTCATGGTGGCTGCATAATGGTGTGGTTGTGTTTACATGGAATAGACTGGGTCCTTTTGTCCAACTGGACCGACCATTAACTGGAAATGGTTATGCTCTGCCGCTCCAACTGCAGCCTTCATAGACCTTAGATGGAATTGTTCGCTACTAGCTTGAAGAACATTCGTATTTGACAGTTCGAGAGTATGATTTGACCATCCAGATCGCCCTACGTGAATCACATCGAACTTTTGTGGGGTACAATGAAGAATTCAATTTATGCACAAAATCTTGCACCGGCAACACGTTCGACACGATATTAGGAGATATCCCACGTCTTTTGTCACTGTTGTGTGACAGCCAAGGTTTCCGGTTCTTGAATCGAATATGGAAGGAATGTGTGGAAGGTCCGCACGCTAACGCTGACAGTCAGGATGCCATTGAGAGATGCACGTTGCTACGATGAATAATGAAGATTGCTTAAAATGTTCTGGCGTGACGGTACGAAATTTCATCCTGCGACTGGTTTCTGCTGTTGTAAATGTGATGGTACCGAATGCGCTACTGGGTTATCTCATTTCTCAATTGTAACCGCTGAGAAGATGATATTTTTTTATTTGAATTGGCAGTGGATCGTAAGTGTATGGTTTTCTTTAAATATTTTTTGATTATGGCGACCAGATAGCGCTTTTCTTATGTCACCGAATTATCGGACTTTTGCGAAACAAGAAGTTGGTTAATAATTGTTTATTAATGTAAAGGTACGTTAGGCAGTGAAAATACCAGAAGTGGGACTTATTCCTTTTTTTAGAATAGGTATCATTATTTGACAGCAGCGGCAAAATAGCCGACGAGAGTTTTCTTTATTTCTATTTTCAGATTTCGCCGCAGCTGCACACAGGGCGTCTACGTTTAGTCGTTTTCAGCAAAAGAGAAATATTGCCACAGTCACTGCAAAATCGTGGCACTAATGCAATTGAAAGTAATAATATATTCATCCAGTTTTCAAAGACAAAAATGAGTGTTTTACTTAGGCCTTAGCCGTAAAGACGTTCTCTTGCAGGTAACAAACATTCAGCGTGTACATTTAAAATCGCTCTGTAGCTGCATTTTTTTCTCAACGTTCTCTCTGTCTCTCTCTCTCTCTCTCTCTCTCTCTCTCTCTCTCTCACACACACACACACACACACACACACACACACATACGCACGTGCGCGTATGTAGACAGAATGAGCGTTGGATTCAAGATCGAATATGGCATGTAAAACAAACAAAGGATGGTAAAGCAAAATTATAAACAAGCTAAACATTAAAAAGAGCTTCGATAAAATTTTACAACTGCCGAGTCAAAAATGTTTGTAGAGTCGTAAAAAAAATACCAGAAAGAGAGAAAGAGACAGAGTAGTTTAAACGGAAAGGTAGAGAGGCGCAGAATGCTGCCTCTCGGAATGGCATAAGGGCATCATACTGCGTCATTCGACAAGTTACTGGAGTGCACAGTTTCTGAAACGGACCCATAAAATATAAAAATAGAAATCATCTGCTCACAAAAGGGGAACTAGTTGACCAGGAGGTTGAGTACTTGAAAGAAACATTAAACCAGCTCAAACCACTCAATGCTTACAACTTGGAAGAGAACCAAAAATACAAGAGCTAATGGCCAAAACGGGTGATATCACAGAGGCACAGATGTACACGACAATCACAACACTCAAAAACAACAGAGCAACTGGTCTGGATGAAATCTCAGCCGAAATTCTGAAATATGGGGTCCAGAAGATTGGAGGCGTGACATCGCTGTTAAACTACCAAAGACAGGAAATCTAGCCTAAAGTACAAACTGAGGAGGTATCATGCTTCTCTCGGTGCCAGTCAAAGTCTTTTGCTTCGTTCTTCTAAGCAGCAGATTGCCCACTATGGGAACCAAAGGCTTGCTCTCGAAGTGGGAGATCCTGCTCTGAACAAATATTTGTTGTTTGAAACGTAACAGAACTTGCATAGAATTCAACTGTCTACTGTTCCTAAAGTTCGTTAATTAGAGACACTAAATAAAAGTTTTTGGCAGTAGGAACACAGTAATATTACAAAAATTAAGAAATATTCTAAGTCTGTATGGAATTCTTGACAATCTACTGACATCTTCAGAAACCTTGAACTAGACTCGAATTGCTGTACAGGAACAGAACATGGGAACACCACTTCCTGTGGCATTCTCACGGACGTCAGACAAGGATGTATTTTGCACAATTCCTTTTAATATTGGTTCAAGATTTAATACTGAAAAAACATTGGATATCTCTCACATGAACGTTGGAACTAGCAGTCTGGGGCTATGGATCTGCATTTTGGTGATGACGCTGTTCTTCTGGCAGAAACACCACAAAGTTTAGAACTAATGGGCAGTTAGCTCAATGAAATAGTCTGTTCTATAGGCCAAAAAAATTAATGGCGATAAGACAAAAATCATTGTGCATAAAAATTGAAAATGTACCCGCTCAAATTATAATGTAATATAATGTACCATAAGGTGTCGACAGATTTCCACATCTCATCTGTAATAATGGGAAGTAGATGCAGAGGTCAGCAACAGAACTGAGAAAGCTTCTGGAGTCTTACAGCGAATGCGATCCATATGACAGTATAGCTTCGGCTGTACTCCTTTATCATACTACCGATGGCCGTGTATGCTAGTGACTCCTGGAAAATTTCAGTAAAATCAGCACACAAGCTCAATGTTTTTCACTAATTACGATTGAGACAAATTTTGAAAATAATTTATTGCGAACACGTTTGACATGATTAGCTACTGAGAAGATGTGGTTTACGTAGCCTGCACTAAACCGATGTCGGTTTGCAGGGCATCTTCTACGCATGAAAGATGAAAGAACCATGAGAACAGTACTGTTGTGTAACCAAGGGATCGATACAGAAGTAAAGGAAAACCACGTAACACCTCGAAACAAACTTTTGTAAAGGATCTTCAGTGCATGCCATGAACTCGGAGAAAGCTGCAAACCTCGCAGCTGATCGAGTCCACTGGAGGAAAATTGTTGCCCAAAATGCTACTTAACTTCGAAGAAACTAAATCGAATTAAATAAGTTCCAAACCTCCCCAAATCTACCAAGGCTTCCGTAAGGTTTTCCTCGCTCATCACATAACGCAGGCATCGGGAATCCTCCCCCAAACGCTTCCATTTGGGCCTCCCTGTGTCCCATTAACAGTGTGCCTGGGATCTGCCTGAAAACTTTCTGAGTCTACAATGGGCCATTACGCGAACTGTCCGCTTTACCCAGATACAATATTCTGCCTCTTTATCAAATGTTGAAAATTAGTCAGACACACCTATGTAACTGACATTTTTGAAAAAGCGACTGCTTTATAGCCCTGAACTAATTTAATGATCACAAGCAAATCTGACGCCACCAGGCAAAACGAAGCACTTTGTAGGGCTATACCAGCTCACTGAAGTCAGATCTGCAGTATCCTAACAGACTCCTCTTCATACAGAACAGTAAAACAAAATTTTACTAGACCTAACGGGAACCCATATAAATACTGCAAAAGTTATAAAAAAATGTGAAATTTAATGTTTTCAACCAACAAATAATTACATCATCAGGATCAGTGACGTTAGTAAAAAAAGAGCAGTGTATTGTGTTCGGAGAACTGCACATACCCCAGAACCATATTAGTTAAGAGTATCCAACCAAGCCTATGTGCAGAACGAAATTTTCACTCTGCAGCGGAGTGTGCGCATACACACGAAACTTTCTGACGGAACAAAAATGTCCGCTGGATTGGGACTGGAACCCGGGCTAAGTGCGCTGTCAACTTCTTTCCTCCTTTTTTTGTTTCCTTGCCTTTATGATGTTTCGATCCGCCCTCATAGCGTTACTTCAGACATTAGCTTTTAATCTGCCAGGAAGTTTCAAGTTTATCGGTACACATGACAAAAGGCGCAACCAGTATGTTTCAAAAGCCGAGCATAATAACAGGTTTTTTTCGGGGTTCGTACATGTGGTTCTACTGATGATAGAAAGGTAAGGTCAGGTGTTTTGGAAATCCCTTGGGCTGAGCACCATTTGTGTACCCGAAAGAACTTTCATCTCATTGTAACTATGCTATAGTACAAGGTCAAATATTGCGCACTTCCTTCAGCTTAGGCAATGGCACAAATCGTTTGATTCTTTTTGCATCAGATGACGTTTACGGTGCGTGTTAAAGGTGCATAGAAGCACCATTTAGTTCGTGGGCAGTTCCTGAGAATACTCGAAAAATGCGTTTTCTTTTTTCTCAATCAGCAGCGGATATCCTAATAACCAACCACAGTAAACTACTCAAATTTTAACTGTATACGAATCTTCTAAAAGTACTTGTGTAGAGGTGACGTCTTCAAGTTTCAAAACTCTTTATCTGCTATTGACAAACACCCCAGAAATATGGTTTTTGTGTACAAAAAACGATCCACGGGTTCAAAGACGGCTATGCACAGTAAATGATAGAAATTTTTGTGATATGTTCCGAAGATCCCAAATTCGAATAAACGTTAAAATTTTTTGGTATATTTTTTCCATTCCCGACATAACAGAGATTTAGTGTTACCCTATTTGCATACGTAAAATACGATCGTAAAATCTTGTGTGAGGCGGAAACGTAGTTTAGGAAGTGACGTAGCACGCAGAAATATGCTGTAATGTATGTCTGATATCATCAGAAGGGTTCTGGAAACCCCATGTTATAGTACTGAAGCACAAGCAAAATTTTTGTGCACGTAAAATTAGTTTAGCATTATTTCAGTTTCACGTAAGTATACTATCAAAATTTTCCTGACCCATGCAGTTCTTCTCATATGAGTGACATGCCCGGTTGTAGCAAGGAAAAGAAGGGAAAAACGCTCATATTGGAGAACAAAACTGACTGAAAAGCTGCCTTATTCGATTTTCCTCAGCACCTTTCAAAATTTTACCAACAATTTTGTAATGCGGACATATTCGCTCTTTTTTATGCTGAGAGAGAAGGAGATAGCGGCAGTAGGAAGGAGTCGGAAAGGTAATAAATACTGAAAGAAGCCGGCCGAAGTAGCCGTGCGGTTAAAGGGGCTGCAGTCTGGAACCGCAAGACTGCTACGGTCGCAGGTTCGAATCCTGCCTCGGGCATGGATGTTTGTGATGTCCTTAGGTTAGTTAGGTTTAACTAGTTCTCATTTCTAGGGGACTAATGACCTCAGCAGTTGACTCCCATAGTGCTCAGAGCCATTTGAACCATTTTTGAACTGAAAGAAGATATGCAGTGGTTGTGGTAGAACAGTAAAGGAGATAATGGCAGTGTGAGAAAAAGAGAGGAACACAGTGATAATGGAACTTAGTTGATAGTGACAGAATAGTCAGCCGGCTGGTGTGGCCGAGCGGTTCTAGGTCCTTCAGTCTGGAACCACGCGACCGTTACGGTCACAGGTTCGAATCCTGCCTGGGGTATGGATGTGTGTGATGTCCTTAGGTTGGTTAGGTTTAAGTAGTTTTAAGTTCTAGGGGACTGATGACCTCAGATGGTAAGTCCCATAGTGTTCAGAGCCATTTGAACCATATGAACAGAACAGTCACAGGAAAAGAGTGCAGGAGACAGTGCCAATGGGAGGGGAATGCAGAAAAGGATAAACTGGAAGCGGGTGAGAGCCAGTGATTATAAGGGACAGAGTATGTGAAAATGAAAACGATGAAGAGAGAGATAGGGACAGTGAGAACAGGTGCCAGCAGTGGTACGGATTTAATGAGAGAGTGACAGTGAGAAGAGATGCCAGAAATTGTAAGGAATTAATGAGATAGTAAGAGTAAGAAAGAGCAAGAGAGTGACACTGAGAGGTGACAGCAGCAAGAGGACAGAAGGAAGGAGACTGTGACTGTGAAGCAGGAGACAGTGACAGAGAGAGAGAGAAAGAAATAGTGACAATGAGTTGGGCTGAATGAGTGAGTGAGATTGGGCGAATGGGAGCGGATGGGTATGAGCGACCTGCAACGATGGACCAACGGGTGTGAGGGAGTTACTTTTAGGGGAGCTAGGGGGTGTGAGCGGTGTGCTGCATCTTAAAAATACCGCGAATATGGTCGTCTGCCAAAATATTTGGGGAAATTTTTAAGGTGCTGAGGAAGGTAGAACGTGGCAGATGGTACCCCCAATTTTCAATAAGTCTTTTAAATAAACAGGAAAGTATTCTCATAGGAGCTGACACTGAACTTTCATCAACAATCCTACGATCTATATAAATTAAATTTGAGATGCGAGATTTTTTCCTACCTACCGTGCTATCCCTGTTGTCATGAGCCCAGAGAAACGGGTGTTCGACCATTTATTCATTCTGAGTGACTGTTTGTATGTGAGTGTAGCTCCATCAAAGGAACACACGGAAAAATTTGAAAAGGAACTCACAGTCTTCCGATTTGAATCGGTTACGTTACAGTAAAATTCTTGTACTTCTGTTGATATTTATTTTATAACGTCTTTACAAGACACTATAATTCCGATTAATTGAACTGTGAAGTCCTGCTGTCTCTGACAGAACTAAATTACCTTCGTCAAATCTCCACGAGTTATGTTTGTTTCCCCGAATTTAAATTCCTGTTCAAAGTTTCTCCTCGGTTTCCCTTACTGCTTGTTTAATGTACGGAATGACATGGCGAATAGGTTGCCACCCAGTCTCACTCCCTTTTCGAGCACTGCTAGTATTTCATGTCCTCCGTCCAACTGCAATCCTGTTTATGTACACTATGTAAATAATCTTTTTGTATGCATTTTATCCCTGTGTTTTTAAGTAATGACTCCAATGATTCCAAATACTACAAACATTTAAACTTATTAATTTTTCTTTGAAAGAAGCTAATGTAATATTGGGCTGAAGATGTTGATAGTTGCCTATGGGAACGAAACGCAGGGGAATATCGTATATTCATAGGGTACACAGCCGGCCGAAGTGGCTGTGCGGTTAAAGGCGCTGCAGTCTGGAACCGCAAGACCGCTACGGTCGCAGGTTCGAATCCTGCCTCGGGCATGGATGTTTGTGATGTCCTTAGGTTAGTTAGGTTTAACTAGTTCTAAGTTCTAGGGGACTAACGACCTCAGCAGTTGAGTCCCATAGTGCTCAGAGCCATTTGAACCTAGGGTACACACTAAATGCAGATTCGCGAAACTTTCGCGGGATGTTGACGCCTGTATCCAAGCGTCTGTCTCTTGTTCTTTTTCAGTATTCCCGTGGTGCTACCCCGTGAGCCGAACATACCTGCCACCATTCGAGGAGCTGTTTTTTGTAGATGTTCAATATCTCTCATTGCTTCTAGTCAGTATGAGTCCCTCGCACTTGAGCTCCATTCTAGGATGGATCGCACGGGTACTCTGTCAACAGTCTGCTTTGTAGAAGGACTGCATTTTCCTTAGTATCCTACTAACGAACCGAACTCCCTCACCTGCCACCTGGTTTATGTGATGTCTTAGTCTATGTGATCTTTCTGTTAAATAAGCTCAAAAGTTGCTACGTCGAAGTATTTGTACGCCATGACTGATCCCAGTCGTGACTCACTCATATTATGGTCACAGGACACTACGTTTCTGCTTTTTATGAGATTCAAAATTTAGCATTTCTGAACATTTAAAGCTAGATGCCATTGTTGAAACCACATTTAAATACTGTAAAGATCTGAAAGACCTGCCTAGATATCTGTACAAAGTTTTGCAGACTACACTTGGTTGTAGGTAAGTGTACATCTCCAAATTGTTTATGATTACTACAACGCTGGCCACTGAAATTGCAGCGGTATGAAGGCAGTATGCAACAAACCACATAGGCATGAAGCAATACGCAAATGATAAGCATTTCACTGCAACTACACAGAGTAGGTGGGGAGAACGGCATCTACTTTCTTCCCATAAGGAAATATTACGCTGCGAGTTCAGGAACCGCATTGTTTTTTAGAATTGGGGAGAGTCTGTTAACCCCTTTGTGTCATGGAAAAATTTATATCTGCGTGCGACAGCGGCTGCACGTGATCTGTCGAGAGTATGCTTTATCGTTGCACGATATTGCTCCACGTATAGGTCATAGTTACGCAACTGTCATGAAATCGACGGGTTCAGAGGGCCTTGCGTGATCTCAACGGCCCCATACGATTAGCACCCGATAGGACAAACATATTGTTCGCTCGGCTGTATAAGATCATACAGTAACGTCACGGGCCTGTTTGTACTGTCCACAAGGACAGAGCGACGTCAGCTAGAATAACGGAGGCTGCCAGCAAGGCAATTATTGTTTCGGATTCCCTTGACATGAAAGCAGAGGGGGGGGGGGGAGGGGGAGTTATTGCGCCCACCGACAAGACAGGGCACAGGAGTGTTACCACGTCATCATCTCAGGTCAATCCCAGTTCTGCGTACGACGTTCCTATATTGCATTTGTCATTAACATATGAGCTCACCTGGCGTGTCGGTGAGGAGTGCCACTGGGTACACAACACGACCATATGTGGTTCGGTGTACTGTCTCGGTGACGTTATCTTTCAGCAACGTAATGCAGGCAAGCAGCACTTGCTGCCCTCGCCTACCTCCATAATAAAATGAACGTTCCTCTGTTGCCCTGCAAGCACGTTCCACAGATCTCTCAGCCATTCCACACTGGCACGCCCCCTCTTTCCAGCAACTACGGTTGAAGAACTTGAAAGGCTGCAGATACATTATGCTGTACCTAACGGATCGAATCTACCCTTATTCCTCTTTTCTTCCTGTGGAGTGGCGTTAACGACGCGGGGATGCCCCATACTACAATACTATAAGCACGGCAACGTTTGCCGCACCCCCGTGGTTTTGCCTAAACCATGGTAACGATCGCGTCGTATGTGTGGACGCTGAGCGCAGTCGTGTTTAAAAGTGACTAAACTGAAGATCGGGTTTAATTTAGTCACTGAGGATAGCATATGTCATTAATAGGCGACTTTAAAGTAATGAACAGCGGTCGTAAAGGCAATTGGAACTATGTTAAGTGAGTGATTGTCAATGTAAAACGAATGTGATTGTGGTACATCTTTCATGTGCTTAAAGAAGAATAAATCGAGTGGTCGTTTAAGCAGTTTTAACGTCGTTCCAAACTGTTCATCTTATTGTCTTGTTCTGGTGTTAACTTATAAAGAAAAGTAGTGGACATCGTGACAGTGCATGCGTCAGCAGGGGCACGGTTAGGATGTCTGATAAATCGACACAATAATCTTGCGCGTGAATCTATCTACCTGTGCAGTCGTATTGCACAAGTACGAAGGCCAATAACTCAGACAGCCAGATATTCAAACAAAATCACGGCAAAGTTTGCCGCATCCCGATGGTTTTGCCTGAACAACCATAACATCTCGTTGCCGGCATACCAGCGCGTGCTCAAAGTGTTGTAAACAGACCATATTTGTGTCCATGGGTGATATAAAAAAAGCATTGACAGTGGCTATCTAGTTGTTTCTTCTCGGTTCTTTGGGACTTTTAAACACGTTCCATGCCTCGGATACGAGTAGGAAGAATTTTATTGGTGATGTAATGAACCAATGGGACTTTCAATTACGTTCGACACCCCGGTCAAGACTAGCAAGACCTTTTATTTCATTGTTTGGTGATGCCAAGAACAGCCGAAACGCGTCGTATGTGAAGATTAAATAGGCCTATCTTGTTTTTTCTATATCTAAAGATAGTCAAACATTTCTTTAACGAAAAGGAGGGGTTGCAGTAAAGCTTTTCTGAGCGTTTCTTCAGTGATATCGTTTCCAGACGACGCACCTCTACATGTTTCACCACAGTTACGTCCACCCGTTGCATGCCAGTCTATATACCACAACCTGCTATGGCAGACTCACCGTTTTACCTACTGCTCCAGCCATGGCCACAGTCGCCTCCCGTGTCTGGCGTTACTGCGCTCTTGAACGTCGGAGACTCGGCTTTTGCCTGCGAGTCTGCTCAGCGGTGACCTCTTCCCCTACCCCTTTGGCAGCACCGCTCTCAATTATTCAAGCCCATCTCCAGCGATGCGCTAAATATTTAAATATTACTGAGACAACAGAAACGCCTCGAAGCCAATTAAATAGTTTTTGAAACGGGTCAGCTGTATCACACAGAAAAGTTACGGCGGTTGAATAGCAACAGAATTAAATATTGTCGAACACAATCAGAAACAGTGAGTAGTTACATAAAGGCCTCATATTCTGGAAAAATACTCAATGAACCCGACATCCGGACAGTGGTGTGATCTTTAATTCATTTATCATAACACATTATTTGAAATCCCGGGAAATGCAAGTCATTTAAAGAGCGTGGCTTTTGATATCGATACGAAACAACGTCTGTAATCTCCGGTACAAAGAAGAAACAATCTGGGCCGAAAAATTCCGAAACAAAGACTAGGCGTAAAGAAAACTGGCGACCTTCTACATCTTAATAAATATTTTACAGTTAACTCTGAAGTGCTTGACAGACGGTACTTCCAACTGTACCACTTAATAGGGCTTCTTTCAGATCCGTTCGCGTGTCGAGCGCTGAAGGTATGACTCATCAAATGTCT
The DNA here is from genome assembly GCF_021461395.2 of Schistocerca americana. Lineage (NCBI taxonomy): Eukaryota > Metazoa > Arthropoda > Insecta > Orthoptera > Acrididae > Schistocerca > Schistocerca americana. Next base: position 1,101,259,220 of record NC_060120.1, on the reverse strand, counting down.
CCGTGCGCGCTGTATTTCGGGTGAACTTGTCTTTGTCTCATTGTCGGAGTGATATGTAACACATTGTAGTACATTTATAGATTAATCACATCATGTTGGTCTCTAAAAAGTAGTAAGCAGGCTTCCGCGAGACAGTGTGTGCCTTCTGGTGCCTACCACTTCAAAGTTTCTAGCATCACCGTGGAACTCTCCGATTACTCAACTAAACGTGTAACCTTACGTGACGTCCATTATTTCCCCCCCCCCCCCCCCCCCCTTCTTTTTGAGTTATCAGATTTCCGACTGGTTTGACGCTGTCCGCCACGAATTCCACTCCTGTGCCAGCTTCTTCATCTCAGAGTAGCACTTTCAGCCTACTTCCTCAATTATTTGCGGGGCGTATTTCAATCTTCCTCTACAGTTTTCACCTTCTACAGCTGCCTCCAGTACCACGGAAGTTAGTCCCTGATGTCTTAACAGATATCCTTACCATCCTGTCCCTTCTTCTTGGCAGTGTTTTCCAAATATTCCTTTCCTCGGTGATTCTTAGGAGAACTTCCACATTTCTTACCTTGTCAGTTCACCTAATTTTTGATATTCTTCTGTGGTACCACATGTCAATGTTTCGACTGTCTTCTGTACCGTTTTTCCCACAGCCCATGTTTCACTACCTTACAATTCTCAATAATCTCTTCCTCAGATTAAGGCAAATGTTTGATACTAGTAGACTTCTCTTGGCCAGAAATACCATTTTTTCAGTGCTAGTCTGATTCTGATGTCCTCCTCCCTTCGGCCGTCATAGGTCATTTTGCCTAGATAGCATAATTCTTTAATTTTAATTACTACATGATCACCAATTTTGATATTAACTTTACTGCTGTTCTCATTTCTGGTAGTTCTCATTACTTTCCTCTTTCTTCGATTCCATTCAGTAGATCCTGTAAGTCTTCTTCACTTTCACTCAGGATAGCATTGTCACTCATATCACTTGTAACTTTTCACTTTGAATTTTAATCACAGTCTTGATCATTTCTTTTATTCCCGTCGTTACTTCTTCCGTATACAGATTGAGCTCTAGGGGTGAAAGTCTGCACCCCTGTCTCATGAAATTTTTAATCTGAGCACTTCGTTCTTCTTTTTCCACTCTTGTTGTTTCCGCTTGACTCTTGTACATATTGTATATTAACCACCTTTCCCTGTAGCTTGCCCCTATTTTTCTCATAACGCTTTTCCCCGATGAACAAATCCTATGAATGTGTCTTGATTTTTCTTCAGTCTTTCTTACAGTATCAACCGTGACGTCAGTACTGCCTCTGTGGTGCCTTTACCTTTCCCAAAGTCAAACGAATCGTAATCTGTTACTCAGTTTTCTTTTCCATGGTTCTGTGTAGTATTCTTGTCAGCAACTTGCATGGATGGGCCGGTAATGTGACTGTGCGATAATTCTCGTGCTTGTCAGCTCTTGCAGTCTTTGGAATTATGTATATGATGTTTACGGTAAGGTCTGATGACATTTAGTCAGTTTCATACACTCTTCAGACCAACGAGAATAGTAGTTTCATTGTCACGTTCTCTATTAGCCCTATTTCGTATGAGTCCCATTCTTGGACAGGTCGCACAAGCTGTTTAGAAGCAACTATATGTGTAGACTAGCTTTATTTTACCGGCATGCTACTAATGAACCGAAGTTTACCGCTGAGCCTATCTGATAATACCCTTACATATTGTTACAACCAGGTATAAGGGGCATTCAAGTGAAATCAGGTCACTAGTGAAAGTAACGGTAACGATTTTGTTAAAAATGCATTTATACACAGTACACATACTCAAAACTAGTCGCCAAAACTGTTGGCACTTGTATCCCACTGCGACACTAGCCGGTCGAATCCATCCTCGAAGAAGCCAGTGGGTTGCTGTGGGATCGGCGCCTGGACTGTCACACACTTCGGCGGTGCCCACGTTAATACCCAGCAACCGATGGATCTCGTCCACCGTGATTCTGCGGTTGTCCGAGCCTAAAACATTCACTTCCGCAACCATTTCTCGTATGATGACACCATCAGCCTGTCCAGGACGCGCATCGTCATCCAGTGGCTCGCGTCCCTCAAGGAGTCGTTTGAGCCATTCCACAACACTTAAACGACTCAGACTGTGTTCACAGTACACAGACTTCATCCGTCGGTACATTTCGCGGCCTCCAACTCCGTCCGCCGCCAAATATCGAATCTCTCCTCGTTGGTCCTGCTTTTTCGTCTGCATGTTCGTTAGTGAACGATAACTTGTGTGACCACCTTCTCTTCGGCCTGAAACCGTACTGGCGCTATGCAACATCAGACGGTGCTCACTCGTCAGTCTCTCTACCAACAGATGCCGCCGCCATACCCCCAGTCACGTGGTGCCACCTTACGTGTAAGGCGAAGGCAGACGCACTGACCAGGTTTCCTTTGAATGAACCTCATATTTTTCTCAGTTGACTGCTTTCAATTGTGACTCATGGATATTATCGTCGTGGGATATAATGTTTGCGAGTTTTGTGAATTGCACAGTTTTACATTTACGAATATTTTAAAGCAAATTATCAGTATTTGCGCCAGTTAGAAATCTTGTAAAGATCTGACAATATTTGTGCAGCTTTTTCAGAAACACTCGCAGTCGAGTAGGTCTGTCTATCGGTCGTCTGAGAGTCCGAAAATGACCGTCCGAGGTGCACAAAGTTGGCTGCAGTGGTGATAGGTGGTTGCCTCAAACAATCACAGTTCGTCGACTGTGTTCTTAAAAAAATGCGTCAAGCAATGGACTAGTGAACTCGAAGATGAAGGTCAGGGGCTAATGTCTCCCATTTGTTGTCATCGATGTGACACACGTTCATGTTAGTCACATTACATCCTTAAATTGTTTCCTCTGATCTCCCACACACTGTTTTCTCAGTGCGTCTGTCTTGTCACGTTATATGCAGAAGCCTCCGCAAGATTCGCTGGCGATAATCTTCCAGCTTATTCAGGTTTCAGGTCCATAAAGCAACATTGCTCCAACATAAACAGCAATATCTGCAAGTATTGTGAGATGCTTTTAATATTGTCCGTCAAATAATTAACGCACAACATGGACAAAAATATCGACGTGTAAAATCGACCTGTAGTGGACGCGGACAGAATTTTGAGGCGCAGAGTTAGGTTAAAATAAAATTTGAAAATAACGTAGACGATACGTAAGCGGTCTGAATGTGATGAGAAGAACATTAACTGGTAATACAGAGTAGAATGAAGTAGTGTTCCAACTTAAAGTTTCTCAAGTGGTTTAGGTGAACAACATGCGAATGAAATACGACGAACATTTCCTATAGAATGTTCCAGATTAATTTTCATGATATTTATGGAGAAGAGCGGCACTAACCAGAGTCAGAGAAGTACTGTAAACAAATGTTTTCGCGAGGGCGGCAAGAGCGGGCACTTGGCTCATTTTGGAGTTGAAGGTTACACAAGTTTTATTCATTGCACAGTTTTCACACACTTCTATAAAGATTGCCTGCCACGTTACTAACTACTTAGAGTCGCCGATTGCAACGGACTGTAGCGTGACTCTAGAAGACCTACCAGTACCATAACTCGGGCTTGCTTGACTGCCAGGTTGGTCACGGGTGCCATGCTGGTTCTTTGGTGTGGCGGACAAGCCGACTAGTACAACGTCACAAGTTCGCTGCGGGAGCCGTATCACTCATGCGCCCCGCCTCGCTCCATCTTTCTCTGCCGGACTGAGAGACCTCTGCCAACAAGCTTCCGCACTCTCATTCACTTCCACCGAGTACGTATTACCCTGTATTTGTGTAGCTCGTCCTTAAGTTTTACACTGCAAAGTAGTTGTAGCACATTCCTTTTTTTACTTCATGAAGTGCACAATTTTACACTTCTCGATATTTAAAGCAAGTTCGCAGTCTTTGCAGCACTATGAAATCTTATCGAGATCTGACTGAATATTTATATACATCATTATAGATAACTGCAACATCTGAGCCGGCAGGAGTGGCCGTGCGGTTCTAGGCGCTACAGTCTGGAACCGCGCGACCGCTACGGTCGCAGATTCGAATCCTGCCTCGGGCATGGATGTGTGTGATGTCCTTAAGTTAGTTAGGTTTAAGTAGTTGTAAGTTCTAGGTGACTGATGACCTCAGCAGTTAAGTCGCATAGTGCTCAGAGCCATTTTGCAACATTTGAAAAGATCTGAGAATATTACTAATGCTGTCTGCAAAATGATTACTGGTAATAAACAACATGAACAGCAAAGGTCCCAAAATAATTTTAATTTTTTTTTTCGTTTTCCCCATACCAAGAAATGCTCAGTCCACACACAGATTTCACTTGATACCCCATACGATTGTGCTTTCCATAACAAACGTAAGTGTGGCAGTGAAAAATTTTCAGAAGTCAAGAAATAGTGAATCTATCTGAGAGCCTTGTGTCGTGGCTGTCAGCACAAGTATGAAAAGCGCGAGTGGGGTTTTACAAGACCGATGGTCTCGGAGTCCATGCTCATTGGCATGGAGAAGGTCATCCTGTTCTAGACAGATAATTCCTTTTAAGCTCATAACAAAAGAGGGATGTCAAGAAATACTGAATCTGCCTGAGTGGCTTGTGTCACGGTTTTCAGAACACGTAATAAAAACACGAGAGGGGTTTTATGTTGTGGGTTGGCATGAGAGCCAACACCCTAATATTAGAGGAAGCCGAAAGACACGCGTTTTAGCTGACGCAGGCTGGCATGAGGTCTGGAACAGGACAGGGAAATTAGACTTTAGAAAAACGGACGTAGCTGGTGGAATACTTAACTTTAATCCATTAATGGTGAACGTCGGTCTGACGGTACATGCCTCACAAGATCAATAGCAACTGATAATGGCGCCTTGCTAGGTCGTAGCAAATGACGTAGCTGAAGGCTATGCTATCTATCGTCTCGGCAAATGAGAGCGTATTTTATCAGTGAACCATCGCTAGCAAAGTCGGTTGTACAACTGGGGCGAGTGCTAGGAAGTCTCTCTAGACCTGCCATGTGGCGGCGCTCGGTCTGCAATCACTGATAGTGGCGACACGCGGGTCCGACGTATATTAACGGACCGCGGCCGATTTAAAGGCTACCACCTAGCAAGTGTGGTGTCTGGCGGTGACACCACATTTTACATGAGCTATGGTCTCGGAATCCACGGTCATTGCCGTGGAGGAAGTCATCCTATCCTAGAAAACTCATTAATTTTAAGCCCAGAACAATGGAGAGGTATCAAGAACTGCGAATGGAAAGTGTTGCACAACTTAAGCACTACAGTTGTTTACTATTTCTCTGTGACGGCTTGTCGAGAATATCTTGTTTCCCAAGGCAGAGCTATTGTAGAAGACACGGCCATTCTCTACCGAATGTGGCTTCATCTACGTGTACGAAAGCGTCAGTTAGTTTAAAAGGAACCAAGGAGAGAAATTTCAAGGTCCTGTCTTGGACACGGGACTTACCGAAACTCTATGGGACGCAACAAAACGCAACATGCCACCTTAGAGTTAGGAATCCTGCAGTCCACTCTGCCCCACTGGGAAGACGGGAGCCGCCTGGGCTCAGTTCTCAGCTGTTTATAGTGCACTCCACCAGCCAATTTCTAGGTGCTTTTGGAAGCTTTCGTACATTCATACAGGGTGGTTCCGCAAGAGCGTGCTACAATGTAACAGGATATAGTGATTGCTCCAGTGAACAATTTGAGGCAGGGAACCTGGGGTCGGAGAGGCCAGCTTAAGGAGATAGGGAAGTAAACTTGTCTATCGCTTTGTCTAGCATTACTGTTTTCCAGCTTATTTACAACTAGCATGCGTACAAGTTTACACGTGCTGTGCTGTTTATTTACATGTATATTATTTATTTCTTGCAACGATACGAGTATCATGGACCTGATTACTAGGAAGTCATGATGCAGGTTTTGTTTACTTTACTTGTCCCTAAGGTAGCTCTGTTGTGCCGTATTTACATTGTCCGGTGACAGAACGTGCTATAAATCAACGACAGACCCATTCATTATTCAGTGGTATTAAGAGACGAACGGTACAATATGATGAAGCGGTACAGGTACAGTTTCGCAGAACTCACTGTTATGCACCTTCTGTGCAATGCTCTCGCTGCTGAAAAGGCTCTACAGGGAAAGATTTCCTAACAGGCTTCAGCCGTCACGACGAGTGTTTATTGTTCTCGATCGACGAATGCGGGAGTCTGGTTCAGTGGAAGGAAAAAAACGAGGGACCTGGCAACACGAGGAGGCCTGCGAGGTAACCTGACCTGAATTTCATTACTTCCTATGAGGATATCTAAAGTCACTTGTGGATTAGACCCCAGTGGATACGGAGATGGAATTAGTTTCCAGAATTGTAGCTGCCTGTGATGTGATTCGAAACACACCAAGAATATTTGTCACTGTGCATCACAATCTTGTTCATCGATGTCATGCCTGCTTCGACGTTGATGCCCGTTAGTATCAGCACCTTTTTTTAAGATACAGTACAAATGGTACGTTCATTGTGCCAATGATGGTATTTTCAGTTAATTTTAACTAATGTAAAAGTGCACAGTAATGTGAATTTATACCCATTATCTTCTTAACCTGGCTTCTCCGACTCCATGTTCCCTTCCTCAAATTGTTCAGGGGATCATCCTCTACGTCTTGTTAAACTTTTACACGCTCTTACAGAATATCCTCGTATAATAGGATGCTGGCCCTGGGTTAAACTTCACTCGAACAATTTAAAAACCAAAGATCTGAAGACACAATTTGATCAGTTTTAGTTATGCTACTCAAAATTACGCGATGGAGTGAATGTAAATAATACAATAAATCCAATAATGTCAAATGTGACGTTTTGTACGAAAATAGCGTATCTGAGGTTGCATAACACGCTTTTTAGTTTATTTCCTGTTTCTATACTCTGAGCAGACTTAGTGTCACACTTTTGACTGGTTATTTTTCTGCTACCCAACTGCACTTCATCAATTGTTCTGATATCTTGCGGTTACAGATGTTATTGGTATACGAATAAACGTATTTCTTGTGAATAACTTGTTGCAAACTGTGGATTTATTCGTAGAGCATGAAACGTCAGATCATTGAATCAGAAAGGTACCATTCATATTCATATTGTGAATAGAAATAGATGAAGTTTGGACACAGTAATGAAATGTGCTGGCCAATTACGTGTGGAGCTTACCTATGTTAAAAACATGAAGTGGATACATGTCAACCGTTTGTACTAGAATAAGTTTTTACATCTATATTAACATCTTTACAGTACAACGCAATTAAAGGAACAATTTTTAGAAACCACGTAATTGTCTCCCACTGCGACGCATAAGTTTGAAATTTGGCTCCGTGGTGCCTACAGCTTTCCTACGTAATGGTGCAAAGAGTGCCGCCCTTGGATTCGGCTACGCTTCAAACAGCAAGGTCTCGACACTTGCGAAAAAAAAGAGAGGCCAAAGCTCAGAAGTTAGTGTGAGCAGTAACGTGGATTAACGGTGTCACTTTTCTTCCTAACAAGATCGTGGACGTATTACATGATGGGAAGTTAGTCACACCCCTCGCCTTTTAACTTGACGCCTCTGCGACGGAAGTCAGAATCGCAACGCGTAGCGTTTATATGACGTTATTATCTTATCACTGACCGAGTAAAAAAATTCGAAACACTCCGCCGCTCATTATCGACACGGAAAGCCGTCTGAAGGTGGCATAAAGGACGTAAATGAAACGACACTTGGGGCGTTGATTTCCACATATTTCACGGTCGGAAATTTCAGTTCGCAGTGTAACGAGCAATAGGGGGACGTTCTTGACAACTCTGGACGCTACTGGCCACAGCCGTCCGTCGCACCACTTTTACCGGCCCGAACGGTCCCTTCTGTGCCCGGACGGCGGGTATTCGAGCTCAACCGTGCCAGGATCCGAGCGCGCGGGCACCTATGCCCAGTGGACGCCCGTGGCTCATTCGGGTACCCGGCAGAGCCCTGGCTCGGTGCAGCTGGGAAACAAACAGCGGCAGGGAAGGCAGGAATGACTGGCCACAAGCGAGCGGCTTTTCTTCCTGAATCGCCGGCACTCCTCTGAGAATACACTACGAAGATGGCGTTCTTGATCCGTTTTAAGGAAAAATGACTCGTAATGTAAGTAATGGATATAACACAGTAATGCGCAATACAGTAATGAACATAGTTCAAGCAACTTTTTGTTGGTTTATACAGTTCATCCTTTTCTTTTCAGCTCCCTTCTAAAGCCTCCGCCATTCTGAGCTCTTTCATGAAAATTGATCTCAATTTTTAACACTAAGTTTTTATAACACTTTGGTCCGCAGTTGGAATATTGTCTAGAAATGTTTTATTTTATACTCTTCTTTATGTAATGTTCCTGGGTCATTGTCCACAAACAAGTTATTTTGCGATACCATTTTTTTTGAATTTTTCGATGTGGTCCGTGGTTCACTCCTTCGCCATATTGGAAGCAACTAGAACTTGCTCTCACGTGGAAACTGCAGGAAAACTCCTGGACTTTCCGCACGTATGCCTCCAGCTAATGACGCCGGGTCGGATGTCCTGAGAATTGCAGCTGACAGGCTCAATGTTGTGTCTCCACTAAAGCACAGTCGAAGACTGTAGTGTTCCAAAATCCTTCGGAAATATCAGTGGCCCTCCGTAACATCCACTAGTAGGCATCTAACGCAGCCCTATGCAGACAGTTCAGCGAGAGACACTATCCGAGACCCTTTTGAGTTATATATGTAAGAAACTATCTGCCTCGATTGCGGTAATGAAACCAACCTTTACCTAGGTTTCGGCCCAAATAATAGAGCCTTCTTCAGAAGATATACCTGGATCTATAATTTGTCTATGGGGACACGGTCTAGAAATAAAACTAAAACAGCCTGAATAGGCTATTCATCGTTGCGCCTGGGAATCCTGCATACTCGGTTCGCTAGACATACAAACAAACAACTCGTATTAATGAGTTTCATTACGAAAAGACAATTACAGATACTTAACTTCGGCAGTTACACACCAAAGGGCGACATACAAAATAATCGGTCTTTGCAGTGACTGCTGATCTCTAACTGACAAAAGTCTTTCCTCCACTGCTATCGAAGTGCCTAACGTTGACGCTGCTATCCAAGTGGACTGCCACCAGTCTGACGCGGCGCTTATGTTCTTTTCACCTAGGGGCCGCTGCTGTCGCGTTGTCTTCCTGGAAGGGAGGTCGGTCAGCGTGCCGCTGGCTAACTTCTTTTCACAGCATGCTGTGTTGTTTGCATAATCTCACCATCGAATATTTAAAGAGTGTCTTGATGAGGGAGAGTCGCTACTGTAGTGGTGAAAGTCAAGAGCAACAACTTATCACAGACTGTAGGAAGTGGCACTAGAAGTTCTGTGTAGACCTGCCTCTAGGGCCTCTAGCGAGAGGGTATTTAGTGGAACTGGGCATGTCATTACGGATAAACGTAATGGAATATCTACGGGAAACGTGAATGACATGCTTCTGCTGTACTGAAATACATTCAAAGTTTCAGATACATTGGCAATAACATCTTACACACATCAAAAAAAGTTTTGCATCACCTCTGTTCAGAGAGTTCCGGAACCTGTACGGGAAACTGGAATAGAGATCAACATAAACATCATTTCCGCACTTCTTATTGCTCCTGAAAACCGCACGTTGCATGTTGTACCACCATACAGCGAGACCTTCAGAGGTGGTGGCCCAAATAGCTGTACGCACCGGTCCTATAATACCCAGTAGCACGTCTTCTTGCATTGATGCATGCCTATATTCATCGTGACATACTATCCACAAGTTCATCAAGGCACATTTGGTCCAAGTTGTCCCACTCCTCAACGACGATTCTGCGTAGATCCCTCAGAGTGGTTGGTGGGTCACGTAGTCCATAACCAACCCTTTTCAATCTATCCCAGGCATGTTCGATAGGGTTCATGTCTGGAGAACATACTGGCCACTCTAATCGAGCGATGCATTAATCGCCGTTCAAAAGACGTGCACAATGGGGGCGCAAATGGTCATCAATGAAGACGGATTCCTCGCCAATATGCCATCTGTCTAATAGGCGCTGCTCATGCGTGGTTGCTTCCATCTTTGGGCGGGTTTAGTGGCATCTCTGAGCAGTCAAAGGGACAATATTCACAGTCACCCTCTATCTTCAGGAGTTCTGGGGACCAGGGTGATGCACAACTTTTTTGATATGTGTATTTTCGCGATCATAATTCTCTAATGTCTTAATCGCTTGTTTGAGAACCAGATTCATCCAGAAGGTCGTTGCAGCCTTGGTATATGAAGAATATTTCTTTATTTGCTATAAGAAAGGAAGTTTTCGAAAACTTCATATGTCTTACTTTTCTGAATTTTTTGTTCCTTCAGTATTTTGATTTTAATTTTAATGCATATATTTTCACCCAGCAATTAGTTGCTGTATTGGACTAGAGGGATGTCATGTAGATATTTTTGCACATACCAAAGAGCAATGCTTGCTAAACTTGCGCGACCTGTGACCTCCTTTCGCAAAAATCTGGTATGTGCACACCCTCACCTTTAAAAAAAAAACTACTTACTGTAATATGAAAGTAATTGGATTCCAAACTCCTCCCGAACAGGCCATGAAGGCCCAACGGTACCGACCGGCCGCCGTGACATCCTCAGCCCATAGACATCACTGTAGGCGAATATGGAGTGGCATGTGGTCAGCACACCGCTCTCCCGACCGTATGTCAGTCTCCGAGAGCGGAGCCGCTACTTCTCAGTCAAGTAGCTCCTCACAACGCCTAACAAGGGCTGAGTGCAGCCCGCTTGCCAACAGCGTTCGGCAGACCAGATGGTCACCCATCCAAGTGCTAGCCCAGCCCGACTGCGCTTGACCTCGGTGATCTGACGGGGACCGGTGTCACCACTGCGGCAAGACCGTTGGCGATTGAATTCCAAGCAAATGCTTTTATATTGGTTTACGTTTCAGTTGTACGACATTAAAAGCGCTGATGAATACTTTTGCACGATCTACTATGCAATATTTTACATTCTTCTGTGAACCTACAAGCTTTCACTATGCAGTAAACTGGCTCGGCCTTCCTTGGAATTTGGTGGGGACAAACCGCCTGCTCCGTAAATCTTATAGCTCGGGAATATGAAATAAAGCAGTCTCAAATTACTTTCGCTGATATGTTTGTTTCTGTATTAGTTTTTTACGTAAGTATAGGAACGAAAAGCGTTTTCGCACAAATATGTGGACGAGATAAATTCGTTATACATTGGAAACTCCGACTTTAAGATTAACCAGAAACTTATTCTTGGCACAAATTTCTTTTCTGTAACTTAGTCAGTGGAAGTTTCGAGTAGCTGCTACTATTAATTTACGCTTCATGTAGATTCCAAAATTATTGTCTCTTCCAAGCGATTGCGAATCCAATTCTTATTACTAGACAGAGCAGAGATACCGCCTTTGAAATCTTTTAGAAATCACTTTAAATTTTCCTTAATTATGTCCCCTACATTTTCGTCTGAAAAAAGATGTATTTCTACGCAGAAATACTGAAGGATATCGAAGCTCTTAATCTGACTGGAATTCAGATTTCACAAACTGTACGATTTTTAATCAGCAACTACATATGGGCTTGCGCGGTATCCAGGTTTGTTTTTGGTCCCTAAAGTACTGAATGTAAAATGTTACTTTTTAAGAAAATAAGCCACAGTCTGAAGCCAGGAAAGGCGTACCTGATGGAAAAAAGATAACCTTTATTCAATGTGACAACAGTTCTGCCGTAATATAATCATCCAACTTACATGTGTGTCAATAAAAGCTTTTAAATAGTTGCCATTTCCTCGTACTTTATTACAAAAATACTTTTAGTAAAATTAATTTTTTTCATTGTATGCTAAGGTACAGAGTTCTTTCACCTCCAACTGGCAATACACTGTTTTAAGAATTTCAAGCAACGGTAACCTTCTTGTTCTCGGTCTTACAATCGTCAGTTATTTTAACGTAATACAGGAAGTGAAGTACTGTGTCGGAAAATAATGTGCGAAGTAAAAATTTCCTGCAAACGGGAGAGATTTCGTTCGGGGTCCGCAACAGCGTGATGCCTGGCGGGCGCGCGACTTGACCAGCAGCCGAGCCGCACGGACGCCCGGGCGGATTCGGCATTCGGTTCTGTAGGGGGGGGGGGGGGGGGGCGCCGCTAAAACACGGCCGGGCACGGCCGGGCCCCGGCGCGGACCAACACCGACTCAAAGGAAGGCCTCGGCGCTTGTTCGTGACGTCACGTCAGCTAGGCACGGCGAACGCCAGGTATGTTGCAGGCATACTCATAATGGTGGTGTCTCCCTCTCTGACACAGGAAAATGTGAAACTATTGGCGATAGTTGACCAATACACATTGTTCTGAGAGATTTCTGCAATCAATTAATTATGCAATTCATTACACTTCTTAACAAATAGTGTAGTCCTGAACTTAAATTTTCACCTGTTTTAAGGATTGACATACAAAAACAACTTCATGGTCCAGCAGCAACAGAATTCGTGCTTCTTTACCTTATTTGTAAATCTGAGGAAGTTACGTTTGTACTGGATTGCTTTTACAAGAAACTGTGAACATATTGGTGCTCTTCTTTAGGTATCTTGGTTGACTATGGGGTGAAGAGCACTGAATGTTAATGAAATATCTTGCGATTGTACACGTTGAGGGAGGAGGTGGGGTACAGAAGAAGAGGCAAAAGAGAGATACTTGTTTTATCAAATAAATTTTTTGGCTTATAAAGTTTCTCCTTTCAGTTGCAAGAGCGGAATATTTATCTTTTCTAATGTACATAGTTAAAAAAGTTTAAGCTCAGCAGTATTTTCGATGTATGAAGCTATTTTGTTTCCTGTTTATAATTCCTTTCGTTGAAAACGACCGTAATCTAATGACTGGGAACAGTTGGACATTTACACATGTAAATTAGTTCACATTTCCAGTGACGATGTCAAACGAAAATAAATAAAAGAAACGAGTTAATTGTAAGGGGGTTGGGGTAAGTTTCGATAACAAAATGGATCAAGTAAATATAGTTGTAAAATTTCCGAAGATTGCAATGGGGCAAAGCATCTTCTCATATTGATCTACGTTTGTTTCGACAGGATTCAGTGATACAGAATTATGATCTTCATTTGTAGCTTTACGATAGTAAGAAAATATTTCATCTAAATAAAACTGCAGAATCCAAAACAATACCAAACATTTTGTCCAAAAATAAGAGATTTATAGTGATAACCACGCCCAGGCGTTTCTGCCTGCAACAGACCTGGCGTTCGCCGTGCCTAGCTGACGTGACGTCACCAGCAAGCGCCGAGGCCTTCCTTTGAGTCGGTGTCGTGCGGACCGACCTGGCAGTCGAGAGTGGCCGGCAGTCACGGCTGTGGTCTCGGGGGGGCCGCGCAGGCTCCACACACGGCACTGCTGCCGACACACTGCGGACAGTTCTACCCTTCGCGGAGGACACTGTGGGTCTGCAGCCACACCGAACGTGATCGCAGTCCTACGGAGTGCAGCATGATCGTAAGTTTGCCCTTGTGTACAGGGTGGAACCGTTGACGCCGTTTAAAACCATTCGACGAAATTTCAACGCGATCAATAATTAAATTTTAAAGTTATGGGAAATGGCTTCAAAGTTTTTAATACATTCCTGCCCCATATGATGGATTATCAGCATTATCTTCTTTCTGCAGTGTTATTTTCATTTTCACTGGTCTTTTCTTGCTGCACGTTGTAGGCTTTTGCCTCTTCTTCCTGCACCTTTCTTCATCAATTAGGCACATTGTGGAAATGGTGGTGTGTCCTGGTTGGAAACCTAAACGTTTCAGCATATCACATTTGATAATGTTTTCTTCATTGTATGTTACCTCTGCATCATACACTCCAGAATGCAAACGCTATTTTGGGAATCCTAATCCAAATTAAATCATTTACACATTCATTTGGATTTTGTGTTTTCCCATGTAAACACTTTTCCAATAAACGTTACTGTGATAAATCTCTGAATATGGGCTTAATTACATCAATTACAGCATTTGGCGAACTGTTTTTGTGGGCATATTCCTTTCCTGATTGGTACTTACACCACGAGTCATCACCTGTGGGGCACAGTGCATGTTGTGGGTGCCCATTTGTTGATGCAGTATGAAAAAATAATGCCCATACTGATCTCCTCATATGCTCAATGCTTCTTGTATTTTGCCTAATTACACACCCATAATACCTCTGCAGTCTATCAATTGCTTCATCTGTCAATCTTCCTTTTCCTCCAAGGGTCTTACATTCACTAAGCTTCTGGGATCCTAATGTCTGCTTTAGTTTGCGCAAGCGAGCCCCCATGCGCTTCTGCACATTTCCAATGCACTTCTGTTTTTTTAATGTGAATTTCATTGCCATAAGGATTGAGCTCCTCTACAGCTTTATATCCCTTAGAATCACCATCTCCTGGATACTTAGTGTAGCGTACATTATACCATTCCTGTGATCTGGAAAAAATTCCTTTCACTCCCTCTACTTCCATCGCTACACTTTTGCCATGAACATTTGCTTCCCAACTTTCACTATGTTCGTCCTTGGTATTGCCCTTACATCTACAATGTTTTGAGAGAATAGTAACATCGGTTACTTTGCAACTGTCTCCACTGGTAGCTGTCACAACTCCATTTAGAGATTTATGACCTCTACGTTGCCATGATCCATCTAAAGCAACAGTTAAATCTCTACAATTCCCATTATCTGTCACAGCTTCTTCAACTGCCACCAATTCATTACAAAATCCAAACTTGGTTGGTGGTTTTGGCAAGTTCATAATTCCACATAACATTGTCCCTGCAGCACTGCCCTTGCCAATGCAACGCAAGCCATACACTAGCCTAACATTTATATCATACACCTTCTTTCCACTATTACCACTACGAGGAATACTGTTAGAATTAGAAAACAAAACTTGTGCAGCACATTTGTTACATTTAAATAGCAGTTTACATGCCAAACCAATGTGTGAAGTTATTTTCAATTCCAGTCCTCTTTCTTTGCAAACTTGGCATAATACGTTATGTTTCAAAATATTAGAGAGCAAGAAAACGTTAATTATTTCATTCACGTCATTACTGTCACTTTCATAGTTTTCAAATTTTTGTTTGCTGGAAGAAGTTCTATGACATTCATTTGAAGTAGTCGGTGAAGCAGTCTGAGCAGCATCTCCCTTCGAAACAACAAAAGATTTCTTCTTCCACTCATTGTGCGTTTTCTTAAACACTCGATTGCATATTGATATCCATAAACCAAATACGTAAAACAGGTACGAGCAAAAGCAAGGGTTGTTTTGTGCTGTTTCAGCCTTTCTGCTTCATACGCTCCTGTGGCGTGATCCTGTCGAAGAGGGGGCGGGGGTGATGGTGACATTGACACATGCGTGAATGAAACGGCGAACTGTCCTTCCACGATCTCTACACTCTCAGCTCTTCCACCGCACACTGAAAATGTACCTGCATTGAGACCCCATCTAGGACAATTTTTGCCACAGTTGTTAAGTCTCTTTCTCACTCTCTGACACTGCAACAGCTCAACTGCTAAGTTCCATCTGATCCGAAAATGCGCTAACTCTCTCTGATATACATCGAAGAGCCAAAGAATTTAGTCCATCTGCTAATATAGCGCAGGGCCCCCGCGAGCACGTAAAAGTGGCATCGACTCAACTAATGCCTGAAGTAGTGCTGCGTGGAATTGAAACCATGAATCCTGCAGGACTCCCCGTAAATCCGTAAGAGTACGAGGGGGATGGAAATATCTTCTGAAAGGACGTTGCAAAGCATTCCATTGATGCTCAATAATGTTCATGTTTGGGGAGTTTGAAGGCCAACAGAAGTGTTTAAACTCATAAGAGTGTTCCTGGAGCCACTATGTAGCAATTCTGGACGTGTGAGATGTCGCATTGTCCTGCTGGGATTGCTCAAGTCCGACTGAATGGCCGGCAGCCGTGACCGAGCGGGCCTAGTCACTTCGGTACCGAACCGCGCTGCTGTTATGGTCGCAGGTTCGAATCATACCTCGGGCACGGATATGTGTCATCTCCTTAGGTTAGTTAGGTTTAAATAGTTCTAAGTCTACGGTTACTGATGACCTCAGATGTTAAGTCCCATAGTGCTTAGAGTCATTTGAACCGTCAGAATGCACAATGGACATCAATGGATGCAAGTGAACAGACAGGATGCTTCAGTACGTGTCACCTGTAAGAGTCGTATCTAGACGAATCAGGGGTCCCATAATCACTCCAACTGCACACGTCCCACACCACTACAGAGCCTCCATCAGCTTGAACAGTCCCCTGTTGACATGTAGGGTCCACGGATTCATGAGGTTGGCTCCATACCCGTACACGTCCATCCGCCCGATACAACTTCAAACGAGACTTGTCCAATCAAGCAACATGTTTCCAGTCATCAACAGTCCATTGTCGGTTTTGACGGGGCAGGTGAGGCGTAAGGCTTCGATTCGTGCTCTCATCAAGTGTATACGAGTGGGCCTTTGGCTCCGAAAGCCCATATCGATGATGTTTCGTTCAATGGTTCGCACGCTGACGCTTGTTGGTGGCTCAGCATTGAAATCTGCAGCAGTTTGCGCAAGGGGTGCACATCTGTCACCTTCAGTCGTCGTTGGTCCCGTTCTTGCAGGCTCTTTTTCTGGCCGCAGCGATGTCCAAGATTTGATGTTTTACCGGGTTCGTGATATTCCCCGTACCCTCGCGAAATAGTCGTCCGGGAAAATCCCCTCTTCACTGCTGTCTCACAGATGCTGCGTCCTATCGCTCGTTCAAACTCACTTCAATCTTGATAACCTGTCACTGTAGCAGCAGTAACCGATCTAACGACTGTGCAAGACATTTATTGTCTTGTACAGGCGTTGCTGACCGCAGCGCCGTCTTCTGCCTGGTTACACATTTCTGTATTTAAATAGGCATGACTATACCAGTTTCTTTGGCTCTTCAGTGTATAACTCTCTTGGAAAATGCCTTTCCTCTGTGATTCTGATAAGGGGGAAGATTGAATCAATAATTAAATCACTGAACACTAAGGACTCTCATGGATATGATGGAGTGCCTAGCAGTATTGTGCTGCACATGTTAGCCCTGTACTTAGCCACATTTGTAATTTTTCCTTTAGGAATGGTCAGTTTCCTGAGCAATTAAAGTATTCAGTAGTAAAGCGGCTTTATAAGAATGGAGAAAAGAATAACGTAGACAATTTTAGACCTACTTCTAAGCTATCAATGTTTGCTATTGTTGTTATGTTTGTTATTGAAAAGGCTGTGTATGTGAGGATAATTGATAATTTTATTTCACATAATTTGCTATCAAATGCATAGTTCGGTTTTAGAAGTAGTTTAACAACTGAAAATGCTATATTCTCTTTTCTCTGTGTGGTACTAGATGGATTAAACACAAGATTCCGAACGGCAGACACCTTTTTTGATTTAACTAAGGCGTTTGATTGTGTTGATCACAAAATATTGCTCCAGAAAGTTGGACCATTATGGAATACGGCGAGTAGCTCACAACTGGTTCACCTCTTACTTCACAACTGCAGATAAAGGTCATTATCCACAATGTTGAGCATCGCAATGATGCTGGGTCTGAGCGGGGCACAGTCAAGTGGGGAGGGGGGGGGGGGGGGTGACCCAGAGATCAGTGTTGGAGCCTCACCTGTTGTTCTTCATATAAATGATATGCCGTCTAGTATTACAGAGGATTCGAAAATATTTCTATTTCCTGATGATCACTAGCTTGGTAGTAAAGGATGCTGTGAGCAACATTGACACTATTTCAAATGGTGCAGTTCGTGACATAACTTCATGACTTGTAGAAAATAAATTAACTTTAAATCACAGTAAGACTCAGTTCTTACGTTTCCTACACACAATTCAACAAAACCCGACGTTTTAATTTCACAGAATGGGCAGATGATTAGTGAAACTCAGCAGTTCAAGTTTCTTGTGTTCAGACAAATCGTAAACTGTCGTGGAAAGCCCACTTTCAGGATCTTGTTCGAAGACTTAATGCTGCAATTTTCACTATTCGAACGATACCAGAAGTAAGTGACAGTTCGACACGAAAAGTAGACTACTTTGTATATTTTGATTCGCTTATGATGTATGATATTTTGGGGTGTCTCTTCCGATTCTCAAAGGACATTTTTGGCTCAGAAACGGGCGGTTCGGGCAGTAAATGGTGTATGTTTGCGAACCTCTTGTCTACCCCTGTTCAGTAGTCAGGGTATTTTGACATTGGCATCTCAGTACATACATTATTTACTGTAGTTTCTTGATAACAATATCAGTTTATTCCCAAGAATCAGCAGCTTATGTTATGCAGAAATCCAATCTGCAATTTGATCGTAATTCCTTGACTCTTGTGCAGAAAGGTGTGCAGTATACTGCTGCATCCATTTTCAATAAGCTACCACAAGTATTCAAAAATCTTTGCAATAATTCGCACGCTTTCAAATTGAATCTGAAGAATTTCCTCATGGGTCAGTCCTTCCACTCTGTGAGGACTTCATTAAAAAAAAAAAAAAAGAGAGAGAGAAAGGGCTGATTCCAGTGTTGTATTGTTGACTGCGTTTACATAAACTTATTGCTTGTCTTTTCTTGCGTCCATAAACATTTCATTCTGTTTGTTATTACTTTTATGTTGTAATTTCATCTACTGACACATTCCATGACCTTGGAGATTTACTTCTCAACTTGGTCCTACGAAACTAGACGTGTAAAATAAAAATTAAAAATTAAAAATATTAGGGAAACGTGGTTTATCTGCAAAGGAGACAGCGTATAGAACAGTAGTGCGACCCATTCTTGAGTACTGATCGAGTGTTTGAGATCACCACTAGGTTGGATTAAAGGAAGACATCGAAGCAAACAAGTTTCTAGGCAGGGCAATTGCAACTCAGAGACATTACAAAACACAACAGTCAATAACCATTCAAATTGTCATAAAAATTATAAGAATGAAAAAACGTCAAGAATTTTCCACCTTTGATTCTTAACCTGAATAATTTCCGAATGCAGAGACTTCGTAACTGTCCATCTACATTATAAAAATAGAAACGTCATCAATCTGAAGATGCGTCTATGCTGACGTGAAACAGATAGTTGTGAATAAGCACCTCCATACAGCTACGCGGCTTTTAAAAACACCTCACCATTCCTTACTTTTTTCAATCTTACGATTTTTATGATAGTTTGAATGAATATCAAGTGTTGAGTGATTGTTACTCTTATTCACAAGACACTGAAACAGTTCATAGGCTTTCTACTGGTGGGTTCCATCGACACCCAAGTGTTACAGAGATGCTTCGGGAAGTCAAGTGGGAATGCCTGGAGGGCAGACAACGTCCTTTCCGCGGAGCAGTATTGAGAAAGTTTAGAGAAACGGCAATTGAACCTAACTGAAGAACGATTCTACTGCCGCCGGAGTACGCTCCGCATTGACCACGAAGATAAGATATGAGAAATTAGGACTGGTACGGAGGCATACAGACAAGCTTCTCTCCCGCACTCTATTTGCGAGTGGGACAGGAAAGGAAATGACCCTCCCCCACGCACTCTACGGTGATTTTCGGGCGAAGACATAGATAGCTTGGCGACTGAAAGCGCTTTACTGAAATGATCAAATATTCACTAAAATTGTCAAAACTGGCGACAGCTGAGCTACAGTGTTTATACAGACATAATTAAAATTGGCAGAAGCCCAAGAACAAAATAAAATTTCCACCGTATTTGCACGACGTCATGTTTAGAAGACAGCATACATTAAATATTTTGTTTATTTATAACAAAGTTATAACCATTTACAGACGTGTTACTAATACATATGAGACACCAGCGGATAGGTCATGAGTTCAGATGCACGATGATCAAATAAGTCTTGCGATATGCAGAGAACTGATCCGTTAAACAAATTATTTAAGATATTTAATTCAGTAGCCGAAAAAGAAAACAAAGAATTTTTCTCATGCACACTATCAGTTAGACTGAGCATGTTGCAACTGCAGTAGGGAATAAGATGTGATAATTTACATGAAGAAAAATTGTTGAGTTTTGTAGGAATTAATAAGTGTGTTTTGGGTCACGTAGCGCTACATTGGTTGCTGCGATACCGTGTAATATGATTGGATTTCAACTACTTTGCATGTGAGATATTTGTCATTAAAGAGAAGGACAGCGAACGAGCTGTAGTTCGTAAAGATGCTAAGCATCACAGCGCGAGAGTAAAGAGATGAAACTTTTTTTTTAATGTGCGCCTATACCAAAACGCGCGTCCAGCGTTTAAATACTCTAAATAAACACTATGACCCGCTGGGCGCAGATATTTAAAATCATTGCCGCAGCGCTTGATAGCAAGAAGCTGCGAAACAGAAGAGAGAACAATCTATCTTTTGTTAAGAAATATTCTAGACTTCATTATCCCTTGTACTTTTGGTCGCCAACATGTTAAGACGTACTACATAGCATTGCTACAAGTTGTATTTGTATTTTGTGTAAAAACTATGTGAAACGACGAACAAACATTTCGGTAACTCGGGTGTGGATACAATGTACTTACGCACACGCAAGGACATTTAATTTTAAGAAGGAACGGACTGACAAAGCAGCTATTATTGGACTGCGCCATTTACAAAAGAAATATCAGATGTAAGTCACGCATTTATTGTGTATTTGTCAATGTGTAGAAGTTTAAAGCCTATTTGTTCAAAATATATTAATATTTTACGATGCAGTAATTTTCTTCTTATTATTTTCTTTCACTAACCAAAAATGATGTTCAAATTGTTTATGAGCTTTTTTACAGGCTCGCTCTTTATCGCGGTGTCTCGTTTGTATTTTGGAGACCACTAATGTGTTCAACTTCTGATCTGTTAATCTTTCTCTTACGAAATTCCACTAATTTGCTTTCATTTCCATTTTTATATTCAAATAGGTCCCTTAGGTATTTTCATCGAAGATTCAGATTGCGTGAAGGCAATCCGGGTCAAACGGTCAATTATTCGCGTAATCAATCCGTACGTCTCCTGAACACAATCGAGAACCGACGCATCGGTGATAAATTAATAATCTCTCTCTCTCTCTTTTAAAGTCGTACTAAAAAACGGCCACACAGGATAGCCGTAAGTACGCAATCTAGTGTTCAGTTGCATTTTGTCAGTAAATATTCCCAACCAACAGTTACAGCATCACTATTATTAATAAGAAAGTTCCTAACGCCAGATGCGGCGCCCGAACAGGGACTTAACTAAAAACTAATCTGTGCTTTTCATTTTTCACACAGCCAACTGGGGGAGACTTGGAAGCGAGTCGCAGAAAAATTAGTAAAAAAAATCGCAGTACGAAACCACAACAGCCGTAAATTGCAGCGCTCAGGACAACGCAAAGTGAGTAGGCCGATGACTTTTCATTACGTTTGAAGCTTTGCGTACCAAGTATTGAATGAGCTCATGAGAATTCGTTCTCTACGCTTTATTCCTTTTCCTTTCGCTGTCTAAATTCCAAATTTCCGTTTCCTCTTTCCAGTTAGAACAGTCTCATTCACATCATTTCGCTTAAAATAGTTAGAAATAGTTAGTCAAAATTTCCATTGTTGTATATTTTAGTTTATCAAAATGGTCGCTATCTATACCAGTTTCAGTCATGTATAAGTTTTTTTCATTTATTTTATCTCTCCAGTTGCCATATTGACATCTACGTGTGCTAGAGTTTCAGTTGTTCATAACGCGCAAACAACACATGAGAAATAAGGACGCGAAATCATCGGTGCGCCTGAGAAGTGAAAATCATAATTATAAATTATCTTTTCTGGCTCGTGTGGCGTAACTACGCTAAATTTAAGATGGCAAATGAGCAACCCAGACAACTTAGACCGCGCGCAGGTGCGAACAATCTTGAATCTGGAACAACAGACGACGAAGCGACACGAGAGGTGTCGGCGCTACAGTCCGCGTCGCAACCGCGTGAATGCTCGTTGTCAGATGTGCTAAAATTGTTTGCTGGTATGAAAACCAGTTTTGAAGCACACGTGGGACACTTAACAAACAAAAGTGACAATATTGAAGTTCACATTGGTAATCTTATAAGCCAAGTAGCGGAAGTTGATATCAGATTACAGGAACAGAACAGAGCTGTAGACAGCAGGTTCAACAGTTTAGAATTGCAGATAGAGGACAAGTGCGAATGACCAATATAAATTCTTTTATTACGGACATCCAAACACAAATCAAAAGTTCGAATGACACCATGGAGGAAAAAATTAAAGCCATTACCATTGCTTACGCAAGCGAGCTAAACGCAAGCGTTCAAAAAATGGTTCAAATGGCTTTGAGCACTATGGGACTCAACTGCTGTGGTCATCAGTCCCCTAGAACTTAGAACTACTTAAACCTAACTAACCTAAGGACATCACACACATCCATGCCCGAGGCAGGATTCGAACCTGCGGCCGTAGCAGTCGCACGGTTCCGGACTGCGCGCCTAGAACCGCGAGACCACCGCGGCCGGCAAACGCAAGCGTACATGCAAAAATAGACAGTGTTCTTTCCATGGTGGACCCGGCGATACCAACATTGGTAGAAAGTTTACAGATTTGCGGACCCAAATCGATGTGTGTAAATCAACAGCGAGTGACTCTTTGAAAAATTACAATTATGTTTAAAAAAGAGTAGGCCAATTGACAGAAGGTGTCAGCCACATTGGCGAACGAGTAGAAAACCTTGCTCAGCGAATATCCGATGTCAATATTGACAAAAGGATCGAAGATGTCACCTCAGGAATAAGCACCACACTTTATAGGGAAATTGAAAAGTGGATACAATCCAAGGAAAAGTACATTGGGAGTAAGAAAATGGTTCAAATGGCTCTGATCACTATGGGACTTAACTTCTGAGGCCATCAGTCCCCTAGAACTTAAAACTACTTAAACCTAACTAACCTAAGGAGATCACACACATCCATGCCCGAGGCAGTATTCGGACCTGCGACCGTAGCGGTCGCGAGGTTCCAGACTGTAGCGCCTAGAACCGCTCGGCCACACCGGCCGGCATTGAGAGTAAGGTACACTCTGATCTAAAAGGTGTAGTTAAATCTGCCACAGTAGAAATCCTAACCGCTCCCGGTACTTCTGGTGACACTTTAACCAGTGAATTAGGCGAAATCAGACGAGCCTTCAGCCACGATCTTCCGGAATGGAAGCAACGGCAGACCAATGACACAGATCAGCTGAAAAGGCAAGTTGTAGAATTGCAAGCTGACAATCAAAGCGATTATTCACTACCGCCATAACAAGATACTCGTCAATATCCCGCTTCGCAACAGCACGTAGCAGACGGTGTCAACGGAATGTCGTACTAACATAATACGGGACAACCAAACGCTCAGCCTTACAGCAATCATAATAATTTCAACCGCCGCAATGGAAAACCATATAGTAAATATCCAAACCAGAATAGAAACAAACCGATTTATCAAAACACACAGCGACCATACGGTAACTCACCAATAAATCACAACGGTGATTACCAGCATCCGAAGAACAGGAAATATAATGGAAATCGTCACAAGGGAAAGAAATGGAACAATTATAACGGGCCACAACAATACAGTCAGCCAAGTCACTTCACTCCCTCACATCAAATGAATTCTTTACAGCATCAAAATGCGACATTTTCTTACCAACTGAACCAACGGTTCAGGATCAATAATCAGGGCAATCCGTCGCATGCTTTTCTTAATACCGTCAGTCATAATAGCCAAGGAAACCCGACATTTTTTACACACAGGCGAACCAAGCATCGCCGGCCGCGGTGGTCTAGCGGTTCTAGGCGCGAAGTCCGGAACCGCGCGACTGCTACGGTCGCAGCTTCGAATCCTGCCTCGGGCATGGATGTGTGTGATGTCCTTAGGTTAGTTAGGTTTAAGTAGTTCTAAGTTCTAGGGGACTGATGACCACAGCAGTTGAGTCCCATAGTGCTCAGAGCCATTTGAACCATTTTTGAACCAAGCATCAAACGCGATGGCCGGCCGCGGTGGTCTAGCGGTTCTAGGCGCGCAGTCCGGAACCGCGCGACTGCTACGGTCGCAGGTTCGAATCCTGCCTCGGGCATGGATGTGTGTGATGTCCTTAGGTTAGTTAGGTTTAAGTAGTTCTAAGTTCTAGGGGACTGATGACCACAGTAGTTAAGTCCCATAGTGCTCAGAGCCAGCCATCAAACGCGATGTCAAATAACAGGGAATTAAGTGATGCACAGTCGTATGGGATACGAACGGAAGTTTTCAGCCTAGCATGACACAAAATACTAATCAAATAAAAATAACTGACATTTCAAATCCCCCCAAGTCGGAAAACCATTAGTAGCTTCTTTATGCCTCCGCGGGGAAGCTGCGGACCGAAATTACAACAGCCTGAAGTAACCTTAAACGACAAGTTAAGACTAGCTCTCATATCTTTAACCACTCATGCCAACCTAAGAAAAAAGGCGCATGACAAACAGATTAGCAAAGTCTTATCGTATAAATGAACGAGTGCTATTAAAGACCCACTTCAAACCATCTTAAGAATCGCAAGTGGCAGCACTTGTATGAAGGACCATTTATTATACTAAGAAAACCGCACATTCGATGCTATTTATTAGCTGACCCTGTATCTGCACGAATAAAAGGATTGTTTCATCATGCAGACTTAAAGAAATACGTAGTCAACCACTGAAGGTATCTGCTAAGTTGAGCTGCTAAATAAATAAATAAATAAATACATATATATATATATATATATATATATATATATATATATATATATATATATATAAGTTGTCAAGCTATGTGTGAAGTATAAGCGTACATAAGAATAATGCACAGAACCAACACCCTTTCGACCTGCCTCCACAAGAGAAGCAATTTATGTGAGCACCTGAAATAAAATATATTTATTGTAGGAGAGCAAGATTTACCTTAGATGTAAGTTAGTTTTAAGTTATTTGAGCCATGAATGGTCACAGCCAAAGAGCTGACAAATAAATAATATAGTAGGGACATGCTACGTACCACCAGCTACCAATAGTTTTAAGTATAGCAAAGCTCCCTCCGCTTGAATGAAACAAATTAAAATGATCATTCGGACCATAAATGATTGCTCGTAAATAAAAGTTGATTAAGGTCGCTTACTCTTATGAGGTAAATGTCATGTTATATATAAGGAGCGTTTGACAACAATTTTTATGAGACCACCTTCGAAAAGCAGCAGCCAAAGGCAGCAGCTTAGCATATAAGAATCAAGTAAATCAATAACGATCCAGGTAGCCGGAAAGAAGTGCGCAACTGAATTATTTTTATTACAGTACGGAGAAAACCGTATGCGTTCAAGAGGAATTTTGCGGCACAGTGCAGCTGAAATACTTACAAAGAAGTTAGATTAGATTAGATTAATACTAGTTCCATGGATCATGAATACGATATTTCGTAATGATGTGGAACGAGTCGAATTTTCCAATACATGACATAATTAGGTTAATTTAACAACATACTTAAGTTAATATAACAACTTTATTTTTTGTGTTTTTTTGTTTTTCTTTATTTTTTATTTTTATTTTTTTTATTTCTTTTATTTTTTTTAATATTTTTGTTTTTTCTTTTTTTCTTAATTTATATCTAAAAATTCCTCTATGGAGTAGAAGGAGTTGTCATTCAGAAATTCTTTTAATTTCTTCTTAAATACTTGTTGGTTATCTGTCAGACTTTTGATACTATTTGGTAAGTGACCAAAGACTTTAGTGCCAGTATAATTCACCCCTTTCTGTGCCAAAGTTAGATTTAATCTTGAATAGTGAAGATCGTCCTTTCTCCTAGTATTGTAGTTATGCACACTGTTATTACTTTTGAATTGGGTTTGGTTGTTAATAACAAATTTCATAAGAGAGTATATATACTGAGAAGCTACTGTGAATATCCCTAGATCCTTAAATAAATGTCTGCAGGATGATCTTGGGTGGACTCCAGCTATTATTCTGATTACACGCTTTTGTGCAATAAATACTTTATTCCTCAGTGATGAATTACCCCAAAATATGATGCCATATGAAAGCAATGAGTGAAAATAGGCGTAGTAAGCTAATTTACTAAGATGTTTATCACCAAAATTTGCAATGACCCTTATTGCATAAGTAGCTGAACTCAAACGTTTCAGCAGATCATCAATGTGTTTCTTCCAATTTAATCTCTCATCAATGGACATACCTAAAAATTTGGAATATTCTACCTTAGCTATATGCTTCTGATTAAGGTCTATATTTATTAATGGCGTCATACCATTCACTGTACGGAACTGTATGTACTGCGTCTTATCAAAATTCAGTGAGAGTCCGTTTACAAGGAACCACTTTGTAATTTTCTGAAAGACAGTATTGACAATTTCATCAGTTAATTCTTGTTTCTCAGGTGTGATTACTATACTTGTATCATCAGCGAAGATAACTAACTTTGCCTCTTCATGAATATAGAATGGAAAGTCATTAATATATAATAAGAACAACAAAGGACCCAAGACTGACCCTTGTGGAACCCCATTCTTGATAGTTCCCCAGTTCGAGGAATGTGCTGATCTTTGCATGTTACGAGAACTACTTATTTCAACTTTCTGCACTCTTCCAGTTAGGTACGAATTAAACCATTTGTGCACTGTCCCACTCATGCCACAATACTTGAGCTTGTCTAGCAGAATTTCATGATTTACACAATCAAAAGCCTTTGCGAGATCACAAAAAATCCCAATGGGTGGTGTTCGGTTATTCAGATCATTCAAAATTTGACTGGTGAAAGCATATATGGCATTTTCTGTTGAAAAACCTTTCTGGAAACCAAACTGACATTTTGTTAGTACTTCATTTTTACAGATATATGAAGCTACTAATTTAGTACCAGAAGCATCTATTTCAGGTCCTCGAGATACGACGATTGTTTCTTTTTTTCTTTTCAGAACAGAAGATAGCTAACAGTCTCTGTTCACTGCTAATGCATGGTATAAGTAATTTTAGATATGCATAGGGAAATGCTTGGAGAGCTGGATCAGACGATACTGAGTCCATTCATTACGCTAACTACTTGTCATGAAAAACTAGGGCTGATGACGCACAATTTATGTTTGGCTCGTCATTTCATATGTCATTAAGATTTTATCTTCAAATCGCTTCATTCCATAAAAGTCTATTGTGTTTTCTTCTAATTGGTATCCTTACCTCCCTACCCTACCCAGTAGAGAACTGAATTTTACGGACTGATTGCATGCATGATACGTACACACTGTACGTATGGATGGTCGTGACACATTGGTTGTTGACAGGCTATGCTTATTTTCCGCGAAATGCGAATTCAATTTAGATTTGTTGTGCGCAAATGGACGATAGGGAACACCAAGCTTCCCAGTTTCCCTAATGGAAACTTTAACATGAACTGTTCATCCCGTAAACGAAGCCACATTCACTATGTCTTCAAATTAACGACGTAATTAACAGGGTGAAAATAAGAGCTGAACTTGAGAAAAGAGTAGTTATTGTAAAAAGAAAAGAATAACAAGATTTGTAACAAGGTGTAAACCTGAAGTGCCTTGGAAACACAAACTATGAATAAGAGACACGTTTTTTCGTCAGGCCTTGTAGTCACAGAGACTCATTTTACTTTGTAAATAATTTTTTTAGACATGATATGTATACAGACTGTTAACTGTACTTGTAGTAATAATGCAGTCATCAATTTAGGGACACGTATGTGCTGCTGCGTATGAACTGACTAAAGACAAACAATAAACGGACACGTATAAAAGTGGTGCGTGTGAACTTTAACATGACGAGCAAATACATGTGGACACGAAATAGTCATAACGTGTGAACTGAAAGGGTGATAACTTTATGGACACGCGTGAAATTCCGCGTGTGAAGTAATGTTATAAGTACTTGTACTACGAAACCAAGATTTAGAAAGCCGAAATGTGCAACTGAATAAGTGTTGTACTTACCGCAACCGGTACTGTACGCCTTTCCACGGACACATTCTTCGACACAGCTGCGGGAGTCGCCCGTCTGGCTGCTTCCGTAATTGCGGGTCGGTGAAGAACTGTAAAAGCTCACAACACCCCTAGTAGACACCAAACGTTCTGCCTCTCGCTCGAACACTGCTGCTAGCGTGATGAAGCCGTCAAGTTACTATCACGTGACTATGACAAACGGACGTAACACAGAGTACGCTGCGCGCTCAACAATCCAGATTCCTTTGCACAACGAGCGCGGACGCCAAATGCGTTTGAAATACTTGCAACATTAAATCTGATAAAACCATGATTGAAGCACCTATATACCTTATAAAATCACCAAGACACTAATCTGAAAAGTCTTAAACTCGACTTTGACAATAGCTACCGAATTTATAGACCAGGCCAAGTAATGACGAAAACGTGTCGATCCAAATAAAACCAGAAAAATAAATAAATACGAGAACGAAGCACTTCTAAGAGAATGAGACCTTATGTACATAAACAATTGTTATCCTTACGTAATGCACTTTAATTTTAGACTAAGTTATTAGCAAGTAAGCATATTCTAATACAGATTTTCTGTGTATTTTTCATGCACGAGAACATGAATGGAAGCTCGAACATGTGTCAAGTGAAATAGAGACCGCCACCAAAATGGTCAACACGTTGCAGAACCAGTCTTCCAGTTCCTCATCGCAAACGCATTTGCAACGCACCATCACATCCAGACAACCACTTCAACCTCCACAGTGAAAGTTATGCCCTACTTTTCCTCCACTGCGAAAGTGCAATCAATTTCCCTCAATCAAGTGCAGTGCTACCATTTATACCCGAAGTTCCACCTCTCCCACTGCAAGTCATACCTATCCAGGTGTAGTGAAACATTTTTGGCAGGTTATGAGAGCCACAAATCGGTAAAGTGCTGCGTATTTACTACAAGAAATCTTCGTCGAAATCATGGTCAAAAAATGTTCCTGTAATATGTCCTTGTAAAACAAGAATGTCACTTCTTTGTAATATATTTTTCCAAGAGTGCACACTGCACCCAGACTTCCTGCAAAGTCAAATAATTTATTTCTTCGATATTTTTTTAAATATTTGTTATGCCATGTATAATTTATATATTTATGTGTATCTTTACCCTAATTTCATTGTCCCTCACCGAGAAATGAACTTTTGTTATCTCGTATAATGCATTAGTAAAAGTACGGCTCGATTGTTATATAATTACCCTATCAACAAGTTACCATCAATTTCAGGCGTACGTATATATTTACCTGTTATTCTTTATGTCAACCCCTTCGTCTAATGTCATATGTGAAATCTATTGTAAAGAATTTCAGCAAGTAATACTAACTTGATTCACGAAAGCAATAATATTACGACTACGAGTGAGTCGTGATGATCCTCGCTGGGTCATCACTCTTCACGCGGAAAGTAATCTAATATTATTGGATTTCAGCTACTTTTCATTATTCATTACATTTCATTATTCATTACAAAGCAGCGATTATTTGACTACGCCATTTGCAAAAGAAATATTAGATATAAGTCATGCATTTATTGTGTATTTGTCAATGTGTAGTAGTTTAAAGCCTATTTGTTCAAAATACAGGGTGTTTCAAAAAGAATACCACAACTTTAAAAATGTGTATTTAATGAAAGAAACATAATATAACCTTCTGTTGTACATCATTACAAAGAGTATTTAAAAAGGTTTTTTTTTCACTCAAAAACAAGTTCAGAGATGTTCAATATGGCCCCCTCCAGACACTCGAGCAATATCAACCTGATACTCCAACTCGTTCCACACTCTCTGTAGCATATCAGGCGTAACAGTTTGGATAGCTGCTGTTATTTCTCGTTTCAAATCATCAATGGTGGCTGGGAGAGGTGGCCGAAACACCATATCCTTAACATACCCCCATAAGAAAAAATCGCAGGGGGTAAGATCAGGGCTTCTTGGAGGCCAGTGATGAAGCGCTCTGTCACGGGCTGCCTGGCGGCAGCTGCAGACAGTGCTTGAATCAATTTCAGACGATAAGGTTTCATAACTAACCTTTTTCGTAGGACTCTCCATACAGTTGATTGTGGAATTTGCAGCTCTCTGCTAGCTCTGCGAGTCGATTTTCCTGGGCTGCGAACAATGCTTGCTGGATGCGTGCTACATTTTCATCACTCGTTCTCGGCCGTCCAGAACTTTTCCCTTTGCACAAACACCCATTCTCTGTAAACTGTTTATACCAACGTTTAATACACCACCTATCAGGAGGTTTAACACCATACTTCGTTCGAAATGCACGCCGAACAACTGTCGTCGATTCACTTCTGCCGTACTCAATAACACAAAAAACTTTCTGTTGAGCGGTCGCCATCTTAGCATCAACTGACGCTGACGCCTAGTCAACAGCGCCTCAAGCGAACAAATATACAACTAAATGAAACTTTATAGCTCCCTTAATTCGCCAACAGATAGTGCTTAGCTCTGCCTTTTGTCGTTGCAGAGTTTTAAATTCCTAAAGTTGTGGTATTCTTTTTGAATCACCCTGTATATTAATACTTTACGATGCAGTAGTTTTCTTCTTATTATTTTCTTTCACTAAACAAAAATTATGTTCAAATTGTATATGAGCTTTCTTACAGGTTCGCTCTTTATCGCGGTGTCACGATTGTATTTGGGAGACCACTAATGCGTTCAACTTCCGATTTCTTAATTTTTCTCTTACGAAATTCCACTAATTTGCTTTCAATTCCATTTTTATATTGAAATAGGTCCCTTGGGTATTTTCATCGAAGATTCAGATTGCGTGAAGGCAATCCGGGTCAAAAGGTCAATTATTCGCGTAATCAATCCGTACATCTGAACACAATCGAGAACCGACGCATCGGTGATAAATTAATACTCTCTCTCTCTTTTAAAGTCGTACTAAAAAAACGGGCACACATGATAGCTGTAAGTACGCAGTCTATCGTTCGGTTGCATTTTGTCAGTAAATATTACCAACCAACAGTTACAGCATCACTATTATTAATATGAAAGTTCCTAACGCTAGAACCGTCATATACTTGATTAGTTTCTGTGGCTTCTTCTCATAATTAAAGCAAATTAACCGATTAAAAGTATAAAACGCGGATATTTAGTTACGGGCCAAAGTGTATATATGTACATAAGTTTATGAATACATTTAAATACGAGGACAACTTAAACAAATCATTGTAACAGTGTATTATTTCGAAAAGGTGGCCCAGGAGACGTAGCATTCTTGAACGCAGTGTTTGGTCATGAGACCGAGTTGCGGAGTAAGTGGACTGAGTATGCATGCTGGTCGTTGATCTGGTGCTATTGGTTGGTAAACTTGGTAGGATGAGGCAGTCGTTGCTCATTGTAGCTGTATTACGGACTTTGTGCGATTTCTTTGTGACAACATGGGACACTATGGTATAACGTAAATAAGGAGTAGAACTGATACCAGAATTACGCTGGTCGTTTCGTCAGTCTCAGTGGAGCAGTATTCATTATTAGAAATGTGACTTATGTGTTACGATCTGTGAGGTTAGTAAGCATTCGGACCTTCCGTATGTCGCTCTGCTTGCTTTGTTCTGCTTTGCCGATCGATTTATTCAGACAATAGCAGTAACTCCATTTATAATTCTATGGCCGCCTTCTTCTTTCACTTACGATAAAATAATTTACAAGTTGAATTTAAACGTGTGTGTTAAGCTACATAGTTATATTTCGGGTTCCAATACCTCATTCCATTTTTATTTATCAATCTGATTTGAAGGTGTTTTGGTAAAGCTATGTCAGTCATATTAATATCTGACTAATTATTATGCTAATCGACTTCAATGTTTAAATAATGTTTAGGCCAACAGGCAGCAGTACACAACCGACCATTAGAGCTATTGTATGTTGTGTGCTTGCCCAATTACTGCTTATTGCTACTGATGAGACCTTACTGAACACGCAGTTCGCTTGCTCGTCCGAAACACTAACCCAGTGTGCTCGTAGGTACATATCAATAACTTTGATCCAGTCACAGGGGTAAAGCGACGCTTGTGACTTTTATTTGGACAGACTTTTACTGTACAGCAATGGAGAGAATTAATCGAGATCCGATAATCAAGGTCGCTGAGTAGAGCTCAGGAGCTTTACGTCGCATACTTTGCCACGCTCGCTGCACAGCAGTAAGACTGCGTGGATTCTAGCTGCGCATCGCGTGGGTGTCTACGAGACAGATACTCTTTCTATGATGTAAGCATATTTGTCTGTTGCTGACATAGAAGACCGGAAACCTTCTTTCCTTCCCGTCTGGGCAAGCTGTGCAGTGACTAGAGTACATGTAAAGCTTACTGGGACAGGGTAAATGCTAGCTACAATGAAGTCGATAATTCGATTGTAATACTGGCATTTTAAGTTGGTATCCCCCACAACTGACAGACTTTACAAAAAAAAATGTGAATTTCTTTGTCCACCCACACACTCCTGAGAATGGAACATTAACAATTTGCAATTACGCGCCCCTATTACTGGCAGCTACATTGATAAATATTCGGCACCTCGCAAGGATCACGACCAGATCAAGAATATTAGGTAAGTTGTTGGAAGTGGTTAAGCGTTGGTGAAAATCTCGCCTATGAGCACACAAAGAGCTCTAACCGCAGAACTTTGCACGGAACACCTCCCTTCGAAGGCGATGGGCCAAGACGCCGTCTCCAGGTCCGTAGCGCTCGATGAATGAAGGCGATGTCCCAGCCTCTCCACAATTGTCCCTTCTCCCTCGCGTACGAAAACGCGGCGGAAGAATACTCAGTTTCGGCCAATGTCGAACGCTCTATCATCGCCGAAATCCCTCCTCTGCGATCTACCCAATGATCGAGTAGGTCATAACGACCCTAGGCAAACGAAATCCCCGTCTTCGCCACGGGTTGCCCAGCACAGGGGGCTCCGGATGCCGGGCTATCGCCAAAAGCGCCGTATTGTCCCGCGTTTCCAGTGATCGCTACATACCGCCCACGGCGGCCCGACAAGCTACGGCCAGCTGCAGACTTTATATTCCACAATTCTCAACTTCCGACACTTTTCACCAACGCTTTAAGTTAGTGACTTAATCATGCAGACATGCAGGGAATACTGCCTCATATACAATAGTCATGATCTGATGCCCTTGCCAGACCCTTTATTGTTAATACTAATGTTGATAAGCTAACGTGTAAGTGCCCATGTCCTGGCACCTTATAATGAGATAAATCGGATGTTTTAAGTTGAATACAGTACTTCCTTTTATTAAAATTCCTAGCAACCCAAAAGTAGGGCTACTGTCTACAGCAAACCTACCCTCAACCAGAAAGTAAGGAGTATTTGTCCAACTGTTTTTAATTTGTTGTATGCACTCCACTGCTGCATCTACGCTCTCTCCTCACATTTCTCTCCGGAGTCATCAGACACTGAAGTTAGGATATCGTCATCGTAGGGATATTCAGAGGACAGCGAGAGAGCGAATATTTATTTATTTATTTACCATTTTCTTTCAATCTCATATCTACACAGTTCGATAAAATTTAAAGGGTCACTCTTTCCTAATCCATAATGCCTACCAACTGCGACGCTTAAGTTTGAAGCTTTGCTAAAAGGGGCGAACAACTGTCCTCTGTAATGGAGCAAAAGCGTGCCGCCTGGCGACGCAGTCTCGGACTTGAGGACGTTTTAAGGTGGAAGGTGTCGACACAAGTGCTAGGCAATCGCGGACGAACAATCCTTCCGACACTCTCCGATCCCGGATGGTCTACTATCAGATGGAAGAACATCAGTCTGGCGGCGAAAGAGCAGGAACCAGGGACTCTCGCCGTAGGTACATGTTTAAAATTCTCAGTAGACGCGGGCGGGTAACACCGAGGGGTTTGCCGAACTGGGGAGTGGGGGCACTAGAGAGACCATCTGCCATTTCATTCATGCGTGTGAAGCACAAAGTAGGAGCGCTGGAAAAGCGTAATCACCCTTTTCTACGTTCAGATTACGTTGAATTGTTTTGAAAGGTCCCTAGAAGTTCCAACCCACTCTCGAGAGGAAAAACTGCGGTTGCCCTTCCTCCCAAACGCGTGCAAGCACCTTTGGTGGGGCTGCAACCGAACAATGTCCTTAAAGAAGGGTTGAAACGCCCCAGGCTGTCAGCAGTGTCAAAGGTTGTGAAGAATGTCTCCCTGTTATTCAGCGCACTGCGAATTGTCGCTTTCGACCGCGAAATATGTGGGAATCGACGCCACAGGAAAACGGGTGGTTTCATTGGCGCCTCTTATGCCACCCCCTGCGGCCCTTTCGTGCTGATTGTGAGCGGTGGTGTGTCTGAAATGTTATCTGCGGCCAGTCACAAGAAACTCGCACGATTTCAACACTGGGCGTCGCGGTTCTGACCTCCATCGCAGAAGCGTCAAAAGAAGGAACGAAATGTGGGTAACATCGTGTGACACGTCGACGGAGGTGCTGGGCAGAATTTCAGTGAAACTGGGTGCCAGCGTTACATCATTAGCTCACCTTACATGGCACATGCACTTCTGAACTGCGGCCTTGTTTCCGCATTGTGTCGACACGTTGCTGTTTGAAGCGCCGTCCAGCCAGAGGATGACGTCGCAGGGCGCCATGTTTTTGCTCCGTTACATAACAAAGCTGTCCGCTCCTTTGAGCCAAATTTCAAAGTTAAGCGTCACAATGGGTGGGAATCAAGGGGTTTAGAAAAGCTAATGCTTTAATTCTGTTGCGCAGTCTAGATACAAGAACAGACACAATATTGCACTTCAACAACACATGAATATATCACATCAGTTTTTAGCTTAGTTTCAAGTGGGACAAAGCAGTGTTTGCAACACTCATTCTAGGACAAAACCACGCTCCTCCAACGAGTATGCACTCTTTTGGAACAAATTCAGCCATTCGAACGAGGTCATCCTCTGGGCCAGCAGGCAGTTGGATGGAGATATTGAGGGGCTGCTGCACATGTTGGACACTGTCGCTGATTTGAGCAGTAGTCTGTGAAACATTCCCACGCCTATAGACCAGGTTCTGGAGGTACGGGAGGGCAGAAGTAAGACAAGATAAGCGCATTGTGCGAGCAGCGGTGGTCGACCGAACAACGTCCAGGGAAGATATGTGGCGACTGGTGTATCGTCGAGGACAGTTGAGAAGAGTCTGCCTGCATCAGGACCGAGGTGACACGTGCGTCTGGCCAGTGGACCACTCACACCACGACACCGTCCAGCGCGGCTACTCCGGTGTCGTGAAGGGTCATCTAGAGAGTCGAATAACGCTCTGTGCCACAAACACAACATTTCGTTTGCACTGGCTGTTATTATATCCGTGGCTGAGTTATTATAAAGCATTTTGGGGTATAATTTATAAGTTGCGTGTGCTTTACAGGCAACACATAACACATGGCAGGCATTATGGCGCATTGATAAGCCATTCATTCACCAAAGTCAAAAAGTTTCATGAATCTGCAAAACTGCATACCAGTTCCGAATGGCATAAAGATGCATAGAGCAGAAGAACAGGTCAGTGAGAATCTTGTGAAATTAGTACCAACAAACTGCGCTAAACTCAAATCAATTGATTCTTGGGTATTTCTTTGGACATTTCATGATTTCCCCTTAAGAAGAGAAACAAATTCAGTTGTTGTTTTTGATGATTTATTACAATTTTCAGTACAGTCATGTGACGAAACGTTACTAAGACATTTTGAAAGTACTTCTATAAATGCCATCTATTTTTTTCACAGAACCCAAAATGGTTTAGATTCTGAATGAGACTCTACAGTTTTATGTTATGCGTTATTCTACAGGTTGTGCGTAAGTTGGAGCTCGATTTAGTTTCGACATAAATCGACTTCAAAATCGGAATGCAATATTTACTTAAATATACAATAATAATATAAATAATTTTAGAAATCATCATATTACCCTTCGGCCATATGGTCCATAGGTATACACTGACGGAAAAAATCGCAACACCAAGCAGCAATTGTGGGACAAAACGAAAGTTGGTAGGCGTGTTTCTACTTCTGAAAGATGATGTCTATTCCAATATCGTGCTAGTCGCATAAGAATGGCGCCAGTAGCCCCACTATGAGGATGAAAATCAGGTTTGCTTTAAATACGCGCTTTAACGGTCGTGAGCGTTAGTTACCTTTGAGATTGTACGTGATGAATTGATGTTAGTCCAGAATGCCTCTAAGGCGGCAAAGACGCCATTATAAACACCTCGCTGAGTTTGAACAGTAACCTAATAGGGTTACGTGAAGGTGGATGTTCCTTCTGCAATACTGAAGAAAGACTTGCCAGGAATGGAGCCACTGGATGACTGCTGACAGTGGTGGTCACGAGAATGTATGGTCCCAAGCAGGCCGGTCTCTGGACTGTCACGTGGCACTACCCAGAGGAAAGACCATCGTGTTCGGCGTATGGCTCTGAAGCACCGTGATGCGTATGCAACAGTAATATCAGCAGCAGTGGTCACCACAGTGACACAGTCAACTGTTAATAATAGGTTACTTCAAGGACAGCTCTGAGCCAGCCGCCTATAACGAGGAAGCCACTGACCCCAAGCCATTGCCATTTGCGATTCAGTGGCGTCAAGCGAGGACTCGTTGGAGGCCAGGGTGGAGGTCTTCTGATGAATGCTGGTTCTGGCACGATGCCAGTAGTTGGCCATGTGTGGTCGGAAAGCCAATTGAGGGCCTGCAACCAACCTGTCGTCGTGCCAGGCCTACTGGCGTTATTGTCTGGGGTGCGATTTCGTACGAGAGCAGGA
Organism: Schistocerca americana; assembly: GCF_021461395.2. Lineage (NCBI taxonomy): Eukaryota > Metazoa > Arthropoda > Insecta > Orthoptera > Acrididae > Schistocerca > Schistocerca americana. The sequence goes on along the minus strand of NC_060120.1, from coordinate 1,101,222,306 downwards.
ACACTCTCATAGTTATGACACGCAAGCTGGCTGCAATCCGCTCATTCTGTCTGTTGTGCTACCATTCATGAACAGCATTGCAGGGACTGTTTCACAACAGAATAACCCTTGCTCACATACTGCTGTTGTAAAGCGACATGCTCTCTAGAGTACCGACGTTTTGCCGTGTCCTGCTGCATTACCAGATCTGTCTCCAGGCGAGCACATATGGAACCTCATCGGACGACAACGCCAGCGCCATTCACAACCAGCACGAACCGTCCCTGTACTGATCGATCAGATGCAACAAGAATCGAACCCCATCTCACAAACTGACATTAGCCACCGGTAGTACACAATGCATACTCGTTCGCTTGCTTGCTTTCAACTTTCTGGTGGTTACATCGGTTATCAATGTACCAGTATTTCACATTTGCTGTGTCTTATCTCACGCTTACATTAACCTGTGATCTACGTTAATAACATTTTGGTGTGGCGATTGTTTTTTCCTGTCAGAGTATGTACATCGGAAATTCAGAAGGCAGATACAGCTGCTCCACCGTCCTATGGTATACTGCTACATTGCAAATTTTGTGATTTGTAATTATAGACTAGACTGTAGTACACAGACTACACTACCCATCACTGAACTACACGGCTGTACGTCGCATCAGAACGAGACTATTATGAGGGTAGTTAGCCCCTGGTCTACTGTGGCACAACTGACGATTAACAGAGGTCTCAGGATATCATTCGTGGTTTTCCTCATCTCTTGGCTGCTTCTGGAAGTTTTTTGCAGGTGGAAGTTCGGCCATGGTGAGTCTTATTGTCTTCGTAGTTATCTCTCAGCCATATATGCTTGACATTTTGGCTATCAGTGAGCTCATTTTGTGCCAAACCTGCTAGTTCTTTATCATTCTGTACACTGCCAAAAACATTCCTATCCTGGTATACCGATGTACTTGGTATAATGGTGCAGCTCCACACTATGTCGTCCGGGATGCCGATCACTCCACATTAACAAATATCTATGGTCGGTTATATTTTCAGTAAGTAAGTGGGATTTTGGCCATGTCCCGACAGGTAATGGATGCAGAGAGACAGTTATTGAACTATATGAAATAAAATCGTCATAAATTCTGAACGTTTTGCGTTAGGAAGTTCGAACTACACGGCCGCGGGGCATGATGGGAATTAGTATGCGCATGTATGTTTTGGTTTAGGAGCGAAGCCCAGTTTCATCTGGATGGGTTGGTCAATAAGCAAAAGTGGCACATATGGGGGACTGAAAATCCGCATTTCGCTATCGAGAAGTATCTTCACCCTCAACGAGTGTCTGTGCGGTGTGTAATATTCCAGTCACGGTATAATCAGTGCAATATTCCTTGATGGCACAGTGACTATCGCACGGTACATTAAGGTTTAGGGAGATGATTCCATCAGCATTATCCAAAGTGATCCTGATTTCGACAAGATGTGGCTCATGAAAGACAGAGCTCGACTTGATCGAAGCAGGAGAGTGTCTGATGTCCTGGAGGAGCAGTTTGGGGATGGCATTCTGGTTCTGGGGTGGCCACAGGCAACTGTCACGGGCCTCGATTGGCTGCCTTAGACTCCGGGTCTGGACACATGCGACTCTTCTTTGCGGGGCTATGTGAAAGACACAAAAACCACTGCTGAGCTAATGATGATGTCTGGTTTGTGCGGCCTCGACTGCGCGGTCATCAGTGCCCGTACAAAGACACAATTTTTACGCACTCCAATTTTTTCACAATCCAATCAGCCACTGTCACGAATGATGATGAGGATGAAACGATGAGGACAACACTAACACTCAGCCCCCAGGCAGAGAAAATCCCCATCCTGGCTGGGGCTGCAGTACTGAAAACAGCCATTCAGGAAGCCATCGACAGCATCGATGTTCTGACACTTCAGAGGGTCACGCAGAATTTTTCGCTATTTGTCTGCGCCACGTCATCGCCAATGATGGCAGGTATACCGAACATGTCATAACGTAAATCGGAATATCTACAGTGATGTTTACATACTGAATAAAGTGTGTCCACACCGTACTTTGTGACTAATTTACGTTTTTTTTTTCATGTAGTTCAATAATTGTCGCCCTGTACTTCCCTTGGCCGGAGGGAAGTACGGCATCCATTGTGTTGAGGGCAAGAGAGTGGGGAGAGAGGTGTTCAGTGGGTGGTGGAGAGCTGCCCCAGGATGACGAGGTGGGTAACGACGATGGCCGCGGCCGAGGCGAGCAGCGGCCGGTCCAGCGTGACGAAGCCGGCGGCGGAGAAGGCGAGCGGCCGGCCGCGCACCGCCAGCGCCCGCAGCGCCGCCAGGGGGGCGGGGGGCGCAGGGGCGGCGCCCACCCCCAGCAGCAGCGAGCGCGTGTCTGCTGAGGCGGCGGCGGCCGCGCCGCACGCCAGAGACAGCGCCGACAGCTTCAGCCAGTGGAAGGACAGCCACAGCAGCGACGCCCACACCGACCTGCACACGCACAGCGGCCGCTGTCTGGCAGGAACACTCCTACGTCCTCATCACACTGTCCATACAGCCGATTTTGACGGAATATCGAGCTTGACACTCACCGTGCAACATATTAAGAGAGGTAGAGAAATAAATACTGAACACGGTTAGTAATATGAAATATTGCGGTTTGTTCGCCTGTACTCTCATGGGCTACTTGAAAACTACGATCAGCAACTGTAGACTGCTTTGAGATGCATTCGTATTGCAGTTGTGTATTGCGTATTGTACCGTGGACCTAGAAACGACGGAGAGGCTTCGTCCCGCCGTGGCCCTCAATGGTTCACTACCCCACAACAGGCCAGAGCAGTCCACCCACCTCGCCTCCGCCTCACACCGAACCCAGGTTTATTGTGCGGTTCGGCCCCAGTGGACCCCTCCCCCGGGAACAACTCATACCTGACGAGGGTATGAAGCCAGTACGTTGTCCTCGATGGTGAGTGTTCATCGGAGGTGACGGTATCATCTGGAGTGCCCCAGGGAAGTGTGGTAGATGCGCTGTTGTTTTCTATCTACATAAATGATCTTTTGGATAGGGTGGAGAGCAATGTCCGGCTGTTTGCTGATGATGCTGTGGTGTACGGGAAGGTGTTGTCGTTGAGTGACTGTATGAGGATACAAGATGACTTGGACAGAATTTGTGATTGGTGGAAAAAATGGCACCTAACTCTAAATATAGATAAATGTAAATTAATGCAGATGAATAGGAAAAAGAATCCCGTAATGTTTGTATACTCCATTAGTAGTGTAGCGCTTGACACAGCCACGTCGATTAAATATTTTGGCGTAACATTGCAGAGCGATATGAAGTGGGACAAACATGTAATGGCAGTTGTGGGGAAGGCAGATAGTCGTCTTCGGTTCGTTGGTAGGATTTTGGGAAGATGTGATTCATCTGTAAAGGAGACCGCTTATAAAACACTAATACGATCTATTCTTGAGTACTGCTCGAGCGTTTGGGATAACTATTAGGTCGGATTGAGGGAGGACATAGAAGCAATACAGAGGCGGGCTGCTAGATTTGTTACTGGTAGGTTTGATCATCACCCGAGTGTTACGGAAACGCTTCAGGAACTCGGGTGGGAGTCTCTGGAGGAAAGGAGGCGTTCTTTTCGTGAATCGCTACTGAGGAAATTTAGAGAAGCAGTATTTGAGACTGACTGCAGTACAATTTTGCTGCCGCCAACTTATATTTCGCGGAAAGACCACAAAGATAAGATCAGAGAGATTAGGGCTCGTACAGAGGCATATAGGCAGTTCTGTTTGGGAGTGGAATAGGGAGAGAAGATGCTAGTTGTGGTACGAGGTACCCTCCGCCACGCACCGTGTGGTGGACTGCGGAGTATGTATGTAGATGTAGATGTAGAGGGTAGCCCCAAATCTAATTCGCAGACAGCGATACATGTGTTTTTAAGGCCCCACGGTGTTGTTAGTGCAACACAGCACTCTAACAGCCGTTCAGGAAATGCTCGCAACTCATCTTGCAGTGCTACGTGGAAGCAACAATCTTGTTGTGTCTTTTACCGTTGCTAGGCAACTTGGGACCTTGACACTGGAGCTACAGTGATTTTGTTCAGCTGTAGCACTTACCAATTGCTTGACAAACCTGATTTGTGCACAATGCGCCATACGCTGAAGGCGTATAACGGCAAGAAACAGGACGTCTTAGACACTTCCAGCCTGTCAGCAACTTTTCGAAATTTGACGAAGACAGTGCTTTCCTCCCGAAACAGTGCTAATATTTTTGGTCTACAGTCTTTCGATTTGTTTAGGTTAAGCATTCAGGACAATGAATTTTCTGTTTCTTCCTTTGATCCTCGCGACAGTGTTGCTAAGTTATGTGCAGAATTGGTTTTCTGAGGTTTTAAGCAAAGCCAATAATTTTATTGCCCATGTCACAATGAAGGACAATGCAACAGTTACGTTTTGTTAGAGTTCGTCCTGTTCCTCATGCCCTTCGACACCGAGAGTTGGCTCAAATGGTTCAAATGGCTCTGAGCACTATGCGACTTAACTTCTGAGGTCATCAGTTCCCTAAAACTTAGAACTAATTAAACCTAACTATCCTAAGGACATCACACACATCGATGCCCGAGGCAGGATTCGAACCTGCGACCGTAGCGGTCGCACGGTTCCAGACTGTAGCGCCTAGAACTGCACGGCCTCTCCGGCCGGCGAGACCAAGAGTCTCAGAAACTTACTACTTTGATCGACAATGGGGTCATAACACCAATGCTGCCAGTTAGTGAGCGACCCCTCCTGTTACACAAAAAATACCGCCCGGCAGACTCCGTTGTGCGCCGATTTTTAGAAAACGGTAAATCCTCAAGTTATTGACAGTTATCCCTGCTGCGACTGGACGAACTGATGGATAAATTCCGTGCTGGTCACGTTGTTGTTGTTGTTGTTGTTGTTGTTGTTGTTGTTGTTGTGGTCTTCAGTCCTGAGACTGATTTGATGCAGCTCTCCATTCTAATCTATTCTGTGCAAGCTCCTTCATCTCCCAGTACCTACTGCAACCTACATCCTTCTGAATCTGCTTACTGTATTCATCTCTTGGTCTCCCTCTACGATTTTTACTCTCCACGCTGCCCTCCAATGCTAAATTGGTGATCCCTTGATACCTCAGGACATGTCCTACCAACCGATCCCTTCTTCTAGTCAAGTTGTGCCACAAACTTCTCTTCTCCCCAATCCTAATCAATACCTCATCATTAGTTACGTGATCTACCTACCTAATCTTCCACATTCTTCTGTAGCACCACATTTCGAAAGCTTCTATTCTCTTCTTGTCCAAGCTATTTATTGTCCATGTTTCACTTCCATACATGGCTACACTCCATACAAATACTTTCAGAAACGACTTCCTGACACTTAAATCTATACTTGATGTTAACAAATGTCTCTTCTTCAGAAACGCTTTCCTTGCCACTGCCAGTCTACATTTTATATCCTCTCTACTTCGACCATCATCAGTTATTTTGCTCCCCAAATAGCAAAACTCCTTTACTACTTTAAGTGTCTCATTTCGTTATCTAATACCTGAGCATCACCCGACTTAATTTGACTACATTCCATTATCCTCGTTTTGCTTTTGTTGGTGTTCATCTTATCTCCTCCTTTCAAGACACTGTCCATTCCGTTCAACTGCTCTTCCAAGTCCTTTGCTGTCTCTGACAGAATTACAATGTCATCGGCGAACCTCAAAGTTTCTATTTCTTCTTCATGGATTTTAATGCCCACTCCGAACTTTTCTTTTGTTTCCTTTACTGCTTGCTCAATATACAGATTGAATAGCATCGGGCAGAGGCTACAACCCTGTCTCACTCCCTTCTCAACCACTGCTTCTCTTTCATGTCCCTCCACTCTTATAACTGCCATCTGTTATCTCTACAAACTGCAAGTAGCCTTTCGCTCCCTGTATTTTACCACTGCCACCTTCAGAATTTGAAAGAGAGTGTTCCAGTCAACAGTGTCAAAAGCTTTCTCTAAGTATACAAATGCTAGAAACGTAGGTTTGCGTTTCCTTAATCTTTCTTCTAAGATAACTCGTAGGGTCAGTATTGCCTCACGTGTTCCAATATTTCTACGGAATCCAAACTGATCTTCCCCGAGGTCGGCTTCTACCAGTTTTTCCATTCGTCTGTAAATAGTTCGTGTCAGTATTTTGCAGCTGTGACTTATTAAACTGATAGTTCGGTAATTTTCACATCTGTCAACACCTGCTTTCTTTGGGATTGGAATTATTATATTCTTCTTGAAGTCTGAGGATATTTCGTCTGTCTCGTACATCTTGCTCACCAGATTGTAGAGTTTTGTCAGGGCTGGCTCTCCCAAGGCTGTCAGTAGTCCCAATGGAATGTTGTCTACTCCTGGGCCTTCCACCTTTCTGCTCTCCCTTCTTCGCTTAGAACTGGGTTTCCATCTTAGTTCTTGATATTCGTGGAAGTGGTTCACTTTTCTCCAAAGGTCTCTTTAATTTTCCTGTAGGCAGTATCTATCTTACCCCTCGTGAGATAAGCCTCTACATCCTTACATTTGTCCTCTAGCCATCCCTGATTAGCCATTTTGCATTTCCTGTCGATCTCATTTTTGAGACGTTTGTATTCCTTTTTGCCTCCTTCATTTCCTGCATTTTTGTATTCTCTCCTTTCATCAGTTTAATCCAATATCTCTTCTGTTACCCAAGGATTTCTATTAGTCCTCTTCTTTTTACCTACTTGATCCTCTGCTGCCTTCACTACTTCATCTTTCAAAGCTTCCCATTCTTCTTCTACTGTATTTCTTTCTCCCTTTTCTTCTCAATCGTTCCCTAATGCTCTCCCTGAAACTCTCTACAACGTCTGGTTTAGTCAGTTTATCCAGGTCCCACCACCTTAAATTCCCACCTTTTTGCAGTTTCGTCGGTTTTAATCTACAGTTCATAACCAATAGATTGTGGTCAGAGTCCACATCTGCCCCTGGAAATATCTTACAATTTAAAACCTGGTTCCTAAATCTCTCTCTTACCATTATGTAATCGGTCTGAAACCTATCAGTATCTCCAGGCTTCTTCCATATACACAACCTTCTTTCATGATTCTTGAACCAAGTGTTAGCTATGATTAAGTTATGCTCTGTGCAAAATTCTACCAGGCGGCTTCCTCTTTCATTTCTTAGCCCTAATCCTTATTCTCCTACTACTTTTCCTTCTCTTCCTTTTCCTACTGTTGTATTCCAGTCACCGATGACTATTAAATTTTCGTGTCCCTTCATTACCTGAATAATTTCTTTTATCTCATCATGCATTTCATCAATTTCATCATCTGCAAAGCTAGTTGGCATATAAACTTGTACTACTGTAGTAGGCGTGGGCTTTGTGTCTATCTTTGCCACAATAATGCGTTCACTATGCTGTTTGTAGTAACTTACCCGCAGTCCTATTTTTTTATTCATCATTAAACCTACTCCTGCATTACCCCCATTTGATTTTGTATTTATAACCCTGTATTCACCTGACCAAAAGTCTTGTTCCTCCTGCCCACTATATCTAAATTTAACCTATCCATTTCCCTTTTTAAATTTTATAACCCACCTGCCCGATTAAAGGATCTGACATTCCACGCTCCTATCCGTAGAATGCCAGTTTTCTTTCTCCTGATAACGACGTCCTCTTGAGCAGTCCCCGCCCGGACATCAGAATGGGGAACTATTTTACCTCCGGAATATTTTACAAAAGAGGATGCCATCATCATTTAACCATACAGTAAAGCTGCATGCCCTCGGGAAAAATTACGGCTGTAGTTTCCCCTTGCCTTCAGCCGCTCGCAGTACCACAACAGCAAGGCCGTTTTGGTTAGTGTTACAAGGCCAGATCAGTCAGTCATCCAGACTGTTGCCCCTGCAACTACAGAAAAGGCCGCTGCCCCTCTTCAGGAACCACACGTTTGTTTGGCCTCTCAACAGGTACCCCTGCGTTGTGGTTGCACCTACGGTACGGCTATCTGTATCGTTGAGGCACGCAAGCCTCCCCACCAACGGCAAGATCCGTGGTTCATGGGGGGGGTTATTCCTAACACCGCTCAAATCACAGCTCCCTTGCCTCGCTTGCGCAGGAAGAACTTTTAGAACCTTTCTCTTCTTTGGTCACAAGATTGTAAGTCTGCTTTCTAGAAGTTGAAAGCTACGTTGCTTAGTGATCGATGTCTTGTTCATTTTGACGCAGCCTTCGTCTTACAGCATCGGTGCCGTTTTGTCGCATAAATTTGGTTGTGTTGACAGAGCGATTGTCTCTGCTTCTAAGCTGTTGACCAAACCTCCATATAATTATTCGAAAACTGAAAAGGAAACTCTCACCATAGTTCTCACCATTGTCTATGGTGTCACTACGTTTCACCAGTATCTTCTCGGCAGAAAATCTTAGTTGATGACTGACCAAAAACTTTTGCAACCTTTGTTTAGTCCTTCTCAGTCAGTCCCAATCCGCACAACGCAGAAGCTACAACGATGGACTCTTGTTTTGTCAGATTGGCGATATGAGATTGTGTATCAGCCCACTTCTAAGCACGTCAACACAGATTCTTTCTCACCTCCTTCTTGGTGCAGATTCCACTTTGGACGATGCCTCTGCTTCTTGTTGCGTCACTGATGAACAAGAGACAGATGCTTTGCATAGCTTTCCGCTTGATCACAGGAAAATTGTCCAGGCCACAGCAGCGAATGATAATCTGCAGAATCTGTTGCACTAGATGTGTAATGGCTTGCCGCGTTCAGCCAAACAGATTCGTAGCTCTGTGATTCGCCGATATCTTGCCCGTCAGCATGCCCTCGCACTTTACCAAAATGTTATTTTGCTTTGCCCCGATGATGACCAGTCACGTGTTCTGGTACCACAGACTCTCCAACCGCAATTGCTTCGTTTGCTACGTCACTGAGGCGTCGTTCGCACCAAGCAGTTCGTGTGAAGTCATTTCACTAGGCATGGTCTGGAGGCATAAACTGAACCATCAAATTATCAGCGCCCAACCAGGGCTGAATATCATTCAGCCCTATCTTTCCATAGTCCAAACCTCAAGCACCTTGGAAACGTCTGCACTGGGATTTCACAGTTCCTTACTGTAATATACATTGGCTTTCAACAAACTCCCCTTCGTGATTCCTATGCACTTTAATTAATATGGCTCGTTCGACAACCCAGGCCTTGCTTCGAGGGACTCCCTGAAGTGATTGTGACTCACGACATACCTACATTTGTTGTCGCCGGGTTTGAACTGTTTTGCACCGCCTCCGGCGTCAGCCACATCACGAGTGCACCGCTTCACCCACAATCCAAAGGCGAAGCTGAACCCTTTGTACTATCATTTAAGCAACAGATGGACGAACTTTGTGCCTCCAAGACACGGGATCAATCTCTGTTACTGTTCTGGTCTTCCTACAACTTCCAGCCATGCAACGGACCACGACCAGTAGAGTCGTTACATAGATGGCACCACTGCATCTTGCTTCAGTTCAGACACCCGCCACGGCGGGCAGCGCCCCCTCTGCCCACACAGCCAAAGCAGAACATTATCGATTCGGTCTCTTATTATATGGCGGACAGAGGCATTTTCTCCTGCAGGGACCAAGAGGATTTATGCCACCAACATCAGATTCGTCCATATGAATGACGTGGTCACAGGTTCTGTGCATTCAGATTCTGTCCCTGGCTGGACGCAGCAGCCCTCGATGCATCTGGCTCCCGTGGGCCCTGCACGGTCCTGGAGCCGACGGAAGTCGACGCCCTTCCACGGTAGTCGCCGACTCGACAGCCACCATCGCCTGGGTGTGGGCCCCTCTCCCCAGCAGCTGTTCTACGTGCGGTCTTGGGCCCCTCTGCGGTCATCGGGATGGTTCCACCTTTGTTTTGCGCTCTGCCCCTGGATGTGGGTGCGCGCCCTCTGTCCGGTTTCCTGTCTGGAGTTCCAGGTTGGACTCTTGGCATATGCTGAGGCTGGGCGAGAGCTGAGCACCAGCCTCAATTTCGGCTCTCGTCTTCTCGTTTCCACCTAAATCCAGCCCTCCCCCCTCGCAGTCATCTGCTCATTTACACTACACGGCGGCAGCACCAGAACGAAGAATGAGGAGGAGGAGGAGGACAGGGAGGTGGAGGAAGGGTCTACTTTGTGATGCGGTAGTAACAATAACAAACACCACTGCCACCTCTCCGCTGCAAGACAGAGTCCACTGAACTCCACTGAGAAGCAGTAAACACCACACTTTTGAACCACATTGCATTCCGTAGTAGTAGTTGTTATGGTTGTATCACTGAAACACTTGTACATCCCGCGCACTCGTGTCCCAATGTCCACATGCAACGCCCCAGACCAGAGGCCGCACAGTGCTTGTTGCCATCTTTGATGCACGTGCCAGGTCTGCAGCTGGACTCGGTCTGCTGGAGAGGACCGCCCGGCTGTGGAGAGTGTCCAGGATGATCAGCGTGGTAGGAATTCGTATGTTATCGGTACGTCCAGTGCCAACACTTCTCAGTGATTGATATTGTGGAACTATTTTTCCACTCTTCCATTTGGTGGATACTAGGACTGGCACATTTGGCGAGAAATTCAATGACTTGGAGAGTGTCCACGATGGCTCGAGTGGTAGGCATTCAAATGTTATCAGTTTGTCCATTGCCGACGCTTCTCAGATTTACACATAAATGCAACACACATGGTCACAAAGCCGCCCAACACATTCTGAGTTGTAGTTACCTGAGTAGTCGACATGGTTTGATCAACTGCACTGTCATACATCATCCAACTTGTTCGACAGCCTCACCTGCGGCGCCTTAAGCCAGAAGTGTCCATTCGCTCCACAGGCTACCACCGCCATGCTCCCGGAGTCGTCCTAGAAAACCAGCCACATATTTAACAGCATGATTTTTCCTGCAACTATTCTCTCATCAGCTAAAAAAAGTCTGTTTTATTCAGCTTAGTATCCGTTATGTAGTGCATCACAGGATTAGAATATTATACTCATTTTAGACTCATGACGGAATGGTAAGACCATGATCTACCTCTGTCACAGGATGCTCATTCACTTTCGAACTCTCTTAATGTAACCAAATGTCTCGTCACATATGACGACTCTTAAGGTAACAGCACCGAGAAGTTGCAGATATCAGATTTACACTATGTATCACTTTAGGTCCGCCCAGTTAGCCGTTCGGTCTAGCGCACTGCTTTCCAGGTGGGAAGGCATGCCGGTCCCCGACACGAATCCGCCCGGCGGATTAGTGTCGAGGTCCGGTGTGCCGGCCAGCCTGTACATGGGTTTTAAGGCGGTTTTCCATCTGCCTCGGCAAATGCGGGGCTGGTTCCCTTTATTCTGCTGGCGGCGATTGCTGCGCAAACACTTTCTCCACCTATGCGTACACCATCATTACTTTACCATGCAAACATTGGGGCTACACTCGACTGGTGTGAGATGTTCCCGGGGGGTTCCACTGGAGGCGGAACGGCACAATATCCCTGGGTTCGGTGTGGGGCGGCGGAGGAGTGAGTGGACTGCTGTAGCCTGTTGTGCGGTTATGTACCACTGAGGCTACGGCAGGGACGAAGCCTCTCCGTCGTTTCTAGGTCCCCAGTTCAATACAATACAATACAATACAATACAAGGTATCACTTTACAAATTCGGGAGAATAGCTGATTTTATTAAGTTTGGGGAGCGCTTCCTGTGTAGGGGAGAGAACTCGCTGGAACGAAAAACGAGCCGGATTGTTGCTCCAGTTCCTGAACCGTATCTGTGGTATTCTACCCCTCGCTTCCACGCACCCGGTGACACCTCACTGATACGAGATTGACACGCTAATAAATGAAATTGATAGGATTCTACTGCCGCTAACGTACATTTCGCCTAAGGACTACGAAGTTAAGATACGAGAAATTAGCGCTCATGAGGAAGCGCATAGGCAGTCTTTTTCCCTCGCTCTTTTTGCGAGTGGAATAGGAAAGGGAATGACAATAGTGATACAGTATACCTCCCACCACACACCGTGCAATAGCTTCCGAAGTAAGCATATAGACCTAACCGTAAAGTTAGTGTATCTATTAACATGCCACTCCATCCCTTTATAGACACACAAAAATCACAGAAGAATTTTGTCTCTTATTTATAGAGAAAACAGAAGACGGAACTACTGCTGCTGATCGTCTCTCAGTAAAAACCTAATTTTCTCAGTGCAGTCACTTCCTGAGGCGAACGAGATAGTTTGCAATATGTTTGCCAACAACGCTCAGAAGATGCGGTATAGCTCACCTGTCGTCAGAGTATCGCTTACCTGCCATATTATCACGAATATCATCCAATCTCCAGTATGTAACATTTGAGTCCACATGATTTCCACGACTAAAAGATGTTCTCTGCCAATTCACAGACCCCTGCTAATTCTCTCCAAATCCCATCACGTTCGGACAGAACTACTGCATTAGTTAGACGGTTACTCCGCCCATCACTGACTGGGGAGAGAGGTATCACAATGAGAAAAACAGCACACTAACCCACAGGAGGAAATTCGCAACCATGCAGAGTATATGCGGATTGCATAAAGAAATTCAGAAGCATGACACCAACAATTCATCGATATCGAAACATGGTCTACAAATATCACCCTGTACATCTAGTGATCTCATTTAACCTCTTATCTTCGTGGACCTTATGCGAAATGTATGTTGGTGGTAGCAGTGTCCTTCTGCGTAGGCTTCCAAAGTCGGTTCTCAATTGTATCGTTCGGAAAGAACATTGTCTTCCCTCCAGGGATTCCCATTTGAGCTACCTGGTGAGCGTAAAGTGACTCTCGTGATCAACTTCATGTATTAGCGCAGTGGTACCATATCAGTGAGGTGCCGCCATGTGCGAGGAACTGAAAGCTAGAGTTGCAAGGATATAATTCGGGAATTGGAGCGCTGGAGAGGCGTTTGTTTCATTGCAGCGAAATCTTTTAACGAAATTTCAATCTCCCATCTACAGAGAAAAAGCTTACCATCGGAATAAAATCAGCTGTATTACAAAATTTATAAAGTGATACATAGTATAAACCTGATATATACAACTTCTCTGTGCTGTTACCTTAAGAGACTTCATATGTGATGAGGCATTTGCAGGCCGGTGTGGTCGAGCGGTTTTAGGCGCTTCAGTCTGGAACCGCGTGACCGCTACAGTTGCAGGTTCGAATCCTACCTCGGGTATGGATGTGTGTGATGTCCTTAGGTTGGTTAGGTTTAAGTAGTTCTAAGTTCTAGGAGACTGATGACCTCAGTTGTTAAGTCCGATAGTGTTCAGAGCCATTGGAAACTTTTTTTTATGATGATGAGGCATTTGGTTACTTTCAAGCATCCTGTGACAGAGGTAAATCACGCTCTTGGCAATCTGTCATGAGCCAAAAACGAGTTCAGTGTTCTAATCCTGTGATGCACGACGTAACAGATATTTAACTGAATAAAAGAGATTTTTTCCTGATGAGAAAATAGTTAGAGGAAGAATTACGCTAATAAATATCTGACCAGGTGAGGTATGACAGTGCAGTTGCCTAAACTCAGAATTGTTGGGCAGTCTTTGTGACCGTGTGTGTTGTGAGTATTTATGTATAAATTTGAGGAGTGTTGTCACTGGACGTATTGATAACATTCGAATTCCTACCACGCCAGTCATCCTGGACCCTCTCCAAATCTAGGAATTTCTCGCCAAATATGCCAGTCCTAGTGTCCACCAATAGGAAGCATGGAAAACTGCCCCATACAGAGGGTATTCATTTAATTAGTTAAAACAATGAATTTCATAGAGTGGGGTAGGGTAAATGGACTATTTCCAAGATATCCACAGCTGAGGATTTATCCAGTATCTGTTGCTTTCTTCAGGACAAAGCAGGGGTGTTACGCCAGTAGGAGTTCTGTATTCTGGGACAGCTCAGTCTGCTGGTTTGGGGTGCACGTGCTGCAACTGGCAGCAGCCCCTTGAGGTGGAAAATGCAGCGGCCTGTGACGTGACCTGGCGTCCGGACGGCGAATGGTGTGGCCTGGCGGATAGTTGATGGTGGATGAAGTTTATCACCAGATGCTTTTAGCGGAAACATGACGCAGGAGGGAGCTTGTGCTCTCAAACATCGTTGCATACAAGGCCTCAGATGTATTTAGTGCTACAATGTATTTGTGGCAGATATTGAATTAGGTGTTTTGCATAATGAGTGCGACTGTTTCTCAAACGTTGAAAATATGTTTTATTACGAAGAAGGATTGTCGTAAGGCGGCGGTCAGTGTTTTAGTGATCTACTTGATTCTTGTAAATTGCTAAACAAGTAATTTGATAGGGTAATGCAAATGGACTATTACCCGCCATTCTTTATCGCTCTCCTTTTGTTCCCCATGTTAGCCAATAGGAACACAATATTCTGAAGAGGGATGAAAACCTCTGTCTGCGTGTTTGTAGTTGTTGGTTCACACCCAGACAGGAACTTGAGGGATAGTGGAGAATATTTCATAGGTATCAACTATCAAATGTTGCCATCACCAGAAGCTTTCGCATGGGGGATTGGGGCAGCTTCTGGTCTCTGTGGGTCCAGTGCGTGGTTCCGGCAGTGAAGCTGTGACAGCGGTTTCAATGCGCGCTGCATCTCGACCGAAGTTTCGAAGCTCGCACAGGCCTTATGGTCCCACTGGCGATGCGGCTACTACAAGGTTTTATGCTGCAGCACGAGTGCTCTTTTCTGGAAGAAAGTGTCCGCTGTCCATGTGGTGACGGTTTCATGACCGTTACGCGATGGAATATTCCACACACTGTATCCCATAAACTGTTGACATAAACAATATTCGCCACACTGCAATTGATTTCCCATCAATCAGTCAATATTCGAAGAAGGGAGATACTATCTGCCAAGCACACTATCCCACACAAAAGGATATTGATTTAATAGATTAGTTAGTCTACTTGAGAGTCAGAGGGGAGACTGTTCCAATAACGCAGGCCTCATCTGGAGCAGCTATGTTCAACGACAGACTACCGAAAGTGGTGCAATAGAATAAGGGGAGTTATCTCAATTGAACTATATTCCACAAAAATTTTTTTCGATCATTTTAATGAAGTAGTCCACGCTCATCCAAGAACTGCGCCCGGCGGGCGCATGCGACCATGTGTCGCTAGTGTCGGCAGTGGAGCGAGAGAGAGAGCTGCGGAGAGAGCGAGACGGCACAGCACTGTCCCGCGGTCAGATCCAACGTAAACAAAATAACAGAGGAAGCGCAGCTCTCTAAAAGAGGTCCTTGAGCGGTAAAACAAGCAAACCATTTACTGTTTGGGTAACAGCTTTCATGTGGCAGAATTACTACGCAAAGCTTTGGAAAACAACATCCAAAACAAGAATCGAAGAACAACTTAGTAGTTTTATGACCAACTGGTTGATTCTATTAGTATTGCACATGCACAAATTGTTCAAATGGCTCTGAGCACTATGGGACTTAACATCTGAGGTCATCAATTCCCTACAACTCAGAACTACTTAAACTTAACTAACCTAAGGACGTCACAAACATCCACGCCCGAGGCAGGAATCGAACCTGCGACCGCAGCGGTTGCGCGGTTCCAGACTGAAGCGCCTATAGCCGCTCGGCCACACCGGCCGGCACATGCACAAAATTTGGAAAAAGGACAACACACACGCCCATGCCGGAGGGAGAACTCGAACCTAGGACGGGGGGAGCCGCACGGGCCGTGAAAGACGCCCTAGCCCGCGCGGCATTGCGCATGCACCCTCGTCACATGTACAGTAGGCGTCTTCTGAAAGATACATCAATTTCTTAAATGAAATAGTCTCATAATTATTCTATTTTAGAAATAATTTTACGTAAGGGATATACAGTGTGGTCCATTGATAGTGACAGGGCCAAATACGAAATAAGCATTAAACGAAAAAACTACAAAGAACGGAACTCGTCTAGCTTGAAGGGGGAAACCAGATGGCGCTATGGTTGGCCCGCTAGATGGCGCTGCCATAGGTCAAACGGATACCAATTGCGTTTTTTTAAAAATAGGAACCCCCATTTTTATTACAGATTCGTGTAGCACGTAAAGAAATATGAATGTTTTAGTTGGATCACTTTTTTCGCTTTGTGATAGATGGCGCTGTAATACTCACAAACGTACAAGTACATGGTATCACGTAACATTCCGACAGTGCGGACGGTATTTGCTTCGTGATACATTACCCGTGTTAAAATGGACCGTTTACCAATTGCGGAAAAGGTCGGTATCGTGTTGATGTATGGCCCAACGGGCGTGTCCTATGTATGCTGTTCGGTATCCTGGACATCATCCAAGAGTCTGGACCGTTCGCCGGATAGTTACGTTATTTAAGGAAACAGGAAGTGTTCAGCCACACGTGAAACGTCAACCACGACCTGCAACAAATGATGATGCCCAAGTAGGTGTTTTAGCTGCTGCCGCGGCTAATCCGCACATCAGCAGCAGACAAATTGCGCAAGAATCTGGAATCACAAAAACGTCGGTGTTGAGAATGCTACATCAACATCGACTGGACTCGTACCATATTTCTATGTACCAGGAATTGCATGGCGACGACTTTGAACGTCGTGTACAGTTCTGCTACCGGGCACAAGAGAAATTACGGAACGATGATAGATTTTTTGCACGCGTTCTATTTAGCGACGAAGCGTCATTCACCAACAGCGGTATCGTAAACCGACGTAATATGCAATATTGGGCAACGTAAAATCCACGATGGCTGCGACAAGTGGAACATCGGCGACCTTGGCGGGTTAATGTATGGTGCTGCATAATGGGAGGTAGGATAATTGGCCCCCATTTTATCGATGGCAATCTAAATGGTGCAATGTATTGTAGGGAAGCAGCCTACTTACGCTGTAGTAAATTCACATCAGTTTCCATTGTGTGCCAGCCAGTCTGCTGTAACTAGCTCTGACGTCATAAATGTTGCGCAATACCTTAAAAATCAAGCAAAGGACCTAAAACTTTTCTAGCATGTCAGGAATAATACTGAATTAATGTGTGTTAAATATCAGTTCGATAACTTCAGTCATTTTCGAAATTTGGACTTTTTGTGAAAAGATCATTGGCGCAACAGAAAAGAGCTAGAGACTTCAAAATTTATATATAGATTCATCTTTCATAATGATTTAATAAAAACAGTACTTTGGATTTCACAAGATAAGATTTTAGTGGAAATTCATGATTTTCTGGTTTTCATCTCAAAACTGAAGGAAGCAAGATAGATTAAGTAGGCTAATAAATAAGGCTAGGATGTTTAGATTTAAATAGGTTGGAGGTCCGCTATGACTATGAAGACGTGAAAAGTTTCTTTTGAATACCTATAAAATTATAGCGATAGCGGATCTCAAAAGGGCCAGTTCAGAGCTCATCTACTGCGTGCAGTGTAATTTAATTAATTCTCTCACCCAAAATATTTAACTTAGCCACGTCAAAATTTTATTATCAATACTTACCTGCGTGCTGAAATGCACGTTTAAATTAAGAGCTTCCTCGGCCATCAGCAAAAGAAGCTATAAATTATTATGTAACTTGAAGTGGTGCGTTACTAGCCCAGCGGCTAGTCGGGAGAGCGGATTTGATCAGGCGTTCCCTCAGCCGTCCGCACCGCGGCTTTATATATAAGAACGCTGCGCGAGGAAGCAAGGCCCCAGTTCTCTCCAGACGCTGAATGACACGCCATCTGTGTCGGGAGTCGCGTCGCATCAGTGTCACTGCTACAAACAGCCTCGGGTGCCGTATTAAGTTACTAGAGATACGCGGAACCATGAAAACATTTCATGTGAAGTGTTAATTCTGGGATGATTTTCATTATCTAGCTTCAGTTTGCGTATTGTCGTATTTTCACGTGCCGTCGCGGGACAGACATTCTACCAAATATTTAGCGTGGCGTTTGATGAAGTATTTTCATCAAATTATGGCGAGCATTCTTTTAACATTTAATTCGGACATTTATAGTTGCATCAGCGCATTAGATTCTGAACTGCTCTGTTAGTTAGGTTGTAGGGATACTTGTGTTTTTTATCAGTGAATTTCAGAATATACTCAACTATTTTGGAAAACCGTTTTTGATTAGAAATCCCGGACAATCTCCTAATTCCTCAGAGCTACAAGCTGCAGCTATAATGGTATCTCAAATAAAGTGGGCACTAGGATCTCTAATTACTGGCTCCACGTTTTGTTAAATCACTTTCTGGGAGCTAAAAAGTAAATAGAGAGCCAGTGTTGAGAACGGCGAAAGACAGCATTAACAACATTCTAAAAGCCAGAAACTGATTCAACTTGCAAGTGTTTATACAGAAATTAGATTTAATTATTTTTACAAACTTATTCGCCGCCCCACATATGGTGCATCGGCCGGGAAATCAACTAAGTGAAAGTGATTTTTAACTATTCGGATTCGCAAGTGGAATACGACACGCAGCTGAGTAATAGAACAGTGAATGTGTTACGTGTGCATGTGGACGACGCAATTGGATTAACAACGCATCTGGATTGACGGAGCTGGCACTGAGTCTAGCGGTGCTGCCGGCATCGCGAGAAGCCAGTCTCGCCGCACCGCAGTCGTCCGCTGGAGCAGCCGGCGCAGAGCCTGCAATTGCGGGCCACGCAAACACACAACAGCCGTCGGAGAGCCGTCTGCAGTTCAACGTGCCACGTCGCATCAGGAATCCTGGTACGCCGCGCCGGCAACGCCATACGTCGTGCAGAAGGAACTAAGTTAAGTGAAAAGCTGTTAAAAATTTTACTAACCTGCACTAAAAGACTGTCGGCGATGGAACCGCCAAAAGAAACTGAGGTTAAACTTAAATCAGAACCTATGTCTGTTGAAGGAACTGTAAATCCAGACAACGGTTCAAGTGTAAATATGCATGAAAGTAGTAATGTTAAAGTGAAATATGAAGTATTGTCTCCTGACAGTAGTGTGCGAAGGGGCAATGATTCAATAATAGAGACCCCTGTAGCAAAGCGGAAAGTAGAAATGGTAAATTTATTGGATGATAGTTTCTCTGATGAATTAAAATTGAAACAGTCTTCAAAGATGGTAGAGTTTAAGAAGGAGAAGTTAGATATGTCTAATCAATCAGAAGTTTCAGTTAGTTTTGATGATTCTGGTGTTGGAGCTAGTTTTTCGTCACCTGAGTGTGATAAAAAGCCAGCTCGTGAGTAACCCAAAGATGCTGGGGCTGTTGATTTAAATGTTATATTACAAGCAATAGCTGCCAGCAATGCTGAATTAAAGTCTGAAATGGTGGCCAGTCAAACAAATTTTAATAAACGGTTTGAGGCAATGGACAATAAATTAGAATCCAATAATGCTGAATTAAAGTATGAGATTGTGGCCAGCCAAACTAGTTTTAATAAACGATTGGAGGTAATGGACGATACCTTCAAGGCTGGTTGCAATAAGTTGAAAGAGGATCTTGACAGTTTGAATTATAAAATTGATTACAATCATGAGGATATTAAGAAAAAGGTTGCTCAACAGTTTTCTGAAATGTATAAAACAGTTAAATCCGAAGTTGCTGAGGTTCGCAGACTTCCAAATGTAAGATGCGAAGCTGGAGCACAAGTTAACAGAAAAGATCGAGGCAGAATCTGAACTGTGCTCAGATAGATTTAAAGATGTTAATATAAAAGTAAGCATATGTCAAGCAGAAGTAGACGCAATCAAAACTGATACTACTCATATTGTACAAAGAGTAGAAAATGTTGAAATGAAAGTAGAAAATATCAATACTAACATTGCTAACATTGAGAGTAAAGTAGCTTCAGTAACTTCTGGTAATGGTAGTATACAACAAGTTGTAGCTGCAAACGTCGCTTTTATCGGGTGTCGGCAGTTCTTGCGGTTTGATCCAGATAAAAATATCCACCCGCTAGATTTCTGGAACGATTTTGAAGATGTGATTCCACCAACTTGGTCTGAACGAGAGAAAATCTCGTTTATTAGAAGCCATTTAGCAGGTGACGCCATGCGTTGGTCAGCTGATGTTATGTTGAAGTGTAAAACATTAGCGGAGTTTAAAACAGCTTTCATTAATGAGTATTGGTCTAGCAATAAGATAAGCAAAATGAAGTGTTGAGAGAATTTTGGAGTGGGAAACGCTTCAATGCAGGCAAGGAATCAATTAAAGAGTTTGCTAGGTCATGGATCTCACGGTTGTCACATTTGGCGGAAAAGCTAAAACCAGAAATGATTATACTAGGTCTTGAAGCCAAACTGCCATGGTATTGGCAAACTAGAATTATATCTGCCCCTAGAGACAATCTGGATCGTTTCATTGAATATTTGGAACGTGTAGAACGTGTTGCTGCCAATGAGGAGCAAGCACGTAATAACCGAAATGCCAATAACAATAATAGTAATTTTAGGAACGAGCAAAATGGCAATGTAAACATCAGAACAGTAGGTGTTCGCCATCCTAAGAGAGGTAGGAATTGGGGAAATTATTATCAGAACCAACAATGGCATCCAAGGGATAATAATTTTGTTCCAAACAGAAATATGCATGTGAACAACAGTACGGAAAGTAATGCTGTGCCAGTCAACTATAATGAAACTAAAGGAAACAGTAGTAGGCCGAGGCAGGAAAACTAGTTCCCGTCTATGAGGACACTGGCGCTCACCAGGCGGTTACTTTTCCTAAGCCAGTAGTTACGGGAATTGGTAAGACAAATCAGAATACTCAAACTGAACAGGTGGATGAAGTGTCGGTAGCATCTAAGGATACAACAGAAATATTAGATCACTCACAGTATTTGATAGATACCGTGTTAGAGACGCTTTCTAAGTGGGAAGAGAGAGAGAAGGCGCAGCAGTGTAACAGTAGGGAAGAGCTACAAAATACTGAATTGTCAGGTGAAGAAGCAGAAGAAATTCATGCTTATATTTACGATGAGGATGATCTGCTCTTATCTAAAGTGCCTGTGCAGGATGTTGATAATGTACTAACAGATTTAGGACAGGAGGTAAGTGGGAATGTAGAGGGTAGGCTGTTTGGGGTCAACGAACCCAGTAGCTGTGACCAGTTGTCACTTGAGAAGGAAACCGACGATAATGGTGAAAGTGGTTTAGCTGTAACTAATGTTATGCCCGGTCTGGAGGCGCAGAATCGCTCAGTCGTGCGGTGTTTCGATTTAAAATTAATAGACCGACTGGAAAAGGCAGCTGAAAATGTAATTCAGGAAACCCCTACACACTGTGACCTAAATGTAATGAAGACAGATGTCGATCACTTTAGTTGGAGACAAATCCAAAAGGAACTACTAGATGAATTTGAGAAACCACCTGTACAACCTAGAATAAGCCACCCTATAGTAATAGTGAATATGTTGGGTATCAATGTACGTTGTCTCTTAGACAGTGGAAGTGAGGTGAGTGCAATATCTCAGTCCTTCTTTGATGCATTACCTGGTAAAGACAAGCTTACAGTAATGAGGGTATCAGGACTAAGAATAATTGGTGCTACTGGCAAGGTGTCAAAAACAGTAAAGCAAGAAGCTTTGCTACCTTTTAACATAAGTGGTAATTTAATTGATCATCCATGTTTAATTGTAAACAATCTCAGTATTGAGGTTTTAATTGGCATAGATTTCTTGTCAAAATATCAGAGTGTTGTTGACTTTGAAAAAAGCCAGTTAAAAATGGTCTTGCCAATAACCGGAGTAATTATAGTACCTTTTAGTGATAAACATGTAGTAACTGATCATGAAACTTGGGAGCTGCCTATACGAGTTCTGAAAAATAGGAGGTATTGGGACGAAGGTGTTAATCTTAGTACAAGTAAGCTAAACACAGAAGAAGAAGAAGCAATTATTTTGGACAAAATAGAAGCTAAATTGCAGGAAATCGATAAGATTTCAGCCAATCAGAAGGAAGAACTGAGACAGGTTCTAAAAAGGCATCATAAGGTATTTTCAGATCGACCTGGCATGGTCAAAGGTTATGAATGTCAATTAAAGGTGAAACATGGCCAAGTGTTTTTCAGGAAACCATACCAAATACATGTAGCTAGGAAGGAAGCAGTTCGAAAGGAAATGCAGAGAATGCTAGAATGGGGTGTGATTGAAAAAGCGGTCAGTGAGTACAATAATCCTCTTGTTGTTGTACCAAAAAGAGACGGGAGTGTTAGATTGGTCTTGGACGCTCGTTGGTTGAATGAAATAGTGGTTGGGGAAAGTGATATACCGCAGAACATGGACGAGTTAT
Source organism: Schistocerca americana (assembly GCF_021461395.2). Taxonomy (NCBI): domain Eukaryota; kingdom Metazoa; phylum Arthropoda; class Insecta; order Orthoptera; family Acrididae; genus Schistocerca; species Schistocerca americana. Next base: position 1,101,200,050 of record NC_060120.1, on the reverse strand, counting down.
TGCAAAAGTTCAGGGGAGTAAAATTCTTAACTTCTATGGACATCACATGTGGATATTGGAATTTGCCACTGGCGGAAAGTTCAAGGAAGTACACAGCTTTCTTGTACGAAGGAGTTTGTTACCAATACCGTGTGGTACCTTTCGGACTTAATATCTCTGTTTGTGCCTTCGTACGTGTGATGTGCCATGTTTTAGGACCAGCTTTAAGTAATAAAATAACAGTCTACGTAGATGATCTGTTAATAGCAACTCCTACCTGGGAAGAACACATAGCTTTATTAGAGGAAGTGTTAGAGGCTATTGAGAAAGGTGGCATGAAACTAAAGATTGAAAAGACAGAGTGCGTTAAAGAGGAAATAGGTTTCTTGGGATATATGATAAGTGATAAAGGTATTCTGCCTGACCCAGGCAAGCTAGCAGTCATTGAAAAATTTGAGGCTCCCAGAAACAAGAAGCAGTTGAGATCGATGTTCGGTCTTTTCGGCTTCTATAGGCGTTTTGTTAGTGATCAGGCTTTTAATGCTCCCTGTCTTCACCTCCTGCTGAAAAAGAATACCCCTTGGGTTTGGACAGCAGAATGTCAACTGGCGTTTGAGGTGCTTAAACAATCTTTAATTAATAGTCCTATTTTACATCATCCTGATTTTGAAAAACCATTCTGCATGTCTGTTGATGCTAGTGGCTATGGTATAGCTGTGGAGATATTCCAAGTAGAAATAGAGAACGAACAAGAAGTGCACAAGACTATAGCTTTCGCAAGTCGATCTTTACAGGCAGCAGAGAGAAATTATGGCATCTCAGAACTAGAAGCGTTGGCAATTGTATTTGGGGTACAGAAGTTTGAGCAGTATCTATTAGGTCACAAGATAATTGTTTACAGTGACCATAAGGCGTTGACCTTTTTAAAGACCTGTAAGTTGAGGAATTCTCGTTTGGTAAGATGGTCATTGTATCTCCAGCAGTTTGACCTTGAGATTAAATATATTCAAGGGAAAGACAATCTGGTAGCTGATGGGTTATCTAGAAGTGCGGAGCTCTGTGATGACGCGGGAATTACAGCAACAGACCTAAGTGAAGTTCGAATGTTTGCATTGCACGAAGTAAAGGAAGAAAGTGCATTAAAGAGAGTGATTAAGAACTTGAGACGTGAGCAGAATGAAGATGACCAACTGAAATTAGTGAAGAGCTATTTAGGAAATGCGAACTATCCTAAGGTTTCGCAATACTATTGTTTGCATAAAGGTATTCTGTTTAGGAGGAAAAAGATAGGTGTTTCTGAGTGGAAGCTGTGCTTTCCCTCACAACATGTAGACTTACTAATCGACTATGTACACCTGAGGTATGGGCACTACGGTGCAAAGAAGTGCATTGCAAAATTAAAAGAGAAGGTTGTGTTTGACAACATGTACCGCCGTGTGGCCAAGCGTCTAGCATCCTGTGTAGTGTGCCAGAAAGTTCGTGCTGCTAACACCAGAATACAAGGGGATATGCATGCAGTAGAGCCAACTGAAACCCTAGAATTACTGGCTTGTGATTTGTTTGGTCCTCTTCCTGTTTCGAGAGGTGGTTGTACCCATGTTTTTGTTGTGGTGGATGGATTCAGTAAATATGTTAAGCTATACCCAATTAAAAGAGCAAATGCAAAAACATTGGTTGAAAAGTTGGAAAAAGATTTCTTCGTGAACGTTGGCGTTCCGAAGAATTTGCTGTCAGACAATGGGCCTCAATTTACTTCTGATAGATTTAAGGAATGTCTAGATAAGGCCGGCGTGAAACATCTGAAAATATCTGCGTATTTCCCCCAAGGAAATATGAGTGAATGTATTATGAGGGAATTGAATAGGCTTTGCAGAACTTATTGTGCTCGGAAACACTCAAGTTGGGCAGAGCACATTAAGTATTTTGAGAATGTAATTAACAACTTAAGACATGATGCAACTGGTTTTGCACCTTCCGAATTGATGTTTGGCCAAGAACCGCACAATGTGATTGCAGATATGGTAGAATTCCCTATTCTAACGCAAATATCCACAGACGAGAAGAAACTAAAGGCTAGGGCTAATATGAGAAAAAGAGCGTTGGAAAGGAAGAAGCGTCATGACGCAAAAGCTGTACCTGCTAGCTTTGAAATAGGTCAATTAGTCCTTGTCAAAACCAAAGAAAAATCAAAGAAAGTAAATGCAGAAACAAAGAAATTCATGTTCGTATACCAAGGACCCTTCAGGATAATAGGAAAACCACATGCCAATGCATATAGGCTGGAGTACCCTAAAAGTAAGAAGCTATTAGGTCTCAGAAACGTGATCGACCTAAAGAAATTCATAGGTAGTGAATGAATGCTGTAGGGAGGAGGTTGTTCTGTAACCTCTACACAGTGTGGCAGCTGTGCAGTCCCAGCTGTGTGAGATCTTCTTTCCTTTTCAGGTCTCACTCACTCTTCATCTTTCCTATCCACCTAAAATTTTTCTAACTCTTCTTTACAGCATTAAGCTAATGAATGCTGTAGGGAGGAGGTTGTTCTGTAACCTCTACACAGTGTGGCAGCTGTGCAGTCCCAGCTGTGTGAGATCTTCTTTCCATTTCAGGTCTCACTCACTCTTCATCTTTCCTGTCCTCAAAAATTTCGACCTTTTCTTTCCAAACATGAAAATTTTCTGTCATGGCTATCAAGCCATGAGTTATGTAACCATTCTATCTACCGATTAGTGAAGAAAAATACCTAATGTGACAAACCTAATAGTGACAAACAATAGAGAAGTATGACGTAATTAAGATACAAATGTATTTGAGTAACAATTATGTATAGTGGCCTGGTAATATAGTAAGTACAAAGTGTTGTTTTATTGGAAATGGTCCACCAACAGTAACTTACAAAGATGTATGAATTCATGTACAAGCAGGATCTGAAGTGGTAGTGAAACCTAGTGTATGCTGTAGAGCTAACTAATTAATAATAAAAGAGATTGCTTAGTGTTATGAAAAATATGCAGATAAGTTGTAAGGATAAACTCACCTGGTATAGCAAGGAAAGGCAGAGTAATAGAATTGAGCAGTGTTTGTGGTTGAGACGTGAAGGACACGTCCCTGAAGTATTTATAAGGTTGGAGCTGGCCATTATTTTAGTGTAGTGTGTGACAGGATACACCTACACGTATTGAGGTTATGAGTTGGAGGCGTGAATGCGACCATAGGTACCCTTATGTTAGATGAGACAGAGCAGCTCATGGTGTCCTATAGGTTTAAGGAATTTAGCATTACGCTCGTCCATAATTACTTGATGCACTTTAGTGGTAGGTCTGAGAGAGACTACCTGCGGTTTCAGCGTCCGATCGAGTGGAAATGGATTGCCACGTGAGCAAACTAATCAGCTGCAATACACTATGAATATGAAATAAATGTGCTATCCTATGCTTTAAATATTAATAGAGTGAGTGTTAAATAAGTACATACACTAGCAAAATGAATAAATAACATACTGACAGACGTGAAACATTACTTAGCTCAGCGTAAATACACTTCAAAGTAAGTAAGTACCTAATTGTAGATGTGGAACTGACAACAGCAGAGGACCAATAAGTGGATTTTGTAGTCAACTAAACGTAGTGTGTTTTGAACACTCACAACTGTGCTATTACCAAAAGTTACTCACATGTACAAAGAAGCTGAGAAAACAACCACTAATCATACTCATACTATCTCTAAGAATAAGATAATCAAAGATGAGTCAGTTAAGTAAATAAAATGCAGATTTGTCAGGAATGTACCGAGCATTGGTTCAGTGTTCCGGCCCAGAAATAATAAATTGATGTTAAATAGGATTCATGATTGTATGCCTTGAGCATAGATTTTCTCTAGTACGTGACTAAAGGCGTTTTGAGCCATTTGTTTACCGATTTTATGACAATTAAGTAACCGCGAGAGTAATACTGAAAAAGTTCTGTTAACTTTGTTCCAGCAAAATATTGAAGGATAAAATGTATATATCCCCATTTCATTGTGACCCAACCATAGATATTAAGTGAACAGAGTCTGAGGCACTCTTTTTGTTTGTTCTACAGGACAAACCAGATAATGGCAGCCTGGTAGCTGCGTGAAAGCGTGGAGTGACTTGGACACAACTCACAGTGACCCCTCCCCTTTCCCCCATGTAATTTAGAGAGAAGTGAAGGACGCACACCATAGCAACTTCCCCTCCTCTACCCTTGTGAATGGAAGTGTAGGACGCCAGCCAAAGCGGCTACAACCACGTGTGAAAAATTATTTGTGAACTTTTCTTTCAGGTTTAGAAAAGACTGCTAAGAGATAATCATCTGTTTATGTATCATGTTATTTTCTTTGAATTTGTGTATGTAAAAATGTATTTAATGTATTTAATGGATCTAAGATTTTCATAATTTTTCAATTTGTATGTGTTTGTTTGTCTAAGGCAATATGTATGCCAAAATATTTCATTGACTTTGCTTAAAAGTTTGAGTAATGACATTGTTTAAAAGGCAGTGAACATGCCTACAATTTAAATAATTAATGTAGGTAATCAGTTTTCTTTAAGGTTTCTACAGGTTTATATTTCAATTTTGATTTTTTATAGGGAGTTAAACTGTACTCTTGCTTCCCTTTTTGTAATTAAATTTTTTTTTCATTCATTAATATTCATAAACAAAAAATTTAAGTAGAGGGTGATGTAGGGAAGCAGCCTACTTACGCTGTAGTAAATTCACATCAGTTTCCATTGTGTGCCAGCCAGTCTGCTGTAACTAGCTCTGACGTCATAAATGTTGCGCAATACCTTAAAAATCAAGCAAAGGACCTAAAACTTTTCTAGCATGTCAGGAATAATACTGAATTAATGTGTGTTAAATATCAGTTCGATAACTTCAGTCATTTTCGAAATTTGGACGTTTTTGTGAAAAGATCATTGACGCAACAGAAAAGAGCTAGAGACTTCAAAATTTATATTTAGATTCATCTTTCATAATGATTTAATAAAAGCAGTACTTTGGATTTCACAAGATAAGATTTTAGTGGAAATTCATGGTTTTCTGGTTTTCATCTCAAAACTGAAGGAAGCAAGATAGATTAAGTAGGCTAATAAATAAGGCTAGGATGTTTAGATTTAAATAGGTTGGAGGTCCGCTATGACTATGAAGACGTGAAAAGTTTCTTTTGAATACCTATAAAATTATAGCGATAGCGGATCTCAAAAGGGCCAGTTCAGAGCTCATCTACTGCGTGCAGTGTAATTTAATTAATTCTCTCGCCCAAAATATTTAACTTAGCCACGTCAAAATTTTATTATCAATACTTACCTGCGTGCTGAAATGCACGTTTAAATTAAGAGCTTCCTCGGCCATCAGCAAAAGAAGCTATAAATTATTATGTAACTTGAAGTGGTGCGTTACTAGCCCAGCGGCTAGTCGGGAGAGCGGATTTGATCAGGCGTTCCCTCAGCCGTCCGCACCGCGGCTTTATATATAAGAACGCTGCGCGAGGAAGCAAGGCCCCAGTTCTCTCCAGACGCTGAATGACACGCCATCTGTGTCGGGAGTCGCGTCGCATCAGTGTCACTGCTACAAACAGCCTCGGGTGCCGTATTAAGTTACTAGAGATACGCGGAACCATGAAGACATTTCATGTGAAGTGTTAATTCTGGGATGATTTTCATTATCTAGCTTCAGTTTGCGTATTGTCGTATTTTCACGTGCCGTCGCGGGACAGACATTCTACCAAATATTTAGCGTGGCGTTTGATGAAGTATTTTCATCAAATTATGGCGAGCATTCTTTTTAACATTTAATTCGGACATTTATAGTTGCATCAGCGCATTAGATTCTGAACTGCTCTGTTAGTTAGGTTGTAGGGATACTTGCGTTTTTTATCAGTGAATTTCAGAATATACTCAACTATTTTGGAAAACCGTTTTTGATTAGAAATCCCGGACAATCTCCTAATTCCTCAGAGCTACAAGCTGCAGCTATAATGGTATCTCAAATAAAGTGGGCACTAGGATCTCTAATTACTGGCTCCACGTTTTGTTAAATACTTTCTGGGAGCTAAAAAGTAAATAGAGAGCCAGTGTTGAGAACGGCGAAAGACAGATTAACAACATTCTAAAAGCCAGAAACTGATTCAACTTGCAAGTGTTTATACAGCAATTAGATTTAATTATTTTTACAAACTTATTCGCCGCCCCACAGTATGCTGATTTCCTACGTAATAGTCTACCGATGTTACTACAAGATGTTTCACTGCATGACAGAATGGCGACGTGCTTCCAACATGATGGATGTCCGGCACATACCTCGCTTGCGGTTGAACCGATATTGAATAGCATATTTCATGGTAGGTGGATTGGTCGTCGAAGCACCATACCATGACCCGCACGTTCATCGGATCTGACGTCCCCGGATTTCTTTCTGTGGGGGAAGTTGAAGGATATTTGCAATCGTGATCAACCGACAACGCCTGACAACATGCGTCAGAGCATTGTCAATGCATGTGCGAACATTACGAAAGGCGAACTATTCGCTGTTGAGAGGAATGTCGTTACACGTGTTGCCAAACGTATTGAGGTTGACGGACATCATTTTGAGCATTTATTGCATTAATGTGGTATTTACAGGTAATCACGCTGTAACAGCATGCGTTCTCAGAAATGGTAAGTTCACAATGTATCTCATTGGAACAAGCGAAATAAAATGTTCAAACGTACCTGTATTTTAATTTAAAAAACCTACCTTTTACCAACTGTCCGTCTAAAATTGTGAGCCATATGTTTGTGACTATTACAGCGCCATCTATCACAAAGTGAAAAAAGTGGTCCAACTAAAACATTCGTATTTATTTACGTACTACACGAATATGTAATGAAAATGGGGGTTCCTATTTTAAAAAACGCAGCTGATATCCGTTTGACCTATGGCAGCGCCATCTAGCGGGCCAACCATAGCGCCATCTGGTTTCCCCCTTCAAGCTAGACAAGTTCCGTTCCTTGTAGTTTTTTCGTTTGACGCTTATTTCGTGAGATATTTGGTCTGGTCACGATCAATGGACCACCCTGTAGAGTCTCATCCTTATTGTCAGTCGTTACAAGTAAATATTTTTTGTTTTTTCTTCGTTCTACAGCTTTTTGTATCCCTTTTCAGAGTTTAGACATCGGATCCTTAGTTTGCTGTTTTGTACGCAATAATTTTAATTGACCAGATTGGAAAACTTATTAAAAATAGAATTAAGCTTATAAAGACCTTTAATCTTTACAGACAACATTGTTAAAGAAGGCAGCTAACATTTTACACGTTTTTCTTTTTCGACGAAATGATTTTGTCTAGGTTTGGTACAATATTCCAGGAGATTGTTAACCTAAAAGAATTAGTCAAACTCTTATCACTAAGTAGTGAACGGTTTTCAGTTTTAACAAGCTTTAAGAGGGAGAAAAAGCTCTTACAAATACACATGGAACCAAACATGAGAGATCTTTGGCCGCGTGCTTCTGCAAAACAGGATACGTCGCTCGTGGAAAATAGCTGTAAAAGTCATCCAAAGTTTTACGTGTAAGAAAGCGGACCTTCAGGCGGAGATCTCACTCCAGGTCAGTCAGCTCTAGTTGAAACACTTGTGAGATGTCCTCTGCCTGAAAGGAAGACGGGCGAACAATTATATCTCTGACCAGCTGAAGCTCACTTATCTCCAAAAATCTGTTTTCAAACTCTTCTTGTAATTCCCAGATGATTGGAACGTAATCTGAAAAATCCACAGCGTCTTTAACGCAGTCTAATGCAGGGAAGTGTCCACAATTCTCCTCGTGCAACTGTTTTTCCCACAAAATAAGTTTTTTTTTTTTTTTGAAATGCTTTAATCGTCTGCACTAAGTCAACAACAGATTGATTTTCGCCTTGAAGTTAAATGTTCAAAGTATTTAAATGACCAGTTAGGTCACTCAAAAAATCCTAATCGCCACCAACTTAGGATCAAAAAGTAATTCTTCTGGACGTCCTTTCATTTCCAAAAAGGTATTGATTTCGTCCCTGAAGGAGAAAAACCGACGAAGCACCTTCCCTCTGTTCAGCCATCTTACTTCGGCGTGGTAGGGGATGTCCGGCTATTCCGCTCCGATATCAGCTAGAAATTTTTTAAATTGGCGATGTGTGAGTCCCTGCGAGAGAAGATAATTGACAGTTCGAACAACTGTGTCCATAACATTTTTTATGTTGACGATGTTCGCACAAAGTGCATGCTGATGTATCAGACATTGGACTGCCGCGAATAAGAAACAGCCGATTTCAGTCATTTTTGACGTGGCGTAACCCAGGCATCTAGTGCGTATAACTCGTAGGGCAGGGGCTATATTCGTTAGGCGTTCCAATTTTAAACCCATTGACTCGAACACGTTTTCCACGGCTAGAAAAATATCCAAACCCGTGGTTGCGTCTTTTAATTGTATGACGTCGAGAAATTCTTCGGTGGCAGGCGTATTGTCGTTGACACACCGAATGAATATGACGCGCTGAGGTATGTGTGCTACGTCCGTGGACTCGTCAAAAGCGATAGAAAATGAAACGAAGTTTGGCACTCTCTCCATTAATCGCTGCTCCATATCTGAGGCCTTATCTTCGATTCGGTGAGCAACACTTTGAGGCAAAGAGCGATTTTTTTCAAAATTTTCCGTGAGTTCTGCTGGACAAATACAAGGCGCCGAATCGACCAGGCAATCCTTGATGAGAGTCCCAGCTGCAAAGGATTTCCCTGCTTTCGGAATTCTCAGCGTGCGTTTGTAACTTGCGCGTAGGCTTTGCCCACCTGTTTCCTTCTCCAACCACAGCAAAAAAGCTCTTACAATTAATTTTGCACAATCCCGTTTTTAAACACTTTTATCGTTTTAACAATTCGTTGAAACCCAAATAAAAAAATAAAAAACAAAAAATATTGGTTTTAGTTGCGTTTTCCCCCCAGTTCCTCTGAAAAGCGCTCATAGACGCTAGCAAGGACAGCGAAATATGGTCGCAAAATAAATTTTTGTCAATTGGAATATTTGCGTTTTAATTAATTGAAAACATAGATCAAAATACAACATATGTTTTCCCATTTATCAAAATACAAATTCACAAAAACAAAGAATGACTCTTAATGACACTTTGCTGCCTGACAGAGTGTTTTTGACGGCTTTTCAGAAAATGGCAAACAATAACTCACCTGAAACTTTTTGTTACGTTGTAGCACCCCACCCATCACTTGTCTGGTTTTGGCGTGTTTTCACACCAGCTAATTGACTAACAGATCAACAGAGAGTACAAAACTGTTGCAATATCGGATACTGCAAAGAAAGTAATAAGGCCCTGTGACTCCTGATTGAACTGCAATGGCAGTGCTGACATTAATTGATTCAGAATTGATCCCTTTTAATTAAAAAGGGGTGCACATTGATGTTATATTCAGCTATTGAACGCCAGATGCGAATGTTGGACATTAAATTAATTAAGAAAATGACTTGGGATTTCAACTACTTGATTGAAAACAGATGCAGTCGATTAGCACAAATTTATTTTAACGCACGACCTTCAATCATCACATAACATGACTCTCCTAACAGGCTGGGGGAATAAATTGCGTTTACGTGGAGTAAAACGCGGTAAATCAAAATTAATTCCTATCGACTGACCCAGGCATAATGTTAAGTGTGAGAAGAATTCTACAATACACGGCCCATGAAAACCTCGTGGAAACTTTGCCGACGTGATCCAACAAGTTAGTCAGTGGCCTGACTGAAGCCGGAGCGTGCGCTGTATCACCGAATTCAGCGTGGCGGGGCGTCGTCTTTGTGTGGACGTCGGCCGTCCTCGTGGTGCTGCAAGGCTGCGCTCGTCTATTCACTCCTAGCTACCTTGCTCAGTACATAGCTGAACGAAAACTTTCTATCTCCAAGCTCAATCGTTCCGTTTGCTAAGTCCTAAACTGCAGAGATGCTCACTCTCTCTCAGGCAAGCTGACTAAAGAGCGCCACGTCCGCACTCTAGGCAAGCTGGGAACGGAAGACTTCTACCGAGACTTCTCCCAGTCCACTCTTCACCTCGGTTTCCCCTCCATCAAAATCACTTACGCCAATTAGCAGCGCAAGTCGCGTTAATTATGCGTCGCTTCCCAGTGCCGACCAATGCCTGCTCTGGGAAGTGAACAAATTCTCACAAAATTTCCCTTCCTCTCAACTTCTGCTATTTAGCTCCTCCCAGACCACCCATCAAGGTTAGCGTCTGTATAAAACACCAATTTTTCCGAAATTCTGACTCCCAGGAGTACTTCTGTGGTGTCACCGCCAGACACCACACTTGCTAGGTGGTAGCTTTAAACCGGCCGCGGTCCATTAGTACATGTCGGACCCGCGTGTCGCCACTGTCAGTGATCGCAGACCGAGCACCACCACAAGGCAGGTCTCGAGATACGGGCTAGCACTCGCCCCAGTTGTACGGACGACATTGCTAGCGACTACACTGACGAAGCATCGCTCATTAGCCGAGCAGCTAGTTAGCATAGCCTTCAGCTAAGTCAATGGCTACGACCTAGCAAGGCGCCATTAGCATTACATTGCATTTATCTAGAGAGAGTCTCACTTGTATCATCAAGAACGCTGTATATAAATGATGGATTAAAGTTAAGTATTCCAGCAGCTACGTACTTTTCTTTATAGCATTCATTACGTATCCTGTTTCAGACCTAACGCCCGCCTGCGGGAGTTAGCGCGTGCATCTTGGCCGCCTCTTTCATTTAGTGTGCGTAGTGTTGGCAAGTCTGCCGAAACCACAACTTCCAATTCCTCAGTCCTACTTTCCCATCGGAAGCCAGCGTATTTCATTCTGTCGCTCTTCACCTAATTTACTTCAGACTCTGCGGACCGTGAATTCAGCATGAAGTTGCTATAGTCACGAACACGCATATTTCGGCCTCTGTTGATTGCTCCACCATAGGTTTGGGCGGCTTTCTCGCACGTTTCACTGAAAACGGGACGGCGGACATTTATCAACAGGTGTGCAAGTTCTCCGTCTGCATCCCGGTACACCAGCATGGGGTCAACCACCCCCTCACTGTCACTCATCTTAAGGCAGCTGGAGGCCGCCCCCCCATTACCGATTTCTCAGAGTCTGAGCCGTCCTAAGCTGCCTATTGTCACTTCCCTTCGCCGCTCCCCAGCTGCCACCCGGCCACAGTCAACTCTGAATACTTCCCTGGGATAAACTAGCCTCCAGTAAATCGACGTGTTTCCACAAAGTTTTCATGTTATGTGAATTACTTTAAAACCATCACCCAACATTAATTATTCCAATATGTCCATACTATACCCTCTACAAGATGCATTGTGCCTTGTCAGTCAGTTTTGTTCAGCCCTACTGTTCGCTCAACGTGAGTTTGGTGATCTTTAATGACTTCATGTACGGGGCATTGTTCTTGCCATCTTACAATGTCTGTGCAACGCGATTTAATGCAACACAAATACAAATATTAACTGTAAAGAAATTTTCCTTGTTGCTGACAATCTGATAACTGGCACACTGGTAAGTGACATATCAGATTATAAAATATAGTTTTATTTACCACCTTTATAAATAATAAAGAGTATTACGATAGCAAACACTTACTTCACTGTAATGCTGCTTGAAATTTTCTTTCAGTTGTTGAAGCCATTACTGGCGTTCCTCTTGCGACAAATTTTCGAACTGATCTTTGTGACAGGTATTAAAGTGCCGTTCAGTCGAGTACTTTTTTCAATACATGACCTTCCGGTGATGTGAACATTTGGCACGACTTCCGACAGCAGTACAAAAGAAATTAATTTCCCACTTGGGTTTAAATAGTGCGGACGCGCCGCTCCTCCCCCCCTTTTTCTTTTTCTCTGCACCTGTTGACCATCCATTTCGATCCACTGTAGCCTTATGTCTCTTGACTAATGGCCTTACATGATTAATCTGGTATCGCTTTGACCGCTGCTGGCGCGGCGGTCCCGTGCGAAGCGCATGTTACAGAGGCATAGCGAGCGCGGCGGCAGGCCGCGCGTCTAGCTAAGCGACACGGCTCGGAAACTGCAACAACATACGAATCGCGGGCGCTAGCGCCACAGGGGCACAGTTTGGACGAGCCTGAATTAGTCAGTTAATTTGATATCAAAAGTGGTACAGTGATTCTCGGCGGGAGGAAAGATGGGATGGGTGTCAAAGCAAAGTGCACCGGAATCCCGATTAGAAAGCTCGTGAAATGGAAAAGGTGTGTTCATATCGGAGGGGTGGGAAGGGCAGGGGTGAGGGGCAGTGGTTTCCTGAATGGCGGTTTGAGAACGGGCCCATGCGCCGACCGGGATAAGCCCATGATGCCATCAGGGGGTGGGTATAATTAATTGATTAATTTAATTAATTTACATGATTAATTTCGTATCAATTTGTTTTTCTTCTTCTTTTTTATTGTTGCTTCCATTATCAACTTCAACGTCAGAATTGACTCTGTGGTGCCTTTTCCTTTCCTAAAACCATACTAGTCGTCACGTAACACATACTCAGTTTTCCCTTCCATTCTTGTGTATATTATTGTTGTTAGCAACTCGGATGCATGAGCTGTTAATCTGGCTGTGTGATATTGCCCGCACTTGTCAGCTCTTGCAGCCTTCGGAATTGCGTGGATGATATTTATCCGAAAGTCAGATGGTATGTCCCCATACTCATGCGTCCCTCTATATGGTGTCAAACAGGTAGCAAGCAGACACCTGATCCTCCAACACTGACATAAGTCATTCCAGTGAAGTGATGTCCATGTGCTCTCAGGTTGTACGCAGCCAACACGTTAAGGTGGGACGCGACACGATGTGCAGAACGTGTCTGTAGTGTTTGAACGTACCAGTGTCCAGACAGTGTTGGAATATCAAAGCGAACTGGTCAATGTGTCTAGAAGGAACGGTTATTGCGCATACTGCGAAAGGAACTGCTTGCAACACACATTGGCTACCTCAACAAATGCCATTTATCACAGCAACAGATAAACTAGTCCGTCTTCAATGCGCTAAACACTAAAAACACTGGACAATAGGTGACAGAGGCATGTAGCCCGGTCCGACGAGTGACAATATTGCCTATGTCCACACAACGCACTGATGGCCTAAGTCTCTTAAAACACAGAATGTAGATGGTATAGTTCAGAGCAGAATTAAACTCGTTGGTATCCTACCGCTATCTTGTGCGTCTCCCGAAACGTTTTCGTCGTCGAATCTCGCTAACTGGTCTAAAATGGTATTCAGTGATGAACCCCGCTGCGACATGAACCCTGACGACGTGTCTGGAGACGCCATGGACAGCAGTAGCATAGCAGGCTGTCTGTTGCCCGCCATGCGGCCAGCGACCAGGAGTGATGGTCTGGGGTGCCATTTCTTTTCGCAGGAGGACCCCTTTGGTTGTCATCTGCGGCACCCTTACAGTGCAGCCGTATGTCGACGACATTCTGCGCCCCATTTTGTTGCCCTTCATGGCAAGCCGCTCTGGGCTCATCACGGTGAGAGTTTCCACCGCTTGTCTTCGTGCTTGACAAACCCTGCCTTGGCGATCGGGATCGCCTGATATCTGCCAAATTGAGAAAGTCTGAAGTATTATGGACACACTCTTGCAACCAGCTCGGGATTTTGACGATCTGATGCTCCAATTGGATATAATTTGACACGATATTCCTCAAGAGGACGTCCAACAACTATACCAATCAATGCCAAGCCGAAAAACTACTTGCATTAGGGCGGTGTTGGACCAGCACGTTATTGACTTGCTCAGTTTGTAAAGCTCTTTCTCTTGGCTAAATTACATAATTTTTCTAAAACTATGCAGTCGTGGATAATAGTTCGTGGTAGCACTTCAAACTGTAGTTTCAGAAAACTTAACTACATGGTCACCTGACTGAAGAGCATGTTCCGCAACGGCCGATTTATGTGTTTTGCCGTTGCCCTTCAGTCAGGTGACCATGTAGTTAAGTTTTCTGAAACTACAGTTTGAAGTGCTACCACGAACTATTATCCACGACTGTATAGGGAGGCTATTGAAATTTACAAACATGAAGATAATTTTAATAGAAAAGAAGAGGCCTTGAAATTAAGCGAGATATGGACAGTGGCGTTACAGAATCGATGAGTGATTTTTATCTTGACGGACTATTATCGATAGTTACATTTTATCTTTGACTAGTTTTCTCTGTGCTACTATGTGCAAGCTAGACCACGCCCACTTTCCTCGGTATTTAGGCCGCTCTCTGACGCCCGACTCGTCAGTCGGCAGGACTCAGCAGGACCAGCCATACCTCTGAAGATGTCCAACCAAGTATTGGACGAAACGTTAGTAATAGAAGAATTCCATGGACCACGGCCATATAACCCGGAAGAATTATCAACACAGTACCACCCGGTCGTGAAAGCCTTCATTGTATGAGGAGACGCACTCCTTCTCTTTCTGTCTCTCTCTCGTTTGTTATGGGTTGCTGTCTCATAAAACGTAAGTGCCGCTTTCGTACCTGTAACTTTTGGTTAAATAATTACGTTACTTTAACAGATAACAGCCGCGTTTGAATAAAGTAATCGACTTCCCTCCTCCATTAATGCCACATCTTAATTTATTATGTTGCATTTTAGAACTATTTCAGGCTGCAGCGAAGGTGGTCGCAGTCGAACGCTACTACTGTTCAATCGGCAGTTACTTTATCAAACTTTTGTTTCAGCGCACCTGAAATCTCATGTACCGATCTTTTCTATCAGTATTCGAGAAATGTAATCACGCGAACTGCGTAATTTTGAGACCAGTCACGGGTCTTTAAATAATGATGACGGTCAACCCTCTCGTTGGTCTGATGGGAATCTCATGCTGGATGGCGGAGTGCAAATTAATTTTTAATCAAGTAAAAATTTTCCAGGCACCATTTTACCATTTCAGAAGTTTTGCCACCAGCAAACGCGAGTAAAAGTTTTATAACATTTTAATTTCAGTCATATTATAATAACATTGACATTGGGCGGTATTACATTATTATGTAATTAATACATATTTGCCGAAGTAGATGACAATGAAAACATCTCTTTATTTCACGTTCTGTGACTTCAGCCTTGTCGAAGAATAACTTTCGATTCTTGATTTGAGAAGTAAACCGAGATGGTTTTCATGCAGGCCGACAGCACTGTAAAGCTACACAATCGTCACCTCTGTATTACAGAAAATCCTCATGGGAATGGATGAATCATCCGATCAGCAACGGTCTGGTATCACTGTTTGTGCAGTGGTTAGTTGTGAACATCCGTTTGGACTATTTGTTTTGCAACATCTTAACGGGGACGCTTACGAAGAGTCACGGCAGAGCACTTTGACAGGTTATGTGCATTTCGCAAACACAATAGGTAATACAACTGTCTACCTCCGTATCATTGCTGGTGTACATCTCAACATGGCCTTCCCCAGGAGATGAACATGACGGACAGGCCCATACATCTAACCATCTCAACTGCCGGAGTTAACACATCTTAATTTTTTTTTTACTTTTGGAGCCGTTTGAAGTATCAGGCAGTCCTTCACTGCATCCCTATGCGACCACTTGAACATCGTCCATAACGTGAAAGAAATTAATATCACATTGTATATATGTGCTATAATGTACCACTACTAGTAGCTTTATTACTGACTCAATGACAGTTTCTCATCACATTTTTATATCAACTTTTCTGTTTCGTTTCTTATTAACAGTCACCTGCTCTAGTTTGTCCCCTACCTTATTATTTTTCATTTCTATACACCACCTATTACTGTCAGTTTTTGGTTTATTTTTGGGCGTAAAATGCCCTGCGTAGTTATAGGATCATTCTTTTAGCTGAATCTTCAATCAGATTAAAAGTGTGCATTCAACAGAGACTCCAATCCGGGCCCTAGGTTCGAGTCGCGGTTCAGAGCACGGCTTTAATGCAGCAAAAAGTTTCAAAAATTAACATCCACTCTGCTACCGAGTAGAAGTACATTCTCTTTCCACCTGCCTGTTGGGAAAGCCAGGGCCCTTTTCTGGCCACCAGTGGGACGGGCCTGCAGGTAATGGGTGCCAGAGATGCACTTGTGACGTAGCAGTTGATGAAGGAGACAAGACTTAAGGAAAATGAAGACATTTTCAGAGGATTTCTCAATCTAAGGAAGGCGTTTGACGATGTGAAATGATGTAAGATGTTCGTAGTCGTCAGAAAAGTAAAGCAAGCTACAAGAAGAAACGAACAATGTACAACATGCATACGAACCAAGGCTGAAAGCAAAAATGGAAGACCAGGACAGAAGTACTCATATTAAAACGGGCGTAACACAGAAACAGCTTTTCACCCTCCAGTACAATTTATACATGGAAGAAGCAATGACGGAAATAAAGGAAAGGTTTATATGTGATATTGAAGTTCGAGGTGAAAGGATATCAATGGTTTCATGATGACATTTCTGTCCTCACTAAAAGTACAAAAGAAGTGCAGGACGTGATGAATGAAATCAATAGTCTAATAAGTACAGACTATGAACTGAGAGTAAACTAAAGGAAGATAAAAGTAATGAGGAGTAACACAAATGAGATTAGCAGCCAACATCGACATTGGGGACACCGAAGTAGACGAAATTAAGTACATCTGCTAGCTTGGAATCGAAATATAATGACGAATCAAACAAAGAGGACATAAAAAGCAGACTAGTACAGGTAAGGAGGGCATTTATGGCCAAGAGAAGTCTGCTATTATCGAGCACAGTTTGAGGAAGAAATATCTGAGAGCGTACGTCTGGAGAACAGCGTATATGGAACTGAATCATGGGGTATGGGGAAATTGTAAGAGTAAATAACTGGAACGTTTGAGATGTAATCCTATTAAAATATCTTGAGAATTAGATGGACTCATAAGAAGGGAGGATTGTGTCTGTAGAATCGGCAAGGAAATGAATGTGTGAAAAACACTGACATGGAGAAACGACCGGAAAACAGGACACGTGTTAAGACATCAGGAAATAACTTGCATCGTACTAGGGGGAGCTACAGAGGATAAAAGTTGTAGGCGAAGACAGACATTGGATTACGTTCAACAAATTATTGAGGACGCAGGGAACAAGTGCTCCTCTGAGACGAAGGGGTGCGCACAATTCGTGGAGGGTCACGTCAAACCAATCAAAAACCTGATGAGTCTAAAAGGAAAATAATTTCTGGAAACTTATAATAAAAAACCTAACTGTTTTCTTGCTTTATCATTAATTTGAATATTTAATGTGTTTTTCCGCCCTGTGTGGCGCCACCTGTATCCCTATTCTTTAGTAAATTTACTACATTTTGGTTCCCAAAAAGGGGTTATGTTATTGTTAGTTTCCATTAATGTACTGTAATACAGCCCCCCTAAAAAGAAGTAAAGCATACAGGAGGGAAGGACAAAGCGAAATGGAACTTTAAGGATTGACATATTATGTGATGTTATTGAAGTCTTGACAAAAACGAATCCAGTTTACAAACAACTTGGTAGTACAAGCCCACTTGCGACTATGATGTTGGTTGCGTGGCCTGGTCGTATGCACTTGGGAAGGATTTCATAACTGTTGCAGCCTCTTCTGAGATGAGCTCGCACACAGATGTTGTAAATGGCCTGTGGTAGACTGGGTACCAGCAATGGGACAGAGTCTATGTCCGAGCCTGGTGCCACACATGTTCTATCAGGGAGGAAGATGGAGGACCTCACAATCAAGCATCAGTTCATAGAAACAAGTGCCACATGTGGACGAGTATCGTCATGTTGAATGACACCTTTATACATTCGAATGAGAGGTCACACATGAGGTCGCAGGGTGCCCAACAGATACCATGGTGTCATCAAAGTTGCTTCAGTCACTACCAAACATGACTTGAAATCATACTTGATTATTCTTCACCCCAAAACTATAGGAGTAGCATCAATGTGACCCTCCTAAACATTAGAAGAGTGGAACATCTATCACCACTGTACTAGGCAACAATGGTCATCTGGGGTAGTGCAGAACCGTGAATCATTACAAGAAAATTGCGATGCCATTCATTAATAGTCCATGCTTCGCCGTAATTGCACCACTCCAAAAGCAGCCGTTTGGCTGGCTCTGACCACTATGCGACTTAACTTCTGAGGTCATCAGTCGCGTAGAACTTAGAACTAATTAAACCTAACTAACCTAAGGACATCACACACATCCATGCCCGGAGCAGGATTCGAACCTGCGACCGTAGCGGTCGGTCGGCTCCAGACTGTAGCACCCAGAACCGCACGGCCACTCCGGCCGGAGCAGCCGTTTGTTTAACGATGGTGTATGGGATAATAATTACCTATTCCTGTTCTCGCTAGTCTCCCACCGATTATGGAAAATGACACAGAATGCTACAATGAGTCCTTTACTTATTCTTGGACGGCAGGCATGGATGTGAAGGGGATAGGCTGTCCTTGATGCACACTACAACAATCTTCCCTGGTCAATCATGTTTAACCAGAAAGTGGACGAGGAGTGTGCGAGGCCTCACGTTCCGATGCTGTCGAACATTTGACCAGCGTCACATGGGAATGCTCCACAAACCTGGATACTACACAACTGCACCAGATGGCCAAATGGAGATCTACAATGAGGACCGTTGAACGTTACCAGGTTTTAATAACGGTGTCTCACAGGGTTATGCGACATCTCTACATCCTTCGGAATGATGACTCAATATCTGACACTGTTCACGCCCTTTGCATAACACCCTGATAATTGTGGTATCAGATATTGATAGCAGCCCATCAGCGTCTCAAAGTTATCAGATGTGAATAACGATCATGCAGAACCCAGCAGACCCAATGGTGCATGCCCAGTGAGCAACCCTTCCAGCAATCCATACCACGAGCACCTTCTTTTCCCATGGCATACGATGGCCAGCAGGCACACTCGGGTCCAGTTTGCTACGTGACATTACACAGATGCCACCTAGTTGCAGCTCCAGGACCATCATTTGTGCTGTAGTTCAAAGAGTCTCGTACTTGTTACTGTTGCATAAGCTGGACTTCATTCCTTCCCGCAATATTTCTAATGATTCTCCATACACTTTGAACAAATACGAGTTAAATAAGTATTCTGTTCACTATGATAACTTGTTCACTAATCCTTTCTGCCCCTGTCCATCTTTCCTATTATGGCGGTTGCTGCACTACTCTGTAGCCCACCTCTTCTATCACAGAGAGTTGCAACTCTAATCATTAACAACCCCAGCCCCCTCTGTGGTGTTTTGCATGCATGAGCTATTTTGACAACCGACCATGTCTTCTGGGTGCTTGATTTTTGTCGGGCAGTGTACATCTTCCTATGTATATTACCTTTCCTTTCCTTTCAGGAAAACGGAGCGAGATGGCGCAGTGGTTAACACAATAGAACCACATTTGGGAGGACAACGGTTCAAACGCGCGAATGGTGACCCTGATTTAGGTTTTCCATGATTTCCCTAAATCGCTTCAGGCAAATGCCAGGATGGTTCCTTTGAAAGTGCACGACTGACTTCCTTCCCAATCTTCACCTTATCCGATGAGGCCAATGACTTCATTGTTTGGTACCCTCGCTGCAAATTAACCAACCAACCCTTCAGAAAATTTTACGCTTTTGTTATACTTCACGATAAAGGATGACAGCCAAAACAGTTGCAGGATAAAAATTTATTAAAATTCGTGACCGAGGTTTCGGTATATATAAATATACCTTCATCAGAAGTAAAAATCCTGAACAGGAAGACACTTTCATTGGCAAAACCTTAGCATCGGAAATGAGAAACAGTAAAGCTTAAGTAACAGTGAAATTACCAAAGTAACACAGGCACGAAATCTTTCAGTTACTTACTAAAATTACATCATGCAATGGAGATTAAAAAAACAATTGTGCCAAAGGCGTCGTCAATTATTAAGACATCATCTCCATTTGTACAACATGACTATAGGCACCGGGTCAATGCGAACAGTTTAGCGCCAGTACTTTGCCTATGAACTATCAAGACAAGAGTGTGAAAACCTCGGTCAAGAATTTTAATAAATTTTTATCCTCCAACTGTTTTGGCTGTCATCCTTTATCGTGAAGAATTTCAACAGTTGCTGTTCCAGCCATATTTAAAATCTTTTGTTATACAGTATATTTTGCACATGCCTACCAGATAAGGTTGTGAAGTCGTAAACAGGCCAGAAAATCAAATTTTTGTCTAAAAGCACCTTCTTGTGAACAAAGCTTCAAAATAATGGCAGCTTCAATATGTTATCTCTGACATATCGCAAGCAACGATATTATTAGGACTAGTGATTGAAAATTCGATACACCGATAGTCGAGAAATTTTTCGCCTACCTGCTGAAGGAGAACTGGAGGATCCAGCTGGGGCGCAGCAGCATCATGAGCACCTCGTAGGCGCTGCAGGTGGTGCCGACGACGCTGTAGGCGACGTCGAGGGCCAGCGGCAGGCCCGCGTGCCCCTGCAGCAGCTCGCCGGCCCGCGCCAGACACACCTGCGCTTCCAGCAGCCGCCGCAGCACGCCCGCCGGCACTGGCGTCGCCGGCGTCTCGAACCGCAGCAGCCGGTCGAGGTCCGCGCCGCCGGGCGTGCCCACAGCCTCGCGGATGCGGGCGTTGAGGCTGCACAGCCTCGTCCTCAACTCCAGGACCAGCACGACGAACTGCAGCGTCACCGTCGAGTCGATAAACAGGAACACCAGGTGGGCGAAGCAAAAGTAGCCAAAGTTGGTGTACGTGGTCAAGAACAAGGCGGTCACGACAGCGCACTGTGCGGCCAAGATGCACGCGCCCACCGCCTTCCGTGACCTCTTTCCGTCTCTGCACGACAGCTGCGAATCGGCGAACCTCAGGGCTCGGTAGAAAGACTTGAGGTCGCGCATTCCAGTGGCGGTGCACTTCCCCAGACTCAGCAGTATCTTGGCTCTTCCAATCACTTCCACTGCAAGGTACGTCAGAGGTGCCGGCTCAGACAGACGAGAATACATTCCGAGGCGCGTGGACGACAGAAGCGCCGACATAGCTACACTTGCTATAAACCAGAACGCTGATGGGCTCAGCAAGTTCTTTGCCCAAGCACATCGGCGCTTTCCGGAAAGGAATCTCTGACCCGAATCGCTGTTCAGTGGTGCCAAACCAGTGAGCTTCCAAATTGTAGGCAAGGGCCAGAACGAACCATGGAGGTCGGTGGCAGATTTCCTTTTGGACAGGTGCATGTCATTCACACTCATTTTCTCAGCGGCGCCTTGCAGGATAAAACAGCAAAAAAATGTGTCCTGTGCTTGGATGGTATGGGTTTCGAGGCTGTAGTAGGAGTGTAAACGTTTCCGCCGATTGATATGCGCCTGACTACAGATGACAGCCTTTATAGGTGATCGAGTGAAACCGAGTGACGGACCGCCAGCGCCTCTGTTTGTAAACACAACCTCATTCGCTAATGGATGAAGCACTTTAGTCCTAGCAGGTAGTGATGACATTACAGGTCGGTGCATACCCAACCACTGAATACCATTATTTTGAGAAAATATGACTCAGCAGTTGATCGTTCGAGTCAAGATTACGCTCGCGGCACCTTTGCATACACGTGCAACGCTATTATCCTTCTGTTAGGAAGAGTCCGCATGTGTAGAGAGAAAGCGGCAGTTTCTCACTTCGCTTTATTTATTTTATTGGTATACCACTAGTTTCTCCCTTTTAGGCCATTTTCTCCCTTTCAGGCCAGTTTTTCTGCACAGGGAGTTTATAAATTAGTTGCACAAAAGTAAACTTTAACTGTGAAAACGGTAAATAACTTACAGAAAGGTTTGATACACCACCGAATGCATTAGCTCTTCAGGTTTTATTCCCACCTAATACTGTTGTTTCCTGGCCTTCCTGCTACCCGGCGTGTGCGAATCAGTGACTCCGACAACCACCGTGCAGTCGTACAACGGTGCAGAGCTTGCACAGTGTTTTCTACGGTCTTACGAATCCAATTCCGCTACTACAGCTCATAGACAACTACCCAATGCAAAAACTAGGCTGCTGAGTAATTTCTAAAGAATTTAAAAAGCTTAACAACTTTTAGAAGACCATATTTAAAACCAGGGAACCTTTAGAAAAAATCTTAATGTTGGTAAAGGCAACATGCTGAAACACTGAAACATCAGAGATTTAAATAATAACATTGTGAATAGTTACCCCCATAAAAGATGCAAGGCAACCCGCGCCACGTAAGTGCCATTTAATTAGTTTTCGATCATCACTGTTATTCTGTAGCATTAATTTCAGAGTCTTCACATATTGTATTTTTATTTAATTCTATTGAAATCGTCTCTCCTTTCTTAAATCCAAGGTTGACTGCAAAAATTCGATCTATTTCAAATCGATTGCTTCCGATGAAAAATCCTTTTCAATGTATAATCTAAAATTTTACGCAGTAAAAACCGATTCTGATGCAACATAATACGCTCTTTCTTGTACATATCCTTTCGCTCCCTGTATTTTACCACTGCCACCTTTAGAATTCCAAGAGAGTATTTTAGCCAACGTTGTCAAAAACTTTCTCTAAGTCTACCTACAAATGTAGGTTTGCCTTTCCTTGACCTATCATCTATGAGAAGTCGTAGGGTCAATATTTCCTCGCATGTTCCTACATTTCTCAGGAAACCAAACTGATCTTCCCCAATGTCGGCTATTAACAGTTTTTCCATTCTTCTGTAAAGGATTCGTGTTAGTATTTTGCAGCCGTGATTCATTAAACTGGTAGTTCGGTAATTTTCACACATGTTAGCACCTGTTTTCTTTGGAATTGGGATTATTATATTGTTCTTGAAGTCTGATGGTATTTCGTATGTCTCACACGTCTTGTTCACCAGATGGAAGAGCTTATCATGGCTGACTCCCCCAAGACTATCAGTATTTCTAACGGAATGTTGTCTATTCCCAGGGTCTTGTTTGGACTTATGTCTTTCAGTGCTGTGTCAAATTCTTCACGCAGTATCACATCTGCCTTATCCTCTTGCTCTACGTCCTCTTCCATTTCCATAATATTACCCACAAGTACATTTCCCTTCTTCTATGTACGCCATCCATCTTACTGCTTTCCCTTCTTTGCTTAGGACCGCTTTTCCATCTGAGCTTTTGATATTCAAACATGTGGGTCTCTTTTCTCCAAATGTAAATTTTCCTGTAGGCAGTATTTATCTTATCCCTAGTGATACAAGGTTCCACATCCTTACATTTGTCCTCTAGCCATTCTTGCTTAGCCATTTTGTACTTCCTGCCCATCTCACTTTTAGACGTTTGTATTCCCTTTCACCTGCTTCATTTATTTCATTTTTATACACTGATGCGACAAAAAAACAGGAGTAGGCTTGTGAATTCAAATACAGAGATATGTAAACAGGCAGAATACGGCGCTGCGGTCAGCAACGCATATATGTCAGGCGCAGTTATTAGATCGGTTACTGCTGCTAGAACGATAAGTTATCAAGCTTTAAGTGGATTTGAACGTGGTGTTATAGGTGGTACACGAGCGCTGGGACGCAGCATCTCCGAGGTAGCGATGAAGTGGGATTTTCCCGTCCGACCATTTCACGACTGTACCGTGAATATTAGCAATCCGATAAAACATCAACTCACCGACATCTCGGTGACTGCAAATTGCTGCAGACTGCAATGCTGGGCCATCAGCAAGTGTCAGCGAGAGAACCATTCAACGAAACATCATCGATATGGGCTTTCAGAGCCGAAGGCCCACTCGTGTGCCCTTGACGACTGCGCCTCGCCTGGGACCGTCAACATCGACATTGCATTGTTGATGACTGGCAACATGTTGCCTGGTCGGACGAGGCTCTTTTCAGATAGTATCGAGCGGCTGGACGTGTACGGATATGGAGGCAACCTCTTGAATCTATGGACCCTGCATGTCAGCAGGGGACTTTTCGAGCTGGTGGAGACTGTTATGGTATGGGGTGTGTGCAAATGGAGTGATATGGGACCTCTGATACGTCTAGATACGACTCTGTCAGGTGACACGTATGTAAGCATTTTGTCTGACCACTTGCATCCATTCATGTCCATTGTGCGTTGCGACTTACTTGGGCGATTCCAGCAGGACAATGCGACATCCGACAGTCCAGAATTGCTACAGAGTGGCAGAGGAACACTCCTCTGAGTTTAAACACTTCCACTGGCCACCAAACTCCCCAGACATGAACATAATTGAGCATATCTGAGGTGCCCTGCAACGTGCTGTTCAGATAGGAGCTCCACCCTCTCGTACTCTTACGGATTTATGGACAGCCCTGAAGGATTAAAGGTGTCAGTTCCCACCAGCACTACTTGAGACATTACTCGAGTGCATGTCATATCATACTGCGTCACTTCCGCGTGCTCGCGGGGACCCTACACGATATTAGGCAGGTATACTAGTTTCTTTGGCTTTGCAGTCTATTTTCTTCTTTCCTCGATTGAATTCAGTACCTCTCGCGTTACCCAACGATTTATAATAGCCCTCGTCTATTTACCTATTTGATCCTCTGCTGCCTTCACTGTTTCATCTCTCAGAGGTACCCATTCTTCTTCTATTGTATTCCTTTCTCGTGTTCTTGTCAGTCATTCCCTAATGCTCCCTCTGAAACCCTCTATAACCTCTGGTTCTTTCAGTTTATCCAGGTCCCATCTCCTTAAATTCCTACCTTTTTAGAGCTTCTTCAGTTTTAATCCGCAATTCATATCCAATTATTTGTATTCAGAGTGCACCTGGAAATATCGTACAATTTAAAATCTGGTTGCTAAATCTCCCTCTAACCATTATATAATCAATCCGATACCTTCCAGTGTCTCCAGCTCTCTTCAAAGTATACAACCTTATCTCCTGATTCCCAAACCAGGTGTTACCTATGATTAAATTATGCTCTGTGTAAAATCTATCAGGCGACTTCCTCTTTCATTCCTTTCTCCCAGTCGATATTGACCTACTACTTTTCCTCCTCTTTCTTTTCCCACTATCAAACTCCAGTCCTCTTAACCATCTGAATAATTTCTTTTATCTCATCATACATTTCTTCAATCACGTCGTCATCTGCGGAGCTAGTTGGGATATAAATTTATACTACTGTGATGGGTTTGTGCTTCGTGTCTATCTTGGCTACAATAATGCGTTCACTAAGCTGTTCATAGTAGCTTATTCGTGTTCCTGTTGTTTTTAATCATTATTAAACCTAATCCTGCATTACCCGTATTTGATTTTGTATTTATAATCCTGTATTCACCTGACCAGAAATCCTGTTTCTCCTGCCATCGAACTTCACTAATTCCCACTATATCCAACTTTAACGTATCTATTTCTCTTTTTAAATTTTAGAACTTACCTGCCCAGTTAAGGGGTCTGACATTCCACGCTCCGATTCGTAGAACATCAGTTTATTTCTCCCGATAACGACGTCCTCTTGAGTAGTCTCCGCCCGGAGATCCGAATGGCGGACTGTTTTACCCCCGGAATATTTTACCCAAAAGAATGTCATCATCATTTAACCATACAGTAGTGGCATCATCATTTAACTATACAGAAGAACTGTATGCACTCGGGAAAAATTACGGATTTAGTTTCTCCTTGATTTTAGCCGTTCGCAGTACCAGCACAGCAAGGTCGGTTTGGTTGATGTTACAAGGTCATATCTATCATCTAGACTGTTGCCCCTGTGACTACTGAAAAGGCTGCTGCCTCTCTGTTATTGCTTCTTGACAGTGGTTTCAGCTAATTCCTAAGAAATATGTGTTATAGGACGCTCAAATTTGTGGGCACTATAATCATCAAGTTTACTCTATCGAAGGTCTCTGCCGTAAATCATGTTTATTTTGCTACACAAGTAATGACTACACTATGGATACAAATGGTTTCACACTGTGTTTTGGAAAAATATGTTGCTTTATAGTAATGTATTCTACATATTGCAAGTCTCTTCGGGTGTTGTCGTTAACTAAATAGCTAAGAACTTACGCACATAATGCTAATAATAATTAATGTAATTTAATACGCGATGTCACATGTGGGATGGATTATGACGTCGTATACATGAAACAGCAAACAACAGATTTCTGAATCCAAGTTCTTGTTACGACAAAAGAAAAGAGGTAACATGAGAAGATGTAAGTTTTTCAGCTGTTTATTCTTCACAAACTGTTTTGCCGATATGCTCTGGTAATCTTAACCTCGACGTTAATGTACAGCGATTGGTAATAACTGCAGTGATCGTCATATTGCTATTGTAAAGCCGGTGTAAATTCTAACGACTCGGGTATTTAGCTATTGTTCAAGAGAGAAATGTACCCTGCACCGAGCTAAAGCATTGAAATGCTTCTGTGTTTTATGTTTATCACTACGTCAAATGTTTAAGCAAATTAGTTCTTATTTCTGGTTTTTCTGCTTCCGTACTGACCGCGTGTGAAGATACTTACAGTGTTTTACCGCATGCTGCCTCTCTAGTTTCATGAATTGCACTGAATGGTATTTGAATATTCTTTGTTTGCTCGCTGCTCGTCGTTTGTACAAATTATCTGTACTTCCAATTTGACGTTCTTTTGTTCGGCTCTTAACGATACAACCGTCTTGCAGCCCGAGCCTGTGACAAACGTCGAGAAATACGTAGCCAGTGCTGGCTTCAGTGTTAAACTCACAATGAACAGGATATACGAGTAGTAACATAAATTCACCTAAATCAAGAAACAACGTAGGGACTTCATAAAGTAAGATACGAGGTACGATAAAAAAATGGGGTGAATGAATTTTTAGCAGCAACTTTTGACGCTGCAACTATCTGATGTAATTTGTCTCGCACGCATGTCGTCCTTTCCTAAGAGCATAGCGGAAAAAAGGGTGACGCATTGTCGGAAGAAATTACGTTCCGGTTTTCCTGCAGGCAAAGGTCTGTGCGACTGAAAAGGCTTGGCATGTGGACACCTACTCCGAAGTTTAAGTACACTGCAGAGTAGGATTCCTTTAGCCAAACGCCTAGATTGCACAGAGACTCACAGTGATATTCTGGTGGTATATGAACCAAATGAAATATCGCGTTCAGTCGCAATGAAATTGTGCCGAAAGTTTGACCAAGGCTGTACAGAAGTCAACGATGCTGATCGGGACGTCCAGATTTTTCAGCATGCGTTGCATTCATCTTTTCGGCAAGCTGACGCTGATAGTGAACGGGAAGGATGACATCACTCACAGACGAAAATGTTCAGGCAAACGGGCAAGATCATATGAAGACAAAGAAATTTACCAAAGATGAAGACGTTCAGACAGTGGTTCTCGAATTGTTCCGTGACAAGGGAGCTGATCTGTACCGTCGAGGAGCTGAACGATTGGCAGAACGTTCCGGTCGCTGTGTACGGAAACTTTATGATTATGATGAACAAAAGTATCACGTGTTTGTGCTATTTTGAAGCGTAATGGAGCATTCAGTAAAAGTAACTTTGTCTGCCATAAATAGCATTGGTTACAACGAACAAACAGAGTGGCTCAGACTCAGAATGAGAAGTTTACGTGCACACTCGGGTGCCAGGACAGCATGAAGACGACTGCGTTTCCGAGCAAGGTATCGTGTTATACAGCTCCGTCGTGAATGCCTTCGTACTCGAGACAGTAACCGTCCTGACGGGTCCCGGAGAAATTTGCTGTAAACGAGGTGCCGTTATCACTACCCAGAATCTTTATGCCAGAGACACATGACAGCACTGCAATGCAGCGGACGACAATGCAGAACCCGTCTACCTGCACACAGAAAAAGGCTTTGCTCATCTGAAATATGTTCCTGAAAATGTCTGACTCTGCAGATCGAGATGATTCGTCGATTATTCACAGTGTCTGAAGAACAAGTACGCTATCCACCATGAGAGAATGGAGAATATCTCAGGTGCTCAAAGTACGTTTGTGCAGAGTTTCGTTAATTGCCTGTGTCCATCAGGTGCCAACATCTCGTGGTACGTCAGCTACATAGGTCTCGAGCTGCCAAGAAGCGGCAACAGTTCAATATATGATGCGTTTCTGATGGCAGTGAATTACGCAGATCTATGTACAGCAGACGTTACATAAAAGAACTGAATCTCAGAAAGACTGACAGTGGGCAAAATGTGATGAGAACGCGAAAGAGCTGCAAGCAATGGTGATGAACACGCAATAAATGTTAATCACACCTAAAGTAACAGTGGGTGCAGCATTTTAGAAGAGGTATCCGCGACTGTGGATCAGATAAGGAATAATTTCTATGGATTGGGAAAAGTGAAGGAAGGATTTCAGAAGAAGTTGAGAGCTGCTCCATAAAATAATTGGAGGTAAGTAACCCTAACCAAATTACTCTGGTTATTTGACACAATGATGCTTGTCTGTTGTCACCGATAACCCTATGCAAACGCTGCTGCTTTAAGTTCAAAAATGACTCTGAGCACTATGGGACTTAACTTCTGAGGTCATCAGTCCCCTAGAACGTAGAACTACTTAATCCGAACTAACCTAAGGACATCACACACATCCACGTAGCGGTCGCGCGGTTCCAAACTGTAGTGCCTACAACCGCTCAGCCACCCCGGCCGGCCTGCTTTAAGTGATGGCCGTTTGGCGTAGTGATAGGTAATGCCTGAAATCTGGTATTCTCGACACACTCTCGGCACAGTCGCTCTATGAATACTGAATTCACTAACGGTTTCCAGTATGAAATGTCCCATGAGTCTAGCTGCAACCACCGCTCCACGTCCAGAGTCTATTAATTGCCGCCGTGCGACCTTAACCAGGTCGAAAACTTTTTCAATGAATCACCTGCGTGTGGATGACAGGCCAGCCAATGCGCTGCCTCCGACACCTCGAGTGCGCCGTGCTACCGCTCGCTGTGTACGTGCACGTCACTATCCGAAGACTTTTGGTACCTCAGTCTACATGGAACACTCACTCCCGATCATGTCAGCAAACGAAGAATGGAAGTGAAAAATTTGTAACAAACCTCATATCTCATACACGGTTCGACATACCGAAAGAAATTTTTGACAAATGATACCTTAAAAAGCAGAGAGTATTTTGCCACGTCCTAAATTTCTTACCGACTGCGAGATATGACTGACTATAGGTGTTTCAATGAAATAATGTAATTCTTCGAAGGGCCATCGATAATCGGTGAAATGAGTAGTAGTACTGGCTTGCAGCAACATAAGTGAATGAATGACACGTTTAATTATACACCGAACATGTGCTTTTTATAAGTTATTGACATTACATGTTCTCAGTTGTTTGATTGATAGCAGACTGTTTTAGGATTCTGTCGCAACTCCAGCTGCATTAGCATGTTCGTAAGGTAAACTTGTGTGAACGTCTGAACATTGCTGTGTTTTGGGAAAGTTAATTTTAGCATTTCAACAAGGGAAATAGAAAAAAGAAGATGTGCTACACAGGCTCCCTCTTTTGTAATTTTGCTCCCTCTGTTGTAATTTCAGCACAATCATGTCCCACTGGGTTTTGAATAACAAATGGTTCACTTCTTGTATTACTATTTGTCAGACCGGCAAAACCTGTTAATAAGGTCGTTTGCAGACTCGCTGCCTGTAGCTTCGAAGCTGTCCAATTACACATCCTCCACCGCGCTTTCCTGTCAGCAAGGGAGCCCCCACCACTACCGCTGTTCCCTCTCGAAGCGCGCCTCTACCACGAGTGTGAAAACAGATCTGCCGATTACAGCCATGCGAGAGTGTAACAGGGGCTCTGGACTGGAGGGGGAGAGCAGAGGTGTGGCAGGTGCGGTATATTGTTTCCTTCAGCTGTTTCCACCCAGACTCCGCTACGTTTCTTAGCGGAGGGTTTTCCCCTGTCCCTTTCTGACTTGCCTATCTCAACTTCGTGTGGCTTACAGTGGATTCATCAACTGTGTAAGACGTATGCCTTTACCAGGGTGGGATGTTTTCTGCTGCCTGTCAGACCACCAGTTTATGGGCGTGGGCTACCCCACAAGCAAGAACTGAAAAGTATCCCGCTTTCAATGTGGCTTGTAACTTTCTAAAATTCCTTGCCATTTTTAAAACTTTTAAAGTAAATCCTAGGTACATTATTCTCGGAAAATTATCTGAGAAATTTGGGTACTGATATACACTCATAAGGCAAAACATTATGACTACTACCTAGCGGGACGTTAGACACCGCCTGGTGGGGTTGTGGGAACTTCAAGCGGTAACCAGAGTTTGTAAGAGCAGCAGACACGGACTGGGGATCACACTAGCGAAGGTGTGTGCTGTAAACAGGAAAAACCATTGAGATAAGCGACTCTGACAAGGGCAGATTGCTTTTAAGCAGAGCCTGTGAGAGAGTATCTCGAAAAAAGCGAACCTGGTCGAACGTTCATGTGCTACCTTCGTGAGCATCTATGGAAAGAGGTAGGAGGACAGTGAAGCTACCACTAGGTACTAAGCACCTGGTGTCCACAACTCTTCACAGAACGTGGGGTTCAGAGGCTTGTCTACTGTCGGATCCCTGATAAGCAGAATTAGTGATGTATTTCATTCTAGAGAAGGACAAACAAGCTATTAAGCAGATGGTCGCGATGTTTTGGCTCATCAGTGAACACTGCTAGAAAAAAAGTGCTACACCCTTACCGACAAAGTCATTATATTAATAAATGGCGTGACAGGCATTTCATCACTGTAAGTGCATATGATAACAAACTCAGCCGAAACGAAACACACATGTCACGGTAAATTGTTTCCAAAGAGTATCATCAATACAGTGCACCAACCTCAGTGGCAGTGCAGGGGTGTATAATCCTTGAAAACGACCACAAAGGTGTTGAAGGCATCCTGTGATTGGACGTCACAAGCGCCTTCCATGTTTAGTTGCAATTTTCCAATGGTTCTTGCAAGCCCTGGAGTATTTTGCTACTGAATTGTGTACCATACATGTCCAATTCGCGAGAGATGCGTTGATCTTATTAGCCAGGGCAGTTGTTGTACACCAAAAAGAGCACGTTGTGTCGCTGCTCAAGTATGTAGAGTTCACATAAACCCACCACCTTGCTGCTGAAGAAATGGCAGGAGCTCAGGGACAACAGCCTGTGCAGTGTACCAGGCATTGGTTGCTTTACCGTGCAGAAATGCCCGGTGTGTCCGTGACTCGTAACTCATGGTCCCCACACCATGAAATCTAGTATGGCCTCTGCGTGTCATGTGTGTATGCACTCAGAGTAAGCCATTCAGCACGTCTACGCCGCAGACATGCATGTCCATCACTCCCATAGAGACAGAACATATCATCACAGAAGACAACAGAGTGCCATTCCGCCCTCCAGTTGACTCTTTCGCAACACCAGAGTAGCCATGTTTGGCAGTGTCGTGGCCGGCCAGTGTGGCCGAGCGGTTCTAGGCGCTTCAGTCTAGAAACGCGCGACCGCTACTGTTGCAGGTTCGAATACTGCCTCGGGCATGGATGTGTGTGATTTCCTTAGTTTAGTTAGGTTTAAGTAGTTCTAAATTCTAGGCGACTGATGACCTCAGCTGTTAAGTCCCATAGTGCTCAGAGTGATTTGAACATTTGGCAGTGTCATGGCGCCAGTGGGAACCGGACCAGAGGCACATGTGATGTTAATCGAGCTTCAATGAAGGAGGTGCAATAAGTTCCCGAATTTCGCCTGTGGATGATGTTCGGCCGACTACCACTCCTCGCACAATGCATCGATCATTACGTGCTTCTGTACTACACTGACGTACAGAATCTAGTCTATTGTTGTTGTTGTGGTCTTCAGTCCTGAGACTGGTTTGATGCAGCTCTCCATGCTACTCTATCCTGTGCAAGCTTCTTCATCTCCCAGTCCCTACTGCAACCTACATCCTTCTGAATCTGCTTAGTGTATTGATCTCTTGGTCTCCCTCTACGATTTTTACCCTCCACGCTGCCCTCCAATGCTAAATTTGTGATCCCTTGATGCCTCAAAACATGTCCTACCAACCGATCCCTTCTTCTAGTCAAGTTGTGCCACAAACTTCTCTTCTCCCCAATCCTATTCAATAGCTCCTCATTAGTTACGTGATCTACCCACCTTATCTTCAGCATTCTTCTGTAGCACCACATTTCGAAAGCTTCTATTCTCTTCTTGTCCAAACTGGTTATCGTCCATGTTTCACTTCCATACATGGCTACACTCCATACAAATACTTTCAGAAACGACTTCCTGACACTTAAATCTATACTCGATGTTAACAAATTTCTCTTCTTCAGAAACGATTTCCTTACCATTGCCAGTCTACATTTTATATCCTCTCTACTTCGACCATAATCGGTTATTTTACTCCCTAAATAGTAAAACTCCTTTACTACTTTAAGTGTCTCATTTCCTAATCTAATCCCCTCAGCATCACCCGATTTAATTTGACTACATTCCATTATCCTTGTTTTGCTTTTGTTGATGTTCATCTTATATCCTCCTTTCAAGACACTGTCCATTCCGTTCAACTGCTCTTCCAAGTCCTTTGCTGTCTCTGACAGAATTACAATGTCATCGGCGAACCTCAAAGTTTTTATTTCTTCTCCATGGATTTTAATACCTACTCCGAATTTTTCTTTTGTTTCCTTTACTGCTTGCTCAATATACAGATTGAATAACATCGGGGAGAGGCTACAACCCTGTCTCACTCCTTTCCCAACCACTGCTTCCCTTTCATGCCCATCGACTCTTATAACTGCCATCTGGTTTCTGTACAAATTGTAAATAGCCTTTCGCTCCCTGTATTTTACCCCTGCCACCTTCAGATTTTGAAAGAGAGTATTCCAGTTAACGTTGTCAAAAGCTTTCTCTAAGTCTACAAATGCTAGAAACGTAGGTTTGCCTTTTCTTAATCTTTCTTCTAAGATAAGTCGTAAGGTTAGTATTGCCTCACGTGTTCCAACATTTCTACGGAATCCAAACTGATCTTCCCCGAGGTCCGCTTCTCCCAGTTTTTCCATTCGTCTGTAAAGAATTCGCGTTAGTACTTTGCAGCTGTGACTTATTAAACTGATTGTTCTAGTCTACATGTCTGCAAATTTTCCATAGACCACAGACAGAGAGCAGCGACGAGGCACTGATACACTGTGGGCAATATCTGTAACAATCCATTGATACGTCCATCCAGCTACCCGCAGGCCCACAGTGTGATCCCATTCAGTTGGCTGCGCTTTTCAATAGAAATATGTAGTCGTCGATGGGGCATAGTTGTGTCCTAAAATGAATGTTCTGAACACTGTTCACCTCCGAATTTAGCAGGTTTACTGCCTCCAAAGCAGCAAGTGGAGAGACAGGCGTCCTGAGCGCCCTTTCATTGCCGATGAGAAGTGAATCACAGACTAAAAGAGGCCTCTATGCACACGTTATACGCTGATGCCGTTGAGTGCCACTGAGTCCTTGCCGGTGTTGCATTTTTTGCATGTAAAAATGTAAAAATATGAAAAGTTACAGTAAATGATTTTTTTGAGGGAGGATCAAGATCCTCATGGTTCACTCTCCCCTCCTTAGATCTGCACCTAAGCTCATCTTTTATCCTACGGTTATTGAAGCAAGCCTATCCTCTTAATTAACAAAGCATAAAGCAACAATAACTTATGTAACGTGTGTTAAGTTTTTAACATTGAAAAGGACAGTTTTTAAGAAAAATGAAGACTGATTTATAAATGAAGTACAGCTATACAAATGTCAGTATACCTCATGTTGCCTTTGCATATTGATATGTATTCGAAATTATGGCCATGACGTAGGTAATGTAATCGCTTTTAGACCATTGTTCTGCTGTAGAATGTCTCTAATATAACAGTAATCCTCTAATATGTAGCCTTACAGTTGCTTGTTTGATATCCTGTTTGGTATCAAAGCAGAGGGGCTGTCAGGGAATGAAGTCTTAGCAAACAGACGATTGTGCTGTACTTCACTCGAGCTTAATTTCCTTCAGAGTTGTTTTCTGTAACCACAATACGCGCTCACTGACTACAAAATGAGGATACGAGTTGGAACTACATTATTTTGCAGCAGTGGTACGGAAGCCAGAGGTCAGCAGCACCTGCGCCTGAATTTCAGGACGCGGATAGAATTTTTCTCGGGGGAAAAATTTTGAAAGCGTACGTGAGATGGCCTCGTATACGAGAAAGGAGACACTCGACTATCACTTCGGGTTCGGACTACTGTGCGCGGCATGGAGAATAGCTGGCTTGGGTCCACTGCACGAGCGAAAGCGAGTCGAGATGTGTTGTACTGAGCGACGCGAATTTTGGGCCAGGAAACTCCTAACCCCTTCGGCTTTCTGGCTCATTGTGTATACTTGCGTCTGTGCGTTCCTTTCGTACAACGCCTCTCACTTGTATCTCCGCGTACCAGAAATAGCGCCGCTCGTTTACGTCGTAGTGGAAGTTATCGGATGGGTGAAGGTGCTGTTAGCGCTCGGGATATGCACGGCTACCGGACTCGGACGGTTGCGCTCGTACACGGAAGCCGTGAACCGTGCAGACGAGCGGCTGGCAGCCGGTAAGGCCAGAAACGAGAAGGCCGTGGGAGGAGCCATCCTGCTGGCCCAGCTGACCGCGGTGGTCGGCTCGACGGCGGCGACCTTCTGGGGCTGCGGCGCGGTGCTGGTGCCGGCGGCGCACGCGGTGCCCGTCGTCCTCGAGTCGCTCGTCACGCTGCACTTCGCGGTGCTCGTGCTGGAGCTGCAGGCGCGCTTCCGGAGGCTGGTCGGCGGCCTGCAGGGGGCGGCGCGCGTCTCGTGCGGCCCCCAGCTGCGGCAGCTGCTGGGGCTGCGGCGCCCGCGGCCGCCGGCCGGGCTGCGCCAGCTGTGCGAGGCGCACGAGGCGCTGCGGCGAGCCGCGGACTGCCTGCAGGCGCACTTCGGCCCGGTGCTGGCGGCGGACGTCGCCTTGTGCGTGTGCGGCGGCACCTGCAGCGCCTACGAGCTGCTGATGCTGGCGACGCGGCCGCGCCAGCTGCTCGAGCTGTCGCACACGCGCTCGGCGGCCGCGTCTCTGCTGTGGCTGGCGCTGCACGCGCTGCGCCTGCTGCTGCTGGCTCTGCCCTGCGCCGCCGCCGCCGACACCGCCGCCGCCGCCGGCCAGCTGCTGCTGAGGGCGGCCGCGCTCTGGGACGGCCGCCGCCCGCGCGCCGCCCTGGACGCCTTCCTGCGGCTGGCGCTCGACGGCCCCCCGCTCTCCTTCACGGCCGCCGGCTTCTTCACCGTCGACCGGCCACTCGTCGTCTCCGCCCTCGCCCTCGTCGTCACCTACCTCGTCATGCTGGGACAAATCTCGACTACGCAATGACAGCACCGTTTGCATCTTATTAGCACTACACGACCCGAGTTGTTTTGTTGAACAGATACTGGGAAAAATATCAGTACACGAGTTCTTGGGTACACACTGTCAGCAAAGCAGTATGCTGAAAATGGTCATACAACTGTGATGATGCTGCCAAGTGGCAAATGAGCAAAGTTAGTGACTAACAATGAGCAGTAATGCATAACAATATAACGTCTCTACTCGATACCTGAATTCACGGTAGCCAACGTCCTAACACCGGTTTCCGTCAGATCACCAAACTTGAGCGCTGCCGGGCTGGGATAGCACTCGGATGGGTGACCGTCCGGTCTGCCGAGCATTGTTGGCAAGTGGGGTGCACTCAGCCCTTGTGAAGCAAACTGAGGAGCTACTTGACTGAGAAGTAGCGGCTCCGGCTTCGTAAACTGACATACGGTCAGGAGAGCGTTGTGCCGACCACATGCCCCTCCGTATCTCCGTCCACTGTGTAATCTTACCCTCCCACACATCACTATTAAATTTTTCTTAGTGTCTCCATTTGTTTAAAAAACTTCGAAAGACGTAAGATTTTCAAAAGAAAAACTTGTTACCTACCTTCATTTTCTTTGGCTCCGAGTCGTTGCTTCTAGGGATACATTCCTGTAGCTGAATTTTTGATTTAACATTGCGGGTCGCTGATGACTAAATAACTCATGAAGATTTGCCTGTGTATTTCTTGAGTTTTATTCTTCGTCACATTATTAAACATCACACCGTTTCTACAATTTCCACTTAATATTCCAAACTGTCAGTGTCGATCACCTAAAAATGTCTCTCTCCATCAGAGGTATGCCCACTACTTCTTATATTCTGCGGTATTCACAATATTCCAAAGAGTTTACAAAGCGGAAGAGTTTACATACTTTCTTCACAAAAGAAGAATCATCACCATGATAGAACATAATTTTATAAATGAATCCACAAATAAACATAATAATTTGCTTTTGACTGTGCAGTTAATAATGTGTATTTTAAGTGCGCTATATCAGACATTTTTAAAAGAAGAATAAATTTAACTGTACGTACAGTGTGTAACAAATTAACTTGTTTTTGTACATTTTAGAATGACATATAATATATCGTATACAAAATCATATGAAATAATGAGATATAAGATAATGTTCGCCTATACAAGAATCGACAGTATAAATAGTATCGGCTACTTCTATAAAAAAAGGTAATGTTAGAGGAGTGCGTCCCAGTACAAATCGCACTGTGGTCTGAGAATGTCAAGGCGGCCGGTCGCTACCGTTGGCCCTTCATTGCTGTTCTGGCGGAGTTTAGTTTTTAGAAATCACTGTAACTTCAAGTAAACGAATACAACATATCTAATACATTAAACTCTAATTATTAAGAATAAAATTGTTCTGTCTAGCATATAGTCGAACTTCTGTTATATGTGGTGGTTAGTGGTTGTAGTATGAAGTACCATCATGAAGCCACCTTATGATCAAAAACTCGGAGACAAAATTTAAAATATTGTTTAAAAATGTTTACAATTTTTTTCGACTATAGTTAAAGTATGTATTCAGTGCAACCTTAAAATGCAGCCAGCTCCTTGCTCCTAGCACATAGTCACCAAATTTGCTTTTCAACTCTCATAAATAAAAATTCTAAGAATGGCAAGTCAAACACCTTTCAGCCCTCTAATTCCCAAATCGTTATTTCATAGGGCTACCAGTTTCAAACATCATCTGCTGGCAGTATCAAGCAGATATCTACACATACCAGTCTCTGAATGCTGGCTCCTGTTTTGACCGCAACCGAGGCTAAATCATCTTACACATCGGTCAAGGAGTCTGAAGGTCGTGTAATATATAGCCGAAAGTGGCAGCCCAATAAATTAACTGTTCGGAAATTAGACAGCTGGAACTTGTTTGGTTTGAAATTTGCACTGAACAGCCGAGTCGCGCAAGCATATCTGTAAAGATGGACATACAGAGACTTAAAATTCTAAGTTCCTATGTTTCCTTCTGCAGTTTGTATACACTGCATGCAAGACTATAACAGCGATATGGACAAGATGTGCCTACTTATGTAAATCGTGGTCACATCATTGTATTCCAGTGGTGCTGTAATGGGTTGCTGGCGCGAGCTGAAATTAATGGCTGGAACTTCCATTCTTAACTCAGGATGTAGGACGATGGGTTGCATACACCAGCAAGTCAGCAATAAAGAAATAAGTGGAGCTCAGACGGAAAATAACTGTTTAGCGAGATGCTCGAACAGTGGTTCAAGATGGCAACTTGAAGGCGCACATTCACCTCAGGCAGAAAAGTTTGCCTCAGCGAAGCACGATGTGGCAGTTTGGCTGTGATGGCCCATATTTGCCAGCCAGGAAAGCAGCCTCAGCGAGGTAGCAGCACGGGCTACCTTGCACACCATAGAATAGCGCCTGGCATATCTGTATATGCGGGTGACGGATAGCCGGCGGATTGGGCAATGCATCAGACGCAGGGGATGCTGGAGCACAGGATTCGAACCGGTATCCCCTTCGAGGCGCCCAAATGGAGTAGTTCTGGAAGCATTCCTTTCTTAATGGCACAGGCTCGAGCCCCAGAATCAATGCGAGTGGCAGTGGCTCAAAGACCGCAGCTAGCAGATGAAGCGGCTACACATGGATGAAGCCAGCTGGCCCACATGGGATAGTGGCTGGTGTGGACTATACATCGGCATTGGTAGTAGCTAAAGATAGGAAACTGTTAGACGCGAGTAGATTTTCCCAGCTTTAATATGACCCAACATCGCCTTCATGTAGCGGACAGAAACGAAATGAAACGATCGTGTGGCATTGTTAACCAGGAGGCCCCATCTGTGGACGTTCAGATGCCAGGTGCAAATCTTATTTCAGGTGACGCCTCATGGGGCGATTTGCGCGTCGGTGGTGGTGATGATGATGATGATGATGATGATGATGATGATGATGATGATTACGAAGACAACACGACACGCAGGCGGAGAAAATCTCCAAACCAGCCGACAATCAAACCTGGGCCTGTTGTGTGGTAGGCAAGTGCGTTACCACTCAGCTAAGCAGGTGGAAGTAGGGAACAGAGGCAGTGCAGCATCAGGTCACGCCATGAGATAATTCATGGCGACACTGATGGATTTTTGTCTTGCATCACGTGTCTCGGCATCATTCAGACCTTGGCAACAAGCTATCTTCCCCACTACATCACAGATTGTGAAGTCTCTAAAGAGTGGTGTTACCGCAACACTACATATCATATGCAAACGGTGCATGGACACGTAGCAAGTTAGATGTACTATTCTAAAGGTAAAGTTTTATTACATTGGGGACTGTTTCATGTTTGACGTTTTATCAGTTTTTTGTTATTTAACTTCTTGCATTCCATATTTTATGCCATTTTTATTTTTAGACATCTTTTACATTCTGGCTTTAAGAAATAAAAAATTCTCTTTATATAGACGACAGTATTATCACTTCTACCCGCACATTGTAGTTCTTTCTCGTGTAGCACTGACCCGTAGTTTTAGAACTTGATACATGTACTTTGGTAAGTGAGCTTGGCCACTGTGTGGTAGGGGTAATTGAATGCCTATATTTTAAGATTACACTTTATACCTCACACCAGCTATCACGGAAAAACATTTTGTAAATGATTTTAAAGAATATTTTAACTACGGACCGTGACGTTTTTGATAGAAGGATGGTCTGTCGATGGTACTTGGTATTGAAACAGATAGTCATTATCAATAATGAAAGTGTGACTGCAGGCTAAAGCAAATAATTTTCTTCTGATTGTGTTGGTCGCTGTTCCAACAGACAGTATGTCAGGGGAGTTTCGAAGACTTCGCTCCATCACCAAGTGTCACTTTTGGTGTTCCGCTCAGCAGCATTACTCACGGGAAACCAACGATGTCGAAATTTCTGCTGTCCTGTTCACCGGCACAGCGTATTCTCCTTGATAAGCACGGTTTGCAAACAATGGGAATGTAAGGCTTAAATGCAGTGCTCACTAGAAAAAAAAAAAACGGAACTCACATCTGCAAGACTGCAGCAGTTTTGACATCGTTGACTTTCCGTAAGTAACCCTGCTGAGCTACACACTAAAATTGTCAGCTGCTGGAGTAAAGCTTCCGAAACGCGACGTAATTAACTAATTTAGGCTGAATGACCGTTTACACTGTTTTATTTTATGTATTCGAATAACACTTTTGGAGTGTACAATAAATCAACTTTGAGTTTGCATCTTTGTATTAAATTTCGTTGCTCCCAGAATTCCTTTGTTCTTTGAGAGTGTCGTTCCTTTTCTTCCTGGGTCCACCTCCTCTCTTTTGCAGACGTCCTTCGTTCCTGAAGTTCTGCCTTTCCTGTTGCTTCTCTAAAAAGTATTCTGTTATCTGCTATGTACATTCTGAATACTGTGTTGTTCAAATCTTTGTCAATTTCGATGAACCATGTGCGTTTGGAATTGTAGCTGTTTAGTATGTTGAAGATCTGCTTGGTTGGTCTGTTACTATCCATTTGGTGTGTGTCCATAAAACTGCAGTCTTCTTTTCCTCATTACATCACTTATCGTTTTCGTTTTCCAAATAGAGCTCTGTTTAATCTTAATTTGTGTTCAACATTACTATTACTTCTAGGTGTCAATATTGTCGTCTGAATTCTGCTGTAAAATCTTTCCTGTTTATGAAGATCCCAAAGTCTTATTAGTTTAAGTGTTTCTACTTTGTACAATGTTTCAGGCCTTACCACTGTTTGATAGTGTCTCAGTTATATGTTCCAGGACAAAATCCTTTTCTTATAAATGTTTATTGTGTTTGTCATTTCCATTTTATGTACTCTATTTCCTATGGCTATCTTTTCTTTTGTGTTGCATGTTATCCATTCTCCTAGCTATCTGAAACAGTTTGTGTCAGACATTGTTCGTTATGAATTTTATGATTTGCAGGGGCATCACTGATATTTGTCATGGAATGTGTTTTTTTAGATGGTATCTTTAGTCATGATGTAATTTATAGGATACAGGAAGAAGTATACTAAAATGTTTGTAAACATAATGTCTGGTAATGATAACATGATAAAATAGACTATACTGTAGAATGTGGTTTGTGAACTACATCTGATGTATCCTGCTATGTGTTGAGGAGAATAATCATTTTTTCTTAAGCTCATGATATTTCAGATCACGCACCGACGTAACAATGTAAAAATTGGTAATAGCAGTTGTCAGAATAGTCAGTAACTGCGACAGAGCTTTCTACCGTACTTTCCACTTTCTAAGTATTGGTTGGCCGAGAACTAACAGCTGGAGAAACGACGACGGCTAGGCCGAGCTGTGACGTTTAGTAAAGCTGCCTCGGGCTGATACGATCTCGCTAGCTGGAGTGAGACGTACATTTACCCGTACGTGTGAGATCGATGGTTTGAAGAAACGCAATTAATTTCTGCTTTGACCGCAGGTTTGTCAGATAAGTAACAGTAGAAACTTCACAATGCTACGCCAGTTGAAAATTGCATGAAAGGTGTCCTCAATCATTAAAAAATATGCACTGTGGCTTTGTTAGATTTTCAAAGAAAAATTACCGTGCTTTACATGAACGAAAACAAAGTCAAGAGAACAGTAGATTTAACTCGACAGAAGGTAGGGTATAGCTATTAATATTTGATGTTTTCTACGTAAACGTGTTATCTCCATTGAGAGGTCACAGTATTTGTACTAATCTGTAAAAATTGGTGCTGACTTCAGTGTTAAAAACATCGAACAAAGGTAATAATGTTATTCCAGTTATGTGAGATATGTGGCAGATTCAGTTCATAACTGTTTTCATAATGCAAAGTGTTACTTAATAATACACAAGTGATTATGAAATATCGTGATGCTCTTCAGTGTTGGTACTGTTGGGCACATATTAGGAGGAAAGAATAATTCAGTTATTATATATAAGTGTTGAGGAAAGTGACAGCTACATTGGAAAGTCTTTAGTCGTCTGATCGGAGTATTTTCACACGCTTGATTTCAGACAAATGGTCTCTTGTCGATTGATAGCATGTGGTACTTAATACTGATTTTAAGAACACCTGTTAGCTTGAGTGTTGAATTACCACAATTAAGTATGAATTTACCAGCACATCTTCATGTGCCGCTACACATGGATGCTTATTTTGCTGACAGGGTGAAAGTAGTTTGTTTGTGAACCGAGAGCAAAGGTGACAAAACGCTACGCTGCAGTCTCTTTCTGATACGCCTTTGACTTATTAGCAAAGTTACAATACAGTCACAGTTAACTTCCAGGAAACTGATCACGTAGTATTGTGTTCTGGTGACAAATCGTATGAGGTATACTTGCAATAGTCGTGGAACACCTGACATGTTTCCTATCAGTCACTAATAATGGCAACCCTGACGAAGAGAGAGCAGTCGTGAGTCGTGTCCAGGGTAAAAGCCAGCGGTCTGTCAGATCCACACCACAGCACAGTTCTGTTTCTCTCCAGTCAAAGAGATGTGATGAGGCTGACTTTCCACACACTTCCAATAGGATACTCCCCATTTACATCAGTGTGGCGTTCTTGTAGCATCCCACAGTCGTAAAACATTTAGTTCATTGCACTTCACTTAGTGATAAGAGAGCAGATTACGATTACAATTACAACTAGCTACAGACTTGCCTGCTATTTGTTATTGTAAGCAATGGTAAGGTAAGATTAGGGCAAGTTTTAAAATTGAAAAGTATGTGTGTGTTGTCTAGACTCCTACAGAAATAGTTGGTGCTTAGATGCTGATTTGTATCAGAATAGATGGTGTTTCCCTTCCCCCCCCCCCCCCCCTTATTTTTTATGTAGCAGTGGCAACCAAACACACATAACTGAAAATAATTCTTAAGTTCTCTTATTTTATTTTGTTAACTACCAAGAACTATTTTATCTCATGGTAAATATTCAGAAAAAAGTGAGAACAATTATATAATTATATTCACGAAGTATTACCTCTTCATCATTAGGCCATTAATTACCAAATGTAGGCACGTTGTTCACCACAGTCTCCTCAACTATATACGTTCTCATTTCACATACCGTATTTCTCGAATGACGTGACAGGTGAATGACAAAGATGAGTGGAGGGAGGGAGGGAGGGAGGGAGTGTTGGCACAGCAAGCTGAGCCGTTCCTTCCTAAGGCGACATCCGCTCAACCCCATTCATGTTTAGCTTTCGACCGAAGGCAGCAGCCATCACCAAGTACAGGGTTATTACAAATGATTGAAGCGATTTCACAGCTCTACAATAACTTTATTATTTGAGATATTTTCTCAATGCTTTGCACACACATACAAAAACTCAAAAAGTTTTTTTAGGCATTCACAAATGTTCGATATGTGCCCCTTTAGTGATTCGGCAGACATCAAGCCGATAATCAAGTTCCTCCCACACTCGGCGCAGCATGTCCCCATCAATGAGTTCGAAAGCATCGTTGATGCGAGCTCGCAGTTCTGGCACGTTTCTTGGTAGAGGAGGTTTAAACACTGAATCTTTCACATAACCCC
Source organism: Schistocerca americana (assembly GCF_021461395.2). Taxonomy (NCBI): domain Eukaryota; kingdom Metazoa; phylum Arthropoda; class Insecta; order Orthoptera; family Acrididae; genus Schistocerca; species Schistocerca americana. The sequence continues at coordinate 1,101,157,196 of NC_060120.1, read as the reverse complement.
ACAGAAAGAAATCGCATGGGGTTAAGTCGGGAGAGCGTGGAGGCCATGACATGAATTGCTGATCATGATCTCCACCACGACGGATCCATCGGTTTTCCAATCTCCTGTTTAAGAAATGCCGAACATCATGATGGAAGTGCGGTGGAGCACCATCCTGTTGAAAGATGAAGTGGCGCTGTCGGTCTCCAGTTGTGGCATGAGCCAATTTTCAAGCATGTCCAGATACACGTGTCCTGTTAGGTTTTTTTCGCAGAAGAAAAAGGGGCTTTAAACTTTAAACCGTGATATTGCACAAAACACGTTAATTTTTGGTGAATTGCGAATTTGCTGCACGAATGCGTGAGGATTCTCTACCGCCCAGATTTGCACATTGTGTCTGTTCACTTCACCATTAAGAAAAAATGTTGCTTCATCACTGAAAACAAGTTTCGCACTGAACGCATCCTCTTCCATGAGCTGTTGCAACCGCGCCGAAAATTCAAAGCGTTTGACTTTGTCATCGGGTGTCAGGGCTTGTAGCAATTGTAAACGGTAAGGCTTCTGCTTTAGCCTTTTCCGTAAGATTTTCCAAACCGTCGGCTGTGGTACGTTTAGCTCCCTGCTTGCTTTATTCGTCGACTTCCGCGGGCTACGCGTGAAACTTGCCCACACGCGTTCAACCGTTTCTCCGCTCACTGCAGGCCGACCCGTTGATTTCCCCTTACAGAGGCATCCAGAAGCTTTAAACTGCGCATACCATCGCCGAATGGAGTTAGCAGTTGGTGGATCTTTGTTGAACTTCGACCTGAAGTGTCGTTGCACTGTTATGACTGACTGATGTGAGTGCACTTCAAGCACTACATTCGCTTTCTCGGCTCCTGTCGCCATTTTGTCTCACTGCGCTCTCGAGCGCTCTGGCGGTAGAAACCTAAAGTGCGGCTTCAGCCGAACAAAACTTTATGAGTTTTTCTACGTATCTGTAGTGTGTCGTGACCATATATCAATGAATGGAGCTACAGTGAATTTATGAAATCGCTTCAATCATTTGTTATAGCCCTGTACAATGCCTACGTCTTCAATTCGTTTACAGATATTTTATTTACTCTAGTACTACCCTTAGTCAAATGAAACCACACTATCTGTCAAACGTTTATGGCTTCTTTCACAATTTGCAGTATTTAATTTGTGACAAGCCATAGCTATACCTGCGTGAGGAGTGACAATTTGTTGGGAAAAACGCCGAAACCCGGCACAGGAGGCGAGAAATTGCATGCCAAAATTTTTAGCGTTGTATCAAAAGTAGAGGCAACTTCAAAAACATGCTGACATTTTAACAGTAATTGCCGTCACTCTTGGCAAAGTACCATGTTGTGGCGCATTTTTCTGCCCTATGTAAACTACCCATCACGTAGGGTGAGTAGGAGAAGCTAATTATTCCTTAAAAATGTTTGTGTTCTGGTAAGTTTGAACTAGTACCACGAGACGAGATTTCAGTTTGTGATATTTGCATTTTCCTTTAAACGTGATCTGTGTTCCATCTGCATACCAAAGTATCGTACTGCGTTTTTCACCTTTCCTTTAAAATTTGTTAAATTATTGGTTTTCTACCGTAATAAGCTCACCGGACAAAAAATTAGTCACCCCAGTGAGCATGCGCAAATGAACCGTTAAACCTTTACAGATGGCGGGGCACGTTCTCAACCACTCTCTACGTGAGCATAAAGCAGTACGGGTCAGTGAGACGCGTTTGAAGCAGACGTTGTATGTAAACGCAGGTAAATGCAAAGACGTAACAGAGTGGCAAATATGGACAATTGTGTTTGACCGTGACAGTGGCCGTATGGTGTGTGAAGTGGCTGGATTTGTTGGTGTCTCGCGGCGAACTGTTCAATGTCACTACAAGCAGTGTTGTAAAGGGTGTGGCCATGAAACACATCGGAGTTACGGATGGGCACAAGCAAGTTACCCTCTTCCTTCGCCTTTCGTGACATAGTTTCCATCCGGCTTCTGCAGCTTAATATTTTGCCTGTTACTGTGTTTCGTTAGTGTAATGTCATTAATAGTAATGCTGTTTAGATCGCTTGACGCGGTCTTTTTGTAGTGTACAGACGTTTTTCGTATCTCCTAGTGCTCACACGTATTTATACATAAGCTTAGTTTGGCACTTTGCCGCCTGTGTAGGGGCTCTGTCTTGCTGTGTCGGACCCCATGGTTCTGCGCATGCGCTGCTGGGCATCAGATGGTTCGAATGGCTCTGACCACTATCGGACTTTACGTCTGAGGTCATCAGTCCCCTAGACTTAGAACTACTTAAACCTAAGGACATCACACACATCCGTGCCAGAGGCTGGATTCTAACCTGCGACCGTAGCAGCAGCGCGGTTCCGGACTGAAGCGCCTAGAACCGCACGGCCACAGCGGCCGGCTTGCTGGACATCCTTCCTGGGTCGGGGTCTGATTATCCCGTCTGTGTTGCAATTGTGGCGCTGGCCGCTGGTCCTCAGAAGACGTTCCACGTACTCGCATGTCTGTCTAGTAAGCTTGTTTAGGCTGGGGGGTTCTTTCCCATGTTGCCGGTTCTTATTCGACGATTTTTGTCTCTTGAGTTGCGTCTGTCTCTAATTCCACTGGCTATATTGTTCATCATGGCTGCATACTTCTATGGAGTCAGTTTTGTGGAGAGAGATGGGGGGGGGGACATTTGTTATTTATCGTGGGAGGTAGGAGACGTTTTTATTTACCCTTGTGAAGATTTTAAAGGCGTTGTGTACTGAAAAATCCGCGCATCTCACTTGCATTACTTAGTTCCTGTTCCGATTGAGATTTGCGGATCTCCCTTGGATCGACGGTTTGTTATCTGAAGATGAGATTAAATGTCACGAAACTAGTCGTGATAAATTATTTTGAAGCATCTGTCTCAGTTTCTATCATTTGAAATGAGATGTGTAAATCTCTCTCTTCCCTCTCCACCCCCCCCCCCCCCCCCGCAAGGTGTAGAAGTAATATTTAGCGTGATAGTTATTGACAGTGAGAGTGTGAGATACATTAGTCATTCTTTAATCCTTGTTTTAGTGAAAGAATAGTATTCAAGTGTCCTTCAGTGCTATTCCAGTATTTATCTCAGTTCCTATAATAAAACAGTTTTTAAGATCTACTAGCTGATTCGTTGTCAGTTCAATTAATGGCTGGGGCTAATTAATCCTGAAATAAGAGACGAAGTCGATATTTCTTCTAACAAGGGGAGGCCGCCAATTGTGAAATTCAGATTCGATTCATACTGCGCATAATAAATGCTCATGGCCAGAGGTGTAATGTGGCAAAGCACCAAGATGAACATACCAGTCGTTGTCGAGAAAATCGACAGTTAAAAGAAACCGTTGCGGTGAAATACTTTCTACGATTGATAAATCTCTACAGCGTTGTGGCGCAGCGGTGAGCGCTCGGATTCGTAATCCGAAGGTCATCGGATCGAATCTCCCGCCATGCAACCTTTTTTTTTTGTATTTGTTTTTTGTAATTCAAATGTGTGTGTACACACACACATACACACACACACACTATATATAATTCCCGGCAATCAGTTGCAACAATTATGCATATAATAAGTTGTTGAAAGTCGTTTGTCGTGGAAAAACTGGTGACTTCGAACATCATTATGTTTTCCGCAAACAAAGTTGTATTTCACAAATGTTATTAATTGTCTTCATAATGTTAACCACGTATAGTTAACGGAAGACGTAGAAACGATATTCCGAAACGAATACGTATAGCGTAAGTCAAACGTTCGAATTAATAGAAACCCCACGAACACAAATTTGCTGTGGCAGGTATGAAATATAAACTCCGTTACTCGCTCGTTACACTTGAAGGACAGATGTTGAATGGGCCGAAACGAGCAGCCGCATAACAGCGTAGTTGCCTGCTAACTTCGAAAGAAGGTAGATGCGGTCCCTAGCGCAACTTAAAACATCGTCGAAAATCAGTGCGGACGTGAGAGCTTTGGTACACCCTGTTAAACAAACGGAAAAATGGAGGCGGTACAATTGGAGAGCGATCCGCCTTCAGCAACATGCATAAGTAACTCATTAATATATATATATATGAAATACAAAAAACTAATAATTAAAAATAATATTGCATGGCGCGAGATTCGATCCGGCGACCTTCGGATTACGAACCCGAGCGCTTACCGCTGCGCCACGACGCTGTAGAAAATTATTAATCGTAGAGAGTATTTCACCGCAACGGTTTATTTTAACTGTCGATTTTCTCGACAACGGCTGAGAAGTGCATCTTGGTGCTTCGCCACATTACACCTCTGGCCATGAGCTTTTATTATACGCAGTATGAATCGAATCTGAATTTCACAACTGGCGGCCTCCCCTTGTAAGAGTTTCTAGTGAGTGATTAGTCCCAGTAACACAGCTCACGAGGAAGAACGTTGTCCCTCTCACTAACGTTTGGTTGAAATTCTGCAGGGATGCTGATAACGAGGCCACTGAGTGTGCATTACTGCGGCAGTAAGCCAAGGTGGTGGGCTGCAACATTACCTGTAAAACAGAGAAACAATGGACTGAGCCAGTTACTAAGGTTTGATTCATTTGCATTATTCACTAGTGGGACATTTGTGGAAAGCACTAATCTACCGTGTATTTTTCAGATACTGACATCAGAGACCGCTCTATGCGGACAATCACTTTTTCGTAAGCTTTTATTAGAATGCGAAATAGGTAGCCTGATACCACTAACCATGTGACAGTTTGCTGTATCTCCAGTGAACGTCTGAATTAATGGACGCAATAGAAAAATTCTCCAAATGAGAAGAACTACCCGCAACCACTATTATCGAACGATGATTTATGTGTAAATTATAAATCTAGAGGGGCTGTAGATTTTTTAATGAATTTAGCTTAATAGTACATGACAATACAGGAAGCGTAAGGGAAAGTTACACCTTCACACATTCGCATGACTGAAAATATACGCTATTTTAAACACAAATAGCGTTAAAAAGTAAGAACCTTTTCCAAGCTATAAAATATTTCAAACATTAGTAAAATCTACATTTCAAATGGAGAATGATAGATTAATGATAGATTAATCATAGATTAATTCCCTGAACATGAGAGATATAACATGTTTCTTGTTATTCACTCACTCTGGAAACTTAGTTCTGGATTTGAAGATGCACTTGATTGTGTAACTGAAGAACTATCATTCCACAAACTGGAAAGGATTGCTCTATTAAATGATGTGAGGAAATGTCCAGAAGAAAGGACAACTCACAGAATGTATTCCATGTCGAATATGGTGTTTGGTGTGAGGTCATACTGTATAGCTGCAACGTGCTACTTCATTTCCAGTGACGAATCACACTGTATTATGTGGCATACACGAAACCCAAGTTCCAAAGCGTAATGATAACTTTCTTTTGAAATCGAGAGTTTCTTCAGCAACATTTAACATTTCAGCAACACGTCGTCGTTCAATACTTCGCACGATATTTCAACTGGGCACCTGTCAGTCATCTTCAGGTGAGCCGTCGCAGACTGCAGAAAACTTTTTTTTTTTTTTCTTTATTGTATTTCAATTCCCCATCGGAGCGGGCTGGCAGCAGCATATGCGCTGCTCTTCAGCCGAAAGACATAGAACAAAACAATAGAAGACATTTAAAAACAGCAAAGGAGAGAAGAAGGCGAACATAGATATAAAAAAGGGAGAACATCATGGAAGGCAATATACAAAAAACGGGGTGACTGTAAAATGGAGATAAAAAACTGTTTAAAAGTAGCACACACAGAAAGCCACACACTGCGACGATTAAAAGAACACAAGGCACAGTATGATTGGAGCATAAAGGTGTTGACGGACGGCATAGCACACAACGTAACACTGACGGCGAACCTCAAGGCAGTACACATTTAAAATCACACCTCTTGACGCACACGAGAAACAGCACTAAACACAACACTGACGTGGCACACTGATGATGATCAATACAGAGGATCTGCCAGGTTCAAGGAGATGAGGGAGACCTGAAGAAGGGAGGGAGGGGAAGAGATGGGGGAGGGGAATGGGGGGCGTGCGGAAGAGGGCCAGGTAGGGAGGGATGTGGGAAGGAGAGAGGCAAGTATGGGGTGCAGGGTCTCAGGGGAGGGGGGGATGGAGGAAAATCCGCTCTGGGAGGAGGAGGAAAGAGGAGAAGGGGGCCCTGGGGAGGGGGGGGGGGAACAAGGCCGGGTTATAGTTGGAAGGAAGGGTATATGTCACGGCGAAGTTCGTCATCTGGGAAGGGGAGGCGTTGGAAATTGCCCTGATGAAGGAGATGGAGGGTGTGGAGGTGGAGAGAGGGAGAGATACAGCGATAGAGGTGCGGCAACGGGCGGGGGGTGGAGAGGAAGGAGGAAACCAGAGGGTGGGGGGGATCAACCCTGCAAACAATGTAAAGGATGCGGAGATGTTGGAGGAACAAGAGGAGGTGGGGGAAGGGGATCAGTTCATACAGGAGCCGTGTGGGGGAAGGAAGGCGGATACGGAAGGCAAGGCGGAGCGCATGGCGTTCAAGGATTTGGAGAGCCTTGTAAAAGCGGGTGGGGGCGGAAATCCAGGCGACGCTGGCATAACAGAGGATAGGACGGATGAGGGATTTGTAGGTGTGGAGGATGGTAGAAGGATGCAATCCCCATGTCCGGCCGGACAGGAGTTTCAGCAAGCGGAGGCGGGAATGAGCTTTCTGCTGGATGGTCAGGAGATGAGGGGTCCAGGTGAGGTGTCGGTCAAGGGTGAGGCCAAGGTATTTCAGGGTGGGGGTGAGTTGGATAGGACGACCATAAAGGGTGAGGTAGAAATCTTGGAGGCGAAAGGAGCGAGTGGTGCGGCCTATGATGATTGCCTGGGTTTTGGAGGGGTTGAGACGGAGGAGCCACTGGTTACACCAAGTGGTGAACTGGTTAAGGTGGGTTTGGAGGGTACGTTGAGACCGTTAAAGGGTAGGATAGAGAGCCAGGAAGGCGGTGTCATCAGCATATTGGAGAAGGTGGACTGGTGGGGGTGGCTTGGGCATATCAGCTGTATGCAAGAGATAAAGGAGAGGGGAGAGGACAGAACCCTGGGGGACGCCAGCCGTGGAATAAAAGATACGGGAGTTGGTGTTGTGGAGGGTGACATAGGAAGGACGGTGCGAGAGGAAGGAAGCGACCAGACGGACAAAATTGATAGGCAGGGCGTAGGTTTGGAGTTTAAAGAGGAGACCGGGATGCCATACACAGTCATAGGCATTTTGGAGGTCAAGGGAAACAAAAATGGCGGAGCGACGGGAGTTGAGCTGGAGGGACAGAAGGTGAACAAGGTTGAGGAGTTGGTCGTCAGCAGAGAAGGAGGGTCGGAAGCCACACTGGGTAAGGGGGAGGAGGTGGTGTTGAGCAAGGTGCCGATGGATACGGTGGGAGAGGATGGATTCAAAGACCTTACTGAAGACGGAGGTGAGGCAGATGGGACGATAGGAAGAGGCGGCAGAAGGGGGTTTGTTGGATTTGAGGAATAGGAGGACGCGGGAGGTCTTCCACAGGTCAGGGTAGAAGCCAGTAGATAGGATGACATTATAGAGATGGGCGAGGACAGTTAGGAAGGAATAGGGGCTTTCTCGAAGGTGACGATAGGTGACACAGTCGTGACCAGGGGCCGTGTTGCGTTTGGACTGGAGGAGAAGTTTAATGTCTTGTGCTGTGATGGGAGTGTTGACGTCGGAGGAGGGCAACTGCCCAAAGTACTGGAGACTAGGAGCAAGTGGAGCGACCGAGGTATCAGCACGTTCCATGACGGTGGGGAAAAGAGAATAATCAAAGTGGGGATCATCGGGGATGGAGAAGACCTCGGAAAGGTGGGAAGCGAAGTGGTTGGCCTTACTGAGGTTGTCTGGAAGGGGGCGATCGTTATGGAGAAGGGGGTAGTGGAGAGCGGAAAGGGAACCAGTAAGACGATGGAAGGCGGACCAGTACTTGGAGGAGTTGATAGGGAGGGTGGCATTGAGTCGTGTGCAGGTCTGGCGCCAGTCCCGGCGTTTCGTTGCTGTAATAAGGTTCCGTACGTGTCGCTGTATTTGCCGGTGGCGTTGGAGTGTATCCCTGTCACGAGTGCGGAGGAAGGAGCGATAGAGGCGGTGGGATTCACGGAGGAGGAGGACAGCCCGCGGAGGGAGAGTGGGACGGTGTGGGTGGATGGTTTTAGTAGGAACATGGGCCTCCACGGCGTCAGTAATTACCGTCTGAAGGAAGGACGAGGCGCGGATGATGTCGTCAGGATGGCGATAGGTAAGAGGGTGGCTTTCGACCTGGGTGGAGATGGAGTCTCGGTAGGCATCCCAGTTGGCACGGCGATAGTCATGGACGACCTTGGGAGGGGGTGCAGGTTGCGGAGCCGGAGGGGGGCGGTTTGCAGACGTTATGGTGAGAAGGACAGGGAGGTGATCGCTACCTGTGGGGTCAAGGACGGCGACAGTGATACGCCCAAGGAGGTTGGCGGAGGCAATGACAACATCGGAGGTGGTGTTACTTTCGGGTCGGGTGTGCTGGGGAAGGGGAACAAGGTCACCCTGGATTGTGGAGAGGAACTGATGCCACCGCCGAAGGGCAGCAGGAGTGCGGCTATGGATGTTGAGGTCGGCGGCAATCACATAGGTGGAGAAGGTGTGGTCAATGTGTGAGATGAAGTCATAAGGAAGAGGAGCAGTGGAGCGGACATAGATGGTGGCACAGGTAATGGTGAGGGAGGGGAAGAAGACGCTAAGGATAAGGTGTTGAGTGGGGTCATTGAGGAGAGGTTGTGGCCGGATGGGGATATGCTTAAGGTGGCCAATCGCGACTCCACCCTGCGCACGAGGACCAGGAGCATCAGTGCGGTGGAGGATATAGGGGGAGGTGCGGATAGAATGGTGGGGCTGGAGAAAGGTTTCGTTCAAGAGGAAGATGTCGACCTGGTGGTGGGAGAGGGTGTGCATGAGGAGGTATTTGTTGGAGCGGAAGGAGCGAATGTTCTGGAAGAGGATGCGAGACTCGTGCCTCGCCATGACAGGAAGGAGGGGGGGAAGAGAGGGAAGGGAAGAGACTTAAACTAGGGTGTCGAGGCGGGTGAAGGTGAAGTGGGCTTGGTTGTGGGAGTAAGTGGCGAAGGTGTTCAGGTGGAAAACAGAGCGAGCAGCAAGGGATATTTGTTGGAACGTGTGCGGGCGCTGAAAAGGGTGAATGTTTTGGAGTACAACGGTAATGAACCGGATGATGTCCTCGACCGTGGGGGACTGTAAGTTCAGGGGTGGCTGGAGGGGGTTTAGCTTTACACTTGTGGGAGTATGTGGGATGGGGGCCATTGCAGGTATTACAGGAAGGAGGAGCAGCGAGGTTGGGGCAGTTCTTGAGAAAGTGGGAGGCCTTGCAATGGGGACAGGTGGGGGGGTTTTTGCAGTTGGGAGTCAGGTGGTCATTGTACATCAGGCACCGCTGGCAACGGTAGGATTGGGGAGGGGATTTGGAGGATTCAACAGGGTGGCGACGGTGGTATATCAGGGCACCCTGGGTGAGGATGTGGTCTATGGATGGGGCGGACTCTGAGAATACCCGCATGAGGTAGGTGGGACCAGAGGCATTGTGGATACGGCGGGCAGAGCGGATTTCCAAGTCAATGTGGGAGTTCAGTTCTACCAACACTTCATCCTCTGTGATCACCGGGCTGAGCTTGGTGATCACAGCGGTGTAGGTGGGGGGGCGACGGGGAGGCTGGGGCTGACGAGGAGTGGAAGCGGAAAGGAAGGGTGTCAGAGAGGCGTGGGGGCCAAACATAACTCGTGGGAGTTTTCGCAGGAGGTCTGTGTGAAAGGATGGGGATGGGGACTTGATAAGGACTGAGTCCCTGCGGGGAATGAGTTGGGAGATGGGAGCACCAGGTAAGTACTTTCGTATTTTTCTTGGCGAGGGTACGAGCGTCGAGGAACTTAGGATCGGGAGTTGACAGGACAAAGGTGTGGAGGGTGGGGGTCAAGGTAGGGGTGGCAGGAGGAGGGGTGGTGTCCATGGTGACGGCAGGGGGAGGGGGAGGTGGTGTTGATTTTTTGTGGGAAGTGGTGGGAGCAGAGTCAGTAAGGACGCGCTTTTGGGGTTTTTTGGAGACTGGAGGCTGGGAGGAGGGAAGAGGGACAGGGAGGAGAGGGAGGTGGCGGGTGGCAGATCCCTGTGGCGTAGTGGAGGCACCGGGAGAAGCAGCTGGTTCAGTGGTGGCGATGGTGGCTCGGCGCGACGTGATGCGTGCGGGAGATGCAGAAGACAAAGCGACGGGGTCGGTGAGAGAGGGGAAGCCAACCACCTGAGGGGCGGCAGCAGAGGCGGCAACAGAGGCGTACGTGAGGGCGGGGGTAGTAGTGGGAGCTGTTGAGGGTATGGAGGCTGGAGGAAGGGTGTAGAGGTGTGGGTATACAGCAGGGGAGGAGATAGGGGGGTGGGTAAGTGGGGGAAGGGAAGGGGAGGTGGAAGGAGGGAGGCCAGAGGCGGCACTCCAGGAAGTGACTGTGGGAGAGGGGGAGGGGCAGGTGTAGATGACGGTGGAGGTGGGAGTACTCATTGCAGACGAACGGCGACGGACAGACGGACGTGCAGCAGGCGGCGTCGGCGATGGGCAGCGGCGAACAGACGGACGAACAGCAGGCGGCGTCGGCGTCGGCGGCGAACAGACGGACGAACAGCAGGCGGCGGCGGCGGCGGCAGCAGCGGCGGCGGCAGCGGTTACGACGACGGCGATGGACAGCCAGCAGGCGGACGGACGGAAGTACGGACGAACGAACGAACAGCGACAGCATCGGGCAGACAGACAGACAGACAGACACACACAATCTTCGAAGACGGAGATTCCACCCTGAGAGCAGCCCAGGCTTTGTAATCTGACGCTTTCGAAGGAGGGGATCCAACCCTCTAGATGGAGAAAACGTCCTCCATTCCGCAATATATAGCGTACTGTAACTATTCTGCGCATGCGTCGAAAACTTGATAGTTGAATCACACTGCCCGCCGGCAGCGCCCTCGCTGGTGGAATAGCGGAACTCAGTCGCCCTCTGCGTTGCTGTTTGCCACGGCCGCCGTCTTCGATTTGAGCAAATCGTGGAGATGATGGGATTCCATGCACTGTCCAGCTGGTAGCCGTAGTCACGGTTTAACAGATTTTCCGCCAGTCGTATTTCTACGGATTCTTTAATAATGGAGTCCCAGAAAGACGTTGCTGTGGACAAAATCATTGTTTTCTCATACTCCATTGAATGTCCAGTAGAAATACAATGTTCAGCAATAGCGGACTTGCTTGGCTGCAAAAGGCGGGTGTAACGTTGATGTTCAGTACAGCGTTCTTTCACGGTGCGTGTGGTTTGACCTATGTAAGCCATACCACGTTGGCACGGTATCTTGTAAATTCCGGCCTTTCGTTGTAACAGATTGTCCTTAACTGATCCTACAAGGTCCGCAATCTTCGATGGTGGGCGGAAAACCACTTTACCAGAAGTTTGTGGTAGGCAAGTTGGAAAGTGTGAACACGCACGTGAAAAGACTCAATCTAGATATAGTGAGGGGCAATGACGAGAAATGCAAGTATAGGATGGTATCAACTACGCCGATAATTGCAGCAGGTAGCGGGGTTAAAACTATAAACGGAGACGGAGGCTCGACAACAGAAGCAGGTTACGGTCGTCAAGCAGAGATGAAATGACTTTCACAGGTTAGACTAGCGTGAGAGGTGCATCGAACCTTTCTTCAGACGGGAGACGAAGTCAAGTATTTGTTTCGATCACAGCTGAAACTGACGAGTAATCTGAACCAGAATCAGAAAATGTTTCACCAGAACGGGGATCTACTGAAACTGCGAACAGTTCATTGAAAAGCTTCTCATTAGGCAACACCATCGACGTAGACGCCGAGCCACCTAGGAGATGTTCCAGAATGTCTATACTAATCTGGTGGACAGCTACGTTTCACAACTTTATCAGCACGCTAAAGACCGCTCAGGTGCATTTTTTCGTTGCTGATTAAGGTTTCTTCGCACCCCGCGACATCTCACCTGACGACGATAAGATGTATTTTAGTACGTTATGGAAGTTTACATCAAGGAAATCCTCACTCTTATGAAGAACACAGGACGTATCTCAATAGGGAAGTGACGTTAACGGACGACCACCCTGAATCCCGGCAAGGACCGAACATTTCCGTGTGATGATCTTAGAGGTACATGCCAGTGGTTGCGATGGACAGTTTACTGTGACAGTAAGATTCTCGGAGTTCTCGAACAAAGACCGCTCTCTGTCTTTTCCGATTCCTCACTATCATCACTGCTATTTCTGCATCAGAACATGTAACAACTTGCAGAACGTTGAATGACTTTTTAAGCAGTTGTAACACACATACTTAATTGTTTATTCCCTAAGAGTACCATGCCACGGACACACTGTTGGGCGAGAGTACGTAATACCTGCCTTTTGAAAGTCACCTATAACCAGAAATCGCTACACCAATTCAGAGCAAATTAGTGAATTCGTACTGTCCTCCCCTTTTTAAATGTGTTACCTATTACCATGATGTGCTATGATTATCTGTTTTCAGCTACTGTGTACGTTGTGACAAAATTTCGTTTTATCATAAGCTGCAACATTTACTTTTTTGTTTGTTTTGGTTTTAGGGCGCAAAACTTCTATGGTCATTAGCGCCCGGTCCGTGACTTAGGAAACAGTAAAAAGCCGAAATTGAAAACCAGCAGCAATGGGAACGAAAGTCATAAAATTGGAGAAACTAAAAGCAGAAGGAAGGCTTAAAAATCCACTACAGAAAGGGGTTGGTTGTCCCAAAAAAAGCTTTAAATGACTGACGTCATTTCACTGGCACTAATAAACTTGAGAACGCGATCGGCTGAGCGCGTGTCATCTGCTAAAATCGACGATACATCAGGCGACAGCTGTAGACGGGAGCGTAACGGATTAAAATAGGGGCACTCAATTAAAAGGTGTCTTACCGTCCACAGCTGAGAGCAGTGGGGACAGAGTGGGGGAGGATCGCCGCTCAAAAGATGTCGATGGCTAAAAAGACAGTGCCCTATCCGGAGTCTAGTTAAAATTACCTCCTCTCGACGACGCGTTCGGGAGGAAGAGGTCCAAGCACAAGGAAGAGCTTTCATGTCCCGCAATTTATTATGGGTAAGTGTCGACCAATGCGTGTGCCATAAATGAACAACACGTCGACATAGAATGCTCCGTAGATCAGCGAAGGGAATCGATTGAATAGCTGGCCGAGGAAGAGAGACTGCAGCCTTGGCTGCAATATCGGCCGCCTCATTTCCACAGATACCAACGTGTCCCGGTGGACCAGAGGGTGCACAGGATAAAGAGCTTGGAGACTGAGGAGAGAGCTGAGAGAATCTGAGCAGATAACGTACTGTATACGCTGATGGCGGCGGATGTAGTGGACAGCCTGGAGAACAGCGTAAAGCTCCGCAGTATAAACCGAACACTGGTCGGGCAGCCGAAAGTGATTTGGGGTGTCGCCAACAATATAGGCACTCCCTACACCTAACGATGTTTTCGAGCCGTCTGTGTAAATAAATGTGGCGTCCGTCATTTGTGCACATAGAGCAGCAAATGCCCGACGATAAACAAGTGAAGGGGTGCCATCCTTGGGAAATCGACAAAGGTCACGGAGCAGGCAGATCCGGGGACGGAGCCAAGGCGGTGCTGTACCCCAAGTTGTCGAAGGTTTTAGGAAAGCGGAAGGAAAGAGAATGGAGCAGTTGACGGAAGCGGACTCCCGGTGGTAGTAGGGAGGAGGGGCGGCCTGCATACCCTAAATCAAAGGAGGCGTCGAAAAAAATGTCATGGGCTGGATTAGCAGGCATGGAAGACAGATGGCTAGCATAAAGACTCAGAAGGACTGCTCGCCGATTGGACAGCGGAGGTTCAGCAGTCTCAGCATAAAGGCTTTCCACAGGGCTGGTGTAAAAAGCTCCAGACACTAAACGTAATCCACGGTGGTGGATAGAGTCGAGACGCCGAAGAATAGACGGCCGAGCAGAGGAGTAGACTATGCTTCCATAGTCCAATTTCGAGCGCACTAAGGCGCGATAGAGGCGGAGAAGGACCACTCGGTCCGCTCCCCAGGAGGTACCATTCAGGACACGGAGGGTGTTAAGGGATCGCAGACAGCGAGCCGAAAGATAGGAAACGTGGGAGGACCAGCACAGTTTTCCGTCAAACATAAGACCCAAGAATTTAGCGACGTCTGAAAACGGAAGGTTGACAGGACCTAGATGTAAGGAGGGCGGAAGAAACTCCTTACGTCGCCAAAAATTAACACAAACGGTCTTACTGGGAGGAAAACGGAAGCCGGTTTCGATGCTCCAAGAGTGGAGGCGATCGAGACATCCTTTAAGACGTCGTTCAAGAAGGCTGGTCCGTTGAGAGCTGTAGTAGATCGCAAAATCGTCCACAAAGAGGGAGCCCGAGACATCAGGAAGGAGACAATCCATAATCGGATTGATGGCAATGGCAAACAGTGCAACACTCAGCACGGAGCCCTGGGGTACCCCGTTTTCTTGGGAGAAAGTGCGGGAGAGAGTAGTGTTCACCCGCACCCTAAATGTGCGCTCGGCCATAAAATCGCGAAGAAAAAGGGGCAGCCGACCTCGAAAGCCCCAAGAGAACAGTGTGCGGAGGATGCCTGTCCTACAACAGGTATCGTATGTTCTCTCCAGATCAAAAAATATTGCTACTGTTTGGCGTTTCCGGAGAACATTGTTCCTGATATAAGTGGAGAGAGCAACAAGATGGTCAACTGCAGAACGATGCTTTCGGAATCCGCATTGGGCAGGTGTTAAAAGACTGCGGGATTCCAGCCACCACGCTAAACGGTAATTCACCATACGCTCCAAAACCTTACAGACACTACTCGTGAGAGAAATGGGGCGATAGCTAGAGGGGAGATGTTTGTCCTTTCCAGGTTTCGGAACAGGAACGACGATAGCTTCCCGCCATCGTCTGGGAAAAGTACTGTCGGTCCAAATTCGATTATAAAGGCGAAGGAGGTAATGCAGACTATGGGCTGATAAATGCAGCAACATTTGGACGTGGATACCATCCGGTCCTGGGGCGGAGGAGCGAGAAGAAGAGAGTGCATGTTGGAGTTCCCGCAAGGAGAAAACACTATTGTAGCTTTCGCGATTTTGAGAGGAGAAAGCAAGAGGTTGCACTTCCGGTGCACGTTTCTTCGGGAGAAACGCTGGCGGGTAATTTGAAGAGCTCGAAATCTCAGCAAAGTGCTGACCCAACGAGTTAGAAATTGCGACGGGGTCCACTAATGTATCATGCGCGACAGTGAGCCCAAAGACCGGGGAGAAACTAGGCGCGCCTGAGAACCGTCGAAGCCGACTCCAAACTTCCGAGGAGGGAGGGAAGGTGTTAAATGAGCTAATAAAGAATTTCCAGCTTGCCTTCTTGCTATCGCGGATGACACGACGGCATCGCGCTCGGAACTGCTTATAGCGGATACAGTTGGCCAAAGTAGGATGGTGGCGGAAAACGCGCAGAGCACGTCGCCGCTCACGTATTGCATCACGGCATGCCTCGTTCCACCAAGGAACTGGGGGGCGCCGGGGAAATTGGAAGGTGCGTGGTATTGAATGTTCCGCAGCTGTAAGAATAACGTCGGTAATATGTGTGACCTCATCGTCCACGCTGGGAAAGTGACGGTCATCGAATGTCGCTAGAGACGAAAAAAGTGTCCAATCGCCTTGGGCAAACTTCCAGCGTCGCGGGCGCATGTAGGGTAGTTGAAGCTGCAGTCTAAGGACACGTTGAAAGTGGTCACTCGAGTGTGTATCATCAAGGGCTAACCATTCGAAGTGCCGAGCTAGCGGAACAGTACCGACCGCAAGGTCCAAATGAGATAAATTTGTCGTGGAGGCAGACAAAAATGTAGGGACCCCAGTGTTGAGGCAAACTAGATCTGCTTGGTGGAAGACGTCTAGCAATAGTGAGCCACGTGGACAAGGATGTGGAGATCCCCAAAGCGGGTGGTGGGCATTGAAGTCCCCAACCAGCAAATATGGGGGTGGAAGCTGACCAAGAAGCTGAAGGAGATCAGCTCGTGCCATTGGTGTGGACGATGGAATGTGTACAGTTCAAAGAGAACATGTGTCCGGAAAGGGAAAGACGGACGGCGACAGCTTGGAAGGAAGTGTTTAAATGGATTGAGTGATAATGGACAGTTTCGTGGAGAAGAATCATGAGTCCTCCATGTGCTGGAGTGCATTCAACAGAGGGGAGATCATATCGGACGGACTGAAAATGAGGGAGAACAAAGTGGTCATGGGGACGCAGCTTTGTGAGGTGAGGTCGCAAGTCTGCGTGGCCGCCTCCTTTGTTGGCCGAGGAGAAGCAAGGACAGTGCTGTATTTTCCTTTCTGAGGCACGGTGGGCTGTCGACTGGCGAATAATTTTCGAGCAGCAAAGGTCGACACCTTTTCCTTTACTCTAATTTCCTGGATGAGCTTTTTGTCCTTAAAAACGGGACAATCTCAAGAGGAAGCAGCGTGGTCACCCATACAGTTGATGCAGCGAGGGGATGGAGGTGGACAAGCACCCTCATGGGCATCCTTGCCACACGTAACACATTTGGCGGGATTGGAACAGGACTGGCTGGTGTGATTGAACCGCTGACACCGATAGCAACGCGTAGGGTTTGGGACGTAAGGGCGAACGGAAGTTATCTCATAGCCTGCTTTGATTTTCGATGGGAGTTGAACTTTGTCAAATGTCAAGAAGACAGTGCGGGCTGGAATGATGTTCGTGTCAACCCTTTTCATAACCCTATGAACAGCCGTTACGCCCTGGTCAGACAGGTAGTGCTGAACTACTTCGTCAGACAATCCATCGAGGGAGCGTGTACAAACGACTCCACGTGAGGAATTTAAAGTACGGTGCGCTTCCACCCGGACAGGGAAGGTGTGTAGTAGTGAGGTACGCAGCAATTTTTGTGCCTGGAGGGCACTGACTGTTTCTAACAACAGGGTGCCATTCCGTAATCTGGAACAAGACTTTACAGGATCTGCAATTGCGTCGACACCTTTCTGAATAATGAATGGGTTGACCGTGGAAAGGTCGTGACCTTCGTCAGACCGAGAAACAACAAGGAACTGTGGCAACGATGGAAGAACTGACTGTGGCTGAGACTTGGTGAACTTACGTTTGTGAGCAGACATAGTGGAAGGTGAGGAAACCATTGCGGAAGAATCCCCCATGATTACCGGCGTCTCCAATGGCGCACTCCTCCCTTGTGGGGGCCCTCTCTGAGGGCACTCCCGCCTTAGGTGATTGTTCACACCTCAGGTCACACCTCCCGACAAACGGACGGAGGGACCAATCGGCACTTTCGGAAGGTATCAGCTCGGGTAATCACCCCACCCTGGGCCTGGCCGTCACCAGGGGGTACGTACGTGTCCTACCTGTCTACCCGGGGCAGGGAATTACGCGTTACCCCGTCACCGGCTTCGCATGGATGTGCGTGGGTCGGCCTTCAGACACGCACAGGGAGGACGAAAGAGAAAGGGAAAGGAAAGAAGAGAGGTCTCAAACGCCGCAGTGGAGAAAATGGCAAAGAGAAGAGGTAAGGAAAAGAGAAGGACAAAGGAAGGATGAAAGACATACAAGCAAGGAAGGCTAAGAATGCGGTACATTTACAAGCGTCCGTCGCTGGACGTAGGCACAAACCATACTCCCAGAGGGGGAGAAAGGGAAGGAAAGAGCCAGAGGTGACGGGGGGGGGGGGGGGGCGAAGATGGGGGATGGAGAAGGATGCGGAAAGGGAAGGTATGGAGCCCAGAAAGGAAGGAAGGCCACATTAGCTCGGGGTCCCGTGCACGCTACACACATAGCCACAAAAGAGTTTTGGATCCCCCGGGGGGAACATTTATGTTATTTGGTATGGGTTGAATAAGATACACATCAAGCGGCAATATGTAGCATTCTGTTATGTAGCTTCAGGAGATGATACTCAGCTACGGATAATCTAACCTCCCTGCTGGTTGGTGTACAGAAGGCTTTTGTTGGTGATAAAAGGAGAGCAGGGTTTTATACTGAGAAGACCTGGAACACTACTTAGAGGCACAATATCGTATGGCCTCCATCAATGTTTCTGGGATATTTCCATGTTTATAAGGATTATGTTGACATATCGCTACTTTGAGCATCGAGTCGAGGAAGCCCTCGGGACAGGTTTGATCAGCAGACTGCGTGATCCAAAGCACTGTCAAAGAAGTCAGCATTACTGTCATCACACAGTTCCAGGATAAGGAGTGCTGTTTTTTGATATTTTGCTCCCCTTCGGTGCCTGAAACACCAGCACGCTAGTTGCAGACTCCATCACGATTGTCAGCTGCTGTCGGGCTGTAAGTAGTGCACAAGTTTCAAGATTCAGCCAGAGAAAACAATGTTGCTCCATGAGCACCGTTAAAAGCATCTTTACAGTAAACCTTCAGTAGTAACAGGAGATGCCATCCTGAATGTAAACCATGCGGTAACGTTTCTTGGTCTGTTATACTGTTGTTTGTTGTGGTCTTCAGTCCTGAGACTGGTTTGATGCAGCTCTCCATGCTACTCTATCCTGTGCAAGCTTCTTCATCTCTTAGTACTTACTGCAACCTACATCCTTCTGAATCTGCTTACTGTATTCATCTCTTTGTCTCCCTCTACGATTTTTACCCTCCGCGCTGCCCTCCAATGCTAAATTTGTGATCCCTTGATGCCTCAGAACATGCCCTACTAACCGGTCCCTTTTTCTTATCAAGTTGTGCCACAAACTCCTCTTCTCCCCTTTTCTATTCAGTACCTCCTCATTAGTTATGTGATCTACCCGTCTAATCTTCAGCATTCTTCTGTAGTACCACATTTCGAAAGCTTCTATTCTCTTCTTGTCCAAACTATTTATCGTCCATGTTTCACTTCCATACATGGCTACACTCCATACAAATACATTCAGAAATGGCTTCCTGACACTTAAATCTATACTTGATGTTCTCTTCTTCAGAAACGCTTTCCTTGCCATTGCCAGTCTACATTTTATATCCTCTCCAACCATCCTCAGTTATTTTGCTCCCCAAATAACAAAATTCCTTTACTACTTTAAGTGTCTCATTTCCTAATCTAATTCCCTCAGTATCACCCGACTTAATTCGACTACATTCCATTATCCTCGTTTTGCTTCTGTTGATGTTCATCTTATATCATCCTTTCAAGACACTGTCCATTCCATTCAACTGCTCTTCCAAGTCCTTTGCTGTCTCTGACAGAATTCAATGTCATCGGCGAACCTCGAAGTTTTTTTTTCTTCTCCATGGATTTTAATACCTACTCCGAATTTTTCTTTTGTTTCCTTTACTGCTTGCTCAATATACAGATTGAATAACATCGGGGAGAGGCTACAACCCTGTCTCATTCCCTTCCCAACCACTGCTTCCCTTTCATGCACCTCGATTCTTGTAACTGCCATCTGGTTTCTGTACAAATTGTAAATAGCCTTTTGCTCCCTGTATTTTACTCCTGCCACCTTCAGAATTAGAAAGAGAGTAGTCCAGTCAACATTGTCAAAAGCTTTCTCTATGCTAGAAACATAGGTTTGCCTTTCCTTAATCTTTCTTCTATGATAAGTCGTAAGGTTAGCATTGCCTCACATGTTCCAACATTTCTACGGAATCCAAACTTATCTTCCCCGAGGTCGGGTTCTGCCAGTTTTTCCATTCGTCTGTAAGGAATTCGCGTTAGTATTTTGCAGCTGTGACTTATTAAACTGATAGTTCGGTAATTTTCACATCTGTCAGCACCTGCCTTCTTTGGGATTGAAATTATTATATTCTTCTTGATGTCTGAGGGTATTTCGCCTGTCTCATACATATTGCTCACCAGATGGTAGAGTTTTGTCAGGACTGGCTCTCCCAAGGCCGTCAGTAGTTCTAATGGAATGTTATGTACTCCCGGGGCCTTGTTTCGACTCAGGTCTTTCAGTGCTCTGTCAAACTCTTGACGTAGTATTGTATATCCCATTTCGTCTTCATCTACATTCTCTTCCATTTCCAGGATATTGTTCTCAAGTACGTCGCCCTTGTATAGACCCTCTATATATTCCTTCCACCTTTCTGCTTTCCCTTCTTTGCTTAGAACTGGGTTTCCATCTGAGCTCTTGATATTCATACAAGTGTTTTCTGCTCTTTAATTTTCCTGCAGACAGTATCTATCTTACCCCTAGTGAGATAAGCCTCTACATCCTTACATTTGTCCTCTAGCAATCCCTGCTTAGCCATTTTGCACTTCCTGTCGATCTCAGTTTTGAGACGTTTGTATTCCTTTTTGTGTGCTTCATTTACTGCAATTTTATATTTTCTCCTATCATCAATTAAATTCAATATTTCTTCAGTTATCCAAGGATTTCTACTAGCCTTCGTCTTTTTACCTACTTCATCCCTCAGTGCTATCCATTCTTCTTCTACTGTATTTCTTTCCCCCATGCCTGTCAATTATTGCCTCGTGCTCTCCCTGAAACTCTGTACAACCTCTGGTTTAGGCAGTTTATCAAGGTCCCATCTCTTTAATTTCCCACCTTTTTGCAGTTTCTTCAGTTTTAATCTACAGTTCATAACCAATAGATTGTGGTCAGAGTCCACATCTGCCCCTGGAAATGTCTTACAATTTGAAAGCTGGTTCCTAAACCTATGTCTTAGCATTATATAAGCTATCTGATACCATTTAGTACCTCCGGGGTTCTTCCATGTATACAACCTTCTTTCATAATTCTTGAACCAAGTGTTAGCTATGATTAATTTATGTTCTGTGCAAAATTCTACGAGACGGCTTCCTCTTTCATTTCTTACCCCCAAACCATATTCACGTACCATGTTTCCATCTCTCCCTTTTCCTACTCTCGAATTCTAGTCACCCATGACTATTAAATTTTCGTCTCCCTTCACTACCTGAATAATTTCTTTTATCTCATCATACATTTCATCAATTTCTTCATCATCTGCAGAGCTAGTTGACATATGAACTTTTACTACTGTAGCAGGCGTGGGCTTCTGTCTATCTTGGCCACAATAATGCCTTCACTATGCTGTTTGTAGTAGCTTACCCGCACTCCTATTTTTTTTATTCACTATTAATCCTACTCCTTCATTACCCCTATTCGATTTTGTATTTATAATTTTGTATTTTGTATTTAATTTTGTATTTATAACCCTGTGCTCCCTGCCGCCGTTGGATAAGCAGCTGCCAGCAGCAAGTCGTATACTCCTAGCTCACTTATTTGTTACGTAGTGTAATTCTTAATTTCTTTGCGTGTTTTTGGGTACTTGCCATGTTTAATTCATAAGTTTCGGGCGTATTATAGTATTTGAGAGTTGTTGCATCGCGCTTTAGTACCTGAATAGTTTAAATTAGCGTAGTCGTCTGTCTTCTGTTTTTGTTTTGAACTGCCAGTGTCGGTTGGTCACAGTCAAATGGTTCAAATGGCTCTGAGCACTATGGGACTTAACATCTATGGTCATCAGTCCCCTAGAACTTAGAACTACTAAAACCTAACTAACCTAAGGACAGCACACAACACCCAGCCATCACGAGGCAGATAAAATCCCTGACCCCGCCGGGAAGCGAACCCGGGAACCCGGGCGTGGGAAGCGAGAACGCTACCGCACGACCACGAGATGCGGGCGGTCACAGTCTGTGTGCTCCCTGAACTCTCAGTTGGTGCACATCGACAGCGCAGAAAGATTCGTATATAGCTGCTTTTCTGTGTTTTCTTCGTAGATTCTTACTTAAATTTCGTGTGTTTCGTATAGGAGGAGTAATTTCGAGTTTTAGTTACTATAATCGTAAATTCAGGCAGATTGTAGCGCAGTCGTTAGACATTTGTACAGGTTACTTCATACATTCTTTGCGTGTTTCCCTTGCGTTATCTAGGCACTCGTGTTTCAGTAACTGTTGTTCAACATCGATTAGAATGGACAGGGACTGTGATTGCTCTGTTCGGATGAGGGCTGAGTTGGCATCCCTTCGCTCACAGCTGCATGCGGCGCCGACTTCGGTCGCGCAGCTTGAGGCTGTTGCCAATGTGCACCACTGTGGGGAGCCGGACTTGGGTATCACGGAGATGTCAACCTCGTCCCGTCTGTCCCCAGATCGGTCTGCCGCTGCGATTGCCCCGGTTGCCGCCCGCAGTGGGGCTAAGCCCTCGCCTGTGGTTGATTGGGAGGTCGTTTCAAGGCGTTGCAGGCAGCGAAAGACGTCCCTGGAGGCTGAGCTGAAAGCCTCCCCGGTGCGTCTGACGAACAGGTTTCAGGTACTGTCTCTGGCTGAGCCAGATGCAGCTGCCTGCCCTGTTTCAAAGGATAAGTCTCAGCATTCAAGGTCCGGGCCGTCGCAGAGGGTGGGCTTATTGGTAGTTGGGAGCTCCAATGTTAGGCGCGTAATAGAGCCCCTTGACTAAGGAGGGGAGGAAATCCAGAGTGCACTCCGTGCGCATTCCGGGTGGAGTCATTCCTGATGTGGAAAGGGTCCTTCCGGATGCCATGAAGAGCACAGGGTTCAGCCAGCTGCAGGTGGTGGCACATGTCGGCACTAATGACGTGAGTCGCTTTAGATCTGAGGAGATTCTCTCTGTATTCCAGCGGCTATCTGATTTGGTGAAGGCTGGCGGTCTTGCTTACGAGATGAAGGCAGAGCTCACCATCTGCAGCATCGTTGACAGAACCGACTGCGGACCTTTGGTGCAGAGCCGGGTGGAGGGTCAGAACCAGAGGCTCAGACGGTTTTGCGACCATGTTGGCTGCATATTCCTTGACTTGCGCCATAGGGTGGTGGGGTTTCGGATTCCGCTGAATAGGTCAGGAGTTCACTACTCCCAGCTGGCGGCTACACGGGTAGCGGAGGCTGTGTGGCGTGGACCGGGCGATTTTTTAGGTTAGAAGGCCTCGGGACAGTACGGGGTGAGCTGCAATCTCAAAGGGTGCATGGCAAATACAGGACGCGCTTGGATCAAGGTACAGTCGGAATTGTAGTTGTAAATTGTTCTGGCGGCGCTGGGAAAGTCCCTGAGCTTCACGCGCTAATAGAAAGCACAGAAGCTGAAATCGTTAGAGGTACAGAAAGCTGGCTAAAGCCTGAAACAAGTTCTGCAGAAATTTTTACGAAGTCTCAGACGGTGTTCAGGAAAGATAGATTAGGCAGAATTTGTGGTGGAGTGTTTCTGTCAGTCAGTAGTGGTTTATCTCGTAGTGAAGTCGAAGTAGATACTCCGTGCGAATTGGTATGGGTGGAGGTTATACTTAACAGCCGAACTAAGTTAATAATTGGCTCCTTCTATCGACCCCCCAGACTCCGATGATATAGTTGCTGAACAGTTCAGAGAAAATTTGAGTCTCGTAACAAATAAATACCTCACTCATACGGTTGTAGTTGGTGGGGACTTCAACCTTCCCTCGATATGTTGGCAAAAATACTTGTTCAAAACCGGTGGTAGGCAGAAAACATCTTCCGAGAGTGTCCTAAATCCTTTCTCCGAAAATTATTTCGAGCAGTTAGTCCGCGAACCCACGCGAATTGTAAATGGTTGCGAAAACACACTTGACCTCTTAGCCAAAGAGCTAATAGAGAGCATCATGACTGATACAGGGAGTAGTGATCACAAGGTCGTTGTAGCTAGGCTCAATACCATTTCTTCCAAATCCACCAGAAACAAACGAAAAATAATTTTATTTAAAAAAGCGGATAAAGTGTCACTAGAAGCCTTCCTAAGAGGCCATCTCCATTCCTTCCGAACTGACTATGCAAATGTAGACGAGATGTGGCTCAAATTCGAAGATATAGTAGCAACAGCAATTGAGAAATTAATACCTCATAAACTGGTAAGAGATGGAACTGATCCCCCATGGTACACAAAACAGGTCCGAACGCTGTTGCAGAGGCAACGGAAAAAGCCTGCGAAGTTGAGAAAAACGCGAAATCCCGAAGATTGGCTACAATTTACAGACGCACGAAATTTGGCACGGACTTCAATGCGAGATGCCTTTAATAGGTTCCACAACGAAACATTGTCTCGAAATTTGGTAGAAAATCCGAAGAAATTCTGGTCGTATGTAAAGTACACAAGCGGCAAGACGCAGTCAATACCTTCGCTGCACAGTGCCGATGGTACTGTTACCGACGACTGTGCCGCTAAAGCGGAGTTATTGAACGCAGTTTTCCGGAATTCCTTCACCAGGGAAGACGAATGGAATATTCCAAAATTTGAAACACGAACACCTGCCAGCGTGACTTTCTTAGAAGTAGATACCTTAGGGGTTGAGAAGCAACTCAAATCGCTTGATACGGTCAAGTCTTCAGGTCCAGATTGTGCACCGATTAGGTTCCTTTCAGATCACGCTGATACAATAGCTCCCTACTTAGCAATCATATACAACCGCTCGCTCACCGATAGATCTGTACCTACAGATTGGAAAATTGCGCAGGTCGCACCAGTGTTTAAGAAGGGTAGTAGGAGTAATCCATCGAACTACAGACCTATATCATTGACGTCGGTTTGCAGTAGGGTTTTGGAGCATATACTGTATTCAAACATTATGAATCACCTCGAAGGGAACATTCTATTGATACGTAATCAGCATGGTTTCAGAAAACATCATTCTTGTGCAACGCAGCTAGCTCTTTATTCGCACGAAGTAATGGCCGCTATCGACAGGGGATCTCAAGTTGATTCCGTATTTCTAGATTTCCGGGAAGCTTTTGACACCGTTCCTTACAACCGACTTCTAACGAAGCTGCGCGCCTACGGGGTATCGTGTCAGTTGTGCGACTGGATTCGTGATTTCCTGTCAGGAAGGTCGCAATTCGTAGTAATAGACGGCAAATTATCGAGTAAAACTGAAGTGATATCAGTTGTTCCCCAGGGAAGCGTCCTGGGACCTCTGCTGTTCCTGATCTATATAAATGACCTGGGTGACAATCTGAGGAGTTCTCTTAGGTTGTTCGCAGATGATGCTGTAATTTACCGTCTAGTAAGGTCATCCGAAGACCAGTATCAGTTGCAAAGCGATTTGGAAAAGATTGCTGTATCCTGTGGCAGGTGGCAGTTGACGCTAAATAACGAATAGTGTGAGGTGATCCACATGAGTTCCAAAAGAAATCCGTTGGAACTCTATTACTCGATAAATAGTACAATTCTCAAGGCTGTCAATTCAACTAAGTACCTAGGTGTAAAAATTACGAACAACTTCAGTTGGAAAGATCACATAGATAAGATTGTGGGGAAAGCGAGCCAAAGGTTACGTTTCATTGGCAGGACACTTAGAAGATGCAACGGGTCATATACAATATGTACAACAACCAAGAGGGAATAATAAGAGTGGACGATCAAGAACGAAGTGCTCGTATTAAGAAGGGTGTAAGACAAGGCTGTAGCCTTTCGCCCCTACTCTTCAATCTGTACATCGAGGAAGCAGTGATGGAAATAAAAGAAAGGTTCGGGAGTGGAATAAAAATACAAGGTGGAAGGATATCAATGATACGATTCGCTGATGACATTGCTATCCTGAGTGAAAGTGAAGAAGAATTAAATGATCTGCTGAACGGAATGGTCTAATGAGTACACAGTATGGTTTGAGAGTAAATCGGAGAAAGACGAAGGTAATGAGAAGTAGTAGAAATGAGAACAGCGAGAAACTAAACATCAGGATTGATGGTCACGAAGTCAATGAAGTTAAGGAATTCGGCTACCTAGGCAGTAAAATAACCAATGACGGACGGAGCAAGGAGGACATCAAAAGCAGACTCGCTATGGCAAAAAAGGCATTTCTGGCCAAGAGAAGCCTACTAATATTAAATACCGGCCTTAATTTGAGGAAGAAATTTCTGAGGATGTACGTCTGGAGTACAGCATTAAATGGTAGTGAAACATGGACTGTGGGAAAACCGGAACAGAAGAGAATCGAAGCATTTGAGATGTGGTGCTATAGACGAATGTTGAAAATTATGTGGACTGATAAGGTAAGGAATGAGGAGGTTCTACGCAGAATCGGAGAGGAAAGGAATATGTGGAAAACACTGATAAGGAGAAGGGACAGGATGATAGGACATCTGCTAAGACATGAGGGAATGACTTCCATGGTACTAGAGGGAGCTGTAGAGGGCAAAAACTGTAGAGTAAGACAGAGATTGGAATACGTTAAGCAAATAATTGAGGACGTAGATTGCAAGTGCTACACTGAGATGAAGAGGTTAGCACAGGAAAGGAATTCGTGGCGGGCCGCATCAAACCAGTCAGTAGAATGATTAAAAAAAAAAAACCTAAATTATCGTAAGGACAAAAACACACACACACACACACACACACACACACACACACACACACACACACACACATGCCCGAGGGAGGACTCGAACCTCCGCCGGGATCAGCCAGGAAGTTCGTAATTTTGTAAAAAGCAGGGCACGAGGGAGTTCTGAATATCGATCTCCCGCGCTGTAGTCCAATAAAGTGACCACTTAACCACGACGCTGTTGCTCTTGCAATTGACTCGTTGTCTTGAGATTGGAACATTCACTGTTTCTATATTACTACTTTTTTCACAGTTCAGTACACTTTCTTTCTGTTTTCATGCTTGCTCTGTGTTCAGTTTTTGACGGGCAATCCACTGGAGCATTTTACCCCTAAATCTGAGGGGGATGCGGTGGGGAGTTTCTCCCATCAATAAGACGCCTCAGGGAGCGCGCCTGCACCACTTTATCGTGGATTTCTCTCGGAAGAACCAGAGGTCGAGATACGGCCTAACGTAAGTGAACCAGACTGGCCTCAGGATTTCGGGTAACCACAGCAACCTGTGCTGTCGCCGTCACTCACCCAGAGATTGCTGCTCATTGTGCGCCAGGCGTTCAGTCTCATCAGAAGTCGTCGAAAATTTTCAGTTCCTGGTCATCTGGGAAGCTTCCGTATCTCATAGGTGTGTCAAGTTTCAAAATACACCGCCTGACAAAGAGAGAGGAGAAGCCCGAAGGGAAGCAAGAAACGAAATGAAACTCCACGGGCTGAGAGGATACATAATGTTATTGCACCGATTACAGAATCGAGTCACGTTTACAGAGCCGACTTATCGGTATGGCCTGGCCTGGATGCAAGCACTGATTCGGTTGGGCAGCGAGTCACAAAGCAGTTGTGTCCGGAGGCAAGCCGGTCCGCAGCTGTTGCGACTGGTCCTCGATATCCCGGTTGCTGAGTTCACGTGGGAGAGGCTTCCGCACTTGTTCTTTCGCCGTCGGATGTGGGGACCTTACTGGCCACGACAGTAGCTGAACATCACACAGGCATTTCACAGACACTGCTGTGATTGGGTCAATATTGTACTGTTGAGAAATGGCACCACGACGTCTTATGAGAGGTAATATGAGGGGTACCAAAAAAATCGGAATAACATTGCCATGGGCGGAGCTTTTGTAGCACGCGTTTCTGCTGGTACGCGAGTATGGCGGAACTCATTGCCAGTTAACTGCCGCCTGTATTCTACATCTACATTTACACTCCGCAAGCCACCCAACGGTGTGTGGCGGAGAGCACTTTACGTGCCACTGTCATTACCTACCTATTCTGTTCCAGTCGCGTATGGTCCGCGGGAAGAACGACTGTCTGAAAGCCTCCGTGCGCGCTCCAATCTCTCTAATTTTACATTCGTGATCTCCTCGGAAGGTAAAAGTAGGGGGAAGCAATACATTCGACACCTCATCCAGAATCGCACCCTCACGAAACTTGGCGAGCAACCTACACCGCGATGCAGAACGCCTCTCTTGCAGATTCTGCCACTTGAGTTTGCTAAAAATCTCCGTAACGCTATCGCGGTTACCAAATAACCCTGTGACGAAACGCGCCGCTCTTCTTTGGATCTTCTCTATCTCCTCCGTCAACCCGATCTGGTACGGATCCCACACTGATGAGCAATACTCAAGTATAGGTCGAACGAGTGTTTTGCAAGCCACCTCCTTTGTTGATGGACTACATTTTCTAAGGACTCTCCCAATGAATCTCAACCTGGTACCCGCCTTACGAACAATTAATATTATATGATCACTCCACTTCAAATCGTTCCGCACGCATACTCCCAGATATTTTACAGAAGAAACTGCTACCAGTGTTTGTTCCGCTATCATGTAATCATACAATAAAGGATACTTCTTTCTATGTATTCGCAATACATTACATTACATTTGTCTATGTTGAGGGTCAGTTGCCACACCCTGCACCAAGTGCCTATCCGCTGCAGATCTTCCTGGATTTCGCTACAATTATCTAATGCTGCAACTTCTCTGTATACTACAGCATCATCCGCGAGAAGCCGCATGGAGCTTCCGACACTATCTACTAGGTCATTTATACACTCCTGGAAATGGAAAAAAGAACACATTGACACCGGTGTGTCAGACCCACCATACTCGCTCCGGACACTGCGAGAGGGCTGTACAAGCAATGATCACACGCACGGCACAGCGGACACACCAGGAACCGCGGTGTTGGCCGTCGAATGGCGCTAGCTGTGCAGCATTTGTGCACCGCCGCCGTCAGTGTCAGCCAGTTTGCCGTGGCATACGGAGCTCCATCGCAGTCTTTAACAATGGTAGCATGCCGCGACAGCGTGGACGTGAACCGTATGTGCAGTTGACGGACTTTGAGCGAGGGCGTATAGTGGGCATGCGGGAGGCCGGGTGGACGTACCGCCGAATTGCTCAACACGTGGGGCGTGAGGTCTCCACAGTACATCGATGTTGTCGCCAGTGGTCGGCGGAAGGTGCACGTGCCCGTCGTCCTGGGACCGGACCGCAGCGACGCACGGATGCATGCCAAGACCGTAGGATTCTACGCAGTGCCGTAGGGGACCGCACCGCCACTTCCCAGCAAATTAGGGACACTGTTGCTCCTGGGGTATCGGCGAGGACCATTCGCAACCGTCTCCATGAAGCTGGGCTACGGTCCCGCACACCGTTAGGCCGTCTTCCGCTCACGCCCCAACATCGTGCAGCCCGCCTCCAGTGGTGTCGCGACAGGCGTCAATGGAGGGACGAATGGAGACGTGTCGTCTTCACCGATGAGAGTCGCTTCTGCCTTGGTGCCAATGATGGTCGTATGCGTGTTTGGCGCCGTGCAGGTGAGCGCCACAATCAGGACTGCATACGACCGAGGCACACAGGGCCAACACCCGGCATCATGGTGTGGGGAGCGATCTCCTACACTGTCCGTACACCACTGGTGATCGTCGAGGGGACACTGAATACTGCACGGTACATCCAAACCGTCATCGAACCCATCGTTCTACCATTCCTAGACCGGCAAGGGAACTTGCTGTTCCAACAGGACAATGCACGTCCGCATGCATCCCGTGCCACCCAACGTGCTCTAGAAGGTGTAAGTCAACTACCCTGGCCAGCAAGATCTCCGGATCTGTCCCCCATTGAGCATGTTTGGGACTGGATGAAGCGTCGTCTCACGCGGTCTGCACGTCCTGCACGAACGCTGGTCCAACTGAGGCGCCAGGTGGAAATGGCATGGCAAGCCGTTCCACAGGACTACATCCAGCATCTCTACGATCGTCTCCATGGGAGAATAGCAGCCTGCATTGCTGCGAAAGGTGGATATACACTGTATTAGTGCCGACATTGTGCATGCTCTGTTGCCTGTGTCTATGTGCCTGTGGTTCTGTCAGTGTGATCATGTGATGTATCTGACCCCAGGAATGTGTCAATAAAGTTTCCCCTTCCTGGGACAATGAATTCACGGTGTTCTTATTTCAATTTCCAGGAGTGTATATATTGTGAAAAGCAATGGTCCCATAACACTCCCCTGTGGCACGCCGGAGGTTACTTTAATGTCTGTAGACGTCTCTCCATTGATAACAACATGCTGTGTTGTGTTTGCTAAAAACTTTTCAATCCAGCCACACAGCTGGTCTGATATTCCGTAGGCTCTTACTTTGTTTATCAGGTGACAGTGCGGAACTGTACATCTACCTGGGAGCCTGTATCTAATATTTTCTGGGTCTCATGAACAAATAAAGCGAGTTGGGTCTTACACGATTGCTGTTTCCGGAATCCATGCTGATTCCTACAGAGTAGATTCTGGGTTTCCAAAAACGACATGATACGCGAGCAAAAACCGTGTTCTAAAATTCTACAACAGATCGACGTCAGAGATATAGGTCTACAGTTTTGCGCATCTGCTCGACGACCCTTCTTGAAGACTGGGACTACCTGTACTCTTTTCCAATCATTTGGAACCTTCCGCTCCTCTAGAGACTTGCGGTACACGGCTGTTAGAAGGGGGGCAAGTTCTTTCGCGTACTCTGTGTAGAATCGAATTGGTATCCCGTCAGATCCAGTGGACTTTCCTCTACTGAGTGATTCCAGTTGCTTTTCTGTTCTTTCAACACTTATTTCGATGTCAGCCATTTTTTCGTTTATGCGAGGATTTATAGAAGAAACTGCAGTGCGGCCTTCCTCTGGGAAACAGCTTTGGAAAAAGGTGTTTAGCATTTCAGATTCACGCGTATCATCCTCTGTTTCAATGCCATCATCCCGGAGTGTCTGGATATGCTGTTTCGAGCCACTTACTGATTTAACGTAAGACCAGAACTTCCTAGGATTTTCTGTCAAGTCGGTACATAGAATTTTACTTTCGAATTCACTGAACGCTTCACGCATAGCCCTCCTTACGCTGACTTTGACATCGTTTAGCTTCTGTTTGTCTGAGAGGTTTTGGCTGCGTTTACACTTGGAGTGAAGCTCTTTGCTTTCGCAGTAGTTTCCTAACTTTGTTGTTGAACCACGGTGGGTTTTTCCCGTCCCTCACAGTTTTACTCGGCACGTACCTGTCTAAACGCATTTTACGATTGTCTTGAACTTTTTCCATAAACACTCAACATTGTCAGCGTCGGAACAGAAATTTTCGTTTTGATCTGTTAGGTAGTCTGAAAACTGCCTTCTATTAATCTTGCTAAACAGATAAACCTTCCTCCCTTTTTTTATATTCCCATTAACTTCCATATTCAGGGATGCAGCAACGGCCTTATGATCACTGATTCCCTGTTCTGCACTTACAGAGTCGAAAAGATCGGGTCTGTTTGTTATTAGTAGGTCCAAGATGTTATCTCCACGAGTCGGTTCTCTGTTTAATTGCTCGAGGTAATTTTCGGATGTGCACTCAGTATAATGTCACTCGATGCTCTGTCCCTACCACCCGTCCTAAACATCTGAGTGTCCCAGTCTATATCTGGTAAATCGAAATCTCCACCTAAGACTATAACATGCTAAGAAAATTTATGTGAAATGTATTCCAAATTTTCTCTCAGTTGTTCTGCCACTAATGCTGCTGAGCCGGGAGGTCGGTAAAAGGAGCCAATTATTAACCTAGCTCAGTTGTTGAGTGTAACCTCCACCGATAATAATTCACAGGAACTATCCACTTCTACTTCACTACAGGATAAACTACTACTAACAGCGACAAACGCGCCACTACCGGTTGCATACAATCTATCCTTTCTAAACATCTTTGTAGAAATTTCGGCAGAATTTATCTCTGACTTCAGCCAGCTTTCTGTACCTATAACGATTTCAGCTTCGGTGCTTTCTATCAGCGCTTGAAGTTCCGGTACTTTACCAATGCAGCTTCGACAGTTTACAGTTACAATACCGATTCCTGCTTGTCCCCCGCATGTCCTGACTTTGAGGCTGCTGCCCTTTCTGTGCTTGCCAGAGGCCATCTAACCTAAAAAACCGCCCAGTCCACGCCACACAACCCCTGCTACCCGTGTAGCCGCTTGCTGCGTGTAGTGGACTCCTGACCTATCCAGCGGAACCCGCAACCCCACCACCCCATGGCGCAAGTCGAGGAATCTGCAGCCCACACGGTCGCAGAACCGCCTCAGCCTCTCCTCTGATTCAGACCCTCCACTCGGCTCTGCACCTGGCTTGTTCTGCTCATCTGCACTGACTGTTTCCGCTAGCGCCTTTTTGTTCTTGTTTGTTGTGATGTGAACAACGAGCAGCTGTGAATTTTTTTACTAGATAAAAATGTTGCTGAAACTGTTTTAATGAAGTAAACAGATTACTGAGATGACGCTATGTGAGAAACACAAATGTACGAATGGTTTGCCCAATGTAAAAGTGGCGACATGACTGTGGATGACAAACCTCGTTCTGGACGTCCATCAACTGCCCAAATCGACGAAAATATCGAAAAAATTCGAGAGCTTGTGCTCGCAGACCATCGATCAACTGTCAGAGATTAGTGGGTTACCTCGGAGCTCGGTTCAGCGAATTTTAACGCAATATTTTGGAATGAAAGTAGTTTCTGCAAAGTTTGTTCCTCGGCTTTTGACTGACAAAAGGAACTTCGAGTTGAAAGGTCGTGCTTTGAAACAACACTTGAAACTGATACAGATTTCCTGTCAGAGGTTATTAGTGGTGATGAGTCTTGTAGCTGTGGTTACGACCCGGAAACACAGCAACAGTCAAGCCAATGGAAGACGTCGTCGTCACACTGTCCTAAAAAATGTCGTCAAGTGAAA
Organism: Schistocerca americana; assembly: GCF_021461395.2. Lineage (NCBI taxonomy): Eukaryota > Metazoa > Arthropoda > Insecta > Orthoptera > Acrididae > Schistocerca > Schistocerca americana. The sequence continues at coordinate 1,101,124,574 of NC_060120.1, read as the reverse complement.
TACGACATCAAAACAACGCTGATTTGCTTTTTTGATGCTAAGGGCATAGTTCCTTCAGAGTATGTTCCCCAGGTCAGACCGTCAATCAGATCTTCTGTTTCGAAGGTTTAAAGAGATTGCGCAACAGTTTTGGTCAAAAAATACCAGGTTTTTGGCAGGCATGAGACTGCTTCTTCCACCACGACAACGCACCTGCGCGCGCGCACACACACACACACACACACACACACACACACACACACACACACACACACACACACACACACACACACCCCTCCGTTGCCCAGTTTTTGGCTAAAAATGACGCAGTTCCGTTGTCTCACGCACCTTACTCGACTGACCTGGCTCCGTGAGACTTTTTCTGTTTCTCAGACGTGGAAACACGCATGAAAGGACACCGATTTGACAACACTGAAGAAGGAAAGAAAAATGATGGAGCAGGTGTCAATCATTTCTGCTGATCACTATAAAAAATGTTTTGAACTGTGGAAGCATTGGTGAGACAAATGTATCTGTTGTAACAGAGTATTTTGAAGGGGATAAGGTTGTTTCATAAACAATTTGAAATATGTAGCTTCTAAAAAATAAATCCAGTGTTTTGGGGGTACCCCTCGTACACATAATGACGCAAAATGTTCTTGACGTACAGCTGTACTGTACTGGTTCCTCATTCACTGCCAGCTGTGACACGGAATCATTCCAGACGGCTGCCCACACCGTGATGCCAGGAGTAACTGCGCTGTGTCCCTCCAAAACATTGGAAAAATATACAAAGTGTGTCAGGTGCTTGTAACACTGTCAGAGTAGTACGCGACACTTTGACGTTCTTCACAATTACTCAACGTCGGAGTCTGCTCAAGGTCCCTGTCATCCCTGGTAACAACAACACAAACAACACTAGCGTACTCTGATGGTCGTTCTGCCTGTCACAGAGACTAGCAGCTCTCTTACGTGTCCGGCGAGGGTGCGTGCGTATATGAATTCACAGTGACATGCGACTGTGTATTCTGGGTGCTTCACTCTTTTTGCCAGGCAGTGTTTCGATAGGTAATAGAGCCAGTTCTGAAGCCAGGTGCCATCATTAACTGCACTCCAGACAATAATATATATAGTGCGTGTGTGTATACACTTCTTGAAAACGTTAGGGCTGTTAAACATGGTCCGCTATCAGTTAGTACTAAAGGAAGAAATCTAAACAATTTTGTTGAGGAAACTCTGTACCGAACATAGCAAACAAAACAAAGAAGGGAGAGAAGAAGAGTTTTACTGTAACATATGGAGGTAGGGAGTAAAGGAAGCAACGAAAATTGAAGGCACTAACGTGATTCGTTTGTTTTTTCTTGTTTCGGGCGGTAAAACAACTAGAATAATACGCGCCTATTTCAAAACCGTGAAACACAAGATAAGACAACTAAAAACAGACACGTGGAGAAAGTTGTTAAAAATACCCTTAGAGAAACGGAGGTCCAGAACGTAAAAATTAAATTGCCTTCGCCATATTGCTACGACGAGTAAAAAGTGAAATGCAGTTGCGAGTCCGCGGGTCATTCGCTAAAACGGCCAATAACTCAGGCGGAAAGTCGAGAAAGGGACGTAAACGGTTAGAAAAAGGCATTCCGTCAAGAAATGACGGAGAATTAAAAGCTGGACGCAATGTAAAAAAAGCTGCGGGGGAGCATCACTTAAATGGCGTTGGCTAAAAAGGCAGCGGCCAGTACGCAACCGAGAGGAGGTCGTCCAAGCCGACGGGAGCGTCTTAGTATCCCGGAGCTTATTCCCATGAGGAGAGGAGAGGAGAGGAGCAGAGGCGATGCCAAAGTGGCACCAAAGACTTGGCATACTGGCACAGTCTCTCTCTGATATCAGAAAACAAGACGGTGGAGCTAGATAAAATATGTAACAAAGAAATTCGCCAAACAGTCGTGCTAGTTAAAAACTTATTTCATGCTATTTTTGTTACCAGCTTCGGAAATTCAATAAGCTATCTTTACGCCCCATATGCGCCTCTAAAAAATTATCGATATTGGCATACTGGGGCCCTCTGTTTCAAAATATCGCGAATTCCCAAGTGCTTCCTTCGAAGACCTGACTTCAGTGAAACTGGTAGCGAAAATAATATAACTTCTTGGTTTGCACGTCTGTTTCGCCAATTAGCTAAATATTTCACAACCTACTGTCCGACGTCCACAATCGATCAACAGAGACTAGATAGAGTATGGCCGACACAAGATAGCCAACCGCAACGAGACATGGCGGTACTAAGCTGCAGTCTTACTGTCACAATCGAAGATTTGTAATACCGGCACAGTCTTGTTACGACGTCATAGCACAAAATGGCGATGCAAGATGGCTGACCTATAATATTAGGATAGGGATTCCAAGACCATAAATACTGCGACAGGCTCTTTGACGTCTATGATGTCATGTGACATGTGAATGGCGCACATGCCTATGAAGTTTGGACATCCAGGGAACAAGATACGAATATTGGTGCCTTGCCTTATACATGCACGGATGTGTTATTCATGCGAAATGCCTGAAGATGTGATCTGAACGTTGAAACTGGTTGCCGAATAAAACAATACCAAAATAGCGGTTGTTGTCTCAATATTATTACAGTTCATCACCGAGCCACTGTCCCAAGCGCCTGAGTCAAGGATGGAGTTACACCTACACATGGTTTTATTCTTAAAATAATTTATTAATACTGAATATTTATGACTTCTGCGTCTACTACAGTGAAATGCAAAGCGTAATGTTCAAATTACACTGAAAATAAAATATTTATTAAATTATCCGAGAATTTCATTTCATATTTTCTTAAGGTGGCCCATCATCATCATCATCATCATCATCATCATCATCTCCTGTATGTGATGGGTCGCTCCCGAACTACACTGGAGCGCCAAAGAAACTGGTATAGGCATACGCATTCAAACACAGAGAGACGTAAACTGGCAGAATATGGCGCTGCGGTCAGCAACGCCTATATAAGTGTCTGGGCAAGTTATCAAGATGTGAGTTTGAACGTGGTGCTATAGCCGGTGCACGAGCGATGGGACACTGCAGTTCCGACATAGCGATTTTCCCATACGACCATTTGTGGCGTATACTGTGCATATCAGGAATTCACTAAAACAGCAAGTCTCCGACATCGCTGCGGCCGGAAAAAGATCCTGCAAGAAAGCGACCAACGACGACTGAAGACAGTCGTTCAACGTGACGGAAGTGCAACTCTCTCGCAAATTGCTGCAGATTTCAATGTTACACCATCAACAAATGTCAGTGTGCGAACAATTCATCGAAACATCATCGATATGGGCTATCGGAGCCGAATGCCCACTCGTGTACTCTTGATGACCGCACTATACAAAGCTTTACGCCTCGCCTGGGCCCGTCAACGCCGACATTGGACTGTTGATGAATGGAAACATGTTGCCTGTTCGAACGTGTCTCTTTTCAAATTGTATCGAGCGGATATGGAGACAACCTCATGAATCCATAGACCCTGTATGTCAGCAGGAGACTGTTTAAGTTGGTGGAGGCTCTGTAACAGTGTGGAGCGTGTACAGTTGGAGTGATATGGGATCTCTGATACGTCTAGATACGATTCTGACAGTTGCCATGTACGTAAGCATTCTGTCGTATCACCTGCATCCGTGCTTTCTGACGGACTTGGCTAATTCCAGTAGGACAATGCTACAACCCGCATGTCCAAAATTGCTACAGAGTGGTTCCAGGAATACTCTTCTGAGTTTGAACACTTCAGCTGGCCACAAAACTCTCCAGACATGGACATTATTGAGCATATCTAGCATGCCTTGCAACGTGTTGTTCACAAGAGATCTCACCCCCCCCCCCCTCGTCCTCGTCCTCCTACAGATTTAAGGAGAGCCCCGTAGGATTCTTGGTGTCAGTGCCCTCCAGCACTACTTCAGACACTATTCCATTTCACGTCGTGTTGTACTTCTGAGTGCTCGCGGAGACCTTACATGATATTAGGCAGGTGTAGCAGCTTCTTTGCCTCTTCAGTGTATATTCCAAAAGTCGATGACATTAATCATTAATTAAAAGATATTATCCTAACTTCCCTCGGTATTTAGAGATGGTTTTAGACTAGCCTAAGCAGAGGAATTTTCCAAGCCTTGGTTTAATTATTCGTAATGAGTCACAAAATAGCGATTACACGGTCTAGCCGTTACTTAGAATTTCTTACGTTTGCTCCCTCGCGACTCGATAACAGCAGTCCGTCTCACCTTTCCGCAGAATTCTTATGTGAACCGTGAGACCGAGCCTGACCAGTAAGTTCAAATCCTAAATTACAGCCTGTTTCCGTCAGCAATGTGCGCCCTTTTCTACCGGCACTGAGGCGCAGTGCGCTCGGTAACAAAACTGACGAGGGAGGCCTTCTCGTCTGTCTTTTGCAGCTCTCGATTGGAGTATGTTTGTGATCTTCAACAGCGCAATTGTAGCTGCCATTTGTATGTCGTCGTTCATGCTTAATGTTCTTATAGGTAGCTATGGCCCTCACAGCTCGGGTTACTGCTGTTTCGCATCCACTGTAATTCAACTGCGTTTACTTAGGTCTCGACTACGTAGAGATGTAACGGTTTGCATCTTAGTCGACGCGACGAAGCTAGCAATACTTTTGCAATAGTACTTTGGGCTTCCCCTGCCCGAGATTCAAATCTCTTCAATTCTCGTGACCGTTAATCGTTTTGACGAATCCCCCAGTGCATCCTCTCTCACTTATCAGAAGTTACCACAACGCTCTTTTATGTTGCAGTTACATGTTTCTTTTGTCTTATCCTCAAGCAAGACATGTCACACTGGTTAACTCTGCGTGGATAAGTCGTAGTTAACTTTTAACATAACACCTCGCATTTCCATGTGGTTTTTTAAAGTTACCTTTTATCAGATTTGCCAGACTTCTGATCTGTGAATTTCCCTCTCGCCTGTTAAAACTAAATCCTTTAGCAATAAGGAGAGCCTACTAGACGAATGGTGTCCGATGTTGGCAGCGCTCTGGACAGGTAAGGTTCGGTGAGCGTGTTAATTGGGAATCAGAGGTAAGGCAGTCTTCATCAGTTCTACCATTAGTAAAGGTGTGTTGTGTTTAGAGAACATAGCTGCGTCAACAACGATACATCAGCATTTCATTGTTTTGTGGTTCCTTTTTGTGGTCCGCTGACTTATTTATAACTTAACTTTCGTGAAAGTGGTACTGTATTTTGATTTCAAAAAATGGTTCAAATGGCTCTGAGCACTATGGGACTTAGCTTCTGAGGTCATCAGTCCCATAGAACTTAGAACTACTTAAACCTAACTAACCTAAGGACGTGAGACACATCCATGCCCGAGGCAGAATTCGAACCTGCGACCGTAGTGGTCGCGCGGTTCCAGACTGTAGCGCCTAGAACCGCTCGGCCACCCCGGCAGGCTTTTGATTTCAGGAACTGTGAGACTGCTAGAAATTTTATTACAGTTTAGTTTTTAAACAGGTTCATTTAAAAAACTGGCTTGGTCGTCTTCCTTGTAAATCACGCTGAAGGAAAGCTGTTGAACAGTTGCGAAGCAATGCAAAAAGTTAAGCAGCATTATATGATCAGTGACGACCAATGTCCAAAACATAATGAATACTCAACACCGAGAGAAATATAATACTTAAAATCATTATGGAACCTGGCCTTCCTCTATCTTATCTGATACACTTCAATATGACTGGTTATGAAAAAACAAAAAACAAAAGTGCAAAGTTCTGTGCTGTAACTACAGTTCGATCTAACCATGCGAAATCACTTCTATCCATTTTCTTCCCTCCATAAATGCTTCCAGCTCCTTAATATGCTCCTTGTGTGTTGGACTGTACCAGCTACACGACACTACCACTGTCCGCTAAATTTGAAGACTACTCCGCAGCCTCCTTTCCCCCTCTATGCACTCGGCAGATTGGCAGCTGCGGAATTGTTGCTTCTCAGTGTCTGCATCCAGTTCTCCGGTAGCAGCGAAGTCGTCGCGTTTTACCTCGAGTCTGAAGTGGCGCCCACAAAACCTGCAAAATAAAAACGAACAACTCCTCTGGAAAGTTTCCACCTAGAATAGACTGACGACAGCGCACAATAGAAAGAGTACATTGGGGAAGCACCCACTATGAAATATATAAACCTACAAAGAGATTCAGTGATGCGATCAGAACTACAAGTGAATTACTTTCATCAGGTACCTATTCCAGTGCCTAGTCATAGTGATATACAGTTAAATGATTGATTTTTTTGTTTTAGGACGCAAATACAACGAATGTCGTAAGCGCGCTTGACAAAACCTTTGAACACTATTACGGAAAAGGAGTTAAGCCGTGGGGCTCAGCTTTATTCGAACTCTTGGGTCCTGTTTGTCCTTTATTTCTTCACTTCCGAGATGTTCCAGCACTGGTGGAGGCGTTAGCCTCGCAGCGACAGCTCGATTTTACGTAGAGTGGCCGCGAGAGGGCGCGGTCAGAAATACGGCAGACAGAGCGATCGATGCAGGGTAGTCGGGTGGAGCACTTTTGGCAGGACGGAGGTGATAAGAGGAGATAGGGCGCTTCCACTAGGACAGACACGAGACTGCCCCATAGTCTTTCAGAACGAGGCCCACAGGTGTTGTCATCCGGTGCAAGGGGATTATCGGCCGCCCTGCTCGTATTTCCACTATTTAGTGACCTCCTTCAATTTCCGTTATTCGGTGGAGTGGCCCTACTACTGTGATCCGGGACACGAATTTTGATCCTAGATATCAACTTTATTTATGGCTGAGCTGTTTGCTTCCCTGTATTTCTGGAACAATACGCTTGGATCATGTCGCCTTGCTGGCAGTTGTCATACTGATCCAAGTAATCTGAAAGCCCATCCGCTATTCTACTGTATATATCTCCTGACATCTTTACGGTTATGAGTGTGTACCATTACCTCAACCTATAGACGGTATAAGTTACTGCCACCTCCGAGTTGACCTAAGTCGGGGGACGGTTCTGTTTAAGCTTGGCTTCTGCCCGCCACCTCGTGAGTCATTATGGGTCTCGGTATCCTCTCTGTGAGCCGTGCGTGGCTCATGTTCCCGCCATCCTGTATTTTACACCCTGTTTTTAACGTAATTCCACCTCCCTACGATAAATTACTGGTATCACTGAGTTGCTGCTTAGCCTGACCGTGAGTGGCGCTAGCAGCTCGTATCAATATATCCCCTCTCGTAGTATCTTTGCTCGACTGCTATTACTTCCCGGTCGTTGTCTGTCGTAGGCCAGTTCGGGTCGCGAGTTCCGACAGCCAGTCACTTGGAACGCGTCAGGAGCGCAGTCCGCACCTGCCAGTCGGGGAATTGTAATGCGGCACTTGCGCAGTCGGGTTGGAGCTGTGAAGTCAACGTCGACATGGCTCGCCCGACCATTGCCGCCACGCGTCACTTAAGCCGGGCCACGATCTTGGTAGATCGTCGGTAGGTCGTTCTACCGGACGACGCGTTTTGGCTCGCCGACCGATCATGAGTCGGCTGTGTCTTCGTGCATGCTTGGGTATGGTTCAGGTGTTTGTGCAGTGTGTGTGTGTGTGTGTGTGTGTGTGTGTGTGTGTAGTTGGCGTTATTTCCACTGACGACTATTTTAGATGATGTCGGCATTCTGAGGGTAGTCGGTCGGTTAGTGAGGACCAGGGAGGATATCTCCGTCCAGTCGGCTGGGTCCACTGACGGTCCCTGCACAGTGTCGGAGCGTATGTGGAGCTGTCCGATCGCTACGAGCTTCGTGGCTCACTGACCCACGGCAAAGTTGAATGGTGTTAAGTACCCAAGCCACGTCCGTCCGTGTTGTGTCGTTCGCTGTTCGGGAGCTTTTCATGTGAGCAACACCGCGTCTTTGTAGTAGTGAAATCGAGCCACCATACGGTGGAGTTAACTGTATTGGTTCACTATAATTCATGTGCACCAGCGGAATTTTCTGCCCTGTGGCCGTTAGTGTTCCGGTTACCTGCACTGGCCGCTAACGTAATTTCAGGCAGTGTCCTTTCCTCACCTATTATCGCTGTCCAACATGGTGTGTAGTTTTGACAGTTTAACACATATTTCAGTGTGGATAATCACGTCCGTAACAAACTTCCTGGCAGTTTAAAAGTGTGTGCCGGACTGAGACTCGAACTCGGGACCTTTGCCTTTCGCAGGCAAGTGCTCTTACCAACTAAGCTACCCAAGAAAGACTCACGCCCCGTCCTCACAGCTTTAATTCCGCAGTACCTCGTCTCCTACCTTCCAAACTTCCAGGGGTGCTAGTTCTGCAAGGTATGCAGGAGATCTTCTGCGAAGTTTGGAAGATAGGAGACGAGGTACTGGCGAATTGAAGCTGTGAGGAGGGGGCGTGAGTCGTGCTTAGATAGCTCAGTTGGTACAGCACTTGCCTGTGAAAGGCAAAGGTCTCGAGTTCGAGTCTTGGTCCGGCATACACTTTTAATCTGCCAGGAAGTTTCATATCAGCGCACACTCCGCTGCAGAGTGAAAATTTCTTTCACGTCCGTAACAGTTTGGTCTTTTGAGTTTTCATGTACCGATTGGTGGCTAGCAAGTTGTTTGGTCGGTCAGTCTGTGACTGTCTCTTGGTTGGGTTACCGACGGATCAGGTGTATTTGGTCCCACCATCCGTCTCACCTAAGTGAACGTTAATGTTTCGAGGGCAGCCCCCCCCCCCCCCCCCCCTCTCTCTCTCTCTCTCTCTCTCTCCTCTCTCTCTCTCTCTCTCTCTCTCTCCTGGAGGTGTGAGTGCCGTTGTCTACTGTAATTTTCATGGGTGTTTAATGGTCTGTTAGTAATCTGTTATAGCCAATGCTTTAAAAGAAAAACAATTTCATTGTGTTTTATGTAAATCAATTGTGGGCTTTCAGCCGCTTAAAACCTTATTCTCGAAACTTACCCTTCAACGAAAACATTGCGGCCTTCTCTCTTAAAAAATTATGGTAATATATTTTAAAGTTTTGAAATGTAATTGTGGCCTTTAGCCATTTGTATTGCACCTTGTTTATGTTTGCTCTATCCACTTTTGCCTTGAGGCTTATTTGCAATTTTAACTCTGTGTCTGCAGCCGGTTGAAATTTATCTTGTTGATTTTTAAGATTTCTTATTTGGAGGCCTTCAGCCGTGGAAGAACTGGATTTTGAAACTCTTAGTTTGAAAGATGCGACTATGTGCCGTTTTGGTTTAAATGTGTTACTAAATTGCAATAAATTACAATTTGAAGTGAAACTGACCGCCACCTTATTTGGCCCTTTCCACAATCCTAATCCCCTGTTCTGCCCTGCGGGTTTAGCGGACGTTTCACTCTGTGGTGTTTTGGTTCGACTCGGCCAGCTGCGGGCCATGGTTTCTGCCCGCTACCTTTGAGGCTCTGTTAGCCTGGCATTTGCATATTAAGTTTTACAGAGACACTGTGCTGTTTCGTACCGGACTTCGATTTCTCTCCTGTATGTGTTCATTTAAACTCCTAGGCAGCCCATGGTATGGACCCGGCCGTTAACACACACTTTAGTGTCTTGTCGGTGTGAGGGCCACGCCTTGTAGAAGACGACGCCGCTCTGACGGGGCGGGAGGAAGCCAGTACCAGCAAGAACCCAAGGATTACAGCTCGGCAGACACCTCCCCGAATCAAGAGTTATGTGAAGCATTATACACAGTTAAAAGCTTGCCTTGGTGTACCTTGGCCCAGGGTTCACAAATTTGTTTTTCTGCTTTTCTTAAATCATTAAGATTTTAATCGTTTTCTTGTTGGTTAACTGAAACTTTTAAGATTTTATTAAGTACGGTGGCAATCATACATAATTAAAGGTTGCCTTGAATGTATATGTAGCTCATCACTAAAATGGTTCTTTACTCTTAATCGCTTTGAACATTTTTTTAAGAAAAGGTTGTTGCTTTAAATTACATTTCTCAAGACATTGGGGGAAATTTTTAATTGAAAAATCTTGGGTTGTTTAAATGAACTGTGTTACTAAAAGGCGAAATATGTTTCGATGAAGCTTGACTAGCCGCTCTACGTTCCTTTGGCTTGCTTTTTAAAAAAATTGCTATTATATTTTTGTTTGGCAACATCACGATGGAAGGAAAAAGAGCTAAGAACAACAACTTCCTCTTGGAGAAAGGTCAACAAAATACGCTGTAGAGACAAATGAGGTCGCAAACTAAAGATTAAATATCCTTCGCCATATTTCTACGAGTGATAAAAAGTAAAACTCTTGTCACAACCTGCATTCGCTATAGCAGGCGATAACTCAGTTGGCAAATATACATTAGAACGTAAGTGATAAAAAAGGACATTCTGTCAGGAAACAGAGAACCGCCAAACGTTGATGACAATGAGCACAGAATGGTGGGGATCACCATTTAGCTAAAACTCCGCAAGCTAGCTAAAATGATATCCTTGCGGCGAAAGGGCCGAGGGGAGGTCGGCCAAGCCACTTGTGGGGTTTAATTCCCTGGAGCTTGTTCCCACGAAGGGAAGACCAGTGCCGACGCCAAAGTGACACCACCTGCTGACAGACGGCAACAAGAAGATCATCGGAAGGTGTGGCGTCGATAGTTAGGATGCCACAACGAAGGTGTACGCTCTCGGAAGTTGGCACTGCGAGAGAGGACTACAGAGCCCTCTGGCCGACGCTGTGGAGCTCAGCGAGTGCCGTCTTGATTTCTGCCGATTTCACCAAGAGCAGACTATCTGGGAACACCACTTCGACTACCGAGTGGGCTAGCTATTGAGACTTTGTATTAACCTCGACTACGGCTACACACCTATGTGCTCACCCTAGCCGAAGTTATGTATGCCGTTGATATTTACTTGTGTTTTAACGTTACACGCAGTACCGAAGTGCTTCATCTCTTCTGCTCCTACTCGCTTCCTTCACTCTCGGCCTATGTTAGAAGCAGTTAACAGGAGCAGACCACGCTCCGCCTATTCAGGTGGGATACAAAGGAAACCATGGAAGAAACAGCATGCCGAGGTAGGAGGGCTGTAACCTTGGCAGGAGCGTCAGCATCCTCGTTTCCCGACATACCGACGTGACCAGGAACCCACAAACCATCACAATGGCTCCCTCAAGACTGAGCAAGTGGAAGCTTTCGTGGACCCATTGCACTATGGGATGGACTGTGTACAGGATACAGAGGTTCTGAAGGGCGCAGAGAGAGAGTCAGAGCAATTGAAAAGCCTGTGTTGACGGATGTACTGCATGGCCTGGTACGGGGTGGAAAGCTCTGCTGTAAAAACAGCAATGTTCAGCAAGCCAATACCGAAAATCCTTGGTGCCAGTGACTAAGGCACATCCGACACCTCAGTCAGTCCGAGAGCCATCAGTGTACACAAAGGTACTACTGCTAAGGTCGATGCTAAGGTCGAGAACCTTACAGCGATAGAACGCATCTGGAGCAGCTTCCTTAGGAAGCGAATTAAGTCCAAGGTGATTATGTGCTGCCCTTGTTACACCAAATGACATTTGATAAGAGGTGACGTGAGGAAGAAAAATGCGGACTGCTACAGCTTGCATCCAGGTGTTCAGTGAGATGATTTGACTGAACGTCGTCCCAGATGAGCAGCATGACGCCCCCCATCAGATGGAATTCTGTCCTCGGGGGGGGGGGGGGGGGGGGGGGGGAAGTGAAGGCTTAGTGGAAAGAGGTCAAAGCGGTCGTGAGGACAGTTTTGTTTCCTGGAAGCAGAGAACAAGTGGACGCTGCAATGCCAACAGCAGCCGTAATTCCTCCTTGTTGCAACTAATGAAGTGAACATGCCTTTGGAGGAGAGTAATGATGGGTAAAGGGGAGGAGGGAATTGAGCCGTGGCTGGCTCGTGTTATGCTTTGCATTAAACCTTGGTTGCTATTCTGTGATTAGTCTCCCGCGCTTATCGCGATTATGCTGTTATCCTCTCTCCGCGAGTGGGAGGGTGGGAATATCGATACACGCTGCTGCTACTACCTTTGGCCTCACGCTTATAGTTTCGGGCTGTGCCGTGTGCGGGCAGTTGGTCGGTTGGCGTGGAGCAGCGAGGAAGTCTCCGTGGCGCGTGCCTGGCCGGGGCCGCTGGCGGCGTCGACGCGCGGTCGTAGTGTGAGGGGCTGCTCCCATTGCTACGAGGTCCGTGGCTCTCCGATCCCGGACACGAAAGTCGAGTCTTTATCTAATCTACCAGCCAGCCCCAATTGTTCACAATGTGTCGTTAGAATTTTGTTGTGGGCTGTTGGGACATTCCCGCGAGCAACAACGTGTTTTCAAGTTGGCGAAATTCTAGCCGCCCTCCTGTGGAGTTTGAGTTGATTATTCTGAATTGAAGTGGACCACCGGAATATTCTGCCTTGTAGCCGTTAACGTTCCAGTTACCTGCCCTGGTCGTTAAAGTAAATTAAGGCAGTGTATTTTCCTCTTCGTGCTGTGGCTGTCCAGCACGGCATGTAGTTTGACAACTGAATGAGTAATTCGTTGTGGGCGCCGATACTTTCTGCGTTGTTCCATTGAACTCCCTGTTGTGTGCTAGTCGGGTGGAGTGGAAGTTATCCTGTCGCTTGGTCCGTTGACTGTCGGTTGGGTTGCCGTCGGATTGAGAATTGTTGGTCGAAGTGCTTGTCTCACCTAAGAGAGCGTTAGTGGTTGAATTCCACGCCGACCCTTGAAAACTTCTAAGCGCCGTTTGATGTGCTGCCGTTCTTATTTATCCTTGTCGTTTATGTATGGCTTCTAGGCAATTTTAAAGTTTTTTTTCCCCTTAAGGCGTGAGATTGGGCCTTCAGCCTGATTTAAAGAAATTTTAGGATAAGGTCTTCCGCCTTTTAAAATTCAAATTTCTGTTTTGAGTCTTAAGTGATTGGCCTTCAGCCGGTTTTACATTAAAGTTGTTTTGCCCTTGAGGCGTGACACTGAATGGTGCATTTAGCAGGGAATCAAGTTCTAAAATTAATGTTTGGCTCACCCTGTAATGTTTGGCAGATGGATAAAGTACGAGTAGTACGTTTGAGTGCAACTAACAGCCACTCAGTTTGGCCCCTTTCCACAAATTAAACTATCTGCCCTGTTCTGCGGGTATAACAGGGGATCTCGGAAATGAATGAAGGGTTGTCAGCCTTTGAAGACTTACTGCTACACGGCACAGAGGTTGGACGATCCATGAGATCTATAGAGGCATTGGCAGTCGGCGTGCAGATTCCAGGGCGGGAAAATGGTTGGTGGTGCGCACCAGCGAAACGGAAGTCAACTGGGTCCGGGTATCACATGGCGGGAACCTGAAAGGGATCTGAGTTGGAAAAGAAGAGAATTTGTTTTTGCTCGATTTCTTAGAGCCTATTCGTTTGGAAGATGAAGACTCAGATGTTCGTTGGCAGGAGGGACATAAGAAGTCTTCGTGGAAGTATCCCTTCTGCCCTTTCCGTCCTCCTGGTTGTGTAGCAGATGACTTCACTGCTGGAGGCAAAGTTTTGGTGTTTTGTCGAATAGTTGCAGGAGCAGGAGATGGGGATGCTTCTGTGGCACTGGGCGATTTTACAACTGCAGTGCTGAATTTGAAATCTCAAGTCTATGTGGCCGTGTTGTTCATGGAGCGGGGCATAGTAAGAATGATACTTTAACTGCTGGACGCTAAAATGCAGGGCCTTCGACTAGCCAACAACTTGCGAGTGACAGGTTAGTTTACTTTAGCCTGATCTCCTGGATGGCCCGCTCGTGGAGATATACGGGATCCTCACGGAATGAGGAAGGATGGTCGCTGTTACAACTGATACGGTGGGGAGGAGGAGGGGAGGGGGAATTGCCCTCATGAACATCCCTACCACAAGTAAAACATTTGCCCATGTTTCCACAGGACATTTGAGTGTGTTTGGAACGTTGACAACGGTAGCAGCGCATCGGGTTTGGAACGTAAAGTCGAACCATGACGACTTCATAGAGTACTTTGATCGTTGATGGAAGCACTATTCTATAGAACATGAGAAAAGGAGTGCGTGAAGCCATTAAGGTTGCATCAAGCTTTTTCCTTACCTAATAGATTGCAGTGAGGCCCTGATGAAGAGGTAAGTTTGGATTTCTCCCTCAGTCAGACCATATAGCAGTACAGTGTAAATAACACAACGCAAATAATTCACCATTTTCTGAGCCTCGACATGAAAAGGATAGCCATGGAGGCGTAAAGCTCCAACAGCTGTTGGGCTAAAACCGTAATAGGTCTCCAAAAGCCAAATGTCATTACGTAAAAGAGAGCAGGATTTCACAGGGCCGGCAACTGCCTCAACATATTTCTGAATAATAAACGGAATAACTGTAGCAAGGGACTGACCTTCAATACGTGATACCTCGAGGAACCGAGATACAGTTGGGAGATTCTTGGAAACTTTAGCCTCATTCTGTTTACGTTTAGCAGACGTAAACTGAAATCCTTATTGGTTCATTGCGACAAAATATCCCACGATTGCCAGCGTCTCCAATGACGCGCTCCTTTCAGCTGGAGCCCCCCATTCCATGGGGACGTACTCGCCTCGTTAACATCTCCTGAACTCCAACTGGATATTTGGAATGGTAACAGCTCAAGAAGTCACCCATAACTGGACCTGATCTGTAACAGGGGATACGTGCAAGCCCTACCCGTCGGCCTGTTGCTGGTAATGACGAGTTATCCAGTCACCTGTTACGCTTCAGATACGTGGGCCGGCCTTCAAGAGCGCACAGGGAGTAAGAAGAAATAATGAGGAACCTCAAACACCGAAGCTGAGGAAGGACTGGAGATGAAGAACGAGGAGAAAACAGTGGAAGGACTGTTCTGATATCAGCCTACTAAAACTTCAGAACACATTCATGAAAATATCCCAGACACGTTCCCCATGGGAGAGGAAAAAGAATAGCAGGAGGACAGACATGCAGAACGTAAAGGGAAAAGGTGCTGCAAAGGCCGGGACCCCGTGGTTGCCAAACACGAACTGACCGAAGAGTGGTGAGCCCCCTGCTGCGTTAAATTATTGAGATTACCACGTGTGCATACTACGGCGGTTGAGAAGGTAACGTTTCAGTGACGTAACTAGATAACTAACGGAATCAATCCAAAAACTATCCATGTTATTTCACAAGATCATGTCTTCTAGTCGAATGAAAGGACGAACTTTTGTAATTATAACTTACATATCGAAACCAAGGGTTACCTTGCCGCCAATTGTAAGTTCTGTGTTGACGTGGTACGCAGAGGGGCAGTTACCTGGCTCCCTGCTTCATTATCCAGTGTTGGTCAAATCAAGATGGCGATAACGCAGCAAAAACAGCCGACCTTTGGATTTCCCCTCACATAAATAACCATGTCATGACACTGCTGTGTTAACACTGTCGAATGATTTGAGCTGTAACGGTTGCAGAACCAAGCGCTCTATGAAAATTACGTCCGATAGTTGTCAATGAATTGCGCCTGCTGAAACGGAGGACGCAAAAGACGTCTTATTGTTCTGTAACTGTCATATGGAGTAGACGTAAGAGGCATAATGAACGAGCGAGCCAGTAAGCTAACTGCACCATCAGAGCCCTACTCGTGAACTCCCAGCTAGCGACAAGCTATACTTTCAGCTTAGATGCTTAAGTTAAAATTCACTTCCTGTCCTATTTTTATACATATAAAAGATTTATGGTCTTGTGATATCGGTTCAGACAATAAGAAAGAGCACTTTCTGAAATGTGGTGCTATAGAAGAAAGCTGAAAATGAAGTGCTGAACAGAACCAGGGAAAAAGGAATTTGTGGTAACACTTGACTATAAGAAGCGATCGATTGATGGACAAGTCATCAAGGGACCATCATTTTGGTGTCAGAGAGAGAGAGAGAGAGAGAGAGAGAGAGAGAGAGAGAGAGAGAGAGAGAGAGAGAGAGAGAGAGTTGGGAGGTGGGGCTTAAATGGCTCTGAGCACTATGGGACTTAACTTCTGAGGTCATCAGTCCCCTAGAACTTAGAACTACTTAAACCTAACTAACCTAAGGACATCACACACATCCAGGCTCGAGGCAGGATTCGAACCTGCGACCGTAGCGGTCGCGCGGTTCCAGACTGTAGCGCCTAGAACAGCTCAGCCACTACGGCCGGCGGAGGGGGTTAAAAATAGTAGAGGGAGACTAGGGGATGAGTACAGTAATCAATTTCGAATGGATGAAGTTGCAGTAATTATTTGGAAATAATGAGGCTTGCACAGGAAAGACTACAGGGAACAGTTGCATCTAACCGGTCTTCGGACTCCAGACAATGACACCTTACACAAATATTCTACTGTGTTGGAAATTGTGCCGACATATAACATGATGCATCTTTTTCATTGCATTTTCACGATTTCCAGTGTTGACTCTCGGTATAGTTGTGTCTAGAGATGATCGGAAGTTGTGTAGAGTATGTATGTTTTATTTCTTAATTATTCAGTTAACGCACAAGAAAGACGAAACATCATCTGTGACTAACGATACAAAACCTGAGTTACAGATACCAATATCGTATGTGCAACTGCAACAACTATGGAGAGGCCCGACTAACATAACGGTTCCTGAAGAGGGTCATCAGCATTTTTATTAGTTTCAGGAGAAACAGTCTGTATGATCGATTGATTTGACCTTGCACCATCAGCCAACATGGCCTTGCTGTTTGGTACAGCGAATGGCGCAAAGCAAAAGGAACCTGCAGCTGTTACTTCTTAAGAGGATATGTAGGCCTATTCATAGTTCTGCCATATGGGTTAAATATTATTACATCGTATGGGAAAAAAATACCGGATGTAAATTAGTCCTCGCCCACATCCCTTAGGAATTACGGGTGAAAACTACTCAGGAGACTGCCGTCATAATGAAATATAAAACTGTCATCCTACGGATCGGAACATGGAATGTTCTGTCCCTTAATCGGGGAGGTAGATTAGAGAATTTAACAAGGAAATGGATAGGTTTAGGTCACTTACAGCGGGGCTTTTAAGCAGAGGATTTGACATATGGGTCACCGATTTCGCTCAAGTTTTGCAAGGAAGTGTTATACGGAAAATAAAAAGAGATGGCTTTGGGCATTTTGCTAGACGCGCCGTAGTTTTTTCAAAAATCAAAGTCAAAGTTCATGACCGAAAATCACATTTTCAGTGCTGTAAGTAGGAAGTTCGTCTAAAACCAAACGTTTTCTATTAATATATTATGGGGTCCAAAGTTAGCAACTTTCGAGTACCGCGCGGCTTTCGTGCTGAAGCCTGAGCACCCGTCGTTCTGCGCGTCCTGCAGAGTGAGGTCGGCGGTCGAGGCGTTAGACTGGCAGACCGCTGCGCTGGTGCGTCTTCCAGACACCGTCGTCGCTTCTTTCTCGTTCGATATTTTTTCGCTATATCTGATAGTCTTAGGATAGTCGGAAACATGGGCATGATTAATAATCATAAAAGTATACATAGTGTATTTACAGTTATTTTCATCGAGATATATAGTTCAAAAACACACCCGCAGCGCGTATTATTGCGTAATTCTAAGTGATCGTATATTTTTTAGAGTTTTCGCAAACAGTGATATGAAACGCTACCACAAAAACAGACAAAACAAATATTTTCCGCATTGTGCGCAACACGCAAATGAGATCTTTACGCACGGAGATATTTGCCGGTATACTCTTCGTGGAAAACATATCAGATTCACGTTGCTAAACACGGATCTATCAGATGTCTGTTTGGATGCATACCATGCGTATAGAAGCGTATCTTGCAAGACAGGAACGGATAACTGGGCCAAACAGTGACTTTTGATTGCATCCGACCACTCTCTTCATTCTCTGCTCTGATTTATTTATTTACATGTCATGTTCCGTAGGATCAAATTGAGGAGCAAACCTCCAAGGTAATGGAACGTGTCAGTACATGAACTTACAAATAAAAGTAATAACAGATAAAAATAAATGTTCATGAACCTGAAAGAAAATCATAAGTTTAAGCAAACGCTATCAGCAATACAATGAGAATCAGGTTAATTTTTCAAGGAACTCCTCGACAGAATAGAAGGAGTAACCCTTGAGGAAAAACTTCAGTTTCGATTTGAAAGCGCGTGGATTACTGCTAAGATTTTTGAATTCGAGTGGCAGCTTATTGAAAATGGATGCAGCAGTATACTGCACACCTTTTTTGCACAAGAGTTAAGGAAGTCCGAACCAAATAGAGGTTTGATTTCTGCCGAGTATTAACCGAGTGAAAGCTGTCTTGTTGGAAATAAACTAATATTGGTAATAAGAAACGACAATAAGGAATATACATATTGAGAGGCCAATGTCAAAATACCCAGACTCGTGAACAGAGGTCGACAAGAGGTTCGTGAACTCACACCACTTATTGCCCGAACCACCCGTTTCTGAGCCAAAAATATCCTTCTAGAATGGGAAGAGTTACCCCAAAACATAATACCATATGACATAAGTGAATGAAAATAAGCAAATTAGACTAATTTACGTGTCGAAGTATCACTCACTTTCGATACCGTTCGAATAGTGAAAATGGCAGTATTCAGTCTTTGAACAAGATCCTGAACGTGGGCTTTCCATGACAGCTTACTATCTATCCGAACACCTAGGAATTTGAACTGTTCAGTTTCACTAATCATATGCCCGTTCTGTGAGATTAAAACGTCAGGTTTTGTTGAATTGTGTGTTAGAAACTGTAAAAACTGAGTCTTACTGTGATTTAACGTTAGTTTATTTTCTACAAGCCATGAACTGAGGTCATGTAACGCACTACTTGAAACCGAGTCAATGTTGCACACAACATCCTTTAGTACCAAGCTAGTGTCATCAGCAAACAGAAATATTTTAGAGTTACCCATAATACTAGAGGGCGTATCATTTATATAAATAAGGAACAGGAGCAGCCCTAACACTGATCCCTGGGGAACCCCCACTTGACAGTACCCCACTCAGATCCCACGTCACAGCCGTTATCAACATTGTGAATAATGACCTTTTGCTGTCTGTTGCAAAAGTAAGAGGTGAACCAATTGTGAGCTACTCCCCTTATTCCGTAATGGTCCAACTTCTGGAGCAATATTGTGAGATCAACACAGTCAAATGCCTTTTTAAATCAAAAAATACGCCAAGCGTTCGAAACTTTTTGTTTAGCCCATCCAGTGCCTCACAGAGAAAAGAGAATATAGCATTTTCAGTTGTCAAACGACTTCTAAAGCCGAACTGTACATTTGACAGCAAATCGTGTGATATAAAATGATCAATTAACCTTACATACACAGCCTTTTCGATAACTTTTACAAACACTGATGGCATAGAAATAGGTCTAAAATTATCTACATTATCCCTTTCTCCCTTTTTATAAAGCGGCTTTACTACTGAGTACTTTAATCGCTCAGGAAACTGACCATTCCTAAAGGAAAAATTACAAATATGGCTAAATACAGGGCTAACATGTGCAGCACAGTACTTCAATATTCTACTAGACACTATCATAACCATGAGAGTCCTTAGTCTTCAGTGATTTAATTATTGACTCAATCTCCCTGTTGTCTGTGTGACAGAGGAGTATTTCAGATGTCAATCTCGGAAAGGCATTTGCTAAGAAATTTATATGATTTCCTGTAGAAACTAAATTTTTATTTAATTCACTAGCAATGCTCAGAAAATGGTAGTTAAATACTGTACATATATCTGATTTATCAGTAACAGAAATATTATTACTGCAAACTGACATTTTATTATAAACCTTGTGCTGCTGACCAGACACTTCCTTCACAACTGACCATATGGCTTTAATTTTATCCTGTGAATTAGCTATTCTATTTGCATACCACATACTTTTTGCCATGCTAATAACATTTTAAGCACCTTACAATACTGTTTGTAATGGGCTACTGTAGCTTGATTGTGACTACTAACATTTTGATGTAATTCCCACTTTGTTCTACATGATATCCTTATCCCATTAGTCAGCCAACTGGGCTGTCCATTACTGCTAGTACCCCATTTAGAATGTTCTAATGGAAAGCAGCTCTCAAAGAGCATGAGAAATGTGTTATGGAAAGCATTGTATTTATCATCTTGCCACTCTTGTTCCTTGACAAGTTTTAAAAACACTATTGCTGTTGGATTAACTTTCATACGTAGTTTGTAATTAAATACGACATTGGTTTGAGTACAAAAACCTTTTAGTGGTAAAATTTGTGCATCATGGTCTGAAAGGCCATTCACCCTTTTACTAACAGAATGCCCATCTAGTAATGAAGAATGAATAAAAATATCGTCTATGACTGTGCTACTGTTCCCCTGCACCGTAGTTGGAAAAAGCACAGTTTGCATCAGATCTCCTTCTTATTGCACAATCATGTACAAAATTAATATTGAAGTCACCACATATAACTACTTTCTGGTAATTCCTACAAAGTGAATCAAGAACCCTCTCTAGCTTAAGCAAAAATGCTCTGAAGTCTGAGTTAGGGGACCTATAAACAACAGCAATTAGAAGTTTAGTTTCACTAAATTCAACTAATGCTGCACAACTTTCAAATATCTGTTCGGTGCAGTGTCGTGATACGTCTATGTACTCAAATGAAATACTGTTTTTTTACGTACAGAGCCACTCCCCCACCCCGCAAGTAACTCCTTGAGAAACAGCCAGCTAATCTGTAGCCTGGTAAGGGAAGCCTCTGAATTATCAAATTATTTAAGTGGTGCTCTGATATACCAGTAATTTTGGAGTTAACATCTATTAGCAATTTACTAACTTTATCTCTAATACCTTTTATATTTTGATTGGAAACATTACATCCTCTGGACGTGAGCCCTTAGTTAGAGGCACCTCCTTTAAGTAGGTATACCTATCAGCTGACTTCAGTCTAAAAAAGGTGCAGCTCTAACACCAACTACTACAGGAATTTTTCCATGAGTGATACCACCACCACCATCACCACCACCACCACCACCACCACCACCACCACCACGCTTCGCAAGAGGCGAGCATGGAGGACCTCCACTGATTCATGGTCTCCTTTACCACCTGTAGCTTGTTTCGTGAAGACAGAGTGAGCCATTCCCTGTTCCAGGCAACTAAAACATGGTGGTGTAATTCCGAGCGGAGGTCTATTTCCAAAATACCAATCTCAAGAGTCGGTTTACTGGTTGTTCGGCCAATAAGCTCATTCCCTAGTATCCCGATGTGGCCCATGGTCCAGACGGTCACCGAGTGTCCACACTATTCAAGGACATAAATAAAATCCTGGATAGCACTGACCAAGGGATGGCGAGGGTATCGCTGTTTGTAAACTTGCAAACTGCTCAAGGAGTCGCTGCAAATGAGAAAGGACCATAC
Organism: Schistocerca americana; assembly: GCF_021461395.2. Classification (NCBI taxonomy): domain Eukaryota; kingdom Metazoa; phylum Arthropoda; class Insecta; order Orthoptera; family Acrididae; genus Schistocerca; species Schistocerca americana. The sequence goes on along the minus strand of NC_060120.1, from coordinate 1,101,103,246 downwards.
CAGTACAGAAACGGGTATGCTCAAGAGCACAAGAAATGGCTACCAACTCTGCACTGAAAACACTACAGCCATCCAGCCAGGAGAGCAGCTCAATATGTCCTATGTGAGTATAAGCAAAGCCTACATGACTAGCTACCATCGAGAGATTAGTGTAGACTACTTCTGAACCCTGGGATACGTCGAGGACGGACAAAACTTGGCGGCAAGTGGAATCATGACGACCCGAATCTTTTGGGCCGTGTATTAGGTCAAAACAAAGCTGTGACAGAGAGATGCACCATGGAGGTGTACAAGAGTGGGTCCAAGAGGACAGGTGGAAGAAGATAGACCAAATGCGGATTGCGATCACAATCTCTGATCGGGGTGCTGCCGCGGGAGATGGATTACCATGTTTCGAAAGAGGAGATGGTAGTTCGGTTGCTTAGAGGAGCTGTCAATGTGGGTAGCATAACTGAGAAGTTGGCGCCTGATCAGCAATGGAGAGACTCCAGCCTACATGAGTAAGCTGTTCACAGGGCTACTCCTAAAGACTCCTGTCGCCAGTCGAACCCCACAGTGGTGTATCAGATCCAGATGCCAAACTGTACGTCAAACTCAAGGCAGGATTGTATCAGGGGTTTGTAAAGCTCCAGAAGGGTAGTGCGTTCGGCACCTCAGGTGGTGTTACTCAGGCAGCGAAGTGTATTGAGGTGCAGCCAGCGTGTTCACGTAACACGGCACAAAGGGGTCGCTTTGACGCCACATAAAATATTTTCATATTACACTTAAACAAGTACTTTTTTAGTGTTTGTTAATCCATACTTTATTTCTAGTAATAAAAACAGTTTTTTTACAATTATAAATAACAATTACTAATTTATTTGAACAACGATACATCTCATAAATTTATTGTTGTTACTGCTAACAAGTTTTTTAACTATAGCTGTTAATTTAGTAACTATTATTTAGTATATTTGGTCAATTTTACGCTCGCATGTGTTTTACAAACAGCTCTCTATTAATTTTCACTCAAGTAATTTGAAGCTGCTACACGTTTTTAGCACAAGTGATTTCTGTTACACGCGCACATTCTCTGCACACTGCTTTGTGACGATTTTCGTTGAGCTTGATGCCTTAGCAGACGCTGATTTCGTACGTCCTTCGCTTTCTACGTGATTTCAGTCCCATTTCATCTTCCTTTGCCTCATGTTCTTGTTCTTTCATTCTCTAGAGTTCATATGCCAATTGCAGTAGGAGCTTTTTCGTTTCCATTTTCTTGTTCGTTACTGTGTTATAGATGACCCATGCATTTATTGCCACCATGTCCAGTATATTGTAAAAGACATGCACTGGCCATCTCCTACATGGTACCTCCGCAGTATATTTATGGGTCATCTGATAAACCACGTCCACCCTGTACTTTGTTGCATTGTAGAACGTTACGGTTTCATATTTTTTTTCTTTTCTTCCTTGTTTATTGCTACTTCAGCATGCAGTGTACTCAGAAGAATCACATTTTTATTCTTCTTTCCTTGGTATACAATCAAGGTGCATTCTATGTTGCCATCTAGTCGTGGACCGTATTTCAGCATTTGGCTTCCTCACTTCATTGGGGATTTCACGGCGGATCTTTTTCATTGTACCAACTAATGAAGTTTTCTTTTCTTCGAGTCTTTTTAGAAGTTGAAGAGACGTGGTCACACTTATTCCTTGATTTTAAATGGCTCCATGAGACGCAGAACGATGTACTCTCGAAGCGGTTGTTTGTTTCTATGCGTGTCCTCTTCGCTGAGGTATGGGTGTCGTTATATAAACAGCTAACCAGAATTTGAGACCATATTTGTCTGGTTTGTTGGACGTGAATTGAGTAAACCTGCATCTTGCTCCGCTTGGTAACAGTTGCTCGTCAATGGTTATAATTTCTCCAGGGTGGTAAGTGCGAATACTGTTTTCAATGAACTTTCCCCAAATTTCAGATACAAGACCGAATTTGTTGTCTGCTAGGCGTTCAGCCCGGGTTGATTTTTCATCAAAACGAAAAATCTGAGAAGCTCCTAAATTCTGGCATAATGTCCTCGATAAAAGCAGGCCCCCAAGAGTGCGACCAGAGATCATCCAGAGACACACCTTTTGTGCACAATTCACCCCAGACACACATAGTGGCTATCAGTTTCTCCATTTCCTCACTTGACACAGTCCAGTTGAAAGGGTACAGTACCGCCTCACATTGAAAATAGGTACAACATTCTTCGTTATTCTTGTCAGAACAACATATTTTTTGTAATAGTAACTCAATTTCACTTAATACACTGAAGCTGGATACCAGTGTAGGAAAGAATAACTATTTATTTAATTGATCACATGTGCACTCCCACAAAATAAATCCCTACACCCAATTTGGTGATATCTGTGAAATGAATGAATGTAGGGTCGTCTGCTAACCACAGATAGTGAATGTGCAACATATGATCATCTTTGAGACGGTCCTTTGGTCACCTTTGGTGGAACCAAAGAGATGAAATTTACCGGAGCTTTGAGCGCCTGAAATGTGGCTGACCAATATGGTAGCAAGGTGCTCTCCCACTTCGGCTGAGATGCGAGATGACCTGATGAACGGCGATGTTTTCAGCATTCTCGCGCTGGATCTTGCTTTGGTAAGACCTGTCTTAGGTGTGCTCCGTAAAGACAAAAGAGTGGATAGAATGGTGGAATGCTTAAGAGTAGTTTGGAATAATAATTACTCTATTTCAGGAACTTTTGTGGGGAGAATTAAATGTCAGGCAGATAATATTAAGGGGATCGTAGTAATCTTCGGAGTCCATGGTTTCAGTTGAGGACTAGCGTGTGTGACGAATATGTTCTAAATATTACTTTGCGTGTTATGTTCCCGTATGACGCTTGAGTCAAACTATAATACTCTGAGAGTAAAGCAAGGCGAGTCAGCCGTCTAGCCAGCTACGCCACTTGGCTTGCATTGCACAGGAAGACGTGCATATATCCTCCAGAGTTCATAGTAGGAAAGAAAAGTTACGAAGTGGGGCAGTGTCGTGTGAAACTGGGATGAATACTAATTGAAATGGGAAAGCTGAAAGTGATGTGATTATAACGTTGTGACTATTCCTTGTGCTGTATTCCATGTTGCAGTGTGGTGTATGTCATGTCATTTAAGTAAGTGTGGTTTGCATGGGAGAGTAGCAAGATAGTTTCAGAGGTAGTGGGTTATGCATGTTCCTTTTGTACCGCTCGGTCTGGAGGAAATTTTCGTGATGATGGGTGTGAGTCGAAGTGTGAAATATAGCAAAAGATCCACCATCCTATTCAGAAAGTGCACTATAGTGTTAGATAATTACAAGACCATACCGGTTTCAGGCTCTGTCTCAGGCTGATACTGATCTTCGGCCTGACATGGCTGCTTGTCCTGTTCCAGAGGTTGCCCCTCAGTCTGCAAGATCTGGGCGGTCGCAGAGGGTGGGCTTACTGGTAGTTGGGAGCTCCAACGTCAGGCGCGTAATAGGGCCCCTTAGGAAAATGGCAGCAAGAGAGGGGAAGAAAACCAATGTGCACTCCGTGTGCATACCGGGGGGAGTCATTCCAGATGTCATTCCAAATGTGGAAAGGGTCCTTCCGGATGCCATGAAGGGTACAGGGTGCACCCATCTGCACGTGGTCGCTCATGTCGTCACCAATGATGTGTGTCGCTATGGATCGGAGGAAATCCTCTCTGGCTTCCGGCGGCTATCTGATTTGGTGAAGACTGCCAGTCTCGCTAGCGGGATGAAAGCAGAGCTCACCATCTGCAGCATCGTCGACAGGACTGACTGCGGACCTTTGGTACAGAGCCGAGTGGAGGGTCTGAATCAGAGGCTGAGACGGTTCTGCGACCGTGTGGGCTGCAGATTCCTCGACTTGCGCCATAGGGTGGTGGGGTTTCGGGTTCCGCTGGATAGGTCAGGAGTCCACTACACGCAACAAGCAGCTACACGGGTAGCAGGGGGTTGTGTGGCGTGGGCTGGGCGGTTTTTTAGGTTAGATGGCCTTGGGCAAGTACAGAAAGGGCAACAGCCTCAACGGGTGCGGGGCAAAGTCAGGACATGCGGGGACCAAGCAGCAATCGGTATTGTAATTGTCAACTGTCGAAGCTGCATTGGTAAAGTACCAGAACTTCAAGCGCTGATAGAAAGCACCGAAGCTGAAATCGTTATAGGTACAGAAAGCTGGTTTAAGCCAGAGATAAATTCTGCCGAAATATTTACAAAGGTACAGACGGTGTTTAGAAAGGATAGATTGCATGGAGTGTTCGTCGCTGTTAGTAGTAGTTTATCCTGTAGTGAAGTAGAAGTGGATAGTTCCTGTGAATTATTATGGGTGGAGGTTACACTAAACAACCGAGCTAGGTTAATAATTGGCTCCTTTTACCGACCTCCCGACTCAGCAGCATTAGTGGCAGAAAATCGAGAGAAAATTTGGAATACATTTCACATAAATTTTCTCAGCATGTTATAGTCTCAGGTGGAGATTTCAATTTACCAGATATAGACTGGGACACTCAGATATTTAGGACGGGTGGTAGGGACAGAGCATCGAGTGACATTATACTGAGTGCACTATCCGAAAATTACCTCGAGCAATTAAACAGAGAACCGACTCGTGGAGATAACATCTTGGACCTACTGATAACAAAGAGACCCGATCTTTCAACTCTGTAAGAACAGAACAGGGATTCAGTGATCATAAGGCCGTTGCTGCATCCCTGAATATGGAAGTTAATAGGAATATAAAAAAAGGGAGGAAGGTTTATCTGTTTAGCAAGAGTAATAGAAGGCAGATTTCAGACTACCTAACAGATCAAAACGAAAATTTCTGTTCCGACACTGACAATGTTGAGTGTTTAAGGAAAAAGTTAAAGACAATCGTAAAATGCGTTTGGACAGGTACGTGCCGAGTAAAACTGTGAGGGACGGGAAAAACCCACCGTGGTACAACAACAAAGTTAGGAAACTACTGCGAAAGCAAAGAGAGCTTCACTCCAAGTTTAAACGCAGCCAAAACCTCTCAGACAAACAGAAGCTAAACGATGTCAATGTTAGCGTAAGGAGGGCTATGCGTGAAGCGTTCAGTGAATTCGAAAGTAAAATTCTATGTACCGACTTGACAGAAAATCCTAGGAAGTTCTGGTCTTACGTTAAATCAGTAAGTGGCTCGAAACAGCATATCCAGACACTCCGGGATGATGATGGCATTGAAACAGAGGATGACACGCGTAAAGCTGAAATACTGAACACCTTTATCCAAAGCTGTTTCACAGAGGAAGACCGCACTGCAGTTCCCTCACTAAATCCTCGCACAAACGAAAAAATGGCTGACATCGAAATAAGTGTCCAAGGAATAGAAAAGCAACTGGAATCACTCAATAGAGGAAAGTCCACTGGACCTGACGGGATACCAATTCGATTTTACACAGAGTACGCGAAAGAACTTGCCCCCCTTCTAACAGCCGTGTACCGCAAGTCTCTAGAGGAACGGAAGGTTCCAAATGATTCGAAAAGAGTACAGGTAGTCCCAGTCTTCAAGAAGGGTCGTCGAGCAGATGCGCAAAACTATAGACCTATATCTCTGACGTCGATCTGTTGTAGAATTTTAGAACATGTTTTTTGCTCGCGTATCATGTCGTTTTTGGAAACCCAGAATCTACTCTGTAGGAATCAACATGGATTCCGGAAACACAGATCGTGTGAGACCCAACTCGCTGTATTTGTTCATGAGACACAGAAAATATTAGATACAGGCTCCCAGGTAGATGCTATTTTTCTTGACTTCCGGAAGGTGTTCGATACAGTTCCGCACTGTCGCCTGATAAACGAAGTAAGAGCCTACGGAATATCAGACCAGCTGTGTGGCTGGATTGAAGAGTTTTTAGCAAACAGAACACAGCATGTTGTTATCAATGGAGAGACGCCTACAGACGTTAAAGTAACCTCTGGCGTGCCACAGGGGAGTTTTATGGGACCATTGCTTTTCACAATATATATAAATGACCTAGTAGATAGTGTCGGAAGTTCCATGCGGCTTTTCACGGATGATGCTGTAGTATACAGAGAAGAAAATTGTAGCGAAATGCAGGAAGATCTGCAGCGGATAGGCACTTGGTGCAGGGAGTGGCAACTGTCCCTTAACAGACAAATGTAATGTATTGCGAATACATAGAAAGAAGGATCCTTTATTGTATGATTATATGATAGCGGAACAAACACTGGTAGCAGTTACTTCTGTAAAATATGTGGGAGTATGCGTGCGGAACGATTTGAAGTGGAATGATCATATAAAATTGTTGGTAAGGCGGGTACCAGGTTGAGATTCATTGGGAGAGTGCTTAGAAAATGTAGTCCATCAACAAAGGAGGTGGCTTGCAAAACACTCGTTCGACCTATACTTGAGTATTGCTCATCAGTGTGGGATCCGTACCAGATCGGGTTGACGGAGGAGATAGAGAAGATCCAAAGAAGAGCGGCGCGTTTCGTCACAGGGTTATTTGGTAACCGTGATAGCGTTACGGAGATGTTTTATAAACTCAAGTGGCAGACTCTGCAAGAGAGGCGCTCTGCATCGCGGTGTAGCTTGCTCGCCAGGTATTTTAGAAGGTGCGATTCTGGATGAGGTATCTAATATATTTCTTCCCCCTACTTATACCTTCCGAGGAGATCACGAATGTAAAATTAGAGAGATTCGAGCGGGCATGGAGGCTTTCAGACAGTCGTTCTTCCCGCGAACCATACGCGACTGGAACAGGAAAGGGAGGTAATGACAGCATCACGTAAAGGGCCCTCCGCCACACACCGTTGGGTGGCTTGCGGAGTATAAAAGTAGATGTAGATGTAGAGAATCACTAATGTAAGGCCATGCCCACTGGGCGGAGATTCTCATGTGCAATTGTTGTAGAAAATGTACTGGTGTGTTTAGGTTATAGAATTTATCGGAATAAAAAGGATAGTGAAAAGAAAAAGATTGGTGGCCTTTTCCTTCGTATAGTATATTGTCATGATATCCAGAATTTATAATGTGTGCGCCATTCATATTCAGTGCGATGGCCATGTGTTGATCAAAGCCGTTAAATAAGAAAGAAAAGTGGTATTGCCAGTGCGTAGTGAACAGTCAGAGTTGTGTAAATTACTAATAGTCAGAAGTGCGTTGTCCGTTTCCGTTGCGTAATATTCAAACAGGAGAATAATTTGTAACTTAATTGTGAGTACTAGAGCTCATGTCACTTGATAAATAAGAATGAATCCACTCGCTTGGCGGACCACTCATCTTGCAGGCCTGACTGCTTGATGCCACAGTATGAGCAAGGCATGTGGGTGCCTCTCACAGTCATTGTTTTTAGTACTTTTCGAGCATTTTATTCTGTGTATTTCTTCATGAGACGTAGCATTGCTTCATCAAAAGTAAGACGGAAGGCACAGATGACAGAGCTGTCTACTCGTTGGCAAGCGTAAGCAACTGACTATACATACTCGAAAACGCGCTTCACAGACGAAGACTGCCTGAGTGACAACAAACTATGGCGGACTGAAGTATACACGCGCCAAGTTGCGACAATGAGTAGCTCTACGTTACTGCTCACTGTTGCCACCGTATTGTTGGATAGTTAATTGTATTTGGAAGAGAAATTACAGTGTGGTCAAATTTACCCATTCCGCCATTGTAGGTTTACCGAATTAAATGGCGAAGAAAATTGAAGTATTTTGTAAATATTAAAACATCTTGAGAAAGAGAAGAAAATGTTACAAAAAGTCAATTTCATTAACGAAGTAAATAAATTGGATGTGACAATGAACGAAATACTTATGACAGGAGTCATTTTTGACCCCTTCCGTCGCTCTAGTGTTAAGCTGGCGAAAATGGGGAACCGATATCAACCGAGAATCGAATACCAGTCCTAAAAAGCTACAACTCTCCACCACACTGAGTAGGTGGTCGTCGAGGCAAAGTTCTGGTTGTGGGTGAACTGTGTGACGTCGACAGAAGTGGATGATGCACGTCTAGGCAGCGGGTGAGAGCCCATGCCTGCGCCTTTTGTATACTGCCTCGCAGTCGACGTTCAGTGACATCCACACTAGAGGAGCAATAGTAGAGGCAAAAGTCGTCAGCATACAAGGAGGGTGACACCGAGGACGCCACAGTTGCTGCTAGGCCATTGATCGCTATTAGAAGAAGAGGACACTTGGACAGAATTTAGAACCCCATTGTCTAGGATATGGGCGGTACTGTGGGAAGCACAAACTCTAACCTGGAATGTATGGTGTGACAGGAAGTTCTGGACCAAAAACGGGAGCTGACCACAGACACACTGCTCGCGTAAGTTAGCAAGGATGTAGTGTCATAAGCCTTTTGCAGGTCGAAAAAGACCGCTTTTGTCTGATGTCAACACATCAGACAAAAGCTGTTCAGATGGCAGACTCTATGTAAACCAGATCATCAGTAGTGGAACGGCCTTGGCGAAACGGCCCTGTGATGGAGCCAGAAGACCCTGAGCCAACACAGCCGCCAGTTCACCATACATTCAACCAACTTACAGAGAACATTGGTGAGACTTATTGGGCAATAGCCGTCCATCTCTAACGGGTCAGCCTCGATAGCTGAGTGGTCAGCGTGACTGATTGCCATCCCACGGACCCGGGTTCGATTCTCGGCTGGGTTGGAGATCTACTCCGCTCAGGGACTGCGTGTTGTGTTGTCTTCATCATTATTTCATCCCCATCCGGCGCGCAGGTCGCCCAATGTGGCGCTGAATGTAATAAGACCTGCACTAAGGCGGCTGGACCTGCCCCACAAGGGGCCTCCCGGCCAATGACGCCAAATGCTCATTTCCATTACCGTGGGTCAATGATCCTTTCTCGCCGGTGCGATGGGAACACGCTCTCGTTCCAGATGTGGTTAAAGATGGCAAGGATATGACGCTGACAATACATTAGTAACTGCTTAATCATTTGGTTGTGGGTCTGGGACTGTACCAGGGCAGTGGGCCAGTGAACTGATTAATTCTCACTCACTGAACGGAGCATTATATGGCTCTAGGTGGCATGCAGTAAAAGATAATTGGTTCAAATGGCTCTGAGCACTATGGGACTTAACGTCTATGGTCATCAGTCCTGTAGAACTTAGAACTACTTAAACCTAACTAACCTAAGGACAGCACACAACACCCAGTCATCACAAGGCAGAGAAAATCCCTGACCCCGCAAAAGATAATTGCTCTCGCTCCAACTGCTGTTTTAGGTCATGAAAGGTAGGTTGACAATTGTCTGAGGCTTGAGCATTGTGCGGGACAAAATGTTTGGCGATGGCATCTGGGTGCTATTCATGGTAATATCAGATACACCTGCAGGTGTCTGGTATCCATTTAGATGTCTTGTCTTAGCCTAAACCTTTGAAGGTGAGGTATGTAGTCCATTGGTTGAAATTTACAGTTCCCACCACTCTTGCTTCTGGTTTTTTGTTAGATGGTGTATCTGGGCTTGGAGACACTTGGAGGCAGTGAGGTGCTCTATCGGCATGTGCTGCTTATGGCCTCTCCAATTTCCGAGGATAACCATGGTCTGCCTCCCTTTGAGGAAGGCCCAAGGAACAGGGAGCCGCTATATCAGCTGCCAAAAGAATGGCTGTCTTCAAATTCTAGACAGCCTCATTGATATCTCCATATGATGGGGAGCCAAAGTTGACAACAAAGGCAAACTCCCTAGATCCCAGTGGAGCAGGCATCCAGGGAAGTGACACTGAGCAAGGGACAGGAAGATCAGGAAGTGGTTACCACACTGGCCATCGTGGACCCTCCAGTGGATGGATGGGAGACGAGAAGGGCAACAAATGGAAAGGTCAATGGCTCAGAAAGTTCTGCATGCTACACTGAGGTGTATGGGCATACTGGTATTCAAGAGACAAAGGTCAATTTGTGCCATTAAATTTTGGAGGTCTTTATCACAGCCAGTGACCATGGTTCCACCCCACAAAGTGCTATGAACGTTAAAGTCACCAAAGCTTAGGATAGGTGGGTGGAGCTAAGAAAGCAATGTGAACATTATGTTCTGAGACACTTCACCATTGGGAGGGAGGTAAATATTGCAATGGTTATCTCTTCAAATGCCCTTACCCAAAGGCATATTAAGAGGCATTAGTTCACTACACAAAGTGTCTAGAATGTGTGTACAAACTCTGCCTGACACCCTGTCATAGGCGGCACGATTGTTAAAATATCCACTGTATCCACGAAGTGCTGGGGTCTGCGTGTCTAAAAATCAAATCTCCTGAAGGGCAATACAGAAGGGAGGTGATGCGCTCAGCCAGGTGGTTGAGAAACCGCTACAATTCCACTGGAGAATCATGTTGTCTATTTACAGCGAGGCAAGGGGACAAGTTATGCCTTAGGGTCACCTGCTGCTATTGGCTGGGGGTTTGTGGTATCAATATACATAGGTTCTGGGATCTATTGTGTGTTGTGAGGTGGCGCCTCAGATGTTGCCAGAATCTTCAGCCTGAATCATAAGAGCGGAACAGGTGGGACCTGGTGGCGTGGGAGCCACCTGAATGTCCTCCTTGGAGGACTTTTGTCTTTCATGGAAATTCTTTAAGGAAAGGATTTTGATGATTGTGAGGACTTCCCTGAATCAGTTTCAGATAAGGATGATGATGACCACAAAGCTAGGTGGAAGCCTTGGAAAGAAGTGTCCCAAAGGACCCCTACCTGGCGAGAGAACCCAGAGGAAGGTGATTCTTCTCTAGCTGGCCAATGGGGACCAATGTCCCTGCCGAATGGGAAGCCACTGATCCTGAACGATTTGTGGGGAATCCCCCAAAAATCAGAGGGGGGTGGGGGGCAGGCATGGTTGAAAGGCACTCAAAGCAGACTGTAGGAGGTGTAACGGGTGGGAGTGCCATCGCCAAAGGGTCTGACATCATCATAACAGTAGCACATGACATTATTGAAAATGCTGGGTGCAAATCCTCGTACTACTTCTTGGCCTCTTGTTAACTAGGTTTGTCCAGAGTTTAGTATTCTTGTATTTTCTTTTCTCTCTGGAAAACATGGCAATCTGATTAGCTTGGAGAATGGTGCTTTCCACAATTGACACAAATGGAATGACGTATGCATGAAGCGTTTGCATGCAGCTCTCGTCCACAATATCTACAGATGGGCTAGCATTTCAGTGTGAAGACATGTGCCCAAATTTCAAGCACTATAAGCACCACTGGGGGGGGGGGGGGGGAGGGGAGGACACACAGTTTCACATCACAACGGTATACTATCACCTTGACCCTTCAGGCAATAAACTGCTCTCAAATGCCAAGATGAACCTTTGGCCCCTTATGTACATGATAAAGTGAGTGCACCCACAACTTGGTGCGTAGTTCATTATCACGTTGTAAGAGCAGGTCAGTTTGGGAAATTATGTCCTGAACTAAGGCTTATGGGGAGTGACAGCCACTGGTATGAGCAGTTCCAGTGGCTAGGCAGCGGATACTGTTTTTATCAAAATCGACACACTTTTCATTTTAGGGATGGCTGCCACTTCCCCAAACTTGTCTACTATGTTCTCCACAAAGAAAAGCGGCTTTGTGGCCATGCAGGAACCACCATCAGCCCTCATATAAACCAAGTATTGCAGGGAGTATCACTCTGCTCGCCCCTTAGTCCTACATTCCTCCCATGGCCTAGCTGGGGAAGAGAACATTTTAGGGACGTATCTCTCTGCGTTGAAAGAGGACTGTCCTTTCATAGAGACTGCTGGGGCTGTAAGGCCACTAGCGGTATGTAACTTCATCGACTTTATTTGCAGTTGATCCACCAGACGCCATCCACTCCAAATGTTGGCTCCCCCCACGGGCACCTCCCAGCCTGAGTAATGGCTGCCTGGCCAGTAATCCGTTGCTCAGAGTCCCTGTGCCCCAGTCATGACAGGCATATACACCTTGGCATACATGGGCAGTCTTCAGCTCAGGCACCAACAGTACAATCCCTAGTCAGTGGACTACCATCATGCAGGTATTTGACTACCCCCTCCACAATGGGGTGGCTACCATGCTGGGTTTTTTGGGTGTACCACTATACTAAGGGGAAGGGTGCACAGATGAAAGGCACAAAGGTGAAGCACACACCGCACTCGACGACTTTCACTACTCCATCTGCACCTCTGAAGAATTTTGGAAATTGGTAGCAGGTCAAATCCAACACTATGGACCATGTGTTTATTTAGTGAAAAACTGTGCAGTATGCCGGAAGTGGAAACTCTGGGTCCAATCGTAAACTAGGTCCAAGCTGGATCGGCATCAAGGAAACCACGTGAGAGAGAGTCAGAGGGAGAAAGGGAAGTGTAAGCATGCAGCACGGAAATGAAGTAATGACTCAAAGGCTGGGGCCCCATGGTAGCCAAGCACTTGAGTAGTGAGTCCCCTGGGGAAGAGGGTAGGGATGTTTGACAGCTGAATGACATTTACAGACTTTAATGACCGGGGTTCGGCATAATCTGTATAGGCATTGCACTGAAGAGTGACAGATTTGCAAATCTTTTGTAGCTGTATACATTTCTACATTCAAATGTCATCGTAGCAGCTGACGCTGCAAATACGGCAACAAGCTATGCATTATTTTTACTGTTTGATATGAGATGATGTGTAAATTAATATCGGAATTGTCTGTTCATAAACAGCATTTGTTTCTCACTCCTGTATTCACTAAAGAAACACAGAACCACACAGCGTGCAAAGTAAGACATTTCACACATGTTTATAGCATTTGTAGATTCAGAGAATACTATTGACGATGCTGACTGGACTGCACTCTTTCAAATTTTGGAAGTATCAGAGATAAAAATAAACGGAGTGGGAGGCTATTTATATTTCGTACAGAAATCATATTGCAGTTTCAAGAGTAAAAGGATATAAAAGGGAAGCAAGAGTTGAGATGGGTGTGACCAGTAGCCTGTCGTCAGTGTTATTCAACCTCTACACTGAGAACGCAGTCAACGGAACCAAGGAGATATTAGGAAACGGGTTTAAAGTGGAGAGGAAAGAAATAAAGAATCTACGGTTTGACGATGACATTGTAATCAGAGAAAGAGAGAAGATCAACTGAAATGATGTGTGCCATCGAATGAAGTCGAATTAAATCTCTCCATGGTGACATAATTAGATCAGAAAATTTGAGCACTCGAAAAACTGATGAAGGCCGAAGAAGAGAGAATATGAAATACAAGCTGGCAGTAGCACTGGAAGCATTTCTTAGAGAAAGGAATTTGTTGACACTAACATGGATTTAAATGTTAGAAAATCTTTTCCGAAAGAATTTGTCTGAAATGTAGCCGTATACGAAACTGAAACACGATAAGCAGTGAGATTAAAAGGGAACAGAAGTTTTTGGAACGTGGTGATATAGAAAATTTCTCGTCGTCGTGTGGTTAAATCTAATCACTAATGTTAGAGCCCTAGGCACCTGTAGAGTTAAGAGTTTCAAGTGGATGTAGATTGCGGCAGTTTTTTAGAGATGAATAGGCTTGCTCAGAATGGAGTAGCATGGACAGCTGCATCAAACCGTTCCCGGGACAGAATACCGCGAACACATATTGGGGTGCTACCTCAAACACCAGACATACATCATGAAGGACTGTAGTTGCTAGATGAAGGACTGTAGTTGCTAGATGAAGTTAATCTTACTAAGTCTCTACATAGTAGCATCAAGAACAAATACAATTCGTAGTAGGACTAAAACAATGGCATGTGGACTGAAGGTAAATAACATGTGGCGATTGACAGAAAATTCTAAGCGACAATGAATTTTAAATCAAAAATACTCTGTGACGCAACTTCCTACGACTCACCATTTCAGAAAAAAAAGAAAAAAAAAGTATGGCAAAGTGAGGCATGTGGAAGTCACGTATAGCAAATAAAAGTTACAATGAAGAATGGAAGAAAGAGGCCTGGCATAATGAACACCTTTTTGTATAATAAGATTTCTATATCTAAATCAATGCTGATTGACCCATGACAGGAACGAACCACGCGTTATTTAGAGCTGATAGCACACACACATGCATCCGTGACAACTACTGACAATGAAACACTTGTCTATGTTTTGGAATTCCGCATGAATACGAGGGCCAGCATGAACGAGTGCAATCACCTTGGGTCAAAGGGAACAGTGGCGTGACACAAATTGAGATGGAGGACCAATTGAAGCTAAGCGTGATGCCAGTTCCAAACCACTAACTCTGTTATTCCACAATAACTGTATCTTTATGTTTATCTTACAGGTAAGGAAAGGAATGCGTCAATCCTCCCGACAGACAATCGGAATTACGCAGAAGTGCAGTCTCAAATTCCTGAAAGTTTTTACGGTTCCATGAGACAAAATAATCTTAAAACTACTACAGCAACGATAACACACCCGTATAGGATGGAAATAACGAGTGATGCTCAGATACTCGGAATCCTCAAGTCGGCGGGGCTTACTTTATATAGAATGAATGGAAGTCTAAAGAGAGTACCTCATCCCACCAGCACCGTGACAACTGCTTTTCAAACTACCTAAACAATGAAGAACGAACCTTCTAACAGCTCTGCCATTTCAACGAAATTTGACAGTTGTTTACTAAGTCACAATAATTTAAACTTCCCTTTATGAGTTACTTGTGAGTACATGAAAACTAAATATCGAAACTATTTTAAAACATCTATTCAAAGTATGTCAGCCAGAGCAGCGAACTCAATATGTACTCTGTCGTGGATAAATTGCTTCATGCAGAGGCCAAATTATTACAGCTACCGCGGGTCGTCTCTTCTGTTCAAGCTCAGCATCCTCTTCCTGGCCACTTCTCTCTCTCTCTCTCTCTCTCTCTCTCTCTCTCTCTCTCTCTCTCTCTCTCTCTCTCTCTCCCCCCCGAATGTGCGAATATCTACCTGCACTTCATTTTAACACGACCGGGCGCAAGTCAGTTCAGTCCTCCCTCAGCCAAATGTCAAACTATAGGTGTCCTGCACAGAATTAGCTATTTTCCATTAGTTCTTAGAAGTGACCGTAGAATTTGTGTGTGTGGACACTAAAAGCTAAGACCTCTTCTTCGCGACCAGCAACTATTTGGAGACGCGTCTAGCTGGATACCCAATTGAAGTATTACCTCAACGAAAGCGGCGCACCAGACCATCGAACAGCCTCGTGAACCAGCCGCCACAAAATCTTCTGGGCGACGCAACACCGCCACCAACCACGGTCTGAGGATCCGACTCTGCTATTGTGGAACCAGCGGTGTCTGTAGCCGTAACCTCAGCAGCTGGTGATAGATTATCTGTCGTCCTGCTTCAACAAAACATCACAATGAATGTTAGCTCCTGAGTGTTTTTCACAATGAAAGAAGTTTTCGTTATTAATAGAGGAACATTAATATCATCTCACATCTTTTAAATGGCTTAAAATTCTGCTATTGAAAGCTGTAGTGCCATTCAGGAATGTTCAAGAAAGGGAAAGATTCTGGTAAACATTCCTAATGCTACATGAAACCATCATACATTCATTCTACCAAAATCCTGATATACTGAGACTACATATTAAGTGGCAGTAGTGGCTTTATGGCAATAGTTTCCAAGCAGCTCTGTTTCTTAGGTATTGTTATCACATTTCGCAATTGTTTGGTACCGACAAATGAAAAAGTAGTGATGATCGAGAGTCCGCCCTGAGAACTGAACATGCTGCTAAAGGCACGTCACTGCCCCAATGAAACAGCTAGCAAGATCACATCGACTAAAACTTTCTTACTTACAATCAACCAGATAAAATCTATAATCCGACTCGCCACTTGAACGTTGTCGGCTACAGATCATGTCTTCACCACGTAGCAACGAAGATATCTTCGATTTTCATTTAGCTGAATTTTATGCATTTTTAATTAAATGAAAAACAGATTCCGATGATAAATGCAGTGAAACGCTTAATGCTGACTAATGGTTGTGTGATCAAGACGTAACTGCGTATAAGTGCAGTCTTTTTCAGTGATTTGGCGGCCTGAGGACTGTAGAAGGCCTATAAACGGTATAGAATTTCTAAATCTACTGCTCAGAACGTGGCAGAAAGACCTACTTTATTTTTCCTTCTGTGAGATATCGGACGCATAAGCTAAACCTTTACAGTCGCATGTCAAGCGCTTCCAACCGAGCCATACCCCCATTCCAATGCGCTGGCTAAATCTGCTGACGGTTGTGTCTCAAAATTTCAAACTCCACGGAAGTTTACTTACGCACCTTGCTGAACTAACGCTCCAGGCACAGTAAGAGGTGCTGGAGGATGACTTAGCCACAGCATTATTGGTATTTACAGAGTAACTGCATCATTCCGTAGCAAAATCTACGTATTCTTTTTCGAATCAACTGCAAGTGAAGAGACTGAATGTCTAGAGGATAATCTGTATATCTTAGAAAAATATTGCACCGAGACATAATGAATATAAGACACAAATTTCTGAAACCATAGAAATAGAAAATTTCAGAATATCGTTAAATTTTTTGATATTAACAATGATTCCATACTTACGTCTTTAGTCTACATCTACATGGATGCTCTGCGAATCACATTTAAGAGCCTGGGAGACGGTTCATCGAACCACATTCACAATTCTCTATTATTCCAATCTCATAGAGCACGCGGAAAGAACGAACACCTATATCTTTCCGTACGAGCTCTGATTTCCCTTATTTTATCGTGGTGATCGTTTTTAACTATGTAGGTCGGTGTCAACAAAATATTTACGCATTCGGAGGCGAAAGTTGATGATTGGAATTTCGTGAGAAGATTCCGTCGCAACGAAAAACGCCTTTCTTTTAATGATGTCCAACCCAAATCCTGTATCATTTCTGTGACACTCTCTCCCATATTACGCGATAATACAAATCGTGCAGCTCTTCTTTGAACTTTTTCGATGTACTCCGTCATTCCTATCTGGTGAGGATCCCACACCGCGCAGCAGTATTCTAAAAGAGGAGGGAGAAGCGTAGTGAAGGCAGTCTCCTGCCAATAAAACACAGTCTTTGGTTAGCCTTCTCCACAACATTTTCTGTGTGTTCCTTTCAATGGAAGGTGATGGTAATTGTAATCCCAAGGTATTTAGTTGAATTTAGGGCCTTTATATTTGACTGATTTATCGTGTAACCGAAGATTAACGGATTCCTCTTAACACCCACTCATATGGATGACCGCACACTTTTCGTTATTTCGGGTCAACTGCCAATTTTCACGCCATTCAGATATCTTTTCTAAATTGTTTGGCAATTTGTTTTGATTTTCTGATGACTATTAATTAATAACTGACGGCGTCATCTGCAAACAACCTAAGACGGCTACTCAGATCGTCTCCCAAATCGTTTATATAGATAAGGAACAGAAAAAGACCTATAACAGTACCTTGGGGAACGCCAGACATAACTTCTGTTTTATTCGTTGACTGTCCGTCAAATACTACGAACTGTGACCTCTCTGATAGGAAATTACAAATCCAGTCACATAACTGAGACGACATTCCATAAGCACGCAATTTCACTATAAGCCGCTTGTGTGGTACAGTGTCTAAAGCCTTCTGGAAATCCAGAAATACGGTATCGATCTGAAATCCCATGTCAATAGCACTCAACACTTCACGCGAATAAACAGCCAATTGTGTTTCAGAAGAACAAATTTTCCTAAACCCATGTTGACTGTGTGTCAATAGACCGTTTTCTTCGAGGTAATTCATTATATTCGAACACAATGTATGTTCCAGAATCCTGCTACATGTCGACGTTAATGATATGGGCCTTTAATTAAGTAGATTACTCCTACTACCTTTCTTAAATACTGGTGTGACCTGTGCAACTTTCCAGTCTTTGGGCACAGATCTTTCGTCGAGCGAACGGTTGTATATTA
This sequence comes from Schistocerca americana, assembly GCF_021461395.2. NCBI lineage: Eukaryota > Metazoa > Arthropoda > Insecta > Orthoptera > Acrididae > Schistocerca > Schistocerca americana. Next base: position 1,101,085,335 of record NC_060120.1, on the reverse strand, counting down.
TTGTCAAGTATGGAGCAACTGCGTCAGCATTAAAAGGAACCTAATTGGCATACAGTCTGGACCAGAAGACATGCTTTTATTAAGTGATTTAAGTTTCTTCACTACTCCCAGGACATCTAGTTCTACGTTACTCACGTTTGCAGCTGTTCTTGATTCGAATTCTGGAATATTTACTTCGTCTTCTTTTGTGAAGGCATTTCGGAAGGCTGTGTTTAGCAGCTCTGCTTTGGCAGCACTGTCTTCGATAGTATCTCCATTGTTATCGCGTGGAGAAGGCATTGATTGTTCCTTGCCGCCAACATACTTCGTATACGACCAGAATATCTTTGGATTTTCCGCCAGGTTTCGAGACAAAGTTTCGTGGAAATTTTTGGTAAGGTCTTATGGGGCCAAACTATTGATGTCATCGGTCCCTAGGCTTACACACTAATGTAACTTGAACTAACTTACGCTAAGGACGACACACACACACACACACACACACACACACACACAGGGGGACTCGAACCTCCGACAGGGCGATCCGCGCCGAGCGAGACACTATGCTCTAGACGGCGCGGCGGCAGAAAGGGAAACCACGTGTCATGATAGGCTCTCGGAAGGAGAGTAAGAGACAGCGTATCACCCTAAAAAATGAAGAACAAGAAGTAAAACGCAGATTACCATGAAGTCCTGCAATAGAAAATTACTTCTGTCGCCCAAAGTTTCTGACGATGAGCCATGTCATTCATGTGTAGATTCTGGTGAGTCTCATCCTGAAGCTGCATTTGGTGTTTGGAAGCCTCTCAGTGATGCCACTGCTTGCCTCTTTTGTGATGTGATGTGATGTGTACAGAGGACTGTAGTGGCGAACTGTGGATGCGGTGTGCGCTTTGTGAAACGTGGGCCGGCAATGAGTATGTTAGTTGTGAGGATGTTAATTTGTGTGATTTATGTAAATAAAATGTATTTCAAGATATTGAAGCTATATGAATCTTGATAAACATTGTTTGTTAAATAAATTTAATTATGGCGAAGATCTGCAAGAAGAATTTCACATTGAACGCTCCTGTAATTATATTTCATTTAATAAAACTGCCTTTCTTGTAAGTTCTGGTTTAATATTTTGATTTTATCCCCAGGCCTCAAATTATCAGCACCACTTTTTTCGCATATTGTGTAAGGTTCTATACAACAAATTATACTTCTTGACCATAAATTTTTCCTGAATAACTGTATGACAAATAAGTCAAAGACATGTCGTAGTATGTGCACATTAACTCTTAAGTAGGCAGTAAAGAAAGGGCGGCAGTCAGTACGAAAAATCAGAGCGGGGACCCATTGTACCGCCTCTTCATCTACTGTCTTGTCGAAGCACCTACAATCCAGGGTCAAACAGAATCTAATCATTGTGTATCTGGGTTTCTGACCGTAACAAGCATGAGAAAGTAGATAAAGTCAATTAGTGTACCAGGCAAAGATTCCTTTAAGTATTTCAGAAACATGCAATATACTTCATTGACTCACCTCATTGCTTCCTGTTTGTGATACAAAGAGAGCTCACAGATGATGTGTCATCTACCGACTGGAACAGAAGTCGCATGAATCTCTCGAACTTTTCCATGAGTCATCAGCGATGTCTATCTGGTAATATCTTTGTGAGGAGCCACCAGACTAACAAATTCTGTACACATTGCGTTAACCTCAGGCAGTTCAGTAATGCCACGACGTTTATTTATTTTATTTACACTTCAAGTTTCGTAGGACCAAATTGAGGAGCAAGGCTCTAAGATCATGGATCGTGTCAGTACATGAAATTACAACATAATAGTAGTAACAGAAAAAAAAAAATATTCATGAACCCTAAAAAAGTCAATCCATAAATTTAAGTAAACACAGTGAACAATACAACAAGAATCAGCCTAATTTTTCAAGGAACTCCTCGACAGTGTAGGCGGAGTTACCCTTGAGGAAATTCTCCAGTTTCTATTTGAAAGTGCGTTGATTAATGCCAAGATTTTTTTAAATTCGGGTGGTAGCTTATTGAAAAATGGATGCAGCAGTATACTGCACACCTTTCTGCGAAAGAGTTAAGGAAGTCTGATCCAAATGCAGGTTTGATTTCTGCCGTGTATTAACTGAGTGGAAGCTGCTTATTTTTGGGAATAAGCTGATATTGTTGATAATAAATGACAAAGAGGCAACTGTCAAAATACCCAGATTAGCGAACAGGGGTCGACAAGAGGTTGGAGAACTTACACTACTTACTGCCCGAACCGCCCATTTCTGAGTCAAAAATATACTTTTAGAAAGCGAAGAGTTACCCCAAAATATAATAGCACAAGACATAAGCGAATGAAAATCAGCAAAGTAGACTAATTTTCGTGTTGAATGATCACTTACTTCAGATACCGTTCGAATAGTAAAAATGGCAGCATTAAGTCTTTGAAGAAGATCCTGAACGTGGGTTTTCCACGACTATTTTACTATTATCTGAAAATCAAGAAACTTGAACTGCTTAGTTTCAATAATCATATGCCCACTCTGAAGTTAAAGTCCGTTTAGGTTGAATTCTGTGTTACAAACTGTAAAAACTGAGTCTTACTGTGATTTAGCATTAGTTTATTTTCTACAGGCCATGAACTTAGTACATGAACTGTACTATTTGAAACGGAGCCAGTGTTGCACACAACATCCTTTACTACCAAGGTAGTGTCATCAGCAAACATATATATTTTAGAGTTACCCGTAATACTAGAGGGAATATCATTTACATAAATAAGGAACAGGAGTGGCCCCAACACTGATGCCTGGGTCACCCCCAAATTTGGCTGTACCCCACTCAGACCCCACATCACAGTCATTCTCAACATCGTGAATAATGACCTTTTGTTGTCTGTTGCTAAAGTAAGAGGTGAACCAATTATGAGCTACTACCCCTATTCCGTAATGCTCGAACATCTGGAGCAATATTTTGTGATCAACACCATCAAACGCCTTAGCTAAATCAAAAAACTTGCCTAGCTTTCGAAACCTTTTGTTTAACACATCCAGTACCTCACAGAGAAAAGAGAATATAGCATTTTCAGTTGTGATAGCAAATCGTGTGGTATAAAATGATCAATTATCATTACATACACAGCCTTTTCAACGACTTTAGCAAACACTGATGGCATGAAATAGGTCTAAAATTATTTAAAATATCCCTTTCCACCTTTTTATAAAGCGACTTTACTACTGATTACTTTAATCGTTCAGGAAACTGACCATTTCTAAAGGAAAAATTACAAATATGGTTAAATGTCGGGCTATCATGTGCAGCACAGTACTTTAATATTCTGCTAGGCACTCCATCATATCCATGAGAGTCCTTAGTCTTCAGTGATTTAATTGTTGACTCAATCTCTCCCCTGTCTGTATCACAGAGGAGTGTTTCAGACATCAATCTCGGAAAGACATTTGCCAAGAAAGTTATACGATTCCCTATTGAAACTAAATTTTTATTTAATTCACCACCAATGCTCAGAAAATGATTGTTAAGCACAGTACATATATTTATATGCAGTACATACATTTATCACCAAGAGAAATATTTTTACTACGAACTGACTTCATATCGTCTACCTTGTACTGCTGACCAGACACTTCCTTCACAATTGTTCATATAGTTTTAATTTTATGCTGTGAATTAGCTGTTCCATTTCCCTACCACATACTCTTTGCCTTCCTAATAACATTTTTAAGCACCTTACAATAGTGTTTGTAATGGGCCACTATAGCTTGATTGTGACTACTTGTAACATTGTGATATAATTCCCACTTTGTTCTACATGATATCCTTATCCCACTAGTCAGCCACCCGGGCTGCCTATTACTGCTAGTACCCCGTTTAGAACGTTATAACGGAAAGCAGCTATTAAAGAGCATGAGAAATGTGTTACGGAAAGTATTATATTTGTCATCTGTGTTATGGGCACTATAAATATGCTGCCACTCTTGTTCCTTGGCAACGTTTAAAAAGACTCTATTGCTGTTGTATTAAATTTCCTACACAGTTTGTAATTATATGTGACATTTATGAGAGTAAAAAAGCCTTTTAGTGTTAAAATTAGTGCATCATGGTCTGGAAGGCCATTCACCCTGTTACTAACAGAATACCCGTCTAGTAATGAAGAATGAATAAAAATATTGTCTATGGCTGTGCTACTGTTCCCCAGCAACCTAGTTGGGAAAAAACAGTCTGCATCAGTTCATATGAATTTAGGAGATCTACCAACATCATTTTTCTTGCACCATCATATACAAAATATGCAAAGCGATTTAGGAAAGATTGCTGTATGGTGTGGCAGGTGGCAGTTGACGCTAAATAACGAAATGTGTGAGGTAATCCACATGAGTTCCTAAATAAATCCGTTGGAATTCGATTACTCGATAAATAGCACAATTCTCAAGGCTGTCAATTCAACTAAGTACCTGGGTGTAAAAATTACGAACAACTTCAGTTGGAAAGACCACATAGATAATATTGTGGGGAACGCGAGTCAAAGGTTACGTTTGATTGGCAGGACACTTAGAAGATGCAACAAATCCACTAAAGAGGCAGCTTACACTACACTCGTTCGTCCTCTGTTAGAATATTGCTGCGCGGCAGCTCGTTTTGTATTATCACGTAATAGGGGAGAGAGTGTGGCAGATATGATACGCGAGTCATTAAAGCAAAGACGGCAAAGACGTTTTTCGTCGCGGCGAGATCTATTTACGAAATTTCAGTCACCAACTTTCTCTTCCGAATGCGAAAATATTTTGTTGAGCCCAACCTACATAGATAGGAATGATCATCAAAATAAAATAAGAGAAATCAGAGCGCTAACAGAAAGGTTTAGGTGTTCGTTTTTCCCGCGCGCTGTTCGGGAGTGGAATGGTAGGGAGATAGTATGATTGTGATTTGATGAACCCTCTGCCAAGCACTTAAATGTGGATTGCAGAGTAATCACGTAGATGTAGAAATATTGAAGTCACCACGTATCACTAATGTCTGGTACTTCCTACAAAGTGAATCAACAAGCCTCTCTAGCTTGGGCAGAAATGCTCTGAAATCAGTGTTAGTGGACCTATAAACAACAACAACAATTAGAATTTTAGTTTCACTAAATTCAACTGCCCCTGCACAACATTCGAATATCTGTTCAGTGCATGGCCGTGATACGTCTATGGTCTCAAGTGGAATACAGTTTCTTACGTACATAGCCACTCCCCTACCCAGCAAGAGGCGCCTTGAAAAACAGCCAGCTAATCTGTATCCTGGTAAAGGAAGCGTCTGAATTGTGAAATTATTTAAGTGGTGCTCCGACATACCAATAATTTAAGAGTCAACATCTATAAGCAGTTCACTAAATTTATCTGTAATACCTCTTATATTTTGATGAAATATGCTAATTCCATCTCTACTTGCAAACATGGCGTCCTCTGAAGGTGATCCGTTAGTTAGAGAGACTTCCTTTAAACAGGTATACCTATCAGCTGACTTCAATTTAATAAAGGTGCAGTTCTAACACCAACTAGCACAGGAATTTTTCCATGAGTGATCCGACCACCACCCACTACACTGTGACCTGTAAGCTTTGCCAGCCTCCCCTTCCCATACCTATTAAGATGCAGGCCACGCCTAGTGAAACCCGATCTAAGGAGTGGCAGCTAACTAAATACTACAACGGAATGTTGTTACGAGCAGTCGCAGCTGTGGAGAACACAGGATGTTCCACGAACGAGTTAAAGATTCGCTCTCACCAGTTCCTTGCGCTCTGGCCGCTGGCTTGTCGGTTTTAGGGGAATAGCTGCAGCACTTTCATTAGAAGTTCATTTAGTAAGATCTAAAGCGTGACATAATTAGCCAACTGCACTAGCAGACGCTGCAAGAGAGGTGTTCTGTAGTACGGTCTGGTTTACAATTCAAGTTCCGAGAGGGTGCGTTCCTTCTAATTCTTTCGCATATCTCGCGGAAAGTGCATGAAGGTGACTAAAGAGATTCCAGTCAGAGGCTTTCTAGCAAGCGTTAATCCTGCGAACCATCAGCGATTAGAACGGTGAAAGGAGGAACTCACTCCGATACACGAAGTACCCTCCACCATAGACCGTAAGTTGGCTAGCAGTGGGTGCCTCTAGCTGCAGAAGTAGATGTAGAGCTGTACACAAACTCGAACCTTACAAAGTAAAAATAGAATAGATTGAAAAATTCAGGTAGTGTTGGTCGACACCATTTCTGTAACCAGCTGCTGCAATTTTGTCAGAGGTTATTTTAAATGCTGCTTTTTTTATGAAGCACGGCGTCAACTCGCTGAACAATCGGCACGGCACTTGCATCATAGGCAGCAAATCCTTTATTTGAGGAGTGATACACCAACAGATTGAGCCGATCCCCTCGGGATCGATCTAGAAGCAAGCGAATACGAGTTCTGACGTAGCCCCTGTTAACTGACCTTTGCTTCACACACCCGATACCATCTACGACCGGTGGAGTCCACTGAGGCAGCACCTCCCAGGAAGATGGTGTGGCTTTGGAGAGCCGGGGCAGAGCGATCGCAGCTCCAGACATACTACCCCCTTGTCAGGATCTGTGGAAACTTACAGAAGCAGGAGGATGGAGGGACGCGGGTTTTAACCGTCGTCCTTCCGAATGCGAGTCCAGTGTGCCAACCACTACACTACCCCGCTCGGTACCAAACCAACGGTCGATGGTGTGAACCACTAGTGCACTTTTACCTGGCAGCCTTCAGCTTACGGCGTCGATTGCGGCGCTTCCTTGCAGCTTGTGGCAGTTCAGCAGCCGTGACGTCATGATTGGCGGCGGTGGCTTCTTCAGCGGCGGCGGTGGCTTCGTCTGGGGCGGCGTCTGATGCGGTTGTGGGAGAGGTGATGGGGGCGGCGCCGTGAGGCGACACGAGGATCGTGAACGTCACGAGCATGTCCTCCGTCGTCGTGGGCAGATCGGCCGCTGCCCTGTTTTGACAGGTTATGCCCATGAAGTATTGTGGAGAAAATCATCTTGCGTTTCACACACAGCTAGTTAGTTATGTGTTCTGTGGGTGTCTTTGCGCTATGCAAGCGCTATGTCGATTGTAAGGGTGTTGCAGGGCACATTGTGCTGAGAAATAACTTAAGGAAAAATAAATTCGATACGTTGCGCCGGTTCCGAGTTTGTTAGCACTGAAGCTAGCCGTTGCGCGCCGAATTTGAAGTAGCCCGCCAGCGACGGTGCCCCAACGTGTTCTTCGTGTGGTTTGCTAACGCGAACAGGAAAAAAAAAATACAAAAACTGGACATTGGGCGGTAGTAAGGATCAAACCCTATTCAAAGACTGAGCAGTCTTGTGAGCTGTCATCTACACTAAGAGAGCAGCTGACACTAATTTTGTCTGGCGGACAGCTTGAATTTGCTAGTGCGACGATCTGATCGGTTAACTTCAACGCTAATTAACTCGGAAAAGCGCAACCTATCGCTTTTTTTCGTACCAATTATTTCTCGGTATAACCTACTCTGCAAAAACATTATGACCTTTTCAGACTGTTTCTAGCTAGCACGTACAGACCGAACTGAGGAGACAAAAGACATGCGACAGCGATATGCACGTATCAAGATGGCGGTAGTATCGCGTACACGAGGTGTACAAGAGGTAGGGCATCGCCGGAGCTCTCATTTGCTCTCAGACGATTCACGTGACAAGTTTTCCGACCTGTCATGGCCGGACGACGGGAATTACCAGACTTTCAACGCGGAATGGTGGTTGGAGCTAGATGCATGGGACATTCCATTTCGGAAATCGTTTGGGAATTCGGTGTTCCGAGGTACTCATTGTCAAGAATGTGCCGAAAATACCAAATTTCACTCATTACCTCTGACGACGGACAGCGCAGTGGCCGACGCCCTTCGCTTATCGACCGAGAGCAGCGGCGTTTGCGCAGAGTTGTCAGTGCTGACAGACAACACTGCCTGATATAACTGCAGAAATCAATGTGGGACGTAAGATGAATATAATCATTAGGACAGTGCCGCGGAATTTGGCGTTAACGGCCTGTGGCAGCAGACGACCGACGCGACTCCTCAACACGTCACATCAGCCGGCCGCTGTGGCCGAGCGGTTCTAGGCGTTTCGGTCCGGAACCGCGCTGCTGCTGCGGTCGCAGTTTCGAATCCTGCTTCGGGAATGGATGTGTAATGTCCTTAGATTAGTTAGGTTTAAGTAGTTCTAAGTCTAGGGGACTGATGACCTCAGATGTTAAGTCCCACAGTGCTCAGAGCCATTTGAACCATTTGAACACATCACATCACCTGTAGCACCTCTCCTAGGCCCGTGACCAAATCTGTTAGACCATAGACGACAAGAAAACTAGCGTCGTCAGATGAGCCCCTATATCCTTTGCTAAGAGCTGATGGTAGGGTCCGAGTGTGCAACAGACCGCACGGAGCCACGGACCCTAGTTGCCTGTAAGACACCGTGTAAGCTGGTGGTGGCTTGGTGGCTCCATAATGGAGTGGGCTTTGTTTACATGGAATGGAGTAGGTTCTCTTGCCCAACTGAACAGACCATTGACTGTGCAACCATTCATCGACTTCATGTTTCCATAGAAAGATGTCATGTCACCGGGTCATAAATGTCCGCAATTGGCTTGAAGAACATGCTGGGCAGTTGGAACGAATGGTTAGACTACCCACATCGCCCGACATGAGCCCCACGGTAGATTTGTGGGACATAATGGAGAGGTCAGTGCATGCACAAAATCCTGCACTGTGAACACTTTCACGGCTATAGAGACTGCGTGGTTCAGTACTTCTCGTGAGGACTTCCAACGACTTGTTGAGTACATGCCATGTCTAGTTGGTGCACCACGCTGGGAAAAGGGAGACCGACACGGTATTGGAAGGTATCACATGACTTTTGTCACCTCAGCATATTTTAATTACATAGAACGAGTCAGTTTCCAAAATTTTAGCTTGGTTTGTACTTAAATCAGGCTATATACTTACCATTTACAGACAAGTTGTATTAAACATAATTTAGTTTAATAACACAAGTGCTTATGTACAACTTTTGCACAAAACAAATTACACGTGTCTAAAAAATTCTCCTATGGAACAGAATGAGTTGTGGAGAAGGCTTACTCTCACATTTCAGTTGATACCTGCTGGGACTATAACACGGTAAGTTATCAAAGATTTTGGTAGTGGCGTCGTTCACCCCGCCCCCCCCCCCCCCTTCCGAGCTGGTGAAGAGTAAATAACGTCATTTTTCTTATAGTAGTGTTGATGCTATTGTTATTCCTGAACTCTTACTGTTTTCAGCGAAGTTCATGAGATATATCACCGTGATGCTATGGTTAAAAGTGTAAATTTTCAACCATCTGTTCATGACGTTCTAACCCAGTTCATCTTCGCTGCGGATAGGCTGAAGTCTACAGTGTGAGGTCGACTTTGATCAACAAGTGTTCTGTAGTGCCCGCTACCAGCATTGGTTATCTGAAAATACAATACCTGCGCGTACAGTGGCAATTACCAATATAGAACCTACGTACAGTGAGAAATTGGCCGTACGTGAAATCGCACGGGCAGGCTGATCAGCTGCGCCACCACGTTCCCTCAGCGGTTCCAACACAATTCGTGTGTTCGTACTGTCTCCCCGTGATGGAATACTGTATTGCACACTTGTTAAAACGAATACAAGGGGAGCGGTGGTGGAGTTGCTGGCGTCCCCTTTCGGATTCCTGGCGGCACTAGCTCGGTCTGTCTTGTGATGTCCCTGTGCTTTGAGGCCGCTAAGATCTTTGCTCGAGGTTGTTGATCGGGACAGGGCGCGTGGTGGCGTGGTGAGTTGGGGAGTGGTAACGGAGCGAGGGGGACCGTGGCAGATGTCCGACCGGCGAGGAAGGCGACCACCTGCGTAAGCGTCTTGGGCACAGTTACGGCCGATTTGAAACCGTGGCTGACTTCGCATGCCGTCTTGTGCGTAGCCCGGGCAGCCAGTCCTGGGACGTGACATTTCGATGAGAGAGTTGAAGCCAGATTCGGTGTGCTGAATTCCAGGCGCCCTTTGGAACCGGAAACCTTCGGCTTCGAATCATGAAATTCAGTTAAGTTTTCGACTTCGACGACTTAACTTATTTTCTTATTGATGCCTATAGGTCTGCTGCAGTCATTGCGATTTCTTATTAAAGAAGGCCTGCTTGTTTTCTATTTGGTAATTTTACTTAGCTGAAACTGTTGTTGATCAAGGACTACCTTTTTTTGTTGCCCTATTGAGATCTGATGTCTTAATCTGCATTGTAATTAAGTGAAATTGTGATTGCCAATGGCCTACCTGTTACAGAGGTATTCGTGTCAATAAGGTAGTACTAGGAAATGATACATGATGGTACATGGGCCCTAACCTTTCGCCTTTCACCCCCTTATCCATAATTGAAGGTTTCACAAGGTGTTCGATCTATTTTCGGACCTGCCGCACTGACTTTTCCCACACTTGTAGGTTTTTAAAATCAATGCATGGACATCTATTTCCAAAGGTAGTACGACAATATGCTAAAAAAAACCTCGGAAAGGTCGCCTTAGGAAATTACTATCTTTGAAACCGGTGTTAACTACAAAACATTTGGATTATATAAACATAATCGCCCATAAATGAGCGTGCTGTTAAAGCCTGGTGTCCATGAAAAAGTTTGTTTGGATCTCGTTAGTATCAACTTTTTCTCTTTTATTCAGAACATGTAATTTTTTACGAAATGGTGATGAAGATAAATATTGGATAACAATTTTCTAGTAAAAACAACATTTTTATTTACTATACGTTTGAAAAGATAAATTAAAATTTGACACATATGTCATGTAGTACATTGTTAAATGAAAAATATGTACGTTAATAGCACTGTACAACATCTCGAAATAAGAAGTATTTTCCTCTGTCCTTTTTCACATTGCTGAACGAAGTTTTAATGTATTGTGAATACTCACACTTACGTGCAGTCAGTAAATAAAGATAAAAACATGCTACGTTTTGACTCACGCGAGTACGCGGGATCGATAATGCATGTGTCCGTACTAGACTCATGAGTACGTGTTTACGTTCCTTGCCCAGATGGGGAACCGGCGAATGCGGACTCTCTTTAATTTATTGTCTCTCGAAACGTGCCCATATAGGTCATCTCAACAGTGGAAATGTTGTACTACAGTTTGTGTTGACAATATACAGTACATTAGTTGAATACTGATACTGGTACGAAATTACAGAGACGTAACAGCCACACCATACGGAAACGAGTTAACAACACGAACATGTAATGCAGGGTTGGTTGGTTGGTTGATGTTTAAGAGACCAAACAGCAAGGTCATCAGTCCCTTGTTCTAAATATGCGCCATTCCGCTAATGGGACAACTCGGTAAAATCAGAACAATAAAACGGAAAAAGGGAAAAAACGTAAAAAGGCAGACATGTTGTCATCGGTAAAAAACAAAATGAGGAAAGTCGCCAAGAGAACGAACCCAACACTATGCTGAAGCAGCATAGGAAAGACCACCTGTGACTTAAAAGGTACAACTGCTCAACTGCTATAATGTAGAAAGTACGTATGGGAATAGAAAGACTAACCAAGCCTTAAACAAAAAAAAGGGTAAAAACAGAGTAAAAGGGGAAGAAAAGAGGAATTCGGTCAGGGAGGTGAATCAGGAATCTCCGAACACTGCTTACAGTGGGAGACACCCAAACACTCACCGCCCTGCCCAACACCAGAGAGAGATTAAAAACCTTAAAACTGAGAATAAAAACCATTTTCCCGGAGGAAACCGAGAACCAGAGAGACCATCCGGGAATCGTCAGCCAACATCAAAGGTAAAGTGTGGGGGAGCCTGTACGTAGCACACAGAGCCAAAAGAAGGGTGCATTCAACCAAAATGTGGGCTACTGACTGGAAGGCTCCACAATCACATAGTGGGGGTGGCTCATCACACAAAAGAAAACCGTGGGTCAACCGAGTATGGCCAATGCGGAGACGACACAGTGTGGTCGAGTCCTTTCGGGAGATGCGAAAAGAAGAACGCCACGGGCCTGGTGTCACCTTAATTGCACGAAGTTTATTAGACAGGGGAGTAGCCTCCCAAGAATTGGCCCATGAGTGTGCGAAGTGGGATTTGATGTGAAGCCGTAAATCCGCTGCAGGGGGGGCTACAGAAAACGGGGGGTAAGTAACTGCTCCCCTAGCCAAACGATCAGTGAGCTCATTACCCGGGATACCCACATGGCCAGGGACCCAAATGAAGTCAATAGAACAAGCAGCACGGTGAATATCAGCGAGATGGTCATGGATGGCAGAGACCAAGGGATGGCGCGAGAAACACCGGTCAATAGCAAGAAGGCCACTATCGAGTCCGTGCATACCAAAACGAGGTTTTTTTTTGTTTTTGTTTTAGGGCGCAAAACTTCTATGGTCATTAGCGCCCGGTCTGTGACTTAGGAAACAGTAAAAAACCGAAATTGGAAACCAGCAGCAATGAGAACGAAAGTCATAAAATTGGAGAAACTAAAAGCAGAAGGAAGGCTTAAAAATCCACTAGAGAAAGGGGTTGGTTGTCCCCAAAAAAAGCTTCAAATGACTGACGTCATTTCACTAGCACTAATAAACTTGAGAACGCGGTCGGCTGAGCACGTGTCATCTGCTAAAATCGACGATATATCAGGCGACAGCTGTAGACGGGAGCGTAACGGATTAAAATAGGGGCACTCACTCAAAAGGTGTCTTACCGTCCACAGCTGAGAGCAGTGGGGACAGAGTGGGGCAGGATCACCGCTTAAAAGATATCGATGGCTAAAAAGACAGTGCCCTATCCGGAGTCTAGTTAAAATTACCTCCTCCCGACGACGCGTTCGGGAGGAAGAGGTCCAAGCACAAGGAAGAGCCTTCATGTCCCGCAATTTATTATGGGTAAGTGTCGACCAATGCGTATGCCATAAATGAACAACACGTCGACATAGAACGCTCCGTAGATCGGCGAAGGGAATCGATTGAATAACTGGCCGAGGAAGAGAGACTGCAGCCTTGGCTGCAATATCGGCCGCCTCATTTCCACAGATACCAACGTGTCCCAGGAGCGAGAGGAAGGCCACCGAGACGCCCCCCAGGTGGAGCAAGCGCAGACAGTCCTGAATCCGGTGGACCAGAGGGTGCACAGGATAAAGAGCTTGGAGACTGAGGAGAGAGCTGAGAGAATCTGAGCAGATAACGTATTGTATCCGCTGATGGCGGCGGATGTAGTGGACGGGCTGGAGAACAGCGTAAAGCTCCGCAGTATAAACCGAACACTGGTCGGGAAGCCGAAAGTGATTTGGGGTGTCGCCAACAATGTAGGCACTCCCTACACCTAACGATGTTTTCGAGCCGTCGGTGTAAATAAATGTGGCGTCCGTCATTTGTGCACATAGAGCAGCAAATGCCCGACGATAAACAAGTGAAGGGGAAATCGACAAAGGTCACGGAGCAGGCAGATCCGAGGACGGAGCCAAGGCGGTGCTGTACCCCAAGTTGTCAAGACGGTTTTAGGAAAGCGGAAGGAAAGAGAATGGAGCAGTTGACGGAAGCGGACTCCCGGTGGTAGTAGGGAGGAGGGGCGGCCTGCATACCCTACATCAAAGGAGGCGTCGAAAAAATGTCATGGGGTGGATTAGCGGGCATGGAAGACAGATGGCTAACATAACGACTCAGAAGGACTGCTCGCCGATTGGACAGTGGAGGTTCAGCAGTCTCAGCATAAAGGCTTTCCACAGGTCTGGTGTAAAAAGCTCCAGACACTAAACGTAATCCACGGTGGTGGATTGAGTCGAGACGCCGAAGAATAGACGGCCGAGCAGAGGAGTAGACTATGCTTCCATAGTCCAATTCCGAGCGCACTAAGGCGCGATAGAGGCGGAGAAGGACCACTCGGTCCGCTCCCCAGGAGGTACCATTCAGGACACGGAGGGTGTTAAGGGATCGCATACAGCGAGCCGAAAGATAGGAAACGTGGGAGGACCAGCACAGTTTTCTGTCAAACAAAAGACCCAAGAATTTAGCGACGTTTGAAAACGGAAGGTTGACACGACCTAGATGTAAGAGGGCGGAAGAAACTCCTTACGTCGCCAAAAATTAACACAGACGGTCTTACTGGAAGAAAAACGGAAGCCGGTTTCGATGCTTCAAGAGTGGAGGCGATCGAGACATCCTTGAAGACGTCGTTCAAGAAGGCTGGTCCGTTGAGAGCTGTAGTAGATCGCAAAATCGTCCACAAAGAGGGAGCCCGAGACATCAGGAAGGAGACAATCCATAATCGGATTGATGGCAATGGCAAACAGTACAACACTCAGCACGGAGCCCTGGGGTACCCCGTTTTCTTGGGAGAAAGTACGGGAGAGAGTAGTGTTCACCCGCACCCTAAATGTGCGCTCTGCCATAAATTCGCGAAGAAAAAGGGGCAACCGACCTCGAAAGCCCCAAGAGAACAGTGTGCGGAGGATGCCTGTCCTCCAACAGGTATCGTATGCTCTCTCCAGATCAAAAAATATTGCTACTGTTTGGCGTTTCCGGAGAACATTGTTCATGATATAAGTTGAGAGAGCAACAAGATGGTCAACTGCAGAACGATGCTTTCGGAATCCGCATTGGGCAGGTGTTAAAAGACTGCGGGGTTCCAGCCACCACGCTAAACGGTAATTCACCATACGCTCCAAAACCTTACAGACACTACTCGTGAGAGAAATGGGGCGATAGCTAGAGGGGAGATGTTTGTCCTTTCCAGGTTTCGGAACAGGAACGACGATAGCTTAACGCCATTGTCTGGGAAAAGTACTGTCGGTCCAAATTCGATTATAAAGGCGAAGGAGGTAACGCAGACTATGGGTTGATAAATGCAGCAACATTTGGACGTGGATACCATCCGGTCCTGGGGCGGAGGAGCGAGAAGAAGAGAGTGCATGTTGGAGTTCCCGCAAGGAGAAAACAGTATTGTGGCTTTCGCGATTTTGAGAGGAGAAAGCAAGAGGTCGCACTTCCGCTGCACGTTTCTTCGGGAGAAACGCTGGCAGGTAATTTGAAGAGCTCGAAATCTCAGCAAAGTGCTGTCCCAACGAGTTAGAAATTGCGACGGGGTCCACTAATGTATCATGCGCGACAGTGAGCCCAAAGACTGGGGAGAAACTAGGCGCGCCTGAGAACCGTCGAAGCCGACTCCAAACTTCTGAGGAGGGAGTGAAGGTGTTAAATGAGCTAATAAAGAATTTCCAGCTTGCCTTCATGCTATCGCGGATGACACCACGGCATCGCGCTCGGAACTGCTTATAGCGGATACAGTTGGCCAAAGTAGGATGGTGGCGGAAAACGCGGAGAGCACGTCGCCGCTCACGTATTGCGTCACGGCATTCCTCGTTCCACCAAGGAACTGGGGGGCGCCGGGGCAATTCGGAGGTGCGTGGTATTGAATGTTCCGCAGCTGTAAGAATAACGTCGGTAATATGTGTGACCTCATCGTCGACGCTGGGAAAGTGACGGTCATCGAATGTCGCTAGAGACGAAAAAAGTGTCCAATCGGCTTGGGCAAACTTCCAGCGTCGCGGGCGCATGTAGGGCAGTTGAAGCTGCAGTCTAAGGACACATGTAAAGTGGTCACTCGAGTGTGTATCATCAAGGGCGAACCATTCGAAGCGCCGAGCTAGCGGAACAGTACCGATCGCAAGGCCCAAATGAGATAAATTTGTCTTGGAGGCAGACAAAAATGTAGGGACCCCAGTGTTGAGGCAAACTAGATCTGCTTGGTGGAAGACGTCTAGCAATAGTGAGCCACGTGGACAAGGATGTGGAGATCCCCAAAGCGGGTGGTGGGCATTGAAGTCCCCAACCAGCAAATATGGGGGTGGAAGCTGACCAAGAAGAAGAAGGAGATCAGCTCGTGCCATTGGTGTGGACGATGGAATGTATACAGTACAAAGAGAGAACATGTATCCGGAAAAGGAAAGACGGACGGCGACAGCTTGGAAAGAAGTGTTTAAATGGATTGGGTGATAATGGAGAGTTTCATGGAGAAGAATCATGAGTCCTCCATGTGCTGGAGTGCCTTCAACAGAGGGGAGATCATATCGGAAGGACTGAAAATGAGGGAGAACAAAGCGGTCATGGGGATGCAGCTTTGTTTCCTGAAGACAGAAGATGACCGGCGAGTAGGATCGTAAGAGGATCGACAATTCATCCCGATTGGCTCGAATACCGCGGATATTCCAGTGGATAATGGACATAGGGTGAACAGAAAATGGAGGAATGTGACCAAGGTCGCTGTCAACTCAATGACTGCTCTGAGCTTCCGACCGACAGCATGGAATGGCATTCAGCCGAAGGCAGTAGATCCTGATCCATAGGTTGGTCAGGAGCAGCTCCTGCCACCAGCGATCGGCCGGTTGATCGGCCGCCAGCAGTGCGCCTCGGCGACACAGAAGACGGCCGAGGGCGATTTCCGCCAGGTGGTGCTGTAGATGGGACACGCCTTGGCGGAGAAGGAGAGGAACTGGGTTTCTTTGTAGCCTTCTTGGAAGTATGATGTTTAGGGGAAGGAGGAACCGATGGTTGGGAAGTTGCTGTACGTAAAAACTCTTCACGAGTATGCTCTTTTTTCGAAGTCTTAATGTCTGACTTTTGGGCTCGAGATTTAGCAGAACTCGACGAAGGGTGAGCCAGAGAGTGGGCAGGCGAAAGTGGTGAGGTTGAACGGGCGATCTTTGCGCTGGCCGATCTGACGACAGTGGCACTAAAGGTGAGGTCGCAAGTCTGCGTGGCCGCCTCCTTTGTTGGCAGAGGAGAAGCAAGGACAGTGCTGTATTTTCCTTTCTGAGGCACGGTGGGCTGCCGACTGGCGAATAATTTTCGAGCAGCAGAGGTCGACACCTTTTCCTTTACTCTAATTTCCTGGATGAGCTTTTCGTCCTTAAAAACGGGACAATCTCAAGAGGAAGCAGCGTGGGCACACATACAGTTGATGCAGCGAGGGGATGGAGGTGGACAAGCACCCTCATGGGCATCCTTGCCACACGTAACACATTTGGCCGGATTGGAACAGGACTGGCTGGTGTGATTGAACCGCTGACACCGATTGCAACGCGTAGGGTTTGGGACGTAACGGAAATTATCTCATAGCCTGCTTTGATTTTCGATGGGAGTTGAACTTTGTCAAATGTCAAGAAGACAGTGCGGGTTGGAATGATGTTCGTGTCAACCCTTTTCATAACCCTATGAACAGCCGTTACGCCCTGGTCAGACAGGTAGTGCTGAATTTCTTCGTCAGAGAATCCATCGAGGTAGCGTGTATAAACGACTCCACGCGAGGAATTTAAAGTACGGTGAGGTTCCACCCAGACAGGGAAGGTGTGTAGTACTGAGGTACGCAGCAATTTTTGTGCCTGGAGGGCACTGACTGTTTCTAACAACAGGGTGCCATTCCGTAATCTGGAACAAGACTTTACAGGACCTGCAATTGCGTCGACACCTTTCTGAATAATGAAAGGGTTGACCGTGGAGAAGTCGTGACCTTCGTCAGACCGAGAAACAACAAGGAACTGTGGCAACGATGGAAGAACTGACTGTGGCTGAGACTCAGTGAACTTACGTTTGTGAGCAGACATAGTGGAAGGTGAGGAAACCATTGCGGAAGAATCCCCCATGATTACCGGCGTCTCCGATGGCGCGCTCCTCCCTTGTGGGGGCCCTCTCTGAGGGCACTCCCGCCTTAGGTGATTGTTCACATCTCAGGTCACACCTCCCGACAAACTGACGGAGGGACCAATCGGCACTTTCGGAAGGTATCAGCTCGGGTAATCACCCCTCCCTGGGCCTGGCCGTTACCAGGGGGTACGTACGTGTCCTACCTGTCTACCTGGGGCGGGGAATTACGCGTTACCCCGTCACCGGCTACGCATAGAAGTGCATGGGTCGGCCTTCAGACACACACAGGGAGGAAGAAAGAGAAAGGGAAAGGAAAGAAGAGAGGTCTCAAACGCCGCAGCGGAGAAAAGGGTAAATAGAAGAGGTAAGGAAAAGAGAAGGACAAAGGAAGGATGAAGACATACAAGCAAGGAAGGCGAAGAATGCGGTACATTTACAAGCGTCCGTCTCCGGACGTAGGCACAAACCATACTCCCAGAGGGGTAGAAAGGGAAGGAAAGAGCCAGAGGTGAGGGGGGGGGGCGAAGATGGGGATGGGGAAGGATGCGGAAAGGGAAGGTATGCATCCCGGAAAGGGAGGAAGGCCACATTGGCTCGGGGTCCTGTGCTCGCTATGCACGTATCCACAAAAGAGTTGTGGATCCCCTGGGGGGACAAAACGTGGTTGTGTTGGGACTGTTTAGTAAAGGTATGGGCCTGGGAAATTGCCATCAATTCCGCAGTAAACACCACACATGTAGGTGGCAGCAGATGACTTTCCATTCCAACAGAAGACATGAAGGCATACCCAACACGATCAGCAGATTTAGAGCCATCAGTGTAAAAAACAACAGCATCCCGAAACTCCCGTAACATTTGGCAGAAAAAGGAACGGAACACCACCGGGGGGATGGAATCTTTCGGACCGCGGCGGGGATCCATCCGAAGTCGAGGCCGAGGAACTAACCAAGGAGGAGTGGAGGGGAGGGAGCGAGGAAGACAGGACAAAGAAGGAAGCTGAAAATCACGGCAAAGAGACGCAAGGCGCAGCCCAACCGGTAAACCCGCCTGAGGGCGGGAGTCGGGTGGGCGACGTCCATGGTCTGGGAACAGGATAGAATAGGAAGGATGAGTGGGAGAGGAACGGATAGTGAGTGCATAAGACACCAGAAGCTGGGACCGCCGAACAGAAAGGGGGGGGGGGGGGGGGGGATCGCAGCTTCAACCAGGAGACTATCAACAGGGCTAGCAGGGAAGGCACCGGTGGCCAAACGGATACCATGATGGTGGACTGGATCTAGCACACGCAGTGTGGAAGGAGCAGCTGAACCGTAAACTTGACAACCATAGTCCAAGCGAGACAGAACTAGCGCACGATAAAGATGGAGGAGGAGGGAACGGTCCGCACCCCAAGAGGAGTGGGCAAGGAAGCGAAGGACATTGAGTTTACGGATACATCCTACCTCCAGGAGTCTGATATGGGGCAGCCAAGTGAGCTTGTTGTAGAAAAGAAGACCCAGGAAACGAAACTGTAACCACAGGCAATCGTTGTGCAGCGAGATAGAGCTCTGGATCAGTGTGGATCGTAGTACGGCGACAGAAGTGGACCACTCGCGATTTTAAAGGAGAGAATTGAAACCCGTGTGAGAGGGTCCATGCAGAGGCACGCCGTATAGTGACCTGGAGCTGCCGCTCTGCAGATGCCATCGAGGAGGAACTAACCCAAATGCAGAAACCATCAACATACAGGGCAGGGGTGACCAAGGGACCGACAGAGGCTACAAGTCCATCGATAGCAATGAGGAAAAGGACACTCAAGACAGAACCCTGTGGGATGCATGTCTCCTGGGTCCGTGGAGAACTAAAAACAGTACCAACTCGAACTCTGAATGACCGATGGATCAGGAACTGGCGGATAAAAGTCGGGAGTGGGCCCCGAAGAACCCACTGATGAAGGTAAGTAAGATGTTATGGCGCCAGGCTGTGTCATAGGCCTTGCGAAAGTCAAAAAACATTGCAACCAAATGGCGGCGCTGGGAAAAAGCCTGCCGAACTGCGGATTCCAAGCGAAGTAAATGATCGATTGAAGACCGTCCCTCTCGAGAGCCACACTGGTAAGGCGACAATAGAACCCGAGATTCGAGGACCCAATTGAGCCGATGGGCTACCATCCGTTCAAGTAACTTACAAACATCGGTCAAACTAATTGGCCGATAGCTGTCAACAGATAGGGGATTCTTACCAGGCTTAAGGACAGGAACCACAATGCTATCCCTCCACTGAGAAGGGAAGTCACCCTGGAGCCAGATACGGTTAAATACCTGAAGAAGATGTTGCCGTTGTGGAGCACTGAGATACTGAAGCAATTGGTTATGAATGGAATCTGAGCCAGGGGCCGTACCATGAGAAGAAGATAGAGCAGAAAGAAATTCCCATTCAGTAAAAGGTTCGTTGTAAGATTCTGACTCACAAGGGGTAAAACATAAGGTGGAAGCTTCAGCCCGCTGTTTCTGGTGTAGGAAAGCAGCTGGATAGGAGGCTGATGCTGATGCCACTGCAAAATGGGTCGCAAGATGTTCTGCAAGAACTACGTACAAAGGCCATCTGGGTGGCGAAGGCCTGGGAGGGTGGACTGTCGATGGCAATCTTGGAGAGAACGAAGTGTAGCCCATACCCGTGACAGAGGGACAGTAGAACCAAGGGAAGAAACGAATCGTTCCCAACATATCCGCTTTCTCCGTTTCATTAAGTAACAGGCTTTAGCGCGGAGGCGTTTAAAGGTAATAAGGCTGGCTACGGATGGGTGCCTCTTAAGGTGTTGCAAAGCTCGACGGCGATCACGGATGGCAATGGCAATGGCCGTACTCCACCACGGGACTTGCCGGCGACGAAATGGTCCAGATGAGCGCGGGACAGCAAGGCTAGCATCGCGAACAATCGCGTCAGACACGTCATGTAGGACGTCATCAATACAACCCGACAAAGAGGGAGAAAACTCGACGTGTGCAGTGTATAGAGGCCAATCGGCAAATTGGAAAGACCAACGAGGTAACCTGTCCATCGGGGAGCGGGAAGGGAGCGTGATAATCAACGGGAAATGGTCACTATCACAAAGGTCGTCTTGTGGCGACCAGTGTAATGAAGGGACGAGAGAGGGAGAAGAAAGAGAAAGATCAATGTCAGAAAAGGTACCATGACCGGCACTGAAATGAGTAGGGGAGCCATCATTAAGAAGGCACAAGTCGTGGTCTGCAATAAACTGGTCTATAAGAAGACCTCGTCTAGATGGAAAGGCACTGCCCCACAAAGGATGATGAGCATTAAAATCCCCAAGGAGGAGGAAGGGAGGAGGAAGTTCCTGAAGAAGGGTGGTAAGAGTCCTGTCAGGAGGGAGATACAGATTGCAAACTGTGACCGCAGAGTCTAGGTGGACCCTAACAGCAACCGCTTCCAATGTAGTTTGAAGAGGAATCCACGTGCTAGTAATGTCTGTAAAGACCAACGTACAAACGCC
Organism: Schistocerca americana; assembly: GCF_021461395.2. Lineage (NCBI taxonomy): Eukaryota > Metazoa > Arthropoda > Insecta > Orthoptera > Acrididae > Schistocerca > Schistocerca americana. Next base: position 1,101,064,152 of record NC_060120.1, on the reverse strand, counting down.
ACCAGATGCCCGTAAGGGTGCGACCCAATTTCGAACGAGAACACGGAACCCACGGAGGGTCGGTGAGTGAGCGTCAGTAAAATGAGATTCCTAGAGAACCACACAAGCTGCAGAGTAGGACGAAAGAAGGGATTTCCATCCCGGAAGGTGGCGATAGTATCCATTACAATTCCATTGGAGAACCACAGAACGATGGTTTAAATGAGGGCTGAACACGCTAAATCCAGTCATAGCGCCGGGTCCCCACCTGTCACCCACAAGGAGGGGGCGACATCCATGAACGACAGGTCAGAATCCGGTTGTGAAGTCGGGGAAGGGACCTCCGGTGACACCAGAGGCTCTTTGTCCCGGGACTTATGTTTCTTCTTATTTTCAGGCTGAGATCGAGGAGGGCTGTGTGGCATAAAGGAGCCAGCTGCAGCAAGATCAGGAACAGAAAGAGACCGGGCGACCTGGGGGCCGACAGACAGCGGCTCTCGCGGTCGTCGCGCGGCAGCAGACCTTTGACCTGGAAGGTGCCAGAAAGGGGCATCCCAGGAGAGGCGGCCTTGACCGGCAAACGCCGAAGGAGTGGGACACTTCTCCGGCTGGGGAGGGGGAGCAGCGCCCATAGGAAAAGGTGTGGGAGCCACAGGGGAGGGGGGAAGAGAGGGGTCCAGGATGGGGGTAAGGAAGGGGGAGGATGGGGTGAAGATGTAACCAAGACGTAACTAGCCGTCATGGATACAGGGTGCACCACAGAGAGGGGCCTGGGAACAGCGAGAAGACATGTGGCCAAAACACAAGCACTTAAAACACCTCATAGGACATGGGATGTACGGCTTCACATCACAGCGATAGACCATAATCTTATTTTTCTAAGGGAGGGTATCCCCTTCAAAGGCCAGGATAAAGGCGCCAGTATCAATACGATTATCTTTAGGACCCTTCTGAATACGCCAAACAGAGTGAACACCCCGCCGTCCGAGATTGTCCCGAAGTTCCTCATCAGTTTGAAGGATGAGGTCCCTGTGAAAAATCACACCTTGTACCATATTTAGAGACTGGTGAGGGATAATGGACACAGGAATTGTGCCAAAATGGGTACAGGCACGAAGGGCCGCAGATTGGGCAGCTGAAGCAGTTTTTATCAGCAACGAACTCGACCGCATCTTGCTCAGGGAGTCCACTTCACCAAACTTGTCTTCAATTTGTTCCACAAAGAATAAAGGTTTGACACTGGTGAAAGTATCTCCATCAGTCCTGGTGCAAACTAGATAACGGGGGAAAGGTTTTCCCCCTAGACAATGGGCCTGACCCTCTTCCCAGGGAGTAGCCATGGAAGGGAAGGCCGAAGGGGCAAGAGAAGCAGCACTTGTAGAATCAGTTCCACGCAGAGAGACAGCCGCAGAAGAACGGCCAGAGTTTTGGACCTGTTTGCGTTTCATCTGCATAGCGTCCGCCCTCATACCACCCACTCCGATCAGGGGCTCTCCTCATGGGCGCCACCCAGCCACAGCTAGGGCGTCTGGCACGGCGGCCATTGCCGGGAGTTCCGATGCTCCAGGATGACGAGCAACCACTCCAAGGCATGCATGAGGTGGTCACAGCTCAGGTATCAGAAGTGTGATCCCTTTGTGTTCAGGGGGCTCAACCAAAAAGGTACATAGCGACCCCACCACACGGGCTGGCTACCGTGCTGGCTATGCACCCTAGTATCAGACAACGACGTGAAAGAGAAGGTGGAATGTACTAGGAAGGCGCACGTTGGAGACACTAGGTAAGGTGCTCCTCCCCAAATGGCTCACACTACGGAGGAGAAATTTTGTAATGGAGGTCAAACCCCAGAGGGGGACCAAGGAATGCCAGAAGGAGGAGATGATTACGCAACAAAGCCGGAGTGTAAAACCAACAGAACCAGGAGGATAGTGGGGACCAACATAAGTAAGGACACCAATAGAGGGAGAGGAGAGGGCGAGGGGAAAGGAGCATGGAGGGGAAAGAAGGGGAAAGGAAATGCAGCCCTGGAGAGAAAGAAGGCTGCAATGGCTCAGGGCCCCGTGCTCGCCACGCACGTATCCACAAAAGAGTTGTGGATCCCCTGGGGGGTAATGCAGGGTACACAGAGGTAGTACGCGGACTTATAAACGAAACGGTCGCACTCGCCATGGGAGTCTGGTGCTGGAGGAAGCGCGAGTCAGTGACTCATATCACAGGTCACGTGTGTCACTGACTACCCTGTCATATCGCCCACTACTGAAGCCAAGCCGGAGGCTCCCTCCCACCTGGGACCTGTGTTTCTGGTGCGTTTCTTGAAGACCAGGCCTGGCCTTAAGATGGAGCTGACGCCGAGGGCAGTAATAGTGTCACATGACTGACAGCTATGGGACCGTTATTCCAGCACGCTCACAGAGAAAGGTTACTTTGGTAAGAACTGTATGTTAAACTCCGGCGTTTCGAATCTTACCGGGGACTGTCATTAGACTAACTTATTGCTGTGAGCCATGGAGCACATTTTGTGATTCGGTTCACCAGTGTCATAGTGATAATATGTACAGATATTCCTCTGAGTGGCATGATAACTGCTGAATATTGGGGTGGTAAGTCCTATAGGACTAAACTGCTGAGCTCATCGGTCCCTAAGCTTACACTCTCCTTAAACTAACTTACTGTAAGCAACACGCACACGCACACGTGAGGACTCTAGCCTCCGACGGGGAGAGCCACGCGAACCAAAAGGAGACGCCTTAAACCGCGCCATACCCTGCGCGGCGGCTGAATATTGTTTTATTTTATTACTACCTCAGCTGTGGAATCATTTAAAAGAACTATTGTTTGTTGTTCTTGAGTTATGTTGATTTCAGTAGGGCCGCAACAGAGTACAGTTAACAGCACTCAACCGTAACTATCTTCGTATTCTGGTGTAATTTAAAACACTTTCGTTATAGGCTAGTATGTTCGTACATCTCCCGTACTTTTAGTCACCAGATTTGATTTGTGTTTAAAAATTGTCGCTTTCCCTCTATTATAGCACTTTTCTATTTGCTATGCTGTCAATTTGTTATTACCATTCCAATGCGCTAGTTTGCTAATCAAGCCAACGCCGGTGAACTAGAAGAATAATTCCTTTATTGTTTCGAAACAATTATTAATACAGCTAGTTAAAGTTTTTAATGTATTGTTTAATGAATTCGCTAATTTCTCAGGTAAATGTTGTTTATTCAGTTAGCTGAAAGTTGTGCTTGTTATTAAATTCGTGGCTATTTCTTTTTGCTATTGAAATTTAGAAACGCTTTTTGTGATGAAATGTAGACATCTGTTTGGAAAGTAACTGTTGCAATTGCCATTTACTAGAAGAATAAGTTAATAATAACTTTTGAGCTGATACCCTATTTAATATTATCCCCAGAACCTTGTAAATTCCCAGCTCCCCCACCCTATCACTCTTATTAAAAATAATTCAATGTTTCTTAATTAACATTTCCATTTGTTAATAAATATGGAATTTAAATAAAAGTTATCGTTGCTCCTAACTAGAATCCAACCAGATACTTCAAGATTACAAGAATTTTTCCACTACCCACTGTACTGCCCACGATCATGAGAAGAGCGATGTAACTATGTTGTACTTAACAGTGCTCAAAATACATCTAATCATGAAACACGAACGTTGCGAGATCTTTGGTAAATTTCATCGTACTGTTTTAGGAAATTTATATCCAGGCATTGACTTTTAAATAATAAGTCAAAGTAACCACTCCATGATGTCCGCTTCTGAGGACTACGTTCAAATGGCTCTGAGCACTATGGGACTTAACATCTGTCAGCAGTCCCCTAGACTGACAACTGCTTAAACCTAACTAACCTAAGGACATCACATACATCCATGCCCGAGGCAGGATTCCAACCTGCGACCATAGCAGCAGCGCAGTTCCGTACTGAAGCGGCTAGAAGCGCTCGGCCACCGCGGCCGGCGAGGACTACGTATCCAAAGTCTAAATAGGAAAGTATTTTTCACGAAGCCCGGTTTTGAGGAAAGGACCCTAACGTTGGAGAGAAGTCTTCCGAAGTAAGAGTGATTTCAAGTGTGCCGCAGGGGAGTCATAGGACCGTTGCTATTCACAATATACATAAGTGACCTTGTGGATGACATCGGAAGTTCACTGAGGCTTTTTGCAGATGATGCTGTGGTGTATCGAGAGGTTGTAACAATGGAAAATTGTACTGAAATGCAGGAGGATCTGCAGCAAATTGACGCATGGTGCAGGTAATGGCAATTGAATTTCAATGTAGACAAGTGTAATGTGCTGAGAATACATAGAAAGAAAGATCCCATATCATTTAGCTACAATATAGCAGGTCAGCAACTGGAAGCAGTTAATTCCATAAATTATCTGGGAGTACGCATTAGGAGTGATTTAAAATGGAATGATCATATAAAGTTGATCGTCGGTAAAGCAGATGCCAAACTGAGATTCATTGGAAGAATCCTAAGGAAATGCAATCCGAAAACAAAGGAAGTAGGTTACACTACGTTTGTTCGCCCACTGCTTGAATACTGCTCAACAGTGTGGGATCCGTACCAGATAGGGTTGATAGAGGAGATGGAGAAGATGCAACGGAGAGCAGCGCGCTTCGTTACAGGATCATTTAGTAATCGCGAAAGCGTTACGGAGATGATAGATAAACTCCAGTGGAAGACTCTGCAGGAGAGAGGCTCAGTAGCTCGGTACGGGCTTTTGTTAAAATTTCAAGAACATACCTTCACCGAAGAGTCAAGCAGTATATTGCTCCCTCCTACGTATATCTCGCGAAGAGACCATGAGGATAAAATCAAAGAGATTAGAGTCCACACAGAAGCGTACCGACAATCCTCCTTTCCACGAACAATACGAGACTGGAATAGAAGGGAGAACAGATAGAGGTACTCAGGGTACCCTCCGCCACACACCGTCAGGTGGCTTGCGGAGTATGGATGTAGATGTAGAAGGTTTGTGTAGCATTTATTTGGCTCATTCCACAGAGAGCAACAAGGCCAGAATGATCTACTTTTAACTGTTTTACGGAATGAGGACAGAAGAAGTCAACGGAAATTTGTAGCACACGGAGGTGATACAAAACACACACGGAGAAAAAGGCATTTGCAACTCACTACATGATCTTTGTGTATACGCTGTACCGATTTCTACCTTTTGACTCCCGTTTACACAAGAAGAACGTATGATACGACTCCTTCGAGGGATGCTTATGCTTATTGAGGTCATTGTTTTCTTCTTGACTTTATTCACAGTGACTCAGATTTAGGTGGCTGTTTTAGTCTGTTTCTGTAAACTCGATCCAGAATACCAGGCTTTATTTTATTTTCTGTATTATGCCTTACTTTTGACGAGTGTAATTTATTAGCACATCTTTGCGTGTTTCTGTTAGCTGCTGTAGCGTTGTTCACTTCAAATAAGCAACTAAAGATTTGTTGCTGAACAAATTGCGTTGACAGTCTTTTATAATTTCATAACATATCTGCAGGCTTATTGACTGAATTAAGACATTAACACTTACTGTGTGGCTGAAATAGTTTTCTTAGTATATTTGTTCTCTTATTTCGTCATTGCAGTATAGTTTAACATTTTAAGATCTCAGAACCCCGTTTTCTTCGTAAAGTTACCCGTGAAAGACATTCAGCCTGAATACGTCAACAATTGTACAAGAACTTCGTGTTATTACTTTCTGTTATTATTTCGAACGTTCGTTGTGCGTCTCAAAAGGACGACTTCTTCTGATTTTATCTTATCTGGCGTAATGTTGCTTCATTTTTAACTTTTAGCACTTAACATTTAAAACAAATCCTAGAACACCTAAATTTATAATCTGCGTTCTTGTTAGTAGGATGAATTGTCTCCTGAACAAACTTCAAAGCAGATATATATAGGTGCCTAAACGGTTTTTTTACATTCACGATATGAACTTCATTTAATGCAAGAGCAAGATATCACTAGAAAGCTGTATTACAAGTGCTAGGTCGTGCCCACTCGTGCAGCAGTACGCTAAAGTGTGATGGGAGAGAGAACTTGGACTGGCCAGAGCGGACCGTTACCTGGCATCCTTGAGCCACTGCAGGAGGTCGCCGCATTCCGCCGAGAAGTCTGTGCTCTGCGGCGCTATGGTGAACGTCACTGCGCCGTCAGGACCCACCGTGGCGATGGGGTCGCCGGCAGTGTCGCCCGCACCACGGGCCCCCACTGGACCTGCGTCGCCGGCGCCCCCGCCGCAGGCAGCCTCTGGGGAGGCGCCGGTAGGCGCCGCGCCCTCCTCGGCACCTACTGCCCTGTGGCAGTCACGCCTTGGTGTCAGCTTCAGCACATAGTGTCGAAAAGACAAGCAAGCCCACCTCTAACGGCTAAAACTAAACATAGATTATTTTGAAGTAGCGAGATGTGTTCGTTCTACCACCAGTTGACGAGTTCAACATGTGGACATGCAACATAATTCTCTTGTACCCGCACTACAGTAGTCTACTTTCTTAATCCACTGTGATGACATCCATATCATTGCTATGAGCAGTTCCATTCCGTTGTATTTTAATTACTTCACTAGTGTTTGGAGTCAAGCCTTAAAACATCGATCGTACACTAGTGCAGAGTTTTACACATAAAAGACGACTACGGTTGGTAGAACAGACATATCCACAATTTGAATTCATTTTCAAGTGCTTAGAAGTTAAAGCAGTAATACTTCTCTTGTCACCTCTTGCAGTACCGAATGATTCCTCACATTATTCCAAGTAATCTATTCCATAAATCGAGTATGCCACTTTTTAACAGAAATCAAAGCCAAATTTCGATCTAAAAGATCAAACCCCAAATTAAAAAGTCCATAAAATTGACAAAATTTGTCAGAACAAGAACGAATTCGTTGAAAAGCTTTACACGTAGAAGATAAACTGAAATGAAATCGGAGAAGCACTGATGGAAACTGTGAAAGAACTAGAGCAATCACGAAGAAAAAGGAAACATTAGTAGTTGAATAAGATATGTGATAAAGTGATAGAACATAGACTAACTGCTTCGAAAAAAAATGAAAATTCCACAAAAAAAGAAAGAAACTAACACACTCACTGAGATCATAAAACAGACATCATAGAAATAAAACGATTATAGGAAACAGAAACAAATTTCAGACATAACAACACTAGGTACTTCTACAAACTTTCCAAAGAAGAAGTAACAGGTTACAAGACGATGGGCCACTTGAAAGATTCAACAGAGAAACTGATTACCAACGACAAAAGCAACTGTGAGTTACTAGAATAACACTTCAAGAATCTTGAAAACTGCGAGGTACCAACAAAACTATCAGTTTTCGAACGGCCTCTAAAGGAAAACCCACCTTCAGAACCACCATCACTGCATCAAATTGAACACTACATTGGCCAGATAAAAAATAACATAGCGCCAGGTGAAGACTGCATATTAGCTGAGATGTGGAAACTGGGAGGGAAGCGGGCAGCTGAAGCCATTTATGAGGTTATTAAAGATTACAGGGAGCAAAAAGAATACCAGACGACTGGAAACAAACTATAATTCATCCGCTACATAAGAACGGTGACAGGACAGACACCAACAATTACCGATGCGTATCTCTACATTAAGTCGTCTACAAAATTATATTCAAAGCTCTACTGAATAGGAAAGAAGATCAAGCAGAAAACACAACTGGCAAGTACCAAGGAGGATTCAAAAAAAAATAGATGGTGCCCAGAGCAAATTTTTTATTTTAAAACTATCTTCAGGATCAGAACAATACGGAACCCAAACACGGTCGTTACATTCATTGATTTCAAAAAAGCATACTATTCTTTAGACAGACAGTATTCGTAACAGTGTAAGAACCCCCTCCCATCAGAGGTTAGGGTCCTCCCTCGGGAATGGGTGCGCCTGTGTTGTTCTTAGCATAGGTTCGTTTAAGTCTAGGAACTGATGACCTCAGCGCGCGGCGGGGGTGTGGGGGGCGGGGGGGGGGGGGGGTAAGAAGCAGGTAGCGACAAAACCACCACACAATTAGTCGAACAGACACTCAAAGACAAATCTTCAAAAATTAAATTTCTAGGAGAAATTTCTGAACCCTTCAGATTCAACACAGGTGTTCGGCAGGGTGATGGGCTCTCACCGATTCTCTTCAATCTGGTCTTACACAAGGTCACGAGTGAGTGGGATAAAGAACTACAAGAGAAAATCATCGAAGGAACCCACATAGCAGAGAAAGATCTGAGGTGAAATGTCGCGCGTTTGCTGACGATGTTGTAGTAATTTCTAAGAACAAGACAGATGCAACCATAATCATAGAAACACTTTATAAAATTGTAGCTAAAACCGGATTACTAATATCATATAAGAAAATGGAATAAGTTGAACTTAAATACAACAGAGAAAAATATATACGAACGCAATACGGTCACATCAAAAGAGCTGATAGGTATTTGTGAGTAAGGATACAATGAAATGGGTTAGATAACACAAGTAAGGAAAGATCTAAGAAGTGGAATTAGCATACAAACTCATCCATAATCGATATAATGAAAAATTAGCATCATTCCAGCCAAAAATTAAACACTACGCATCAGTAAGGAAACCGGAAGCACTTTACGGATTCGAATGCCTAACACTGATTAAAAGAGTAGAACAAAAAGAAATGGAAAGGAAAATACTCAGAAAAATTTTCGGACTCGACAGAACATAAATAACAACTGGACGAAGAGAATAAATGAATATCTATATAGAAACATAGAAATACTCACGCATAAAATAAGAAAGAGGTTAAAATTTTACAGTCATATGCACAGAACGAATGACAGCAGACTAACGAAGGAAATTTTTAGCTTCACTTTCAAATTAAGAAATACGACGGAATGGCTGGGAGAGACAAGAAAGGACTCGACGAAACTTAACGTCGGAGAAAACACCATACAGAACAGGGAATGTTTCAGGCTACAGATCAATACTGCAAAATTTCTACATCTACATCCATACTCCATGAACCATGGACCTTGCCGTTGGTGAGGAGGCTTGCGTGCCTCAGCGATACAGATAGCCGTACCGTAGGTGCAACCACAACGGAGGGGTATCTGTTGAGAGGCTAGACAAACGTGTGGTTCCTGAAGAGGGGCAGCAGCCTTTTCAGTAGTTGCAAGGGCAACAGTCTGGATGATTGACTGATCTGGCCTTGTAACAATAACCAAAACGGCCTTGCTGTGCTGGTACTGCGAACGGCTGAAAGCAAGGGGAAACTACAGCCGTAATTCTTCCCGAGGGCATGCAGCTTTACTGTATGATTACATGATGATGGGGTCCTCTTGGGTAAAATATTCCGGAGGTAAAATAGTCCCCCATTCGGATCTCCGGGCGGGGACTACTCAAGAGGATGTCGTTATCAGGAGAAAGAAAACTGGCGTTCTACGGATCGGAGCGTGGAATGTCAGATCCCTTAATCGGGCAGGTAGGTTAGAAAATTTAAAAAGGGAAATGGATAGGTTGAAGTTAGATATAGTGGAAATTAGTGAAGTTCGGTGGCAGGAGGAGTAAGACTTCTGGTCAGGTGACTACAGGGTTATAAACACAAAATCAAATAGGGGTAATGCAGGAGTAGGTTTAATAATGAATAAGAAAATAGGAATGCGGGTAAGCTACTACAAACAGCATAGTGAACGCATTATTGTGGCCAAGATAGATACGAAGCCCACACCTACTACAGTAGTACAAGTTTATATGCCAACTAGCTCTGCAGATGACGAAGAAATTGAAGAAATGTATGATGAAATAAAAGAAATTATTCAGATTGTGAAGGGAGACGAAAATTTAATAGTCATGGGTGACTGGAATTCGAGTGTAGGAAAAGGGAGAGAAGGAAACATAGTAGGTGAATATGGATTGGGGGACAGAAATGAAAGAGGAAGCCGTCTCGTAGAATTTTGCACAGAGCACAACATAATCATAACTAACACTTGGTTTAAGAATCATGAAAGAAGGTTGTATACATGGAAGAACCCTGGAGATACTAAAAGGTATCAGATAGATTATATAATGGTAAGACAGAGATTTAGGAACCAGGTTTTAAATTGTAAGACATTTCCAGGGGCAGATGTGGACTGACTACAATCTATTGGTTATGACCTGTAGATTAAAACTGAAGAAACTGCAAAAAGGTGGGAATTTAAGGAGATGGGACCTGGATAAACTAAAAGAACCAGAGGTTGTACAGAGATTCAGGGAGAGCATAAGGGAGCAATTGACAGGAATGGGGGAAATAAATACAGTAGAAGAAGAATGGGTAGCTTTGAGGGATGAAGTAGTGAAGGCAGCAGAGGATCAAGTAGGTAAAAAGACGAGGGCTAGTAGAAATCCTTGGGTAACAGAAGAAATATTGAATTTAATTGATGGAAGGAGAAAATATAAAAATGCAGTAAGTGAAACAGGCAAAAAGGAATACAAACGTCTCAAAAATGAGATCGACAGGAAGTGCAAAATGGCTAAGCAGGGATGGCTAGAGGACAAATGTAAGGATGTAGAGGCCTATCTCACTACGGGTAAGATAGATACCGCCTACAGGAAAATTAAAGAGACCTTTGGAGATAAGAGAACGACTTTTATGAATATCAAGAGCTCAGATGGAAACCCAGTTCTAAGCAAAGAAGGGGAAGCAGAAAGGTGGAAGGAGTATATAGAGGGTCTATACAAGGGCGATGTACTTGAGGACAATATTATGGAAATGGAAGAGGATGTAGATGAAGATGTAATGGGATATATGATACTGCGTGAAGAGTTTGACAGAGCACTGAAAGACCTGAGTCGAAACAAGGCCCCCGGAGTAGACAATATTCCATTGGAACGTCTGACGGCCGTGGAAGAGCCAGTCCTGACAAATCTTTACCATCTGGTGAGCAAGATGTATGAAACAGGCGAAATACCCTCAGACTTCAAGAAGAATATAATAATTCCAATCCCAAAGAAAGCAGGTGTTGACAGATGTGAAAATTACCGAACTATCAGCTTAATAAGTCACAGCTGCAAAATACTAACACGAATTCTTTACAGACGAATGGAAAAACTGGTAGAAGCGAACATCGGGGAAGATCAGTTTGGATTCCGTAGAAATGTTGGAACACGTGAGGCAATACTAACCTTACGACTTATCTTAGAAGAAAGATTAAGGAAAGGCAAACCTACGTTTCTAGCATTTGTAGACTTAGAGAAAGCTTTTGACAATGTTAACTGGAATACTCTCTTTCAAATTCTGAAGGTGGCAGGGGTAAAATACAGGGAGCGAAAGGCTATTTACAATTTGTACAGAAACCAGATGGCGGTTATAAGAGTCGAGGGACATGAAAGGGAAGCAGTGGTTGGGAAGGGAGTAAGACAGGGTTGTAGCCTCTCCCCGATGTTGTTCAATCTGTATATTGAGCAAGCAGTAAAGGAAACAAAAGAAAAATTCGGAGTAGGTATTAAAATTCATGGAGAAGAAACAAAAACTTTGAGGTTCGCCGATGACATTGTAATTCTGTCAGAGACAGCAAAGGACTTGGAAGAGCAGTTGAATGGAATGGACAGTGTCTTGAAAGGAGGATATAAGATGAACATCAACAAAAGCAAAACAAGGATAATGGAATGTAGTCTAATTAAGTCGGGTGATGCTGAGGGAATTAGATTAGGAAATGAGGCACTTAAAGTAGTAAAGGAGTGCTCGTATACAAAACACTTGTAAATGTGGACGGCACTCTTGGTGCTGCTGCATCTACAGGTAAGGGGAAGAATGTTGTTAGGGGCGTAGGTAAAACTGCTCAATTTGTTCTTTTGAATGGGCCTACCTTATTTTGTGGCGCGAGATTTAATTTTTCTTTGATGAAAAGTACTACCTCTTCCAGCTTGGGTAATGGTTGGATTACTGTTGCTTTTGTTGCATGTAACAGCAAAATAACTGATGATGGTCGAAGTAGAGAGGATATAAAATGTAGGCTGGCAATGGCAAGGAAAGCGTTTCTGAAGAAGAGAAATTTGTTAACATCCAGTATTGATTTAAGTGTCAGGAAGTCATTTCTGAAAGTATTCGTATGGAGTGTAGCCATGTATGGAAGTGAAACATGGACGATAAATAGTTTGGACAAGAAGAGAATAGAAGCTTTCGAAATGTGGTGCTACAGAAGAATGCTGAAGATTAGATGGGTAGATCACATAACTAATGAGGAAGTATTGAATAGGATTGGGGAGAAGAGAAGTTTGTGGCACAACTTGACCAGAAGAAGGGATCGGTTGGTAGGACATGTTCTGAGACATCGAGGGATCACCAATTTAGTATTGGAGGGCAGCGTGGAGGGTAAAAATCGTAGGGGGAGACCAAGAGATGAATACACTAAGCAGATTCAGAAGGATGTAGGTTGCAGTAAGTACTGGGAGATGAAGGAGCTTGCACAGGATAGAGTAGCATGGAGAGCTGCATCAAACCAGTCTCAGGACTGAAGACCACAACAACAACAACAACATCCATACTCCGCAAGCCACCTGACGGTGTGTGGCCGAGGGTACCCTGAGTACCTCTATCGGTTCTCCCTTCTATTCCAGTCTCGTATTTTTCTTGGAAAGAAGGATTGTCTGTGTGCTTCTGTGTGGGCTCTAATCTCTCTGATTTTATCCTCATGGTCTCTTCGCGAGATATACGTAGGAGGGAGCAATATACTGTCCTACAACGAAACTGTCAAGCTAGGAGGGTGATGTCAAATGAACAAAGGCAGGCAACGCATGGAGAAGTTCTGGAAAGATAAAAAGGAGAAGATTGTACCATTGTCTTAGGTTCTAAGCCGTCTATAAATGGCCCACTTCCGTAAACAAAAAACTCTTGTATAGTGTGAGTTTCCTCCTTGTTGTAATAATTTACTGTGGAACTTGGTCTTTGTCCCTGACGAAATTCTCAGTAATTAGGCCAGCAACTTACCCAAGTGCTATGACACTGAGGACATCGAGGGTCAGTCTTGTTGCCATGATACTGTAATGGAAGAAGATTTGAATCTGCGATTCACAGGATGAAATAGTCATCTGATTAAAGCTGGTCTTGTGAGCTTTTTGTCAGACTATGAAAGTACTGCGCAGTTAGTATTTGTTTATTAGCATGAAAAAGGCGCGTGTGTAGAAGCTCTCTTTAGCACAGAAAATAAAGTTGAGATAAATTTTCTACTGCTATGACACATGAAAGTGTGTAATAAAACTGTTCTCTGATATCGTGAAGAATCGTCTGTACTATCAAATTAAAAATCCAGTTCCTGTGATGTACCTCTGGACGAGATACGACGGTCCTGAAATTTGGCACTGCGACAAATGTGAGTATAATTTATCCTCACATTATCATTCATCCACGAACTTAATTAATGTTGTGTCTGACAACTAAGAAATCGGCAAGGAATTTTCTGCTTTATCTGTTTCATCCCTTTTTATTAATTTGTTTCATTTTCATGAAACTGAACACACCTGAAACTCACAGTGTAAATGTGACTGCCAGAGAACTAATGTAGGTTCATCACAGGAGTGAGAGTTTTGACTCTGAGTTACAAAATGGCTCTGCGTGCTATGGGACTCAACTTCTGAGGTCATCAGTCCCCTAGAACTTAGAACTACTTAAACCTAACTAACCTAAGGACATCACAACATCCAAGCCCGAGGCAGGATTCGAACCTGCGACCGCAGTGGTTGCGCGGTTCCAGACTGTAGAGCCCATAACCGCTCGGCCACACTCCGACCGCCTATTATGAGTTAATAACTGATTAAATTTCATCTTCGTTTCCTGTCACTACTCGCACTGCCTTTCTTTGCATAAAGCCAATATTCCCTGATAGTCACATTCGATAGGGACACCACATACTTGAGAAATATTCTACGATGGGTCGCACAAGTTTTTCTTAAGCAGTCTCTTCAGTATTTTCTCAGCATCCTACTTACGAATCCAAGTCTGCCACCTGCTTCACCTACAACTAAATCTGTGTTATCGTTCAGTTTTATATCGCCGCAAATTGTCAACCGAGGTGTTTTCCACCTGACTGCGACACGCGCAGTCTGGTGATGACGTACCTGGTCTCGGGCAGCTTGCGGCGGCGAGATCTCCGTCTCGCAGAGGCGGGTTTCCGCTCTGCAGGTGTTCCCTGCGTGGCAGCAGCACAGGCTGCGGCTGCGGGGACAGCGCCCGCTCCGACCACCCGTCCTGAGGTGTCGGCTCCGCGGATCACGTCGGTTGGCACAGCTTCCACCGCAGCGCCGGGCTCCACTGTCCTGGCAACAGTGGAATATGGAGCAACGTTATGCAGTGAATTGCTGTTTTAAACCTGTAGAAACCGCAAGTATGACCTTTGGAGAGGTGAAACAGGCCTACGGGGGACATTCTTCGTCGAGAACACAAGTTTCTCACTACACGTTTAAGAGGAACTTCGCCCAGGGAGGCCTTCAAAAACCGAGGGTGTGCGTGCTCTTCTGAGATCAGATAGACATTCAACAATACGGATGCTGGGTGACATGTTATAAACTTTCACTGTGCACCAAATTTTGCCTGAAGATTTCTGCCAAAAGACCTTTTTTTTGTGGTTTTAGGGCGCACAACTTCAATGGTCATTAGCGCCCTGACTACGTTAAGAATGCACCGCGAGGCACAAGTTTAAAACAACAACTAAAAGGGAAAACACGATAAAAGACAGACTGACAGGCATAGGATTAAAAAACAGCATCATCAAATGTCCTTAGAGAGGTTTGTCAAATTGATGAAACGAAGAACACGAGCAGCTGCTCGTGGGTCATCCGCTAAAATGGCATCTAAAGTACATGGCAGGTTAAGATCTTGACGCAGTGTGTTAAAATCAGGACAGGACATTAAAATGTGGCGGACCGTCAGCAATTGCCCACATGGGCAGAACGGCGCCGGCGCAGCCGTCAGCAGATGGCGATAGCTGAACCGGCAGTGTCCAATGCGTAACCGGGCCAAAACGACCTCCTCCCGCCGAGAAGGGCGGGAGGTGTACGTCCAAGCCGCGGGAAGAGGTTTCAAGGCCCGAAGCTTGTTGTCAGTAAGTGCAGCCCAATCTGCATGCCACAGCGATAAAATGCGCCGACAAATGACCCTGCTATAATCTGATGAAGGGACACAACAAGAAGCTGTCCGAGGCTGGAGGACCGCAGCCTTGGCTGCGGCATCTGCAGCTTCGTTCCCAGGGATACCGACATGGCCAGGGACCCACATAAAGCTAACCGGAGAACCGACGTCCACCAGCCGCTGAAGAGAGCGTTGGATCCGGTGCACGAAAGGGTGAACCGGATACGGATCACTGAGGCTCTGGATGGCGCTCAGGGAATCGGAACAGATGACATAAGCAGAATGTCGGTGGAGGCAGATGTAAAGAACAGCCTGGTAGAGGGCAAAGAGCTCAGCTGTGAAGACCGAACAATGGCCATGGAGCCGGTATTTGAAACTTTGTGCCCCGACAATAAAAGAACACCCGACCCCGTCATTGGTCTTTGAGCCATCTGTATAAATGAAGGTCATATTGATGAACTTTGAATGAAGTTCAACAAAACGGGAGTGGTAGACCGAACCGGGGGTGACCTCTTTTGGGAGTGAGCTGAGGTCAAGGTCAACGCGGACCTGAGCCTGGAGCCAAGGTGGCGTGTGGCTCTCGCCCACTTGAAAGGTTGCAGGGAGTGAAAAATTAAGGAGTTGAAGGAGGCGACGAAAGCGAACCCCAGGGGGTAGCAGGGCAAAGACATACAACCCGTATTGACGGTCGAGAGAGTCGTCAAAAAGGGAACGATAAGACGGGTGGTCGGGCATTGACAGTAGCTGACAGGCATACCAACAAAGCAGTATATCGCGCCGGTAGGTGAGTGGAAATTCGCCAGCGTCAGCATGAAGACTCTCTACGGGACTAGTATAAAACGCTCCGATCGCAAGTCGTAAACCCCGATGTTGTATGGAGTTGAGGCGGTGTAAGATGGATGGTCGTGCAGAGGAGTATACGAAGCTCCCATAATCCAGCTTGGAGCAGACGATCGACCGATATAGACGAAGCAGGACGGTTCGATCCGCTCCCCACGACATACCACTGAGAACATGGAGGACATTTAAAGAACGGGTACAACGGGCAGCCAAATATGACACATGTGGAGACCAGCTAAGTTTCCTGTCAAATGTAAGACCTAAAAATTTTGTTGTCTCCACGATTGGGAGAGCAACGGGACCGAGTCTTAAGGACTGTGGGAGAAACTCTTTGTAGCGCCAGAAGTTAATACAGACCGTCTTCTCGGCAGAAAAACGGAAGCCATTGGCGACACTCCAGGAGTAAAGACGGTCAAGAGAACGCTGAAGACAGCGCTCCAGGACACATGTACACTGCGCGCTGCAATAGATGGTAAAATCGTCCACGAGAAGGGAGCCTGATACATCACCTGGGAGGCAATCCATTATTGGATTGATCGCGATGGCGAAGAGAGCGACGCTCAAAACTGAGCCCTGTGGCACCCCATCCTCCTGGCGAAAGGTGTCTGACAGGACAGAACCCACACGTACCCTGAACTGTCGATCCATTAAAAAAGAACGAATAAAAAGAGAGAGGCGACCGCGAAGGCCCCATGTATGCATGGTGCAGAGAATGTCCGCCCTCCAACAGGTGTCGTAAGCCTTCTCCAAATCAAAGAACACAGCCGCGGTCGGGCGCTTCCGCAAGAAGTTATTCATAATGAAGGTCGACAAGGTAACCAGATGGTCAACAGCAGAGCGGCGCCTACGAAATCCACATTGTACATTGGTAAGTAGGCGTCGAGACTCGAGCAGCCAAACCAATCGAGAGTTAACCATTCGCTCCATCACTTTACAGACACAGCTGGTAAGCGAGATGGGTCGATAACTGGAAGGCAAGTGCTTGTCCTTCCCCGGCTTAGGAATCGGGACAACAATAGACTCGCGCCAGCATGCGGGAACATGTCCCTCAATCCAGATGCGATTGTAAGTACGAAGAAGAAAACCTTTACCCGCAGGAGAAAGATTCTTCAGCATCTGAATATGAATAGAATCAGGCCCTGGAGCGGAGGACCGTGATCGGCTAAGTGCGTTTTCGAGTTCCCGCATGGTGAATGGGGCATTATAACTTTCACGATTCGAGGAGCGGAAGTTAGGTGGCCTAGCCTCCTCTGCCTGTTTGCGGGGGAGGAAGGCAGGGTGGTAATGAGCGGAGCTCGAAACCTCGGCGAAAAAGCGGCCGAAGGCATTGGAGACATCCTCAGGGGCCACAAGGACGTCATTCGCGACCGTCAAGCCAGAAACTGGTGACTAGACCTTAGTGCCAGATAGCTGGCGCAGGCTACCCCAGACAACAGAAGAAGGAGTAAAATTGTTGAAGGTGCTTGTGAAAGCAGCCCAGCTGGCTTTCTTGCTTTCTTTAATAATACGACGACAATGAGTACGTAATCGTTTATAATTGATACAATTCGCCACTGTAGGGTGGCGTTTAAAGGTGCGTAAAGCACGTCGACGAGCACGTAAAGCGTCTCTACATGCTGCAGTCCACCAGGGGACCGGTACGCGACGTGGAGAAGAAGTAGGGTGAGGGACGGAATATTCAGCAGCAGCGAGAATGACTTCCGTGAGGTGTGCGACCTGACGATCGCAGCTTGTGAAGGTTTGATCCTGAAAGGTCGCCCTGAAAGAGAAGAGTCCCCAGTCTGCCTTGGAGATGGTCCAACTAGAGGAGCACGGAGAGGGGGTATGCTGCAGGAGATGGATAACACACGGGAAGTGGTCGCTCGAATATGTATCAGAAAGTGCATACCGCTCAAACCGGCGTGCAAGTTGGGGAGTACATATAGAGAGGTCTAAATGGGAATAGGTGTGAGATGTGTCCGAAAGAAAAGTAGGGGCACCAGTATTGAGGCAGACAAGATTGAGCTGGTTGAAAAGGTCTGCTAACAGGGAGCCCCTCGGGCAGGATGCTGGAGAGCCCCAAAGGGGATGGTGGGCATTGAAGTCTCCAGTTAACAAAAATGGTGCAGGTAGCTGAGCAATAAGTTGCATCATGTCTGCCCTGGTAACGGCAGATGACGATGGAGAGTAAACGGTACAAATGGAAAATGTAAAAGTGGGGAGAGTAATGCGGATGGCAACTGCCTGCAGGCCGGTGTGCAATGTGATGGGATCGTAGTAAATATCATCCCGGACCAGCAACATAACCCCTCCATGAGCCGGGATACCTACCACAGGGGGTAGGTCAAAACGCACAGAGGTGTAGTGTGCCAAGGCAACTTGATCGCATGGGCATAGCTTCGTTTCCTGGAGGGCTACGACGAGCGGACGGTGCAAGCGGAGCAGCAACTTCAAGTCCTCTCGGTTGGAGCGAATGCTGCGAATATTCCAGTGAATAAGTTCCATCGTAAGAAGAAAAGGAAGATGAAAGAAGGGGTCACCTCGAAGGCCGCTGAGGGCCTGGCTTCGAGCGAGCACTGCCGCTGCTATCAGTAGGCGGACAGTCATCGTCCATTGGGTCTATAGGTTCATCGGCCATCTTGGGAAGATGGCCGGGAGGAGGAGCTTCCTCCGCCGGTGAACGGCCAGATGTTCGGCTACCAGCGGTGCGGCCAGGCGAAACGGATGACGGCCTGGGGCGGCAACCGCTGGGTGGCGCAGGAGAAGAACTGCGCCGTGGCGGAGAAGGAGAACTGTGCTTCCTATGAGCCTTCTTGGAAGGACGTTTGGTGGAAGTACCGGTCGAAGGCTGGGAGGTCGAGGTACGTAGGAAGTCTGCACGGGACGGTTCCTTCTTGAAGGCCCATGCATCTGACTTCTGGGTCTTCGTCTTGGCAGAAGCTGATGAAGGTGCTTGTGTCTGAGGGGTGACGGGAGGAAGAGGAGACGTCGACCGGGCGATCCTAGCACTGGCCGAACAGACGACCATGGTGCTGAAGGTCAGATTGCATGTCTGGGTTGCCACCTCCCTGGTAGTCCGAGGAGAGGCGAGGACAGTACTGTATTTCCCCGCTGGGAGCAGCGTGGGCTTCCTACTAGCCAATAGCTTGCGAGCAGCCGAGGTGGACACTTTCTCTTTGACCCGAATTTCTTGGATACAGCGTTCTTCCTTATAGACAGGACAGTCGCGGGAGGATGCGGCATGGTCACCCTGACAGTTCACACAACGAGGAGACGGAGGTGGACAGTCACCCTCATGGGCATCCCTGCCACAAGTGACACATTTAGCCGCATTGGAACAAGACTGTCGAGTGTGATTGAAACGCTGACACTGGTAGCAGCGCGTAGGTGTCGGGACATAGGGGCGAAAAGAAATAACCTCGTAGCCCGCCTTGATGCGCGATGGCAGCTTAACACTATCGAAGGTCAAGAAAAGTGTCCGGGTCGGTACAAGGTCATTGTTGACCTTTTTCATGACCCTATGGACAGCCGTCACGCCCTGCTCAGCGAGGAATGATTGAATCTCCTGGTCAGTCAATCCGTCGAGGGAGCTAGTATAGGCCACACCACGAGACGAATTCAAAGTTCGGTGAGCCTCCACCCGCGTAGGGAACGTGTACGGGAGTGTGGCCCAAAGCAGTTTTTGTGCCTGAAAGGCGCTCTCAGTTTCTAGTAAATAAGGTACCGTTACGCAACCTGGTACAAGATTTGACCCTTCTGGATAACGAAAGGGTTGACAGAGGAAAAATCCTTTCCATCCTCAGATCGAGAAACGACGAGGAACTGTGGGGCAGGCGGTAGTACTTTTGTCACTGGTGGCTGGTCACGTTTCCGTTTTTGGGCAGAAGTCGAGACAGATGGAGTGAAATCCATTGCGGAGGAATCCCCCACGATTGCCAGCGTCTCCGATGGCGCGCTCCTTCCTTGTGGGGACCCTCTCAGAGGGCACTCCCGCCTTAGGTGAATGTTTACACCTCAGGTCACACCTCCCGAGAAACAGACGGAGGGACCAATCAGCATGGTCAGAAGGTATCAGCTCAGGCAATCTCCCCTCCCTGGGCCTGGCCTTTACCAGGGGGTACGTGCGTGCCTTACATGTCTACCCAGGATGGGGAATTACGCGTTACCCCGTCACCGGCTACGCGTGCGAACGCGTGGGTCGGCCTTCAGGCACGCACAGGGAGGAAGGAAGAAGAGGAAAAAGAAGAGAGAGAGAGGGAGAGAGAGGACAGACTGTCTCAAACGCTGAGGCAGAGACCAGAGAAGGCAAGGAGAAGAAGGTAATGAGAAGGCAAGGAGAAGAAGGCAATGAGAAGGCAACGAGAAGAAGGCAATGAGAAGGCAACGAGAAGAAGGCAATGAGAAGGCAACGAGAAGAAGGCAATGAGAAGGCAAGGAGAAGAAGGCAAGGGAAAGAGTAAGAAGACAGTGAGGTGGAAAAGAGCAAAGAAAGGAACCAACCAAAGGAAGGAAGAAACGAGAAGTGAAAAAGCAAAATGACCGCAAATAGAGGTCGTGGAACCGTCCGTCTCCGGACGCAGGCGCTAACGACCCCCTTGAGGGGGTGGGACTCCTTTTAGTCGCCTCTTACGACAGGCAGGAATACCTCGGGCCTATTCTAATCCCCGGACCCGCAGGGGGGCCCAAAAGACTCATAGCTGAGCAGAAGGACAATCGAAGAAACGTATGCATTGATCGTTTTGGTTTAATCACAGCTGATGAATCTTGTATTTTTGAGTAGGCTCCTGAGTATGCAGCAAAGTTAGGAGTGGCACACACACATCTCCTAAACTGCAAAAAGCTGAAATGAGCAAATCAAAGATCAAAACAATGTCATTTACTTTTTTGACAGTAGGGGTACCATGCATAAAGAATCTGTTGCTCTAGGAAAAACTGTTAACCAAATGTTTTGTAAAGATGTCCTTGAAAGGCACAGGAGAAGAGTGAATCGAGTGAAATCGCACACTGTAGATAACTGGATGCTTCATCATGAAAACACACTATTTCACACGACCACTCTCATCACGGAATTTTTGAAGTCAGAAGGCATTCCTGTTGTTCCACAAGCCACTTATTCGGCCGATCTGAGACCTGACTTTTTCTTTTCGCGAAATTAAAAAATTTATGACTGGAAAACATTCAAAAGAATGTGACCGACATATTAAGGGTCCTACCAGAAGAAGCGCCTCAGCGCTGCTACCGAGACTCGGAACAACGCCTCCACCAGTATGTAGTTGCAAAAGGGAACTTCTTTGGAAACTCTGGTAGATAAAAATTCAGCCTCATTACTTTTCTTACACGCCTTGTGTACGTGATGCACCAGCAGTGAAGATGGATGTCAGTTGAAATAAATTCCCACAAGTATCAGTGAAAATTAAGTAGAGGAGAATGAAATGATGCTGTGATAAACAGCGATGAACTGAACCACATACACGTATCATTATGTTAACAGGTAGAAGGCGGCTAGATGACCTGACACTGACAATGAACCAGTATGTCATCCACAATGTGATCTACAGTGTCCCGTATGTGACACTCGGCAGTTTTTCATGTTGTTCATTTAACTTCGCTGATCTCCTCAGCTATTACAGAGAGAAGCACCAGTTGCAAGGAAAGTTCTCGAGTTATTAATGCTGAAACAAGTTTAAAATATAGATATGGGTTTTCTGCCAACCACCAAGATCACGTATGTGTAAAAGAACTGCATTTGTGCATGATCGAAGTTTGTAGATTTGTGAATTCAAACACGTATAGAGAAGAACAAACAATACCGTGTGAAATAATTATGTACAGCAATTCACAAAATCCGCAAATAAGGTATTATTTGACAAATAAGCTTAACAATTGGTTGAAACTGAAAGTTTTTCACTTCTTCGCCGTCGAAGTACCAATGTGGAGTTTCAGTCCAGTGATTAGAACACAACCGAATCGAACAGCCCGCACCAAATGTCTGGACAACGTAACTTCTGGCTTTTGATATGTGACTACGGCAGTGTGGGCAGACTGCAAGTAATGTAGCGTGTTCACATGTTAATCTTGTCAAATGTCCACACTGTTCAATTCCCCTTTGTTATGAACGCTTCACTGAAACTCCGCATTTGCGCTTTGGTGACGAGTAAGGGAAGAACATACGGCAACTTCTGTTTTGGAAGCTATGACTAAGTACCGCAGAGGTGTTAGCACATTGTTTCAAGCAAATTTCTTCCACAGAGTAACTGCTGGCCTTCAGCATTTAGAAAAGGGACTGTCCTCTTCATGCACTTGTAAAGAGTCATCAAACCAGACCATCTTGCATTTCTAAAATCTGAATTTGCATTCATGCAATTTTAATGTCATTTTGCTACGATATTACACTGTAATGCAAAGTAGTTAATCGGATGCTATGTACCAGCATGTAGAAGACAGGGAGTAAGATGCGTGTATTTCGTTATTCTGCTCATTTTATGCAGAGTCGAGCAGGAATTTTTGGGCTATGAGGATGCGGGCCGCTCACAATAGCAGGCAGTGGGGGAACACCCTATCACTGGAAATTCCAGGCAGAGTCACGACCCCTGGCTGATGGCTTTCTCTCTGGTGGGTCTCAGGGGACGGAGTGACGGACGCCCGCCATTTTTACAATGGGTGGGGGCAGTTTTTTCACGAAAGCCTCATCTTCTGGGCAAGAACGCGCCAGCTCGGAACCACAGCTGTGCTGCTGTTTGCGACGTTTCACGGAAATGGTTGCCGAGCTTCATGGAATAGCCGACAAAATGGCGCCACATGTAGTACCCCAATTACCATATGTCGTTGGCACCCGCCGCCATGCAGAAAGTCCGGGTGGAGGCTACCTTAGGCTGTTCGGCTTTGACGTGAGCATACATTTGCAGTCGCCTTCGGGAATTGGCGGGAAGGAATGGTATTGGCTCCTAGGTTGACCGAGTACGGTAGTGAGAGTCTTCACGAATTTGTTGTAAGGCCACAAGTGGCGAAAGCTCTGTTTATCAGCGACGATTGGCCGAGTTCTGGCACAGTGGAGCGGCTGTTCTTTGGGTGCAGGACAGAATATAATTTGGAAGCTGGTTCCTGGCCGCTGCAGGAGTCGGTCGCGTACCTTGCCGCCCTTACTGCAGAGTATATTCATCGACATTTTTACTTGTCAGGTCACCTCGACAGAAAGTTGGTTTTTTTTCTCTCTCTCACTCTTCGATATATCCATGCAGCAACAGACCGGGAGTAGCAACCGTCACCAGCACACCGCCTTGCGCCGTGTTGTCGGTAATAAACGCAGCTCTCGCCTACGGGGTTTCCATTTGATTTTCAACCGTCCAAAATTCGAACTGAGGTTTTCCAGTGGTTGCATCTGTAGGCCCACTTTACCTCATTGGGTGATACCGTGGTGCTGCATCCGATTACCCACTTCTCTATCGATATTATTCATTTCGCCTGTTCACTTCGCTCCCCTTTATCGTAGTAGAGAAACACACGAGTTCGTGCAGTGTCGTCGGTACAAGGTTCTTGCCAATACCTCTATTAAGTGAGGACTATTTAAAGGTTTGGTGTGTTCCATTTTAAAGAAAATAAACGTAATTGTAAATTTGTAGGAGGGCACTTACCTGTTAAACAGTCACACTCACCAGACTCCTTTCCCATCATCACTATTGCAGGGGTACTTCAATTAATTTAATCAATAAATTATGTCAGAGGCTAGTCACTCCACTTAGGATTTATATCAGGGCCATTACAAGGTTGCGTTACACAGCTTGTGCAGACTCAATATAAATCCACGTGGGTGTAATTTGCGTAACATCGTGATTCTGCCCATTAACTTACATATCAATTAACGATACCACGATAGCAAACACGCAGCTGGTTTCCATCTGACAGTTGACACACAACACATGACTGACTGTTTATAAATAGGCTGGAAAAATCATCATTGTTCCATCAAATTATTGTGGTAAGTCATTAGACTCACTATCAAGCGTAAAATGTCTGAGGAAAGACTTCAGAAACCATCTGGAATGGAATGAATGATTATATGAACTCACTGTACAATTAGCAGACGGCAGAAACATCCACTGGAAGAACATGTAAATGTTATCTTTCCAAGAAAGAGGCGCCTTATAAAAACTTCGTTTGACTCATTCTTCACACTGCTCATCACTTTGTAATGAAAGAAGAGTAATACAGAAGATACAATACTACGAAGGTCATTCAACAAATAAGCCCCCACATTTTTTACTGAGAACATATTGATGGTTAAGGGTCACAATTCGGTGACAATGTACATCAGCATGTCCTGCCCAAGTCCTATTTTTCTACGTAGTGTTGGTTGGTTGGTTTAAAAGACGGGGGAACGGACCAAACTGTGAAGTCATCGGTCCCTTGTTCCCAGTAAATAATTACACAATGGAAAGAAAAGCATAATAAGTTATATTGTTGTTGTTGTCTTCAGTCCTGAGACTGGTTTGATGCAGCTCTCCATGCTACTCTATCCTGTGCAAGCTTCTTCATCTCCCAGTACCTACTGCAACCCACATCCTTCTGAATCTGCTTAGCGTATTCATCTCTTGGTCTCCCTCTACGATTTTTACCCTCCACGCTGCCCTCCAATGCTAAATTTGCGATCCCTTGATGCCTCAAAACATGTCCTACCAACCGATCCCTTCTTCTAGTCAAGTTGTGCCACAAACTTCTCTTCTCCCCAATCCTATTCAATAGCTCCTCATTAGTTACGTGATCTACCCACCTTATCTTCAGCATTCTTCTGTAGCACCACATTTCGAAAGCTTCTATTCTCTTCTTGTTCAAACTAGTTATCGTCCATGTTTCACTTCCATACAGGGCTACACTCCATACAAATACTTTCAGAAACGACTTCCAGACACTTAAATCTATACTCGATGTTAACAAATTTCTCTTTCCTTGCCATTGCCAGTCTACATTTTATATCCTCTCTACTTCGACCATCATCGGTTATTTTACTCCCCAAATAGAAAAACTCCTTTACTACTTTAAGTGTCTCATTTCCTAATCTAATTCCCTCAGCATCACCCGACTTAATTTGACTACATTCCATTATCCTCGTTTTGCTTTTGTTGATGTTCATCTTATATCCTCCTTTCAAGACACTGTCCATTCCGTTCAACTGCTCTTCCAAGTCTTTTGCTGTCTCTGACAGAATTACAATGTCATCAGCGAACCTCAAAGTTTTTACTTCTCCATGAATTTTAATACCTACTCCGAATTTTTCTTTTGTTTCCTTTACTGCTCGCTCAATATACAGATTGAATAACATCGGGGAGAGGCTACAACCCTGTCTCACTCCTTTCGCAACCACTGCTTCCCTTTCATGCCCCTCGACTTTTTTAACTGCCATCTGGTTTCTGTACAAATTGTAAATAGCCTTTCGCTCCCTGTATTTTACCCCTGCCACCTTCAGAATTTGAAAGAGAGTATTCCAGTCAACATTGTCAAAAGCTTTCTCTAAGTCTACAAATGCTAGAAATGTAGGTTTGCCTTTTCTTAATCTTTCTTCTAAGATAAGTCGTAAGGTCAGTATTGCCTCACGTGTTCCAACATTTCTACGGAATCCAAACTGATCTTCCCCAAGGTAGGCTTCTACCAGTTTTTCCATTCGTCTGTAAAGAATTCGAGTTAGTATTTTGCAGCTTTTTTTTTTTTTTTTTTTTTTTTTTTGTGGTTTTCGGGCGCACAACTTCAGTGGTCATTAGCGCCCTGACTACTCTAAGAATGCACCGCGAGGCACAAGTTGACAACAACAACTAAAAGGGAAAACACAATAAAAGACAGACTGACTAAAAAACATCATCAAATGTCCTTAGCGAGGTTTGTCAAATTGATAAAACAAAGAACACGAGCAGCTGCTCGTGGGTCATCCGCTAAAATGGCATCTAAAGTATTAGGCAGGTTAAGATCGAGGCGCAGTGTGTTAAGATCTGGACAGGACATTAAAATGTGTCTAACCGTCAGCAAGTGCCCACATGGGCAGAACGGCGCCGGCGCAGCCGTCAGCAGATGGCGATGGCTGAACCGGCAGTGTCCAATTCGTAACCTTGCTAAAACGACCTCCTCCCGCCGAGAAGGGCGTGAGGAGGACGTCCAAGCCACGGGAAGAGGTTTTAAGGCCCGAAGCTTGTTGTCGGTAAGTGCAGCCCAATCGGCATGCCACAGCTACACAACGCGCCGACAAATGACCCTGCTAAAATCGGACGAAGGGACACAACAAGAAGCTGTCCGAGGCTGGAGGACCGCAGCCTTGGCCGCGGCATCTGCAGCTTCGTTCCCAGGGATACCGACATGGCCAGGAACCCACATAAAGCTAACCGGCGTACCGACGTCCACCAGCTGCTGAAGAGAGCGTTGGATCCGGTGTACGAAAGGGTGAACCGGGTACGGATCACTGAGGCTCTGGATGGCGCTCAGGGAATCTGAGCAGATGACATAAGCAGAATGTCGGTGGCGGCAGATGTAAAGAACAGCCTGGTAGAGGGCAAAGAGCTCAGCTGTGAAGACCGAACAATGGCCATGGAGCCGGTATTGGAAACTTTGTGCCCCAACAATAAAGGAACACCCGACCCCGTCATTGGTCTTAGAGCCATCTGTATAAATTAAAGTCATGTCGATGAACTTCGAACGAAGTTCCAAAAAACGGGAGTGGTAGACCGAACCGGGGGTGACCTCTTTTGGGAGCGAGCTGAGGTCGAGGTGAACGCGGACCTGAGCCTGGAGCCAAGGTGGCGTGCGGCTCTCGCCCACTCGAAAGGTTGCAGGGAGTGAAAAATGAAGGTGTTGAAGGAGGCGACGAAAGCGAACTCCAGGGGGTAGCAAGGCAGAGACATACAACCCGTATTGAAGGTCAAGAGAGTCGTCAAAAAAGGAACGATAAGACGGATGGTCGGGCATTGACAGTAGCCGACAGGCATACCGACAAAGCAGTATATCGCGCCGGTAGGTGAGTGGCAATTCGCCAGCGTCAGCATGAAGACTCTCTACGGGACTGGTATAAAATGCTCCGATCGCAAGCCGTAAACCCCGATGTTGTATGGAGTTGAGGCGGCGTAAGATGGATGGCCGTGCAGAGGAGTATACGAAGCTCCCATAATCCAGCTTGGAGCGGACGATCGACCGATATAGACGAAGTAGGATGGTTCGATCCGCTCCCCACGACATACCACTGAGAACACGGAGGACATTTAAAGAACGGGTACAACGGGCGGCCAAATATGACACATGTGGAGACCAGCTAAGTTTCCTGTCAAAGGTAAGGCCTAAAAATTTGATTGTCTCCACGATTGGGAGAGCAACGGGACCGAGTCGTAAGGACGGTGGGAGAAACTCTTTGTAGCGCCAGAAGTTAATACAGACCGTCTTCTCGGCAGAAAAACGGAAGCCATTGGCGACACTCCAGGAGTAAAGACGGTCAAGAGAACGCTGAAGACAGCGCTCCAGGACACGTGTACACTGCGCGCTGCAGTAGATGGTAAAATCGTCCACGAAAAGGGAGCCTGATACATCAGCTGGGAGGCAATCCATTATTGGATTGATCGCGATGGCGAAGAGAGCGACGCTCAAAACTGAGCCCTGTGGCACCCCATTCGCCTGGCGAAAGGTGTCGGACAGGACAGATCCCACACGTACCCGAAACTGTCGATCCAGTAAAAAGGAACGAATAAAAAGAGGGAGGCGACCGCGAAGGCCCCATGTATGCATGGTGCGGAGAATGCCCGCCCTCCAACAGGTGTCATAAGCCTTCTCCAAATCAAAGAACACAGCCGCGGTCGGGCGCTTCCGCAAGAAGTTATTCATAATGAAGGTCGACAAGGTAACCAGATGGTCAACAGCAGAGCGGCGCCTACGAAATCCACATTGTACATTGGTAAGTAGGCGTCGAGACTCGAGCAGCCAAACCAATCGAGAGTTAACCATTCGCTCCATCACTTTACAGACACAGCTGGTAAGCGAGATAGGTCGATAACTGGAAGGCAAGTGCTTGTCCTTCCCCGGCTTAGGAATCGGGACAACGATAGACTCGCGCCAGCATGCGGGAACATGTCCCTCAATCCAGATGCGATTGTATGTACGAAGAAGAAAACCTTTACCCGCAGGAGAAAGGTTCTTCAGCATCTGAATATGAATAGAATCAGGCCCTGGAGCGGAGGACCGTGATCGGCCAAGTGCGGTTTCGAGTTCCCGCATGGTGAATGGGGCATTATAACTTTCACAATTCGAGGAGCGGAAGTCAGGTGGCCTAGCCTCCTCTGCCTGTTTGCGGGGGAGGAAGGCAGGGTGGTAATGAGCGGAGCTCGAAACCTCGGCGAAAAAGCGGCCGAAGGCATTGGAGACAGCCTCAGGGGCCACAAGGACTTCATTCGCGACCTTCAAGCCAGAAACTTGGGAGTGGACCTTAGTGCCAGATAGCCGGCGCCGGCTACCCCAGACAACAGAAGAAGGAGTAAAACTGTTGAAGGTGCTTGTGAAAGCAGCCCAGCTGGCTTTCTTGCTTTCTTTAATAATACGACGACACTGAGCACGTAATCGTTTATAATTAATACAATTCGCCACTGTAGGGTGGCGTTTAAAGGTGCGTAAAGCACGTCGACGAGCACGTAAAGCGTCTCTACATGCTGCGGTCCACCAGGGGACCGGTACGCGACGTGGAGAAGAAGTAGAGTGAGGGATGGAATATTCAGCAGCAGCGAGAATGACTTCCGTGAGGTGTGCGACCTGACGATCGCAGCTTGTGAAGGTTTGATCCTGAAAGGTCGCCCTGGAAGAGAAGAGCTTCCAGTCTGCCTTGGAGACGGCCCAACTAAAGGAGCACGGAGAGGGAGTACGCTGCAGGAGATGGATAACACACGGGAAGTGGTCGCTCGAATATGTATCAGCAAGTGCATACCACTCAAACCGGCGTGCAAGTTGGGGAGTACATATAGAGAGGTCTAAATGGGAATAGGTGTGAGATGTGTCCGAAAGAAAAGTAGGGGCGCCAGTATTGAGGCAGACAAGATCGAGCTGGTTGAAAAGGTCTGCTAACAAGGAGCCCCTCGGGCAGGATGCTGGAGAGCCCCAAAGGGGATGGTGGGCATTGAAGTCTCCAGTTAACAAAAATGGTGCAGGTAGCTGAGCAATAAGTTGCGTCATGTCTGCCCTGGTAACGGCAGATGACGATGGAGCGTAAACGGTACAAAAGGAAAACGTAAAAGTGGGGAGAGTAATGCGGATGGCAACTGCCTGCAGGCCGGTGTGCAACGTGATGGGATCGTAGTAAATATCATCCCGGACCAGCAACATAACCCCTCCATGAGCTGGGATACCTACCACAGGGGGTAGGTCAAAACGCACAGAGGTGTAGTGTGCCAAGGCAATTTGATCGCATGGGCGTAGCTTCGTTTCCTGGAGGGCTACGACAAGCGGACGGTGCAAGCGGAGCAGCAACTTCAAGTCCTCTCGGTTTGAGCGAATGCTGCGAATATTCCAGTGAATAAGTGCCATCGTAAGAAAAGGAAGATGATAGAAGTGGTCACCTCGAAGGCCGCTTAGGGCCTGGCTTCAAGCGAGCACTGCCGCCGCTATCAGGAGGCGGACAGTCATCGTCCATGGGGTCTATAGTGTCATCGGCCATCTCGGGAGGATGGCCGGGAGGGGGAGCTTCCTCCGCCGGTGAACGGCCAGATGTTCGGCTACCAGCGGTGCGGCCAGGCGAAACGGATGACGGCCTGGGGCGGCAACCGCTGGGTGGCGCAGGAGAAGAAAGGCGCCGCGGCGGAGAAGGAGAACTGTGCTTCCTATGCGCCTTTTTAGAAGGACGTTTGGTGGAAGTACCAGTCGAAGGCTGGGAGGTCGAGGGACGGAGGAAGTCTGCACGGGATGGTTCCTTCTTGAAGGCCCGTGCATCTGACTTCGGGGTCTTCGACTTAGCAGAAACTGAGGAAGTGGCTGGTGTCTGTGGGGTGACGGGAGGAAGAGGAGACGTCGACCGCGCGATCTTAGCACTGGCCGAACGGACGACCGTGGTGCTGAAGGTCAGATCGCATGTCTGGGTTGCTACCTCCCGGGTAGTCCGAGGAGAGGCGAGGACAGTGCTGTATTTCCCCGCTGGGAGCAGCGTGGGCTTCCTACTAGCCAATAGCTTGCGAGCAGCCGAGGTGGACACTTTCTCTTTGACTCGAATTTCCTGGATACAGCGTTCTTCCTTATAGACAGGACAGTCGCGGGAGGATGCGGCATGGGCACCCTGACAGTTCACACAACGAGGAGACGGAGGTGGACAGTCACCCTCATGGGCATCCCTGCCACAAGTGACACATTTAGCCGCATTGGAGCAAGACTGTCGAGTGTGATTGAAACGCTGACACTGGTAGTAGCGCGTAGGTGTCGGGACATAGGGGCGAACAGAAATAACCTCGTAGCCCGCCTTGATGCGCGATGGCAGCTTAACACTATCGAAGGTCAAGAAAAGTGTCCGGGTTGGTACAAGGTCATTGTTGACCTTTTTCATGACCCGATGGACAGCCGTCACACCCTGCTCAGCGAGGAAAGATTGAAGCTCCTCGTCAGTCAATCCGTCGAGGGAGCTACTATAGACTACACCACGAGACGAATTCAAAGTGCGGTGGGCCTCCACCCGGACAGGGAACGTGTACAAGAGTGTGGCCCGAAGCAGTTTTTGCGCCTGAAAGGCACTCTCAGTTCCTAGTAATAAGGTACCGTTACGCAACCTGGTACAAGATTTGACAGATCCGGCTATGGCATCTACGCCCTTCTGAATGACGAAAGGGTTGACAGAGGAAAAATCCTTTCCGTCCTCAGATCGAGAAACTACGAGGAACTGTGGGGCAGGCGGTAGTACTTTTGTCACTGTTGGCTGGTCACGTTTCCGTTTTTGGGTCGAAGTCGAAAGCGATGGAGTAGAATCCATTGCGGAGGAATCCCCCATGATTGCCAGCGTCTCCGATGGCGCGCTCCTTCCTTGTGGGGACCCTCTCAGAGGGCACTCCCGCCTTAGGTGAATGTTTACACCTCAGGTCACACCTCCCGAGAAACAGACGGAGGGACCAATCGGCATGGTCAGAAGGTATCAGCTCAGGCAATCACCCCTCCCCGGGCCTGGCCTTTACCAGGGGGTACGCGCGTGCCTTACATGTCTACCCAGGGCGGGGACTTACGCGTTACCCCGTCACCGGCTACGCGTGCGAACGCGTGGGTCGGCCTTCAGACACGCACAGGGAGGAAGGAAGAAGAGGAAAAAGAAGAGAGAGAGGGAGAAAGAGGACAGACTGTCTCAAACGCCGAGGCGGAGACCAGAGAAGGCAAGGAGAAGAAGGCAATGAGAAGGCAAGGAGAAGAAGGCAATGAGAAGGAAAGGAGAAAAAGGCAATGAGAAGGAAAGGAGAAAAAGGCAATGAGAAGGCAAGGAGAAAAAGGCAATGAGAAGGCAAGGAGAAAAAGGCAATGAGAAGGCAAGGAGAAGTCAAGGGAAAGAGTAAGGTAGACAGTGAAGTGGAGAAGAGCAAGGAAAGGAACCAAGAAAAGGAAGGAAGATACGAGAAGTGAAAAACCAAAGAGACCACGATTATAGGTCGTGAAACCGTCCGTCTCCGGACGCAGGCGCTAACTACCCCCGTGAGGGGGATGGACTCCTTTTAGTCGCCTCTTACGACAGGCAGGAATACCTCGGGCCTATTCTAATCCCCGGACCCGCAGGGGGTTTTTCAGCTGTGACTTATTAAACTGATAGTTCGGTAATTTTCACATCTGTCAACACCTGCTTTCTTTGGTATTGGAATTATTATATTCTTCTTGAAGTCTGAGGGTATTTCGCCTGTCTCATACATCGTGCTCACCAGATGGTAGAGTTTTGTCATGACTGGCTCTCCAGAGGCCATCAGTAGTTCTAATGGAATGTTGTCTACTCCCGGGGCCTTGTTTCGACTCAGGTCTTTCAATGCTCTGTCAAACTCTTCACGCAGTATCATATATCCCATTTCGTCTTCATCTACATCCTCTTCCATTTCCATAATATTGTCCTCAAGTACATCGCCCTTGTATAAACCCTCTATATACTCCTTCCACCTTTCTGCCTCCCCTTCTTTGCTTAGAACTGGGTTGCCATCTGAGCTCTTGATATTCATACAAGTGGTTCTCTTCTCTCCAAAGGTCTCTTTAATTTTCCTGTAGGCAGTATCTATCTTACCCCTAGTGAGATAAGCCTCTACATCCTTACATTTGTCCTCTAGCCATCGCTGCTTAGCCATTTTGCACTTCCTGTCGATATCATTTTTGAGACGTTTGTACTCCTTTTTACCTGCTTCATTTACTGCGTTTTTATATTTTCTCCTTTCATCAATTAAATTCAATATTTCTTCTGTTACCCAAGGATTTCTATTAGCCCTTGTCTTTTTACCTACTTGATCCTCTGCTGCCTTCACTACTTCATCCCTCAGAGCTACCCATTCTTCTTCTACTGTATTTCCTTCCCCCATTCCTGTCAATTGTTCCCTTATGCTCTCCCTGAAACACTCTACAACATCTGGTTCTTTCAGTTTATCCAGGTCCCATCTCCTTAAATTCCCCCCTTTTTGCAGTTTCTTCAGTTTCAATCTGCAGTTCATAACCAATAGATTGTGGTCAGAATCCACATCTGCCCCAGGAAATGTCTTACAATTTAAAACCTGGTTCCTAAATCTCTGTCTTACCATTATATAATCTATCTGATACCTTTTAGTATCTCCAGGATTCTTCCAGGTACACAACCTTCTTTTATGATTCTTGAACCAAGTGTTAGCTATGATTAAGTTATGCTCTGTGCAAAATTCTACAAGGCGGCTTCCTCTTTCATTTCTTACCCCCAATCCATATTCACCTACTATGTTTCCTTCTCTCCCTTTTCCTACTGAAGAATTCCAGTCACCCATGACTTAAAGTTTCGTCTCCCTTCACTACCTGAATAATTTCTTTTATCTCGTCATACATTTCGTCTAGTTCTTCATCATCTGCAGAGCTAGTTGGCATATAAACTTGTACTACTGTAGTAGGCATGGGCTTTGTGTCTATCTTGGCCACAATAATGCGTTCACTATGCTGATTGCAGTAGCCAATCCGCACTCCTATTTTTTTTTGTTCATTATTAAACCTACTCCTGCATTACCCCTATTTGATTTTGTATTTATAACCCTGTAATCACCTGACCAAAAGTCTTGTTCCTCCTGCCACCGAACTTCACTAATTCCCACTATATCTGACTTTAACCTATCCATTTCCCTTTTTAAATTTTCTAACCTACCTGCCCGATTAAGGGATCTGACATTCCACTCTCCAATCCGTAGAACGCCAGTTTTCTTTCTCCTGATGACGTCCTCCTGAGTAGTCCCCGCCCGGAGATCCGAATGGGGGACTATTTTACCTCCGGAATATTTTACCCATCATCATTTAATCATACAGTATAGCTGCATGTCCTCGGGAAAAATTATGGCTGTAGTTTCCCCTTGCTTTCAGCCTTTATTATATTATATTTTGTAAAATCACAAAATTATGTTGGAATTTTTTGTTTTCCTTGTTTGGGGACAGTTACCTTTTAAGATACGTTCAGCAATGAGTTAAAACAAATAATTATTATGGTAGTAAGCAGGTTAACTGAAAACGAGTGGTGTGAATTATGACAATTTATGGTGCTGAAGGCACACTTAGAATTTGTCCCGGTGCGCGAATCTTCGGGTAAAGTCTGGTGCCGGTGGGCCAGCCGGCCAGCGCTGCGGCCGCGGCGACGTCAAAAGGACTGCTGGAGCAGGAGCAGAAGCGCCCGGAACCCTCCGCCTCGCAACGCCTTGAAGCTTTGAGACATTACAACACCGCGGCAATATAAAGCCCACGGTGCTGTCGCAGTCATTCAGTGTGGAGTTTCGTTCAGTGCATGCTTAGTGTTCCGACTTTAGGGTGTCTAATGGACTATTTTATATGACTATATTTTATTCGTTTACTTTAGTCTCCTCGTGTATTGTGAATTAAGTTTGCGATGGATAAATTTGTTACCAAAAAGGCGTACTTTGAAGTTGATGTATACTGCAAGTCGACGTCCAACAATTATTGTATCGTCAATTGCTTCGCCGTCTTCAGGCAAGAACCGTTCACTGCCGAAACCTGGACAATCCGGCAAAGGAAAATCATTTCAGAAGTCTTGGTTGATCAAATATACATGGCATCTACCGAAAAAGTGATTGCAAAACCTGCAGAGAGGCAGATGCTGAAAATCTATTACAATTTTTTTCAAAAAAGAAGATGCATTTACTTCTGTAGCATTTCTAACCGGAAAAAAGCTTAGGAAAAATTCCATCTTCCTGAAAATACGTTTATTTATAAAAAAGGTCTTCCGAAACCAAATTCTGTCAATAGCCGAAGTGTGGCCTCCCAATTGAATGAATAGTTAGATAGTGATATGAAGAAAGGCCGTTTAGCTCTTGAGACAATTTTTACTACCATGCAATTTCTATGTCGACAAGGACTAGGAATTAGAGGGCACGAAGATGTAAACTCATTTTTTCGATTGTTGGAACTCCAAAACAATGTCATACCCGAGTTTAAAGATTGGTTAGGGCGTTCGGGGTGTAAGTGGACGTCCCACTATATTTAAAACGAGATTATTGATCTACTAGGAAAGTCTGTCTTGAGAAAGGTATTGGCTTCAACAAAAAAGACTGAACATTTTTCGATCATTTTTCGATTATTCTTCGATTCACGAACAAGTGTCACTTTGTATTCGTACTGTTGATGATTATTTAATCATCAATGAATACTTTATTGACTTATACGATACCCCCAACACTGAATCACAAACTCTGTTTAGTATTTTAAAAGACTTTTTGCTCGTCTTGATTTGTCAATGAATAACTTACGAGCACAGTGCTATGACGGTACCTCGAATGTGAGACATAAATTGAAAGGACTAAAAAAGTTGGTTTTGGATATATAACCAAAACCACATTATGTGCATTGCACCGTTCATAGTTTAGACTTGGCAGTTGTAGACAGTCTCTGCCATCTTACGTCTATGAGGGATATTATAGGTTTAGCCAAGGACTTAATAAACACTGTAGGGGAATCCAACAAAGGGATGGGTCTTTTCAGAAGCATACGCTGTGAGAGCGCCAACGGCCAAGCTGGTCTAGACCTCTTTGCCCGACTCGATGGACTATTCGAGCTTCTAGTATTTGAGAATATTGAAAAACTTTGAAGATCTTCTAGAGTTTTTTTGAAACATTTTCTGCAGATGACAAAACAGAGGCAGGTTCCAAATGTGCACGCTACCTTGAGTCAATGTTACAATTCAATACTTATTTCTTTTTACGTCTTTATTGCCATGAAATGAACCCAGAAGAGGATGTCAATGAAAAAATTCAGTGCCCTCATCTAAGTGTTGCTGACCTGCAAAAAATATGCGAGGGCTGATAGTTTTGAACACTTTTGGGAACTGTGTTTAAAAGAAAAACCTTCACATGTTGACTATCTGTCGCTTCCTCGGAATCGAAGTGTACCAAAGAAGTATCAAAACGAAGCCAGCTCACCGCACACTTTCGAAACCGCAAAGGAATTCTACAAAGCTATTTACATTGAAGTTTGTGAAACGGTGCAATGTTGCATTACTGAGCGGTTTGCTTCAACTGGACTCACACAGGTCATTGCTGTTGAACAAGAGTGCTTGCTTTTCGTAAACAGAGGTGAAAAAAATTTGGAAAAATCAACTGAGTTTTTCAAAAATGGCCTAGACATTGAGAGACTGCGCTTACATTTGAATATGTTAGCCGATATCGCTAATAAAAAAACAACTGGTCTCATAAAACATGCGTGATGTAAGAAGCTACACTACACAAGAGCCTGCAGATGGAGAGTGTTATGTGAAGTGCACTAAGCTTCTCCTACTAGATCCAGTCACGACAGCAACAGCAGAACGGTCATTTAGCGCCCATAGACGTCTGAAGTCGTACCTCCGATCAACAATGGGACAGAAGCGATTGAACAACTTAGCTGTTGTTCATGCCCACCGAGATGTTTTGGATGAATTGGATATCCGACCAGTCACCAACGACTTCATATTCAGTAATGCAGTCAGATGGTCGACATTTTAACCTTTCTAAAGACACTCTAGCCGTAATAATGGCATTTAGAGCAATTTTTAAAATCTTCATAGAATAGATAATTAAATACATACACAATGTTAAATTTTAAGTTTCTAAATGTTAGTACTAGTTTAGTACTATATTACTATAGTAATGTATTAGTTATTTTCAAATACTTAAAGATTTTTAGGGTGTAAGATCCAATTAAAACCACTTATTTACATACTTTTTGATTGAAAGTATTAGGTATACTGTATTAAATTTATTAACTGTATTAAAAACTTAACTTTTAAATATTGTTTCTATTTAATGAAACCTGAGCCTTATTCAAAGTAAGCTTAAATTAACTATTTCACTTTTATAATCAAAGTGCTATTACTTTGCGACAGCAGTATTTTGTGTCTTATTCTTTTAATGATAGTTTAGGATTTATTTAAATATAATTTCAGTCTTTTCAGAGCTATATATTCACTGCTCTGTAATAGTCTATAAGCATGATTATTACTGTAAATTAAATTACCTTTTACAAAAATAATCTGCGTGTTTTGTTTTGTTTCTTTTTTCAAAGTCAGAAAATGTGTCAGGTTTGTCGAGTTTCCCGGAGTGTCGATAATCGACAGTCCAGTTTTCGGGGTTCTAATGTTGATGATATGGGCCTAAAGTGCTCAAAAATCTTTAAAACTCACTACTTTTCAATCTAAAATTTAGAACATTTCCCCGGGCAAGACCCCCAGTATGCTCGCCCCCCCCCCCCCCCCACCCACCTCCAATATTTTTTGTAAGTTGGTGCCCCTGGCACAGAATAAACATCCAATGTGGAGCACCAACAAGGACGTTTGTTTATATTAATTGCTTTTTAAAATATGTGGGGCATTACTTACTGAACGACTCTCGTAGGAAGAGCAGCGCGTTTCCACAAGAGTTCTACAGGTGAACTCTATAAGGCTTAGCGGATAGGCCCTTGAACTGCAATGGGACGCTACAAGAGCGACGTCGCGTACCACGGAGTTGTTAACTACTGCAACTCCAAAATAGCAGGTTACACTAATGGTCAGGCCACATACTGCTTCATAAGACGTTCATCAGCGAAATAATGACGTTGGGGGAAGTCACTGTCCCTCTGTGTCATTCGGAATACTACGGTTGTTCTTCCCGTGAACCATTCGCGACTGACACCTCGGAAAGAGGCAACTCTAAGAGGTACGGTAAGCATCCTCGGCCGCACACTGAAACGAGGCTTACTGCTGGAAGCTCGTTATAGCACCATCCACAAGCAGGCGCACTATAGTATCTTCCTTTACATGGACGTTGGTTGTTCGAAGTTTAATGGACCAAACAGCAAGGTCATCAGTCCCTTGTTTCAAATGTAGTCCATTCCGCTAATGTGACATCTCAGGAAAGTCAGAACAATAAAAGGGAAAAGGCTAAAAAATTAAAAGGGCAATCATGTTGTCAATGGTAAAAACAAAAAGAGGGAAGTCAGCAAGAGAACGAACCCAACGCTATGTTGAAGCAGCATAGGCAAGACCACCTGTGACTTAAAAGGTGCAACCGCTAGAATGTAGAAGTACGTATGGGAAAAGGAGACTAACCAATCCTTAAAAAAAAGGGTAAAAACAGAGTAAAAGGGGAAGAAAAAGAGGATCTCGGTCAGGGAGGTGAATCGGCAATCTCCGAACACGGCTTACAGTGGGAGACACCCAAACACTCACCGCCCTGCCCCAATACAAGAGAGAGATGAAAAACCTTAAAACTGAGAATAAAAACCACTTTCCCGGAGGAAACTGAGAACCAGAGAGACCATCCAGGAAAAGTCAGCTAACATCAAAGGTAAAGTGCGGGGGAGTCTGTACTTAGCACGCAGAGCCAAAAGAAGGGGGCATTCAACCAAAATGTGGGCTACTGACTGGAAGGCTTCACAACCACAAAGTGGGGGTGGCTTATCACGCAAAAGAGAACCATGGATCAGCCTGGTATGGCCAATGCAGAGACTACACAGTGTGGTCGAGCCCTTTCGGGAGAGGTAAAAGGAAGAACGCCACGGGCCTGGTGTCACCTTAATCGCACGAAGTTTATTAGACGGGGGAGTAGCCTCCCAAGAATTGTCCCATGACTGTGCGAAGTGGGATTTGATGTGAAGCCGTAAATCCACTGCAGGAGGGGTTACAGAAAACGGGGGGGGGGGGGGGGGGTAAGTGACTGCTCTCCCAGACAAACGATCAGCGAGCTCTTTACCCGGGATACCCACATGGCCAGGGACCCAAAGGAACATCAGCGAGATGGTCATGTATGGCAGAGACCATGGGGTGGCGCGAAAAACACCGATCAATAGCAAGAAGGCCACTCATCGAGTCCGTACATAACAAAACGCGGTTATGTTGGGACTGTTTAATAAAGGTAAAGGCCTGGGAAATTAACATCAATTCCGTAGTAAACACCCCACATGTAGGTGGCAGCAGATAATTTTCCGTTCCGACAGAGGACGTGAAGGCATACCCCACATGATCAGCAGATTTAGAACCATCAGTGTAAAAAACAACAGCATCCCGAAACTCCCATAAAATTTGGCGGAAAAAGGAACGGAACACCACTGTGGGGATGGAATCTTTCGGACCTCGGCGGAGATCCATCCGAATTCGAGGCTGAGGAACTAACCAAGGGGGGTGGGGGTGGAGGGGAGAGAGCGAGAAAGACAGATCAAAGAAGGAAGCTGAAAACCACGGCAAAGAGACGCAAGGCGGAGCCCAACCGGTAAACCCGCCCGAGGGCGGGAGTCGGGTGGGCGACGTCCATGGTCTGGGAACAGGATAGAATAGGAAGGATGAGTGGGAGAGGAACGGATAGCGAGTGCATAAGATGACAGCCAAAAACAGTTGCAGGATAAAAATTTATTAAAATTCTTGACCAAGGTTTCGGTACATATAAATATACCTTCATCAGAAGTAAAAAATCCTGAACAGGAAAACACTCATTAGAAAAGCCTTATCATCGGGAGTGAGAAACACAAAAGCTTAAGTAATAATGAAATTACCAGAGTAATACAGGAATAAAATCTTTAGTTACTTACTAAAATTACATCATGCAATGGAGATTAATAAAACAATTGTGCCAAAGGCGTCGTCAATAATTAAGACATCTTCTCCATTTGTACAACATGACTATGGGCACAGGGTCAAAGCGAACAGTTTAGCACCATTACTTCGCCTATGAACTATCGAGACAAGTGTGTGAAAGCACTAGGGCAGATGGTTTCGCCGAGAGAGGGCACTTGTATGTGCTATACACTCACGCATATTAAAATCCATGAATACATACATAAGCGCATCAAAAATTATTAAAAGTTGTGTTAATTGAAACTTTCTGTCTTAATAAATAAAACATATCAGACCATTTTAAAAACATTTATGTAAAATATAAAATATAGAAACAATTTACCTGTGTCCTAGTGTCAAACAGATAAAGCTTGCGCTATGGAACATCTAACGAGAGACGGCACTAGTGTAATGCGCGAGAATCTAGCGTAAAGTAGGTGGTGAAATACATACTAGCGAAAACAACCAAACTGTTATAATGAAACGAAACCATCTGTCGTTGTGAATAAAAACATACTAGTCGATTCCAGAACGAGATTTTCACTCTGCAGCGGAGTGTGCGCTGATATGAAACTTCCTGGCAGATTAAAACTGTGTGCCCGACCGAGACTCGAACTCGGGACCTTGGTAGAGCACTAGCCCGCGAAAGGCAAAGGTCCCGAGTTGGAGTCTCTGTCGGGCACACTGTTTTAATCTGCCAGGAAGTTTCATACTAGTCGATTAACCACACATACACATCGAAAATCACGAACAACAAACATCAGAAAAAGTTACGTAAAATCCCAACAAGACAAGAAAAGCGCATTTTATCCTGCAACTGTTTTTGGCTGTCATCCTTTATCGTGAAGAATTT
Organism: Schistocerca americana; assembly: GCF_021461395.2. Classification (NCBI taxonomy): domain Eukaryota; kingdom Metazoa; phylum Arthropoda; class Insecta; order Orthoptera; family Acrididae; genus Schistocerca; species Schistocerca americana. The sequence goes on along the minus strand of NC_060120.1, from coordinate 1,101,024,148 downwards.
CAACAGTTGCTGTTGCAGCCATGTTTAAAATCTTGAAATATGCACCTGCCCAGGTTTCAAAGGCTGTTTCGAAATACATGGACATCTCATTTAAAATCCTGAAAACAGGCATGGCTATTGACTTCACTAAACAGTGTGAGAGACGCCATTTGACACCGAATTATGTGAAGGCTTTTATCAATGTGAAACAGTGTAACAAGGTTCCGTCTACTAAAGCAAAACTGGTGAAACAAATGAGTGACAGAATCAGTGATCTTTATAAGAAGAAAGATAAACTAAATGAAGAAGCTTACTCTTTGTATCTCTTTATTACTAGAACTTTTAAAGATTATTTTAACTTTCACGTAGACAGTATTTGGCATGGTGTTAATGAGTTGTTACACAATCGTAGGGTTGAAATTCAGCGTAGGCACGATTTTAAACTTCAGAAGCTAGATAATGTTATCCCTAAATCTAATGTTGTTCATGCACAAAGAACTGTCAATTGCGAACACAATTTTTTTTGACAGAGTACTAAATAAAACTTCCATAAACTTTACTCCTCAAGAAAGCGCCATGCTAGCGAGAGGTTTTAAATACAATTTCATGCCTAGTCTTAACGACCCTAAAGTGGTAGATAATTTTATTGTTGACCTTAAAGTTGGTCTTGACTCCGTAAAAATAGAAAAATCCCAACAAAATAGGATTGCTCATAAATGTAGCGCAATTTTAGAAAGAGAGGTCAATTCGGTAAAAAACAATGACTTAAAACAGAGAGGCGGTAGCATTATTACTAGTATTAACCGTAAATTAAAAAATAATGAAGCTCTTATCACTAAATCTGAAAGGAAATTCGCTTGTTGTAGCCTATAAAAGTGAATATATTGCTAAAACTTTGGCTTTTTTCGAGGAAAATGGGATATTTGAAATCGAGCAGGATCCTACCCCTACATTACGAAAGCAAATTAGGGATATGTTAAGAAAAACTAAACATCTTATGAAAGAGTTTCGAAAGAAAACTTTAATTAATATGAACCATAGAGCACCTATGCTTAGAAGTCAGTTTAAGGTACAGGAAAGTCAACACCCAGTTCGTCCCATCGTTAACGGAATAAAGAGTCCACATCATAAATTAGCGATATTCTTACCTACGAAAATCAAAGAAGCCTTTGTTTTTTGAACAATTATTCTGTTGAAAATAGTGCCGAGCTAATAAACAAGCTAAAATCGATAGAGATCACTTCTTCCTCTTGTTTGGTTTCGTTTGACGTCGTAAGTTTATACACTAATGTTCCAGTGGATATCACTCTTAAGATTATTGAAGATAACATTCGACAACATAGAACTCTAAGTGAGCTACAGTTGTCGAAACTTATGTCACTACTGCAGGTTGTACAATTACTTTCAGTTTAATGGTAAAATGTATGAGCAACCATTCGACTTAGCCATGGGTTGCCCGTTAGCTGGTATCTTAGCTGACATCTTTGTGAATGCGTTAGAAGAAAATTTCTTCAAAAACAATCCTGCGTTGGGTAATATGATTTCTTTCTATGCTCGTTATGTTGATGATATACTCATAATATTTCAAGGGAGAGACCAAGATCTAAAACAATTGTTTCATGTTTTCAACAGTTTTCACGAGAAAATGAAATTCACAGAAGAGATACAAAACAATGAGAGAGAACTCCATTTTCTCGCCTTGAAACTTAAGTTATCGGGTAACACTATTAGCTTCGACATTTTTCGTAAAGAAACTTTTTCTGATAATATTATTCCAGTAGATTCTTGTCATCCTCAAACTCACAAAAACGCCTTCTTTCAGTCTGCTGTTCATCGTGCTGTGAGCACACCTTTAGCACAGAATTGTTTCGAAAAAGAAATATCTTTATTAAAGTCAATGGCTACTAACAATGGATACGATCCTAAATTAATTGACCAAATTGTTAAGAAAAAACAGCTGTAAAATGTTCAACTTTAGTAGATAACAGGGCGAAAAAGAATGAGGGTAATAACTTTATTTCTATTCCATTTTTGGGGAACGTTTCATATAAGATAAGGAGACTTTTACAGAAACAATACGGTTACAGAGTGGCATTTTCCGTAAATAATAGCCTGAAACAAAGAGTAATTCATACCATTGGAGCACGGGAAGAACTCGGCACTAAGTCCGGTGTATACAAAATTACTTGTAACGACTGCCCAAACTATTACATTGGACAGACAGGTAGACCCATTAAGGTTAGGTATAAAGAACACATGTTAGGTAAAAATGGGGAAAACGTACATAATTCCACGTTTGCCGAACATCTATGGCTCTTACAGCATACGCCACGTGAACTGGGCGACGTAGAGTTGCTTCATGAAGCTAATAAAGGTTACAAACTGGACTTGCTCGAAGAATTAGATATTTTCAAGCATCTGTCTCTAAAAGATGGTTTTGTTCTTAATGAACAGGTGCAGCTTAGAAACAAAAATTTTTTAGATAGTTTCAAACCCCTCCTTGCCTTAATATAATATAGTCTGGCTGACTAGAAGTTAGTTTTCTTGCTTGTTGATGCTGGTGAAATGCGCTTTTCTTGTCTTGTTGGGATTTTACGTACCTATTTTTGATGTTTGTTGTTTGTGATTCTCGATGTGTATGTGTGGTTAATCGACTAGTATGTTTTTATTCACAACGACAGATGGTTTCGTTTTATTATAACAGTTTGGTTGTTTTCGCTAGTATGTATTTCACCGCCTACTTTACACGAAATTCTCGCGCATTACACTAGTGCCGTCTCTCGTTAGATGTTCCATAGCGCAAGCTTTATCTGTTTGACACTAGGACACAGGTAAATTGTTTCTATATTTTATATTTTACATAAATGTTTTTAAAATGGTCTGATATGTTTTATTTATTAAGACAGAAAGTTTCAATTAACACAACTTTTAATAATTTTTGATGCGCTTATGTATGTATTCATGGATTTTAATATGCGTGAGTGTATGGCACATACAAGTGCCCTCTCTCGGCGAAACCATCTCCCCTAGTGCTTTCACACTCTTGTCTCGATAGTTCATAGGCGAAGTAATGGTGCTAAACTGTTCGCTTTGACCCTGTGCCCATAGTCATGTTGTACAAATGGAGAAGATGTCTTAATTATTGACGACGCCTTTGGCACAATTCTTTTATTAATCTCCATTGCATGATGTAATTTTAGTAAGTAACTAAAGATTTTATGCCTGTATTACTCTGGTAATTTCATTATTACTTAAGCTTTTGTGTTTCTCACTTCCGATGCTAAGGTTTTTCTAATGAAAGTGTCTTCCAGTTCAGGATTTTTTACTTCTGATGAAGGTATATTTATATGTACCGAAACCTTGGTCAAGAATTTTAATACATTTTTATCCTGCAACTGTTTTTGGCTGTCATCCTTTATCGTGAAGAATTTCAACACTTGCTGTTGCAGCCATGTTTAATATCTTGAGTGCATAAGACACCAGAAGCTGTGACCGCCGAACAGAAAGGGGGGGGGGGGGGCGGGGAACCCCAGCTTCAACCAGGAGACTATCAACAGGGCTAGTAGGGAAGGCACAGGTGGCCAAACGGATGCCACGATGGTGGACTGGATCCAGCACGTGCAGTGTGGAAGGAGCAGCTGAACCATAAACTTGACAACCATCGTCCAAGCGAGACAGAACTAGAGCACGTTAAAGACAGGAGGAGGGAACGGTCCGCACCCCAAGATGAGTGGGCAAGGAAGCGAAGGACATTGAGTTTACGGAAACATCCTACCTTCAGAAGTCTGATATGGGGCAGCCAAGTGAGCTTGTTGTCGAAAAGAAGACCCAGGAAACGAAACTGTGGGACCACAGGCAATCGTTGTGCATCGAGATAGAGCTCTGGATCAGGGTGGATCGTAGTACGGCGACAGAAGTGGACCACTCGCGATTTTTAAGGAGAGAATTGAAACCCGTGTGAGAAGGCCCATGCAGAGGCACGCCGGATAGCTCCCTGGAGCTGCCGTTCTGCAGACGCCATCGAGGAGGAACTAACCCAAATGCAGAAATCATCCGCATACAGGGCAGGGGCGACCAAAGGACCGACAGAAGCCACAAGCCCATAGATAGGAATGAGGAAAAGAAGGACACTCAAGACAGAACCCTGTGGGATGCGCGTCTCCTGGGTCCGTGGAGAACTAAAAACAGAACCAACTCTAACTCTGAATGTCCGATGGAACAGGAACTGGCGGATAAAAATCGGGAGTGGGCCCCGAAGACCCCACTGATGAAGGGTAATTAAGATGTGATGGCGCCAGGCTGTGTCATAGGCCTTGCGAAGGTCAAAAAACACTGCAACCAAATGGCGGCGCTGGGAAAAAGCCTGCCGAACTGCGGATTCCAAGCGAAGTAAATGATCGATTGGAGACCGTCCCACTCGAAAGCCATACTGGTAAGGGGACAATAGAACCCGACATTCGAGGACCCAATTGAGCCAACGGGCTACCATCCATTCAAGTAACTTACAAACAACATTGGTCAAACTAATTGGCCGATAGCTGTCAACAGATAGCGGATTTTTAACAGGCTTAAGAACAGGAACCACGATGCTATCCCTCCACTGAGAAGGGAAGTCACCCTGGAGCCAGATACGGTTAAACACCCGAAGAAGATGTTGCCGTTGTGGAGCACTGAGATACTGAAGCAATTGGTTATGAATGGAATCTGGGCTAGGGGCCGTACCATGAGAAGAAGATAGAGCAGAAAGAAATTCCCATTCAGTAAAAGGTTCGTGGTAAGATTCTGACTCACAAGGGTTAAAACATAAGGTGGAAGCTTCAGCCCGCTGTTTCTGGTGAAGGAAAGCAGCTGGATAGGAGGCTGATGCTGATGCCACTGCAAAATGGGTCGCAAGATGTTCTGCGAGAACTAAAGGGTCCGTACAAAGGCCATCTAGGTGGTGAAGGCCTGGGAGGGTGGACTGCCGATGGCAACCTTGGAGAGAACGAAGTGTAGCCCATACTCGTGACAGAGGGACAGTAGAACCAAGGGAAGAAACGAATCGTTCCCAACATTTCCGCTTACCCTGTTTGATTAAATAACGGGCTTTAGCACGGAGGCGTTTAAAGGTAGTAAGGCTGGCTACGGATGGGTGCCTCTTAAAGTGTTACAAAGCTCGACGGCGATCACGGATGGCAATGGCTCCACCATGGGACTTGCCGGCGACGAAATGGTCCAGATAAGCGCGGGGCAGCAAGGCTAGCAGCGCGAACAATCGCGTCAGACGCGTCACGTAGGACGTCATCAATACTACCCGATGAAGAGGGAGAAAACTCGACCTGTGCAGTGTATAGAGGCCAATCGGCAAATTGGAAACACCAACGAGGTAATCTGTCCATCGGGGTGCGGGAAGGGAGCGTGATAATCAACGGGAAATGGTCACTATCACAAAGGTCGTCGTGTGGCGACCAGTGTAATGAAGGGAGGAGACAGGGAGAAGAAAGAGAAAGATCAATGGCAGAAAAGGTACCATGACCGGCACTGAAATGAGTAGGGGAGCCATCATTAAGAAGGCACAAGTCGTGGTCTGCAATAAACTGGTCTATAAGAAGACCTCGTCTAGATGGAAAGGCACTGCCCCACAAGGGATGATGAGCATTAAAATCCCCAAGGAGGAAGAAGGGAGGAGGAAGTTGCTGAAGAAGGGCAGTTAAGGCAGCAGGTGTAAGAGTCCTGTCAGGAGGGAGATAAAGATTGCAAACTGTGACCGCAGAGTCTAGGTGGACCCTAACAGCAACCGCTTCCAATGTAGTTTGAAGAGGAATCCACGTGCTAGCAATGTCTCTAAAGACCAAAGTACAAACGCCACCAGAAGCCCGCAGGGATCCGACCCGATTTCGACAGAAAACACGGAACCCACGGAGGGTCGGTGCGTGAGCGTCAGTAAAATGAGTTTCCTGGAGAACCACACAAGCTGCAGAGCAAGACGAAAGAAGGGATTTCAATTCCGGAAGGTGACGATAGTATCCATTACAATTCCATTGGAGAACCACAGAACGATGGTTTAAATGAGGGCTGAACACGCTAAATCCAGTCATACCGCCGGGTCCCCAACCGTCACCCACAAGGAGGGGGCGACATCCATGAACGATAGGTCAGAATCCGGTTGTGAAGTTGGGGAAGGGACCTCCGGTGACACCAGAGGCTCTTTGTCCCGGGACTTATGTTTCTTCTTATTTTCAGGCTGAGATCAAGGAGGGCTGTGTGGCATAAAGGAGCCAGCTGCAGCAAGATCGGGAACAGAAAGAGACCGGGCGACCTGGGGGCCGACAGACTGCCGATCTCGCGGTCGTCGTGCGGCAGCAGACCTTTGACCTGGAAGGTGCCGGGAAGGGGCATCCCGGGAGAGGCGCTCTTGACCGGCAGACGCCGAAGGAGTGGGACACTTCTCCAGCTGGGGAGGGGAGCATCGCCCAGAGGAGAAGGTGTTGGAGCTGCAGGGGAGGGGGGAGGAGAGGGGTCTGGGATGGTGGTAAGGAAGGGGGAGGAAGGGGTGAAGATGTAACCAAGGCGTGACTAGATGTCATGGACACAGGGTGAAGACGTGTATATTTCTTACGGGCCTCTGTGTAGGTTAAACGATCGAGGGACTTATACTCCTGTATCTTCTTTTTCTTCTTATATACTGGGCAATCTGGTGAACGTGGAGAATGACTACTATGACAATTTACACACACAGGATGGTGAACACAGGGACTCCCCTCATGGAGTGGACGTCCACAGTCACCACAGAGAGGGGCCTCTGAACAGTGGGAAGACATGTGTCCAAAACGCAAGCACTTAAAGCACCTCATAGGAGGTGGGATGTACAGCTTCACATCACATGGATAAACCATAATCTTAACTTTCTCAGGGAGGGTATCCCCTTCAAAGGCCAGGATAAAGGCACAAGTATCAATGCAATTGTCTTTAGGACCCTTCTGCACACGCCGAACAAAGTGAACACCCTGCCGTCCGAGATTGTCCCGAAGTTCCTCATCAGTTTGAAGGATGAGTTCCCTGTGAAAAATCACACCTTGTACCATATTTAGAGACAGGTGGGGGGTAATAGACACAGGAATCGTGCCAAGATGGGTACAGGCATGAAGGGCCGCAGATTGGGCAGCTGAAGCAGTTTTGATCAGCAACGAACCCGACCGCATCTTGCTCAGGGAGTCCACTTTACCAAACTTGTCTTCAATGTGTTCCATAAAGAATAAAGGTTTGGTATTGGTGAAAGTATCTCCAACAGTCCTGGTGCAAACTAGGTAACGGGGGAAAGGTTTCGCCCCTAGCCGACGGGCCTGACCCTCTTCCCAGGGGGTAGCCACGGAAGGGAAGGTCGAAGGGGCAAGAGAAGCAGCACTTGAAGAATCAGTTCCACGCAGAGAGACAGCCGCAGAAGAACAGCCAGAGTTCTGGACCCGTATGCGTTTCATTTGCATAGCGTCCGCCCTGACACCACCCACTCCGATCAGGGGCTCTCCACACGGGCACCACGCAGCCACAGCAAGGGCCATCTGGCACGGCGGCCATTGCTGGGAGTTCCGATGCTCCAGGATGACGAGCAACCACTCCAAGGCATGCATGAGGTGGTCACAGCTCAGGTATCAAAAGTGTGATCCCTGTGTGTTCAGAGGGCTCAACCAAAAGGGTACATAGCGACCCCACCACACGGGCTGGCTACCATGCTGGCTATGCACCCTAGTATCAGTCAGCGACATGAAAGAAAAGGTGGAATGTACTAGGAAGGCGCACGTCGGAGACACTAGGTAAGGTGCTCCTCCCCAAATGGCTCACACTACGGAGTAGAAATTTTGAAATGGACGTCAAACCCCAGAGGGGGACCAAGGAATGCTAAAAGGAGGAGATGATTATGCAACAAAGCCGGAGTGTAAAACCAACAGAACCAGGAGGATAGCGGGGCCAACATAAGCAAGGACACCAAGAGAGGGAGAGGAGAGGGCGACGGGAAAGGAGCAAGGAGAGGAAAGGTGGGGAAGGGAAAAGAAATGCCGCCCTGGAGAGAAAGAAGGCTGCAATAGCTCGGGGCCCCGTGCTCGCCACGCACTTATCCACAAAAGATTTGTGGACCCCCTGGGGGGGTTTACATGGACGTAGTGCTGTTGGATAGCGATGAAAAGGACATCAGGTTTTGGGTCCGAGGTTCTTCCTTGTGCGACGACGTTCTTCTGTTGCGACCTGTCTGAAGAATCTTTCTCAGCTCTGAATCCGAAACTGCGCCTAATCAGTCTGCAGCCACCACAGCACAGCTGCCGGTGTATATTTAGTCTCTAAGCGATATCTTTGGCCTTGTCAAGGTGAAAAAAGGCATCCACTACATGGAAAAACTTTGTAGGCATTCACTATCAAATCATTTGATTGCTCTTGAGATTTAACTGCAATGATATAATTTACGATGAAATTATTAAGTATCATCCAAGAAATACCAGTTTAGGTACCTTCAGTCAACGAATTTCCGACGTATTAAATCTAGTGACACATACCTGGCCTCTTGCGACTTGTGTCGTCGGTTCCTTCGTTTCTTGCGTTTTGATATCTCTGGTGCAGCAACATCTCTCACATCATCAATGACTTCCTCCATAAAGGTGGGTCCGGCTGTCCTGTTTTAGGAAAGTGTCTATGAGTTCATATTAAAACAGTCCGCATGCTGTGAGGATCATACGCTCACACCGTTATCTGAGTTTTGTTCACTTACAGCAAAAGATGTATTTGAGCTTTTGATACAGTTAATACAGGGCAGGCTATGAGATTGAATACGTCGTAAAGTTAAATGAACTCTATAATATTTGGACGTATAACTGTTCTGTGATCAGGGAACTATAGCTGGCTTGCAGATTCCGTGCATAAGAAGTTTGTATCGGTCTGTAGGTTGCTAAAGATTATTGTTTAAAGATTGTTGTTCTCAGTTATGAAGCTTATGTCATTTCCTTTTAGGATGTCCAAACCAGGGAAGTATCTGATCGACACCGTAATGCATCAGAAGACGCCCACATTGACCAGAAAACTTCCGTCCTTCAGGTAACCTACGAATTCTATAGTCGCTCTTGGTCTTGTTCCTACAAATAGCAAAACAAATTGGTGCTCCAGAAACATTTTGTGTGGTATGAATATTTACTAGCACAATCTCTAGGGTGTCCCAGTAGATGAGCCTCTGTTGTGAAAATGACTAATTATTTGTAAGCGCAGTTAATTCCTGAAAACTCGATATTTAATTTCGTGTTGACATAACTAATTACGTGTCACTATCGCTTAGAGTGGAAACAAAAGGCATAGCCAATGTATAATTCAGATACCAAGTATGTAAATATGTATTTCATTACTAACTAGAAAGTAGTTCCACTTGTATATTTTAATATCTGACTTCGTACAATACCATCTGTGGTGGCGTTTCTGAAAAACAATGTCAGCTTCTTTCTAGAGGTAATTACAGGTACTATTTAAAGATCTGGAAAACAAAGTTACAATTTATGGAGCTATACTCTATCTCCCAACACAGTTTTTCTGACAACAGAACGTATGAGTAAGGTTAAGCGAAATAAAGGACAATTGTCACTCGTAGTTCAGCTGGTTTGAAACAATTCATTTTGTTGTTGTCACTGACATCCGATGTAAGACTCACGTGGTTATAGAAACGGGAAGTATTTTCTTTCGTGTTCCAATGAAAATTCTTTCATATTGACCGGTGTGGCCCGCAGTATTGTAACTTTGCTGGTGTTTGTTTAGAGTATCTCTAGGTAAGCTTATAAGATGAACATCAACAGAAGTAAAAACATTGGGCAAAGGAGTGTAGTAGAATTAATTCAGGCAATGCTGAGGGAATTAGATGAGGGGAATAAGACAGTAAAAGCAGATTAAATCTATTGTATGGCCAAAAAAAAAAAAAAAAAAACAAAAAAAAAAAAAAAAAAAAAAAGTAACTGATATCAGAAGCAAACTGGGCGTAAAATGCAGACTAACAGTAGTGAGGAAAGAAAGTAACTGGTATCAGAAGCAAACTGGGCGTAAAATGCAGACTAACAGTAGTGAGGAAAGAGTTTCTGAGAAAGAGAAATTTGGTAACATCGAATACAAATCCAAGTATTAGAAAGTCTTTTCATAAAGTATTTATCTGGGGTTTAGACCTACATGGAAACGAGACGTGTTGTATCTGTACAGACTAGAGGAGCTTATTAAACGTCAAGTACTGAAATTGGACTGATTCATGAAGTAACTAACGAAATAGTACAGTACAGTACTGCACTGTGTTGGGAAAAAAGGGCTTTATAGCCCAAATTGACTAAAAGACTACATAGATTCATAGTAAACTTCCTGAGGCATGAAGTCGGAGTGATAATGGAAGCAAATGTGTGGGTAGAGGAAGGTAAAAATGTAAGAGAGATCAAAGCTCTATATTCAAGTGTAAATTGGGTGAAATAGTTAATGATGGATGAAATAACTTTAACAGGGTCGTGGAGAGCTGCATAAAAACCAGTACAGACTGAGAAGAACAACAAGTAAGTCACCTGTCAGATGTATGCACAAAAGACTGTATCGCTCTTTCCTGCTTACTTCATCCAGTAAACAGAGAATACATCACAGCCAAGCGTAGAATAGAATAATGTTTCTCAACAGCTGCTGCGGGTTGTTATGACTGTTACCCGTCGCTACTAAAGACTGTACCAATTCTTAGTGGCTAATGGATCAATAAATGGTGTTGGACATGCCCAAAAGAACAGACACCGCACGTACAGAAGTTATTTTGTCTCTTTACATAAGAGAACTGGGCAGGAAATGCTGGGGAAGTATAGCCTGTCTGTAAAGCGAAAAGGGAGCAGAATTCGTGGTGGAAGAGATTGCGTTTCCCGGAAGAAAACCAGAATTGGCGTACAGGATGACTAATAATAAATTTAGCCTCTAGCAGCTTAGAACTTGCAATCTGCCCATACGCTTTTCTTGTGTTTATATTGTTAGCAACGCATGTCTGCATACAGTGTAGTGTTAACACATCTTTGGGAAATAAACATCTTGCCGGCAGAAGTATCCTCGCACTGCTTCGCCAAAGATTCATAAGGAGAGCTGCAGAAGGGTCGGTATAACTTTAACTTATAACTGCAGTTGCTTTTTGTGACGTAGTGCGGTAGAGAGAATAGAGAACTGCCTCCTTGCGGTTCATTTTGCAGACCGATGAAGGAGGGAAGAGATGACTACAATCAGGCGACCTACTTTCCACTCAGGCTTCTAACCGCCACCCCCGCCTTTCCACCCTGTTACACCCCCTGAAAACAAATTACACCTTACGACAGTTCTACAGCGTTACTTAATAATATACATTTATTTTATACCGATAAAACACTAATTTTATTAATTATTTTTCCAACTCTTTCAAATGTGGGAACTATTAGTCGTAGGAAAAGTACTATATTTTTTGTAGAAAAAATAATGTACCGGGTCATCAAAAAGTCAGTATAAATTTGAAAACTTAATCACGGAATAATGGGGATAGAGAGGGAAAAAATGACACACATGCTTGGAATGACATGAGGTTTTATTAGAACCAAAAAGAAACAAAGTTCACAAAATGTCCGACAGATGGCGCTGGACAGCAAAATGCCAGTGATTGCGCATGAGAATCGTGTGTAAAAGGAGCTGTAATGCGAGAGAGAGAGAGAGAGAGAGAGAGAGAGAGAGAGAGAGAGAGAGAGATGCGCCAGCAGTCGCAGTTTGTTGATGTTACCTGATGGTTGTGGTTAGTGTTTAACGTCCCGTCGACAACGAGCTCATTAGAGACGGAGCGCAAGCTCGGGTCAGGGAAGGATTGGGAAGGAAGTCGGCCGTGCCCTGTCAAAGGAACCATCCCGGCATTTGCCTGAAACGATTTAGGGAAATCACGAAAACCTAAATCAGGATGGCTGGAGACGGGATTGAATCGTCGTCCTCCCGATGTTACCTGAAAAGGCGCTTTTGGTGAAGCTGTATTATGAGAATGGGGAATGTGCTAGTTCGGTGTTACGATCCTATCGCCATAGGGAGTGGATTCGAACGGGTAAAGGTCCGTTGACAAATGCAGCTGTGGCGAGAATGATTTCGAAGTTCGAAGCCACGGGTTAATTAGACGATAGAGCCAATAGTGGCAGACCGAGCACAAGGCGTAATGCTGCTGAGACAGTTCAGGAAGAAATGGAGACTGTAGCGGGTTCGTCTATGCACGGGGAAGTCAGCGCTCGTGCAGTCGCACGTCGCACCGGCATTCCATACACTACTGTTTGGTTGGCACTTAGGCGTACCGTCCGATGCTATCCGTTCAAAATCCATCGGCATCATGGACAGTTACCTGGCGATTTAGTGAAGCGGAGGGCATCTGCGGTGTGGGCGTTTCCAAAGATGGCGGAAGTTGGTTGAGTAACGTGTTGTGGACCGACGACGCTCATTTCACGCTCCGAGGGTCTGTCAACGCCCACAACTGCAGAATTTGGGCTACCGAAAATCCTAGCACTGTCATGGAAACTCCATTGCACGACGAGAAAGTCACGGCATGGGTTGGATTTACCACATCTACAGTTATCGGGCCTTTTTTCTTCGAGGAAATGCGTGATTCTGGTTTTGTAACTGCTACCGTGACGGGTGAGAGGTACGCCGATGTGTTACAGAATCTCATCATCCCCAGCCAGGCTGATGAACACCTGCTGGAACATACGATGTTTATGCAGGATGGCGCTCCACCCCAATCATATTGCTAGACACGTGAAAGATCTCTTGCGAGCGTCGTTTGGTGATGATCGTGTGCTCAGCCGCCACTTTCATGATGCGTGGCCTCCCAGGTTCCCAGACCTCAGTCCGTGCGATTATTGGCTTTGGGGTTACCTGAAGTCGCAAGTGTATCATGATCGACCTACATCTCTACGGATGCTGAAAGACAACATTAGACGCCAATGCCTCACCATAACTCCGGACATGCTTTACAGTGCTGTTCACTACATTATTCTTCGACTACAGCTATTGTTGAGGAATGATGGTGGACATACTGAGCATTTCCTGTAAAGAGCATCATCGCCTCGGCAACTACACACACACACACACACACACACACACACACACACACACACACACACACACACACACACACACCGATCGTGACTTTTAGTATCTTGTTCTTGACCCTTTCTCACCTTTGCCCCCATCCTCCCCCTCCCAAGACCCGCCCTACCACTATACAAAAATTGTGACTAACCCGTTTTTTCTCCCCCCCCCCCCCCCCCCCAGACGAAACGTTTTAGTGTTCGTTGATTAGGCTAATACAATTTCGAGATTCGATTTAGTGTAGCTGCACCACCATTTCCAGTTATGCGAAAGTCAGACATGCGCGTTCTTGTGCAAGCAAACGGGATGTCCTTTCTTCAATTGTAAATTAAGCATAGCTTGTGATTACATGGGCTGCAATGTGTGCTAAGAGTTTCATAGGTCCATATTTTTTCGAAGACACAGAGTGGTTGCGATTACGTTAAACACATCTAGCCGTGCTACGTGACTAGTTTATGTGTGTTTCTTACTTCTTGGACGAATCTAGCTGCCACCAGGTGGGGCAGCAGCACATTTTGCAGGAAGTGGACCGGAATTCCCTTCCAGTGTGGCAGAAGGCCGCCAGTGTTTACGGCACCTCCCGCCGTCCTCCCCTGAGACCCGTGGCTGTGCACCGTGGGAACACAGTCAGAGAGGCGCCCACAGTCGTCAGCACACAGCTGAGGGCCTCAAAACTGCCGTTCGGAACGCATTTCTTTCCACCACGCCAGCAGTCCTCCTACGAATTTCTCAACGTTTCTGTGTACGCACAGGTCGTCCGGAGTAACTGATATTTACCTGTCGTATTATCTACTCACCTTCCTCTGTACAAAATAGAAGGCGGCAAGGTTTTGGTTGTAATTATCAGTATAGTTATCGAGACATTCTAAATACAGGGCTATTACAAATGATTGAAGCGATTTCATAAATTCACTGTAGCTCCATTCATTGACATATGGTCACGACACACTACAGATACGCAGAAAAACTCATAAAGTTTGATTCGGCTGAAGCCGCACTTCAGGTTTCTGCTACCAGAGCGCTCGAGAGCGCAGTGAGACAAAATGGCGACAGGAGCCGAGAAAGCGTATGTCGTGCTTGAAATGCACTCACATCAGTCAGTCATAACAGTGCAACGGCACCTCAGGACGAAGTTCAACAAAGATCCACCAACTGCTAACTCCATTCGGCGATGTTATGCGCAGTTTAAAGCTTCTGGATGCCTCACGGTTTAAAGTTTACGGCCCCTTTTTCATCTGCGAAAAAACGTTACAGGACACGTGTATCTGGACATGCTAGAAAATTGGCGCATGCCACAACTGAAGACCGACAGCGCCGACTTCATCTTTCAACAGGATGGTGCTCCACCGCACTTTCATCATGATGTTCGGCATTTCTTAAAGAGGAGATTGGAAAACCGATGGATCGGTCGTGGTGGAGATCATGATCAGCAATTCATGTCATGGCCTCCACGCTCTCCCGACTTAACCCCATGCGATTTCTTTTTGTGGGGTTATGTGAAAGATTCAGTGTTTAAACCTCCTCTACCAAGAAACGTGCCAGAACTGCGAGCTCGCATCAACGATGCTTTCGAACTCATTGATGGGGACATGCTCCGCCGAGTGTTGGAGGAACTTGATTATCGGCTTGATGTCTGCCGAATCACTAAAGGGGCACATATCGAACATTTGTGAATGCCTAAAAAACTTTGAGTTTTTGTATGTGTGTGCAAAGCATTGTGAAAATATCTAAAATAATAAAATTATTGTGGAGCTGTGAAATCGCTTCAATCATTTGTAATAACCCTGTACTTTATGCAACTGCAGACTGCCAGTGAGAAAATCAACCAACGATAGTATCGTGGAAAGACGGTTCGTTGACATCATAATCATAGCTACAGCACCTGGGTCCACTGTTTAAGCTTCATGGTTTCACCATATAGTTGAACTTGTCACTGCACATCGTTCGTCTGATGTCTATAAACTGAACTATATGGGAAAATAAGACGTTCACTGTGGATCAATCATGATTGTACAATATTAAGAGATGCCATCATCATCGTTTCACTGCAATAGTTTTTATTAGATCACCACCACCCTGTCGACATCCACCGTTGGACAAAGTTTCCGCCAGGACTTTGCATGCCCTGCCTTCCTCACGTGTACTCGGGGCAGCCGCGCCGTCTGCCATTGCAATCTCTTTATTGATCCCTCTACTTTTCTTGGTTCTCCTTATCTTCCCCGCCGACTGCTGTGGGCGAGTGGTTCTAGGCGCTTCAGTCTGGACCCGCGCGACCGCTACGGTCGCAGGTTCGAATCCTGTCTCGGGCACGGATGTGTGTGATGTCCTTAGGTTAGTTAGGTTTAAGTTGTTCTTAGTTCTAGGGGACTGATGACCTCAAATGTCAAGTCCCATAGTGCTCACAGCTATTTGAACCATTTATCTTCCCCAGCATCCGCATACTGTGAGGTGGCAATACACGTGGCACGGCATGGGTAAGTGGATCGCCTTAACTAATTACATATCATTTATTAAATAGCTAATCATGTGTGTTTTATTATTATAAATATGCTATTGACTTTGTCTATCAAAAATGTTGCTATAGATAGCTGAAGTGTGAAGAATTCGCCGTTTCGTGGTGGACATATGTTGTCCCGCTAGGCAGAGGGCTGCAAACCAGAGAACAAGCAACGAGAGCGATGTGCCCATCAGAAACATCACCCCACGGTGCAGACAATTAACTAATTATTGAAACAAGTAGTGACGCTGTGCAACTGTTCCTTGTAATGGTTCAGGGTGGCTTTCAAGTGGTCTAAACGGACAGGTTTTACTGAGTAGCGGGTCAAATGTGGTACCAGTTTGGATGACTGACAGAGAATTGCACCGTGGATAGCTGGTTGTTAGGTGCTAGTTTCTCGTCGAGGTACCAATCAGAGCAAGACTTTTCGAAAAATTTAGCCAAGGCCATAACGAATAGTTTCATTAAACCAGGGTCCCGTGACGGATGGTGTATCGTATAAAATTCGGTGATCATCTTTAGAGATGTTAAAAGCTGAGACATAACAAGATGGATTGTGGTCTGGTGGAATTCAGCTACCGATTGTTGTTTTGAGGTCATTAGACGCATCATTGTCTAGCATTGATGACTGATTTAGGAATCGGCTTGACTCGGATTTGGTTCCGTAGACTGGCAATACTGCTCATTACACTAAGGTAGCCGAGTGGTTTTCGGTGTTGTTGTTGGCAATACTGCTCAGAACACTATGGTTATTGACTAGTTTCTGGTGATGCTGTTGAATGGTGAAGGAAGCTTTGAGTACGTTACGTCGACTCGAAGGCAAGCTTATCGTTTAGCAATATCGATCTAGTATCAAAATGGCAATTGTAAGCTAGTTTTGAATTTACCCCAGCAGAGAACTATCGTAAGCCTCAATTGAATTGTAAAAGTTTGTAAGAGGAGGAACCATCTATTGAAGCATTAACAGCGTCATTTTTCTCTTAAAAGAAACAGGTGTCGAGAGGTCCAGTCTACGGCTACATTAGTGGGTGTTTGATCAGATAGATCCCAACGCCTGAATATGCTCAACATTGTTTTCAGGGGTTAAATAGAAATGAAAAGTTTTATTTTCGAATAGGCTATACTAATATTTTGGGGGAGACGGTCCCTCTTGCAAAGCGTCTTATGTAATGGATAATACTGTTTAATAAAGTATAAAAGAGAAAAAATAAAACTTGTTTTTCCTATTTGTGATTTTTTTCCCCTTATCTGGGGTTCAGTTTCACTGAAAAGGAAGTAAATCATAGTGTGTCAAATATAAATAAAAAATATTAATCAAAGTAATGAGTAAAATACCGTGCAATGCGTTAAGCGATCAGAGATTATAGCAAACTCTGATTAAAAGAAGTAACGCTCGTTTCACACTTCTTCCCAGAAACTTTACGTCATTTTGACATCACGCGCAACATCGACGACCACATGATCGGGTGTCAACTTAGTCACAAGGAAGAATATGACGTATTACTCCTCGATTCACTCGCAGCAATTTAAGCTTTCCTCACGTTCCTGTCAAACCATTCATTCACTTGGAAGTCGCTGGATATTTATTTTGTCCTTTGTTCTCAAATCAGACGGAATGTAATTAACATCGTTTATTGCAGAACATACTTGTTTTACATTCATAAGAAGTTCCCAGAACGTGTCAACAACGCTAATATAAAACAAAAATTATATGTGATAAAATGCGAACCCACAACTTTCGACTCCAGAAAGCATGACATCCATTACACAAACACTACCATGTGAATTTTGTCTTCTGTCTCGGTTACTGTGTTTTCTCTTTAAGGTTTATGACGTTGATGCGTTACTAAGTAATGTTTAATGATAGTGATGTGTTTGTGATAAATTTTTAATACTCCCTTTTCTTGAAATGGCATACGGCGAATTATAAAACAAGAGTGTACCATGCTTAATTTGTAAATTATTGACAGTAATAAGGCATTAACCATCGATAAATAGTTGAGATATTTTGTTGTAGCAACAATTATAATAAATCATTCCAAGAGCGATGTTTTTGCAAATCTCCAGTACGCGCACATGAAGTCTTGTGAAAAGCCCACAGCGAAAGGTAATGAAACTCTATGGCCGATAATGCGGTCGTCGATATTACGTGTGACGTCAAAATGACGTGACGTTTGTGGAAGTTGTGAAATTGTGAAACTAGCTCCAAGGATATAAGCTTCAGTGGAAACAGTAGTAGTAGTAATATCTTGAACAGTGTAAACACAAACTATACAAAGTTAAAGAAATGTTCTCGTGCAATTCGCTAAGCTAAAGAAGATAGTTGGACTATGACTGTTATTGACATCTTTTTCCAAATGGTTCAAATGGCTCTGAGCACTATGGGACTTAACGTCTGAGGTCATCAGTCCCCTAGAACTTAGAACTACTTAAACCTAACTAACCTAAGGACATCACACACATCCATGCCCGAGGCAGGATTCGAACCTGCGACCGTAGCGGTCGCGCGGTGCCAGACTGAAGCGCCTAGAACCGCTCGGCCACCTCGGCCGGCTATCTTTTTCCAGCTCGTTAGTAATTTCAAAGCAGAAGGCAATGAAGCCTATTGAATAGTAACGCAAAGTGTATAATACGCGGTAAATGGTAAATGAAAGGTTGAAAGAATAAAAATTTCTCTTTTGAGCATCAGTAATAATTTATAGAGAAGCTAGCTCGTAATGTATCTGTACGTTCTGTCTTCCTGCTTACTGAATGAGAGATACAGTCTTCGTTTAATATTATCGGCAGCCAGAAAGTTTTTGTAGCCGAATATTCATGGGCGATTTGCACAAAGTCAGAAATTTAATTTACTATTTATAGCCATAATATTCACAAAATACGAAGATCGCTCTGAAAATGGATCACCGACAGATTATTGCTATGTCTACCATACACAGTGCTGAACTTACGTGACGTGGCGTTGGTAACCAGGTATTTTAATGTGATACTGCACTGATCAGAAACAATACCAAAGATCAATATAGTCTTTACTAAGTTATTCAGTATTGGTTGGACTGCAAAATCGTGGACTGTGTTGTTTACAAAGAATGGTGTGGTTAACTATATTCATGTGGAAGCGGCAGTTGTTCGGAAGATACCGAGTCTTATTGTTATCTTCCTATTTCAACTTAATAGCGGATTTCCTTTACAACTTATTGTGGGTAAGTACTGAATATTATTGGAGTAGCCGTTATTCGTACGGACGATCTGTATAGTTGACCATGCAGCATTCCTGGGTACCACAAGCCCTTACTTGTCCCTTGGTCTAACTATATAGTTATTCTATATGTTGGAACAAGCCTATATGCACTTGTTATTTGATCTCACAAATTTATTTATACGTAGCAGTTCTGTTGCTAGACTAACATAACATACACGTCAAATTTCTCAAAACAAGCATTCGAGACAGAGAAGCGTTTAGGATTACTGATACGAGCTATCGAACTGACTATAACAGAAATAAAATGTGTACTGAGACGAAGGACATATTTTCTATATACAGGGTTAGACATCTTTTCTTATACTTACAATATCCATTGCTAGCTTAGCAAACCTCGATTTCCTAATGGTTTCCTCATCTAAAGTCCACGTCTCGCTGCTACGAGTCCAAACACACACCGACCGAAAACTTTCAGTTTCAGACCTGCTGTTAGTTTCTTCTCAATAAATTATTTAATTAACAGTAAAATGACACGCCATTTTGCTCTTTTGTGTATTGCATTTGCTGTGTATCCAGTCTCAGTAGTCAGAAAACGTCATTAGTAACGAATTTTATCAGCGTGCGTTTCATTGATATAGAAAATCGTCAAATAAAGAAGTAGCTTCTGAAACAACTTTTAATACATGACGAAATGCAAATTCAATGCAAAGTACTATTTCTTAGAATTCAGGAAGATGATAAAGGAGAATGACTTTGGTAACACAAAAATCGCAACATTTTGTCCGGTGGTTTGGGGCGAGTATCCATTGCTACCGTAAGAAGAAAACTGATTCAGTTTTGCATATCTAGATGGATTATCGACATCGGTAACAAAAGGGAGGTACCTAACTAAGTATGAGCATTTCTCGCGGCATGCATTGCCAGATATTAAACCGAATATACACTGACGGAAAAAAATCGCAAAACGAAGAAGGAGTTGTGCGATATAAACGAGAGTTGGTAGGCGTGTTTCTACATCTGAAAGATGATGCCTGTTCTTATTCCACGCCAGTCGCATAAGTGGTTTGCTTTAAACACTCTTAACGATGGTGAGCGTTGGTTACCTTTGAGATTGGACGTGCTGAGCTGATGTTAATCTAGAGTGGCTTTAAGGCGACATAGAGGCCGTTACCAACACCTGGCTAAGTTTGAACGAGGTCCTGTAATAGGGCTACGACAAGCTGGATATTACTTCTGCGATATTGTAGGAAGACTTGATAGGAATGTAGCCACCTTACATGACTGCTGGCAGAGGTGGTGACGATAATGTACCGTCGCGAAAACATGTCCTTTTCGGTGCCAGTGATGGCCGTCTATTGGTTACAAGCAGACCAATTGAGGGCATGCAATCAACCCTTCTGCGTGCTAGATACTCTGGTCCCACAACTGTTATGATCTGGGGAGCGATATCATATGACAGCAGGGACACACTCGTGGTTATCCCATGCACCCTAACTCCAGATTTGTACGTCAGTCTGGTGATTCGGCTTCTTGTGCTACCATTCATGAACAGCATTCGAGGAGGTATTTCCCAACAGGATAAAGCTCGCTCACATACGGCTCTTGTAACATAACATTCTCTACAAAGTGTTGACGTGTTTCTCTGGCCTTCTTCGATCACCATATACTCTTATCTCTACAACCGTGCACGTGTGGGACCGTCATAAGGACGACGACGGCGACGACTCTAGCGTCCTCCATAACCAGCATTAACGGTCCCTGCATTGACCGACGAAGTGCAACAAGGAGGGAACAAACTGACACCCAGCACCTGTACAACACAATGCACGCACGTTTGCATGCTTGTATACCACAAACCGCTCATTAATATACCTGCATTACTCATTTGTAATGGCTTATCTCGCGCGCACATTAACCTTTGATCTTTCAATGTTAATCTCTCAAATATCTTATCTAGGCAAATGTATTTCCCAAATTTCAGTACTCTACACTGACGAAAAAGTCGCATAATTAATGTAAACGAAAGATGATTAGTAATAAGCAGTTGCACCAGTCTGACTCTTTCAGTGAAAAACTTGCAAAAACAAACAAATTTCAGTTATTCGAACGTGACTATTATAACTCAGGAAAGTGAACTGAGGATTTTTATCATAACACGGCTGGGTTTATGCCCAAGTAACATGGGTAGGTAGGCATAAATAGCGCTCACTCCAGTATAGTGAAACGCTACACGTTTATATGCCAGCGCCGTACACAGCGCAACAATTAAACATTCCGTGAGAATACTGTTCGCATACTAACATTCATTCACAATGTAATGTATATGAATCCATGTTTAGCCTAAATAAACCAGTGTCCGCATTAAATCTGATGCCCCACGCTTTTAGTAAAAATTTAATTTAATTTGCCTCTATTTAAAGGATGTCGTCCTATTCGACACATGACGCTTTCATTCTGGCAAATTTTAAATCCAAATCCCACCTACAGAACAAATTTTCAAAGACTTTGCTTGCTAGCACTGAAGTCCAGTTCTACTTAACAAAAGCCGTGAAGTTTTCGCAAAATACGTTTGCGACAGTGAACAGCTGCTTCCAGAATTAGAAAACCAACTAGGAATGGCAAAACGCATTCTGTCAGTAGCGAAAAGAGTCACTGTGTCATCGTCACTCATTCTGTATTTTCATGTACCGCACTATCTCTTGTGCTTCTATTACCGATTTTAACTGAAATTAAATTTCTGTATCCTGCAGATGCGACAGATAGGTGACTGCTACAAGGCCCTCGAGACTAATCTTGCAAATCGTCTTGCCGTGCAGCTGCGTAGGCAATCTATAGTTTTGAGTAGGGATGACTGAAAACCGCTAACTTTTTAATTGTGAGAAATTAAGGATATCACAAACTATCGCCATTGTCTGTCCGCAATTTGCCCACTTCGCGTGGTATCCTTGATCACCAATACCACTGCCTCGTTTCTCTGTTACGTTTTCACTGTGCTAATTTTTCAGCAGCACTTCCATACAGAGCTGCAACATTTTCGCGCTGGACATACAGTTAGAGTGGTTCATTTACATCCTCCGAAAAGGTATGCAATGCAAAAGCAAAAACTGCGATAAAATACTAAATTCCGAAGCACACACCTTTCCCAAGCGAACTCCTTGCTTATTGTTATCCCCGCCACCGTTGCAGATGGAGGAAATGCGTAAGAAATTCGCTGAGTGCTTTTGGGACGCTATCAGCTTCATATGTAAGACCGTTTTTTTTCCACAGCGCTAATGTCACGGCGAACGTATATAGTTGATGGCTATCGGATTACTCGAGTTACAGCACCTTTCACACCGCAGGATGTATTAAAGTGAAGTTACTGATCTGTGCCGGTAACAGAGTAGAATGCCTTCAGTGTTTCTACATGTTTTTACTTTTCCCTCCAGTACTGGGTGTAAAGATCATAGACTGCAGTATTACAGCACACATTTCAAAACACACAAAGAATACATAGCAACACGAAACATAGCCCTTGAAAAGTGTGCTAAGGTACCGTATAGAGCCAAAGTCTCTTGGAATAGTATATGTGGTACTTATCACTTTCCATAAAAATGACGAGGCTTGTTTGTTTACTACTTTGAGTGTACTATATTTACGCATGTAGACTCAATGTGATCGAGTACTTGTTTGTAATGAGGTCTGAAGAGGGTTATCAAAGACCAAAATTAAAGCCAAGAAGTAAAATATTGTCCTTTCAAATGGTTCAAATCACTCTGAGCACTATGGGACTTAACTGCTGAGGTCATCAGTTCCCTAGAATTTAGAACTACTTAAACCTAACTAACCTAAGGACATCACATACATCCATGCCCGAGGCAGGATTCGAACCTGCGACGGTAGCAGTCCCGCGGTTCGGGACTGTAGCGCCTACAACCGCCCGGCCACCACGGCCGGCTATTGCCCGTCACTGGAACACAATAAGCCGTTCCTGGATCACTGTGGATTCTGCTGCGACTATGTCGCAACTAGTGACAAAACTAAAGTATAGTTTCCACGTTGCGCCATGGACGACATCTTTGCTGATGACACACAAGCTGTGACTGTACAGAGTTGGAAAGGAAGTCTGTCATCCTCCTCCGGAAGCAATCATCCCGTCATTCGCCTCAACAAATTCAGGGAAGCCACGACTACCACTACTCTGAATGGGGGAGGGGGAGAGTGAATGAGTGGGGGAGACCACAGCGGATCCGGTGCCTGAACCACTTGGTTCGGTCTGAGAGACACACTGCAGCAGCACGGCGCGCTGCAAGTCACGCTGTAACCACACGGCTCTGGTGAACACTCTTACGCAACGGCTATATTCTCCTCGCTACAATAAAAAGACAACAGATTTACCTATTATGAGCAAGTGTCACCTTACATCGGAAGACCAGTCTTCTAGACTTAACAAGACGATAAGATGCGCTTTCTACAAAAATAAGCAACAAGTACCATTTCTACTCCTCCACCAAAACATACCCCTCCCACGCAATGGCAATCAACCAAGGAATTAGATTCCCTTGTAATCATACAAACAAACAAACACGATAGTGAAACTCCTCCTGTAGTGTTCAGATTAGAGTTATCTACCCCGGTACAAAGAAACTGAAAATCACATCTAAAAAAGCAAGCTACTGGTACATGAAACATTAAAAACAAACCACATTCTCCAACCTTTCAACAATCTAGTGAACTTATAGATTCAAGGATTCAACTTCATGACAACAAGCGCTGTTCGTTGTACAGATGAATGAAAAGTACTAATGTACTGTGAACACGTGTCAGTATTTACAAATACAGGCAACTATTTCCTTTGTAATCAAGCAAATATTAAGCCACTAACAGGTGACACACAGCAGTTATTTTGTACAACTAAGGAATTAGCGGCAGCTTTTTCTACTTTCAAAATAGTAACTTCCTTTCCAATTCTATTAATGTTAGTTGGCGTAGGCACGAGTAGCATTAAGGACGATCGCGATAGTGTATTGTTAACGAAGCACACAGACAGAGTTTCTAGTATTTACTTGTCCTTTATTAATTCATACATTTACCCTTTCCACATCCCAGAAGGTCCTCTTCCTTGATAGGACCTGCGAAACATTGGCGAACGAACGAACGAATCAATGAATGAGTGAATGAGTTAGGCCAGCTAGTTTTACGGAACACCGTATGTAAATAGGAGAGGTTTGGAATGTACGTTTAAGTTATTCCTGAGCTACGATACGAACTTATGACTGTAGGTAACTCACAATTCACACTTTCGATCCTTCCACATTTACTTCCCATAATATTTCTGAAATAGTTATGTCAGCTGACAAACAAACAAAAAAATCACTTTTGTGCTACGCTCCATCCCCTAGATAATTCGAAAATATATGATAGCCCTTTTACGAACTATGCCCACCTCACTAGTTGACGCGAAAATAAGAACTGATGACGGAATATACGACAAAACGATTGCCTTCCAAACATAGGAACGTTCAAAAGCTATACGCGTTGTCTTCCAGTTTTACGAACTCAGAATTTTGTAAGCCACTTGAATTCACCGTCATTGCCGTCTGAACGGGCACCAGAGATGTGTCAGCCGAGGCAAGGCGTACAACCGCGTGTTGTTTACCGAGCGCCGGCTCTTGTAAACTTGGGGCTACGGTGTTGCTCTTACCTTCACAGTGACGGCTATGCTCCGAGCTCGTATTCGGGATCCCTCGCCGCTCGTCACAAGTGACGCTTTGTACATGTAAGTAAACTATCTGAAATACGTCTGCACCACAAACACATTGAAGACATACACGA
The DNA here is from genome assembly GCF_021461395.2 of Schistocerca americana. Classification (NCBI taxonomy): domain Eukaryota; kingdom Metazoa; phylum Arthropoda; class Insecta; order Orthoptera; family Acrididae; genus Schistocerca; species Schistocerca americana. The sequence goes on along the minus strand of NC_060120.1, from coordinate 1,100,999,561 downwards.
GACAGCAACGATGATGGATGAGGAACTTCTACCGACAAATCGATTACCGCGTTGAAAATGTAGCCAGCACTCCTTTCGATTACTGTCGATTCTGTAGTCGTAGCTGTTGATCTTATAGGCAGCACATTGTCGTAAATTCTATAGACGAACGCAGATCACTGGTTTCTTAAGTCATTAACATTTCGCAAAGAGGAAAATGTGTGAAGAACCTTCTTTTCAAAAGTGATGTTGATTGAAATATAGCTGACATATATGTTGAAAGAAAACAAATGCTCGTTCTTCTCTTTTACTTGACGTATTAAACGGAATATAGATTCACACAAGCAGAAAGCCATATAAAATTAGGAGTAAATGAACACTTTCGCGATACATGTAGGCAAAAGAATGGACTCATCAATAGGGTTGCTACTGTACGAAAATTTACTTTTTTTTGGTTGAGTCATAGGTCTTGTGACTGGTTTGATGCGGCCCACCACGAATTCCTCTCCTGTGCCGACCTCTTCATCTCAAGAGTACCACTTGCACCCTTCGTCCTCAGTTATTTGCTGCATATAATCAAATCTCTGTCTTCCTCTACAGGTCTTACCCTCTACAGCTCCCTCTAATACCAGGGAAGTCTTCCCTGATGTCTTAACAGATGTCCTATCATCCTGTTGTTTCTCCTTCTCAATGTTTTCCACATATTCATTTCCTCTCCGACTCTGCACACAACCTCCTCATTCCTTACCTTATCAGTCAACCTAATTTTCAACATTCGTCTATAGCACCACATCGCAAATGTTTCGATTCTCTTCTCTTCCAGTTTTCCCACAGTCCATGTTTCACTACCATACAGTGTTGTGCTCCAAACGTACATTCTCAGAAATTTCTTCCTCGAATTAAGGCCTATGTTGGATACTAGTAGACTTCTCTTGGCCAGGAGTGCCCTTTCTGCCAGCACTAGTCTGATGTTCTCCTTGCTCCGCCGTCACTGGATATTTTGCTGCCTAGGCAGTAGAATTTCTTAACTTCATGTACTTGATAAGTTGCTAGTTGTTCTCATTTCTGCTATTTCTCATTACTCTCGTCTTTCTTCGATTTACTCTCAGTTCATATTCTCTACTTATTAGACTGTTCATTCCAGTCAGGAGATCTTGTAATCCTTCACTTTCACTCGTGATAGCAATGTCATTAGCGAATCGTATCCCTTTCTTACACCCTTTTTAATCCGAGCTCTTCATTCTTGATCGTCCACTCTTATTATTCCCTCTTTGCTCTTGTGCATGTTATAGGAGGGTCATTCAATAATTAAAAAGACAAATTGGTCTTAGGAAAAAACTGTTAGCAGGGCAAGTTTGGTACTTTTATGGCTTTAAGTTGGCATCACTGGGATGAGCCCTGATCAGCTGATGTGTCAACATTGTTTTGTTTATCACCTCAAAAATATATTTCAAGATGGCGATGTTGAACAACGTTCTGTTATACGTTTTTTCTTGCTGAAGGCGAGAAACCAGTGAAAATACAGGGTGAAACGAAATTGGTGCACTCGGGCTTCGCAGCACGACACATCGCATGCCAGCGATAAAAAATGTTTCTCTCAAAATTTCGTCTGGCGAGTACATCCAGCAGAAAAAGGACGTTAAAGAGTAACAACGTGCCAACGCTGTAACAACATGTACGGTGACTACCTCTGCCAGCACATATTGGTTCTATTGAGCAGTTAGTGCAATGTATAAAGTTTTGGGTTAGCGTGCAGGAGGTGGAGGGCTCGATCCTGGGTTGAGGCATGCATTTTTTATTTGGTAAATGTAGTCCAGGTGGTACGGTATCTGGTATCTTAATCGTCCACAGCGATTGCAGCGGGTCTTCTAGAAAACATTTGGACTTACGTAATACAATCGTAGAAATGGAAGACTCTTCAGCTTTGGAAGAAGCCCTTTCCACATCGTGGGCGTGAATATATTCACACCACTTCATCTACCAGATGTGAAACCTGTTTTCTTTGTGCCTTCCTCCAGAGGTCCCATAGATTAGTACCAACTATTATTCTTGCCTTTTTCAGGTCCATTGCATTTCGTTAGGGCCTTACGTTACCAGTAGGACTAACAACGTGCTTTGTGAATAATGTCCAAACTCGGTTACTATTTGTATGTGTTATCACCATGGTCCCACTAATTCTGCCTTTGAACACTGAGTGTGGTATCTGCATCCTGTTTAGTACGTATCTCAATGCATTGTTATTATTATTATTATTATTATTATTATTATTATTATTCTATCGATAGGATTGTGGAAACATCCCGTTTCGGTTTTACAAAGAGTACTCCGCGGCATTGGCCCCTTATTTAGAATGCACTATCGTCAACCTCTCACCCAGCGCAAAATTCAAAATGATTGGAAAAAAGTACAAACGACTCCTATATATAAGAAGACTAAAAGAAAGGACCCACAAAATTACAGACCGATACCCTTAACATCGGTTTGCTATAGAATTCTTGATCATAATCTCAGTTCGAATATAATAAATTTGCTTAAGACGAAAAGCCTCTGTCCACAAATCTACAGCTACGTCTACATCATATTCCGCAAGCCACCTGATTGTGTGTGGCGGAGGGTACTTTCGGTACGACTATCTGATCCCTCCAACCCCGTTCCACTCGCCAATAGTGCGTGTGAAGAATGACTGTCGGGAAGCCGACTCAGTGCAGATTTACAAAGTGTGGTTCGCGTGCAACTACACTTGCCCTTTTCTCACGTGATATATCGCAAACTATGGGTGAAGGGCAGCGGGTAGACTTCGTATTGCTAAATTTCCGGAAAGCGTTTGGCACGGTGCCCCACTGCAGACTGTTAACGAAGGTAAGATCATACGAAATAGGTTCGCAGATATCTTAGAAACACGAAGACGTCTTAAGTTATAGGATCCAGTACGTTGTCCTCGACGGCAGGTGTTCATCAGGAACTATGGTGTCGCCAGGAGTATCTCAGGGAAGTGTAATAGGACATATTATTCTATACATACATGAATCATCTGGTGGACAGGGTGAGCAGCAGTCTGCGGTTGTTTGCTGATGATACTATAGTGTGCGGCAAAGTGTTGTCGTTGCGTAACTGTATGAGGATAAAAGATAACTTAGGGAAAATTTCTAGTTGGTGTAATGAATGGCAGCTACCAGTAAACGTGAAAAAAATAGATATATATATATACAGATGAGTAGGAAAGACAATCCAATAATTTTCGAATAGAGAAATACTAATGAGCCGCTTGACATAGTCACATCGATTGAATATCTAAATGCAGCTTTGCAAAGCGATAAGAAATGGAACGAGCATGTAAGCGTTGTAGCAGTGAAGGCGAATAGCCGACTACGGTTTGTTATGAGAATTTTAGGACAATGTCGTTCATTTGCAAAAGATACCGCGCATAGAACACCAGTGCTACCCACTCTTGAGTACTGTTCGAGTGTTTGCGATACCCACCAGGTCGGATTAAACGAAAACATCTAAGCAATTCAGAGGCAGGCTGCTAAATTTGTTACCAGGAGGTTTGATCAACACGCATGTATTACGGAGATGCTTCAGGAACTGAAATGGGAATCCCTGGAGGGAAGGTGACATTCTTTTCTAGGAACACTACTGAGTATTTGAAGCTGACTGCAGAACGATTCTTTTGCTGCTAAAGTACATTTCGCGTAAGGACCACGAAGATAGGTTAAGAGAAATTAGAGTTATTACGGACACATATAGACATTCGTTTTTCCCTCGGCCTGTACCCGAATGGAACAGGAATAGGAATGACAAGTAGTGGTACAGGGAACCCTCTGTCACACATGTAGATGTAGATGTAGATGTAGAGAGCTGTGACGTTATCTGTAATGTTACCTGTGATATTAAATAGTTCACAACAGGTTGTTGTGACGCAAGGCATCGATCACTTCATTTGTAGTTTCCAGAGACGAAACATATCGGACAGCTAATTTACAGTTTTCGAGACCCAGTTATCGTCTTTTCCATATATATTTGCTGTTCTCTCAGTCCTAGACAGTTTCGTCACAACATAAATTTTTTGTATACGGTCTTGTGTTTTCCTTTGTTAAGTTCTGAAGAGCAGTTCGTCAAATTTTAATATTCGTGTTTCTCTGACATAAAATTAGTAAATCACGTGGACATACTATCCATGATGAAACTACAGGTCAATTTAACACCTCACAAAAATTATGTAAGCACTAATTTCTCAAAGAATATTTGTAAAATATATTTTGTGAACACCAAAATACTCTATAAAATATAAAATTTTATCATTTATTAAATCAGTAAACTGTATCTCTTATCTCTGCTTTAGCGCCATCTCTGACCGACATATGTTTCGAAACTAAGGAGTTCGTTGAGAGAGCTCATGAAGAACAGATGTAACTTATGTGAAACACTGAGAATGGTCACCAGTAGACTGTATCATGCGTATGATATCCAACACTTTAGAATTAAGGAAACATAAAAAGGCAGTCGAAGAAAGTTATTTCTCCAGTACCATTCATCTCATTTAGAGAAACAGACTAAGGGGAAGACTATAATGGGATACATACAATGATGACTGTTCTAAACGTATACACAGGTTAATTAGTGTCATTTGTAGTTAACATTACAGTTGTACAATTTTTTATATAATTTACTTAATATCTGGGCAAGTTTCTCATACTTCATTATTTTTACTTACTTGTAAAATCAATAACTCACGCATCCTGAGAGAGGTAACAAGTGATCACAGTTTAAAAAAGTTGTGCTAAATTTGGAAAGGTCAGGAAGTAACACAACAATCACTAGCTAAGAGAATTAGAAAGTTTTGAAACATAATCATGAAGCTTCTGTGTACTATGTATATTTCTCCACCCTTAGCATAGCCAGGAGAATATTTTGACTACAAAGCTCTTGAATAATCTAAATCAGTTCAAAGAGCAATAGATAAATTTGCGTCACTAAAGAAGCAAGTCGCTATACAACAACTGACACAGTGAAGACGTTGGTACTTAGAGTTTAGAAGACAGCCGGCCGGGGTGGCCGAGCGGTTCTAGGCGCTACAGTCTGGAACCGCGCGACCGTTACGGTCGCAGGTTCGAATCCTGCCTCGGGCATAGATGTGTGTGGTGTCCTTAGGTTAGTTAGGTTTAAGTAGTTTTAAGTTCTAGGCGACTGATGACCTCAGAAGTTAAGTCCCATAGTGCTCAGAGCCATTTTTTTTTTTTTTTTTAGTTTAAAAGATAAGCTCAGAAGACGGAAAGAATATGCAAAAAAAATCCGTTCAGACATAACATTGGGGCAGGTGATTAATAAAGAGATTTTAACGTGAGCCAAGGTGTTACAGACGGGCTATCTGAGTGAGATTTGTTATGAAATTACTTCTGAGAAAATTATATCTTGCACTGTTATATTTATACGACAAATACAGGGCCGAATGTTGTTAAGCTGATAGGAATCTGCTAAAGTTCTCCTTCAAGGTAATCCTCCAGATGATGATAATAATGGCACTGAATACCAGAAACAAATTAGACAAGAGATCGAAGAGCTGTATGCCAATACAGCAGCAACATATTTATACAAGAATATAGAAACGGCCGAACTCTTCCGTGTTATGATAAGACCAGAGTTTCAGATCCGGATGACATACCGGAAGATATGGCAAAATCACTAAGCTCTTACAATATCCCTTACATGGTCAGGTTAACAGATGAATGCGTGAATAAACTGTGAAGCTGTCGAAGTAAAAATTCCCAAGGCTTACAGCCATATTTGCCTATTAAATGTACCGAGAAAGACCCTGTAAAAAGAATCAAATAGGAGATTAAAAAGTCACTGAATGATCAGAACTGACTTGCAGTGAAGTGTGAATAAATAATGCAACATTATATTTCGAGTTAACGAGACCTGCAATTAATTATACCCTAACAAGAATATTGGCTTTTGATTATGTACTATTTATGTGTTCAATATGTCAAATATAATGGTAAAATTATCCGTGGATAAATTTGGGTTATGTAATTAAAGGTATATCTCTGAGGTTTTCAGGGAGTTTAAGAATGCCACGAACAATGTATTTCGTAATAAATCGTCGATTGTGAACTATATTTGTGTGTTTTTAAATTTTGGCAGCATTATGTTGTTCTGAAAATCGTCTCCCTTAGTTACAATGCAGATACATGACTGGCGAATATTTTCCACCTTCTACCGCTCTTTTACCAGTTTTTCGAAGGAAGTTATAGCTTTACAACACAGTGCTTCATACTTATCACTTTATTTATTTTGCGAATTTGATATCATTTTTTCTTAATATAAATGTATTTATACTGTTATTTTCTTAGTAGCGATCATTGATTGAAGAACTTTACTGTATATTTGTAATAAACTATCCAGAAATAATAATTTAAAATACTGTAGTAGAAAATATATCAGTAAGGGACGGTGCAGTATGTAACATCCAAAGACGTTGTTAAGAGTGTGGCACTAACATCGTTGAGGCAGGAGAGCGCGCAGACGGGCAAAAATTGGCAAGCAAACAATGGTCGTTGATGGACTCAAAGTGAGTGAGCTAGAATGCGTAATGAAATGCATTCTCGGTGTGGTGTGTGCGAGTAGCAAGGTATTATAAATATTTAATGAGCGACCGTATAACTGGGTCACAATACATGGTTTAATCATGAAGAGTTGGCAATAATTTCCAAGAACGCTTGTCAGCGATATATATCAAACACGTGACTGTCATGGAGCAAGATATCATTTTGCTTTTTACAGCAATGATACACAGTCTGTGGCAAAGAATCTCGCTTCGAGTTTCCGTTACACTTGTATTGTACCAAATGTCGGAAAAGAAAGAGTATAAGGAAATTCTAAACGAAAAAACAGCAAAGCATCAGTTTTGTTTCCTGCTGAATTTAAGATTATATACTGGAAAACGCAGCTTCAGAAACTGGACTGTCGATTAATACTGTGTGTGACTATTACGGATTCTATTGAAAAGTGCGTTACGTAATGCTGACTAACGACAATGGTCCAATAGGTGATGTCAACAAGATTGGAAATAAATGAGTTGCACATAACAACTCATCCATCAAAAGAGAAGAATTTCTGTGTCGGTTTCTTCACATTTCACGCACCTGCTTTTTTTGTATTTTTCATATATGTTATTATTTATTTCATTTTCCCTTAGCTGTATTACATTTTAGTTTCTCTCGCCCAAAAACCCCCACTCGCCAACGATAGCACCGTTAGATTCAATAATTATTGTTATAAATTAACGCTATTTCATAATATTACGACTTCATCACGCGCTACCCTGTAATGAATATTATTTAAAGGTTCTCTGTGCTTTCCTTACTCGCATAAATTACGACAGTAATTTATTTCACCCATAAATGTTTCTCTTCGGTTTTGCTCTTATTTATCTTCGTTATCTTCAGTTTGTTTCGATATAATTCGTACCGAAGTACATACCATGCTACATTCCTTTGTTTACGAATATCATCCGCTTCTTTCAAATACTGCCTCTATCTAGCGTCCTAGCCTCTGGTATAACGTTATTGCTCAAAGCTGACGAGTGTAATCGAACACTGTAGTTTATCCCAATTCCTTGCCTCTCGGAGAAACCGGCGCTTTCAATTCCCTCAACATTACAGGTTTGTTAGAGCATCGCTTTATTTGGTACTGCACATTTAGTACATTACCTTGGAGTATCTACTTTATTCGTGTTCCATTCTTAACAGTTTTTCGTAGTTTGTGTGTTAGCACATTATAAGTGTGAGCTACGATTGGGGCATTACATAACGTGTAACGTGCTCTCGTTCTGTGTTCTGATTGGCTGAGTAGGTTGTGTGACAAAAACATATCGTACAGTGCATTCACAATTTGACAGTTTCCGTGTCGTATTTGGTGGGATTCGTATTTATACCCGCTTTGACGTCTTCAACTTTTATAGTCCTGTCTTCCTCAGTTGCGTGTAATATTACGGTATATTAATAATTTTTACTTATGGACCGTCTGACAGCAACTGAATAAAACACAATTTTAGTGCCATACGCGTTTCGCCTTTATTTTCTGCAAGGCATCATCAGTGGCAGGTTGCGTGGACAATTTCCTACATATTACGCTCCTGTTGCATTTTTGGTGTTGTTCTTCTTCTTATGAACGCCAATTTGCGGTTATTTTCCCCATTCCACAACACTATGCACTGAACGCTTGTTTTAAAGTAAAGTAAACATTACTTTTTTTCCCCATTCCACAACACTATGCACTGAACGCTTGTTTTAAAGTAAAGTAAACATTACTTTAAAACAAGCGTTCAGTGCATAGTGTTGTGGAATGGGGGAAAAAACCGCAAATTGGCGTTCATAAGAAGAAGAACAACACCAAACATGCAACAGGAGCGTAATATGTAGGAAATTGTCCGCGCAACCTGCCACTGATGATGCCTTGCAGAAAATAAAGGCGAAACGCGTATGGCACTAAAATTGTGTTTTATTCATTGCTGTCAGACGGTCCATAAGTAAAAATTATTAATATACCGTAATAATTATACCCGCTTATTCCACAAATATACAATTTGAATCCTGCAGTGCTTTAAAGCTCTATCCAAGAGACGTCCTTTTCTTCTCGTTTTGTTGTGATTTAGTGCCTGAAAGTGCGATACCGATATATAAAAATTCTGCCATGTTAACTTAGTAGACGTTCGCGTCTTGTCGTCGCCTTACTCACCACACTATACAGTATCCACATTTGCTGCCACGAGCGTCGCGCGTGGCGTTCCTTGGCCCATACCGCGTTACGTGTTGCTAGCAGCTCATTGGCATTGTTTTCACCGGTTATAAAGAGCTTATTACAGTTGATGTTTTTATACCGGTAGATATCTTTCTCGTGAGGGGACGTAATGAAGCTGATAGTGCTATAAGCGGCAGTTTCATTTTAACTTCCTCGTGTATATTTTAATGTTCCCAACTAAACACATACAAGCAATTGCTACATAAAATTGTATGTGACCACACAGTACAAGTTCGTAGCTTATGCTCAAACATTAGCTGGCGACCATCAATAATCATTTACTGATTAATATTTCAATAATATATTAATAACAAAATTAGCAGTCTAGGCTAAATTAACTTGAATACAACGTTTGTTCCTGATCGTTGTTGTACAGTTGTTTAATGACGATCGACGATAACTAGCTGGCATTCCTTCGATTAAAGTTTATTCTTCGGAATCGATGCCTTTTCTCTGAGGTGCAGAACTTCAGGTCACACACGTCATTAATACACCGGGGAATGGGGGTAGGTTATGAACAGTTCGAAGGTGTACGAGTAGTCCATAAAGAAGTCTCTTCCGAAAGCAACTACTGTTACGTAATATGTCGTTCTGCCTTTATTTTATCTGTCATGTGCTATTCCAGTTAATTAGGCCCTTCAGTGATTGTGTATATTGTCTGTATCTGTCGTAATTTTCCGTTATTTTCGAGTTTATTAGTCAGAAGCAGTATCCCCACCCCCGATTCTTTAAAGAAACCAGACACTCATGGGTAAAATGTCATATCTCTCGAACCATGTATCGTATAATGATATAATTTTGTAGGTGCATTCAGTGGTGTATTTCCCGCACCATGCGTGGCAGTGTTGAAACAACCTGAACAGAACTTTTCGATATTCAGAAAGCCAGATTATTGAGAAATCTGAATAGCAAATTTGTAATTAAATGGCATTCAATCTACTTCACTTTAGTGGTTGTCCAAAAATTTTTACCGTCAAAAATATTCCTTTAAAAACATTTCAGTATGCTTCCCTCACTTCTGTAACAGTCATTAAGAGTAAATAATTTTTCTTTCATACCGCGTTACTTTTCATGATTTGTTCACTCAAGCTTGCAAGACGGAGGGTTGATCATACATGTATCGAATCTACACTGGAAATTGACTCTCGTGCATCTGGTTCAAATAAAATGGTTCTAATGGCTCTGAGCACTATGGGACTTAACTGCTGAGGTCATCAGTCCCCTAGAACTTAGAACTACTTAAACATACCTAACCTAAGGACATCACACACATCCATGCCCGAGGCAGGATTTGAACCTGCGACCGTAGCGGTCGCGCGGCTCCAGACTGTACCGCCTAGAACCGCTCGGCCACTCCGGCAGGCAGGATCTGGTTCGATTTTTAGGTGTTTTTCCAAGCTGCCTTAGGGAAGTGTTAGGCTGTTCCCCAGTTTCCGCCTTAAAACGTATTGGTTGGTTGGTTGATTTGTGGGAGGGGACCGAACAGCGAGGTCATTGGTCTCATCGGATTAGGGAAGGATAGTAAGGAAGTCGGCCGTTCCCCTTCAAATGAACCATCGCGGCATTTACCTGAAGCGGTTTAGGGAAATCATAGAGAACCTTAATCAGGATGGCCGGACGCAGGCTTGAGCCGTCGTTGTCACGAACGCGAGTTCAGTGGACTAACCACTGCGCCACCTCGCTCAGCTTAAAACATACGATAAAACGTACAAAAAATTTACACGATTCACTGTTCACTCGCAGGTGGCACCTACGACCTCATTCCCCAGGTTAACCGACGGCAGTGGCGACAGGTAGAACTGGGTTCAGTCTGAAACTACGCTGCAGTGTCTCGGACAGTCTGGGCAGGCATCACGGTTGTTGGTGTTCCGTTTGGCAGATGTGGATACTGATCTTAGCGGAGTCCATCTTCCTATTCTAGATGAATGGACTACTGCTACCGACTTTAGCTTACCTGTTACATTATAATCACTACACTAAGATTCACGTGTGAAATTGACAGTCAGTTTCACAAAAACAGTTGTGCCGCCTGAGCTTTGTTTTACTATCTGTTTCATAACACCCATGTTTTTCTTACATATACTGCTTTTTGTTTTCTCTTTAGCTTTGAATAAAGACTGTTTTGTTTCGCTTCCAAACGTGCAATTACGTACTCGTGCTAACAGTACGACAGAGTGTTACTTACGTCACAACATTCGTCCATCGAAACGAAAATAAGACAAATTTGTATAAGCAAAGAATTTTTTTTCGACTGGAAACCCCAGGAGGTGTATCAGCAAACGATAGTATACGACTTTCACATTTGTCTGTGTCAGTAGGAGTATACTACCATTCACGCCCCTCAGCAACTTCATTTGACCCGAGAGCATAATTGATTTCTTCATCTAGCTTCCACATCCACGCAGGACTTTATTCAGTGCCGTTATCTCACAGAAAATTTGCAGTGTGTCCTTTCGACTTTCATTTTTCACAGTTCCTTGTACCGTAACGCACTTTTCTTTCTTTAGTTTAGCCGCACCTTGTGGCAATAGCTAGATAGCTGCTCTGTGACATCTGTTTCACTCGTTGTTAATCAATACAGATCTCTGTTCTGAAGGCAGGCATTTATTTGAAAGTACTGTTTTGATCATCTGTTTTGATATTTTCCAATTGTGTTTGATACAAACTATATCCAGATATCGGTGGGAAATCATTTCGTAAGAGATATTGAGATAGCTAAATATTGAGATACCTGCTATGACTTCATTTAATACCCTGTCTCAATACACTATTTCATTGTTTGCTGATTCTTCGAATTTAACTGTTCAATAAAATGGGATAAAGGTTTCATCCTTACTTCAGAAGTTCTTTGGTATTTAGTACTTCCGTCTAGTGTGCGTCGAATTCCCTTTTAACGTTTTAGTTACCATATATGTTCTTCGGTCAGGGCCTGTAATGTGGCTTGGAAATGTTGTTTCTCTCAATCATCCCAATCAAATGTGTACTGATAATCTATAAAAATTGAGATGTATAAGACGAACGTTTGGGAATTGGTTACTGTTTTTTCTACTGCCACCTTACAGTATTTACAGAACAGCTACCACTTGTTTTTTAGTACGACAAGAAGAAAAAGTTGTCGTACAAGGATTTATAGTTTACAATGATTGCGTCCCCATGTTGAATCCCTTTTTTTACCATTAACACTTTGTCCTGCATCAAATTTAATAAACTGTAATTTAACAGTTTCCAATGTTAAAAGAACCTTTAAAAATATACATAAGGTAAACTCCCGGAGTTTAAGAACGTTAATTGAAAAAAAGGCAGAAATGTAAATTGCAAGTCTGAAGTAAATTGTAAACCCCTAAACAAATAGCTGAATTTTTGAGAAGCTAATTTGGATGAACCAAATGATTTTCATAACCTTGTATCTATATGTAGCATCAGTATCACGTTAACATTTTACACATATGATTAACTTGCTTTTACTACAGTTCATACTACGTGAATTCTAAATGTGTGTTATGAAAACTGCTACGTAACCGCCAGCACAGGAGGGGAGACACTTACATGACAGTCTTTCACAACCTTCCCCCCCTCCCCAAAATGGTCACATCCTTTGAGATTAGGCCAATACTGCAATGCGAGGGACGTACGTCCACTGCGGACGATCCATCGTACAGACAGCCCATTGCGAAAAAGTGCTCTTACATGAAGCTGCTAGTGCACCGGGGCTCCGTCCTGTTGGGGCATAGAAGAATCGTCATGTCGCCTGAAAACACACCAGAGAAATACACGCGGAATGACTGATTCTCGCAGTTTGGCGAGTCGACTACTCTGAGTCATGTGTAAAACTCTGCTGAACGGTCTGCACGTTCTGAAGGAGGACATTGTAGCTAGCTGGGCATATTCCATGGCACATGCAACTAGGCTCTTGAAACAGTTGGTGCTATCGTCGAATGCTTCGAGCTGTAGGACGTAGAGTGCTGTACTCTAGACGAAAATCTTGAACTGCACCTTTTGAAACAGAGATGACATATCACCTTTGTTGTTGTGTTATCTGCATTTCGACTGAATGAGAACTGGGTATTTATTATTATTATTATCGATTATTCCCATTTAAAGAGAGTGTTTGAACTTGAATTCCTTTATGATGATCGTTGATGTACTGGGTATTTATTTATTTACTGATTTATTTATTTAACGTGATCTGATTAGGGCCAGCAGACCCTCTCTTTTATCGGAGCATGGTTTCACACACGCAGACCTTTTTTACATAATTATTACCTCTGAAATCACAATTTTAATACGACAGTTAAGTGAGTGTCTGAAGTGGCAGTGTGAGTAAATTATACTGACTGTGAACTAATGAAGCTAATACTGGCAGTACTTGTGCTACTGTGGCTGTCCCCGCTAATAATGGTAATAGTGACAATAATGATAGTGACAGATATAAGAAGAATTTATTGGTGTACAAAACAGATATTTTCTGATGTGGCGAGTTCTGGGAAAAACAAATTTGAGAAAGCTGCATCAATTAAGAATAGTGGGAAATGAGGAAGATATGGCTGGAAAGCGGTATGTACAAGGATAACGAGTGCGTACAGGAGTAACGGTAATCTTGGCTGGCTCTGAGCACTATGGGACTTAACAGCTGTGATCATTAGTCCCCTAGAACTGAGAACTACTTAAACCTAACTAACCTAAGGACATCACACACATCCATGCCCGAGGCAGGATTCGAACCTCCGACCGTAGCAGTCGCACCGTTCCGGACTGCGCGCCTAGAACCGCGAGACCACCGCGGCCGGCAATGGTAATCTTTTTGTTGCTTTAATAGATATGTCATTACCTGCCTTCTGAAGCTGGAGATGTTATTTAACAGTCTAACATAATATGTAAGGTTGTTCCAGACGTGGGTCCTGCTACTGAGAAGTGCTTCGATAAGGTGGCTGAACGATGGAGTAGAACGGAAAAGATTTTTTTCTGATGGGAGCGGGTGTTTCTGCCAAGTTGTTCAGACAAGAACGTTAACGTCGAGGAGAGGCAGGAAGGACATTGTTCATCGATAAGACAGCAGAGAAAACAGAGCGTATCAATATCTCTGATCTTGTCTGCAAGCAGTCAGGATGAGCTGTTCATGTTGTTGTTGTGGTGGTCTTCAGTCCAGAGACTGGTTTGATGCAGCTCTCCACGCTACTCTATCCTGTGCAAGCTTCTTCATCTCTCAGTACCTACTGCAACCTACACCCTTCTGAATCTGCTTAGTGTATTCATCTCTTGGTCTCCCTCTACGGTTTTTACCCTCCCAACCGATCCCTTCTTCTAGTCAAGTTATAACACAAATTTCTCTTCTCCCCAATTCTATTCAATACCTCCTCATTAGTTATGTGATCTACCCATCAAATCTTCAGTCCTTCTTATGTAGCACCACATTTCGAAAGCTTCTATTCTCTTCTTGTCCAAACTATTTGTTCACTTCCATACATGGCTACACTCCATACAAATACTTTCAGAAACGACTCTTTCCTTGCCATTGCCAATCTACATTTTACATCCTCTCTATTTCGGCCATCATCAGTTATTTTGCTCCCCAAATAGCAAAACTCATCTACTACTTTAAGTGTCTCATCTACTAATCTAATTCCCTCAGCATCAACTGATTTAATTCGGCTACATTCCATTATCCGCGTTTTGCTTTTGTTGATGTTCATCTTATATCCTCCTTTCAAGACTGTCCATTCCGTTCAACTGCTCTTCCAGGTCCTGTGCTGTCTCTGACAGAATTACAATGTCATCGGCGAACCTTAAAGGTTTTATTTCTTCCCTATGGATTTTAATACCTACTCGGAACTTTTCTTTTGTTTCCTTTACTGCTTGCTCAATATACAGATTGAATAACATTGGGGAGAGGCTACAAACCCTGTCTCACTCCCTTCCCAACCACTGCTTCCCTTTCATGCCCCTCGACTCTTATAACTTCCATCTGATTCTGCACAATTTGTAAATAGCCTTTCGATCCCTGTATTTTACCCCTGCCACCTTCAGAATTTGAAAGAGGGTATTCCAGTCAACATTGTCAAAAGCTTTCTCTAAGTCTACAAATGCTAGAATCGTAGGTTTACCTTTCCTTAATCTATCTTCTAAGATAAGTCGTAGGGTAAGTACTGCCTCACGTGGTCCAACATTTCTACGGAATCCAAACTGATCTTACCCGAGGTCGGCTTCTACCAGGTTTCCATTCGTCTGTGCAGAATTCACATTAGTATTTTCAGCCGTGACTTATTAAACTGATAGTTCGGTAATTTTCACATCTGTCAACACCTGCTTTCTTTGGGATTGGAATTATTGCATTCTTCTTGAAGTCTGAGAGTATTTCGCCTGTCTCATACATCTTACTCACCAGATGGTAGAGTTTTGGTAGGGCTGGCTCTCCCAAGGCTGTCAGTAGTTCTAATGGAATGTTGTCTACTCCGGGGGCTTGTTTCGACTTAGATGTTTCAGTACAATGTCAAACTCTTCACGCAGTATCATATCTCCAATTTCAAATTCATCTACATCCTCTTCCATTTCCATAATATTGTCCTCAAGTACATCGCCCTTGTATAGACCCTCTTTTCACCTACTTGATCCTCTGCTGCCTTCACTGTTTCTTTCCCCTATTCCTCTCAATCGTTCCCTAATACTCTGTCTGAAACTCTCTACAACCTCTGGTTCTGTAAAATGATCCAGGTCCCCTCTCCTTAAATTCCTGACTTTTTGCAGTTTCTTCAGTTTTAATCTACAGTTCATAGCAAATAGATTGTGGTCAGAGTCCACATCTGCCACTGAAAATGTCTTACAATTTAAAACCCGGTTCCTAAATTATATAATCTGCCTGAAACCTTCCAGTAAGCCGGCCGCAGTGGCCGAGCGGTTCTAGGCGCTTCAGTCTGGAGCCGCGCGACCGCTACGGTCGCAGGTTCGAATCCTGCCTCGGGCATGGATGTGTGTGATGTCCTTATGTTAGTTAGGTTTAAGTAGTTCTACGTTCTAGGGGACTGATGACCTCAGATGTTAAGCCCCATAGTGCTCAGAGCCATTTGAGCAATTTTTGAACCTTCCAGGATCTCCAGGCCTCTTCCATGTATACAACCTTCTTTTATGATTCTTGAACCAAGTGTTAGCTATGATTAAGTTATGCTCTGTGCAAAATTCTACCAGGCGGCTTCCTCTTTCATTTCTTACCACCATTCCATATTCACCTACTACGTTTCCTTCTCTTCCTTTTCCTACTATCGAGTTCCGGTCAACCACGACTATGAAATTTTCGTCTGCCTTCAGTATCTGAATAATTTCTTTTATCTCATCACACATTTCATCAATCTCTTTGTCATCTGCGGAGCTAGTTGGCATATAAACTTTTAGTATTGTGGTAGGCGCGGGCTTCGTGTCTATCTTGGCCACAATAATGCGTTCGCTATGCTGTTTGTAGTATCTTACCCGCACTCATTTTTTTTTATTGATTATTATACCTACTCCTGCATTACACCTATTTGATTTTGTATTTATAACCCTGTGTTCACCTGACCAAAAGTCTTGTTCCTCCTGCCACCGAACTTCACTAATTCCCACTATATCTAACTTTAACCTATCCATTTCCCTTTTTAAATTTTCTAACCTACCTGCCCGATTAAGGGATCTGACCTTCCACGCTCCGATCCGTAGAACGCCAGTTTTCTTTCCCCTGATAACGACGTCCTCCTGAGTACTCCGCGCCCGGAGATCCGAATGGGGGACTATTTTACCTCCGGAATATTTTACTCAAGGGGACGCCATCATTATTTAACCATACAGTAAAGCTGTATGCCCTCGGGAAAAATTACTGCTGTAGTTTCCCCTTGCTTTCAGCCGCTCGCAGTACCAACACAGAAAGGCCGTTTTGGTTAGTGTTACAAGGCCAGATCAGTCAATCATCCAGACTGTGGCTCCTGCAACTACTGAAAAGGCTGCTGCCCCTCTTCAGGAACCACACGTTTGTCTGGCCTCTCAACAGATACCCCTCCGTTGTGGTTGCACCTACGGTACGGCCATCTGTATCGCTGAGGCACGCAAGCCTCCCCACCAACGCAAGGTCCATGGTTCATATGATGTTGAAATGTGATCAAAGAGTCGAACATCATAGGTGTAAAGGACAGAGGCAGTCATAACGACTTCCAGGTGCCGTGAACTTTCTTGAGGAAGGCCTTGGAGTTTCTTCAGGTCAAGAGGGAAGAGCTTGTGATCAGTCCTATTTAAATTTTCATCTATTATTGAGAGAAGTTGATATTTGTCCTGTTTAGGGTTAAAGGTGGTAGGGACTCTCGATATTTCGGGCTAATGAGCCTAGCATCACCAGCCAGTACCGCTTGTGTTTTAGATGGACTGAGCTATAACCATATGTCCTGCGCCCATTTTCATCAAGCACACAGGTCGGTATTGAGATTATCAACAGATGTCTCCAGGTTAATTCGTTTTGCATTTAGACACAACGTGGTATTTTCAGTAGGATATTTTCAGTAGGACACAACTGATGACACGTAATTTACGTACAATGAAAGGATTGGAAGACATAGAAGCGAATTCTCTGTGTCGCCTCCATTGTGACATTATGGTACCGGAAAAGAGACATTGGAGGCGAGACGTGAGGTGTGAGTGCACTTGGAGAGAAATTTGGGCTACTAAGTTTGGAAAGTCAAATTTCATAATCGACAGCGTCAAATTCTTTGCTGAAGTATAAGAAGGAGATGATAGTGGCCTCTTGTGCGTCCATGCCAAGTTTCAGATTGTCTGTTACCTTTATTAAGGCAGATGTATTGCTTTGATGTTTACGGAAGCCTGACTAGTTTGTAACTAGGTAGTTTGTTAGCTGGTTGTGGTCTCTATATTGTAAGCTGTTGGACAGTGCACGAAGAATGCAAGTAGGTCGGTAATGAGTGTTCTGTGACAACATCCTTTTCAAGTAATGAGTAATGAACGAGCGAATGAATTAGCCGCACCAACCTAGTCTGCTAGCGGCAATCACAGGAACCTGCAATCCTCAAATAGCGCTGTGCATATCTTTTAGTTGCGAGGCGCATGTTAAACCTTACCTTGCTTGGATCTTTATTCATGTATAAGATGTGTTTTTGTGAACTCAGATACGTCTTTTTGAAAAACATTGTACCCTGAATCCGTCTTCTTTGGCATTCCTAACTCTAGAGCGGCGTCACTTGGCGTTTAAGCCAAATTTTGCTGTGTTCTGCTGCTTGCGTGAACTGAAGAAAACATAGCAGTTTATCTCCACGCTTGTAGCACTGCTCACTTTTCAGCTGTGGTGGAGACGTCGTCGGCCGGCAGCGGTCGCTATTTTCAACACGAGTGGCCGGCTTCGGGGCCAGGCCTGTTCTCCAACCCGGAGACAACGGGCGGGGCGGTCGTGATCCTACTTTATGGTGGTGGTCTGTGAAGCGACCGCGCCGTTCCCGTAGACGAGTGAATTCCACAGGTAAACCAGTCTTTCCTGATTCCTTTTGGAGAGGAACTTTCTAGGAGGATTGACAGTAATCAGCATCTTGCAGCAACTACTTCGAACGCTGGGAAGTAATGACCAATTAAATTGCCTAAAATCCGTTCTGGAGGCTGATCCGCCGAGAGATATGCCTGTTAAAATAGAGTTCGTAGAGCGTTTTTAGTGTCTCGTGGAAACGCAGGTCAACGGACAGTCCTCGCGGGCTGGCGCGACTGCTTCTGTGGCTCTTGACACGGAGACTGTGTTCCGGAGCGTATTTTGAAAGTTGTCTGTCGGTAATCAGTGAAGTGGTTCATTCCGTGCGGGAGGGTTTCTGAAGAGTACGTTCCCATGCTCTGGCGTGCGTACTGGTGCGGTCATTTACCTGTTTTCACAGGGCGCCTTGCTGCCCTCTGGGAGTACTCTGCAGGAAGAGTAGCCATGAGCTGGCAGGACGTGTTGTTTAGAGAACGAAACAGACTTCGTAAGGGTTATTAGAAAGTAGTTAGTTCCGTTTTTCCCCAATGAAAATTTGACATATGGAGATTGCGTGCGTCCTTGTCCTTTTTGTCTTGAAGTATTATGTTAGTGCATAAGCACGTAGCATTTTTGTTTTGCATGTTGGTATTCCGGTTGCTATGGGTTTATTTATCGATTATCAATTTTTAGTTATAGTTCACTGTTGTTTAAAAATTGTCATTTTGTCATTTGGAGATAGTGAGTGGAGATGTGGACGCTACGAAATGGGAGTGCCAAGTGGAGGAATCGGAACATTTCCGACATATTCTTCTGTTTGAGTTTAGCAGAGGGGTGACAGCAGCGGAGACAGCCAGAAACATTTGTGCTGTGTGTGACGATAATGTCATTGCGCAAATTACGACTAGAAAATGGTCTTTTTCGTTTTAAGGAGGATAGTTTTGACATCAGTGACTCTGCATCGTCAGGAAGACCTGAAGGGTTTGTGAAGATCCTTTAAACCCCCTAATCTACAATGATCCACGTCGGTGTGCTCGAGAACCGGTTAATGTGATGAACTGTGAGGATTCCACCATCGTGCGACGTTTCCTTGCACTGGGGAAGCTTCAAAAGTGGAGCGTATGGGTACCACATGCCAAAATCAGAAAAATCAGTGAGTGGCCATATGTTCGTCTCTGTATGCTATTCATGAATTAGTTTGTGAACAACAACGAGCATTCCTGCTCTGTATCGTTACTGGTGACGAGAAATGGTGTGTTTATGCTAACATACTAGAAAGAAAGCCCAAACAAAGCAGCAGTTCCTCGTGCAAAGACCTCCGCGCATCTTCAAGATATGAAGTTATGCGTCCAGTAGAACAGCGAGGGTGTTGTGTACCACGGGCTGCTTCCCTGGGGTGTGACCATCTCAGCAGAGACTTCCTGTCAACAACTGAGACGTCTTGCAGACACACTCCAGTAACGACGGCCCGGAAGACTGCATAAAGTGACGCTACTCCACGATAGCGCCCGCCCGCATTCTGCTGCACTGGCGAAAAACGCCATACAGAAAGTGGTTTGGGAAGTCATTCCGCACTCACCTTATTCGCTTGAACTTGCACCCTCAGACTTGGATCTTTTCCGTTCTCTATCGAACAACCTTAAAGAAACTTCCTTTCCGAATTAAAATGCTCTCCGGACATGGCTCGAGAAGTTCTTCGCCTCAAAACCTCGTGACTTCTGCAGTCGCTGAATCAAAAGTCACCCAGCGTTTGGCAGCCTGTTGTAGATACTGAAGAAGAGTATATTATTGATGGCTAAAGTCCCTGTTTGCGTATCTGTCATGTTTATTAAACTTACGGGAAAACGCTACGAACTTATGTACCAATCTGATATTTTTCTGTGTTAGTAGAGGACATGGCAGAAATCGGGTGGTGATGGTGTAGTGATTGTTCGTAGTGCTCGTTTTGCAGTCCATTGGTCAGATATGGGAGTTTTTTAAAAGCGTTTAGATTGCTACCGGGCACTGGCCAGGTCTAGTGACAAATTTTGATTAAAACGAGGCTGGCGAGTCTTATTTAGACTCAACATGTTTTGGTAGCGGTGCAGTGAACCAACACGGGTCGTCCATCAGATCTTTCCATGCAAGTCCTCGGAGCAAAGCGTCGCGTGGTTTGCCTCGGCACTGCACTGCGCGCGGCGGCCGGTGTGTTACCACGAGATGCAGGGGTGGCACGGTATGGACACGCGAAGAGGAGAGTCGCAGCATGACATCATTCTTTTCAGCTACTGTCTGCTTGTTTACAGTGCAATGAAGTCTGTAGCGGAGTCCTTAAAGTGCTTGAGACGATACCCGCTATCAGCTGCTCGGATCTTTTACCAGAATACGTCTGAGGGACAACGTCTAGTGGAATTACTTACTTCATTACGAGTCTCGACCTCTGGCACGTAACAGAGATATGTCACCCAACTCACCTGCCGTACAATGGACGAGGTCGTGCAAATTACGCTGTTCCGTCTGCTATAAAGAGTCTAATAGTGGCCATCAGAGCCACAAGTGTCCGGAGCTCTTCTGACAGTCGTCCCGGTAGATCAGTATCCACTCCGACGCTGATCCTAGCAGCACGAAATGGGCTCCACAGGTACAGTGCCGGCTGTAAAGTATCGTACTGAGCTTTGCACGTTATGAAAGTCACATAGATACACTGTTGATTTCTAGAATAAAACAAGTAATACATTATGAGGAGCATAATATGAATTTCGATCAAATAACGAAATGGATAGTACCTTCAAGAGACGTCATAATATGTATATCAAGAAATGTAAGACAAGGGTAATGAAATGGAGAAGAATGAGTTCAGGTAATTAGGTTAGAAAATGAGATACTACTTACAGTAGATAAGTTTTGCTATTTGGGCAGGAAAATAACATGATGGGCGAATTACAGACAATATAAAACATACATTAGCTATTGCAATAAGCATTTCTGAAAAAGCGGAATATTTTAACATTTAATGTAAATTTTATTACTAGAAAGGCTTTTCTGAACGTCTTTGTCTGAAGGGCAGCATTGTATGGAAGTGAAATGTGCTTCATAAACCGCACAGCCAACAACAAAAAGTTTTGAAATGTAATAAAAGCTTTCACTACCAGACGTCATAGTTACTGATGAGTCTTGTGAGCCGTATGGCCAGGATCACCTCCAAAGATGTCCATTGCAGCTCGGAATGTAACGTCGGCCACCAAAAAGTTTCTTACACCACGGTCATACAGCCCGGAAGGCCCACCACTAACTTTTGAAATGTGCTGTTGCAGAAGAAAGCCGTAGATTACATGCCTACCTCGAGTAACTAATGAGGAGGTATTAAGTCTAATAAGGGGAAATGAAATTAATGCAGAACTTGATTGACAGAGCGGGTCGGTTGATAGGCCACATCCTGACGCATTAAAGAATCGTAAATTTTATATTGGAGGGAAATGTGAGGAATAAAAATTCTAGTGGGAGACCAAATGATGAATACGACAAGCAGGTTCAAATGGATGTAGACTACAGTAGTTATTCAGAGATGAAGGGGCTTGCACAAAATGAACCAGTACAGAAAATTGCATCAAACTAGTCCTTTGACTGAAGACCACAGCAACAAGTTAAAACATTCATTTTGCAAGTAGCAAATTCGTGGAGCATTCCAAATTGATTTAAAATTTATTCTTTTCCAACATTTAAGGTGCACCATTTAACTCATCATTACAGTTACAAATGTTTAGTACAGCAAGTTGAAAAAGAGAGGGGAAGAGAGAAAGAGAGAGAGAGAGGGTGATATACATACGAACGTACGATTAACGCCTTCCCTCGAAACCTCCTGTGTGTTGCCAAGGATTACGTTTCACTGATCTCATTTGTACTAGGGTGCCTATTTCCTTGCGCCACCCTCAATGAAATGCATAACTACTAATTGATGTTCATCAACCTGCAGCCTTCTGTAGTTGTTCCCTGGGCAGAAAACAGCACTTGGGTCGTGAATCTTGAGGCTGTAATAAACTCTTAGTGAGGAACTAGTATTTTATAAATAATTTTCAGTTAGTCTGTTTACAGGGGATGCCACTCGTTTTTTGTTCGAAGAATAAGAGGAACTACACAATTATATTCCACTTTGTGAGTCACAAATAGTCTCCAATCTTTATACTTTCATCAAAACTAAACATTTAACTGCCTATTTGCGCAATTACTGTCAAATAGTTCTCAACTTCGTATCCACATAACAAAAAATTGCTAATTCTTAACTAATACCGACCGCTTAAGGCAACATGTCTGTCCTCAAAAGACTGCCGAATCTGCTCTGATCTTACAGCCGAACCACTTCACACGCCATCCAAGTTACGAACGATTCAAAGATCATCGAAGCGCATCGTCTGCCTTTTCGTTTATCAATTGTTTATTATTCAGCTCGTAGCTAGCACTTTTGAAATAATGGGATGGTAGCACGCATTGAGAGATGCTTTAATGGCAAATGAAAATAAGAATGCTGTTTAGTTTGTCTAATAATAATATCAGAAGATTATTATTTTTGCGCACAAATTCCGACTGCAGCAGCTAGTCGCGGAGAAGGACCACAATTTCGGCGGTCTTTCCCACTACACCCGTATCGAACAAAGCATTTGTCATCGATACCTCGCACCAAATTACGTCGTCTTGCCCCTGCTGCCTTCTCAACTGCTCCATGAAGAGCTTCTTGTAGCCCAATATGATGGCTGTAAAGCCAGAAATATTACAGTAATACTTCTGTAAAAGGGGTGGCTTTAAGGCCCAAGCAACATAAGCCACCGCCTGGGGCGCGAAATTTGGAGGTTCGCCAGAGGCGCCACAACCGTAAGACTTCTGTGCTGTACATATCACCGTTAGTATCGAAAACTGACACAGGTGAAAAAGGAACGAGGCTGCTCCCATTACGTCAGCGGACGGCATGGAGTGTGATCATTAACGACAGCGCTGGGTGGTGTGGGTTCTGTGGATGGAGGGTGTAAATACGCCGTATATTGACAGACGAGTAGCGGCAATGTGTGAGGAGTGTGACGTTCTTGGAGAACGAAAATCTGCTCTATAACAATCAATGTGAATTCCGCAAATGGGGGTCCTGCGAAACTCAGCTCTCTCTGTCCCTCCACGAGGTCCGCAGTCCCGCAGACAATGGCGCTCGGTTTGATACCTTGACTTCAGGAAAGCATTTGACACTGTCTCGCACTGCCGTTTAGTGAAAAAAATACGAGTTTATCGAGTATTGACGCAGATTTGCGAATGGGTTCAAGACTTCCTCGCAGACAGAACGCAACAAGTCGCTCTTAACGGAACAAAATCGACAGATGTAATTTCCGGTGCACCTCAAGGAAGTCTGGTAGGACCGTTACTGTTCACAATACATATAAATGCTATTGTAGAAAGTGTCGGATGCTCTCTAAGGCTGTTCTCAGATGATGCGGTTGTCTATAACAAAGTAGCAACGCCAGAAGATAGTAACGATTTGCAGAGTGACCTCCAGAGAATTGATGGATGATGCAGGCTCTGGCAGTTGACCCTGAACGTAAATAAATGTAACACACTGCGCATATATAGGAAAAGAAATCCACTACTGCACAGCTACACTATTGATGACAAACCGCTGGAAACAGTACCTACAGTAAAATACCTAGGAGTGATTATTCAGGCCGCGCGGGATTAGCCGTGCGGTCTGGGGCGCTGCAGTCATGGACTGTGCGGCTGGTCCCGGCGGAGGTTCGAGTCCTCCCTCGGGCATGGGTGTGTGTGTTTGTCCTCAGGATAATTTAAGTAGTGTGTAAGCTTAGGGACTGATGACCTTAGCAGTTAAGTCCCATAAGATTTCACACACATTTGAACAAGTAATTATTCAGAGCAACTTTAGGTCGAATAACCACAAGAACAATTAGTGGCAAAAAGCAGATGCCAGACTCAGATTCGTAGAAAGAATCTTAAGGAAATGTAACTCATCCACGAAGGAAGTAGCTTATAGTGCACTTGTTCGACCGATTCTTGAGTGTTGTTCATCTGTCTGGGATCTCTACCAGGTAGGTCTGATAGAAGAGATAGAGAAGACCCAACGAATAGCGGCACGTTTCGTCACGGAATCGTTTAGTCGGCAAGAGAGCGTTACGGAGATGCTAAACAAGGTCCATTTGCAGACGTTAAAGAGAGAAGCTATTCATCATGGAGATATTTACTATTGAAATTTCGAGAGAGCACTTTCCTGAAAGAGTGCGACAACATATTACTTCTCCCTACATACGTCTCTCGTAATAACCATAAGGAGAAAATTCGAGAAACTAGAGCCAATACAGAGGCTTACCGACAATCGTTCGCGAGTGGAACTGGGTTGGAGGGCTCAGTTAGTACACACCATTAGGTGGCTTGCGGAGTACGATGTAGATGTAGATGTGTGCACAATCACGAAAAAGTATTCACATAACACGACAACGCTCCTACCCACCACTCGAAAAACGACGCCTACCATCGCTGAACTGGGGATCCAGGTATTGCCACATCCACCCTATTGTCGTCCCGTTCTGATTTACCACCTACTCGGGGCTACGAAGAAACCTCTGCGAGGACGTAATTTCGCAGACTTCCAGGAACTGCGAGCAGATGTCCTTCGGTGAATGTGACAGACTCCAAAAGTGGTTCGAGGAAAGCCTGCAGAAATTAATGGGGTCAGGTCAAGGGAATACGTTCGGTGTGGCAGCACCTGGAACCCCATTCGTGCGATGGCAGCCGCGGTTTTCCGACTCGTGCCGACGAGTCATGTCGCGTTACAAGAGCGCTTTCCATGGCGGTGCACACTATCCATACACTGCCGCCAATCAGCTATGAATCTCCGCAGTGCTTACACCCTCCTTCCACAGTCTACCGCTGTCTTTGATGATCACAGTCCATGTTGTCCACCTACGTAATGACAGCAGTGGGTAAAATTTGCTGCAGTCCCACTGGGATACTCTACTAGAGATTGTTCTGCCACCTACGTTTAAATCAAAGTACTACGTAATTGCAACTGTAGTGATGAGTCAAATGGCGCACCATGAATGATGGGAAAAATAAGTGTAAGTCGATAATGGAACCCCCTCGTAATACCCTTTAGACAGCAAAAATTGTTCTTCAAACGCTTCCACAACATGTCAGCCTATATATTTTATAAGTAAGGCACTTCATAAGCGTGTCCTTACTAACTGACAAAATGAACTACCTGCAACCTCCCCCTCACTTATCGACCTTAATGACAGTGAAAAATTAAACCGCGTGTACCTAATGGGAATTTGGGAAAAGCAATCGTCACCGAAGTTTATCTGTCGGTAAAGAGGGAGGAAAGGGTTACATCTAAATAAAAGGAAAAATGCAAATAAAACTGGTGGAAATTAATTTTGAAAAGGGGCAAAGATAATAAAGAAAGTAAATGTGCGGCCGTTACGTTAACAATTAACTAGCGGTAATTAGATATTTGAGATTTGGGGAAAATTACGGTCGCCAGTCCTATGGACAATTACTATAGTAACAGAAAAAGAAAGGTTATTGCACATATAATTAGGACTAGAAGCGTGGCAACTGAAGGTTGACACGTGTAGTGTGAAAACTGAATGTTTGTCAGAAGTAATAAATTTCGCTACACTCTGACTTAATTTAGCAAAAGAATTAATAAAACCGGAAAATTGAAAGTTAATTTAGTGACTGAAATTAATAGTGAGATTTGTTTCTGAAGCACTACGAAATTCAGTAAAATAAGGTTAGTCTTTGGCTACCTCAACAATCATTTCAAAAGCTACTTGAATCTACGCAATTTAGAAATAAAAGATTTATCTTTGAACTTGAATTAAATGGTTCTGAACAATTAACAATAGTAACATTTAGTACGTACCAAGCCGAGCTGCAGTCACAGGTAAGCTAAAATATGGTAACAAAACTCTCACTCTTAATTTCTGCTTGCGTAATCTAAATATTGTAGCCAGCTATGAATACTTCAACTGAACTTTGAAATTAAAGCAGTGAAATGGAATGATATTACTTTAATGCTGGCGTTTGAATTTCAACGACACTCGGGTTCATTCCAGAAAAGGAAGGGACCCTGCTTGGTAATGCAATTGGGACAATGAGCAACAAAGGTTCATGCTAAGTTGCTGTATTTTTGTGATGTAACAGTTTTAAAAGCTGGGGTCTGCCATACACTTCTAAAACTTTACGTGCTTCGAGTCTTCCTTGTTGGTTGACTGAAGGTTTGAAGTCGTCGGTCGAGGAGGTGGCGACAGTCACTCATTGTCGGCCGTCGCTGTTGCAGAAGCTGGATGTTGGCGCACCTTCTTCTCGACACTGTCACCAGGCGAAACGGGCTCTTGATGTGCGCCAGCTAATGCTTCCCGTCCGCGACACCGTGTCAGAAACTATCATAGCAAGTCGAGCGCAATTACATGCTGCCAAACCCCGAAAGCGCGGCAATTCGCGGGAGCGTCACACAACACACCTGCTCCACCGCACTACTCCAGCCAGACTCTCTGCTCTGCCCGCGCTCCACGCGGCAGAGTTAACACTACCAAAGATCCTAAACACTTTGGTTCTCCACACGACCTATCGATGTAGTCGTTCGATAGCATAGTTTTCCCTAGGGAAGATCCAGCGTAAAAATACAAATAATATTTACAAAACCAACCAATTATACATCGACATAAATGCATAAATAAATATATATATACAAATAGTAAAACAATTACAATATATAAAGACACAGAAATGTCATATCTTGAGGTAACAAAACAAGGGAAAAAAATTATAGTACAATAGATGGAAATAGGAGGATACGCATTTCCGGCGTTACATACCTACTGCAGCACAGTTCAGTGCTAATGTTCTTATGTCTCCCTAGGTAACGAAAGTGGAAACTCACTTACAGAAACCTTTTTATTAGAGATGATCATATCACCGTGAAAATAATAGTTTTACTTATTTTGATGTACTTGGGAGCGTAGTAACATCATGTACTTTCCAATGTTGGAGAGGTATATAATAAAAAAACGTAATCGACGAAAAATTAACTATGATGAATTTGTTTATGTTTGGTGCAAAGGTGATGGCTGTTATAGTAATATATGTCATTCATGATACGACTTTGTATTATTATAAACGAAGTTTACTGTTTATAAATCAAACACTCATTTAGCTACCCTCGGAGAGATTTCGTAACCACTTTAAGGCAGCTCCGCTTATCAGAAGGACGCCGCTTATCTCAAGGTTGCCTTGACTAATGTATGTTTAAAGTACCAGTATGCGTATGTTAAAAACACGGATTTCGATTTATTAGTCTGCTTGTCGGCTAACGATGTTGTAAAACGGCGAAAGCAAAATTCAGTGGGAAAATACGAAATATTTGTGCTGCCCAAATTCTTAATTTACATTTTTAATGTTATTGGAAGACTTTATATTCGTAATTTATTCGTTATTGGACGAAATCAATTAGCTTGACCGACTAATAGTAACGAACAGTGCTGTATGATATGTGCGATTGGAGAATGTGTGGACTATATAAAATGCTGCGATCTGAAGTTTTCCCGGCGTATTTCGAATTTGGACATTTCTCGGGTATCCGACCCGGTAACGTAGTAATTTCTCCACAATATTTCGGCAGACGTACACGCAGCCATCTTCAGGTGGTTCCTGAATTCGTCAGGAACCACCTGAAGATGGCAGCGTGTACGTCTGCCGAAATATTGTGGAGAAATTACGACGCTACCCGGTCGGATACCTGAGAAATGTTTAAATGTATAAAATGCTGTTGATCAGAACGGAAGCTCGCGCGAACACTCTTAAAGACTCAATAAACGTCACAGTACACAATTTCTTAACAGAAAAATGATCAGCCTCAAATTGTTACACTCTCTTGCGATACTGTTTAAACTTTCTAGCGATTTGACGGTAGTTTCGCAGACTTATCTCGAACTGTCGGGTTTCTGAAGGACTATTTAAGTTGCTCAATGACTGTGTCAAATTGATACTATGTATAACTAGATTAAGGGACATAAAGAAATTCAGATCGTCGGACCTGCAGTTTGCGGCGAAGATAATATCTACAGTAGCACCAAGTTTTTTAATTTACTGTAATTCAGCTGTAAACAGGGGATGTGTGAGGCACGAGTCAGTCGTTGATACGGTGCTGCTAGTATTCTTCTTCTCACGTAAACGTGTGCACGGAAAGTGACGTGGACTCATTATGTTTCTATGCTCAACTTCTGCAACAAATTGTTATTGTTTCAGCAACTAGAAACAGTTCAAATTGAAATTATCACAGCTTTTTTCGACATCCTTAATGTTTCCTGAAGAGACATTCATATCGAAACAATAAGTGTTTCTTAGCAAAACCTGATACTGTGTAGCACATTTATTGGGACAGATCAATAACGAGTTAAATTGAATATTCGGAGTAAATGAGAGAGCAAGCGTATTAGCTAAGGAAAGTTCTTTCTCTAAATCCGATTGACGCTGATTTCCGCGCATTCACAGCGCGACATCGTGATTTCAGAATATTAACCGTACCTTTGTATCTTCATTTTGAACACAGAAACCCGCCGCTGTTTTAGTTGCAACATATTCTCTCCCTCAAGGTGAAGCCTGCGGCCATCAATGCATTTGGACCGAAATGCTTTGTCTGGAGTTGAGTTCTGCCATGTTCATATCTTTCTTCTCATAAATTTGGCACTTGTTGTATGACACCCAATTATGTAGGCTGCGAACACACAGTACTACATAACTGCAGTACGGTAAAGGACCATCTATTTATCTGCTGATTTCTTTTCCAGTATTCGTGACGCCTGTGATTACTCTGACAATTGCAGTCGCTTCACTGTCAGTGTCTGCAGGAGAGTCGGCGCATACTTCCGAAGCAATGTCTCAGCATCCGGTGGTGAATACGACTGTTAAAGTAAGTGGTGGGATGCGTACTATGAGGTGGCAAATCCAGATGCTTCTTTCTCATGTGATACTCTTGGTCCATTCATAGACGACCGTGAGTCCCAGGACATCAAACTCAGGACACGATGCTGGTGAATCGGCGGCTTGCTTGATATACGAAATCGTTGTCACGAATCACATCACAATAAGCCAATTCAACCAGGGGTCTGAGGAAGTGACACATGGGTCTCTGGAAGCGACAACAGGTGAGAGAAGTTCTGTTGTTTTTGATCGTCAGTGGCCTCTGATGCATGAAATATTAATAACAATATATTTTAAAAATTTAGCTGTTATTAAATAATTCATAGATACATTTGTCTGTTGAATTTCTGAATTTCTCTGAATTTAGGTTAACTCTGATAGACAAATAGCTCCGTACAGGAATATAAATACTAATATGAGTAGGCAGGTAGTTGAGAAAGCGTCGGACGCCTATCTCGACTACTGCTGAACATGTTAAAAATCTCCCTCCTCCTCGCATTGAAATGTTCGATCTCGAGACTCCTGCAGATACGCGGAGAGCTGTCGAAATTTTTGAAATAAATTGCCTATTGCAGATGGGGACTGTAACTGAAAAATGACTTCAGTAATAAGTCAGCTACCAGAACTTAGCTGACACTTACAACACCTATTTAACTGATAATTAAATAGCAATCTGTAATTTCTATTGTAATTAACTGGCGGCTACAAGAGTTGCAAGATTTTAATGGTGCATCATTTACATGGTATTTCCTATTAAATCTGTAAATCGAGATTCTTCTTGTTGGATCAGCTCCTATAACCGTCTGGGTACGTCTAAAGGACAGTGTACAACTGACTGACTCCAACAAAAACCATTAACATACACATTACCTGACAAAAAGTGAAATAGCCAGAAATCATGGTCGGATGTCAATGTAGCTTCTTAAATACCATTAGCGGTTATTAAAATGATCAAAGTTGTAATTTGTCTGTGTCAAGTAAAACGGCCACCACAGTGCCTTGGTGTTATTACCAGGCCTGGCAGAGTATGTAACGATCGTGCGCGGCTTCAGATGTTGAGTGAAGGACAAGGACATGCTAGGTACTTTACATGTACATGTATATTCCGCTAGCCACCAACCGGTGTGTGGCGGAGGGCACAATTCCCGCCAAAGTCATATTCCCCCCCTCTGTTTCACTCGCGGATCGAGGGAAAAACGATTGTCTGAACGCCTCAGTGCGAGCTCAAATTTCCTTTATCTTTGAATGGTGATCATTACGCGATTTCAAAGTTGATGGTAATAATATATGCTCTACATCCTCGGCGAAGGTCGGCTTTCGGAATTTAGTGAGCAGCCCCTTCCGTTTAGGGCGTCGTCTATCTGCAAGTGTGTCCCACTTCAAACTTTCTATTAGATTTGTAACGCTCTCGCGATTGCTAAATGTACCAATCATGAATCTTGCCGCTCTTATTTGGACCTTCTCAATCTCTTGAATCAGACCCAACTGGTAAGGGTAGCATACAGATGAACAATACTCTAATACAGGACGAACTAACGTATTGTAAGCAATTTCGTTTGTTGAAGGACTGCATCGCTTCAGGATTCTACCGATAAGCCGCAATCCAGAGTTCGCCATGCCCGTTACTTGTGTAATCTGATCATTCCATTTGAGATCATTTCGAATAGTCACACCCAGATACTTGACGGATGTTACCGCTTCCAAAGATTGGGCATTTATTTTGTACTCATACATTAATGGGGATTTTTGCCTTGTTATACGAAGTAGGTTACACTTACTAATATTGAGAGGTAACTGCCAATCATTACACCACGCATTTATTTTCTGCAAATCCTCATTGATCTGTTCACAACTTTCGTGTGATACTACTTTCCTGTAGACTACAGCATCATCGGCAAACAGTCTAATGCCGCTGTCAGTACCATCAACCAGATCGTTTATGTAAATCGTAAAAAGCAGCGGTCCTTTTACGCTGCCCTGGGGCACACCTGAAGTTACGCTTGTTTCTGTTGCCGAAGTCTCTCCATTCAGGACGACATACTGCTCTCTGTCTGCCAGAAAACTTTCTATCCAACCTCATATTCATCCGATAGACCGTATGCGCGCACTTTTTGGAGCAAGCGACAGTGCGGAACCGAGTCGAACGCCTTCCGAAAATCGAGAAATATGGCATCAACCTGGGAGCCGCTATCTAGAGCCTGTTGTATATCATCCACAAAGAGGGCCAGCTGTGTCTTGCATGACAGCTGTTTCCTAAAATCGTGCTGGTTTCGGCAGGTGAGCTTCTCAGAGTCTGGAAAGGTCATTATGTCTGAACACAAAATATGTTCCATGATTCTACAACAAATCGATGTCAGTGAAATTGGCCGGTAATTATGTGCATCCGATTTTCTACCCTTTTTATAGATTGCTATGACCTCGGCCTTCTTCCAGTCGCGTGGAACTTTCCGCTGTTCCAATGATCTCTGATAGATGATGGGTAAGAATGGCGCTATATTTGTAGCATAGTCAACATATAATCTTACGGGGACACCGTCTGGGCCAGATGCCTTCCTGGCGCCTAAGGATCTTAGCTGTTTTACAAACCCGGATACACTAAACACGGTGTCACCATCGATCAGAGACTCGTGTGAGATGCGTTATCAGTACTGACAGAGTTTGAAACGGGCCTCACTGTGGATCTCCGTTATTTCGACCCAGCTTTGTGAGGCATTCGGATAAAGCCATATGTTGGACTGCATGAGAACTTGAGGGCAGACATACTGGCCGTGAAGGTTCCCCCAGTCGACCACGTCTGACCACCACAAGGGAGGATCACAATACTCTACACCAGGCACATCGTAACCCATTCACGTTTGCGCCTCGCATCCGAGAACAAGTAATGGACTCACTGGAGCATTCCGCATCCTTCCACACCATCGATCAGAAACCAGCAGCAACTGGGCTAGGGAGTTACAGACCCAAGCGTAGGCTGCCGTCAGTGCCACAGCACAAACGTCTCCGCTTGGAGTGGTGCCGTGATCAGGAAGCATGGAGTGCTTGTGAAAGGCGTCGGATTGTGGTCGGCGATGACTTGCAGTTCCGCGCTGTCCTGGTCGACCTTCGTCGGCGACCATGGTGACGACCTGCGGAGCGGTCTCATTCTTCCAAATTTTTGGAGAGGCGCAGCGGCATTACTCCTGGCGTCATGGGGTGGTAAGCCATGGGGTATGACTTCAGGTCACGGATGGTAACTATCGAGGGAACTCTAAAAGCACAATGGTACGTAACATACATCCAGTGACCTCATGTGTCACCTCTCATGCGATAGTACCGTGTTGCAATTTTTCAGGAGGACAATGGTCGTCCACACTTGGCATGTACCAATATGAACTATCTACTATATGTTGAAGTAATCCCATGGCCAGCAAGAACACTAGATGTGTCCTCAATGGAACGTGTGGGGTCTTCTCTGGTGTAAATTCCGTTGCACCGCCGGTATGAAGGATATCAAGCACCATATACAACATTCGTGGACCATCTTGTATCAGGTGAGGACACAAGAACTTTATGACACCCTTCCCAACTGAATCAGTGCACGCATCCAGGCCGTAGGTGATTCAACATGATACTAACGAGTGAGCTCATACTGCCAAGCTTCTTATACATTTGACTCTGTTTTGTAATCACTGAAATGACCTTCGCAAACCTTGAAATTTCAATTCGTTACCTCTTGTCCTTCTGAGTTCTTCATTCATTGGATCAGATAGTGTAGGTTCGGTTATAAACAGCTTTCTTGCAGTTGAGTGCTTTGTTTCAAACATTTGCTACTTCGCTTGATCTTGTAGGACGAGTTGTCATACCTACAATACCACTGTTGCTCTCCAGAAGCAGATTGTAATTCAAAACGTTTGCTGTTCCTCTACATCCGGGATACTCACAAATTCAGCAGGACGAACTGTTATTTGAGGCACGCACTGTCAGGGAAATACGTCTGTTACATACATTTAGTGGCTGAAAACTCATGCAGATGATGTTGTTTTGTTACTATGGTGTTCAGTCCGAAGAGTGGTTACACGTACCTCTCGATGCTATTGTATCCCGTGCAAGCCCCTTCGTCTGCGAATATGGCTCTGAGCACTATGGGACTTAACTTCTGAGGTCATCAGTCCCCTAGAACTTAGAACTACTTAAACCTAACTAACCTAAGGACATCGCACACATCCATGCCCGAAGCAGGATTCGAACCTACGACCGTAGCGGTCGCACGGTTCCAGACTGTAGCGGCTAGAACCGCTCGGCCACCCCGGCCGCCCATCTGCGAATAACTACTCCAGCTTGCACACTTCTTGCCCTATCAACCAATCCATTCTTCCAGTCATGTTGTGACACAGATTTGCTTCTTTCCTCATTCTTTTCAGCACCTCCTCATTAGTTATGTGATTTACCCATCCAATATTTAACACTCTTCCGTAGCACCACATTTGAAAAGTTTCTAATCTTTTCTTGTCTAAACACCTCATCGTCCATGTTTCACTTCCATACATGGCTACACTCCAGACAAATACTTTCAGAACAGAGTTACTTCCTAACACATAAATCTACATTCGATGTTAACAAATTTCTTCAGAAACGCTTTTCCTGCCATTGCCATATGTGAGTCATGTCACGTCCTGTGCACCAGATGGAAGAGTTTTACGATGCCTGCGTCCCTCGAGGCTGTCAGTTCATCTGATGGACAGTCGTCTACTCCCGGTGCCTTTTTTCGACTCAGGTCTTTCAGTGCTCTGTCAAATTCTTCTCGCAGTGTCATATCATATTCATCTACGACCTCTTCCATTTCTGTAATACTGCCATCAGGTTCATTGTGCAGGTCCTCTAGTTCAGAAGGAACTGTGGTTGAGAAAAAACAACGTTTTTAAAGTTTTTTATATGTGCCTGTCGACTTTATTTAACGTAGAAGCCCTGCTCGGAGCTGTCTACGTGAGTACCATGCAGCTACCCGTGGGTAAAAATACTGAGTGCATGGCGTCGCACTACTGCGGTCTGCTCAGAGGGAACCAATGGTGTGCGAGGGATATATGACGTGAGTCTCTGGTGCGATCAGCGAAGGGACCTAGCACGGCCGCCTGTATTAGAGGCCGGAGTCGTCGAGCTGACAACGTCGTAGCCTGTGACGTCAGTAGGCCGGCTAGCGTGACCAGCTAGGCCCAGACTGAAGTTTTAGATTTCGCTGAATGCAGACGACGTGTCAGATATAAATACGCAATCACTTTCTTTTTTTGCAGATTTTGTCCCTATAAATAAGACAGTAACCTAGAAAAGCTAATTTCTCGCAGTATTACGCCGACTTTATGTCGGAATTACGCATTTTATTCTCGTTTCCTTGCAACGACGAACTTTTCAATAAATCACGTGCTTCATAGCAGTATATTATGACGTTTCTTACCCAAGATTTGGAGATACAAGTTCAGCAAACAATTTTGTGAGGTGCCTACTGACATTATTTGCAGACTTGCAATTATTTCAGTCTGCTATTTGAAATGTATTATCATGTTCCTTCCTGTATAAATGACAAACTAATATAAAAGTTTCTGACAGCTGCAACATATCTTTCACACCTTTGCATATGAGGGTGGCATAATAATAATAATTTTTAACCAATGTTTTTTGTGTATTGTTCATTAGTATGTTAGATTTTTTTTTAAATCACAGGTCTTCAGAAAAATCTATAGTATAAAAGAATATCTTATTCTCTTTAACACTAACACTCCACTTTCCTACACTGTTTATTCTATCCTGGTACTCAGCACACAAACACTGAAAATTTGCAATAATGTCCTCATTTAGTAAAAGCAATGGCCTCTGACGAGGAAACTCGTAACAGTTCCCTTCAGAGTCCTTGTAAATCTCCACTCTTGATACAACACATTCTTCAAAATGTTTAATGCAAACAACACTTCTATTTGATGGAGTCCAGTCCTTTCTGGGGATATTTCTTGTCCATCGTTTTCTGTTTTCCTCTTCAGTAGGGAATCTGGACACTCAGATGTAACCCTCTTCCTTGCTGGATTGGAGTTGCTATTGCAACCAGGAACACAACTTTTTTCTGGCATCTGCAAATAGAATGATGCATTAATTGCGAACATGTTAAATCAAAATACTATTATGTAAAAATAGCAAATGAGAATTTGAGTGGACTGGCTTTTTCTACTGCTTGGACATCACGAAACACAAGTCTACAAATAGAAACAAATGTGTAGAAATATTCATAATATTAACACAAAATCACTTAGGAGAAGATTCTGTTACTAAACTTATGAATTCAAAACTTTATTTTCAAATTGTATTTAGAATATAGTAGAACTTTTGTTGCAATTGTGTAGACGAAAGTCGTTCACGTAGCACACTTGCACATATACATGTAAAAACACTACAAACTTCACAGAATTGTATACTTACATTGTGTTATATCTTCGACTGTAGTCACGACTAGTTGCTATAATTTTTGCAGAGTCCACTATAGCATAATTACACTGTAATGTCGGATAAAACAGACACCGCGAAAGTATGTAAACAAATGCTTCCGTTTGCTACAGGCGGCCGTGGACATAGCCACGAAGGCGACGCTCTCTTCTCTGCTGGCTCCCGAACCGAACAGACGCACCTCCTTCATCTCCCTGATGGCCTCCTCTCAGACGCTCCTCTCCCTTCCCCCCCCCCCCCCCCCCCCCCCCGCTTCAAGACCCCTGAACTGGCGGCGTACTCCTGGTGACGCTGTATACCGAACTTGGATAAACGTTCATTATGGTTTAACCTGACTTTTTGCTTTAAAACGAAGGGAGGCCCCAACTTCGCCTGCCCGCTCCTGACCATCCTCAACACCATCTAGCCCTGTACAGACTCTCTATATGCAGCTTCACCTTCCAGCTTTACCTTCCTTGCTTAGGACTGGTTTTCCATCTCTGCTCTTGATATTCACACTGACATACAATTAGATTTTCATAGGACATGGACAAAATACCAGCGCTACCAAAATTCTGCCATGTAACAGAGAATTGACGATTTTTAAGTACGCACCGGCTAAACGACAAATGTTTTACAGTTGCTCAAACCACAGAATTTCTCAGTCAGAACAATATAATATATCACAAATATGTAGTGAAGCATAGTAAGGACCTTCTAGTCACAGTGAACCAAATGTGAGAAATGGACGTTTCCGATAATAGTGGCAATTTAATATTCGTGTTGTGTAGTTCATTTACCGACACAGGGGATGTAGATTTGGTGTAAGTGATTCTCTTCGTGCCCTATACTACAAGACATTTTACATGTGTTTTCTTGAGCATCAGAAACAGCGTTTGGTATTGCCTTCACTTTCCAATATATTTTGTCCACCGTGATCAATTAAAGTTCGCTGAAGGTAGTAAAGTGCCTGAACGCTGTAGAAAAGCATTCGTTCATGAAATAGTTTCGATGAGGTGAGCCTCAGCACCTCGTACAGAGTGAGTAGATAAATAAAACAAATACAAAAATGTTCTCTCTGAAGACTTATCATCGTCGTCTGATCAATGATAGCTCATTACCCCGATCCTGTCATTCATTTCCTTTTTTTATTATTATTTTGTTTTCGTAATCCACGAAAACTGTACCACCATCACTCAACATGCTCTTACATCCTGTCGCTGCCGCTAACAAGTGGCCTGGAACTTCATACACAATTTTCCGTATTCCGAGACGAGAAGAGATTGCGGCACCGACCTCACAGACACTGGCCGATGCTAACCAAGTCGTCGGTGCGTCGTCTGTCTCGTGCGTGAGAACATAAAGTTAATGATTGTCCCGTGACTTGCTTCAGATTTTTCAGAGAATCGTGAATTAACGCGTAAATTCACTCTGGACAGGTGCAGGAAAAATACGGGCAGAGCTATGTGGAGTCCTAATGGTCAGCAGCTGGTGAAGAGCTCAAGCTGACAAGGAGAACACGAAAGAGGTGTGACACGATTTTCCAGAAACTTCACTGAGTGGAAGAGGAGTCAAATTAAGCGAAGACTTGTCTCGGCTTATCCGTAGATACTCGACCGTTTCTGAAAAAACGACCGTCAAGGTTCTCGACGCAATTTAGGGCCTTTTATCGAGCGGTAAGTTCGGCTGAAGTGTTGGCACGGTTGGTAGGGTCGCGTGTTTACACTTTTACGCCCCGTGTTAGAAACAGAAAACAAAATGGTTCAAATGGCACTGAGCACTATAGGACTTAACATCTGAGGTCATCAGTCCCCTAGAACTTAGAACTACTTAAACCTAACCAACCTAAGTACTTCACACACAACCATGCCCGAGGCAGGATTCGAACCTGCGACCGTAGCGGTCGTGTGGTTCCAGACTGAAGCGCCTAGAACCGCTTGGACACTCCGGCCGCCCAAACCGACTGAAATTCACTTTGCGGGAAAAAGTCCACACAACGGTAATTTGACTGAAAACCATTTTAAATTTTTCTCATTCATTTATTGTTTTACACATTTATGCAGTAATCTTCTACGGATATAGGTAGATGTGAAAAAAAAATAATAATTTAAAGCAATAACCGCGTTTCGAACACGAGAACAAAAGCGTGTAGACGCGACACTAATCATAGTGGCAACGCTTCGACTAAAGAGGTTGCTTGCTGACCGGAATATAAAGTGCATCAGAAACTTTGACTGTCATTTGCTCAGAAACGATCGATTATCTACAGATAAGCCGACACAACGCTTCTTTCGACCGCTTTTCCACTCAGCAAAGATTCTGGGAAATCGGGTTATGCAACGGGGCTATTCTCCTTATGAGAACGACCACCGCGGAAAATCCAGAACTTGGTGACAGGATCAATAATTTGAACACTCCTTTGGTAATTGGTATTCGAAAGTTGCATCCCCCTACCCGTCATGTAACTACAAAACAAATAGTATAAAAATTCAAGAGAAAAGGATCGAAAGCCTTTAAAAAATTTACGAACAACGGCGTAAATTGTAGAGAATTCGTATCGGTTGTGGAAGGCAACATAAGAAAATTATTTAAAAGCACAAAAAGAAATGCAATAGAAAGCACTCTTTATACACTAAAGTACTTGCTTTGTTTACAGATAAATCAAATCGTTGCCCCTGTGTCCTTAAAGAAGTCTCAGAGAAGAATCGGTATGACCGGCCTGATTACGAAAAATATGTCGGAGTTGGTTCTTACAAATTGCATCAGTCACCGAGGACCTGGTCGGAGGCGAAGAGGATGTGCGAAGAAGAAGGCGCCCATCTACTGGAAATTAACTCAAAGACAGAAGAGGAGGTCATAAAGAGACTCATAGCCCGTCATCGTCGCTTGTTTATTGGACTGCGCCACAAGATACAAGAAGACTATTTCGACACAGTTGTTGGTAAGTGTCACAGTGTTCACAATAAAGCACCGCAGAACGTTTTCAAGAGAAGGCGAATCCTGAGAATTATAACTTTCGTCAGCGTGTTTCAAACGTACCGACAGGCTTCATAGCTCGAGCTACATTTCAAGCTCCCCCAGACATTAAAAGCATAAGGAGATTCATATAGCTGGATAAATGACTTACGCTTGAAAGTATGTATCCCCATTCCTTTTTGTGCCTCTCGCAATGCCGTAATACACACATCAAAAGAAGTTTGCATCACCCCGGTTCTCAGAACTCCTGAAGAGAGACGTTGACTGTGGATATTGCATCACAGACGACACAGTCCCTTTGACTGTTCAGAGATGTCACTAAACCCGCCCAAAGATGTAGACAACCATGCATGAGCAGCGCCTATTAGACGGTGATGAGGGGGGGGGGGGGGGGAGGGAGTCCGACAGCCCATCAGTGCTAGTCATTCCACCAGGAAGGAGGTACACGGCTCGTGTTGTGTTCAGCCATGCCTAGACGGTCAATACCACGGTTCGATCGCGTCCGTATTGTCACTTTGTGCCAGGAAGGGCTCTCAACAAGCGAAGTGTCCAAGCGTCTCGGACTGAAACAAAACGATGTTCTTCGGACACTGATACAGAGAAAAAGGAACTGTCGATGACATGCCTCGCCCAGGCCGCCCAAAGACTACTATTGCAGTGGATGGCCGCTACCTACGGATTATGACTCGGAGGAACCCTGACAGCAACGCCACCATGTTGAATAATGCTTTTTGTGCAGCCACAGGACGTCGTGTTACGACTCAAACTGTGCGCAATAGGCTGCTTGATGCGCAGCTTCACTTCCGACGTCCATGGTGAGGTCCATCTTTGCAACCAGCGCAGTCTGATGGGTGCAACAGCATGCCGAATGGACCGCTCAGGATTGGCATCACGTTCTCTTCACCGATGACTGTAGCATATGCCTTCAACCAGACAATCGTCGGAGACGTGTTTGGAGGCAACCCTGTCAGGCTGAAAGCCTTAGACACACTGTCCAGAAAGTGTAGCAAGGTGGAGCTTCTCTGATGTTTTGGGGTGGCTTTATGTGGGGCCGACGTACTCCGCTGGTGATCATGGAAGGCACCGTGACGTGAATGCCATCCCTCGACCGATAGTGCAACTGTATCTGCAGCACATTGGCGAGGCATTCGTCTTCATGGACGACAATTCGTGCCCAATCGTGCACATATTGTGAACGACTTCCTTCACCATAACGATGTCGCTCGACTAGAGTGACCAGCATGTTCTCCAGACATGAACCCTATTGAACGTGCGTGGGATAGATTGTAAAGGGCTGTTTACGGACGACGTGACCCACCAACCACTCTGAGGGATCTACGACGTATCGCAGTTGAGGAGTGGGACAATCTAGACCAACAGTGCCTTGATAAACTTGTGGACAGTATGCCCCGATGAATACAGGCATGCATCAATGCAAGAGGACGTGCTACTGAGTATTAGATGTACCAGTGTATATAGGAATCTTGACCACCACCTCTGAAGGTCTCGCTGTATGGTGGTTTAACATGTAATGTGTGGTTTTCATGAGCAATAAAAAGGGCGGAAATGATGTTTATGTCGATCTATATTCCAGTTTTCTGTACAGGTTCCGGAACTCCC
The DNA here is from genome assembly GCF_021461395.2 of Schistocerca americana. Taxonomy (NCBI): domain Eukaryota; kingdom Metazoa; phylum Arthropoda; class Insecta; order Orthoptera; family Acrididae; genus Schistocerca; species Schistocerca americana. The sequence continues at coordinate 1,100,959,330 of NC_060120.1, read as the reverse complement.
AGAACGGAGGTGATGCAAAACTATTTTTGATGTGTGTAGTAGTTGAGTTTTCTCTCGTGCCGAATTGCAGTAATCCCGCCAACTTTCAAACTGAAATGTGAAGGATATCTTTGATGCTGAATTTGCATGCACAAGCCTTTGACAAGAGAATGTCACGAAGGGGTAGAAGCATTTTTTTCTGCTGGAGTTGAAAATAGCAAGGTAACGCTAAAACCTCCATAGCCTGGAACTGCTAGCGGAGACAGAGGACATTGATGATGATGATGATGATGATGATGATGATGATGATTGTTTTGTGGGGCGCTCAATTGCACGGTCACCAGCGTCCGTTCAAACTCCCAATCTGTACACAGCCGAATCTAGGCAGTTTCACGAGTGATGATGGAATGATAAGGACAACACAAACACCCAGTCCCTCGTCAGAGAAAATCCTCAACCCGGCTGGGAATCGAACCCCAGGCCCCGTAAAGGCGGTCGCGTATGGACGCAGGTGCAGCTCATCTGGCCTGCTATGTTTCCATCCGACTTAAGGGACCGCTTTGTCTCCTCCCTGTATGAATTTACGAGTGCTACTTAGCTGTTTATATGATCGCGGAGCTGTTTTTAAATGTTGATTTCATATGAATTCCAACTGCATTAAATGAATTGATGCCACATGCTTCGTGCATCTTCTGCGTATCATTCTGCACAGAATTGTATTTCGACACATGACCTCACTGCCACACACAGTAAATGAACATAATCACACTCAGATTCAAGTAGCGTACATGTAACTGGAATGCACCTGATGATGGCAGCACGCTGACGAAACGCGCATTGCTTATTAAATATTAGTACAAAGCGACTGAAACAATAACAATTAAGTCATAAAAATAAATAAAATGGGTGTACTAAACTTCGTCGTTGGTGGGACTAAAGTCAACACAGCTTCTCCCGGCAGTCGCTCTTTGATGACCGGTATATAGGTTCTGTCTGGCGGTAGAAGTTTTGTGAGTAAAATGTTCCGCCATATTCGGGGCAATTCGTCCTTTGTTGCTCTGGAAAATTAAAACAATAACTGAGCACCTTCCACTTTTGCTTAATATCTTCTTCATGATCTCTCATACAGTCTGCGGCAAAGGCGCTTCGGACTGCCTACCATGATCACTTCTCGTTGTCCTTTCTGGCGCAACGTCATTTTGCCTTCGCTTACCGGAAAGCTGAAGAGTTCCCCACCGATGGCCTGCGCTTGAATCTCCGTAGTGCTGTGCACCAAGCCCCTGTTGTGAGGTGACACTCTTTACTCCGACAGTGAACAGGCTGTTCTCAGCTTGTCTCGACTAACGGGCAGGGATGCGTCAGTAGCCTGGTGGATCGTGCTGCTCACGTGATCCACTCTTGCTGGACGCTCTCTCTACGTTCAAATACAGCCACTTCGCTATACAAGCTCCAGCTTGCGCTACTGAGCACGGACCTTGGCAGTTGTCTTTAGAGAACTGCTTCTTCTGGTAGATGTATCCAAACTGGGAAGCGGACACTGGACTCTTAGTATCCCCAGACCGGACTGTGCGAGAGACTGAGATTATAACGAGTGATAAATGGCGGAGTACGATTCTGTAGCAGTGTTAAAGTTTGTGCTCTGTTCCATTTTCTGTACACAGAAAGCCTCTGAACAACTCGAGTCCGAAGGTCGGTGGTAGAGGAGCCCCATGGCACGTGATGAGCATTAAAATCCTCACATAGGTCTAAAGCCTGTGGAGTTCTGTGACAATGTCACTGAAAATCTTTATGTTAGTTGGGTTCTGGACAAGCAGCTAGGAGGAGCATTATGAACCTCTTGCCACACATACGCTCTAATAAAATCTGCTTGTAGACTGATATTGATGGGGACAGGAGAGCCATGGTATGCAACATATACAAATATTGCCTCTCCTCCCTTAACTCCCTCCCCACTTAAGTCGTTCTCCTGTGGTGATTATAACCGCTTAGCACAGGGGCCTCAGTCAATTTAAAATGTATTTTTTGCAAACATAAAGTCTCGTCTGTCCCGGAAGCCTGACTTTCTTCACATATCTCTTGAAGTCATTTACATTCTTCTGTAAAACAGGAGGCATCTTATAGGTGAGATATTTATGTGTTCTTTGCTTTTACATTTCAGTCGAGATGAGGATGTTGCGAAAGAATGTAGTTTATTTAAGGGGGGTTGTTGGTTCTCTCAGGCTGATTTCAGAGTCCATAACCTCTGAAGTTTTGTCGTATTTGACCCACCATAAGAGTGAAGAGTGATCTGACGGCTTCCCTTTTTGTTATTGTGAACACTCCGCTAAATTTTGGATTGAGGACCTGGAGAGATGGACTTGTAGCATGAGAAATCCGTTTGTCTATGGACTTTGTATGTTGTGTGGGATAGTCTGCGTTGAGGAACTCCGTAGATGAAACGCTCTTTTGGCGACTGACGAAAGTGACCTTCCGAAGGATTGTTGTTTCGGAGCCATTTACATATCTTTTTTTAGAGTGCAAATAGACTTTTGTCGTAGTTGCTTTAGTCTCCTGAATTTTACTTCCATTCAAGAATACATGACAATCACAGTTCCAAACAGACTGGTTGCCATTGCAGTTAACAGAGAATAAAGGTGGCGGACAACAGTTCGCAGCTTCAAATAAAGCTTGTCCAGATTTTGCGCTAGTTGCATGTGTGATGGTTTGCCCACAGTGGTGACGTATGAAACAGCATATGATCTCACTTTCAAACCGATGAATCCAGTCATCCCATAATGTTCCCACTCTTCTTTAAGTTTTATCACTTTAGTATGAGTGCCACCTCTGCACGATAAGGCCCCCTTACCAAAATTCAGGGTACTGTGCAGTTCAGCATCAATTGGGTATTCGCATAGCGCTTTTGCTTTCTGTATCTGTTCAGGTAGATGTGCTTTAGCTGTTTCTGCCAGTAGTGTTCTATTCCTCATTCTACCTGCTATACATTACAATTCTTTATGTAGATAAAAACCACTTGCCTAGTTGTATACAACTGAGATGTGGCAGGCTCCCCTGAAGGTGTGCACTGTCAACTGTTTCACCTCAACAGTCATCAACCCCATTTGCAAATAACTCATCTCGAGATCAGGTTTTTTTTTAAAAAAAAAATAGACATTTCTACCATCCTCACGATTCAGCCGACTAAATGGCGAGCCCCAGTACTTGTATCACAAACCGCACCACCACAGTGCTGTACTGTTGTCATTAAGAGAAGCCTGCTTGTCATGTTAAATTTGTTCCAACAAATTGTTGTCTCTCAAAACTCTGCCACGTTACATTTGTTCCAACAGATTATTGCCTCTCACAACTCTATCATTTTACGTTTGTTCTGACAGATTGTTGTATCCCATATATTCTACACATACATCAACATCCACATTTATACTCCGCAAGCCACCTGACGGTGTGTGGCGGAGGGTACCTTGAGTACCTCTATCGGTTCTCATTTCTATTCCAGTCTCGTATTGTTCGTGGAAAGAAGGATTGTCGGTATGCCTCTGTGTGGGCTCTAATCTCTCAGATTTTATCCTCATGGTCTCTTCGCGAGATATACGAAGGAGGGAGCAATATACTGCTTGACTCCTCGGTGAAGGTATGTTCTCGAAACTTCAACAAAAGCCCGTACCGAGCTACAGAGCGTCTCTCCTCCAGAGTCTCCCACTGGAGTAGCGCTTTCGCGATTACTAAATGATCGTGTAACGAAGCGCGCTGCTCTCCGTTGGATCTTCTCTATCTCTTCTGTCAACCGCATCTGGTACGGATCCCACACCGCTGGGCAGTATTCAAGCAGTGGCCGAACAAGCGTACTGTAACGTACTTCCTTTGTTTTCGGATTGCATTTCCTTAGGATTCTTCCAATGAATCTCAGTCTGGCATCTACTTTACCGACGATCAACTTTGCATGATCATTCCGTTTTAAATCAATTCTAATGCGTACTCCTAGATAATTTATGGAATTAACTGCTTCCAGTTGCTGACCTGCTATATTGTAGCTAAATGATATGGGATCTTTCTTTCTATGTATTCACAGCACATTACACTTGTCTACATTGAGATTCAATTGCCATTCCCTGCACGATGCGTCAATTCGCTGCAGATCCTCCTGCATTTCAGTACAATTTTCCATTGTTACAACCTCTCCATATACCACAGCATCATCCGCAAAAAGCCTCAGTGAACTTCCGATGTCATCCACAAGGTCATTTATGTATATTGTGAATAGCAACGGTCCTACGACACTCCCCTGCGGCACACCTGAAATCACTCTTACTTCGGAAGACTTCTCTCCATTGAGAATGACATGCTGCGTTCTGTTATCTAGGAACTCTTCAATCCAATCACACAATTGGTCTGATAGTCCATATGTTCTTACTTTGTTCATTAAACGACTGTGGGGAACTGTATCGAACGCCTTGCGGATGTCAAGAAACACGGCATCTACCTGGGAACCCGTGTCTATGGCCCTCTGAGTCTCGTGGACGAATAGCGCGAGCTGGGTTTCACACGATCGTCTTTTTCGAAACCCATGCTGATTCCTACAGAGTAGATTTCTAGTCTCCAGAAAAGTCATTTCACTCGAACATAATACGTGTTCCAAAATTCTACAACTGATCGACCTTAGAGATATAGGTCTATAGTTCTGCACATCTGTTCGACGTCCCTTCTCGAAAACTGGGATGACCTGTGCCCTTTTCCAATCCTTTGGAACGCTACGCTCTTCTAGAGACCTACTGTACACCGCTGCAAGAAGGCCGGCAAGTTCCTTCGCGTACTCTGTGTAAAATCGAACTGGTATCCCATCAGGTCCAGCGGCCTTTCCTCTTCTGAGCGATTTTAATTGTTTCCTTATCCCTCTGTCGTCTATTTCGATATCTACCATTTTGTCATCTGTGCGACAATCTAGACAAGGAACTACAGTGCAGTCCTCCTTTGTGAAACAGCTTTGGAAAGAGACATTTAGTATTCCGACCTTTAGTCTGTCATCCTCTGTTTCAGTACCATTTTGGTCACAGAGTGTCTGGACATTTTGTTTTGATCCACCTACCCCTTTGACATAAGACCAAATTTTCTTAGGATTTTCTGCCAAGTCAGTACACAGAACTTTACTTTCGAATTCATTGAACGCCTCTCGCATAGCCCTCCTCACACTACACTTCGCTTCGCGTAATGTTTGTTTGTCTGCAATGCTTTGGCTATGTTTAAGTTTGCTGTGAAGTTCCCTTTGCTTCCGCAGCAGTTTTCTAACTCGGTTGTTGTACCACGGTGGCTCTTTTCCATCTATTACGATCTTGCTTGGCACATACTCATCTAACACATATTGTACGATGGTTTTGAACTTTGTCCACTGATCCTCAACACTATCTGTACTTGAGACAAAACCTTTGTGTTGAGCCATCAGGTACTCTGAACTCTGCTTTTTGTCACTTTTGGTAAACAGAAAAATCTTCCTACCTTTTTAAATATTTCTATTTACGGCTGAAATCATCGATGCAGTAACCGCTTTATGATCGCTGATTCCCTGTTCTGCATTAACTGTTTCAAATAGTTCGGGTCTGTTTGTCACCAGAGGGTCTAATATGTTATCGCCATGAGTCGGTTCTCTGTTTAACTGCTCAATGTAGTTTTCAGGTAAAGCACTTAAAATATTTCTCTGGATTCTTTGTCCCTGCCACCCGTTATGAACGTTTGAGTCTCCAGTCTATATCCGGCAAATTAAAATCTCCACCCAGAACTATAACATGGTGGGGAAATCTACTCGAAATATTCTCCAAATTATCCTTCAGGTGCTCAGCCACAACAGCTGCTGAGCTAGGGGGCCTATAGAGACATCCAATTACCATGTCTGAGGCTGCTTTAACCGTGACCTTCACCCAAACTATTTCACATTTCGGATCTCCGTCAATTTCCTTCGATACTATTGCATTTCTTATCGCTATAAACATGCCTCCCCTTCACTGTCCAGCCTGTCTCTGCGGTATACATTCCAATCTGAGTTTAGAATTTCATTACTGTTTACATCTGGTTGCAGCCAACTTTCTGTCACTAGTACTATGTGGACATTGTGACCGTTTATTATTGAGAGCACTTCTGGGACCTTTCTATAGACGCTCCTGCAGTTTACTATTACCATATTAATATCGTCATTCCCTGTTGCGTTTTGCCTACTGCTAGCTTGTCGCGTCTCAGGAGGCGTCTTGTCGGGCCTTGGGAGGGTATTCTCTAACCTAAAAGACCCACATGTACACTCCACACCTACTCCGCTACCCTTGTAGCCGCTTCCTGCGTTTAGTGCACACCTGACCTATCCAGGGGGACCCTACATTTCTCCACTCGATAGTGGAGGTCGAGAAATTTGCACCCCAGATCTCTGCAGAATCGCTTGAGCCTTTGGTTTAAGCCTTCCACTCGGCTCCAAACCAGAGATCCGCGATTGGTTCTGGGAACGACACTAGAAATAGTTAGCTCAGATTCCACCCCACAAGCGAGGCTTCGCCTTCACTGTCTCCGCCAACCGCCTGTATGAACTGAGGATGACCTTTGAACCCAGACGGCAGGAGTCATTGGTGCCGACATGAGCAACAATTTGCAGTCGGGTACACCCAGTGCTCTCTATCGCCGCCGGCAGGCCTCCTCCACATCTCGGATGGGACCCCCCGGCAAGCAGACAGAGTGAACACTGGCCTTCTTCCCCGACCTTTCCGCTATTTCCCTAAGGGGCTCCATCACCCGCCTAACGTTGGAGCTCCCAATCACTTATAAACTCCCCTCCCCCCGTGTGCCTGCTCGGACCTTGCTGAAGGAGCGGCCACATGTCCACTCACAGGCAGAGCGGGCAATGCCACACGGCCAGCCTCCACATTGACCCTCCGCCTCGTGCGCCGCGAACGCCGTTGAACCCGCCACTCCCCTTGGGGAGAGGGTGGCCCAACCGCGCCCGGTACCCGCGAAGATGTCTCGACAGCAGGGACAGTGGGTGAAGCATGTAACACCTGGGGTGTACCATGCGACGCACCAGACTCCCCACTGCCGCTACACTCCGAGGCAGCAGCCTGAAGACACCTGACCGCGGCCATCAACACGTTCAGCTGTTCGCGAACAGTGGCCAGCTCCTCCTGCGTCCGTACACAGCAGTCACACATCCTATCTATCCTAAGAAATCAATTTACTGTAGAGAGTTAATCAGCTTTTAACTAGGTTGCTAATTCACTAAAGACGGCTGGTAGATGACTAAACTGTGGTTACTAGACACTTCTTGTAGAAAACAATGAAAATAGCACTACCTGTCTCTGGACTGTATTCAAAACAAACACTAGCACTATTGGCACTGTGGCTGACTAAAGGGACTCTCTCTGACTGTATTCAAAACAAACACGATATCTATGGTATTACTACCACTCGACAATTAAAGCTTCGTAAAAGCAAAAACACACCGAAGAAGTGACAAGTAAGAAAAATACAGTTAATACTTAAATTAACGTAGCTCGCTGCACAGCAGACGTGACACAGACGGCAGTTGACTGTCACAACTCTATCATGTTAAGTCTGATCCAACAGACTTTTGTCTCTAACAATTCTGTCATGTTACGTTCGTGCCAACAGACTGTTGTCTCCCACAACACTATCATGTTTAGTTTATTCCAACATATTGTTGTCTCACACATCTCTATCATGGTAAGTTTGTTCCAACAGATTTTTGTCTACAACAATTCTATCACATTCAGTTTGTTCCAATACATTACCGTCTCACACAACTCTATCATGTTTAGTTAGTTGAAACAGATTGTCTTTCTCAACTTTATCACGTTAAGTTGGTTCCAACAAATTGTTGTCTCTCACAATTCTATCAAATTAAGTTTTTTCCTACAGATTACTATCTTCCACAACTCTATCACTTTAAATTAGTTCCAACAGACAGTTATCCCATACAACTTCATCAGTGCAAGTCATAACATCCTTAGTGGCTGTGGTGTCACCGCCAGACACCACACTTGCTAGGTGGTAGCTTAAATCAGCCGCGGCCCATTTAGTATATGTCGGACCCGCATGTCGCCACTGTGTGATCGCAGACCGAGCGCCACCACAAGGCAGGTCTCGAGATATGGAATAGCACTCGCCCCAGTTGTACGACGACTTTGCTATCGACTACACTGACGAAGCCTTTCTCTCATTTGCCGAGAGACAGTTAGAATAGCCTTCAGCTAAGTCAATGGCTACGACCTAGCAAGGCGCCATTAACCAATTTAAGATAGAGTCTCACTTGTATCCTCAAGCAATGCTGTATACCAATGAAGGATTAAAAGTTAAGTATAATAGCAGCTACGTACTTTTCTTGCTACCATTTATTACGTATCCTGTTTCAGACCTTTCTCTAGCCTAAGTGAGATTACGCGTGCCTTTCGGCTACTTCAGTGTGGCGTAGCTGTCTTGTTACGCCACAACAGTGGCAGTAATACACATACAATCATAAAATGGTGTAGACAATTTAAAACTTAGGCTGTATTTTATTTACTTTAGCTGGAATTACATTATGATGGTATTAAATATTTCAGTGCTCAAGACTGCCTTCACATGAATTTTTCAAATATTTTGTAGAGTCTGAACTGCTTGAAATGTCATTTAAATGAGAGTGGGTGAGATGAATAACACCTTACTAAGGATATCACAGATACTGTTATACTTAGCATTATGGAATGTTTTCAGATGTGTTGAGCCACACCACCTGTTGGCATTAACTTTACATCTAATCTTGTGGTACGGAGGCATCAGTATTTTCAGTAATTTGTGACTTTGTCTAATTGTGAGAGTATAGCATTATATAACCTGGGGAATTGTGTAACAGATGTTTGTGGACAAGCTTTCGAAAGCAATGTTGTACTAAATTTTTTCTTCACTGGAAGTAAAATCAAGTTGGTAAGTGGATACTTCTAAAGAAATACAGCAGAAAACACTGATTCCCAGACTCCTCATTTTAGACAGACTGCAGGCGATCAAGAGCCCTGTCGTTCACCACTGCCTAACTACTCCTTCTTCTCTTTCGGTAGGTGAACCTGTCAGATTGACTGAGTATGGCAAATGGATCAAGAAATCAGACTCCAGCGACAGCAGTAACTTATGTAGCGCCATGTCGTTCACAGGAGAGATTGTAAAAGTCAGCTGTAACGACATTAATGGGTTTATCTGTGAGATGCCAGCGTAGAGCCGCCATCCACACCAGCTGATATGTCTGATACTGGTGGGTTCTTGCATTAACAGTCTGTGATGACAAGTTTGTGAAATAAATTATCTGTATATGTGTTGAAAATATTCTTAAAAATATCTGTAATAGATACTTCCAGCTAGTTATAGATTTTAATGTGCCTTCAGTTGATCCTGCGAAATATAAACAGGCATTGTGAGTATCCCCACTGCGTTATATCGTTGAGTACATACTCCAGCACAAAGGAAGAAGGAAATGTTACTCATAGGAGCATTTAGTGATATTCAGTATTTTTAGGAAAGACATGCTACGTATTGAAGTACTTGAAAGAAAATGTCATGCTTTACATAAAAAAGCAGCTATAAAACAGCTCCTACATAACGCCCTGTAGAAGTTTTAAAAAGTCAGGTCAGTAGCTTGGCCCTCTCTTATATTAAATCGTTTCTTAATGTTATATATGCAGGTCCACTACTGAATTTTAATGATCATATAAGCAAACATAAAAACACTCAGACATTAAATTTGATAAGGTTAATCACAATGAAACAGAAGTAGGTAGTAGTGTTATTTATCTGTGGATAGCTTTTACAAGGAGATAGGACATGTGATAACCTTACAGTTTGAGAACAACAAAAACAACATAATTATTATATATGGGTATTTATGCAGGTGGAGGTGTAGTTTCAGGATGACACATGTAATCAGCTGTGGCCCTCTTGTAGGAGCCATCCATGTATTTCATTGAGCTAATTTAGGTAAACCGCTGGAAACCTGAGATGGCGAGATGAAAATTGGAACCTTTGTTCTCTTAAATAAAAGGCCAGTCTGCGTAAATCAGCGCTACCTAATTCAATTCACCGTTACTGTTCAATACTGTTTCCAAAGAGGTTATTTCATACTATAAGGGGCTAGTACTACACTGTTCATTCTTTTCTCATTCCTAGTCACTACATACTATATCCACACATAATTTCGCACTGTAACACTACTCATACTATCAGCTGACTTCAGGATTACAGTGACGATGGTTCTTATCTTGTGTTCTGCCTGAGAAACAACGTCAGCATATCCCTGCATTGACTGAGATATTGAGCTCTGAAAGAGGATAAGGTGTTTGTATTACACAGTGCATAGCATTGGGAGCAATGTTTTCCAGAAAATAAAAGAAAAAAGAAGAATAATCATATGGTGAATATGTTATGTGAAATGATAGATGTGTTATCATTATTATTGTTGTTGTTATTATTACTTACTTGTGTTACATTTTAATGAAACCCCTACAATGTGTGTATGTAATACTTCACTGCATAGACTTAGAGATTAACAAATTCTATTTACCTGTCTTTTTAAGTAACATCTTTAATCTTCTTTGGCAATTTGTCACACAATTTTATTCCTTGGTAAAAAATACCATTTTGAATTTTGTGTCAATTCCTTCTTCATAAATATCAGTTCATTGGAGATATTAATTCCTTTATCTTGGACAGAGTTATTTATGGAGGACTGCGCCATTTTATTTCTCATATGCACAACTGACTGGCAAATGATCCCATATAGTGTAATTAAAATATCCAGTCTTTGGAACTGATCTTTACAATGAGCTCACCTAATACTTTTAGCTATTATTCTTATGACCATTTTCTGTAGTCTGAGAACAGTGTTCATCTTTTGTGCATTTGTCCCTTAGAAGAGGACTCCAGAGTTAAGAATTCGTTATACATACACGTGCGTGAAAAAGTCATTGCTTAGCGGCATGCACATATACAGATAGCTGTAGTATCGCATTATAAAATGGCGGGGCATTGGTGGAGCTGTCATTTGTAGTCACCTGATTTATTCGTAAATTTTCCGACGTGATAATGGCCGCACGACGGAAATAATCAGACTCCGAATGCGGAGTGGCACTTGGAGCTGGACGGATGGGACGTTCTGTTTCAGAAGTCGTTAGAGAAACCAGTATTCCGAGATCCATCGTAACAATAGCGTGACAAGAATATCAAATTTTAAGTATTGCCTCACACCATGGACAACGTAGTGGGTGACGGCTTTCAATTAACGACTGAGAGCAGCGGCGTTCGCATTGAGGTGTCACTGCTGACAGTCAAGCAACACTGCGTGATGTAACCATGGAAACCAATGTGGGGCGTGCGACGAACATATCTGTTAGGGCAGTGAGGCAGATTTTGACGTTAATCGGCTATGGCAGCAGATGACCAACGTGAGCTTCTTTGTTAACAGCACGCCATCGCCCGCAGCGCTACTCCTGGCCTCATGACCATATCGGTTCTACCCTAGACGACTGAAAAACCATGGCCTGGTCAGGTTAGTCCTGACTTCAGTTAGTAAGAGCTGATGGTAGTGTTCGAATGTGGCACAGACCCCACAAAACGTTGGACCCAGATTATACAAGGGCACTGTGCAAGCTGATGGCGTGGGCTGTGTTTTCACGGAATGAACTTGTCCAAGTGAATCGATCTTTGGCTGGAAATAGTTCGGCTACTTACAGACGTTCATGGGCTTAATGTCGCCTGACAATAATGGAATTTTTATGAATGTCAATTGGCCATGTCATCATACTACAATTGTACACGATTGGTTCGAAGAACACAGTTTGGGTGAATAATTGCGCCACTCAGATCGCCCAAAATGAATACAACGAACATTTATAGGACATTATCGAGAGGTCAGTTCGTGCACAAAATCCTGCACATGCAACACTTTCGTAGTTATGGACGGCAACAGAGGCACCATGGTTAAATATTTCTGCAGTGGACTTCCAAGGACTTGTTAAATCCATGCAGTTCATGTTGCTACACTACTCTGGGTCAAAGGAGATCAGTGTATGAATAGTATGTTACCAAAAGACACTGGCTGCTATGCTCTTATGACAGGAGTCGAAGGACATGAATGCTGATGACATTCAGTTTGCAAGTATCTTTCTGTGATCACATCATTTCAACTGAGAATCTATGTTCCCCTCTAGTTATTCTGTATTAGTAAAGTAGTCTACAGTGGTACCATCTACATTTAATTTAACAGTGCCATTTTCCATTTCCAAACTGAAAATTTCGGCGTATGTTTTCTCCATGTCACGTTTAACGTAATTGCATACTGATCAATACTAAAACTTCTCTGAGGTGTAATTTATTTACTTAACAGTTTTTATAAATCAAGTGAAAAGTACAAAGTATGCAACGTCTCCATGAAAAGAAACTCTCTGCAACCATGACGGGCTGAGCTACAAGCTTCCATAACCTAGCACACCCGCAAACTCATCTGCTGATTGCTGCCATCTGGTCTGTATTAGCGAGTTGCACCCTACCAAAAGCCCAGGTGGCTTACCAGTCCCGCACGAGAATCGATGTTGTGGCAGGACTGGTGGTACATGCATAAACAGTTAATGAAGTGTTGAGATGGGGAAGAGGCTTGTTGGTCGGAAAATAACTACCCAATGTATCTGGTAAAAACAGATTACATTTTTAAGTCCCTGTGTGCATCGCACCAGAATTCACGGAAGCCACTAATTCAAAGCAACATAACTGTGACGTACTAGCGACTGCAGTCACATATCAAACAAACCATGAGGTCCATAAATGGCTGCAAATTGTCTCCAACTAGATGAACATAATTATTTCTAGTCAATGATCGTTTCGGTGGGACCAGAAGACCTGGTCCTTCCCATGTAAACAAACCCCACACCATTATGGAGCCACCATCACCTTGCATAGTGCTTTGCCGACAACCTGGATCCATCACTCCTTGGGGTCTGCACCACACTCGAACACTACCATCAGTTCTTACCAACTGAAATCGGGACTCATCTGACCATGCTACATTTTTCCATTCGTCTAGGGGCCAACCAAAATGATCACGAGCCCAGGAGAGGCGCTGCAGCCCGTGTTGTGCTGTTACGAAGAGCATTCGCGTTGGTCGTCTGTTGCCATCGCCAATTAAAGCCAAATTATACCGCACTGTCCTAATGGTACGTTCACCGTACGACGCACAACGATTTATGCGATTATTTCACACAGAGCTTCTTGTCTGCTAGCAGTGACAACTCAACGCAAACGCCACTGCTCTCAGTCGTTAATTGACGGCCGTCGGCCACTACATTATCCGTGGCGAGAGGTAATGCCGGAAATTACTCGCCTAAAGTCTGTTAATTCCCTTTGTGCGGTTATAAAAGCTTCGGAAACCTTTTCAGAAGAATATGCTGAATACAAATGACTGCTCCAACAATGTCGGTTTGTACTCTGTGTAAGCGATACTACCGCCATCTGTATATGTGTATACCGCTATCTCACCTCATTGTAAATGTGAAACGCCAGTGTAGTTCGGATACTGCTTAGGACCACACCCCAGAAGATTCTGCTACATTTCCACACTCAGTCGAGACCACAAAGTCATCTACAACACTCAACAAATTCACAGTAACACAATAAGCATAGCTCTACTTACAGGTACCTCTGAGTTACTTAACACAACCGAATGAGTTAAACTTTGCTTTCTGAACTAACGACGTCTCAACCTTCACTTATCATCACAGATCGGAATATAACATTTGACCACCAATCAAAGTCACTTCCTACGAGACTGCACATGGATATATCTCGCAAGCATAAGACGAACTAGCAATAATGCTTACTGTGTCATTGAGGTTGTTCTGCTACCAGCTACATAGTCTACCTAAGCCAACATCCATTGAGTACTACTCAAAGCAAGGGAACACTACTCCAATAGCAATCTTCTGTCAGCCTGTGTCGTCAGAGATCTTGCTTTTCCTAATACGCTGAACTGAGTTACTTTTATGAGTCACAACAGTAGGCCATGCTTATACTAACTCAGAGGCCTTCTTGTGATGATTTTAGGGTCGATGCATCTTACACAACACATATTTTTTCTGCAAAGACTGCTTCTACCATGCTACAAGGATATGGAAGAGACCATATTCCTGCTACTTAGGAATGTCTTTCCCTTCTGACTGCATCTTACTTTTTAGTTTCGATAGAAGTATTCCAATGTCAGAATTACAGAACATTCAAGACAACTCTTTCTTCCCTCTCTTGGGCTCGCGGCCTCTATGTATTTGCAGCAGTCACTTGTGTCCCATGGCCATGGATTGTCATCTTGTGTGACAATAGTCAAATGTGGCTGCCACTCGCCTTCTTGAACTCTTGACGTGTTGTTCGAGTAGTTCTAATATGTTGTTCAGTCTGAACAAAAAGCAAATATTAATTTTTTCATCATAAAAAACTTGACTATAGTTATTTGAAGCCCAATTGCGTAAAATTTAATATATAACAAAATAAAATTATACAATTACAATTTCATATTTAACAAAATAACTTATTTCGTTCAAATTTTAAAAATATACAAATTTTGAAAATGCATTGAAATTTGATAACATGAATTGAATTATCTTTAATTTGTTTTTGACTTGACAAATAAATTTTAAATCGATAATTTTCTCCAGTTTATCAGTGCCTTCTGTAAAGATTTAAATATAACAACTTGGAAAAGTAATTTTAAATGTATTGTCTGTAACTAATAAAATACTTTGACCATATTTGGTTATCAAAAGTTCAGCTTTCGAAACATTGAAAGATATATTATTTTCAATTCTGATATTTTAGTAGACCCTTCTACACCACCATAATTAAACTATTAAGTTCACTTAGTAGATGTTACATTCAATCGCTGAGGGTCATTTTTTCCATCTCACTTATATATAATAAATTTAGATATTCAAAAATTAAAAAACTTACAATTGAAAAGAGACGAAGATGAACCCAGAGGTATGCTTCAACAACAAATACTTTAACTTTTAGAAGTCTAAACCTTTTATACAAATAAAACGAAAATATGGACATACTGTCACACAAATCTAAATTATTAGGCTTATGTAATTTCCTAAAACAAATAAAGTAAAAGATTACTCGAAATTAATGTAGATGAACTCAGAGAATTTATTGCTAATTACAATGAGAATTTAAAAGTATTGTAATCTCAGTAAACAAGGATTACTCAAACTTAATAAAAATCCTGAGGCCAGTATTAATAGTAACAATGTTGAATTGAAAAAACTTTAAGAAAACTTCATTACATCTGTAACATGAGAAATTTAAAAAGATATTCTAAATTTAGCAAACAAGAATTAATCGAACTTACCGAAAAATCTGAGGTTGATAATAATAATATCGATATGAACTGAAAAATGAAACTTTAAATGTACTTCAAGCAATTTTTAAAACGAAAATTTAAAGAATTAGTCGAAACTTAATAAACAAGAATTAATAGAACATACTGGAACTACAGTGGGCAATATTAATAATAACAACATGGATTGAAAAATAACATTTTTCTAGAACTTCTGGTAGATAAATATCAAGAATTTAAACAAAAAACAATCAAAAATATTTTTCAGGTTACAACTTCCTAAGTATTGTTGATGACGAATTTAAAACAAAATGAACACAGAAAAGCTTCAGCTTTTCAATCTTGAATAATAACTCATGAAATTAATAATACTGATAATATTGTAAGACCACAAGAATTTTTTAATTGAATTAAGGACTTGATCACTAAATTTAAGAGTATTTTGATACAAATGTGGACAGTTAAAGTTATACAAAGTTTTATTGTAGTTTTATGAGGCAAGAAGAAATTAAAGTGTTTAATTGTAAAACAAGTACTGAATTTTATTAAGAATAATAGATTTAGAAGAGTATTACAAAAATCAACCAACAAACTATTAATATAAATGGAACAACTGCAAAAAAATTTGCATGGGTTTTACATTGTAAATTAATTTAGAATTATGTGTTAATAGCCACAATCCAATTTGTCGCTTTTCACACAACGATTCACCAAAACTATTTTAGAATAAAAATCTGTAATAAACGTTAAAAATACCAATCAAAAATGTTTTCTATATGCAATGAAATCAGCTTTGTATCTAGTATGTTGTGAGGCAGAAAGAGGTAGCACATATAAAAACATAGGTCCGGAGTCAGGTTAAATTTTTCAATAAGAAGCAATCAATTATCTAGCACAATTAACAGATATTCCACAATTTGAGAAAATCAAATATTTCCATTAATATTTATGCTCATGATGAAAAATTTATTGTAGTTCTCTTAACAACACAAAAAACAAACTTGAAAAATGTGTTAATGTCCATTTAATTCGTAATAAAAATAATTCTCATAATTATTGCATAATAGATGTCTCTAGATTGATTAGATCATAATCAACTAAATATATAGAAAAATTTATTCTTAAGATTGATGTTTAAGATTTTTTATTGACAAGAAAAACGAAACAAACACGAAAACGATTGTAAACAACATACAGAAGAAACCTATGTACACCTGGAAATGTAAAAAACATTCTATTTAAAATTTTATTATGCTTTCCTTTGGAAATTTACGCCAATCTTGAATGATTCTTAAAAGATATTACTGCTTCAACGTAAACTTGGAAAATATAAATATCACAAACATATACAATTTCCTTTTAGTTAATATATAAAATAACCTAATGTCATTTGTAAAGCACCTGTCACATATACCAGAAATAATGTTATACAAAAATTTGAAGAAATGTTAAAACAATAATAATTAAAGAAGATGAAATAAATTTTTAAAATTTAGGAACTTATTTTATTTTTGAAATGATTTAGTTTTGGAGAAAAAAGATGGGAGATCATTTCATTTAACAGGGAAATATCGGAAAACCATACATGAAGACAGTAATCTTAATTATCAAACTCCTTGATTTATTTCATTTTATATTCATAATTAGCAAATTATGATGTTCATTGAGTATTAACTATATGATGAAGATCTTAACACTATTCTGAATAAAAGCCATATTTGTTTTAGTATAATAATTGAACATGAATTAACTTTAAGATTTTTCGATACTTTTAATTTATGGAAGCACGTATCAATAAATAGTCTGCTAAACTTAAAAAAAAACAATTTCAAGAAACAACAAAATGTCTTAAAGATGAAATATTGTATTTAATGATTAATTATAGCTTTATCTATACAGATACATGGATTGTGAAGCAAAATTAAAAGACACAAATTTACATAACGAAGGCCTTTAATAGTCAAGGCTTAAGAAAGCTCGTATAGAAATTATAGACTCTTTCCATGCAAAATTAGCTTGAAACTGATTCTATATTAAAAAATTAGAAGAATGTACAAAATTATAAAATAAATTATACATTTTTATATTAGCAGATATTTTCGAAAATTTTAGAAGTATTGAATTAAGTCTTACAAATTTTTTTCCACAATATTATTTTACTGCTCAGGGCTATCTTGTGATACTATGAGTAAAATTGGTCTAGAATCATTAATCGATTACGATATGTTTTCATTTGTTGTAAAAGGAATTTGGGGAGGTATTTACGAAAGTATTAAAAGATATGCTACAAATAAAATTAAACTAGAAGTATTAAACGATTATGATATGATTTCATTTACTTAAAAAGCAATTTGAGGGGCTATTTACCAATGTAATAAATGATATGCTAAAGCTAATAATAAATACATGAAAGGATTTTAATTAACCACATGATGTAGCATATTTGGATGTGAGTAATTTATATGGTTGGGCTATCTCCCAATTTTTTCATTTAAATATCCCGAGTGGTTAGCTCCAGAAAATTGTAATTTTGCCAAAATACACAAAACACCAATCCATTATAAACACGAATTTATTTCAGAAGTTGATTCAGAATATTCAAGGGAATTACTTGATTTACACAAAGCAGGAAATGAATTATTAACAACCTTAAATAATAAATAAAAATATATTTTTAATTTTAGAAATTTTAAGCATTGTCTAAATCTAAGATTAAAATGAACAAAAGTCCTAGAATTTTAGTATTTAACCAATCTGGCTGGCAAAAAAATACGTTGACTTTGGCACTGAAATGAGTAACATGTGGCTAAAGATTTTGAAAGGTATTTTTATATATTAATGAATAATTCAGTTTTCAGTAAAGCAGTGGAGAATATTAGAAACAGACAAAATGTTAAAATAATATCAGCCCAAAAAATACAGAACATGTTTCAAAGCATTTACAAACACACAACAGTATTTTCACAATATTTAGTTGAAGTCAGTATGAGAAAAACAGTAATGACATTCAGTAAAGCTATTTATGTTGGAATAGGTATTTTTAGGTATTTCTAAAATAAAAGTATACGAATTTTGATTATAATTTTATGAAACCAAAAATGGAGAAAATATCTATTCATTTTAGAAGGACAGCATTTCTTTTTATGATGATATGAAATAGATGATAGACGAATTTGATACAAGTGATTATCAAAAAGATAATATTTATGACATTCTGCAAGTCAACAAAAAAGTTCTATGAAAAATGAAACATGAAAATGGTGAAATTATTATGTTAGCACATGTTAGCAATTTAAATTCCAAAATGAATGCTTATAGAGTATATACTGTCAAAAGCACGAAAATTGTTTTGAATTATGATGGTGATAAAAGTTTTATATTACAAGATGGAATAAATATTTTGCCACAAGCTCATCATAAAATAAGAGAATTAAACATGAACAGTGATGCCAAAAATCTATTAAATGAATTTAAAAGCTATTGATACGATATCAAATATTAAATCAAAATGAAATGAAAGAAACATTGAAGAGCAATAGTGTTAAAAATATATTAAACGAACTTAATGGTTATACTAAAGATTATCCTGTATTGGCACCAAATTATGTCTGCCACTAATCAGTTTTTCAATATTCTTTCATCATATTCTAATTTTTTATGTTTTTTTCAAATTTTATTCTTCAAACAGAATTTCCACAAAGCACTGAACTGTATGATAGTAATTGTCTTTCTGCATCTGTTAATAAGGGTCTTTACTCTCTTTATCAATGTAATTTAAAAATATTCTCTCTTTTTGTTGAACACTTTGAGCATATATAGAATGCTTTTTAGGCACTCATTTACAAATTTCACAAGTATACGTTACACAATATACCGACAGGTTTCAGATACATTATGTAATGGTAAGACAGAGATTTAGGAATCAGGTTTTAAACTGTAAGACATTTACAGGGGCAGATGTGGACTCTGACCACAATCTATTGGTTAAGAACTGTAGATTAAAACTGAAGATACTGAAAAAAGGTGGGAATTTAAGGAGATGGAACATAGATAAACTAACTAAACCAGAGGTTGTACAGAGTTTTAGGGAGAGCGTGAGGGAACAAATGACACGAACGCGGGAAAGAAATACGGTAGAAGAAGAATGGGTAACTTTGAGGGATGAAATAGTGAAGGCAGCAGATGATAGAGTAGGTAAAAGGACGAGGCTACTAGAAATCCTTAGGTAACAGAAGAAATATTGAACTTAACTGATGAAAGGAGAAAATACAAAAATGCAGTAAATGAAGAAGGCAAAAAGCAATACAAATGTCTCAAAAATGAGATCGACAGGAAGTGCAAAATGGCTAAGCAGGGATGACTAGAGGACAAATGTAAGGATGTAGAGGCTTATCTCACCAGGGGTAAGATAGATACTGTGTAAAGGAAAATTAAAGAGACCTTTGGAGAAAAGAGAACCACTTTTACGAATATTAAGAGCTCAGATGAAAACCCAGTTCTAAGCAAAGAAGAGTAAGCAGAAAGATGGAAGGAGTATATAGAGGGTCTATAGAAGGGCGATGTACTTGAGGACAATATTATGGAAATGAAAGAGGATGTGGATGAAGATGAAATGGGAGATATGATTAGCGTGAAGAGTTTGACATAGCGCTGAAACACCGAATCGAAGCAAGGCCCTGGGAGTAGACAACATTCCATTAGAACTACTGATGGCCTTGGGAGAGCCAGTCCTGACAAATCTCTACCATCTGGTGAGCAAGATGTATGAGCCAGGTGGAATACCCTCAGATTTCAAGAAGAATATCATAATTCCAATCCCAAAGAAATCAGGTGTTGACAGATGTGAAAAATTCCGAACTATCAGTTTAATAAGTCACTGCTGCAAAATACTAATACGAATTCTTTACAGACGAATGGAAAACTAGTAGAAGCCGACCTCGTGGAAGATCAGTTTGGATTCCGTAAAAATAGTGGAACATGTAAGGCAATACTGACCCTACGACTTAACTTAGAAGCTAGATTAAAGAAAGGCAAACCTACATTTCTTGCATTTGTAGACTTAGAGAAATCTTTTGACAATGTTGACTGGAATACTCTCTTTCAAATTCTAAAGGTGGCAGGGGTAAAATACAGGAAGTGAAAGGCTATTTACAATTTGTACAGAAACCAGATGGCAGTTATAAGAGTCGAGGGACATGAATGGGGAGCAGTGGTTGGGAAGGGAGTGAGACAGGGTTGTTGCCTCTCCCTGATGTTATTCAATCTGTATATTGAACAAGCAGTGAAGGAAACAAAAGAAAAATTCGGACTAGGAATTAAAATCCATGGAGAAGAAATAAAACTTTGAGGTTCGCTGATGACATTGTAATTCTGTCAGAGACAGCAAAGGACTTGGAAGAGCAGTTGAACGGAATGGATAGTGTTTTGAAGGGAGGGTATAAGATGAGCATCGACAAAAGCAAAACGAGGATAATGGAATGTAGTCGAATTAAGTCAGGTGATGCCGAGGGAATTAGCTTAGGAAATGAGATACTTAAAGTGGTACATGAGTTTTGCTATTTGGGGAGCAAAATAACTGATGATGGTCGAAGTAGAGAGGCTATAAAATGTAGACTGGCAAAGGCAAGGAAAGCGTTTCTCAAGAAGAGAAATTTGTTAACATCGAGTATAGATTTAAGTGTCAGGAAGTCGTTTCTGAAAGTATTTGTATGGAGTGTAGCCATGTATGGAAGTGATACATGGACGATAAATAGTTTAGACAAGGAGAGAATAGAAGCTTTACAAATGTGGTGCTACAGAAGAATGCTGAAGATTAGATGGGTACATCACATAACTAATGAGGAGGTATTGAATAGGATTGGGGAGAAGAGAAATTTGAGGCACAACTTGACTAGAAGAAGGGATCGGTTCGTAGGACATGTTCTGAGGCATCAGGGGATCACCAATTTAGTATTGGAGGTGAGTGTGAAGGGTAAAAATCGTAGAGGAAGACCAAGAGATGAATACACCAAGCAAATTCAGGAGGATGCAGGTTGCAGTAGGTACTGGGAGATGAAGAAGCTTGCACAGGATAGAGTAGCATGGAGAGCTGTATCAAACCATTCTCAGGACTGAAGACCACAACAACAACAACAGTTTGTTATTCCAATTATGGACGATTTTGAAGGTAAACTCTTTTTTGTTATTTCAATCTCATTATTAATTCCTTTTTCATATCCGCACAAAGGGCAGATCACTTTATTTGTACTTAGTATTTGTATAAAAGAATTTAATACATATTCTATATGTAAATGAAACCTATCGTCGACCTCTTCAAGAACAATTTTGAATATAATAATAAGCAAGTGCTAATGATATTTGTTGAAAAGAATAATACATGGTTTTATTCATATTAAATTGCTGATATTTTAGGATACATAAGTTGTAGGATAGGAATTAATGTACTTCTTAAACAAGATCAGTGTAAGAGATACAACAATTTCAATTGCAAACAAGTGCTATCTAAGAATATTTCTCCTCATACGAAATTTATCAAGGAGCATGGAATTTATTTGTGATTTATTAGCTCTCAATTGCCTTTTGCTGAAAATTTCTAAGTTTGGTTATATGGAATAGTTCAACCATCGATTCGTAAATACGATGGACAGAAAACAGAAAATTATAAAAATGATATAATGCAGTTTCAATTGAAGCAGATGACCAAGTATACATAGTGACTGTTTAAATAATGCTGTTAATGTTTTGAGACAAAATTTTGTTATACCAAAACAAAATCCAGAATTAAGACCTTTTTTGTTTTTTTCCATTTATTTGATAATAAATTTAATTACAATTTTTATGTTATTTGAACACAAGTTAAAAATCTTCAAAAACAATGTTCAAAAATGAATAAATACTGTAAGAAATAGACATCCAAACTGTGATGATTTTTAAGAAATGATTAAGTCCCTAATTTGATAAATTTATTCCAAAGGAAGAAACCTTCAATATTGTTAGTTATGGTAATTATTTCTATATCTGGGATATCTATTCACAAGATGGGTTGTTTGATGATAATATTATTCTCAGCACCATTTTTGATTTTGTTAAAAATATAAATGATCATCTAAATGTTTTTTCATATTTCAATTGAAAATAACATTAATAAAGTTTTTATAAACATCTAACAAACAAAACTGATTGAAGGTATCTAATTCACTCGACTCAAATTTAAAGTCTTCAAAAGATACTGGCCTTAATGCATTTTCCTTAACCATTATTTTAATATCGAAATGCAATCTATCTTCTTTAATAAAACAATCAGCAGAATGAATACTGTATGTAATACCAAGCACGTGTAAATTTTCAGTAAAAATTTAGATTTATATGAAAGAATTTTTGTAAGACTATTTTATTTTTATTGAGTCAACTATTGTGTGAACTATTGAATCCTAACCATTTAACATATGCTTTATCACCTTTCTTCCTCAAAATTTTTTCCAGCAAGGTAGACATCTGGTTATTTTGTTTTCAACAGTTATTGTTTCCAAAAATTTCCTTTCATATCTTCTCTGACTAAGATTCTTAATTTATATGTGATTGGATTAGAATGAATAATATCTTCAATTTCAAATATATCTGTTGATCAGTAGCCTGTGCATCTTTTCTCAAAGATTCCTTTTAATTTACTTATTGTTACTTTATCGCCCTGTTATGTTCGGCAAAAATATCTCGCAAATTTGTTACATAAACATTTTCCAACAACATTTTTTCATTTTCTTTACTATCATTTTGCGTTTTCTTTTTATCCTTGAATGTTTTGTGTAATTAGGTCATCAATTAAATTTTTAATTAGACCAATCCATTTATTAGGACTGTTAAGGGCAAATTTTTTTCCACCTTTTTCTTTCAATGGTCTATTAAATTTTTTCTCAGCAGTTTACGTAATTCTTGAATATTTATGACCATTACGTACAAAATATTTTAATGAATTCACTCTTTTTAGTTTTCCACTTGAACAAAGTACTTCACTTCTTTGTCTTCTATTTTTAGTTGTTACTCTATGAGAATGATGAGTTCCAGCAAATTTACTACAGTTTCAACACCATATGAAATAGTCATGAAGGACTAATTGATTCTCCATTTGTATAGATTAAATCTTAAATACTTACTTTTCTCTTTGATGTTCGTCATTTCATTCTAACATCAGTTAACCAAATGAAATAATTTTTACATTTACTGGAACCATTTTAATAGATGCAGTTTTGTCGATTGTGCATAGCAACCTGCCATAAATTGGTACTATTTTACTTTATTCAAAAACTAACATAACTGGTTTCTAATTTTTTAAAATTCATCATCAGACATTTTTTCGTGCATTCATCTATACATATTATACGTTGGTTTCCTGTGAGTTGCCTTAGGATAAACAGTTAATTATAAATTACAAATGTGTAATGAAAATGGTTGTGCTAGATGGTTGTGTTTTAATGCGACTTACACGTAATGTCCATCTGGTGCATTTGTATTAGCAGTTTTCTTGCAATGAAATACATTCTCAAGGATGTTTGTATTTTTACAGTCAAAATCGTCGTACTGCAATGTAAACCACTTTCTTGAAGTCATAAAGCGAATTTTCAATATGCATCACATTCATCTGTTCTCAAAAAAATATTAACAGTTCCTATCAGAAATGCTTATACAAATGTAGCAGTAGTTAGCTTCTACACAACTTCTTGAACTCTAAATTTTGTATCGAGAAACGATAAATTGTATTCCATTGGGTAACTAATAGATATTCCTGTTGGACAATGTAGCTTCAAAATTTAGAGAAATTAATTCATTCGAAAGAGTAAATATACACGTTAAAGTAGATGAAATTTTCAACAGAGCAGCTACTGAGAGGATACCGGATACAGGAGAGAGTACTGAAAGTGGATTAGGATTTAGTAGCCAAATTATTGATCAAAATCAAAAAACTGCTGCAAACAGTATTCCTAAAATTATTCCATTTGAATTAATAAATATAAATTTTAATCTAACTGAAGCAATGTTTGTTAAACATTGAATCATTTCCATCAAGAAACGAATATTATTGCTTCATTTAACCAAATGCAATATTTGAAGGACCAATAGTTTATGAAGCACTTTGCTCTATAAATGTACCAATTTTGATATTATATACAATTTAAAAATTTCTATAAGTGATGAGACTGATAGTTTGATTGACTTTAATGGTGCGACTGAAACAGTTATTTTAAAAATGTCTTAATGAATTTTATCCTATATAAATGAATAAGACTAAAAGCTACCAGTTTCACACATTACCTGTATGAAAAAATTAAAAATAATTTAAATAACACTAACAAACAAGCAGAGATTAATATAAATATTGGAGACAGATGGATTCATCCTAATCATGTAGAACTTTACATGAATTTCAGTGTTATTGAAACTGATATAGATGCTCCAACACATGATGGAAAATCCAATTAAAAAATTAATCGATAATTATGTAGCAAAACTGTTTGAAGTTATTACAATTAAAACAGGAAAAAATATTTCGTCTAGGACAGAACATCCATTTATTTCTTTATTAACTCTAGTTCTTTTAAAGTTGTCTCTATCCAATGAATTAACTATGGAATTTCTTATTCTTAATAATGGCAAAACAGAAAGTAAAAACCTAGGTACTTTATCCTTTAGAATTATTTGGCGGATTTTTAAAGATTTAAAGAAATAATCTGAGAAGCAGATTTGACAGTTTTACTTGGAGTTCAAGTTCTGAGATTCTCTTCTTAGGTGGTCTGATAAAAAATTTCAGGTGTTGAAATAAAAGATACCTTCAAAAGAAGGTAAAATTGTGGGATCGATTGAAATTCGTGTTCCAGCGGTTAAATATGAACCAGAATATTCGCTTGGACTACTATAAGAAAGACTAAAAAATCTGAAAATTCCCATATATTTCTTTGAATGACAAACCATAGAGATTGCGTGCTAAGTGGAGACAGAAATTTTGAACTAGGTATCACTAATTATTATAATTCTGCAGAATGTGATATGCTCTAAATTATTATTGATGTTTTCCAAACAAACAGAAAAATTAATCAGCTAATTGATTTTTCATTGTTCGATCATGTTAAAATACATTATATCTACACAAAAATGGAAGAAATTCCTCAAGAATTATGGAATCTAGATCCACCAAAACACATTTTAAAAGCTTAAAACACTTTTAGAGATTCTAAAAGATCAGCATAATTAAATAATAATCTTCTTGTAAATCCATTAAATTTCATGTAAAATTATCTGATCTATTTTATAAATAAGACTTGAAGAACGAATGTTTTAACTATACAAACAACAATGATGAAATTATGCAATACTTTTAAGGAAAAAATTACAAATGACACAGTTGGAAATGTAACTATGTATGATACAAAGAATTTTACATTTGATTCACAACACAGAATATTAACTGAAAATTTTTAATTAAGTTGACTTTTTGTTAAACACTAATTTTTAACTGCTTAAATTTATTTTGTTAAGAATTAAATTTTACCCAAGTGGGCTTTAAAAAACTATAGTCAAGAAAATATGGAATTTTATACTGAAAACATTGAATATTTGCTTTTTGTTCATACTATGCCAGAGTATATATATCGGATGTAGGTATTTCATTCAAAATGCATAACACTAGAACCAAACATCAGACTTAGATGCAGGCTGCATCAATAAATTGTAGAACTTCAGTCATCTATATTATGATCTGTTCTACAAAAATATGGTTCTGCTTAACTTAAGAAGGATTATGTTCTAAAATAAGCGAAAATACCTTAATAACTCATCACTACCACATCTCAAGGCTCTCATTTACTTTCTTTGCAGTGCTTTCTCCTGTTCTCTGTGTAATTATAGCACTGCTGTCATCAGCAAAGACAACTTTTTTCCTATGACTAACACTATTGGTAAAGTCACTGATATACAAGAAAAAATATTTGTCCTGTTGCACCATTCTCAGGAACCACCACTCTCAGGAACTCTTATATTAAAGTCTTTCACTTGTGATAAGTGTTTCACAAATATTTTACCATTGCGTGAGGCTTGTGTTATCACTGCTGTTTGTACACTATCTGCCAGGAATCTCAAGAACCACTCATCAGCTGTGTTTCTTATTTCTAATTATACTTACTTAGAAGAATCTTATGGTTAGTAGTATCAAAAGTATTAGAGAAATTTAAGACACACTAATCCCACTTATCTTTGTCAAGATTATGAGGAGCCACTCTTGTGGATTCTACTATGACTTATCCTAGACGTCTACCACTTCAGAACCCCAGCTGTGACTCATTTACATGGTTGTATTTATTCAGTAGTAACTTAGAAGTAACATTATTGCAGGTCTTCAGGCTCTCCCAGCGAGGCATTGTTATCCTGAGAAATCGAGTTTTCTGTCGGTAATCCGCATCGAACTTGGACATTTCGATCGCTTAAGTCCCAGCCTTCATCATCCTTGAGGATGACCCAATGTGCAACAGGTTCACTCTGTCCAAGACACACACTGGTCAGTAGTAACAGCCATAGTACTCTCTAGTTGTAGATGTTCCGTCAGCTGTGCATGTACTTTTCAGCTATTGTGAGTTAAAAATTTCATCTAACGTTCTGTTCCACCTCCAAGCTGTACTGGACGTTCAGTCTTCTGACTGCCATCATTTAAGCTTTCCCCTTAGACTATGCTGTTCTGTTACCGTCACCAGCCGCGTCTGGTACTCCCTCAGAGGTACTCGCGCTCTGAGGGCGACTTTACTGTCCTCAGGTACTTGATTTGACGTCTGAAGTATCACCGACTCTACAGGATTATTTGTTCTGTCGTCATTTCGAAAGTTATTTCCCCCAGAGTTTGGATGTTACCTTTGTTGCATCTGTTGGAGATCGAGAGCCGATTTCCAGGCGGAGCGAAGCTCATATTCCGTGTCGCCATTGACAAGATCCCGTGTGACTTTTACTTCGATGGATCCCAGTGTCTGTGGGTCTGTGGTAGAATCTTGGCATCATCATAATTCATCGAATCATTGATTTCCAAACAACGTTCTGCTATAGCTAACTTGGAAGCTTCTTTGAGTCTGGTGTGCCACTGGTGCTCCTTAGAGGTGATGTCAGAGGTTCTCATGGTCTTGCCGATATATGACTCATCACGCTGACATGGTATGTGGTAAACACCAGGTTTCTGTAGGCCCACATAATTCTTTACACTCCCTAACAGAGTGTTGATTTTAGTTGGTGGGCAGAAAACGCTCTTGACGTTGTATTTGAGAAGAATTCTGCTGATTTTCGCAGATATTAGTCCGGAAAATGGAGAAAAGCAACTTTCTTTGCTTCTTGGTGTACTTCTACCGACCCCTCTGGCGGAGAAGCTGGGCGCAGTGCCTTGCGAATATGTCTGGAAGAATATTCGCTTCTCTAGTACGCAGATTGCAGGTATTCTATCTTCGCTAAGTTGTCGGATCCGAAAGAGTTTGCGCCCAGTGAACCATAGTTTTGAGTACACCATTTCTTTGTTCACCAGGATACTACTGAATGAACCCTAGAATTGATTGGAGAAAAGTTCGACGGCGCTCTCCTAGACATTCTAACTTAAACATACTTCCCATGACCAAACAGTAGGAGCGGCAATGGAGCAGTCCACTCTCATCGAACTTGCAGGGACGGCATCATACATTGTATCCCCCCCCCCCTCACAATTGATGGGTGGGACATAATATGCTGTAAACACAAATATTTTATTTTGATGTGGCTTGATGAAGCGGAGTGGGGAAGGCAGGATTAGCTAATTGCTAAATAATTAAAGTATTTAGTTGAAAATAATAGTGTAGGCAGGGAAATGACTTCCCTTAAGAGATTCACATTTACGTTGGATCCACATACAAAATGATCAATAATCTGTTTATGGAGCGATTTGAAGATGAGGTACTTGTGTCAGCCCCAAATCAACCAAAGTGTTTCTACAGATACATGGGTTATTTGGCTCCATGGCAGGAGCAAGCTCTTGTTTTCCTGGAACAACTGAACTCACGTCTCCCTAACATAAAATCCACAATAGAAGTGAAAAATGAAAACCTCAGATTCCTAGATGATCAGTGTGCAAAATCGCACCCTGACTTATTCCTCTTTGACTGGCTCGATGATGTCTTCTTCATTTCTGGCTGCTTGTCGAACCGATGGATATGGCTGTTGTCCACAACGTTGGTCAGCAGCGTGTAGTTAGATGCAAATGCGTCTGCCAGCGCGTTGGCTTTTGCGTCAGGTTTACTAACATGGTCGTTGCCGGTCTGTAATGGTGGCTGTCAGCAGGGCAGGAGGTTCTTCACGACCCTCCAGGCGCTGCCTTGGTCGGGACTGAGCATGCACACCAGGTCCACCCACTCAGTACTACTATATTCTTCGACTGCTGCCTTAATCTCTCGTCGCATGCGGTTGATGTAGCATTTCGTGTCTTGGCAAGTGAGCTGCCATTCACGTGGAACAGTTGCTCCTTCTCGGTGATCGCCATGAGGATGTGGGACGGTACCTGATGTGAGAAATTTCGTGGTCGCTGCGGTCACCCTGTGATAGCTGCATTTGCTACTCAAAGCATTCTTTGGTTGAAGAAGGCTAGGGCTGCATTGGCCCCAACTAATTCGGGACTTGCGCTATCGAGTGATTCGAGTATTTCCGTGTGGAAATGCCCACGGTCCAGGTTTCCATAACTGATAATGTCCATGTCAAAGGTGACTGGAACGTGTTCAGAAGACAGGACGTTCTGCATCTTCGCATATGTGAATTGTCCGCTTCAGGAGCGCAAAATCGATCATGTTTGGGCAGCTCAGTGGGGTAAAACGGTTCCAGGCTGGCTGCGCCATTTCAGTGAATGACGCAGGAGAGTTAGCGTCCCACAGGTGGAAATTGTGGAAATTTGTGGTAAGGTCTTTGGGACCAAACTGCTGAGGTCATCAGTCCCTAAGCTTACACGCTACGTAATCTAACTTACGCTAAGGACGACACACACACAAATACACACACACTCAAGCGCGCGCGCCCTCTCACCCATGCCCAAGGGAGGACTCCAACCTCTGACGAGGGAAGCTGCACGGACCGTGACAAGGTGCATCAGACAGCTCGGCTACCCCGCGCCCTGCTGGTGGGGGTGAGGCGAGAGTTCTATTCTGGATTTTGTGTGTTGAAGTCCCCTGCAACGAATAGTCTCCACTGCACTGACAGCAGGACATCATATTTAGCTTCACGTAGTAGTCTGTCATGCAGCCGCCGGTATATTGACACGAACATAATATTTCCTGTGGTAGTGTTGACAGCCACCCCAGTGGCCTCAAACATGGCAAACTGCTGTAGGTGGACCTGATGACATCACAGTGACCTCTTAATGTAGACAGCAGTGCCCCCTTGTAGGTGGTCATCTCAGTAGCAGCAGTAGTTTGTTGCCCTCATGTTGACACCAGGTTTGAGAAAGGTTTCCTTCACAAGACAGATTTCATCATCCTCAGCCTTTAGGAACTGGCGAAATTCACTCTGCTGCGGACGTGGGCCGTTCGCATAGAATGTACAGATAGTTAGGCCATGGATGTGGACACTATCCACGCTGGGCTTGGTTCTTAACGACATTGGCGCTGAGGGCCCTCATAACTGCGTCGACGAGTGCAGGTAGCTGACACATGAGCTAGCTCTGTGTTCGCAAAACCGTGAAAGGTATGTGCTGAGATTCGATCAGGATAGAGCCAGTGAAAAATGTCGATAGTTCCCAACCTCAAGGTTGGACGAGTAGTACATCTTCGAGTGGTAAGATCTTTGACAGCTAACAGAGCTAGGTGCACGGGTTTAAAGTTTGAGTGGTGAGGAGATGAGCACAGACAGCAGACGTGTTTCGAGTCGGAGCTAGATGCATGCTGGAGGCAGCCGGGTCGTGACAGCATCAAAGTAAGAATTGGCGCTACGCACATAATAAGCTATATATTGAGCAAAACTCGGCACATACCTCGGGAAACTAGAAAGAATAATTAATAAAATAGGTTTTCATTGGTTAAATAATGTCTAAAAGCTAGATAGAAATCCCATTGTTGATGCAATAAGCGTTTTGTGAAACTTTCTCGTAAATCCATGCTATAGAAGTTTTTTTTAGTTTTTCACATGTGCCTTAAAAGTTTGAACAATAAATATTTTTTAGATAAAATTAGAGTTTCATCTCACACCTTATGTCGTTCTCCGCATCCTGTGCTTGCATTGAACCAAAAGGTACATTAAAGTAAAGTATCGATGAGTAAAGCTAATAACTTAATTTATGAGAGTAAAATAATCTATATGCCATTGCACAGTTGGCAAATTATTCAGATCAGGACAGAATTTTTATTAAGTAAGAAACAGGGCCAAAAAGAGTAAAGTTACGTAGACTGACAATTTTATGCCATTGCACTACGGCTGAGTTGAATATATGTTTTATTATCGGCTAAACGGGAAGGAGTGCACGAGCTAAGTCCACAGACGCAGTCAGATGCAGGTTGGTGACTTTCATTTATTTTTACCACTAAACTTTCATGCAGTCAGATGTGTATTTTGAGTATTAGTTTTCCAACAAAGTTTTCATGCAGTCAGATAAAGTTCAGTTCACTTAAATACGCAGTCAGATGCAAGTTTTATTAAAGACTAAAGCAGTCACATGCAGTTCAGTCTAGTTTAAATAGAGAAGTTTTATTAACAACACTTTCAACCGTAGTGAATCGCTGGCGTCTTCTCTGGGGGCTGCGACATTGGTTTTCGATGCTGGGATGGTGTCCACTGGCTGCTGTGTGTGTTCTGCACACTGTTATGTGGCGCATTGCTCTGTCTGACGTCCGCGCCGGCATTCCGCAGCTTTTAGCGAAGATGGTGGCGCAGGTGTGATGGTCTCCATGCTGGTGTAAACCTTCACCAGTGCACTGGTCAGCTCTAGGAATCACTGTACAGCAGGCGCTGAACAAGGCACGCCTATGACAAGAGAAGACCAAGAAACGTACCCAGGATACGTGCCATTAACGCCACGTAGGCAGCGTGCACATAGGCTGCTGCTGTCGACCGAGCTATCTCAATCTCTCAAGCTCAGTACCTCTGCACATCACATCAGGACTCAGTTCACATTGCATCTCAATATGTCACACTATGCTCTAGTCTTCCACAGTGATAGCCACTGCCTCGCACCTTAGCTAGCTGGAAGGAAACATTAGTCATTATATATAGTTGTGATATGGACACGGACTAGACTCAAGAATTAGTTCATGTTATTTAATTGCTGTTAACCACAGAACTTGAGACTGGACATCATGGAAGTTAAGTACTGAATTGGTTTCTGTAATAAAGTGTATTTTAATCACATCCAGTCAGGAACCACAAAGCATTACAAAAGGGCACAGCCACAACAGTCTCTGCTGTCGCAGGTGGTGAATTCCCCTTGGCAGCATTGCCAAAACAGCATCCTGGCAGGATGCATATGGCAGCTGTTCTGTGACTGAATGCATTGTAGCCCCTGTAAATTGCCACATGTGGCTACAGTTGCAGAAAGTCGGCGTGTCCTCCTCCTTATTCTAGTATTCCTTGGTCTGGTGCGGCCTGGCACAGTTGGCCCAGTGAACAGGCATGTGACAGCAGCACACCACATGGTCCATGCTTTGGCAGGAGTAACACTGGGCTCTTCTACCTTTATCACGAAGAGCCTTGACCTAGATTGAGATGTCGGTGGCATTGTCTATCTGGAAAATTTTCCGAGCTACGATGTCGCTGGCCAGGACGACTAGAAAGAGGGACATGTCGCTATGTGTCCAGGGTGACTTCATCAGGCAGGCAGAGAAGGCTCGGAAACTCAGGGGTACAAGCTGGTAATTCAGGAATTCCAGCTCCATATTCAAACCACCTTACGCTGCTTCTGCATCTTGGCATTGTGGATGAGACAATGCCATTTCTGCTCCTCTACAACCGTCATGAGCTTGTGCTAGTGAGTGGCATTTTCCATCTGGACTGTGTAAAAGCCCGAGCCTCCCTCACGAAAGTAATGGGGTTTGGCGATGGAGTGGATCTTCTGATGGAAAATTTGGTAACCCTCCAGCCACCAGATGGTGACTGTCAGTGGATGATGAGATTTCTTAGCCTGTTTGAGATTACTTAATCTGTTGCAGCGTGGTCCTACCCTCTTTGGCTGCTTCCTGTTTGTTGCCATACCAGTTTGCAGTCTCCAAATTAACCACCTACACTTGCTGGAGCTCGACAGCTCAGCCCGTTTGCTTCTGATAAGAAACGATGAAGCCATTCCCATCTGTAAAACATGGAGCGAATCATCTCGAAGCTGTTGTCTTCTGCTTCGGCCTGCACATGCCAGCCTAGGGGAATAGTCCTATGTGGCTGCAGCATGATGCTTCCATGAGGTTTGAGTCACCACCATGCCCTTATCATGAGTGGGTGAGCTCGTCCCACCCATCTTCAGTATGCCAGTCGTTGTCTCATCGGCTGCAGTTGTGGCTGGTGCTGTTGACATGTCGTGGGTTCTTTCAAGTTCAGCAGTCTCTTCAGAAGTTATGTCACCAGAGATGGCGGCAGTAGTCTGCAGCATAGTGGCGTCATTTACCGGCGTGCAAACAGAGTGCATGCACAAAACAATGGTCTTGTCCCCCTCATGCCTGCAGGGAATTCTGCCAGCAGCAAGGCAGTGCATACCAACTGTCACATCCGCAGACCCTATCGATTGAGTTCAGTCTCAGCACCATGTTCTCGCTGCATCTGTGGGACGACCCCACGATCTACTCCTGGCTTCCATCTCCAGCTTGGTGGAAATGAGGTCTTCTGCCAACAATCATTTACTCCTCGTCTCTAGGGAGCAGACATGGTGCTGAATCCATGACCTGAGGTGATTGTCCATTTCGTTATCCATCTCGTTGTCCGAGTTAGGATCTGAGTCTGTCGTAAGTGGGGGTCCAGGTGGGGGTGCTGTAAGAAAAACTTCCGCCAGACAGCGACCCACCATCCCTTTGCTTTAGCGCAACAAAAACCCTGGTCGCTCGCTTGCCATGGCGAGGTTCCCATCATGACAATTTGCTTTGAGAGAACAAAACAAATTTCTTTTTTGCAGCAGGAAGCCTTCAGTCAGAGTATCCTAGCGGAGTGTACACAGGTTTGCACAGTACTGCTACTTAAGCAGCACTCTTCTCTAGTCAGCATCTCCCTACAGAGTGCCTGACATGTGTGAGACTGGTTCTGATCTATCTTTATACCGCTGTTGCACAAGGACACTCTGTGCTTCAGGAACCTAGCAACCTATGGCTTGTAAGGTAGGAAGACACCAGCTCAACATGCAGAGTTCGGAAGAGTGCAGCAATATGGACAGTGACGTAATCAGACAGTGATTTCAGCGTCAGTTCTACTACATGTCCTGTAAAGGAAACGTTATTGCTGACAGAAATTAGTGTATGGGTTCACGCATAACTACATGTTAGCAAAACTGAAAATCTTTCATTTTTGTTATTAAGGTTTATTTTTACTGTTAGTATGACTTCATGACGTAGTAATCATAATTATAATATGTACAGGATGGCAGAGTATTGATGTTGGGCATTCAGAAATGTGAAGCGAAATTCCTAACTATTCTAAGGTTCTTTAATAGTAAGATGGTTGATGAACATATATGGGTGTCGATAAAATACAAAAAAATTAAATGCAGTTGGGGCCAGAGATATTAATTAAGCTAAAAATGCATAAGAAAAATACCCAAAAATGAATAGGGTATGTATAGGGTGCGTAAATATCACTTCTAACGTAATTGCACGATTAAAACTGTTCACTAACTTCAGAGTATAAAGCTCTCTGCAGTGGCTGATCAATCCTTTTCGTTAGATCGGATATATGGCGTGTTTTCCATTCAATTAAGCTCGACAATCGTGAATAAGTTGAATGTACGAAAAAATAGGAGAGACGGAGACGACCGGATTTCTGAGTGTCTATTGAATATCACTGGCTGGTGTAGTGCGAGCTCGCGTGTTTACCTTTCGTCGGCGGTGGCAGTGGCTGTTGCTGGCATGAGCAGTTAACCTGACAATCTATTCCAAATCTCTCTCGACTGTTAAACACTAGTCTGATACACTTCGTACATCTTTGGCGAAGCCGCGACTCCTAGTCATTCCCCAGATAACTTAACTGGCATGGTACACGCTATTTAACTAGGAAAGCACATGTGTCATGCCTTCAAATCACTCACAAGTGTTAGCTACCAGTGCTTGGTGCAATTCTCCATACTGGGAGACTTAGAAGTTTAAGTCCTTAAGAGTTAAGACATGCCTGTGAATAAGTGTTCACATAATTACTCTCGTAATCGTCTCTGCGCGGCGCCAGTCGCCTTGTTCAAACACTCGACGATTTGCTGCAAGAGAAGGGCGAATTTTTCTGTCTGCATTTTGCCTACATCAAAGCTGGTGGCCACACTTTTTCTTTCTGGCCAATCAGAGCATTCGTACTTGTTATAACTCCACGCATTGGAGTTGCTATAGCCTATCGAAGGCATCATTACTTTTGTTGGGCAGAGTTTAAATTCGGCTACGTAATACTGAGACAAACAGCTTTTTTCCACGCTGGTTTTTACGGAGGTGGCCACAGTGAGTCACCAATGTTTGGAGTTGAATTCCTCCAGAGGTTTATCTGCCATCTCCAGCAGTGTTCCTGCAGAAAGGCTTTCCGAAGGATCATCATTAAAGGCAGGGACAAGGGCGGCTTCTGACAACGGCCTGCGCGGTTGCTGCGGCGTCTCATTGTGTCCGCTGGGTGTCGCACTATGAAGGTTTCGGCCGAACGTGGCACTGGCGTTGCAGTCGTAAAATTCTCCTTTCCTCAGAATTGCATCTCATAGCTCCAGTCTGGGAAATTGCTTGCGTGCACTTACTAGTGTGAGTGTTAGTGGTTTATATTTACGAAATGTAGGCTTGTTTATTCAAACTGCACATCAGTAAAATTCGTACATTTTCATATTACTTTGTCGTGTGACATATCAATTTAGCTGGAATTGTTTCGGGAATTCAGTGTAAGGTGTGTTATTTGTCTGACACCTTACTATCACCACCCATCCGCGATAATTTTTGTAGTGTAGTTAGACAATGGTTGTAGCGTTTTCTAAGTCAGTCGAAAATCGTATTTTTTCTCAAGCATTGAATATTGGTCAGCCACTTGCTCTAGTCCTTATACTATTTAATTCTATTCATTTCTATACTTTAATTTTTATCATGGTTAACTTTGTTAATGATTTAATGGTCTCCCTTAAGCAAAGACTATAAAATTTTTTATCAATACCGATATCAATTTCTTTTTCTTTATTTATTTAAATGTGTTGTGTGTGTTTAAGGTTTCATGTCGAAAATGGGGAGCCTTTCACATCAGTCTTCTAATACTAAACTCAACATTTTAGTTAATGGCTTAAAATCCTAGTTTTCTTTCTAATCTGTAAATTTACCTAAAATTTTAATGACTTTACACATAATATAAACAATGCAATATCTACATTCAATTATTACAAGTAGTACTAGACTAAAAATATTCTTTTAATAAATCCTACTGATATGAAATTTTTAAAAATTCTGCATTAATAAACCATACAAATTTCAAAAATATAATAGTCACAAACAATGTAATTCATACATATTATTCTTATAGAAATATTATTCTAATAGACAATATAGGTTTTAAGAAATGTTACATTAATAAGTGTGCATCAATAAAATTTTAAAATATTACACTCACAAACCGTAAGCTGACTTTACAAAAATGTTGCTTTCACAAGATACATATATAGATTTTCTTTTTAACATATTATTCTACCTGTCACTATAAGTGTACAAAACATTTTTTTTACAAAAATGTTTCTCCTGCATGACTGATGAAACAAAGATTATACAATTCTTATTCAGGCACTTACATGTATTGTATAGAGAAATGTAAATTGCATCAAATCGATATTAATACATCGAAGTCCTATGTTAATGGTTGCGTTTTTGCGGCTTTTTCACTGTCTAACACTGATCATTACACTATTTCAACAATTACCTTCACATGATATCTACGAATCTCCCTGGTTGTAGAAGAGCCGAGGTCAGCAAGTATTTCTAAGTCCCCACGTCTGCCGCAGAAAGACACAGAGGCTGTGTCGGTATGCTCTCTGGGTCTCAACTTACCAGCGACTGACTGACCCCTTATTTACACTACCTTCGAGCGTCACTGAAAGCTTCTAGAACATTCTAGAAGGTTCTATATATATATATATATGGCCCAGAAGCTGAGACGCGTGGAAGCTGTTTGGTTCCCTGTTACCGTCACGTAAGCTTATTTGCCTCTAGGCGCCGCTGTGTCGGCGCTGGGTAAACGCGATCATCAAATACTGTCGCAACTTTTCCTTCCTGGAACGTGCTGCTTCGTTGCTTTAAGATCTGAATTATTCTTACTACTGTTAATTTATACTTGCTGTTGAGTTAGATTCGCAACAATGTTTCGACAAGGACTACGGTGGCAGCACCAGCAGCTCTAGCCAGGGCTTCATGAGGTTTCCCTTCGGCCGTAAGGCAAATGCCAGACCTGTGTTGCATATCCCTCCTACATTCCCTGTTGGGAGAAACTAAATCCACCCAAAACCACGAAGGCCAAGAAGCCAAAACAGAACCCACAAGAAAGTATCGCACTTCCAACTAGCAGCAAAATAAACGAACTGAACAAATAAAGAAATATAAATGTAAATTACCCACGTCCGGCTGAAAAGGGCAGAGCAAGCCTTCGAACAGCCCACCCTTCTCCTTCCGCAACAGGAATGGAAAGAGAGAAAAAAAGACAGCTCTGGATTCAGCTTCAATGAGTACATGTTGAAGACTGCGGGTTATGCAATCGAAATATCATACAAGTACAACGCGGATTACCTACAGAAAATCCGACTTTCCAACTTGACGACATTATTGTACTTAGATAATTATTTATAAGTGTAACATTTCTTAGGAATTTTTTTGCTGTAGTTTCTCTGCAATAATGGAGAAACGCTCCTCACACAGTTCGCTAATGAGCGTGGATCGTTTATTAGTTTGTTGAACCCTCCCTTACCAATATGTTATGCTTTTATTCGACTCACCTCGTTTCCTGTTTAATGACATCCCAGA
Organism: Schistocerca americana; assembly: GCF_021461395.2. NCBI lineage: Eukaryota > Metazoa > Arthropoda > Insecta > Orthoptera > Acrididae > Schistocerca > Schistocerca americana. The sequence continues at coordinate 1,100,921,797 of NC_060120.1, read as the reverse complement.
CTACGTTGTTGTTCTTCTCTGCATGCATACTATTAGTATTTTGCCACTAAATGACTCTTTACCAGCCAGCCAAAAAGTCCTATAAATATCTTAATACCTATAATAGAAATTTAAGAACTCTTTATGACTTTCTGTCATTGAACGAATTGGGAGAACTTCCTAGTACATGCTGTTGCCGATTTGTTTTTATGAGCTGTTGCTGCTGTAGTGAGTACTTTAGTACATGTCTTTCCAAAATTGGATCACATATTTCAGAAGGGCCCTAAGTCCACTTCTGTGACATTTTGTGCTATGTGCATTTCTTTGTTCTTTAGGGGTCGACGCATCATTGAGGGTGGAGGGTCTTCATATATCTTATATTATATCAGTATGAGTGAATCTGATTGTGAAGTTGAACCTGTCCATTAGAAAAGCAGGAGGAAAGGTGTACGTCATACTAAGCAGTACGAATGAAATGTAGTCAAAAATGCTAAACTAAAGGGACTGGAGTATACCAATTACCGAAGTAAGCTATTAACAGCAAAATCTGCCGAACAACCTGTACATGCAGTTCTAAGTATTTTGAATCCATTAGTCAAGATAATCAGTTACCAATTCTCACGCATTCTCTACATCTTAGCAGTAAAGATGAACAAGATCTTTACCTTCAAAGCCTAATACAAGCAGGAAACGTAAAATGCCATAGATCAGGGGAAGGGAAAAGTATAAAGGGAAATTCTTTGAACATTTCTAAGCTTATTTGCAGCAGCCGAAAAAAGAGTGAGAAGAACAAGACAGCTACTTCTGCTTGGAAAAAGCGGTAAAGATGAACGAGGAAACTCAAAGAGCGGTAATTCAATATCAGGACTCGAAACTGCCAACGTTCATGAACACATATCATAATTTCCGACAAAAGAGTCTCATTATGATGGGAAAGCGTACCTTTACTTAATACAAAGATCATGTACGAGCTTTACAACGAAGTGAACCATCTTTCTCCTATCAAATAGGAATACTATGTGAAAATATTTAACAAAAATTAAAAACAAAAGTTTAAATGAGGCATCGCGACGGTCTGCGGTTTGTGATTTAATGGTGCAAAAGAGAAAAGCCAAGAAATTTTATACTGATTTCAATTTAAGTGAAAGGTTGTGAGATGAAAATAAACATATTTTGAGTCTGATTTCATGCAGAATCTTCATCTGCCAAAAGTACCTGTTGAAGACCTATTTTATCTCCGGCAGCAGAGCATTAATGTTTTCGGCATTCGCAATCGGCCGGACAATAAGGCATTTCATTATTTTTATCACGAAGGTGTCGCCCACAAAGGTCGTAAAGAAGTGTGCACTTTCTTGTATCATTTCCTCACCTCCTGTGTCCGGAAGGACATAAAAATTGTCCATCTGTTTTGTGATAACTACACAGCACAAAACAAAAGTCACTGTTTAATGCGGATGTGACAAGCTTTCGTGAATGCTGGAAAATTTCAGTAAATAGAGGTGTTATTTCCTGTCAGGGGACACTCTTTCTTACCGTCTGATACAGCATTTGGTACAATCAAGAGATCACTACGAAGAATTCACAGAGCATATACTGTTATGGATTACGTTGAACTGACCGTATCATCGAGTACAAGACGACAATTCTCTTTAGACTCCAAGTGGTGGTGGACAAGAGTTTACAAGAGAACAACTCATTCACTAGAGACAGTTACATGACGAACAGACCTGAAAGTAGCGTTCAGTGTTTCAACACTTCATCATTTTCTCTTCAGTGATGAGGTATTTGGTACTGTAACAGCCTGTGGTTTAAATACCCACACATTCAGATTAGGACTACTTGGATTGCCTCGATCCAACGTCTATTTCTCTGCTGTTGGAGCCTATTCACATGACTAAATTCCTATCAACGCAAAGAAGACTAGAATTCTGGAGTACTGTTCATCTAATCTAATCTTGTGGCGAACTGCTGAGGGAGCAACAGACGTAGAAGATGTGTGATTTGTGACTTCCAATACTAGGAAACAGTTTGTTTTCATGAACAGATATTGTGAATTCTTTAAATATTGCCCCTAACATTTACTTACAAGTTCGTTAAACAGTTTGTTTCTGACGTAAAGGTTTTAAGACTTTTACTTCTCACTTACCACGGAAAAGCTCTACGTCCAAGAGAAATATTCGGCTCCAGACAATGAATAGACAAATGTTTGAGTCTATAATAAGTCATAATAATTGCTCATAGTGTACCTCTCACATGGTAGCTGCAAACACTTGAGAAAATACCCTGTAAAATACGAGGGTCAGTCAAAAAGTAATGCCTCCTATTTTTTTTTCTACGTTTAATTGTCAGGAAATTTAAATGCAATTACATAGGTTGAAAACCACAACATTGAGGATCATTTTGTCATTTTTCAATGTAATCTCCGCCCATCTCTACAGTTTTGGTCCATCTTTGAACAAGGGCATGTATCCCAGCACGGTAAAAATCACAGCTCTGCTTCCTAAGCCATTGACGCACGGATGTTTTGACGGCCTCCTCATCTTCAAAATGAATCCCACGATGAGCTTCTTTTAGTGGCCCGAACAGATGGAAGTCTGATGGTGCCAGGTCAGGGCTGTATGGGGGATGAGGCAAAACTTCCCATCCAATTTTGACAATCTCGTCAGAGGTGTGACGACTGGTGTGCGGTCTTGCATTGTCATGCAAAAGAAGAACATCTGCCACTGATTTTGTTGGGCGAACTCGCTGAAGACGTGCTTTAAGTTTGTTGAGGGTTGTGACGTATTGAACAGAATTTATTGTGCATCCCTGCTCCAAAAAATCAACCAGAATCACACCCTCTGTATCCCAGAAAACTGTTGCCATAACTTTCCCTGCCGATCGCACAGTTTTGAATTTTTTCTTCCTCGGCGAGCTTGTGTGACGCCACTCCATTGACTGCCTCTTTGATTCGGGTTCAAAAAAATGCACCCATGTTTCGTCCCCGGTCACAATTTTTTTCAGAAACTCATCTCCCTCCAAACGGAAGCGCTGCAAGTGTTGGGAGGCTATTGTTTTCCTTGCCTCTTTATTCTGATCGGTTAACATTCTTGGAACCCACCGTGCACAAACTTTTGAGTACCCCAATTGTTTAATAATCGTGATCACACTGCCTTTACTAAGAGAAATAATGCGACACACTTCATCTGCAGTCACCCGACGGTCACCACGAATGATGTCATCAACTTGCTGAATGTTGTGTGGAGTCACTGCACTCACCGGCCTGCCGCTCCGCTTTTCGTCAGTCAACGGTGTTTGCCCTTCAGCTTCCTTACAACGACGAACCCATCGTCTAACAGTGTTGACATCCACTGTCACAACACCATACACCTTCTTCAGTCTTTCATGAATGCGTATGGGCGTTTCACCTTCTGCATTCAAGAATTCAATCACACAACGCTGTCTCAAACGAACATCGATGTCGGCCATCTTACAAACTTCTGCTGTGCTTGCCACCTGTTGACACAGAAAGTTACTACTGCAGTGGATTGCAGAAGAAGGTTTGAGGAATGGCGCCAAATTCAAATTTTTCACTTAACTTAATTTCTTTAAGTAGAAAAAAAATGGGAGGCATTACTTTTTGACCGACCCTCGTATTAAAACAGTTTTTTCCACTTTTTTCAAAACTATATTGGGTGGTCATAGGGCCCTTGCGAAATAGGCGATTCAGTTAAATCCAAATACCTAGAAAACTTGGAGAATTTCCTGTTTGCATTGGTTTCTCTATACTCCTCATCCTAACTTTGATTTGCTACTTCTCTTGAAAAATCTGATGTTTTGATTTCTGTTGAACGTATTTGTTAGGTCTACAGCTGATACTGTTGTTATTATTTGGCAGGAAAGGCGGTTATTTTGGTTACACTTCTTGCGATATTGATCAACAGGGTCATTTGAAAACTCTGAAGGATATTTGTAATGTAGCTGCTAGTTTCATTTGTAATACTTGTGTTTATGTTCACGTCTCTACACAAAATTATTTGAATTCTGTCGTTGAGACTTTAACTAATGAGGAGGTACTGAAACTGTATGAAGTAAGGGAATTTGTATGCAACTGAAAGGTTGAATTCCTATTGGTGGTCATAACACTGATAATTCAATAGCTAGTGTCAATCTTCTTCTAAGGAAACATCAAAAGAAAATTACAAAGAAGGCAATTCAGATTCAATGCGTCAGAGTATTCTTCATTGCAATCCAACTGAAACAACTTTGCTTTCTTTTAATTTTGTCCTCGTTTCTGTTAGGGAAAATATATACAAGAAAGAGTTAAAATTTTCCTCCGCACTGTTGTCTGCAGCATTTTCCCTGTCATTTACTGCTAGGTGCCTTGATCAAGTAATAGTTCGTAGTACTGTCATACAATACTTTTCTTCTATGATCTGAACCTAACTGCTCATGTTCTGTTAGGTAAGTTATTGACCTCCGCTTTTGCATCACTATCAGTTAACGCAGTTGGATGTATACAAATGGTATACCTACGAGCCAAATACCTTCGCAGGCGGATGCCTCAGCAATATCAGCTGCGGAGAAAGGCTATGCAAATGTCAGTCTCAAGGATACGCAATTTCCCGAGTTCATCATACTTTTAAATCTTTTCCAAGTTCTGTTTCTTCTTCTGTCACTATCTCAAAAAGTTCTGGAAAATATGCTGGATCGGTATTTTCATTTAACGAAAAGGTGTTAGGAACACAGGAGATTTATTTCAGCAAAATAGTATATTTACAAATTCTTATTACGTAATTTACTTTACTGACTGTAGTCTTTGCACGAGAGCTTCACGTAATCCTTTGCGATGTTCAAAAATCTGTGGAGTGCAACCTTCAAAACGTGAAAGCCACTGCTTGATGTTAGAGTATTTCATGAGGTCAAGTCCAGCAGCCTCTGGAGCGAGCTGGAAGGAATAAGTTATAATAGTTAGACGCTTACTAAATAATTACTTAACGTGTGGATTACAAAGATTAGACGCTAATAAAGTAACTACTTAACGTGTGGCGTCAACGGCCATTGCAATAAAAAAAAAAGACGTGATAATTCTCGGCGAAGTAAACTAATTTCACTACGTATTGCTTCAAACAGCAATATTTTATGAACAACGAAGAACATTCTTATGCTATGTTATGAGTGTAACAAAAAAACAGAACGAAGAGTGTTATAAGCGTGTAGTCATTTACTTATGACTTTCGAATAGGATATATGTGTAGGTTTACCTCAACTCCAGCAAGAGTAATAGCTACAGCGTAGTCTGCAAGGGAGATCTTCTCTCCAGCCAACCACTGTTTGTCTTCCAGCATTCGTGTCAGGCTCTCTAGACTGTCGTTTACTTTGTCCACACTGCTGGGATCCAACGATGTGCCAAAAATTTGTGGCCGCTGTTGTAAAAAAGCATAAGGTTAATACACAGGTCAGTGATTAGATAGTAACCATTACAACTCATCTAAGCGGACTTGCGAGTAAACATGAATTACAGGTAAAAAACTCACAAGGCAAGCAGAAAACCAAGACGAATTTTTTGTCTTGCAGACAGTTGAACATTACAGACTTAACAACGATGTGGTCTCTTAATTCACTATTCGATAATCGATTCGCAGAAATTCTTCTAACTGCTCTCTGTTTCCAGTTAGTCTCTCATTGCTTCATATGATCCTGCTCCTACATCATGCTTCATCTGAATTAACGCTTATCCTGAATCACTCCAAGCATGAATTAGAAAACGAATGTGTCGGTCTAAGTGACTAATTAATGCACTACGTCTTTTCCGTTCTGTTGCTAGCAGCGATCTTTCTTTCTTCACCTACTCTTCTAAGAAATTTTCGTTTACTGGTCCATGCTTCTGAGTCGACTGAGGCTATGCTCCAGACGAAGCATCATTTAGGTTCCTTCACGTAAGAACCACCATTTTCTTGTACTAGGTTGCCTTTGCTTGTGCAGTTATATTATTTATTTCCATTGAGCTTTTAACATATGATATGATTTTGCTTTGTAAGTAGTTAACGGTATTTACTACCCAGAACGAACGGTGTATCATTAACTCTAATGCCTGCTTTCTTGATTTTGTTCGCTCTTGGTAACACTTTCTCTTCCTTCTCCTCAGTGACAACTCTGTCGAAGCGAATTTTGAGTTTTTTCTCCGATATATTCTTTATATTCGTCAATTTCTTTATCAATATACGGGTTGAACATATTTCTGAGACCTAGACCAACACTCAACAATTTTCATTAACCTATTCCATTTCACATTATCGAAGACTTTTCTTAGACCTACGAATGCAATAACTAACGGTTTTCTTACGTCTAGCAACAATGAGGCATTAGAAAGAAAGATCGAGTTTCCTGAATGATTAGACTAAGGTCGAAAACCTCATAGTTCTAGTCTCTGACGGAGATTTCCTGGAACTACAACCTCTAAGCGGTGTTTTACATTTCATACGTTCGACCATAAGTCGAGTGCAGAGGGAAAGACTTGTGTGAGAAAATCGAGTCAGCGGCACATCTTACACAAACAACTAGCAGTCTTTAAAGTAGTTCGAAAGCAAAGATTGCTCTATTTCCGCAGAGGGGCAAAATGTGCTTGAACTGTAAGCGACAGAAACATTCTCTGTAGTGAGGCTAAGAAAACACTGAAAGGTGGCTCCAGCGTCTGCTATCTCAATTAATCTCTCTTTGCAACCCTTACACCACCTTGCACAAAAATATTTGTGACGAGGACGAATATCAATGCAGCAACATATGGAAAGAGAAAATACGTTTGTTGCACTCTTCCTTACGTTAGCATTCTCGAAAAGATTTGAAATGGTACTACATAAGTTTCTTAACCATCCGACAACAAACAACGTACATTTGAAAGCTTGTCGTGATGTCGACCTTACCATGCCTTTTATTTGTTGTAACAGGTCTCAACGTAACCGATAACCATTGTAGAGACAAACGCGAAAAACAGTATAAAAAATATTAGAAAGATAGCACACTCAAAAAAAAAAAAAAAAAAAAAAAACGCACCACGAAGGAATTATTCAAATCGGACGGATATGGGCAGGCGTGATGTGCATGTGCAGTCAAACAAATTATTATAATTTCAGAAATGCTGGATAATTTATTCAGGAGGAAGAGCTTCACAAACTGAGCAAGTAAATAACGAGTTGGACCACCTCTGGTTCTTATACAAGAAGTTATTGGGCTTTGCTCTGATTCATAGGGTTGTTGGATATCCTCCAGAGGGATATTGTGGCAAATTCCGCCAAACTGGCACGTTAGTTTGCCAAAATCCTGAGACCGAGGGCCCTGCCCATTGCGCTCCAAACGTTCTCAGTTGGGGACGCTGCTGGCCAAGGCAGGGTTGGGTATGCGTGACAATACGTGGTAGGAACTGCCGACGTGTGCGGGCGGACATCATGTTGTCGACATGAAGCTCCGGATGCCTTGCGATGAAGGGCAACGAAACGGGGAGTAGAATAGGGCCAACATGCAGCTGCGTGTAAGTCTGCCGCGGATGGCGGCCAAAGAGATCCTGCTATGAAAAGAAATGGCACCCCAAAACATCAGTCCTGGTTGTCGGGCAGTATGGCGGTTGACAGCTTGGTATCCCGCTGCTGAGCAGGGCGTCTTCAGAAGCGTATCGCTGGTCATCAGGGCTAAATTCGACGAGGGATTTACCACCAAAGACAATTCCACGCCAGTCAACGAGATTGCAGCGGCTCTGACGATTGCTCGGTCATCTCGTTCCGTCATCTCTCTCGATCGGTCGCTTACTTCTTGACACTGTGTTCGGCCATGATTCACCCATTCCTGCCAACATCGTCGAATAATGACATCACTCGTATTCAATGTCGAGCGCGTCATCGATTACTCGGAACGGTTCCTCTGAGTCCAACTACACGCCTTCTCTCAAATCCTGACATTTGCGTATATTGTTCACACGCCTGTCTGCGAGACATAGTTATTGTACAACTGAGTTTATGGAGTGAAAGTCATCTTTAGTATGCACTTTGTTAAAAATTTCTACACAAAACTCAGCTCATTTTTCTTTGTCACTTTCTCTTCAAGCTTGCAACAGTTCCAGTTTGCAGGGTCTGAATGACAGGGGTTTTTGTAATACCTTACACAGTGTAACAGTAGGCCATATTCAATTCTAGGCTAGCATGTCTGATTGATATACCTGGACTAGGAATGTGAGACTGCCGAACTTGTTCAATTCGTGCGTCAGAGACTGGTGGCCGACCATGACACGGCCTCCTATGTGATGTGATTGTGAAACAGTTGTACCGATTAATGCTAGTTCGTCTTAGAGGCGGTGACTTGCGATATTTAGTGCACAATTGTCTCTGATCCATAGTAGCGGATTTGGTTCGTGAAACCATGAGGTACACTGCGTACATTCTGACCGTTATACGACTTCATGATGATGTTTGGAATAACTGATTTACGAATGCCACCTAACTGGAACTTCGGGAATAAAACTTGAAGATATACTGCATTCAGTGCTGCATGAAACGTTTCTGCAAGTTATTAACCCTTTTCACAATAATGGTTACTTTCGTGTAACTAATTTGTAAACACTCTGTATTTTCTGTGTCAGTGACTATCACCAATAACTTAACCAAAAGCTGTGTAGCGGTACACCGACCCGAAGTCACGCGTCTGACGATGCGACCAATGAGCATAAAGCGCGGCTCGTTATGTGAACGTAGGCTGGCGCTCCGGCCAGGCGCTGCGGCGCTGTCTGTTCGCGCCGATCGAGCTGCCAGGAACAGCGGCCCCCAGCGCTGCTGGACGCTCCAGCATCCGCTGGACAGCTCACGTCGCCATCGGCCCGCCACTCGCTCGCAGAGGTCGTGAGTTCGTGGCTCTGTGCCACCTCGCGTTTTCACGCTTCGCCGGCTGGCGCCAACCGCCACCGCGGGGGTCTTACAGACGGACCACGCCCAATCATCAGTAATGGATTTCGTCCATATTTATGGCATATGCAGGGCTTGGCCAGAAATGAAAGTGACAGAAGCTACAGAGGGACAAGCGTTTAGAAAAACTAGGTACCGTAAACGCGGGCTGCTTGAGTCCTGGAGGCTAACTTGAGCTCAAAATGAGGTGGAAGGATGTTCTTGACCGCTGGAAGCAATCAGATGCAGGTAAAAGAATCGGTGTGCTTCCAAAGGATCAATTCCACATGTTGTTGCGAGCTGTTTTAGAAGAAATTGGTCCAAACATGAAAAGTAACCTAAAGGCAAGTTTCAAGAAAGCTGGATTGTTGCCTCTAGATGAAAATCAGATCATACGCCGTTTGCCAAATCAAGACAAATCCAAGGCAAATGTAGACTTGTCTATGGTTGGGAATGTATTTCTTGAACGACTTCAAGAGAAGAGGGGCGAGTTTGTTACACCTCGCTCTACTAAGAGGAAAAAACTCCAAGTGCCACCTTCACAGAGTGTAAGTGTATCTGATTTCTGCTCTACCAGTAATACCAGTGCCTCAGTGGAAAACACCCAGCAGCAGGAAGAAAGTATCTTCAAGTATCTTCAAAAACAACCAAGACCATCATACGAAAAAGAAAACAAAAATTGGGAGACTCCACGTCAGAAGAAGATGACGCATTCAGTTTGAGATCAGGAGGTGACAGTGACATCAGCCTCCACAATCGTGATGAGGCACACATAGGACACTTGTCAATGGCTTCTTGCCAAACAAAAGGCAAATCAACACCATCACCGGCACCTGTAACGAAAGATGACCTAAAAATAGGCAAGTTTGTTCCGGTAAAATGGAACGAGAAGGAATACCAAGGAGGCATCCTCGCTATAGAAGCAGAAGGTGTTAGAGTCGACTGCATGGAGCCTACACTAAAAGCCTAGAGGTGACCTAAAAATACGGGTGTCTTGTTGTATAAATTTGAAGATGTGGTAATGACAATAGAACCCTCAAAATTAATTAAAAGAGGTTTGTTTTCCATAACTGGACTCTAAACATTGTTATATCCCTACATTCTATTGTTTGTACAATATCTAAAAAGTGTTGTTCAACATTAATATTTGTCCTTAAAATAAACGTTTGGAAGTTCACTGGATAATCAGAAATTATGTTTTTCAAATAACCATCAACCTACTTGAACCCAAACTGCCTTCAAATGGTAGTATCTATGGGAATTACAGTCTGGGTTCAAGTAACCCAACTGTAAGGCTAATAAAATAGAGTAATAAAAATATTTACTATGTCACAAACAATGCGTACTGCACGTTAAAGTATCCATAATAAACGATAGTTTAATAATATAATGTATGTCTGTGAAAAAATCTGTTAGGCCCATTTTTAAAAATAATGTCAGAAGTTTCGAAATCTGGGCTCAAGCAGCCCGTGTTTACAGTATTTTTGGCGCTGGTTGGGTGAGGCGTGAGCCATTTATGTTAGCATAGAATCTTGGCAGCGGTTCGTGCAGCCGTAAGGACCCAGTACGGCAATCAGTGTGTCGTGTGGTCGGGTCCTTATGCGGAATTTTTTTTTATTATTTTCAGTTATAGGGTTTCGTACCTCAATCGGCAAAATCAGAACACTTATAGGATCGCTTTGTTGTCAGTCCGTCTCTCTGTCTGTCCGAGTGTTAAAAACCCTTCTCATCAGGAACCATTTCACGCGTCAAGCTGACATTCATGTCACATATTGGGTCTACGAGCCCTTGGCGGTGTAAAAAATTATAGTTTCTAAGTCAATGCAATCAAAAGATACGACCATTTATGTCACATATTGTAGTAGTCGCAAACTAACGCATCGAAACCTGTGAGATACTTCCTGTTGACCTATTAATCATGAAATTTGTGAAGAAGCAAGGTTTAACAGTACAAGTAAAGGGAAAAATTTGGGATAGTCTTAATTTGTAATTGTATAACACGAAAAATTATTCTTTCCCCATTTGTTACCCAACTTCAAACTTAAAATTAAAATATCCCCGAAAGTCTTGGAATTCCTGAGACCGATATCTTGTCAGTATCAATGTCGATAACAGGCAAAAATCGTCGATATTCTACACTCCCGGTATGGAAGAACTGTCTATGTACGTAATTAAGTTTGTTCGGAACGCTCAGAGCTGGAGTCCTACTCGTAACCGCCACATTTTCTTACTACACTTACACTGTAAATAAACCGGAATAATGCTCAGTGATTGTCTGGCGCACCATATCATGTCAGAGCAGGACCCATTGCGTTTCCACCCACGGTACCCTTACAGTACAGCGGTTCGTCCACGATATTCTACGCCCCATTCTGTTGCCATCCACGGCAACCTCTGTTGAGCTCACATTTCAGCAAAATAATCTCCCCCTCGCACACGTTGAGAGTTTCTACTGCTCGTCTATGTGCTTGTCAAACCCTGCGTTGGCCAGCAAGGTCGCCGGATCTCTAGCCAATTGAGAACGTTTGGAGCGTTATGAACAGGGTACTCCAACCAGCTCGGGTTTTTGACGATCCAACGCGCCAGTTGGTCAGAATTTTGAACGAAACCTCTCGGGAGGCTCTCTAAAACTCCGTCAATCAATGCCAAGCCCAATAACTGCTTACATAAGGTCCAGAGGTGGACCAACGCGTTATTGACATGGTCTGTTTGTGAAGCTCTTTCTCTTGAATAAATGAATCAATTTGATTTCTTTGTCTTACGTGCAAATCATATCTACCGATTACCGTCTCATCCGGATAATTCTCCATCGATTTTAAAGTGTACATGAGAAACGTTACAGCAGCTATCCAGATTGCCGCTCACGTGAAACAAAAAAGATCATGCTGTTTTCGCACTCGAACCTCGTACCATCACACCAGCTTCTAGGCCCGTATGGCAAATACAATCTGTTTATGTTCGTTCTCCTCGGAAACTCCCTCAAAAGATGCGTCCATCATGATGCTGTGTGCAGAATCGGGACGTCTGATGACAGGATGCGATGTCACAGAGTCCACTGTTGTCATCGGGTACACAATTGTCGGCGCCCTCTCTTTACTGGCGCGTCAGCAACAATGGTCACCACGCTGACAGCCCGTGTTGCACTGTCCTAGAGGATACGTGCCGTGTTGTAAACACACCTCTACACGGTACAGCACACATCTGCAACCATACTCCACAACCCAAAGTCACGTGATGTGGTAGAGGGTATTGCTGGAACCACTATCACCCCGACCCCATTGCCTGTTCCATTCACGAACGGCATGCGGAAGAATTACTGTCGGCAAGGCTCCCAATGAACTCTAATTTCTCTCTCCAATTGCCTGACTCTTCCTGGAAGATACAGTCTCCGAATTTTAACAGTAAATCTCTCCGTGGTTCACAGCGCCTCTCTTGTAACGTCTGCAATTGGAGTTTGTAGATCATCTCTTTAACGCTCTCGCACTAAGTAAATACATATTTTTCGAGCGGTAGTCTCCTGGACTCACTGATATCATTGATAACCTTCACGGCGTTGAGTGTGGCCGTCTTTTACACATCGATTCCCTCTTCCAAACCAATGTGAATAGCAGAATCATGGAACAATAACCCGTACATTGTACAGGCCACGATTATGCTGTTGTTAAATTCCGATGATTTACGATTTTCCTCTTATATTGACAGTGGACAATATTCACCAGCTGATATTTAGTAAACAACATACACATTTTCGTAAAGAACATAATACACTAATAAAACATAGAAGATTCACTGCATATGTATTTTGTTACAGGGTGTCCATACAGACCCACCATCAAGACCCGCTATCGTTTCAGAACGTCACAGCTTGAAAAATATTAGAGTTAGAGAATACTGGTCTCTTGCAAAATGTTTAGGAGCTCTCATTTTTTTCCTTTGTCCTTTGTTCCGGATTAGACTTGGAGTAGATCGAAATGGCGACAGACCAGGAGAAGTAGCAATTTATAATCTAATATGCAGAATCCAAATGTGTGACAATGGTACTATGGAATTATCGACATCATGGGAGGGTACTACCGGCAAAGAAAAGCATAATGAGGCACTTTAAACACTTTACAGAAAGGTTGTGTCGAAGACCTTCCTCGCAGTCGATGTTCCCCTGTGACTCAAGCACGTGTTGACATTTCAACACAAGCCACACGACTCAGTTAGTCGTGCAACATGCGAATTGCAGGAACCGAGGTTACCGACAAAATACGAGAGCGTGCTGAAGACTAATACTTCCGCATTTTTATGTGAATCCTCTTAAAACTTTTGAAATTAAATAGACGTTATTAACATTTTAAATCGTTATTCTTGATGTCTACATATATATTTGTCAACATATTCAGCCTGGCGACGAACACATTTCTCGAGAGATCTGGCTGTTGATTCCGTCACTGTAGAATGTTTGAATTCGTTGACGGGACGGAGCCACCATCACACCTCTGGCTGCAACGCTTCATCATTATCAAAACGAAGTTTTCTAGGATGTTTTTTTAACTTTTGAGAAAAAATGAAAATTGGATGAGACCAAGTCGTTTTTATTTTATTTCATTTACACGTCAAGTTCCATAGTACCAAATTGAGGAGCAAATCTCCAAGGTCATGGAACGTGTCAGTGCATGAAATTACAACATAAAAGTAATAACAAATAAAAATGAAGTATATATGAACCAGAAAAAAGTCAAGCCATAAGTTTAAGTAAACGCAATCACGACAAGAATCAGCTTGATGTTTCAAGGAACTCCTTGACAGAATAGGGGATGATCGATGACACTGGACCCAAGGCGCCGAATTGTAGCACATGTCGCAGCGCCCGTGTGTGGTCTGCCATTGTCATTCTGAAGGAGAGTGCGCTCCATGTATGGACTAGCTCTTCAAATTAGGAGCACGATTACAGCACGCCGTTTCTCACGCACCGACAGAGTTACGTTACATACCGCCATGTTACACGGTACCGACCAATTCAGAGCCCTCCAGCGACAAAGGTTTGTAAATATATAGACACGAAGAATAAAGATGAAGAATATAATAACGTTTGTTTCATATAAAAAGTTTTAAAAGTTTCCACATAAAAAATTCGGAGATATTACTTTGTAGCGCGCCCTCGTATTACATTTTCGGTTACGCCTTTTTGGCTACGAAGAGCAAATGGCCTAAGGTCTACAGCCAAAGGATCGTCCTCCACGGATACATTCGCGTGTTCCATTCTGACCTCCAGAGATGCTGACAATGACTACTTGAAAAAGTTATTGTTTTTAGAAGAGACAACGTTTCACGTTTCCGGACATGTGAATCGCCACAACTTAGGGCTCCGAAAACCTACACAAAACACGTGAACACATCATTAGTAGCCTGAGGCTTAATGTTTGATGTTCCCTAACGCACGATGTCTTGCCATTAAACTGCACTAGTCAGTGATATTGCTACCCTTCATGTACGAATCAATGCAACAAGCAGAACTGTTGATGCTGCAGTGCGAATATGTACATGGGCAGAACTCGAATTTCACGCCGATGTCCTGTAAGCGACGAATGGGGTATATAATGAAATTCTGTCACAACAGAAAAAACTTTGAGAGTTGCTAAACACTCATTGTTTCAAAGTTATGATTATTTGAAATGATAGTGGGACATCGTGAACATCCTGTATTACTAGCAAGTCATTGATACTAAGTATATATAACTGAGTCAATATGAATATCTTTCGTGAATTGTGACTTAATCTCGATGATATTAATTTAACAAAATTTTATACACTTTGTCACTTATTTGTATGTAATAAACTACAAGGCAAAACAGTTGTTGCATTATACATTTGTAACTAATATTATTATTTAATAATGATTGTAAATGGTAAACCAAAAATGTGTGACATAAGTGAATTTCTTTTGTTCCCCTTGAAATGCTGGATTTGAGACTACTGAAATCAAAGATTCAGCAGTCTTGTGAGAATGTGTTGAGGAATTACTACTTGTAAACTGTCAGGATGATGCGGAAAATAACAAAAGAATGAATAAAATACGTAGAGGAACAAATGCAAAGTCATGTTTACAAGTTCATGTATGCACATGGAGTGAGTCCCAGCCTGAGAAAGTAGTCTTTTAGCAAACAGGAATTTCCGAATAGACAACTGTGCTGACAACGATAATGGCACTGATGGAGAATCGACATGAGGTAAGCAGGAGAAATATTCTCTTACTATAGCGTGGATTTCTTTCCGCCAGTGCTTGGCAGGCAAAACTTCCTGACGTTATGCGAAATTACATTTATTTGGTCACGAACCGGCTTTCGGCTTCTTAGGCCATATTCAACTCACAACTGAATGTCACAAACACAGATACAATGACGTGCTACTTACACAACTACTGTTTACACAGATGATACAAAAGGTATAAAAATGATATATGGCGTTTACATAGAAAACTATTACATTTTTTGTCACGCAGGCATAATTATACATAATATATGTGACACATGCCACCTTAGAGTTAGATGATCAAACTCGATTTCCGTTTATCTTTCTTTCAAATTTAGTTTTGTATTTTATTGTATTGTATTGTATGTTAACCGGGGACCTAGAAACGACGGAGAGGCTCCGTCCCCGCCGACCATAGTGGTCCACAACCCCACGACGGCTACCGCAGTCCACTTCAACCCTCTGCCGCCCCACATCGAACCCAGGGTTATTGTGCGGTTCGGCCCCCGGTGGGTCCCCCAGTGAACGTCCACACCAGACGTGTGTAGCCCCTATGTTTGCGTGGTAGAGTAATGGTGGTGTACGCGTACGTGGAGAACTTGTTTGCGCAGCAATCGCCGACATAGTCTAACTGAGGCGGAGTAAGGGGAACCAGCCCGCATTCGGCGATGCAGATGGAAAAGAGCCTAAAAACCATCCACAGACTGGCCGGTTCACCGGACCTCGACACAAGTCCGCCGGGCGGATTCGTGCCGGGGACCAGGCGCTCCTTCCCAATCCGGAAATCCGTGCGTTAGAGCGCACGGCCAAGCTGGCGGGATAAATTTAGTTTTAGTTCGAGTAATCGATCGAAATCATAAATTAACAATTTTTTTCATCAGTTGTTAAAAGTACCTCCAAAAAAAATTGTTTCCTTTTTTAGTTAATGTACTTATTTCTGCATGACAAAAATGTAATACTTTCCTGTATAAACACTCTACATGTCATATTTTTTAATCTTATGTGTCTTCTGTGTAAATAATGTGTGTGTAACTCGTACGTCATTGTACCTGTGTTTGCGACATGAAGTTGTCAGCTGAAGATGACCAAGAAGTTGAAAGCCGTTTCGTGACCAAATAAATGCTAACTTGTAAAATATCATGAAATGTTTCCCGTGTAATATTATATTTAATATTACAATTGTACAATTACTTAAGATTATCGATAATAAGATGGAAGCTAAACTTCTAACATGTGTCGTAAAATCATATTCCCACAAACAAACAACATTCAGACATGATTTCCAAATAAGCAACTCGCTGCGTTATCTTTCCCTACATAGAAGTGTAGATGGCGGTACTTCTATCAACTTTGTGCAGTAGAGCTGAGAAGTTAATAATTTAGATATCCGTGCCTGTAGTATGCGAACACCAGTTTAATGTAAGCCTCGTACCGTCCTCGTGGTGATACAGTCGCTGTGGTCTGGCAGGTGTGGGGCCGTTAGACAAATTCGGGACGAAATTGCGAATAATGTCGGAAATTAATGTAGTGGGATTTTCAGGCTTCTGAGGTAAATCAAGGACAGTGACTACCGCTGTTATTGGAGCTAAAGTGAGAAATGAGATAATCAGTTTAAACACGCTAAGAGTTGTTTACACATATACATAGAAACAAGCAACGTTGTACTTACGAAAACGCTGGCCAATCTGTTGAATAGATCTTGATCGAAAAACAGCTTTTGGTCGACGAGAACACGTTTGTTCACATCTTTCGGGTACAGAGAGTCGTCTTTTGCATATTTTGAGACGATGTACATGGATATAGCGCGGCTGTTACGGAAAAAGACAATAACATTATCCATATATCATGTTAAACTTATTATATCTTAGAACCTAAAGTGTTACTTGTTTTCGTGTGGTCACTTGTGTTAGTAAATGTTTTGCCATCGATTACGCGCGCGTTATTTGAAATTTGTATGGAAGAGCTGGAATTGCATCATGCCACACGTCTCACTGCTCTACCTTATCACATCGATTGTTAGAGTGAGGGGTTATCGACAGCAGATATCTGGCAGTTCCCAGACAAGCTAAATTCTCGCAATTCTACAGGAATAACTGATAGAGAGATTAGTCTCAGTAGCGTTGAGAGTTCTTTGGAATGGGGCTATAAAGCTCTTCGGAATCCCTATCAGATTCTATGAAGAATTCGAGGATGGGTAATCCACTTCATTAACCATAATTTACGATCGATCTTTCGAACAAAAAATACCTTGTCAGTAGTTGCTATGTAACAGCTGTCTACAGGAAAGGTAGCAGAAGTAGTCCACAGAACTAGTCCGGCATCATTGACATCCATATGATGTAGAATATTGTAATATGTTCTGAGCTCAAATATAACGCGGTACTCCGAACAGAATGACCTCCTCTATGACAACCAAAAGGGATTCCGAAAATAACTGTCACACGGAAAGACATCTGTTGCTTTTCTCCCTGACATCCTGAAAACAATAAATCAAGGCAGTACGGTAGAGGCGGTACCTTCCTCGAGCCTGAAAAATCTTTCACTCACTCCCATACCAAGGTCCGTTCCGAAAGTACGACAGTATGTAGTCTCAAACGAAATATGTGACAGGGCTGAGGATTTCTTGGTAGGGAAAAGACAGCATATTATCTTGGACGGTGATTCATCGACAGATGTAGAAGTAACATTAATCGTGCTCCAGGGAAAATTGTTGGGATCCTTACTCTTCATTTTGTATGTTAATGATCTGACAGACAGTACTAATAGTAACCTCAGGCTTTTCAGAGATGGTGCAGTTATGTTCAAGGTGTTCGCAAAGTTGCTGTGCTGTTGCAACATATGTTCAAAATGACACCCAAGGCTATACAAGCCGCAATTCACGTAATTTTTTTGTAAAACACTTTCTGCAGATCTGATTTTAAAATTCTTTTCACCTACCCAGTTACTTAATCATAGCTAAAACTTGGTTCAAGAATCATAAAAGAAGGTTGTACACATGGAAGAATCCTGGAGATACCAGAGTATCATATAGATTATGTAATGGTAAGACAGAGATTTAGGAACCAGGTTTTAAATTGTAAGACATTTCCAGGTGCAGATGTGGACTCTGACCACAATGTATTGGTTATGAACTGTAGATTAAAACTGAAGAAACTACAAAAAGGTGGGAATTTAAGGAGATGGGACCTGGATAAACTGAATAAACCAGAGGTTGTACAGAGTTTCAGGGAGAGCATAAGGGAACAATTGACGGGAATGGGGGAAAGAAATTCAGTAGAAGAAGAATGGGTAGCTCTGAGAGATGAAGTAGTGAAGGCAGCAGAGGGTCAAGTAGGTAAAAAGACGAGGGCTAGTAGAAATCCGTGGGTAACAGAAGAAATATTGAATAAGTGCAAAATGGCTAAGCAGGGATGGCTAGAGGACAAATGTAAGGATGTAGAGGCTTATCTCATTAGGGGTAAGATAGATACTGCCTACAGGAAAATTAAAGAGAGCTTTGGAGAAAAGAGAACCACCTGTATGAATATCAAGAGCTCAGGTGGAATCCCAGTTCTAAGCAAATAAGGGAAAGCAGAAAGATGGAGGGAGTATATAGAGGGTCTATACAAAGGCGATGCACTTGAGGACAATATTATGGAAATGGAAGAGAATGTAGATGAAGATCTACATCTACATCTACATCCATACTCCGCAAGCCACCTGACGGTGTGTGGCGGAAGGTACCTCGAGTACCTCTATCTCTTCTCCCTTCTATTCCAGTCTCGTATTGTTCGTGGAAAGAAGAATTGTCGATATGCCTCTGTGTGGGCTCTAATCTCTCTCATTTTATCCTCATGGTCTCTTCGCGAGATATACGTAGGAGGGAGCAATATAATGCTTGACTTCTCGGCGAGGGTATGTTCTCGAAACTTCAACAAAAGCCCGTACCGAGCTACTGAGCGTCTCTCCTGCAGAGTCTTCAATTGGGGTTTATCTATCATCTGCGTAACGCTTTCGCGATTACTAAATGATCGTGTAACGAAGCGCGCCGCTCTCCGTTGGATCTTCTCTATCTCTTCTATCAACCCTATCTGGTACGGATCCCACACTGCTGAGCAGTATTCAAGCAGTGGGCGAACAAGCGTACTGTAACCTACTTCCTTTGTTTTCGGATTGCATTTCTTTCGGATTCTTCCAATGAATCTCAGTCTGGCATCTGCTTTACCGATGATTAACTTTATATGATCACTCCATTTTAAATCACTCCTAATGCGTACTCCCAGATAATTTATGGCATTAACTGCTTCCAGTTGCTGACCTGCTATATTGTAGCTAAATGTAAGGGATCTATCTTTTTACGTATTTGCAGCACATTACACTTGTCTACATTGAGATTCAATTGCCATTCCCTGCACGATGCGTCAATTCGCTGCAGGTCCCCCTGCATTTCAGTACAATTTTCCATTGTTACAATCTCTCGATATACCACAGCATCATCCGCAAAAAGCCTCAGTGAACTTCCGATGTCATCCACAAGGTCATTTATGTATATTGTGAATAGCAACGGTCCTACGACACTCCCCTGCGGCACACCTGAAATCACTCTTACTTCGGAAGACTTCTCTCCATTGAGAATGACATGCTGCGTTCTGTTATCTAGAAACTCTTCAATCCAATCGTCAAGAAACACGGCATCTACCTGGGAACCCGTGTCTATGGCCTTCTGAGTCTCGTGGACGAATAGCGCGAGCTGGATTTCACACGATCGTCTTTTTCGAAACCCATGCTGATTCCTAAAGAGTAGATTTCTAGTCTCCAGAAAAGTCATTATACTCGAACATAATACGTGTTCCAAAATTCTACAACTGACAGACGTTAGAGATATAGGTCTATAGTTCTGCACATCTGTTCGACGTCCCTTCCTGAAAACTGGGATGACCTGTGCCCCTTTCCAATCCTTTGGAACGCTACGCTCTTCTAGAGGCATACGGTACACCGCTGCAAGAAGGGGGGGCAAGTTCCTTCGCGTACGCTGTGTAAAATCGAACTGGTATTCCATCAGGTCCAGCGGCCTTTCCTCTTTTGAGCGGTTTTAATTGTCTCTCTATCCCTCTGTCGTCTATTTCAATATCTACCATTTTGTCATCTGTGCGACAATCTAGACAAGGAGCTACAGTGCAGTCTTCCTCTGTGAAACAGCTTTGGAAAGAGACATTTAGTATTTCGGCCTTTAGTCTGTCATCCTCTGTTTCAGTACCATTTTGGTCACAGAGTGTCTGGACATTTTGTTTTGATACACCTACCGCTTTGACATAAGACTAAAATTTCTTAGGATTTTCTGCCAAGTCAGTGCATAGAACTTTACTTTCGAATTCATTGAACGCCTCTCGCATAGCCCTCCTCACACTACATTTCACTTCGCGTAATTTTTGTTAGCCTGCAAGGCTTTGGCTATGTTTATGTTTGCTGTGAAGATCCCTTTGCTTCCGCAGCAGTTTTATAACTCGGTTGTTGTACAACGGTGGCTCTTTTCCATTTCTTGCGATCTTACTTGACACGTACTCATCTAACACATATTGTACGATGGTTCTGAACTTTGTCCACTGATCCTCAACACTATCTGTACTTGAGACAAAACTTTTGTGTTGAGCCATCAGGTACTCTGAAATCTGCCTTTTGTCACTTTTGCTAAACAGAAAAATCTTCCTACCTTTTTTAATATTTCTATTTACGGCTGAAATCATCGATGCAGTAACCGCTTTATGATCGCTGGTTCCCTGTTCTGCGTTAACTGTTTCAAACAGTTTGGCTCTGTTTGTCACCAGAAGGTCTAATATGTTATCGTCACGAGTCGGTTCTCTGTTTACTGCTCAAGGTAGTTTCCAGATAAAGCACTTAAAAAATTTCACTGGATTCTTTGTCCCTGCCACCCGTTATGAACGTTTGAGTCTCCCAGTCTATATCCGGCAAATTAAAATCTCCACCCACAACTATAACATGGTGGGGAAATCTACTGGAAATATCTTCCAAATTATCCTTTAGGTGCTCAGCCACAACAGCTGCTGAGCCAGGGGGGTTAGAGACATCCAATTACCATGTCTGAGCCTGCTTTAACCGTGACCTTCACCCAAATTATTTCACATGCCGGATCTCCGTCAATTTCCTTCGATACTATTGCACTTCATATCGCTATAAACACGCCTCCCTCTTCACTGTCCAGCCTGTCTCTGTGGTATACATTCCAATCTGAGATTAGAATTTCATTACTGTTTACATCTGGTTTCAACCAACTTTCTGTCCCTAGTACTATGTGGGCATTGTGACCGTTTATTAATGAGAGCAGTTCTGGGACCTTTCTCTAGATGCTCCTGCAGTTTACTATTAGCAGATTAATACTGTTATTCCCTGTTGTATTTTGCCTACAACTACCTTGCCGCTTCTCAGGAGGCGTCTTGTCGGGCCTAGGGAGGGAATTCTCTAACCTAAAAGACCCACATGTGCACTCCACACGTACTCCGCTACCCTTATAGCCGCTTCCTGCGTGTAGTGCACGCCTGACCTATTCAGGGGGACCCTACATTTCTCCACACGATAGCGGAGGTCGAGAAATTTGCACCCCAGATCTCCGCAGAATCGTCTGAGCCTCTGGTTTAAGCCTTCCACACGGCTCCAAACCAGAGGACCGCGGTCGGTTCTGAGAACGATACTGCAAATAGTTAGCTCAGATTCCACCCCGCGTGCGAGGCTTTCCGCCTTCACCAACTCCGCCAACCGCCTGTATGAACTGAGGATGACCTCTGAACCCAGACGGCAGGAGTCATTGGTGCCGACATGAGCAACAATTTGCAGTTGTGTGCACCCAGTGCTCTCTATCGCCGCCGACAGGGCCTCCTCCACATCTAGGATGAGATCCCCCGGCAGGCAGACAGAGTGAACACTGGCCTTCTTCCCCGACCTTTCCGCTATTTCGCTAAGGGGCTCCATTACCCGCCTAACTTTGGAGCTCCCAATCACTAATAAACCCCTCCCCCCGTGTGCCTGCTCGGACCTTGCTGAAGGAGCGGCCACATGTCCACTCACAGGCAGAGCCGGCGATGCCACACGGCCAGCCTCCACATTGACCCTCCGCCTCGTGCGCCGCGAACGCCGCTGAACCCGCGCCCTGTACCAGCGAAGATTTCTCGACAGCAGGGACAGTGGGTGAAGCATGTAACACCTGGGGTGTACCATGCGACGCACCAGACTCCCCACTGCCGCTACACTCCGAGGCAGCAGCCTGAAGACAGCTGACCGCGGCCATCAACACGTTCAGCTGTTCGCGAACAGTGGCCAGCTCCTCCTGCGTCCGTACACAGCAGTCACACATCCTATCCATCCTAAGAAATCAATTTACTGTAGAGAGTTAATTGACTTTTAACTAGACTGCTAATTCACCTAAAGGCGGCTGATAGTTGACTAAACTGTGGTTACTGGACACTTCTTGTAGAAAACGATTAAAATAACACTACCTGTCTCTGGACTGTATTCAAAACAAACGCTAGCACTACTGGCACTATAGCTGACTAAAGGGACTCTCTCTGACTGTATTCAAAACAAACACGAAATCTATGGAACACTATTACTAGCACTCGAGAATTAAAGCTTGCTAAAAGCAAAAACACACGGAAGAAGAAGTGACAATTAAAAAAAATACAGTTAATACTTAATTTAACGTAGCTCGCTGCACAGCAGACGTGACACAGACGGCAGTTACGACGAAATGGGAGATACGATACTGCATGAAGAGTTTGACAGAGCACTGAAAGGCCTAAGTCGAAACAAGACCCCGGGAGTAGACAACATTCCATTAGAACTACTGACAGCCTTGGGAGAGCCAGTCCTGACAAAACTCTACCATCTGATGAGCAAGATGTATGAGACAGGCGAAATACCCTCAGACTTTAAGAAGAATACAATAATTCTAATCCCAAAGAAAGCAGGTGCTGACAGATGTGAAAATTAGCAAACTATCAGCTTAATAAGTCCCAGCTGCAAAATACTAACACGAATTCTTTACAGACGAATGGAAAGACTGGTAGAAGCCGACCTCGGGGAAGATCAGTTTGGATTCCGTAGAAATATGGGAACACGTGAGGCAATACTGACCTTACGACTTATCTTAGAAGAAAGATTAAGGAAACGCAAACCTACATTTCTAGCATTTGTAGACTTAGAGAAAGCTTTTGACAATATTGACTGGAATACTCTCTTTCAAATTCTAAGGGTGGCAGGGGTAAAATACAGGGAGCGAAAGGCTATTTACAATTTGTACAGAAACCAGATGGCAGTTATAAGAGTCGAGGGGCATGAAAGGGAAGCAGTGGTTGGGAAGGGAGTGAGACAGGGTTGTAACCTATCCCCGATGTTATTCAATCTGTATATCGAGCAACCAGTAAAGGAAACAAAAGAAAAATTTGGAGTAGGTACTGAAATCCATGGAGAAGAAATAAAAAACTTTGAGGTTCGCCGATGACATTGTAATTCTGTCAGAGACAGCAAAGGACTTGGAAGAGCAGTTGAACGGAATGGACAGTGTCATGAAAGGAAGGTATAAGATGAACATCAGCAAAAGCAAAACGAGGATAATGGAATGTAGTCAAATTAAGTCGGGTGATGCTGAGGAAATTAGATTATGAAATGAGACACTTAAAGTAGTAAAGGAGTTTTGCTATTTGGGGAGCAAAATAACTGATTATGGTCGAAGTAGAGAAGATATAAAATGTAGACTGGCAATGGCAAGGAAAGCGTTTCTGAAGAAGAGTAATGTGTTAACATAGAGTATAGATTTAAGTGTCAGGATGTCGTTCCTGAAAGTATTTGTATGGAGTGTAGCCATGTATGGAAGTGAAACGTGGATCATAAATAGTTCGGATAAGAAGAGAACAGAAGCTCTCGAAATGTGGTGCTACAAAGCAATGCTGAAGATTAGATGGGTAGATCACATAACTAATGAGGAGGTATTGAATAGAATTGGTGAGGAGATTGTGGCACAACCTGACAAGAAGAAGGAACCGGTTGGTAGGACTTGTTCTGAGGCATCAAGGGATCACAAATTTAGCATTGGAGGGCAGCGTGGGGGGTAAAAATCGTAGAGGAGACCAAGAGATGAATACACTAAGCAGATTCAGAAGGATGTAGGTTGCAGTTAGTGCTGGGAGATGAAGATGCTTGCACAGGATAGAGTAGCATGGAGAGCAGCATCAAACCAGTCTCAGGACTGAAGACCAGAACAACAACAACAACACCCAGTTACTTATGTTTTCCAGTCACAAAGCGTACGTGGGCTATTGCGATACAAAACAGATTTTGCTGCTCCCCAGAGAAGAATGCCAGATGTGTAAGGTCCTGCAAACGAGGGGACCATAGGTTTGTTGAGATGACACGCTTCCTAAAGAATTCTCTCAGAAGAAGCACAGTGTTTTTAGCTGTGCACATAGTAGCATTATCTTGTAGTTGACTTCGTTTTCCTTTAGCTAACCAATGAACTCGTGGATATTTATTGAAACAGTACCGTAAACTGTCTACGGTTTCTTCAAAAAATAAAAGACCAATAGAGCGCCGTCTAAATATTGCTAGCCACGTTCCAATTATCTGGTTGTGCAATGGCGTTTCAAGCACACCTCGATGACTCTCCGTTGACCATAATCGTAAGTTCTGTGTGTTAACGTGACAGGAGAGTCTGGACCTGACCACGTCTGTATAGAAGGTGATATAAAGAATATCAGTGGTGTTCTTCCAGATTAAAGATGTACATCATTTGCAACAATGGATTCCCTTTTGATGTATGTATGCAGACAGAAACGACGAATGAAAATTTGTACAGAGGCTGAGATTTTTTTATGTGTTTTTTTTCCAAAGTCGAGATTCGAACCCATGTCTCCTGCTCACTTTTTTATTATTTTTTGTTTTTGTCAAGTGCTCTACCGAATTTTTTAATTTTTTTTATTTATGGTTGGTTAGGGTGTTAAGGGTATCCAGCAAAAGAAAACAGAAAAGGCAGGACTAACCCTACGGTGCACCGCCAGGTGTGACCCTACGAAACAAAAATAAACTGATCCGTCTTCAGGCGTCGCCATCCTAACTACCCCTAAGCTTCCCTTCCCCCCCTCCCCCCCCCCCCCACCTGAGAAAACAAAGATAACTAAAAGGGATAATAGTTCCGGCGCCAATCTTTAAGGGAGATAGGAACGATAGTTAGGAGATCCCAACAACCATACAAGAAGGATTTCTCTTTGTTTGGATGTATCATATCTCTTTGTTGGCCTATATGTGTCGGTTCACATTATCGTGGAAGGTGATCACGAATGCGTCACGAAATGCGGAATAAAACACACGTCATCTATGAAGGAGGGATGACGAAAGACACTGTGGTATTATCCTGCGAAAGTTCGTCGGTAACCGGCTGAGCGTACTGTGCGCGATCACGTCCCAATTCCAGAAGTCGAGGACTCTGTGTGGACCGTTGTGAAAGGCATTCTAATACCTGATTTCAAAATCAGATGTTTGGTTGGTGTTTCGTAAGCGCTTAGTGTGAAGTCTGGGGCAGCAGGAGGAACTCCGGGGAACCGGCATTGGCGCAGCACAGAGGTAACAGCCCACGATACACAGGATGAGAAGCCAAACGTCCTGTTTCCGAGCGTCAATGTTGTCAAGTTGGCAGCCAAAGCAAAGTGGCAAAGTAGCCAGTCCTGTATGATGAGGGCGACAACTGATCGGGAATTTACCACTAACAACGACGTGCCAGAGTGCAGACACATATGATAGTAAAAAACGGTGCATGGACGCAACCCCAGAACATCCGCCAATTAACGTCTATGTACTCTACTTCCATGGGCTTGTGAAGGGTGGGCGATGCAAACAAATAACAGCCCTTCGCACAGGGTAGCAGGTGACCAGGTGATCGTACCGAACATAGCTGAGTGCTATGAATTAAGATCGAGATGAGTGCTATGTCAATCGGCATTTGGGGAGAAGCTGGTCGGAGGATAGCCAAGAGACTACGTGTTAAGGCCTGGGAGGACCCCCACTAGTGCTGCAGTACAGTATTCACAAAAAGCGCAATGTTGTAGCGGACCTGCTGACACGAAGTATCCGAGGGCCGATTTAAGTCGGTGACCAAGGTGTAATGGCATCAGGAGGATCTGGGCAACATGTACCAGTTTAGGGACCACATACATGCTGGTAGTTGGTTCAAGCTGCGCTGGACATGGCGGTGGACGTAGTGCCACATGGACTGTACAATCCAGTGGTGCAGTGGAGTGTGTAGAGCCTGTAAAGTATGTCCCTAAGTAACAAAGAGTGGTACTGACGGGGAGTGGGTGTGGCACCACAACCTGGGGTCCATGCCTGCTATGCATCATCGTCGACTTGTGGACGTTAAGGATGCTACCTGACATATGTCCCTACTCCTGAATCCAGTGGATGGCGTCATTGAATTCCAGTGTGGAACAGAAGGAAATTAGGAGATCATCTGCATAGGCCCTACAGTGATAGGTATGATCACACAAGGTGAAATCCCGTAGGTGAGTTGTAAGACTGGAGATGAGGGGCTCCAGTGCGATGGCATATGGTAGTGTAAACATGGGGCATCCCTGACGTGCAGAACAAGGTATAGGAATCGGTTCATCAAGTCTCCCATTGACATGGACCACAGAGGCAGCGGGAGCAGTAACGGTGAATGGCGTCCACAAAGAATGGCGGGAACACCGTAAACGTCTTGATCGTGAGGAGGAATGGGTGTTGAATGTAATTGAAGGCACTTATAAAATCAATGGTGAACAGTGCCGCACAGAGCCGACAGATCGCGGCTGTCACGAAGATGTCTCGGCATTCTCCCAAAGCCGTTTTAAGGGTAGCCCCACAACCATGTGCAGTCTGTTCCGGTGAGATGACTGTAGTTAAGACCGTGTGTATGCACGCCGCTCAGATTTAGATGCGTGTTCGTTGATGTAAGGGGCGGTACGTGGAAACATTTGCTCCTCCCGATCGCTTGACAGACATGAGTCATCAGTCTTCTAACTGGTCTGATGTGGGGTGCATCAAATTCCTCTCCTGTACCAACCTATTCGTCTCATTGTAGCACTTGCAACCTACGTCCTCAACTACTTGCTGGATGTATTCCAGTCTCTGTCTGCCTCTACAATTTTTACCCTCTACAGCTCCCTCTAATACGATGGAGGCCATTCCCTGATGTCTTAACAGATGTCCTATCATCCTGTCACTTCTTCTCCTCAGTGTTTTCCATACATTCATTTCCTCTCCGATTCTGCTCAGAGCATTCTCATTCCTTGCCTTATCAGTTCACCTAATTTTCAAAAATCACGTGAAGCATCACACCGCAAATGCTTCGATTCTCTTCTGTTCTGGTTATGCCACAGTCCATGTTTCACTATCATACAAATCGACCGATGACCTCGCTGTTTTGTCTCTTCCACCAAATCAACCATACAATGCAGTGCTCCAAGCGTGTATTCTCAGAAATTTCTTCCTCAAATTAAGGTCTATGTTTGATATTAGTAAACTTCTCTTGGAATAACCTCTTTGCCAGTGCTATTCTTCTTCTTATTTTCTCCTTGTTCCGTCCGTCATTGATTACCTAGGTAATAGAATTCCTTAACTTTATTTGCTTCGTGACCACCAATCTTGATGTTAAGTTTCTCCCTGTTCTCATTTCTGCTACTTCTCATTACTTTTGCTTTCTTCGATTGAATCTCAGTCCATATTCAGTACACATTGGACTGTTCATTTAATTCAGTAGGTCCTGCAAATCTCTTCAGTGTTAGTCAAGATAGCAATGCCATCAGCGAATCTTATCATTAATATCCTTTCATCTTGAATTTCAGTTCTACTCTTGAACTTTTCATTTATTTCCTCCATTGCTTTCTCGATGTGTAGATTGGACAGCAGGGTCAAAAAACTACATTCGCGTCCTATACCATTTTTAATCAGAGAACTTCGTCCTTGGTCTTCCACTCTAATTATTCTCTCTTGACTCCTGCACATGTTGTGTATTACCCGTCTCTCCCTATAGTTTACCTCTATTTTCCTCGTCTTGCACAATTTGACATTGTCGAATGCTTTTTCCAGGTCGGCAAACCTTAAGAACGCGTCTTCATTTTTCTTTCGTCTTGTTCCCATTATCAACCGCAACGAAAGAACTGCCTCACTGCCGCCTTCACCTTTCCTATAGCCCAACTGATCGTCCTCTAACACATCCTCAGTTTTCTTTTCCATTCTTCTGCTGTGAAGGTGAATTTGCGATAATTCTCGCACTTGTCGGCTCTTGCAATTTTCGGAATTGTGTGGATGATATTGTTCTGAGAGTCAGATGATATGTCGCCAGACTCATACATCCTACTCACGAACGTGAGCAGTCGTTTAGTCACCAATTCCACAGTGATTTTAGAAACCCTGATGAGATGTTTCTGATTCTAATACTGGATAAGGTTTTTTTGACCTGTCTACAGGCTGAGGCAGTCTATCATACAGTAATTTCTTTTTCGATTTCTTCACATTTTTCATGCAGCCATTTCATCTTAGCTTCCCTGCATTTTCTATTTATTTCATTCCCAAGCGGCTTGTATTTCTGTTTTCTAGAATTTTCCTGGACATTTCTGTACTTCCTTCTTTCATCGACCGATTGAAGTTTTCTTCTGTTACCCAAGGCTCCTTTGCAAATACCTTCTTTGTAGCAGTGTTCTTGTTTCCAACTTCTGTGATTACTGTTTGTAAAGATGTCCATCAATCTTCAATTGAACTGTCTGGTGTGCTGTTCATTATTGAAGTATCTATAGCCTCAGAGAACTTCAAGTGTATCTCTTCATCCATTAGTACTTCCGTAACGCACTTCTTTGCGTTATGATTCTTTATGACTAGTCTTTTAAACTTCAGCCGACTCTTTATCCCTACTGAACTGCTCTTTCTGGTGCTGGGTAAGCATTACGATCCAGTATTTGATATCGGAACCTCTGCCTGACCATGATGTAATGTAACTGAAATCTTCCCGTGTCTCCTGGGATTTTCCAATTATACCTTCTCCTCTTGGATTCTTGAACGGGGTATTCGCTATTATTTGCTGAAATTTATTGTAGAACTAAGTCTTTCTCCTCTCTCATTCCTAATACCAAGCCCATATGTTCGATAACCCTTCCTTCCAACTCCCTTTACGTACTGAATTGCCTGTTCCATATCCTCATATACTTTCTATATCTCTTCATCTTCAGCGTCCGCCCCGATAGCTGAATGGTGAGCGTGACGGACTGCCGTCCTAAGGTGCCCAGGTTCGATTCCCGGCTGGGTTGGGGACTTTTCCGCTCAGGGACTGGGTGTTGTGTTGTCTTCATCATTTCATCCCCAACCGGCGCGCAGGTCGCCCAATGTGGCGTCGAATGTAATAAAACCTGCACCAAGGCGGCCGGACCTGCCCCGTAAGGGGCCTCCCGGCCAATGAAGCCAAAAAGCTCATTTCCATTTTTTCATCTTCAGCCTGCAATTTCAGCATGCTTACCCGAACTACCCTTGTCGGTATTGGTTTGCTGTCGATTCTGATGAGAAGAACCCTATCACTGAACTGTTCACAGTATCTCGCTCTCCTATTCCTATTCATAACGAATCCTACTCCCGTTATAGCATTTTCTGCCAGTGTTGGTATTACTCTATACTCATCCGACCAGAGAGCCTTGTCTTTTTCTCATTTCACTTCAGTGACCCCCGTTATATTTAGATTGAGCCTTTTCAGTTCCCTTTTCAGATTTTCTAGCTTCCCTACCAGGTTCAAACTTCTGGCATTCCACGCCTCGACTCGTAGAACGCTATCCTTTCGTTAATTATTCAGTCTTTTTCGCGTAGTCACCTCCCTCTTGGCAGTCCCCTCTCGGAGATCCCAATGGGGGATTATTCCGGAATTTTTTGTCAATGGGAATATCATAAGGACACTTTTTCAGTTGC
This sequence comes from Schistocerca americana, assembly GCF_021461395.2. Lineage (NCBI taxonomy): Eukaryota > Metazoa > Arthropoda > Insecta > Orthoptera > Acrididae > Schistocerca > Schistocerca americana. The sequence continues at coordinate 1,100,891,711 of NC_060120.1, read as the reverse complement.
AGGCTATATGTCCTGTGAATACACATTATGTGTCTTTAATTCAGTGGTTTCCACTGCCTTCTGCATTCTCATGCCGTTGATCATTGCTGATTCTTCCCCCTTTAGGGGCAGTTTCCAACCCCAGGGGCAAGAGACTGACCTGAATCTCTATCTGCTCCTCCACCCTCAATGACAGAACCGTTGGCCGAATGAGGGTAATTTCTAATGCCGGAAGTCTTCGGTCGCCAATGCTGATGATTTTTATTCAAAATTACATGATAGCGAGGTTCGAACTTGGGATCGAGGACATTTTGATTACTAATCAAAGACGCTACCCCTAGTCCACAGGTGCACTGGTCCCAATAGTTTAGGCACCAATAAAAGAATACGAGTGACAAATTCGGGTGGTATCAGGTAGGATAGAGTAAAGAGTTCACGAAGCACCTCCAACCAGTGAGGTAGCATTAAGGCGGTGAAAGCCCAGTAGAACTCCTCCAGAAGACCATCTGGTCACAGCGACGTCTTCTTCGCCATCTTGTCGATCGCGTCCGCCATCTCGTCAAAGGTGTCGGCTCTGTAATTGTGAGGGTGCATTCAGGAGCAGGACAGAGGTGGTCCGTTCGTCGTCGTAAAAGTGGCCATAACGGTCAGCGAAGGCAGACACCACTGCCGGCTGCATTGTGTGGCGAGTGCGACTAGAGGTGTAGTGAGTGGAGACGAAGAATCGACGTCAGCGATGCAGGGTGGACCATGGACGGCGGTTACTCGCGTAGACCATCGTGTCGTCGCAAACGCACCACGATGTTGCACTATTAACGCCTCTAGAATGTGAGGAGACGTGCTTTAGTACGTTGGCGTTCCTCTCAGGTGACGATAGGAATGCATTGAGCTCGCGCCGAACAGTGTAGTGAAAATTGGTGGTTACTATTAAAAACAGTCTTGATCACGATTTATTTAACAAGGTGACCGGTTTCGACCACTACTGTGGTCATCTTCGGACCATTGAGTAGGAACCTCTTTCTGTTAGAGGATCACTGATTCTCTAACAGAAAGAGGTTCCTACTCAATGGTCTGAAGATGACCACAGTAGTGGTCGAAACCGGTCACCTTGTTAAATAAATCGTGATCAAGACTGTTTTTAATAGTAATTATTTATAAGACATTGATCACTGCTGTTCCCATAATGCATTCAAAAGTAAAATTGGTGGTGTCCTGATTCGACGCCGCTGCTCCTTGCCACACTGTAGGAAGATCTGGGTGACTGCAGGCTGCACCCGGTTCAGCCACCAGGACGGCCTTGTAGCGGCAGTGCGCTGTCAGCAGTGCGGTTTGCAAGTAGGGAAGTGTAACCTTCCGTAACACTTTGCTGCACCAGACCGACTGACGTGGTAGATGGCGCAATGGTCTAAAAACTCAAGGGGCCATTTTTTCTGTTTGGGATATCTCGTTTCCAAGGTGGACAGGGACATAAAACCGATATAGTCTGCTCGCAGAATCTTCTGTATAATGGATAGACGAGGATTGGAACTTATATAGTGGCAACTATTTATTGACAACCGATACAAAAGAGTTACATGTTTTCACTTGTTACTGTCGTTCAAAGAAGTCACCAGCGTTTTGTAGAACCCGTTGTGGAAGGCGTAGTATACCGTTAGCAGAGCCTGTTCTGTTGATGGTGCGAATGGAGCGGTCTACTGCCTGTCGAATCTCTGGAACAGTTGTGAAGCGAATGGCACAAAGTAGTTCCTTCATCTTCGGAATCAAATCAAAGTCACAAGGACTTAAGTCCGGGGAGTATGGTGGATGGTACAGTACTTCTCAGTCCCATCGACCGAACACAGCAGCCACAGCTTGCGCTGTATGAGACCACGCATTGTCGTGCAAAATGATGGGTGAGTTGCGCAGAAAGAGTCGCCGCTTCTTTCGCAAAGGTGGTCGTAGGTGATGCTCCAAAAACGAACAGTAATACGCGGCGACACTTTCTGCGCAACCCAACCATCATTTTGCACGACAATGCGCGGACGCATACAGCGCAAGTTGTGGCTTCTCCGTTCGGTCGACTTAAGTCCTTGTGACTTTGATTTGATTCCGAAGATGAAGGAACCACTTCCTAGCATTCGCTTCGGAACTGTTCCAGAGATTCGACAGGCAGTAGACCGCTCCAATCGCACCATCAACAGAACAGGCTCTGCTGACGGTATACTATGCCTTTCACATCGCTGGCAACGGGTTCTGCGCAACGCTGGTTACTACTCTGAAGGACAGTAACAGGTGCAAACATGTAACTCTTCTGTATCGGCTGTGAATAAATGGTTGCCACAATTGAAGTTCCGTCCCTCGTAACCGGGCCATCGGAGTGGGTCATCACCCAAACGTCAACGAGACGAAAGTCTTCGACGAAGGTACACAGCATAGGCCATGCCGACTAATCAAGTGAATCGTCCTTCAGGTGAGGATGCAGTTGAAATCGCCGCCCACAACGAAGCAATAAAAGCATCTGGAAATCGGATGGGCCACGTCATCTGCGAAGAACGTGGACCGCTGCCGCCGATTCGTGAAACCAGATATCGATGACGTGCACGCCAAGGATTGTTTGTTACTGCCACGTCCTGGCCGGACGGGAGGCGTGTCATATCCATGACCGGGGCCCTCCGCTTATGTAAAAGGCTACTCCGCACCCCGAGTGATTGGCTACAGACGTGTACGTGTCATAGAAGTAAACTGGTGGTAGCGTGGCAACACAAACTTGCTGGAGAAGGGCGGCGCCGATCAGGGGCGCAAAGCATATCACGGAGGAACAGCAACTTTGGTGCAGTGCCGACGGTGCTGACGTCCGGTGTGGCGAACCGGTACGTCCGTGCTAGCAGTGCTGGACGCGCGTCTGCCATGGCCAAGGCGGTGTGAAGTGGGGACCGAAAACCGCAAGGAGGGCCCGCACCCTCTGGCCGCCGTGCGTCGATTCCGATATTAAAGAACAACCTCGTCCGGGGGTGGTAGACAGTCCTGTGGAGGAGGCATTTCGTCCCTCACGTCGTCACCTCACACGTCCCTGTGCCGAAGGTCTGTCCAGTGTCCATGTGAGCGTCATTTTCGCGATAGATCATGAGACGTCGGCAGGAAGACAGGAGTCGGGACCTCCGCACCAGTCGTTACGATGTATCCTGCAGTATCCACTGGTTGACCATCAGGCAAAAAAAAAACTTGTTGTTCATCGCTAGTGCCGTCCGGTGACATCTGCGCGGGACCTTCCGCTGCTTAGCCTGCGCCTCCATTATCTTGGGAAAGAGGACCCGTGAGCGAGTGGCGATGTTTGCGCCGAAGCGGCGAGCTTTGTTTACGTTCGCAGACGACGGCTAGGAGGAGTGTCGACTTGGTTCGAAGACTTCGGTCGGTACAACGAAGGAGTCGAACAGGTATCGTGGAGAGGTACCCGTCTCCATGGCGTCCGTCGTGGGAGTCAGGGTGGCGGCCGTTTGGTCCGATGGAGCGACTGTATCGTCCTAAGTGCGGTGGGATGGCGGGACGTGTCGATCCGACAGACCGTACGACGGACTGGTCGATGCTGTAGGCGTGGCGAGGACCGACACGTAAATTTTTGATAGCGGAGTCAGCGTAGGTGACACGGACACTTCTGACAAGGGAGCTGATTTCAAGAATCGATGTCCCATGCATGAACCAGCTTTAAACATGTGATCACCTTACAAATGAGTTAGTATTTGACGGGGAGCATATAAGCGAGTAAACGTTTAGGAAAGATTTGAAATTATAGAAACATAAAGATTTTTGGAAATCGCTAAGTGATCTTATTATAAAACACTGGAAGAGCGTAGTCTGGGTAATTTGTGCTTCGTTTTAATCAAAGGTTGTTTTTTCATCAATGTTTACGACATCATATCTTCTTAAGTTCAAATGGCTCTGAGCACTATGGTACTTAACAACTGAGGTCATCAGTCCCCTAGGACTTAGAACTACTTAAACCTAACTAACCTAAGAACATCACACACATCCACGCCCGAGGCAGGATTGCAGCCTACGATTGTAGCGGTCGCGCGGTTCCAGACTAAAGAGCCTAGAACCACTCGGCCACCGCGGCCGGCCTATCTTCTTAAGTATATTTCGTACAATGATATAATGTTGCAGGCCTTTTCTGTGGAATATGTGGATAATGGCTGGAAAACGCGTTTGGAATAGAGTTATTGGTAGAGAAGTAATAAGTTATATGCCATGCCTGATGATGATGTTTTACTGCATGAACAGCGGAAACGTAGTAAGAGATAAACTTTTTTTCCTTTTATTATTTTGTAGGGAATTCCAGGGAGAAAAGTGTGGTAAAGGTTTGGAATTATCTCTAAAGTTTATTGGAAGATGTTAGGCGCTCTCATTCTCAAATACTAAACGAATTAGTCTAGGTAATTTGTGCGAAGTGAGTTTCGCTGCCTCAAGAGATAAAAAAGAGTTTCTAACTGTGATACATAGTTGTCTGTCTGTGCTAAACCTTTAACATACGATCGTACCTCTCAATGCGTAGATTACGACAGAATTTTAAATTCGGTCCATCATTATATGAAATCCTGAAAAAATCAGATTCCCCCTGGAAGCCATTAGACAGGCAAGCAGCAACCGGTTCTGTGAACTGTCTACCGTACCGTGAGCTACAAAAAATATAATAAATATATAATTATATGATTATATAAAAAATTAAATATCTCAACTTGAACAGCAGTACTTCTACACTCCTGGAAATGGAAAAAAGAACACATTGACACCGGTGTGTCAGACCCACCATACTTGCTCCGGACACTGCGAGAGGGCTGTACAAGCAATGATCACACGCACGGCACAGCGGACACACCAGGAACCGCGGTGTTGGCCGTCGAATGGCGCTAGCTGCGCAGCATTTGTGCGCCGCCGCCGTCAGTGTCAGCCAGTTTGCCGTCGCATACGGAGCTCCATCCCAGTCTTTAACACTGGTAGCATGCCGCGACAGCGTGGACGTGAACCGTATGTGCAGTTGACGGACTTTGAGCGAGGGCGTATAGTGGGCATGCGGGAGGCCGGGTGGACGTACCGCCGAATTGCTCAACACGTGGGGCGTGAGGTCTCCACAGTACATCGATGTTGTCGCCAGTGGTCGGCGGAAGGTGCACGTGCCCGTCGACCTGGGACCGGACCGCAGCGACGCACGGATGCACGCCAAGACCGTAGGATCCTACGCAGTGCCGTAGGGGACCGCACCGCCACTTCCCAGCAAATTAGGGACACTGTTGCTCCTGGGGTATCGGCGAGGACCATTCGCAACCATCTCCATGAAGCTGGGCTACGGTCCCGCACACCGTTAGGCCGTCTTCCGCTCACGCCCCAACATCGTGCAGCCCGCCTCCAGTGGTGTCGCGACAGGCGTGAATGGAGAGACGAATGGAGACGTGTCGTCTTCAGCGATGAGAGTCGCTTCTGCCTTGGTGCCAATGATGGTCGTATGCGTGTTTGGCGCCGTGCAGGTGAGCGCCACAATCAGGACTGCATACGACCGAGGCACACAGGGCCAACACCCGGCATCATGGTGTGGGGAGCGATCTCCTACACTGGCCGTACACCACTGGTGATCGTCGAGGGGACACTGAATAGTGCACGGTACATCCAAACCGTCATCGAACCCATCGTTCTACCATTCCTAGACCGGCAAGGGAACTTGCTGTTCCAACAGGACAATGCACGTCCGCATGTATCCCGTGCCACCCAACGTGCTCTAGAAGGTGTAAGTCAACTGCCCTGGCCAGCAAGATCTCCGGATCTGTCCCCCATTGAGCATGTTTGGGACTGGATGAAGCGTCGTCTCACGCGGTCTGCACGTCCAGCACGAACGCTGGTCCAACTGAGGCGCCAGGTGGAAATGGCATGGCAAGCCGTTCCACAGGACTACATCCAGCATCTCTACGATCGTCTCCATGGGAGAATAGCAGCCTGCATTGCTGCGAAAGGTGGATATACACTGTACTAGTGCCGACATTGTGCATGCTCTGTTGCCTGTGTCTATGTGCCTGTGGTTCTGTCAGTGTGATCATGTGATGTATCTGACCCCAGGAATGTGTCAATAAAGTTTCCCCTTCCTGGGACAATGAATTCACGGTGTTCTTATTTCAATTTCCAGGAGTGTATTTACGGCCCGTGTAGAGGACTTGCTGTAAAACCTAACTGCAGATCCTCTTGAACAGAGTCTAAATGCCAACAAATTTTCTGAGTGAAGTGCTTCCTTAACAGGTGCCGTAGCCTGCTTCATTAGGAGTATACGGTGCTACATAACGTGCTTTAAAAATATTACACAAAATAAAAGAGGACCGAGTGCTTAACTAATGATCAAGGTTACAACGTCTAAGACATGAGTCCGCGGAAGCGGAGAATAGTTTCCTTACGTTAGTATTATTATTTCTTTTCAAAATAACAATTCACAGCAATCTGTGCCACCTGTCCTGATATATTAGTGTATTCATTATAATGATAATAATAATAACACGAAGTGAGCTATTCGAGGAATGGTGTCTAACTGGATCCGGTTTGCTCAATGGCTCACGAGAAAGAAGTGCTGAGGGACGATAAAAAGAGATAAAATCACCTAAAACATTTGATGGACGAATGTCTATCAGCAAGTCTCTTTGTAAGCTTTTATTGTTTCTACTAATAACTAGAAGGTTGTATTTAATCAAAACACTTCGACCGTATCCCATTTCGTAATATGATAACATCAACAAATCAAACGTTCCAGATATAATGTTCAGACCAGCTGCATACGATCAGCACATTGTATACCAGGTTTTCTCTCGGGTAAGGCCTGCACTGCACCCAGGCATCTGAGGGGAAGGGTGCGGGAACCTTGCGATGTCTCTCCTGCACTGCCTCTTCTCCAGCGGGCTAAACGTCCAAGAATGCAGTGCTAGACCACTTCGTAGAAATTCATCTCCTAATCAACGCAAAAATTCAGTCTCTTCCAGGAAAATGAGTCGGGCTACAGTAGTAAGCGATAAGTGTGTGTGTGTGTGTGTGTGTGTGTGTGTGTGTGTGAGAGAGAGAGAGAGAGAGAGAGAGAGATAAAGTTCCGAAAATGTTTGAAATTATGTAAGAAGTTTGCTCTCATTCTGATACACTATGTGAATACAAAGAAAAGTGTGTTAATTCCTAAGGGACCAAACTGCTGAGGTCATAGGTCCCTAGACTTACACACTAGTTAAACTAACTTATGCTAAGAACAACACACACACACACATGCCCGAGGGAGGACTCGAACCTACGGCGGTAGGGGCCGCGCAATCCGTGACATGGCGCCTCAAACCGCGCTGCTACTCCAGAGCGGCGGCTCATATCAAATACGACATGATTTCAAATATCATGTTACATGATATGCAACTAGTATACAGTTTTTATACTGACCTGATGGCGACTAACCGAAACACGTAGTGGTAACAAAGCACGCACTCGCCTTAAAAACTTGTTAAGCGACTCCAAAGCTGAGACAATACGACAGAAAAGAAATGGAAGACATCAACATCAGCGAAAGCTTTAAGACACGGAACTTCGGAGGTCCTGCAAAAGTAATCAGAAAGAACCCGTTCATCAGCATTACAAAAATTGTGAACGAAATTAGTACCACCCTGACGTCCGTTTTGTAGTCCAGTAGCAGTTGTTCAAATCAGAATCTCTTCTCTCTGAAAGAGCTCCGATAAGACGAGTCTTATCTCTCGCTTCACGTGAGACACTCTGATTATGTCACTTGAACATACTAACAGCCGGGACCCCTTTAGGAATGTCATCGGTCACGAGCCAAGACCGTCTTAACTGCTCTCCGTAAGTTATCATTACTTTTGTTACTTGTTTAATATTCAGTCTAAGCTCAAAACGGACAGAAGAAAATCTGAACGTAGTTAAACGTTTTTTTAAACAAGTAAAAAGGTCTCGAACCATTACGGAACGTTACTTAAAACACGTCTATAGCGCTGATCCGTCAACACATATTCAGGTAAAGACTACCAATGCGAACATGTTACCATACGAACAGATTTTCTTGAATGTAGCCTATATTTGTACGCACCAAAGCTTACAAGATCGATTTTAGTAGTTGCATCTTGTTTATTTCTCTTTCAAGGAGAAAAAGCACATGCCATACATGCCAGAACATATCTTTCTCTGAAGTAGGTAAGACTTAGCACATACCTCTCAGTAAGCCACAAGCCGTTATCTTCCAGTACCGGAACTGTGTGTTGTGGATTTCTCTGTAACAAGAGCAGTTCCAGCTAACAACCTCGAGTAAAACTTTAAAGATCGCTTTTAATTAACGATACCATAAAACGTACCCGGCTTAAGATATTAAAAGTAAAGTCAGTATGCCATTAACTAATGATAATTCTGCCAACAACGCTATTACATATATTTAATGCTAATTAAGTAAGATCATTACAGCATAATCTAATTCTTAAAGAATATGACTTTCTTAGTAAAAGCGTAAAAAATTGCAAGGGTATGTCATTCTACATACTTTGATTCATTATCTGCATGGTGAAATTGAGAATTATTCCAGATAATATAAATTCCGTTAAGATTTTGCAAGTTGTCTAGTTGAGCTAATTTATAGCCACGTTGTAGCTGGACACAAACTCGTTACCTTCAACCATTCAGGCGTCCTCAGATCAACCCTCGGATTGACATTAACAATTTTCAGATCGACTCCAACAGCACCAGCCACGAGACGAACTAAGCGGCACGGGATGCTCAGGTTGCTGTTGTAGAGAGTCAACGGCGACATGGCTGTTCCTACAAAACAACGCACATCTTAAATAGTTCACAATACGGTTGGCAGCTCTTTTGCACTCGTAGGTTTACGGGCACACGTTCATCGATCAAGTAACACCGTTCGACAACGTAAAACGGCGCAAGGTATTTGAAATTAGCAGAAAAGTAGGTAAAGCTGTTGGGAAAGACGGATAATATACAATATGTAGAATATGTAATAAAAACAATATGAGTGAATATGACCAAGACAGTAGTACATGGATTAACAACGGCGCAAAAGAAAGGATGCAGACTCTCTCCGCTAGTGTTAAACCATCAAAGAAGCAATGACGAAAACAAAAGGAACGTTTAAAAGTGTCATCAAAGTTATAGCAGAAAAGATATTAATGGCAAGATTCGCTGATGATATTGCAATCCATACCGAAAGAGAGAAACAATTACAGGAGCGGTTGAATGGAATTATTTAATAAGCGCATAATATGGTTTGAGCGCAGACTAAAGATATAGGAAACTACTGAGGAGTAGAAGAAAACAGTTTAGCGATGAACTTAAAATGACAATTTTGCACCATGACTTTTGCTACCTTTGAAGCAAAGTAGCCTATGAAGGACGAAGCGAGGATGATATAGCAAGGAATCTAGTACAGGCAAAGACGACATTGTAGGCCAAAATAAGTCTATTACTCTGTTGTGCTAAAGTTAAGGAAGAAAATAACTTTCGCAAGACGTGTCACTGCCAAGTAACATACCTCGATGAAACTTGGACGTTACATAGAAACAACTGCTACAGTATAGTACAGAACGTGAATGAAAGAAATAAAGAATGAAACGAGGAGAAATGAACGCTTTTATTCAAAGGTAATAACTACAGTGAATTAACCGGGATCTTCTGGTTCCAAGAGCTGATCCAGCTGCGCTCTTCAATATGGTGTGCATTGTCATCCGTAGAAATGAAGTCGCGGCCGAATGCACCCTTGAAAAGACCCACATAAAAATGGAGTACAGTGTCACAATAACGTTGACCGGAGAATAAACAAAGATTTGTTGGTCAGTATGTCGATGCAACTTTATACCTCCCGACACTGAAACGCCTGCGTCACCTTGACGATCACGTTCGACAGTATTCTAAGTGCAACGCTTACCGTCATGTGGGAAGAGGCGTGAACATCTAATGCACACGGGAGTATTTCCGAACATGGTCGTTTTGGTGGTCCAGGCGTTATGGTGTCGGGAGATGTAATGTTGCATCGGCATACTGACCTCCAAATCTTTGACTCACCAGTCAACGTCAGTATGACACTGTATTCCTTTCCAGTGTGCGGCTCTTCAGGGGTGCATTCGGCTCTGACTTCATCTCCAGCGTTCCGTGTCTCAGTCTGCATACCCTTATAGGATTTCTTTGTTGTCTGTATGTCTGTGTGATTGCTAAGAACCCTTTTTCTCAGGACTGGGTAGACCTATCAACTTCAAATTTATGTCACGTACTGAAGTCTATTTTCCCTTACGTGTGCAAAAATTTAAAGCTTCTAAGCCACTTCAGTCAAAATATATGGCCATTTATGTTACATATTTTGATACTCGAAAACTCACGCATCAAAACCTATAGGGTGCTTCCTGTTTCTTAGAATCATGAAATTTGGCGAGAATAAACATCTCGCAGTACAAGTAAAGGGCAAAATCCGAAAACTGCTAATTTGCAATCATATCACACGAAAATATTTTTGTCTCTTCTTCATGCATCTGTTTGATTATCTGATACGACTCGTATTCTCTGGAACAGTTTGACGTAACTATTTGAAATTTTTGTCACGTTTTATGATGTTCTTTTGGCGACGTAAAAATTGTAAGCTTCTATATAAATGCAATCAAAAGACATGGGTATTTATGTCACATATTTTAATACTCGCTAACTCACTCATCGAAACCTATAGGGTACTTTCCGATGACGTAGAATCATGAAATTCGACGAAAGGCACGGTTTCACACTGCAAGTAAAGTAAAAACATTGAAATTCGTGAAACTGTAACCATATCTCATACCAAATATATTTTGCCACTAGACCATACATTGTATTCATCACCCTTAAAAAGCGTAATAGACGAATATAACTGCAAGCAAGCGTAAAATGTAATTTTTAGTATGTTTTAGTAAGTAAATAAACACTGTTTTACTACATAAACTCTCTATCTACATATATAAACTGAAGTCCGCTGGTCGCTTCTTTTAGTGTGTCCGGGCTAGTCTGAGTGTGGAACAACTGTACAGATGTTGGTAAGCTATTGGAATTTCCGGGACCAGTATCTTCGATGTCGATAATAGGCAAAAATCGTTGAGTTTATCGATTCCCAGGATGGATATATATAAGTTTCTACGAAATCCTCAGTCGCTAGTCCTACTCGCATGAGGCCAATTTTCTTATGGTTGCCGTGCGACCGCATCGAACAGTGCAGGTGGAGGAAGTTTTGGAAAAAGGCGATATTCAGTGAATGAACTGACCTTCCCGTTCCCTCGTCTTAAATTGCATCGAGAGCGTGACTTTTTGTGCGTCTCACTGCGTGATTCCTACACTTACCTTTTGTACAAAAACGTAGCAGTTCTTTCTATGTAAGGTCAAATTCCATGTAGGAATTGTACTTGGCAGTGACACACAATGCGAAAGTTACATTCGTCCTTAAGCTTTGGAAACTAATATAGTATCAAATGCAACACATAATTTGAGGAGAAAACTTCTGAGAACGTGCGTCTGGAGCACAGCGCTCTACAGAAGTGAATCGCAGATTGCGGGAAAGCCGGAAGAGAAAGGAATCGACGCGTATTGCGTGGTGTTGCAAAAGGATGCTGAAACTTAATTAGAATTATAAGAAATGAGGATATCCTGTGGTGAATCGTTAAGGAAAGGAATATTTGGAAAATGCTGATAAGAAAAAGGCATTGGTAAGCTATCGGGGAACAACGTCCATGCTGCTAGAGGGAGTCGTATACGGTGAAAACTACACAGGAAAAATTGTCATTTCCCTACATGTTTACTTTTTTATTATGTTTACATTTAGATGACTGATTTGCAAGAAAGTAAGAACTGAGGTGAATGAGTTGAAAGAAAATTATGTTAGTAGATATAATTTATAGGTTCAGACTCAGGCTCATTGTTATAAGGAAAGCCATCCAGTAACATGACTAAATTTATCATCCTTTATAAAGGAAAATTTCAATATGCCACCTAGAAAAACAGACGGACCATCAAGGACAGCGAGGGACCTAATGCCTTTTACCTTCACCTTATTTTTCTTATTGGTCCCAGTATTGATTTCAGTGTTATCAATCACCTTGGCCCACCCTACAACATCCACATTCGTCGATACAAAAGGCATCATACAATAAAAATAAGATGTATCTATGTCCTTATTAAAAACTTCACCAACATTAAAACTAATGTAAGTACTGATGTCACAATTGTTAAAACTTTCAAGGCCACCTACACTTTCAACACCTCCACAACAAACAATAGCCATGGTAAGCTATCCAGTACCATAACTAAATTTCTCATCCTTTTTAAGAAAAAAATTCAAAATACCACATGTATCGTAAGATTCCTTTCATACTATGGACTCGTGGACATCGTAAGGTGGATCAAGATGAAGTGTGTGTAAGGGATCTGGCGTTTGTAAAGGTATAAAACTTGTTGGTGATTTGACTGTATATTATCATAAATGAAGAACTCTGGTCCCCCACCCCTTCCCCAAAACAAACACACTACACACTGATCTTGCCAAAAGCGAGAAGCGATTCTTGGTGCTGTAGTCTGAGGGCACTCTGGGATGCTATCTGTGTTGCACCCCTGTGCATCTCTGTGAATCACAGCTCGATTATGTATTGCAGCACAGAGCTGCATTGCCACACGTAGTTGCGTGGGTTGCCTGTGGTTATAAGCAGTCTTTATTTTTTCATACAATAATAAGCCTATGACTGAGCCTGAGTGAAATATGCTTCTAAATCCTTACATTTGCCCTCTAGCCACAGCTGCTTAGCAATTTTGCACTTCCTGTTAGTTTCACTTTTCAAACGTTTGTAATTCCTTTCTCCCACTTTGTTTGCTGCAGTTTTAAATTTTTTCTTTTCATCAATAACCCTTTAAACTGTATTTATAAGCTCTTATGTAGACAAGTTTTTACCATGTCTGCTGCTGTCAGATAAAATAATTGCCTTATATTTCATGTACAAAATAGTACTCATCATAACATTCAACTGTCTGTATTTTGAATGTTAAGTAACCTGTTTGTATTTGCGGCTACTAGATGGCACTCTTGGTGTAATGTTCACCTGCCTGCAATTGGTAACGCGTGCGCCTCAGTCTGATGCAACAGCTCGACTTCTCTGTACTGTTTTATAAATTTTGGACTAAAGCTTTATTGCTTGATATTTAATTTTATACATGACATATAAGTAATGTTTCTTTTTGTACTACTAGTTAGTACTTAAAAAAAAAATTCCTGTAATTTTGTAATTATGTTATAGGCCAGTTTGAGAGTTTTACTTCTGATGAAGGTGCTCTTAGCAGTGCCCAAACCTAGGTCAAAAGACTTCTTTTTTGTGACTGAGGGCTGCCATTTCTTTAATTTTGCTGCTATCCCTATTCAGGAGCCGCACATTTGTCTCACCTCCCAACACATGACTTTCCATTATGGTTGCACCTATGGTGACTTTGTTGGACAGGGTAGCGTTTGGCAGCACAGATATAAACAGTAGGAGCTCTCATCATGTGGGTGGGCATTGTCTTGCTGAAATGTATGCCCGGGAGGGCTTGTCATGAAAGGAAACAAAACGGGGCATAGAATATCGTCGACATACCACTGTGCTGCAACGGTGCCAGGGACGACAACCAAAGGGGCCCTGCTACGAAATAAAGTATAAAGTATCATCCCGAAGCATCACTCCTGGTTATTGGGTCGTATGGCAGGCAACAGTCAGGCTGGTATCCCAAGGCTGTCAGGGGGCGTTCCCAGACACGTCTTCGGCCCAGAATCTGGAGACGTCCTGGACAGCAGCGGGATACGAACCTGATTGTTGCCCGCCATACGGCCCGACCAACAGGGGTGACGGTCTTCGTTGGCATTATATTTCATAGCAGACCCCTTGGGTTGCCGTCTGTGGCACCCCTACAGCACAGCGGTACGTCGACTATATCCTCCGCTCTGTTGCGTTTCCCTTCATTGCAGGCCCTGTTCGTCTTGCATTCTAACACGATAATGCTCCCCTACACATGACGAGAGTTTCTGCCGCTTATCTTCGTGTTTGCAAAACCCTACCTTGGCTAGCAAGGTCGTCAGATCCCTTCGCAATTGAAAACGTTTGGAAGGTTAGGGACAGGGCCCTTCGACCAGCTCGGCATTTTGACGATCCAACGCGCCTTTCGGACAGAGTTTGGCACGACATCCCTCATGACGATACTCGACAACTTTATCAACCAGTGCCAAGCCGAATAACCGCTTGTATACGGAACAGAGGTGGACCGACGCGTTATTCACTTGCTCAATTTGTGAGGCTCTTTCTCTTAAACAAATCATCCAATTTTTCTGAAATTGTAAACATTTGTTTGTCTGTACATGTACATCAGGTATACCGATTTCCGTGCAATTTCGAAAATTCCTTCGTAATGAGTTCTTTTTTTTTCTTAGAGTGTAAATCCTACTGTAATACCATACCACTTCGACATTTATAATCGGAGTGAGAGATTATAATCTTGCAAATTTCGGATATAAAACCAAGACTCTTCCATACACAAGTGCTGACGAATTAAACTTTAACATCACAGTGGTGATTCCTGCTAGAGATTCGTTCACTGCAAGTCTGTAATGTCGTCTGTTAATTAACTCCGCACTGTTCAGATTATATCACATCTATCCTCATTATTTTAATTCTTGCATTGACCACTTCGAATATCGCTTCGAATCTTATTTTGCAGATGGATTTCACTGCATGCACATTTGCTACAATCGCAAGCTTATGAAAATGATTACACGTCTACAGGAAGCGCTTCCTTTAGTCAGAAAATAAATTTTAATTTTTATCTTGTAAAATGACTTTTCACACCTCGGGTGTTGAAAGACGGAAGAACAAAATAACTAAATATATAATTATAGTCATTAGTACAGTAGGCAAAGCTATTGTCTTTCACCCACCTTGTCTGATAAATATTTCCAAACAATAGCCGTCTGATAAAAGGAGGAAGGATAGTATAACGCATAAAACATGCAGATTACGTGGGATTACTAAGTGAAAATGGTAAAGCAAGTACCAATATGTGAGGAATGTGTACTAAAGATAAATTTATTTTTAGAAGGTAAGCAAAGAAGATGAAAAAGCTAAAATTTTTGATGAGTTAGTGGAACAAGCTGTTAACTTCACCTACCTAGTATGTAAAATAACCAGAACTCTATCAAGAAAGGACAGCGACTGCAAAATAAATGTTTTAAAGAAGGAGGAGTATTCTGTGTGGTTTATGAAATAAACAGTTAGGTAGAAGACTAGGGAAGCGGTTTGTGTGATGTGTTGACCTGTAACTGTACCCCAACATGGACCATGCCACGCAAAGGATTTTGAGATGAGGCTCTAGACAAGAATGGAAGGTGTGAAATTATGGATATAATAGGGCGTGAGCTTGTGTTCCACAGGGTTAATTAGGGAAGACGATTACTGGAAACAAAGAGGAGGAAAAAATAGGCTTGGCACTGATTGACAATAGACTATATAGTACAGTATACTCTACGGAGAATGATGACTATGAAGAGGAACAGAGAAACAAAAAAAATATCCGCTAATTGACATCAAGAGAAATGCATCACACGCAGCTACGAAAAGGTTGTGTGAAAACTGAGAGGACCGATTAGTGTTGAGTGTGGGCAGTGACGGACCTACCTCATGAACAGGACATACCACCGTTATCATCACTATCGGAAAGAACCGTAATGCTGCTGACAAAGCTGGATTAGGAAAGTGAACAACACAAACTATAAAAGTCTTTCTTTACACTGAGAAATCCGAATAAACGAACAACCCAACCAGGAGGCTCCATAAGCCGTAGACAGAGAGAGTAACAAACAACAATAAATACGCAGACTGATACAACGAGTGTCCCATAAAGAAATCAACTTCTGAATGCCCAATAACATACAAATTTATTTATGAACTTAAGTAATTTGTATAACTGCGGTGCATCCTATCTACGATCATATACGTAATAAATTACTCTAATGCCCTCCACGACTATGCAGTCACACTCTCGTTCTTTCGACAAAACTTTCACTAACTTTTCGGCATACGTGCACCTCTGGTTCTGAAATTACATGGCTGAACCTCGGACATGAGCTCTAGAAGTGATCGTACTTCTTTGCCGTATACAAAAGAATTCAAATACCCCACAGAAAGAATTCACATGGTGCCACATCATAAGACCTGGGCAGCCAATTCACGTCCCCGTTACTGGAAATCGCCCGGCCAGGGAACCTCTCTCGTAATAAGCCCATTTCTGCAATCCATTTTTATGATGTTACACCATATTGTTGAAACCAAACCTCTTCAAGCATTCACATGATCTAGTTCAGACCGTAAAAACTATCTTAACACACTTCTGTAGTGTTCGCTGTAGTGTATACATTAAATGCGCTTTCGGGGCCATATTCGAAGATGTTCCGTCCAGTTACGCCCTCAACTCAAATTATACACCAGTCACACGTTGCCGATGTAATGGCTTCTACTTAATTACAAGAGAGTTTTCTCTGTCCCAAATCCCACAATTTTCCTTGACCACAAAACCAGTCAACTGAAAGTACGCCTCATCAGTCAACATCATTTTCTTGATGAAATTGTTGTTCGCTCTTTGTTTTGCGAGCACTGAGTGTATAAAGATTTGGCGTATAACGTTTTGCGCTTTTCGTGGGTTGTTTGCCTTCATTGTTCGTCTCAGTTGGTCTTTATAGCTCCAAAGGCGTATATTTTCTTTCAGAAATCAGTGCATGCTTCTTCTTGGAATATCCAGTTGTTGAGAAAGTCCACAAATAGATTTCATCAGATTTTGGGCAACATTGTCACACTCAATGGCGATTTTTTTCCGCAGACCGATTAACACGTGGCTAATGTTCACAATCGAAGTGGTGTTCTCAAATATAGAAAACAGTCTCTTCACAGTTGAATTGTTGGGTACATTACATTGATCAAGTATTTCACAGAGTTTGCAAAGGATCTATGCAGAACATTCTGCACTGTTGTAATACTTTTTCACTATGGCAACGCTTTGTTGCGTCGTGTAGTTCTTCTTTATTAACCACAAAAAAAACTGATGAAACCTGTGCAACGTTCAAGGCTACCAACTTACTAGACCAAAAATGGCGGGAATTTCAAAAGTACATTCTTTATGGGACACCCTTTACAAAACTACAGGGAAGAAGTCTTGCCAACTTTGACGCACCAGACGTAGAAGAGGTCAGTAAAACAAGCAACGAACGCCTCCCTACGAGCCGACTTATAAAAAAAATTACCTTGTCAGTAAAATTTTCAGTCGAGGAAGCAACCAACAATAAAATAAAAACAGTAGTAATGAAAATACAAAAAAGATACACCAGATACTGTGAAGTGTGAGTACTATGACTGTCCTAATGAAAGGTTTCGTGAGACTTTTGCAGTGAACAGCCAACCTCAGGGCCCCAAACACAAATATGACCACAGGCAAGGTACCACTGTGTCTTCCCAACTACTGGATACGCCCCTAGGTCCAAGGTCCCCGTCGTTTGTGAAGACAAACCCCGTTGACGACATCATGAAACAATTTTCGGCTTCCCCTTTAAAATGATATCAGTAAAGAAAATTAACTAAAACCTTTGTTCACAGTAGTTCAAGTGTGATATTTCAAAGTAAGAGAGAATTTCCAAAGTCGTATTCGCGCTATCTCTGGTACAGACGTGTTTATAATTAAAGATACAGAAGGGTTACGTATATTTTATGTACTGTAATTTGTTAATTATACTTGTCATTCAATTGTATGAGAAGCATTGCCACGCTGTTACCATTCAGTACGTGACACTACAGTTCCCTGAGCACGGGCAGTTAGTCGCCGGCTGCAGGGACCAACCACCGGCGCAGGCATAAAACCAAGCGCAGTACATCACCGTGGAACTCTGACATTATTAAGTCGGTCTACCGTAGGGAAGGCAAATGGTTGACTTCAGTTTATTGAGACTATTCCAAGAAAGTGTAGCTCAACAATAAAAGAAACATCCTACAGCGCACCTACTTGTGCGACCCATTCTTGAGTACTTCTAGGGTCTTTGGCATCCCCATCAGATCGGTTTAAAGAAAGACAGCGAAGCAATTCAGAGGCGTGCTGCTAGATTTGTTATCGGAATGTTCGATCAGTGCCCGATTATCACGAAAATGCACTGTGAACTCGAACGGCTCAATGGCTCTGAGCACTATGGGACTCAACTTCTGAGGTCATTAGTCCCCTAGAACTTAGAACTAGTTGAACCTAACTAACCTAAGGACATCACAAACATCCATGCCCGAGGCAGGATTCGAACCTGCGACCGTAGCGGTCTTGCGGTTCCAGACTGCAGCGCCTTTAACCGCACGGCCACTTCGGCCTGCTGAACTCGAATGGGAGGCTCTGAAGGGAAGAAGATCATTTGAGGAAACACTATTGAGGAACTCCGCCGGCAATTCCGGCAGACTGCAGAACGATGATAGTACAAATAACATGCTTCTACCTGTGGGACAGGGTACCCTCTGCTTGCGGATTATGTATTAGGAAAACATGTCTTTCGGCATTTACCATACTCCACTGAACGACAATTGGGGCCTGTTTATGTTACCAAATTATACCTTAATCTTTCACAAATTAAGTACACAGCTAGACATCGTACATGCTCGATCGATTGCATAAAAAGAACTGAAATGTCCGACAGGTGTCGAAAACAGAGAGGAAACGTTCATCCCGTCATCCTGGGTGTTTTTCATTGTACTTTGAGAGCCTGAGAAACGTGTTTGCCCTACATGAGTGTTTATCACTGCCTGAGACCTACATGGCAAGCTCCGTATCAGTCTGCAGGGGCACCCTGTGGTTCCCTTTCCCGTTCTTTAATGAGAGCCGATGAGAGTTCTTGAAGAGTCTGTGGTTGAACAGGGCGACCACGAAAACGTCTGTCAAGCATATTCCACGTATGCACGACGGGGCTTAGGTCATGACTCACCACCGGGCGTGCGTTACTTCAACGTCGAGGTCTCGCAAGACATCCCTACTAAAGCCCGCCACACAGGCCGTTGCTTTAGAAGGAATTCAGGGCCACCACTGTATGCAGCAGCTACCATGTAGTCCAACGGCAAGGCAAGTGTTCGACGTACTGCCAGGCGGTAAGGCGCGGTAAGGCTACCATGGACAACGACAAGATCCGTATGGCTGCCAATACTGAAGCCTTCCCGGAACATCACACAACCACGGAAACCTGCAGGTACTGCTCACCACCAAGTTTCGCCAACCACTAAGTTGTGAGTTGTTATGATAACAGCAGAAGTGAATCCGAGCTGGAAGATGTCGAGTAGGTACTCGTCCGGATCGTAAGGTCCTCTCTCGTAACCTGTTCATTACACTCTGATCGGACACAGCAGCTGCACTGGTCCTTCTGAGGCCTTCTTACGGTGCTCTGGCGGTTCCCATACGACGCCGCAACGCGAAGATAACCATACACCGGTCTTCTCATGGGATTGTAATGCCTAGGAGATCAGCTCAACTCGCCTTGTGCCGAGCGGTCTGAGGCACTGCAGTCATGGACTGAGCGGCTGGTCCCGGCGGAGGTTCGAGTCCTCCCTTGGGCATGGATGTGTGTGTTTGTCCTTAAAATGACTTAGGTTAAGTAGTGTGTAAGCTTAGGGACTGGTGACCTTAGCAGTTAAGTCCCATTGATCATTTTTTGAACTCGCCTTGTGTACTCAATTGTCTCCCTGTGGCTTGTCCACAACCTGACGCTTGGAGAGGCACTGGAATCCGCAGCAACGCGACCGAAAGTCCTTTTTTTTGTGAAAAAAGACCTCACTTACAACTTGCACTGCACAAAGACGTCGCATTGACTACAATGTCCACAAACGACCTCACTAGAAAATACTGGGACACCAGTACTCACTTCCTCCTGATAGGTCACCTGATGCTGTAATGCAAAACACAGGCAGATGGCGAATGATTTTAATTGTTGTCTACATTTAAAGCGAAGGTCTCGAGCTATGCAAAAAGACCACGGGCACAGCCTGTATCAAAATAGATTTAACAAAAAAATGGTTCAAATGGCTCTGAGGACTATGGGACTTAACATATATCGTCATCAGTCCCCTAGAACTTAGAACTACTTAAACCTAACTAACCTAAGGACAGCACACAACACCCAGTCATCACGAGGCAGGGAAAATCCCTGACCCCGCCGGGAATCGAACCCGGGAACCCGGGCGTGGGAAGCTAGATTTAACATACAGGACGTTGATACACGGGGTCCTCTGTTTTGAACAGTGTAGCTAATGAATTACATCCATTTGCCATTGTCTTATTTTTCTATTGTCGTCCCAAGCGAGTCTCATGTTGAACAGACGTTTTCTATTAGGAGGCGTAACTGGAAGAAGCTTTGCATATGCAAGAGTAAGCGGCATATTGTAGCTACAGAGGCACAAATGTCGTTTTCAGCACTACGCTTCCCAGTATAAACTGAGGGAACATTGTCCTTGGAGAAAAGGCAGTAGTTAGGAGCTTATGAGTGAAACCGAAAGGTTCTTAATTTTGAGTATTATGCAAGCGGTGGAAAGAGTTAGCATTTATTTTATTTTGTCTTACACAAAGGCAAAGATTTGTAGTAACAGGAGAAAAGTCCGTTACGCGTAAATCCCAGTTTCACAGGCCCAACATATTTTGCTGAAATAAAGTTATTGAAATAACTTCACTTTTTCGTGTTATGATTCAGTGGTTGTAGAATCCCTGTGACTTCGTTAATTGCTCTGTCATATCAGAAAGATCACACAAAAAAGAAAGAAATAAAGATGCAGATACGCGTTTGCTGCTATCGAATGGCAGTCAGAGAGGATTAATGTTTTTAAAAGAAAAAAATTGTAAAGTAACTTTCTCCATAATAGCCTTAAGATCAGTGACAGTATAACAAACAAAATTCACCATACTTTGAGATGGAAAAGTAATATACGATAGTTTGTAAGCAGACTAACAAACATGACACTGTCCCTATTAAAAATCTATTTAAGATAATTCATCAAAGGAAACTAACCTCGGCAGAAAATATACTTAATTTTGGTGGGTACAAAACTACTGTCAAGAAACTTATTCAGCGATTTCATTAATATCTGAAGTAAATTTGCCTTAGTGGGACGCACGAAATATTGGAGTGTTTAACACAACTGAAAGAACTTCCACTTCATGCTTGCCAGCTATGTATGAGGACAGAGGTTTGTTGTTTAAATTCCGTTAACTTAACGTTATACCGTAAGTCAGGCAATAACGCTCGCGCGCACAGTCCTTGTGCAATGTTCGCAGTACGCCAGGGAACTGACGTTAAATGCGAAACAACTGTCGAGTATATTGTTCACGCCTCTGGTTTGTTTGGAAAGGCAAATGCTCTGAAATATTATGCGTGTGGATCGGTAATATCTAAAAATGTGCCTTATGCTAGTGACTTCTTTTATGTCCTCTTCCTGGTAACAGCTTCTACAACATTCTACAGCCGACTAGACATTCATTTCACAGACCTATAGCTTTGCAGCGTAACAGAATAAAAGTTGATGCGTTACATACCGGACGAGGTGAAAGTAGCACGTACTGCCTGCAGCCCAACGTAGATTCCGTAACACACTCGTCAGCTGCTGCTCTCTGTATTGCGTCTGACTGCAGCGTCATGGTTACGTAACGTCCTAAGCGGTGCGATAAAGCTAAACACTCCTGTGTGTGTTGCGCGGCGTGGAGGGGGCAGAACGTACGATGACGTCAGAACGCGAGCCAGCGCTGTAGCGCCCTGATGAGTAGCACGTCTTTCTTCAGCGGTGTCTTGTAGCGTTCTGCACAGATCAGACAAACGATGGAATCTGAGGCATTGTAAACTAGTTTGATACATATCTGGAAGATGTCTTATAATCTCCCTATTTGGTTAATGCTTTCTATTGTTAAGAACGCCCATTTACATCTGTTGGTTGCTCATTTTTTCCCTGAACTTTGCTATCTAGTCAAGATGTCTAAGTGCTTTTCATTGTTATTAATTTTTTAAAATATTTGTATAGTGGTCAGTGTGCCAAACACATTTTTCTACGGTACGCCCTTATCTGGATAAGAAGTTACTAACGCAGATGTACTGTGCTGCACCTGCTTTTTATACGAGCTATAGGCGGAGGCCCTAAACGGGAAGACAACTTGTAATCACACACAAGGACCTCGCGCGCGCTATCGAATCGGATGACTCAGACGTGGCGCGATCACCTACCCGTGTTGCTGAAAACTCCTATCCAGCGCCCGACCTCTACGTCAAGATAGTGGAGAGTTCAATGTAGCGCCGCATCTCCATCTGCCCACGGTGCCACCATCAGCTTATCATCAAATAAACCTGATCATTGAACCCATTCTTCAGCCCTTTTTACAAGCTAATTCATTTTTGTGTTTAATCGGATGACTCAGACGTGGCGCGATCACCTACCCGTGTTGCTGAAAACTCCTATCCAGCGCCCGACCTCTACGTCAAGATAGTGGAGAGTTCAATGTAGCGCCGCTTCTCCATCTGCCCACGGTGCCACCATCAGCTTATCATCAAATAAACCTGATCATTGAACCCATTCTTCAGCCCTTTTTACAAGCTAATTCATTTTTGTGTTTAACGTTATGCACGTGATTAGCATGTGACATAAGGTCGTAATGGTGCTTCATTTCTTTAATATTGATATTTGGTTTCGTTTGACTTATGGACACGTGCGCCCTCATTGTGGTTAGTTTTCGTAAGCTTCTAGGCACACTATCGCTCTGTGCTCCTTATACGAGGCCTGTCCAAAAAGTATCCGATCTTTGGCCAGAAAAAAATATTCCGGGTACCTGACGGGGTTGGGACCCTGATCCGCTTCAAAGTACTCTCCTTGTGCTTGCACACACATAGCCCACCGATCCTTCTACTGCTGGAAACACCTCTGGAAGTCTTTTTTTGGAATGGTATTCAGCTCCATCGTAGTGTTCCACATTATCTCTTCTCTACTCTCAAAACGGGATCCTTTCAGTGGCGTCTTCAATTTTGGAAAAAACCAGAAGTCGTAAGGGGCCATGTTTGGAGACTAGGCAGTTTGGCCAAGAAATTTTGGATCAAGTGTGATGTATGTGCAGGGGCGTTGTCGTGATGCAGTTGCCAGTTTTTCGACGTCCACATGTCCGGTCTTTTGCGCCGAACTGCGTCACGGAGTCACCGGAGAACATCTTGATAGTACTCTTTTGTCACTGTTTGTCCTTCTGGTGCGTATTCGTGATGCACAATTCCATGGACATAAAAGAAGACAGTCAGCATCACACTGATTTTGCTTCGCACCCACCACACTATCTTCGGCATGGGGGCTAGGGATTCTTCCATTGAGACGACTGTCGTTTTGTTTCTGGGTCGTACCTGTACACCCATGACTCATCTCCAGTTATCACGGTGTTCAGATACCCAGGATCAGTGTTGGTGGTGTTCACAAGGTCCTGTGCAACGTCAAAACGGAGGTCTTTCTGTTCCGTCGACAACAGTTTGGGCACGAATGTCGCAGCCACTCGGTGCATGTTCAAACCATGACGCAAAATTGCATTTGATGATTCTTTACTCACTCCAACCTCTTGGGCATTCTCCCGCACGGTCAAACGACGATCTGTCATCACCAAATTTTGTACCCTCTCAACAACAGCTGCACTCGAGCAGTTTGGGGCCTGCCAGAACGCTGGTCATTCTCCGCTGATGTGCGGCCTTTTTTGAATCGGTTGAACCACTCCTTAATGTGTGTTACACCCATCGCATCTTCTCCAAACACCTGCTGACTCTTAAAAATTGTTTTGCTTTGAGAATCATCAAGCTTTTGACAGAATTTGATGCAGTATCTTTTCTCAACACGTTCAGTCATCTTGGGATAATCGGTAATCCTACGCAATCCGACGAACATGTTGCGTAGCACCTTACCGAGCGACCGACAGGCAGTGACTGACGTGCTGGAAGGCGGGGCAAAATTCACGCACACGCATGAAGGTCCCTTCCTTTACCGTGTACTTACCGCTCTATCGTCTCTATTTTTCGCGAGAAAATAAATTTCGTATACTTTTTAGACAGACCTCGTATAATTGAAACCCTTCACAATCAAACTATCAATCTGCTGGCACTCATCATCGTATGTCTCACGTTTCTTAATAATTTACTTATGATGTGTAGTTTTTGTGGTCACCATATCTTCACATTTTTTACATTACTGTTTAACTGCTTGACAGTATTATTTAAAAAATTTAACCAATCTACGTTTGTAATCTGTTTATTGCTGTACACTTATTGTTATTAATTTGCTGTTAAGGCAGCGGAAGCCAAAGGCTAAAACTCTGAATGCTATTCCTGTAGTAAGATACCTGGAACATAAGATCAGAGTGTATATGACTGTATAATTTTAGTTTTTCCTTTCTTTTAGATCAGACACTGGAATAACAATGGAAACATACGTACAGAAAATAAATTAAAAAAACAAACAGTCTGTAGGTTTGGCTTAGAAGCCCCTTCAAACTGCATATCGTTATGGCCGTACTTCCAAAAAATATTCTCCCTGCATGGTGAGTGATACCAGCTAAGACAATGGACAACTAAAATACAGAAATGGGTAAGAGGGAAGCCGAAAGTTCCAGCTCAAGCATCACAGGAACATCTGAACATGAAGAGATTGATGGGCTCTCTCATCCCACAATTTGCCATTAGCGTCCATGAAATGGAAGCGAAATGCTAATGCTTCACGAGAAGACATACTGGCATCGGAAAAACATAAACTTTTTCTGACGGAGAAAAGACTAAGTGAGAGAGAAGCAAATAAGAAATTAAAATGCATTGAAGATTATGTCTTTCTCGAGAGTATTTTGTCATTCACGAAGAAGTTGTCTGCCAAAGAGAAATTGCAGTTTCGGGGAATCATCGATGAGTGTTTGAAGGACGATGTGACCGAGAACCAGACTGGTTGTTCTTCTCTACCAGGACGATATCAACATCACGTGAACTGTTCTTTATGGACTTCCGGCATGCTGCAGATGAAATACGTCGGTAGCTTTTCCTTTACTGAAATAAATGTTTGGAATTCCGTCCAGAGTCGCGTAAGTATCCTTTATTTATTGGTGGTGACTACTTCCTGACATTATGTCCATTTTCAAGCCATCCATCTTCGCAGGTATTTACAGTACATTCAAACACTCATGCTTAAAAACAACCACAGCAGGCACACTAGAGTGGCGATACAGACAGCTCAACACGCAATAATCTAACTGTGCTGAGCAGCACAGAGTTCACTCCTAACGCAACTTTCGACGGAATTCCAGCCATTTACTTCAGATGATTCTTGGCAATTTGCACATCACACACTACTCAAATTACCTCTGTCATAAACACTCATACAACGCATTAAACGCTCCGAAAGTTTTTACTGTTTCACTAGAATGCGTGTTCGTTTCTTATATAGCATTACCCGCAATTTCAGGTCAAGGAAGCTAAGTTCGTGAGGTTGATTCTCTATTTCTTACGTGAACTTTCGGGCAGAAGCAATTCAGTGTGTAGCTAAGAAATATGAAGACATCGACATCACCTTTGAATAGTATGGTGGTATCATCTACATACCGCCTGTAGAAAAAAAATTTTATCAATCAGGCCGGGTGAAACTCAAAGAATCTTATCTCGAAATGATTAATGGAAATGTCATTTAAAAACCCGGCTAAGCAGTTCCCCATAGCAAGGCCTTCGATTTGTCGGAACAGTTGTCCATTGAAACTGAAATAATTGTACTTAAAAAAAATTTTCAAAAGCAAGGTCATTTCTTCAATTTCTGTAGTCTGTAATTCTTTTATTTGTTAAGGTTGTTTTCGATAATGGCGACTGTCTCCTCTGTTGGAATGATAGGGTAAACAATGGTAATGTCAAGGGATGCAAACAAATGACCAGAAAGAAACGTTATATTTTTTAATGACTTAATTAGCTCTTTCCTGTTTTTTTTAAAGAAGATTCAAATGTGTAAAACTTTTTAAGAATAAATAAAAGGTTTTTTACATAGGAAGTAGCCAGGGCTACCAAGTCCATGGGCAATCGGACGAGTCGGCCATTGTTCTTTATGTATTTTAACTTGTGATCGCAGGATTGTAGTCCTGTGGTTCATAGACAACAATATCGTAATCTCTTTAGAGTATTCATCATTTCGTCTCGCTCGACGATTTTTGCACTTCAAGCTTCCCTCCAATTCCAAACTGGTGATCCCTTGATGTTTTCGAGCGTGTCCTATCAACCGATCCCTTCTTCTAGGCAAGTTGTGCCACAAATTCCTCTTCTCTCCAATTCTATTCAGTAACTCCTCATTAGTCACGTGATCTACCCATCTAATCTAAAGCATTCTTCTGTTGCACCATATATCGAAAGCTTCTATTCTCTTCTTGTCTAAACTACTTATCGTCCATGTTTCATTTCCATACATGGGTACACTCCGTACAAATTCTATCAGCAAGGACTTTATGACACTTAAATCAGTACTCAATGTTACTAAATCTATCGTCTTCAGAAACGATTTCCTTGCCATAGCCAGCCTACATTTTATATCCTCTGTACTTCGACCATCATCACTTATTTTGCTTCCCAAATAGCAAAACTCATCTACTACTTCAAGCGTCTCATTTCCTAATCTAATTCCCTCATCATCACCTGATTTAATTCGATTACATTCCTTTATCCTCGGCTTGTTTTTGTTGATGTTCATCTTTCATCCTCCTTTCAAGACCCTGTCCATTCAATTCAATTGATCTTCAGGTCCTTTTCTGTCTCTGACAGAATTACAATGTCACCGGCAAACCTTTAGTTTTTTATTTCTTTTTCATGGATTTTAATTTTTTTTCTTTTGTTTCCGTTACTGCTTGCTAAATATACAGATTGAATAACATCGGGAATAGGCTGCAACTCTGTCTCACTCCCTTCTCAATCACTGCTTCACCTTCGTGCCCCTCGACTCTTATAACTGCCATCTGGTTTCTGTACAAATTCTAAACAGACTTTCGCTCCCTGTATTTGACCCCTGCCACCTTCAGAATTTGAATGAGAGTACCCCAGTAAACACTGTCAAAAGCTTTCTCCAAGTCTACAAATACTATAAAAGTACACTATGTGATCAAAAGTATCCGGACACCTGGCTGAAAATGACTTACAAGTTTGTGGCGCCCTCCATCGGTAATGCTGGAATTCAATATGGTGTTGGCCCACTCTCAGCCTTGATGACAGCTTCGACTCTCGCAGGCATACGTTCAATCAGGTGCTTGAAGGTTTCTTGGGGAATTGCAGTCCATTCTTCTCTGAGTGCTGCACTGAGAAGAGGTATCGATGTCGGTAAGTGAGGCCTGGCACGAAGCCATCCCAAAGGTGTTCTATAGGATTCAGGTCAGGACTCTATGCAGGCCAGTCTATTATAGGGATGTTATTGTCGTGTAACCATTCCGCCACAGGCCGTGCATTATAAACAGGTGCTCGATCGTGTTGAAAGAAGCAATCGCCATCCCCGAATTGCTCTTCAAGAATGGGAATCAAGAAGGTGCTTAAAACATCAATGTAGGCCTGTACTGTGATAGTGCCACGCAAAACAACGAGGGGTACAAACCCCCTCCATGAAAAACACGACCACACCGTAACACCACCGCCTCCGAATTTTACTGTTGGCACTACACATGCTAGCAGATGACGTTCACCGGGCATTCGCCATACCCACACCCTGCCATCGGATCACCACATTGTGTACCGCGAATTCGTCACTCCACACAATGTTTTTCCACTGTTCAATCGTCCAATTTTTACGCCCTTTACACCAAGCGAGGCGTCGTTTGACATTTACCGGCGTGATGTGTGGCTTATGAACAGCCGCTCGACCATGAAATCCAAGTTTTCTCACCTCCCACCTAACCGTCATAGCACTTGCAGAGGATCCTGATGCAGTTTGGAATTCCTGTGTGATGTCTCGATAGATGTCTGCCTGTTACACATTACGACCGTCTTCAACTGTCGGCGGTCTCTGTCAGTGAACAGACGAGGTCGGCCTGTACGCTTTTGTGCTGTACTTGCCCCTTCACGTTTCCACTTCACTATCACATCGGAAACAGTGGACCTAGGGATGTATAGGAAGGAGTGTCGAAATCTCTGGTTCAGACGTATGACACAAGTGACAGCCCATCACCTGACCACGTTCGAAGTCCGTGAGTACCGCGGAGCGCCCCATTCTGCTCTTTCACGAAGTCTGATGACTACTGAGATCGCTGACATGGAGTACCTGGCATTAGGTGGCAGCACAATACACCTAATATGAAAATGTATGTTTTTGGTGTTGTCCGGATACTTTTGATCTCATAGTGTAGGCTTGCCTTTCCTTAACCTATCGTCTAATATAAGTTGTGGGATGATAATTGTGTCGTGTGGTCCAGCATTTCTACGGAATCCAAACTGATCTTCCCCGATGTCGGCCTCTACGTTTTACCATTCGTCTGTAAAGAATTCGTGTTAGTATTTTGCAGCCGTGACTTATTACGCTGGTAGTTCGGTAATTATCACACCTGTCAACACCTACTTCCATTGTAATTGGAATTATTATATTCTTCTTGAAGCCTGAGAGTATTTCGTCTATCTCATACATCTTTCTTAGCAAATGGAATAGTTTTGTCATAGCTGGTTCTCCCAAGGCTATCAGTAGTTCTAGTGGAATGTTGTCTACTCCCGGGGCCTTGTTTCGACTTAGGTCTTTCAGTGCTCTATCAAACTCTTCACGCAGTATCATATATCCCATTTCATCTTCATTCACGTCCTCTTCCATTTCCATAATATTCCCCTCAAGTACATCGCTCTTGTTTAGAACCTATATACACTCCCACCTTTCTGCTTTCTCTTCTTGGCTTAGGACTGGTTTTGCATCCGAGCTCTTGATATTCATACAGATGGTCCTCTTTTCTCCAAAGGTCTCTTAATTTTCCTGTAGGAAATATCTATCTTACCTCTAGTGATATATGCTTCTACATAGTGATATATGCTTCTGCATCATTAAATTTGTGCTCTAGCCAAACCTGCTTAGCCATTTCGCACTTTCCGTCGATCACGTTTTTGAGACGTTTATATGCCGTTTTGCCTGTTTCATTTACTGCATTTTTGTATTTTCTCCTTTCAGAAATTAAACTCAATATCTCTTCTGTTACCCAAGGATTTCGACTAGCCTCGTCTTTTTATCCACTTGATCCTCTGCTGCCTACAGACCGTACGAGATTCTTATCTATGAACCACAGGACACAAACCCTGCGATCACCAGTTAAGAAACATGAAGAACAGTAGCACACGTTCATTACATTTTTCTTTAACTTGATGTTCGGTTTCGTTTGACGTATGTTATAGACAAGAGCGCCACCAATGTGCTTAGTTTTCGTAAGCACACTAATGGTCGGTGCTACAAATATAAGCGAAATCCTTTATAGCTAAACTACCAATCTGTTGGCGCTTATCATCATATGTCTCGTGTTTTTTAATATTTTATCTTTGATGCGAAGTTGTTTTGATAATCATATCTTCGCGTTTTTTACGTTAATATTTATGTGCTTTACATTACTATCCAAAAATTGTAAAGAAGGTACGTTTATAATCTGTTTATTACTGTGCACTTATTGGTGTTAATCTGCTGTTAGTTGTGACCCAAGCCCGGTCTAGAGTCCGCCTGTCGATTTCTTTCCGATGTAAGCTCAATTGTATGCTTTTCTGAAGACTAGTCAAGAAGTTCATTTAACAAAAATTTGTGTGCAGCTGACGACTGATTATTTCTGTTCTTAAAACTTGCTTCACAGCTGGTGATTAACAACCAAGAATAAAATTTTAAATTAATGGGAAATGGAAATCTCAATACGCCACACCCATAAATAATGTCTCGAACCGTGAGTCTTTTGCTACATATTTTTATCGCAGATGTGGAGCACCCTTTCAAGCCAATTTAATGGATACAGTTCCAGAAAGAATCTGAATGATGACAAAAGGTATTTTCGGTCAGCGCCTTTCTCGTGCTCGAAAGTGCGTTGAAAGCGCAGTAGCCGCCGGAAATCGGTCGCCACTTTACGTGACGGTATTGGGTCGTCAAGTTCAGGATTAGGCCGGGTCGTCACTCCTTGTGCGGGGGTTAGCCATCGCTCGGTGGCAGATGGCCTGGTCTGCACCCGAAGGAGCAAAGAAAACATGATTAACAATCAAGCAATTAATGTTGCAAAACATTCCGTGTTGTCTCCATTCACGGCAGCCAGCAGTGGCGGCAGGCAGCAGGTCGCCACTCTCGCTGGAGTGTCACGACACCCACACGCGCCGCGCCACGCAGTCACGGCTACGACAGCAGTGGCGGAGCCTGCCCAGCACCCGGCCAAGGCACTGCACGCAGGCTGCCGCTCGGCCGTTATTGTCTGCGGTGCCTCTCGTGTTAGCAGTTCAGGATTGTAGGTTACCAGAGCGATCTCACTGTCGCTGAAGACAGCGCCCCAGAATGCATCCATTGGCCCTAGATGGAGTGTGCTAGCAGGCCGGCAGCTGTGGCCGAGCGTTTCTAGCTCCTTGAGTTCGGAACCGGGCTGCTGCTATGGTTGCGGGTTCGCCCTGCCTCGGGCATGGATGTGTGTGACGTCCTTAGATTAGTTAGGTTTAAGTAGTTCTAAGTCTAGTCTCAGATGCTAAGTCCCACAGTGCTCAGAGCCATTTGAACCATTTTTTGGCTGCTGGCAGCCCCTCCAGCTAGTCCTCCAGAGGCCCTGCTGGTGGATGCTGCCCACAGCTTCCCATGAGTGTCGACTCTAATGGCGGCACTGCGTCTTGCTGTTTCAAAGTCCCCTGGGCAGGATTCGCTGTTCCGCCAGAGGTCGAAGACAGTCTCCACGAACAGCAAAGGTTTTACCTCCTAGTTGGTCGGCTGCAAACTGAGGGCAAGCGTATCAAGCCACTGGATAAGAATAATACTTATGCAAGATCCGTCTCGCACGCGTTGCTACTGCGACGCTACGATGACTTCACTTGACGGCTTATTTTACGTGTCAGCTTTCGTGGCGACTTCTGCTGTGGCTGAAAGGTGCCTTAATTTCGCGTTTCAGAAAAAATCGTGGACGTATTCTGCAGCGTCGGTACTCTGAACAATCACTGTTATGTCCGACACGGGGCTTACTACTTCATTCTGCCTGATCAACACAGTGGCGTGGTCCTCCTCTCTCCGCGACCTCATTCTGCTGCACTGATGTGTTAGAGTAGATTAGATTAGATTAGATTAGTTTTCGTTCCATAGATCCGTGCTGAGGAGATCCTCGTGGATGTGGAACATGTCAATTTTTTTTAAAAGCTGAAATAACAATATTAATAGTATGAATATATACAATACATCATTTGTTTCTATTACAAAGTTCGTCAATGGAGTAGAAGGAGTTGGCCACTAGTAACTCTTTCAGGCTCCTTTTAAACTGATCTTTGTTTGTAACTAATTTTTTTTATGTTTACTGGCAAATTATTGAAGATGAGTGTTCCTGAGTAGTGGACCCCTTTTTGAACTAAAGTAAGTGCTTTTAAGTCCTTGTGCAGATCATTTTTGTTCCTGGTATTGTATGTATGAACTGAGCTGTTTGTTGGAAAAAGAGATATATTATTTAGGACAAATTTCATTAATGAGTAAATATACTGAGAGGCAGTAGTTAGTATACCCAGTTCTTTGAAGAGGTTTCTACAGGACGTCCGTGAATTTACTCCACAAATAATACGTATTACACGCTTTTGGACTCTGAAAACTTTTGTTTGACTTGAAGAGTTACCCCAAAATATTATACCATATGACATTATGGAATGAAAGTAGGCAAAGTATGCAAGCTTTTTCGTTTTTATGTCGCCTATGTCTGCTGACACTCGAATTGCAAATACAGATTTGCTAAGGCGTTTCTGCAGTTCTGTGGTGTGCCCTTCCCAACTGAATTTATTATCAAGTTGTAATCCCAGGAATTTAAGACAGTCAACCTCTTCTATCTGCTCTTCTTCGTATTTTATGCATATGCTGGGTGGAAACCTCTTACAGGTTCTGAATTGCATATAGTGAGTCTTTTCGAAGTTTAATGTCACTGAGTTGGCTTTAAACCATTTATTAATAAATAGACACCCAGCTCTTACTGTGTACGGCTATTACACCCCTCTTATGGCTGCATTTCATGTAACATCAGAAATCCCTCCTTGTTAAACTCCGCCAAGCGTATTGACCTGCTTTGCTTGTCTTTTGTGTTGCCAAGGGAAGACTTCTAAAATTCTGCTCCTTTCCGAAGCCTGTTATATCGCGGTGCTTCAGCATATTTGGAATTTTAAGTGCAAGGTGACGCATATTAAGATATCGTTTAGAGACAAATGCGTGTCTTATAGGCAAACCAGCATGTCTTTTACGTAAGATCATTACCGAATGTGATAGAAATAGTGATCCACATTACAATATGACTGAAAGACGATATAACAGTTAATCACTAGTGGCATAAGACGTGCGAGACATGCTTGTCAATAACTTTTGTCAGAAGACAGACTTACACAGTAAAACCATCTTCATTAAGCTTCCATTAAGCTGTCACTCCAAATATTCCTTCCAGTTGGCGTATTTCTTACAGCGAGAATGATTAGATTAACAAATTTCTGGCCTTTATTGTACTGCTGTCATAATTTCTTCAAAAGACACGGTTCGCTGCTCACTGCAGCTCGGGAAACGGTCTGGTGTGGGGTGCACGCTCCGCTGGACGTTGCAACTGCCACGTGCACGCCCCTCCCAACACGCTTGCCCGCCACGACACTTCCGTGCCGCACGCTGCGATGGAAACCTCCCTCAACGCTGCCGTCCCCCCACCTCTCAGGCCAAGGCCGCAGTCGCGCTCAAACTTGTTTATCGGACCAGCTGGCTCCGCCTTTCAGGGAAACCTACAGCCGACAACCTGTAGCATCTTCTCTGTACCAAAAGGCCGTTAACTTTATTCCAACCTGTTTTGAAAACTCATTTCATACAATTATTTCATTTTATGAAGTTAGGCAACTGTGCACTTGGAAACTTTTCTTTTCTTTTTTACTCAGTAAAACTGCGAAGCAAAGAAATTCGTGGACGAAAGATTTAAGTTTTACATATAAGCCCATACATCATAGTACCCATGATGTTTGCTTAGTAGTTACAAGAAGAGGAAGGGAAGTTGGTTCAGTTACAGGATAATGAAACATAACGATTAACAATAAGAATACTGAGAATACTACAGTGAGGTGCCTTCAAAGTCGTAACACATACACAATACCGGCATTAGAAACACTCTGAAGATGAAGCTATTGTTGAAGATTTAACTCAGTGCAAAATATGATCCTAGAGATGATATCCAATACTTCCCATCCGATGCACGCACTTCCCTAAAAATGTGTGTTATAGGTAGCTTTTTAAGGATCCTGACAGCTAATAAAAACAACTTTTCGAAGTTTGTACTATAAGTTATACGTCAAAGGTATGACGAATACATACATTGCTGTTTAGTGTTCGTGACTTAGAATAACACCTAGGTGCATAAATTAGTGAGAGACAAACACTGAGATAGATGTGAATCAACAACAAAAACCTTATGTACTCGCAATTGATCGTAACACAAAAAAAACACAAATTAAGCTCTAAAAAGTAACAAATGTCAACAAAAATAAAACTGACCAATAGCGACATTTTATTGTTTACAATTATTTATATTACAGTCACGACATGGACTAAACATGTTATTCTTTTGGTTTAATGCCACTTTGCATTACTCTCCCTCTTCAGCTAATTATGTGGTCGTTATACACATTGCACGTAAAATGCCTTGTATAATCTGTTTTACATATTCTTATACTTGCCTGCTACACAATTTTTTGTCTCTTTGCCCCTTCCTTTAACAAAATAATTATTTCTGAATGCCAAATCACATATCTCATTAAACGGCCTATTCTTGCAGTAAGGCCTGTCCATTGATGTCTACCACTTCTATTCCTTCCTGCTGCTTCTTTCTATCTCTTAAACACATTTCTATGAAATCATATTTGGATTGATTTTATCTAGTTTATTTATTCATTTCCACATCAAGTTCCGTAGGACCAAATTGAGGAACAAATCTCCAAGGTCATGGAACGTGTCACCACATGCAATTACAACATAAACGTAATAACAGATTTAAAAAAAATATGTTTATGAACCCAAAAAGTCAGGCCGTAAGATTAAGTAAACGCAATCAACAATACAACAAGAATCAGCTTAATCATTCAAGGAAGTAGTGACCCATGAGCAAAATCTTCAGTTTTGATTTTAAAGCGCGTGGATTACTGCTAAGATTTTTGAAAACGGATGCAGCAGTACACTGCACACCTTTCTACACAAGACTTAAGGAAGTCAGATCCAAATGCAAGTTGTATTTCTGCCGAGTATTGAGAGGCCAGTGTCAAAATACCCAGATTAGTGAACAGCGGTCGACAAGAGGTTCGCGAAATTACACCACTTACTGCCCGAACCGCCAATTTCTGAGTCAAAAATATCCTTTTAGAAGGGGAAGAGTTACCCCAAAATATAATACCATAAGACATAAGCAAATGAAAATAAGCAAAGTAGACTAATTTTCGTGTCGAATGATCACTTACTTCGGATACCGTTTGAATAGTAAAAATGGCAGCTTTAGTTTTTTGAACAAGAACCTGAACGTCGACTTTCGATGACAGTTTAATATTATCTGAAAACTTACGAGTTTGTACTGTTCAGTTTCACTAATTATATGCCCATTCTGTGAAATTAAAACGTTGGGTTTTGTTGAATTGTGTGTTACAGACTGAAAAAACTGAGTCTTACTATGATTTAGTGTTAGCTTATTTTCTACAACCCATGAACTTATGTAATGCACTGCACTATTTGAAACCGAGCCAATGTTGCACACAACATCCTTTACTACCAAGCTAGTGTCATCAGCAAACAGAAACATTTTGCAGTTACCCATAGTACTAGAGCCCCCCCCCCCCCCCCCCCCCCCATGAACCATGGACCTTGCCGTTGGTGGGGAGGCTTGCATGCCTCAACGATACAGATAGCCGTACCGTAGGTGCAACCACAACGGAGGGGTATCTGTTGAGAGGCCAGGCAAACGTGTGGTTCCTGAAGAGGGGCAGCAGCCTTTTCAGTAGTTGCAGGGGCAACAGATAGGATGATTGATTGATCTGGCCCTGTAACACTAACCAAAACGGC
Organism: Schistocerca americana; assembly: GCF_021461395.2. Taxonomy (NCBI): domain Eukaryota; kingdom Metazoa; phylum Arthropoda; class Insecta; order Orthoptera; family Acrididae; genus Schistocerca; species Schistocerca americana. The sequence continues at coordinate 1,100,856,423 of NC_060120.1, read as the reverse complement.
CTTGCTGTTGTGGTACAGCGAACGGCTGAAAGCAAGGGGAAACTACAGCCGTAATTTTTCCCGAGGGCATGCAGCTTTACTGTATGATTAAATGATGATGGCATCCTCTTGGGTAAAATATTCCGGAGGTAAAATAGTCCCCCATTCGGATCGCCGGTCGGGGACGACTCAGGAGGACGTCGTTATCAGGAGAAAATGTTGGAACACGTGAGGCAGTACTGACCCTATGACTTATCTTAGAAGAAAGATTAAGGAAAGGCAACCCTACGTTCCTAGCATTTGTAGGCTTAGAGAAAGCTTTTGACAATGTTGACTGGAATACTCTCTTTCTAATTCTGAAGGTGGCAGGGGTAAAATACAGGGAGCGAAAGGCTATTTACAATTTGTACAGAAACCAGATGACAGTTATAACAGTTGAGGGGCATGAAAGGGAAGCAGTGGTTGGGAAGGGAGTGAGACAGGGTTGTAGCCTCTCCTCGATTATATTCAACCTATATACTGAGCAAGTAGTAAAGGATACAAAAGAAAAGTTCGGAGTAGGTATTAAAATCCATGGAGAAGAAATAAAAACTTTGAGGTTCGCCGGTGACATTGTAATTCTGTCAGAGACAGCAAAGGACGTGGAAGAGTAGTTGAACGGAATGGATAGTGTCTTGAAAGGAGGCTATAAGATGAACATCAACAAAAGCAAAACGAGGATAATGGAATTTAGTCGAATTAAGTCGAGTGATGCTGAGGGAATTAGATTAGGAAATGAGACACTTGAAGTAGTAAAGGAGTTTTGCTGTTTGCGATGGTGGTCGAAGTAGAGAGGATATAAAATGTAGACTGGCAATGGCAAGGAAAGCGTTTCTGAAGAAGAGAAATTTGTTAACATCGAGTATTGATTTAAGTGTCAGGAAGTCGCTTCTGAAAGTATTTGTATGGAGTGTAACCATGTATGGAAGTGAAACATGGACGATAAATAGTTTAGACAAGAAGAGAATAGAAGCTTTCGAAATGTGGTGCTAGAGAAGAATGCTGAAGAATAGATGGGTAGATCACATAACTAATGAGGAGGTATTGAATAGAAATGGGGAGAAGAGGAGTTTGTGGCACAACTAGACTAAAAGAAGTGATCGGTTGGTAGGACATGTTCTGAAGCATCAAGGGATCACCAATTTAGTACTGGAGGGCAGCGTGAAGTTTAAAAATCATAGAGGGAGACCAAGAGATGAGTACACTAAGCAGATTCATAAGGATGTAGGCTGTAGTAGGTACTGGGAGAAGAAGAAGCCTGCACAAGATAGAGTAGCATGGAGAGCTGCATCAAACCAGGCTCAGGACTGAAGACCACAACAACAACATAGTACTAGAGGGCATAGTTTATATGAATAAGGAACAGGAGTGGCCCCAACACTGATCCCTGGGACACATCCATTTGACTGTACCCCACTCAGACTCCACATCACAGCCATTCTCAACAATGTGAATAATGACCTTTTGCTGCCTGCTGCTAGTAAGTGAGCCACCTGTGAGTTACACCCCCCCCCCCCCCTATTCTGTAAAGATGCAGCTTCTGGAGTAATTTTTGTGATCAAAACAATCAAACGCCTTAGTTCAATCAAAAAATATGCCTAACGTTCGAAACCTTTTGTTTAACCCATCCTGCACTTCACAGAGAAAAGAGAAAGCATTTTCAGTTGTTAAACGACGTCTAAAGCCGAACTGTATTTTTGACAGCAAATTGTGTGATATAAAATGATCAGTTATCCTTACATACACAGCCTTTTCAATGACATTTGCAAACACTGATGGAATAGAAATAGGTCTAAAATTATCTACATTATCCCTTTCTCCCTTTTTACAAAGCAGCTTTACCACTGAGTACTTTAATCATTCAGGAAACTGACCATTCCTAAACGAAAAATTGCAAATATGACTAAGTACAGGGCTAACATGTACAGCACAGTATGTTGATGTCCTGCTAAGCACTCCAAAATAACCATGAGAGTCATTAGTTTTCAGTGGTTTAATTATTGACTCAACGTTCCCCTTGTCTGCATCACAGAGGAGTATTTCAGACATCAACCTCAGAAAGGCGTTTGCCAAGAGAGTTATATGATTCCCTGTAGAGACTAAATTTTTATTTCATTTACCAGCAATGCTCAAAAAATGATTGTTAAATACTGTCCATATTTCTGATTTATCAGTGACAGAAACATTTTTACTACGAACTGACATCATATCGTCGACCTTGTGCTGGTCACCAGATACTTCCTTGACAATTGATCATATGGTTTTAATGTTATCCTGTGAATCAGCTATTCTCTTTGTTGTGGCACATACTTTTTGCCTTCCTAATAACATTTTTAAGCTCCTTACAGTACTGTTTGTAATGGGCCACTATAGCTTGATTGTGACAGTTGTTGTTGTGGTCTTCAGTACTGAGACTGGTTTGACGCAGCTCTCCATGCTACTCTATCCTGTGCAAGCTCCTTCATCTCCCAGTACTTACTGCAACCTACATCCTTCTGAATCTGCTTAGTGTATTGATCTTTTGGTCTCCCCCTATGATTTTTACCCTCCACGCTGCCCTCCAATGCTAAATTTTCGATCCCTTGATGCCTCAGAACATGTCCTACCAACCGGTCCCTCCTTCTTGTCAAGTTGTACCACAAAAATCCTCTTCTCCCCAATTCTATTCAATACCTCCTCATTAGTTATCTGATCTACCCATATAATCTTCAGCATTCTTCTCTAGCACCATATTTCGAAATCTTCTATTCTCTTCTTGTCTAAACTATTTATCGTCCATATTTCACTTCCATACATGGCTACACTCCACACAAATACTTTCAGAAACGATTTCCTGACTCTTAAGTCTATATTCGATGTTAACAAATTTCTCTTCTTCAGAAACGCTTTCCTTGCCATTGCATTTTATATCCTCTGTACTTCGACCATCATCAGTTACTTTTTTCCCCAAATAGCAAACTTCCTTTACTACTTTAGGTGTCTCATTTTCTAATCTAATTCCCTCAGCATCACCCGACTTAATTCGACTAAATTCCATTATCCTCGATTTGCTTTTGTCGATGTTCATCTTATGGCCTCCTTTCAAGACACTATCCACTCCGTTCAACTGCTCTTCCAAGTCCTTTGCTGTCTCTGACAGAATTACAATGTCATCGGCGAACCTCAAAGTTTTTATATCTTCTCCATGGATTTTAATACCCACTGCGAACTTTTCTTTTGTTTCCTTTACTACTTGCTCAATATACAGATTGAAGACAATCGGGGAGAGGCTACAACCCTGTCTCACTCCCTTCCCAACCACTGCTTCCCTTTCATGCCCCTCGGCTCTTATAACTACCATCTAGTTTCTGTACAAATTGTAAATAGCCTTTCGCTCCTTGCATTTTACCCCTGCCACCTTTAGAATTTGAAAGAGAGTATTCCAGTCAACACTGTCAAAAGCTTTCTCTAAGCCTACAAATGCTTGAAATGTAGGTTTGCGTTTCCTTAAGCTTTCTTCTAAGGTAAGTCATAACGTCTGTATTTCGTCACGTGTTCCAATATTTCTACGGAATCCAAAGTGATCTTCCCCGAGGTCGGCTTCTACCAGTTTTTCCATTCGTCTGTAACGAATTCGTGTTAGTATTTTGCAGCTCTGACTTATTAAACTGATAGTTCGGTAATTTTCACACCTGTCAACACCTGCTTTCTTTGGGATTGGAATTATTATATTCTTCTTGAAGTCTGAGGGTATTTCACCTGTCTCATACATCTTGCTCACCAGACGGTAGAGTTTTGTCACGACTGGCTCTCCCAAGGCCGCCATTAGTTCTAATGGAATGTTGTCTACTCCCGGGGCCTTGTTTCGACTCAGGTCTTTCAGTGCTCTGTCAAACTCTTCACGCAGTATCGTATCTCCCATTTCATCTTCATCTACATCCTCTTCCATTTCCATAATATTGTCCTTAAGTACATCGTCCTTGTATAGACCCTCTATAAACTCCTTCCACCTTTCTGCTCTCCCTTCTTTGCTTAGAACTGGGTTTCTATCTGAGCTCTTGATATTCATGCAAGTGGTTTTCTTTTCTCCAAAGCTCTCTTTAATTTTCCTGTAGGCAGTATCTATCTTACCCCTAATGAGATAAGCCTCTACATCCTTACATTTGTCCTCTAGCCATCCCTGCTTAGCCATTTTGCACTTCCTGTCAATCACATTTTTGAGACGTTTGTATTCCTTTTTGCCTGCTTCATTTACTGCATTTTTATATTTTCTCCTTTCATCAATCAAATTAAATATTTCTTCTGTTACCCAAGAATTTCTACTAGCCCTCGTCTTTTTACCTTCTTGATCCTCTGCTTCCTTCACTACTTCGTCTCTCAGACATACCTACTCTTCTTCTACTGTATTTCTTTCCCCCATTCCTGTCAATTGTTCCCTTATGCTCTTCCTGAAACTCTGTGCAACCTCTGGTTTAGTCAGTTTATCCAGGTCCCATCTCCTTAAATTCCCCCCTTTTTGCAGTTTCTTCAGTTTGAATCTGTAGTTCATAACCAATAGATTGTGGTCAGAGTCCACATCTGCCCCTGGAGATGTTTTACAATTTAGAACATGGTTCCTAAATCTCTGTCTTACCATCATATAATCTATCTGATACCTTCTAGTATCTCCAGGATTCTTCCATGTATACAGCCTTCTTTTATGAGTCTTGAACCCTTGGTTCGGTGAACAGCAGTATCAAAGAAGGCTTTTTTATGTGATTGTGGACGAGTAGAAGATACAGGAACGATCTGGTCGGTATATGTTACTTTACAAAATATTGAAAGAAATTTTATTTGTTTCTATAGCAAGCGTCAAGTCATGGAAATTTAATTGACGGTCCTCATTTTCAAATTCGATAGTGAAAGAAATTTTCTCATGAAGATCACTGAATAGGTTAAAGATACGATCAGCACCGTCTGCTGGTCCTTTGTAGATGATTAGAATATCATCAACGTATCTGGAATAAGAAAGAATTTGAAAATGAGCCCATCAATTAAATGCCGGGATGGTTCCTCCGACAGGGCATGGCCGATTTCCTTCCCCATCCTTCCCTCACCCGAGCTTGCGCTCCGTCTCTAATGACCTCGTTGTCGACGGGACGTTAAACACTAATCTCCTCCTCCTCCTCCGTCAATTAAATTTCCTTGACTTGACGCTTACTACAGAAAGAAATAAAATTTCTTTCAATATTTTCGTAAAGTAACATGTACCGACTAGATCGTTCCTGCATCTCTACTCATCCACAATCGCATAAAAAAGCCTTCTTTCATTCTGCTGTTCACCGAGCCGTTTACATTCCATTTTCTAAAGAAAACTTCAACGAAGAAATCAATTTACTTAAAACAATAGCAGTTAACAACGAGTATAAACTTAACATGATAGATGACGTCCTTAAAAAGAAAACTGCTAGAAGACTTACTACGCTAGGCACTGCTGTTATCGAGTCCAACTAAAAAAAAAATTTCTCTAATCCTTTCGTGGGGCCTATCTCTTATCAGATCCAACGCATTCTTCGAAAGAAATACGATTGCAACATTGCTTTTTCTACTAATAACAATTTTTTTAAAAAAGAAAACTTCATTCATGTCTGCGATATTTGCTCCTCTTCTATATAGGACAAACAGGACGTGTCTTCACTACCAGATATAAAGAACACTTGCTAAGAAAAAATGGCACTAGCCCCCAAAATTCGCCTTTTGCCGACCATCTCCTAATTACAGGTCATTCACCTAAAGCCATCTGCATTAACAACATTTTGCACACCGAAAAGAAAGGGCGTAGACTAGATATTCTAGAAGAATTAGACATTTTCAAGCATTTTTCTCGAAATGATAGCCTCATCCTTGACAAACAGCTGCAGCTACGTAACAAAACTTTTTTCAACGGTATAAAGCCGTTACTCGATATCTGACTTCGGGTCTCCTAGTGCAGGTTACCGAAATGTTCTTTTCCTTCTAAGGTAGTCGTATGTTTTTCAATTATCAAATGTTTCTTGGCTACATTTCACGTCAATATTTGCTTTCTACAACTTGTCATTCGGTCCTATCTACATTTTCATAATGATGTTTTCATGTTTTATCTTATTGTTAGAAGCTTTGATGTAGACAAATTATGTTGTATGCCGCTATCAAACAAACACTGCTTTCCGTTATGTACCAAATACTGTTATATATAATCATTTCTGCCTATATTTCAATGTGAAGTAGCCTAATTTTATCTACGGCTACTAGATGGCGCGCTCGTTGCAGTGCCAAGTTCACCTGGCACATTTGTTCACGCGGGCACCTCAGTCCGTTTTGCAACCTGCACCACGCAAGTAACGAGCAGCCCTTAGTGGCTCGCCATCATAGATTTCTTTATCTTAAATATCTTTGTGACTAATGCCCTTTTGGCATATTTATTATTTTATAAATGACATATAAGTACTGCCAGTCTTTAACGATGATTCCGTACTTATACCCGATCATACGTTTTTAGTCATAATTCTGTGACCATGTTATAGAATATAGACAATTCTCTGTTTTAAATTCTGAGGAATACACTCCTAGCAGTGTTGAAACCAGGTTAATTTGTTAAAAATAGTGACCGGGGACTGTTTTTCTTTCAATTATATACCAATAATTTCCGAGTCAACATTTACAAGCAGTTCACTAAGTTTATCTCTAATACCTCTTACATTTTGATGAAATATGCTAATTCCTTCTCTACTTGCAAACATGGCGTCCTCTGAAGGTGATCCGTTAGTTAGAGATACTTCCTTTAAGCAGGTACATCTATCAGCTGACTTCAGTTTAAAAAAGGTGCAGCTGTAACACCGACTACTACAGGATTTTTTCCATGAGTGATCCCACCACCACCCACCACACTGTCACCTATAAGCTTTGCCAGCCTCCACTTCCCATAACTATTGAGGTGCAGGCCATGCCTAGTGAAACCCCATCTACTGATAGACTCAACTGGCATCGCTGAAATGTGACCCATGCCCTCTGCCATGCTTCTCCAGGCCCATGTTAACACGCCTAACAGCTGCATTAAGATGAGGCAGATCATGACGCTGAAACAGTTACACGAAATGCACATTTCTTCCAACAGTTTGAGCCTCTCGAAAAGAACTGAAAGTGAACAAAAACAGAACTGGTATGATGTAAGATCATTCATACTCAACATGAACAACAAAGGAACCAACACACATTCCTGGAGTACACCCAAGTGACTTTAAATGTCTTGATGACTCTCCATCTAAGATAATATGCTGCATCCTTTCTACCAATAAATCCTCATTCCAGTCACATATATCGTCCGATAATCCATATGATCGTACTTTTGATAATATGAGTAGGTATGATACTGAGTCATATGAGCCGGCCGTTGTGGCCGAGCGGTCCTAGGCGTTTCAGTCCGGAGCCGATCTGCTGCTACGGTGGCAGGTTCGAATCCTGCCTCGGCCATGGATGTGTGTGATATCCTTAAGTTAGTTTGATTTAAGTAGTTCTAAGTCTAGGGGACTAATGACCTCAGATGTTAAGTCCCATAGTGCTCAGAGCCATTTGAACCATTCTGAGTTATATGAGTTTCGGAAATCGAAAAATACTGTACCTATGTCACGTGTAGGATACAGTGGCTGATGTAGAGTGATCAGTTTTCGTCAAAAACCCTGGCAGAGTTCATTCGTTTGTCCAGGAGAGGCCGACAAGTGTTATCCACCTCTGAGGCGGTCAGCGATAACTCGATAACTGAATTGAGGCACGCGCCCTGCAAACTTTCTCAGACGATACTACAGGAACCATTCGCTAAAAAAAAAAATAAAAAAAATGAACCTTTAGTTATAGCTTTATGTGTCAGGGACACTGCGCGAAATTCGGAAAAGTTTGCAATAGAACTTAGAGGTCGCTATGATTTTGCGTTTGGTACATATTACCATATATATTTTAATATTGCTGCATATGACATTTAGCTAATATATTGAATTTTTTTGGACTTGGATAGAGGTATCTATCTGTCAACAATTTCGAAATAATTGATTTTATGTAGCGCTATCATTTGCGACAGCGCCATGGCAGCAATACAGCCAGAGTGAAACATCTACCACATTGCTCATATTTTATAAAGGGTTTGAGATATCGAAATGCGATTTTGACAAATGATAGTACATAAAGTGAATGCCATGTCGTTATTATGTAAAACTTTGGTATCCACTGTGTTATTCCATAAACTACAGACTTTTTCGATGAAAGAATGTAATTTTTAAGTTCCATCGATAGCTGGTGAAACGAGTAGTGCTATGGGTTTTGAAACATCATAAGTGAAGACATTACACGTTTTTTTACACTAAGGATGTGCTTTTTCATAAAGCTACTGACCTTACTTTTTAACTCAGTCCCTCACTTAGTGAACTTAATAAACCACTATTTCAGAGTTCTCTCGCAATTGTGTCTGCTCAACACCTTAGTGAAATGAGAGAGGTGTGTAAGCTCGCCTGTGATTTGGTAAAAGAAGCAAATTTGAATATGGCAACCAGAGAAACATGTAGCTTTTACTCAAAATTCGCCACTCATGATGTTTCTCTGAAAGTTACAAATGGTTAACAAGCCACACAGAAGTAAATCACTGCATTTTCGGAGGAATTCTTTTTAGACTAACCAAAGCGGACGTGACAGTAGATCTTTATGAATGGTCACAATGCAAGTGTGGGTGTGGAGGGGCTCCACTGAATATTTACAAATATTTGAGCGTAGACATAATGGCACCTCCCCTCCAGCACTCGGCGTCTCCCCTACAATGGCTGCCCATAACCCTCAGCACCACCGCCCTCCCTACAGTGCCCTGCAGTCTGCACATATACTGGCCACGGTACTCTGCATGGACTACACCTGACTGCCTTGATCCATAGCTTTCAGCATGTGGTATTAGAAAAATGCAAGTTAGGATTCATATGATCGATGTTTCCGAAATCAATGCTGGTTGGCATGGAGGAGGTCCTTCTGTTCGAGATACATCATTATGTTTGAGTTCAGAATATGCTCTAAGATTCTACGACAAATTGACGTCACGGATATTGGATAATAATTCCATTCTTAACTTATGCTACCCTTCTTGTAGAGAGGTGTGACTTGTTCATTCTTCCAGTCACTGGGCACACATTTTTGTTTGTGGGATCTGTGAAGGGTTATAGTAAATGGAGGGGCTAATTCAGCTCTGAATAGGGACTCCATTGGGCCCTTGGGCTTTGTTCCATTTTGACGATTTCAGCTGTTCCTCAAGGTCACTGACACTAATTTGTATTTCACTTATTTTTTCAGAGGCACAAGAATTAAATTGGGGCAATACTCCTCGGTTTCCCTTTGTAAAAGAACATTTGAATACAGAGTTTGGAATTTCTGTTTTTGCTTTGGTACTCTCTATTTTAGTTAATGATTCGTCCATGAGAGACTGGACATTAACTTTGTTGCCACTAACGTCTTTACATATGACCAGAATTTATTTGGGGTTTCTGAAAGATCATTTGACAGCATACTACTTACTAGAAAATAAGAGTTTCATAGGTGTGTAATTTTTCAAATCACATGTGTAATCGTAATAACTTTTTCATACACATAATAACTTTTTCATACACATATATCATAAATAATTTGAAATTGGAAGAAAATCTGTGTACTTTGTAATCAACAGACAGATAGATAATGAAAGAGATAATGTATTTATTCAAGTATAACTATGTAGGTATGTAATGAAATGTACCAAAAATTTTAGATCTGTAGTGAGATATAATAAACTGTAAATTAAGTAATGAAAATTATCTATTTATATATGCCTTAAAACTGTATGTATTTACTAAAAAGTACATGAAGTATGACTTCAGCTGATCTCCCCAGACTCCATATTTATGCAAATTCTTCTTTCAGTTTAGAGGAACTATTAAGTTCTTCTTTAATTTTTAATTTGGAACAGCATATACCAATTATTGCTGGCTTCTGGGTGAGTTTTAGTTTTACTGTACTATACTGACGAGTTTTTCTTACTACACCTTCACAAAGTTAGAAACTGAGCATTCTTTCATTTCTTTTGGTTCTATTTATCCTTGTTTCTCACTTACGTTGTGACTGGTGTTGCTTACAAGATGTTCAAACTGTAAAATTATGTTAATTATTTGATTGTTTATGAAGACTACTTATAAACAGGGGTTTCATGGGCATAAACTCAGTTTTGTTGAAGGATAATTAGGCCCATTTTTAAGGTCAATTCTTGGAGGCAGGTAATGTGAGCATAAATCTCTTCCACGCCAAAAGTTGAGACGGATAAATCATCTATAAACCCCAGGCAGTTTGTTCTTGTTGAGGGATTTGCCCCAATTTTAATTTTATGTGAGTTTTCTTTTTCCAAAGTCTTCATGACAAAAAAAAAAAAAATGGCTCTGAGCACTATGGGACTCAACTGCTGTGCTCATCAGTCCCCTACAACTTAGAACTACTTAAACCTAACTAACCTAAGGACATCACACACATCCATGCCTGAGGCAGGATTCGAACCTGCGACTGGAGCAGCAGCGCAGCTCCGGACTGGAGCGCCTAGAACCGCACGGACATCGCGGCCGGCTTTCATGACATTATCAAGGCCTACATTAAAAAGCAGTGGGGATACTCCATGACTCAATCTAAGACCAGTTTTTATTGTGAAAGTATTTTAAATATTTCCCTTAATTTTAACTTGGAATTTCTGTCGGTTAAAGTTCTGCCAAGGAATTTTGTTAATCTGGAACGAAAACAGTGTTATCTGAGGGTTATAAAAATATGAATTTGTGGATATTATCTTTTGCTTTCTCTGAAACCTTTGTATGAAATAAAGAGCGCTTTCTTTGTGTGTTTGTGCTATTCCATTATTAGATTCAGACGTGCGTTTGGTCTGGAAAGCTTCTCTATGAGTTTTCCCTTACAGAAGCTTTCCAGGCCAAATCCCTCCTTGGTATTCTCCAAGTTATGGTTCCAGAGTGTTTTTGACCTTGTTGTAAACTATACGAGAAAAATTTTCGTATGTGCAGTCTTCAATTATTCCTCTGCAGTTAAGTGTCATGTGGTCGCAACAGCACACCTAAGACCATTTGTCTGGCTTGGCTTGGGGTGAAACTTGCATCACTAAAGCGCTGCAGTCGGTGTGATAAACAATGAATGTATCCAGGGCTCTGGAAATTTCTTTGTGATCCATGTTGTGACTAGACATTCGTGCAGATTTATGACCGCAGCTTTTCTTGCATATACCCAGGTTATTGCACAGATTGCTTGCCTGCTTCACTGCTTCCATTGTAATTGTTTAGTTCTTTGACTGTGCATCCAGCCTAAACAATGGCCAAAGGACCTATTATACCAGACCAGTGGGTCATCACAATTTAAAATATTGATGAATATCTCAGTGAGGATGTCTACTCTTTCTAAGTTATTATGTGCTAATTTTTCTGACTATTCTGTCAGCATTGAAGTTTCGCATATTTAAGATGTCTGCTGAAGGTCTTTTTAACAGTCTCATGACTGGTTCTTCTTGAAATTTCCTTTTTTCATTTATAGGGTTTTTTAAGATGTTTACATTTTTTCTCATGTTTCTAGGGTGGACTTACTATAGCTTATCATTTCTAAATTTGATTCTTCTGATTTTTCGGTATGATGGTTTATCCGAGCTTGGCTGAGAAATGTACCAGAGTGTAACAATTATTAGCAAACACTCATCTTCATTTCTTGGAGATCTCCGATGCTGCAGTATCTGTAAGATTTGCTGCAATTTGCTGAGTACTTGAGTGTGAGCAGTTTATTTCGTAGTGCTCAGATAAATTTCAAAAAATTCATATTGATACAATGAATGTCCACCCCCCCCCCCCCCCCCCCCCCCCCCATGATCCATGGACCTTGACCTTGATGGGGAGGCTTGCGTGCCTCAGCGATACAGAAGGTGCAACCACAATGGAGGGGTATCTGTTGAGAGGCCAGACACACGTGTGGCTCCTGAGGAGTGGCAGCAGCCTTTTCAGTAGTTGCAGGGGCAACAGTCTGGATGATTGACTGATCTAGCCTTGTAACACTAACCAAAACGGCCTTGCTGTGCTGGTACTGTGAAAGGCTGAATGCAAGGGGAAACCACAGCTGTAATTTTTCCCGAGGGCATGTAGCTTTACTGTATGGTTAAATGATGATGGCATCCTCTTGGGTAAAATATTTCGGAGGTAAAATAGTTCCCCATTCGGATCTCCGGGCGGGGACTGCTCAAGAAGACGTCGTTATCAGGAGAAAGAAAACTGGCATTCTACGGATCGGAGTGTGGAATGTCAGATCCTTTAATCGGGCAGGTGGGTTAGAAAATTTAAAAAGGGAAATGGATAGGTTAAATTTAGATATAGTGGGCAGGAGGAACAAGACTTTTGGTCAGGTGAATTCAGGGTTATAAATACAAAATCAAATGGGGGTAATGCAGGAGTAGGTTTAATAATTAATAAAAAAAATAGGAATACGAATAAGTTACTACAAACAGCATAGTGAACGCATTATTGTGGCAAAGATAGACACAAAGCCCACGCCTACTACAGTAATACAAGTTTATATGCCAACTAGCTTTGCAGATGATGAAGAAATCGAGTAAAATATTCCGGAGGTAAAATAGTCCCCCCATTCAGATCTCCGGGTGGGGACTACTCAGGAGGACGTTGTTATCAGGAGAAAGAAAATGAGTGTTCCACGGATCGGAGCGTGGTATGTCAGATCCCTTAATCAGGCAGGTAGGTTGACCTCCATATCTCTGACGCGAGCCCACTCAACAACAAAAAAAAACCGACGTCATATTATGGCCCCCACTGTCCCATGCAACTTTTGTCCCACCAACTTTTCAGCTCATATCATACTTTTGGAGTTATTCTTGGTGGCAATAGTTAGTGACTCACCCTGTAGTATTCCTTGAAGTCTTATATTGTTGATGAGTTATTAACTGTCATTTAATGGTACTCGTGATGTGTTTGTGTTAAATTTTCACTGTGCCAATGCTTTGAAATGGCATACTGCTACTGCAGGCTATAATACAAAACAGCTACGCGAAACTAAATATGGCACCTGCCACACCGATTATAGACATTGTGCGTAACATCAAAATGACGTCACATTTACAGGCAGTCTTGGGAGATGAGTTCTACTCCGTTGTTTCTGGTGCTCCGAATTTTTATGCTTTCAATGTTTTTATGAATGCATTGGTTCTCTTGGACAAGTAAAAATCAAAGCAAAAATTGAAATACTAGAATTTTTATTTTCTTAATCTTCAATTACTATTAACGATATAAGATTCATGATACAATCTGTTTTCAATAAGATTTAAAATGCCTAATTATTTCATCAATAATTCCATTTTAATTTACAATGTCGCAATAAATATTCATGTAACATAAGAATATTGGATTTGAACAAGGGGCGCGAAATTGTACTCTCAGCCATTGCACTACCAACTCACTTGCTTTTACTATGCGAGAGTGGCCTAATGAAGTCGTGTTAAAAGTTTGACCATTATTTTCTCTTAAACTACCTAGTATTGGCACCTAAGGCGAAGCAGATGCCACTTTATTTTCACCCCTCTTTTACCATGCCAAGTTTCCACTGCATCAGATAAGGACATGTGACTGGTGCCCCTTGTTGGACAAGGAAATGTACTACCTCCGACACTTTTTAATCTAATTTTAGAAAACAGAGACAAAAGGGGGACCCAACCGCTGGAGTATGACTGGGTAACAACACAAGAAACTGGCCTGCATATTCGGATGATGATGTTCTAATAAATGGTGCAAAAAAGGACTTGCAGCTCATGAAAAATTCTCACAGAAATATTACAAGGCAAGCAGGGCTTCAAAGTAATGAGGAGAAAACTGAGTACATGATCGTGAGCATGGTACCCAATTATAACACTGCACTGAAAGTTGTTTAAGCCACTTTTAAAAGAACAGACATATTTAAATACTTAAAAAGCATTTTTAGCGAACAGAATAGAATGGAAAATGGGATTAAGGCAAGGATCACAGCTGCAAACAGGGGATATTTTGGCTTATTGGATGTGCTATGCAGTATATCAGTTTTGAGAAGTTGTAAAATCAGACTATACCAAAGTATTATTCTCCCTGTAGCTCTATATGAGTCTGAAACATTAAATTTAAGACAACAGATAAACCAAACCTTCTCGTCTTTGTGAGAAAGATATTAAGGAAAATATTTGGCCCCAAGAGGGGCACACAGTCGTACGAATGGAGGATATTTAAAAAAAAATCCGGAAATGGCAGACCTATACTTAAAAGCTAATATTGGTCAAACAATGAAGAAAGTTAGATTGAAGTACATGAAGTAGTATTCTCAGGACCTGTAGAGATCTGAAAGGGCTGAGGAAGGCCACAGACAAGATGAAAGGATGATATCAATGGAGATACAGAGATGAAGGGCCTGATAAAAGGAGAATGGGCCACAAAAGTCAGGAACGGAAATGATTGGTGGCAGAATATGCAGAAAGCATATGGTCTCCTAGGGCAAAGTGACAATTAAGATGCCTTATTCCTACATAATGGCCCTTAAGTGACTGTGAAGTCATTAAAACACATTTGAGATTGCGTATCACCTGCCGATGTAAAAACCTACATCAACTGAATTAAGTAAACTGATTGACAGATAATTTTTACTGCCAAGTGCTGTAATCAATGAAATGCTTTTGGAATAGTCGAAATTCACTACCGGATACATTAAAAATTTTACTGACATTGCCTCTAATTTTGAAGAAAAAAAAAAAAACGGCATTGTTTTAACTACTGGCAGATAAGTAATTGGAGTGGAGTATTCTCAAATAAATACAAAATGCAGTGGGAGGATAAGTTCATTGAAGAATGTAATGTTCAAAAGTGCATCTGTGGACCGACAATCACTAACATTTCATCCGCATCATGTAAAAATAAATAGCAAATCCCATACCTCCCCAGTATAATCATGAGAATTCATTGATCCTTGGTTAAAAACTTGGTCTCATATAGAGCACTGTTTAAGCAGAGCTTGAAAGACATTTTGATAGGTAACTCCTTCTATTCTAAAGCTGAATATCTTAACAGGGGCTATTAGACCAGCTTCAATAAAAATGTATGTTAGGTTTCAGTTTTGACAGCACTTAGTCACAACAGTCAAGATTATATATTTTGTATATGATAAATTTATTAAAAGTGCATAACTATATTTCATTCTGACAGTGTATTCATTCTGTAAATATTAGCAGTTCCAGTTTACTGTAATGTATCCACATATTTTGACAATCTCCTGACAAAATGATAGGGCAAGTGAGTATTATATTCAAATGTTCTATGTTTTTTATGTTATAGTTTCTGACAAGTTCCACATCCATAACAATCATCTCATTTTTGGGTCTGTGGAATGAAAACTGAATCTACTAATCTAATCTAATCTTGTATGAATAAAACTGACTGATTTCAATTACGTGAAATATTGTATTGGAAAATATCATCAAGGACGAGCATTACCAGACACATGATTACAAAAGCCAGGTCATTAAATACCATGTGTAAATGCACAAAAGTCACATTTTTCTCCATAAAGTGTGAGACCAAAGACTGATTCTTTCCCTACAGTTTCAACATCTTTCTCAGAAATTTTCGATTTTGAAGAACTGTCAAGAATGTTTGTTATAGGACAAATACAATGGTGTGCTGTACCTGCTGAGTTACATGTTTCTGGACCATTATTTTGATGTTCTTAAAATGAATCATGAATTTTCCGCAGAAAAAATTAACCAACTTGTTGTACCTTTAGTAATTCTTCCTCTGTGTAAATATGAGGACCCGTATAGAATAGCACCATTGACTGAACAACAATCTAATGTCAATACTAAACACTAGCTGGGAACAGTAAGAAATGCCCAAAACATCGACAAGAGGCCTCAATATGAAACACCCACTAATGCTCCAACGAAGTCGCTTGAACCGGAAGATGTACGTGGTGAACAGAACAGAAATATATCTGTGTTTGTTAAGATACCCACTGTATACATGTAGCCAAGAGATATTATGCTTAAGTCTCTCCGTAGCACTCAGGGGCCAAGCAGGTAACATGAGTAGCACTGTAGTTAATGCAGATTAACAAGTTTTATGATGTCCACACAACTTAGGAAGAGCTCCAGCAGTTAACCTCAACATGTCCAAAGCAGCAGAAGGGTTAAATATCATAAATATAACTGAGAATTAAATTTATGAACATGGAACCAGGGCCATAATGACAATGGTTGGGGCTCCAGGGCACACATCCAAATCATGACCCCATCCCTCAACTTCCATGCCTGCCCTCTCCATGCTTCCATGCTCACAAAATGTCACCCACACATTGTTACATGTCCCCCAACCCTCTTCCTTTCCCTTTGTGCATATTATGGAAATCATATGCTAGAGAATAAACTCTTAATGCAAATATTTCATACATGTTGAAAGCTTTGACAAGCAGTTTGTCAAATGGTCATTAGATCCTAAACATTTGATGGCACTGTTATAAGAGATCATTTACTTAATCACATCAGAATCATCAAACGCTCTATATAACAACAAACATTGGATGAATAATGTAAACATAAATTTGTAAAACTGCCGATTGTGTATAAACAGACACGTAACCTATAATGTTATGGAGCTAGGAAATTTTGTACCAAAAGCTGGCTGCATCTAATGGAAATGGTGTTCATGCGCTCTTTAACAGTGCAAATGCTTGGGTATGGATCACACTGCATAAGGATGGTAACAGTCTGCTCTCGTCCAAAATCTCACAGCACCACTTCTCCAGATAATCCCCATCAACCTGTGTTGCTTCTGGTTCTTACAACTGCAGAGCACACTCTGTTTTAAAGACATTCATATGCACCTGTTATGTCCGTACTCTAAAACTGCAAGGCCCCTTGTGGTCTATTTTTTTCTAGTACTTTGCTCCGAATTATTGAAAGAGTAACACAGTTCTAGGATTCAGTTTTCTTTTTAAGACTTACTGCTACTGTTCACTTCTCACATTATTTAATCATAAGAATTATGTGTGTGAGAGGCTTAAGAATGACAACAAATCTTTTTTAATTTCACAGCTGGTGTCATACTCCCAGACCAACATGCTGAGTTTAGTGACATTAGTGTTACATTGAAAGCACTCAGAGAACAAGGTTTTGAATTCTGTCACCTTACCAAGCTGTAATCAAACAGTTACCGCAGGATGTGTTGGTATACATCCTCTTTATACATCTTTTTTTTTTTATTTTTATATATATATATATATATATATATATATATATATATATATATATATATATATATATATATATATATATATATATATATAATGGAAGGAAACATTCCACGTGGGAAAAATTATATATAAAAACAAAGATGAGGTGACTTACCGAACAAAAGCGCTGGCAGGTCGATAGACACACAAACAAACACAAACACACACACAAAATTCAAGCTTTCGCAACAAACTGTTGCCTCATCAGGAAAGAGGGAAGGAGAGGGGAAGACGAAAGGAAGTGGGTTTTAAGGGAGAGGGTAAGGAGTCATTCCAATCCCGGGAGCGGAAAGACTTACCTTAGGGGGAAAAAAGGACAGGTATACACTCGCACACACGCAAATATCCATCCACACATACAGACACAAGCAGCAAATATGTCTGTGTGTTTGTGTTTGTTTGTGTGTCTATCGACCTGCCAGCGCTTTTGTTCGGTAAGTCACCTCATCTTTGTTTATATATATATGTATCTAAAAACAAAGATGATGTGACTTACCAAATGAAAGTGCTGGCAGGTCGACAGACACACAAACAAACACAAACATAAACACAAAATTCAAGCTTTCACAACAAACTGTTGCCTCATCAGGAAAGAGGGAAGGAGAGGGAAAGATGAAAGGAGAGGGGAAGACGAAAGGAAGTGGGTTTTAAGGGAGAGGGTAAGGAGTCATTCCAATCCCGGGAGCGGAAAGACTTACCTTAGGGGGAAAAAAGGACGGGTATACACTCGCACACACACACATATCCATCCACACATATACAGACACAAGCAGACATATTTAAAGACAAAGAGTTTGGGCAGAGATGTCAGTCGAGGCAGAAGTGCAGAGGCAAAGATGTTGTTGAATGACAGGTGAGGTATGGGTGGCGGCAACTTGAAATTAGCGGAGATTGAGGCCTGGTGGATAACGGGAAGAGAGGATATGTTGAAGAGCAAGTTCCCATCTCCGGAGTTTGGATAGGTTGGTGTTAGTGGGAAGTATCCAGATAACCCGGACGGTGTAACACTGTGCCAAGCTGTGCTGGCCGTGCACCAAGGCATGTTTAGCCACAGGGTGATCCTCATTACCAACAAACACTGTCTGCCTGTGTCCATTCATGTGAATGGACACTTTGTTGCTGGTCATTCCCACATAGAATGCGTCACAGTGTAGGCAGGTCAGTTGGTAGATCACGTGGGTGCTTTCACACGTGGCTCTGCCTTTGATCGTGTACACCTTCCGGGTTACAGGACTGGAGTAGGTGGTGGTAGGAGGGTGCATGGGACAGGTTTTACACGGGGGTGGTTACAAGGGTAGGAGCCAGAGGGTAGCGAAGGTGGTTTGGGGATTTCATAGGGATGAACTAACAGGTTACGAAGGTTAGGTGGACCCCGGAAAGACACTCTTGGTGGAGAGGGGAGGATTTCATGAAGGATGGATCTCATTTCTGGGCAGGATTTGAGGAAGTCGTATCCCTGCTGGAG
This sequence comes from Schistocerca americana, assembly GCF_021461395.2. NCBI lineage: Eukaryota > Metazoa > Arthropoda > Insecta > Orthoptera > Acrididae > Schistocerca > Schistocerca americana. The sequence continues at coordinate 1,100,837,606 of NC_060120.1, read as the reverse complement.
AGCCACATTCAGAATCTGATCCAGTCCCGGAAAGTATCCTGTCACAAGTGGGGCACTTTTGTGGTTCTTCTGTGGGAGGTTCTGGGTTTGAGAGGATGAGGAAGTGGCTCTGGTTATTTGCTTCTGTACCAGGTCGGGAGGGTAGTTGCGGGATGCGAAAGCTGTTGTCAGGTTGTTGGTGTAATGCTTCAGGGATTCCGAACTGGAGCAGATTCGTTTGCCACAAAGACCTAGGCTGTAGGGAAGGGACCGTTTGATGTGGAATGGGTGGCAGCTGTCGTAATGGATTTACTGTTGCTTGTTGGTGGGTTTGATGTGGACGGACCTGTGAAGCTGGCCATTGGACAGGTGGAGGTCAACATCAAGGAAAGTGGCATGGGATTTGGAGTGGGACCAGGTGAGTCTGATGGAACCAAAGGAGTTGTGGTTGGAGAGGAAATTCTGGAGTTCTTCTTCACTGTGAGTCCAGATCATGAAGATGTCATCAATGAATCTGTACCAAACTTTGGGTTGGCAGGCCTGGGTAACCAAGAAGGCTTCCTCTAAGCGACCCATGAATAGTTTGGCGTACGAAGGGGCCATCCTGGTACCCATGGCTGTTCCCTTTAATTGTTGGTATGTCTGGCCTTCAAAAGTGAAGAAGTTGTGGGTCAGGATGAAGCTGGCTAAGGTAATGAGGAAAGAGGTTTTAGGTAGGGTGGCAGGTGGTCGGCATGAAAGGAAGTGCTCCATCGCAGTGAGGCCCTGGACGTGTGAGATATTTGTGCATAAGGAAGTGGCATCAATGGTTACAAGGATGGTTTCTGGGGGTAACGGATTGGGTAAGGATTCCAGGCGTTCGAGAAAGTGGTTGGTGTCTTTGATGAAGGATGGGAGACTGCATGTAATGGGTTGAAGGTGTTGATCTACGTAGGCAGAGATACGTTCTGTGGGGGCTTGGTAACCAGCTACAATGGGGCGGCCAGGATGATTGGGTTTGTGAATTTTAGGAAGAAGGTAGAAGGTAGGGGTGCGGGGTGTCGGTGGGGTCAGGAGGTTGATGGAGTCAGGTGAAAGGTTTTGTAGGGGGCCTAAGGTTCTGAGGATTCCTTGAAGCTCCGCCTGGACATCAGGAATGGGATTACCTTGGCGAACTTTGTATGTGGTGTTGTCTGAAAGCTGACGCAGTCCCTCAGCCACATACTCCCGACGATCAAGTACCATGGTCGTGGAACCCTTGTCCGCCGGAAGAATGATGATGGACCGGTCAGCCTTCAGATCACGGATAGCCTGGGCTTCAGCAGTGGTGATGTTGGGAGTAGGATTAAGGTTTTTTAAGAAGGATTGAGAGGCAAGGCTGGAAGTCAGAAATTCCTGGAAGGTTTGGAGAGGGTGATTTTGAGGAAGAGGAGGTGGGTCTCACTGTGACGGAGGACGGAACTGTTCCAGGCAGGGTTCAATTTGGATAGTGTCTTGGGGAGTTGGATCATTAAGGGTAGGATTAGGATCATTTTTCTTCGTGGCAAAGTGATACTTCCAGCAGAGAGTACGAGTGTAGGACAGTAAATCTTTGACGAGGGCTGTTTGGTTGAATCTGGGAGTGGGGCTGAAGGTGAGGCCTTTGGATAGGACAGAGGTTTCGGATTGGGAGAGAGGTTTGGAGGAACGGTTAACTACTGAATTAGGGTGTTGTGGTGCCAGATTGTGTTGCTTGGAATTTTGAGGTTTTGGAGGGAGTGGAGCTGGAAGTGGGAGACTGAGTAGATGGGAGAGACTGGGTTTGTGTGCAATGAGAGGTGGTTGAGGTTTGCTGGAAAGGTTGTGAAGGGTGAGTGAGTTGCCTTTCCGGAGGTGGGAAACTAGGAGATTGGATAGTTTTTTGAGGTGAAGGGTGGCATGCTGCTCTAATTTGCGGTAGGCCTGTAGGAGGATGCTGTGAATAGCCGGTGTGGATGTGGGAGAGGAAAGATTGAGGACTTTTATTAAGGATAGGAGTTGACGGGTGTGTTCATTGGCTGAGTTGATTTGTAGGTGAAGGATTAGGTGGGTGAGGGCAATGGATTGTTCAGTTTGGAACTGGTATAGGGACTGATGGAAAGAAGGGTTGCAGCCAGAGATGGGAACTTTAAGTGTGAGGCCTTTGGGGGTTATGCCAAATGTCAGACAAGCCTGAGAAAATAAAATATGCGAGCGTAATCTGGCTAGGGTGAAGGCATGTTTGCGGAGGGAATGTAAATAAAACTTAATGGGGTCGTTGTGGGGGTGTTGTGAGGGTGACATGGTATTAGAAGGTGGAAAGTGTAACATGAGGTTGAAATGAAAATGAAAGATAAAAATATATGAGGAGAGATAAGGGTGAACTAGAAAATAACTGGAGATCTGGTATGAAAAAAGGCGAAAAAGTGTTGGTTAAGTTGATCCCGTGGTGAACTTGGGTTGGTAGACAGCAATGTGCATGAAGGTTAGGTGGTTGGGTTGCCGCTAAAACACGTTAAAGGATGGAGAAATTCGGGAAAATTTCGAAAAAACGTGTAAATGTATTAAAAGGAGTGGTGTTGTGAAAGATTACGAAAATGGGGCTAACAATTGTAAATAATGACGTTAAAACCTGTGGGGAGCGGCTAAAAATGATCAGTGATGTGCGAAAAACGGAAGTGGAAATAAAGTAAAAGTTATTAGAGCTAGCCGAAATGGTTGTTTAATACGTGAAAGCAGCTGTTATTGAACTAGAAACGGTGGATTTTATAGCAGCGGTATTGTTGAAAGCGCAAAATAATTTTTTTTTTTTTTGTTATGGTTTGGAAGTGGGTTGCGTATTATAGAGTATATATAGGCGGGAAAAAATTGTATTACGGTAAAAAGGGGAAGGTGAATAGAAAGTGAGACTACTGGTAAAAACAGAAAGAGAAAATAAAGAGAAAATAAGACGACAGGAAAGATTTCGAGATGCAACAGCGACAATAACAAACGTAATTGTTGGGTTTAAAATAATGATATGGTTATAATAGAGGGAGACATTCCACGTAGGAAATATATATCTAAAAACAAAGATGATGTGACTTACCAAATGAAAGTGCTGGCAGGTCGACAGACACACAAACAAACACAAACATACACACAAAATTCAAGCTTTCGCAACAAACTGTTGCCTCATCAGGAAAGAGGGAAGGAGAGGGAAAGACGAAAGGATGTCGGTTTTAAGGGAGAGGGTAAGGAGTCATTCCAATCCCGGGAGTGGAAAGACTTACCACCTCCTCTTCCTCAAAATCACCCTCTCCAAACCTTCCAGGAATTTCTGACTTCCAGCCATGCCTCTCAATCCTTCAAAAAACGTTAATCCTACTCCCAATATCACCACTGCTGAAGCCCAGGCTATCCGTGATCTGAAGGCTGACCGGTCCATCATCATTCTTCCGGCAGACAAGGGTTCCACGACCGTGGTACTTGATCATCGGGAGTATGTGGCTGAGGGACTGCGTCAGCTTTCAGACAACACCACATACAAAGTTCGCCAAGGTAATCCCATTCCTGATGTCCAGGCGGAGCTTCAAGGAATCCTCAGAACCTTAGGCACCCTACAAAACCTTTCACCTGACTCCATCAACCTCCTGACCCCACCGACACCCCGCACCCCTACCTTCTACCTTCTTCCTAAAATTCACAAACCCAATCACCCTGGCTGCCCCATTGTAGCTGGTTACCAAGCCCCCACAGAACGTATCTCTGCCTACGTAGGTCAACACCTTCAACCCATTACGTGCAGTCTCCCATCCTTCATCAAAGACACCAACCACTTTCTCGAACGCCTGGAATCCTTACCCAATCCGTTACCCCCAGAAACCATCCTTGTAACCATTGATGCCACTTCCTTATACACAAATATCCCACACGTCCAGGGCCTCGCTGCGATGGAGCACTTCCTTTCACGCCGACCACCTGCCACCCTACCTAAAACCTCTTTCCTCATTACCTTAGCCAGCTTCATCCTGACCCACAACTTCTTCACTTTTGAAGGCCAGACATACCAACAATTAAAGGGAACAGCCATGGGTACCAGGATGGCCCCTTCGTACGCCAAACTATTCATGGGTCGCTTAGAGGAAGCCTTCTTGGTTACCCAGGCCTGCCAACCCAAAGTTTGGTACAGATTCATTGATGACATCTTCATGATCTGGACTCACAGTGAAGAAGAACTCCAGAATTTCCTCTCCAACCTCAACTCCTTTGGTTCGATCAGATTCACCTGGTCCCACTCCAAATCCCATGCCACTGTCCTTGATGTTGACCTCCACCTGTCCAATGGCCAGCTTCACACGTCCGTCCACATCAAACCCACCAACAAGCAACAGTACCTCCATTACGACAGCTGCCACCCATTCCACATCAAACGGTCCCTTCCCTACAGCCTAGGTCTTTGTGGCAAACGAATCTGCTCCAGTCCGGAATCCCTGAAGCATTACACCAACAACCTGACAACAGCTTTCGCATCCCGCAACTACCCTCCCGACCTGGTACAGAAGCAAATAACCAGAGAAACTTCCTCATCCTCTCAAACCCAGAACCTCCCACAGAAGAACCACAAAAGTGCCCCACTTGTGACAGGATACTTTCCGGGACTGGATCAGATTCTGAATGTGGCTCTCCAGCAGGGATATGACTTCCTCAAATCCTGCCCAGAAATGAGATCCATCCTTCATGAAATCCTCCCCTCTCCACCAAGAGTGTCTTTCCGGGGTCCACCTAACCTTCATAACCTCTTAGTTCATCCCTATGAAATCCCCAAACAACCTTCCCTACCCTCTGGCTCCTACCCTTGTAACCGCCCCCGGTGTAAAACCTGTCCCATGCACCCTCCCACCACCACCTACTCCAGTCCTGTAACCCGGAAGGTGTACACGATCAAAGGCAGAGCCACGTGTGAAAGCACCCACGTGATCTACCAACTGACCTGCCTACACTGTGACGCATTCTATGTGGGAATGACCAGCAACAAACTGTCCATTCGCATGAATGGACACAGGCAGACAGTGTTTGTTGGTAATGAGGATCACCCTGTGGCTAAACATGCCTTGGTGCACGGCCAGCACATCTTGGCACAGTGTTACACCGTCCGGGTTATCTGGATACTTCCCACGGGTATACACTCGCACACACACACATATCCATCCATCAACAAAGAACTCTTTGTCTTTAAATACGTCTGCTTGTGTCTGTATATGTGTGGATGGATATGTGTGTGTGTGCGAGTGTACACCCGTCCTTTTTTCCTTTTTTCCCCCCTAAAGGTAAGTCTTTCCGCTCCCGGGATTGGAATGACTCCTTACCCTCTCCCTTAAATCCCACATCCTTTCGTCTTTCCCTCTCCTTCCCTCTTTCCTGATGAGGCAACAGTTTGTTGCGAAAGCTTGAATTTTGTGTGTATGTTTGTGTCTGTTTGTGTGTCTTTCGACCTGCCGGCACTTTGATTTGGTAAGTCACGTCATCTTTGTTTTTAGATATATTTTTCCTACGTGGAATGTTTCCCTTTATTATAACTATATATATAAATTAATAGAAGGAAACATTCCACGTGGGAAAAATATATCTAAAAACAAAGTTGATGAGACTTAACAAACAAAAGTGCTGGCGGGTAGATAGACACACAAACACACACACAAAATTCTAGCTTTCGCAACCAACGGTTGCTTCATCAGGAAAGAGGGAAGGAGAGCGTAAGACGAAGGGATGTGGGTTTTATGGGAGAGCGTAAGGAGTCATCCCAATCCCGGGAGCGGAAAGACTTACCTTAGGGGTAAAAAAAAGGACGGGTATACACTCGCGCGCACACACATATCCATCCACACATACACAGAGACAAGGAAAATGTCTGCTTGTGTCTGTGTATGTGCGGATGGATATGTGTGTGTGTGCGAGTGTATACTGTCACTTCTTGGTAGAACAAATTAATTATAAATGAAAAACATAATATTATGTACATTCTACATGATTAATTTATTTAGTTAACTGATTTTTGGCTTACAACACTATCATCAGACTTGAACTGACTATTGTCATCAATAAATTACAATATTGTAAACAGAATTGGAAAAGATATTCTCATATGTAGTGAGGCACAAACTCTGAGTAAATGTCATCTTTGACACTGCAATGGTAACGTAATGAAAAAGTCAAAAAGTGAAGAGTAAATAACTGTAAAGGGAAAAAAACCTAGGAAAAATATTAACATCAAAGAACTTTTAACATTGCAGCGCATCATCAGCAATTGTGAATAATTTAATGATTATAAAGAATCCACCTGGAATGCAAATAGAAACCAGATGTTGACCTAGGTTTCAGTGCGGATAACCACGCCTTCTTTGGAGTACACTAAAACTACAAACTGCCTAAAGACCATGTTGGACCATGCCTCTTTAGGCAGTTTGTAGTTTTTGTGTGTTCGAAAGAAGGCGTGGTTATCTGTGCCGAAACCGTCAGCATCTTGTTGCTATTTGGAATTGAGGTGGATTCTTTATAATCATTAACATTAAACTGAAAAACAGTGCCTACATAACAATTTGAATTAAATTAACTTTCCAAATAAGTAAAATAAGCTATGAATGAAAACACAGGACACTGGTGTAATGTACAGTATTTTCATTCTTAAAGTTCAAAATATTCTACGAAGAACTGAGGGAACATTCAATCAACACAATAAAATTAGTTTTTGATGAGAGTATTAGAAAAGAGTTTGAACAGGTATCACATGTGGAAAGTGATACAGAAATGGAGTAAAAGATAGAACTGACAGGTTTAACAACAGAATACATTGACTACATATGCAGCCACAATAAAATAAATAAATACAGGAAAATAGAAGTGTGAAAGGAACAGATAGTGTGGGATACATTGGAAAACTGTAAGGATTAAGAGAAGTTTAAAAGTAGGGAAGTGTTGAACCATGTTTTGTCATTTAATATTAAATAAGGACTATGGGCCAGATGTTTGTTGATTACCAGGGCTTCCAACAAGCTGAGTTTTTGGCCTTTGTTTGCTAATTGGAGGGAATAGGACTGGGGCTCACTCATCAGTACATGGACAGAAAATGTGGATCGCAATTCTGCAACCTCCAGCTGCATTCATGTTCAGCTGGTCTAGTCTGCCTGATTGCCCAGTACAAAATTTATCACAATCAGGACAATTAATTTTTATACTCTATTGTAATTGAATCCAATCTCTGCTGTTGGAAATACACAGAGCTGTGGTGTTCCTCAAACACTAGGCAACCCTATAGTTTCAGGATTTCATTGTTTTTGCTACACTCTGTGATACATGTGCTAGATATGGGATTGCACACCACTTCCTGCAGACACTTGAAGAAACAGCAGAAGGAGCATAGAGGACAGGCATAATTTTCAGTTTCTGTTTCCTATGAAAGATATCATCAAGCAAGAATAGGTTGTAGCCATTGGTTGAGGCAATAAATTTTATTGTGTCTAATTCTGCCTTTAAATCTTCTTTGGACATGGAAACAGATAGGAAATGGTGCACCACTAAGTGGAAAGCTGCATGTTTGTATGTTACCAGTTGTTGTGAGTGAGAACACATTACTGTGTCTTTAGATGCAATTTTTCTATAAAGTTTGAAATTATGTTTGTGTGCTGATGTCAGTGGTTAGATGTACGAAGTTTATGGGTTTGTTGTGTCTCCATTTCTTAACTGAATACTTTCATATTGATTGTTTCAGTTACAAAAAAAAGCTGTTGAGGTGTCTTGTATTGTCTGTCCATGTACACATTACACCATCTACATGCCTGAACCAGTATTTAATATTTGCATTTAAAGGTTCTTCATTCAAAAATATTGTCCAAAATTCTCCATGAATATTTCAGCCAAAAGTGGACGTAGATGGGATTCCACAGCTAAGCCAGCTACCTATTATACAAAGTATTGTATTGTATTCTATTGTATATGTATTGGTCCTATGAATCATACACTGTACAGGGGTACATAATGATATAGGACAAGTCAAATAATTTGCAATAAAGTTTAAGAGAAAAACTGTTGCATGGTTTTCAGTATATAGCAATATAACTCTAACATATGGGAATAACATTTCACAAATACACAAATAAATTTTACACAGACACATTTCATGCTTTCGGCCTTGATTATACAGACACACGCATATATGTAATAGACCACATATAATACACAGATAAACCTACATGTACACATTTCTTATTTTGGCCTTAATTGTATAAACTATTTAAACTTTTCACATATTTACATTGCAGATAAAAATTCATCAGCACTATAGTAGCAATTCTGTAGCAAGTAGTCACTCACTGCAGTTTTGAATATATGAATGCCAGTTATTGCCTTAATTTTTTTAGGTAGTTTGTTATACAGTTTTTTTCCTGCTTGCAAGGGTCCTTTTTGTTTTAATGATGCATGTGAAAACTGCATATGTAAATCTTGATTATTCCTTGTGTTGTATGAATGGATATTTTGGAGCAATCTTGCTATTTTCATCTACGATTTTCCTTATAAACATTATTGTTTCTAGGATATATGGGCATGGTAATGGAAGAATACGAAGCTTTTTAAATGATGGTTTGCATGAACATCGAGGTGCTGAGCCTTCCATGGCTCTTATAATTCTTTTTTGTGCAATAAAACAGCTTTTGCTGGGTGGTGAATTTCTCCAGCAAATTAAACCATATCTTAGTAGTGATTCTGCTTGGGCATAGTACACATTTTTTATGGCTTGCATTGATGTGCATTCAGCAAGAATTTTTATACTATAACAAATGGTATTAAATTTACTACATAGGTGTTGTGTATTTTTCTGCCATCTTAGGTCATCTTGGATCCAAACTCCCAAAAATTTGGTGCTATTTACAATTTCAAGTCTTTTGCCTAACAGTTCTATGGTTGCAGTTAAAGGCTGTTTATTCTGCACTGTGTGTAGATGCGTAGTGTTTGTTTTATGTGTGTTTATTATTAAGTTGTTCATTGCGAACCATTCTGATACATGTGAAGTGCTCTTTTTTATTTCATTTTGGAGTTCTTCTAGGGTCTTTCCTTTGATAAGTATATTTGTATCATCGGCATATTTAATGTACTTATAGTTAGGGCTGGATGGTTCCAGGTCATTTACAAACAGCAAGAACAAGATTAGTCCCAGTACGGAACCCTGTGGCACACCATATTTAACACACTGTTTTTCTGATTGATAGGAAGTTAAATTGTTTCCTTTTTTGTACAAGACTTCAACTATTTGGTGTCTGTTTTGTAGATATGACTTTACCCACTCATAGGCTGGGCCTCTGACACCAACTGCTTTCTAAGCAGTAGACCATGGTTAATGATGACAATGGCTTTTGAAAGATCTAGGAATGTTGCTGCTATGTGTTCTTTTTTATCTAATGCATTTAAAGCTTCATTTAAGAAATCGATAATAGCTGTCTCAGTGGATTTACATTTTTGGAAACCATGCTGTGTAGCCGAGAAAAGTTTATTTTTTTCAGTGAATTCTATGAGTTTTTTATAAAAGAGTTTTTCAATTATTTTAGAAAAAACAGATAGTAGAGAGACAGGCCTATAATTTGTTGTATCTGTTTTTCACCCTTTTTGTACAATGGCTTCACTTTAGCTATTTTTAACCTTTCTGGAAAGATTCCCTGAGAAAGTGAACTATTGCATATGTCTACCATGGACCTAACTACTAAGGGTGCACATTTTTTAATATGGTCTGGTATGTTGTCAGTACCAGAGGAAAATTTTGATTTTAGCTCCCCTATTGTTTTTAGCATTTCCTGTTCATCTGTTGGGTATAGGAAGAGAGACTTGTTACTAGGGATAGTTTTAATCTGATTTGCAGTGACAGCATATCGAAAGTTTTGCTTCACCAGAATCTCAGCTGCCTCAAAGAAATATGAGTTAAAATTATTTGCTATCTGCTGGGGATCAAATATTACAGAAGTGTTTTTGTTCAGTTTGATATTATAGTATTCTCTCCATTTCACTCCTGTTTCATGCCTTACAATGTCCCATATGGCTTTCATTTTATTTTGTACATTTGCTATGAAGGAACTACTTGCCATTCTTTTTGCTTCTTTTATGACTTGAGTTAAAATCTTTTTGTAATTCTTAAAATAGGAATCAAATTCTGGGGATGTGGTGTGCTGTCTAGATATTTCCTGAAGTAATCTCTTTTTCTTCACAGATATTTGTATCCCTGTTGTGACCCATTTTATTTTCAGATCCTTTTTTGTGACTGTCTTTTTATGGAGTGGAAAGCAAAGTTCGAAATAATAGCTAAAACTATTTAGGAATTTGTTGAACTTATCATTTGTACTTTTACATTCATAGATGTCTTCCCAAGTTTCTTTACACAGATAATTAAGGAAATGTTGTATATTCTGGTCATTATACTTCCTAGATGTAGCAGTTAGACATTCAGTTGAACTAAACGGTTTTCCTAATCTTATACTAATTTATTGGGCAGTGTGGTCCCCAAAGCCTGTATTGTGGGGTTCTGTGGTATGTTTCAAGGGCATATTTGTAAATATTTGATCAAGGATTGTGGCTGAGGTTTTTGTGATGTGTGTTGGCGTTTCTATGGTAGCCTTTAAATTGAAAGTTGCTAAGAGGTTCAGTAAAGCAGTTTTTTGATTGGAATTACTTGCAAAGTCAATGTTAAAATCCCCACACATAATTAGTTTTCTATTTTTTTGTGTAGTCTTGTGTAGGATATTTTCAAGGTTCTTTAACATGATGTTAATATTGCCAGTTGGCACCCTGTATAGACAAATTATAGCAATTTTTTTGTCTGTGATTTCAATTCCATTTACCTCAATATCTTTCTCTATGTATAATTTTTCTAGATATGGTATACATTTAAAATTTATGCTATTTTTAACATAAATGCTACTACTGCCATGTTTATACAATTTCCGACAAAAATAACTACCCAATACAAGATTTGGAATGCATAGTATATGAGGTTTCTCTTTGTCAAGCCAATGTTCAGTAAAACATAATACAGAGGTGTTTTTCATGTCACTTTCCAACAAAATTTGAAATTCGTTTACTTTGTTGTATAGCGATTGCACATTTTGATGAAATACTGTCAGGTTTGGAGTTAAACACGAGTTCTGAAACATACTATCCTTAGTACTTATATTTATATTGAAATTTCTGCCTGGAAGATATTTTTCATTTTCAATTTTCACTTTCCCTTGGAACTGGAAATACTTTTGCACTAAGTATGTCAGAGTAGTCAGTGTCAAAGTCATTCAATTCCATACTGTTAGTGTTAAACCTGTACATCAATTCAGTCACAATAATAACACATTCCCCTACTGGTACAATGGAAAACAAATTGCAGACATCAAAGGATACTAATTTCCTACAGTGTGAGATAAATAGGTTTTCATCTACTTTCCAAGGTCCACTGAGTTTTAAATACATGCTTTGGTGGCAGTCATGTGTATACAGGGCATTTGTAAATGAATGGTACAGTTTCAAAAATTATTTTTAAATTGACTTATTACTTTATATGAGCAAACCTTACAGCATAAGTACAAGTTTTTGATGCATCAATCACAATCTTTAATATGTGCACCCTTGATCACCCATCTACATGGTAATCAAATTCTTCTTGTTCTCAGTGTAGCAAATCCTCTATGATGGTCTACGGTACATGCTTTATTTCATAACACACTTTCTCAAGGGACACAGGCAATGGCAGTACATAAATTCAGTCTTTCACAAACCCCCACAAAACGAAATTGCAGGGTGTTAAATTTGGCGAACAGGATGGCAAGAGGAGAATGTTATCATCTGCTGTTGCAGCAGATCCAGTCCAGCATTAGTGAAGACCAAGATTAAGAAGCTCTCATGCATTCCTTGAAAATGGGGTGTTCTCATACATTCCTGCAAAAATGGGGTGGAGCACCATCCAGCTGCAAAATGTAGTCATCGTAAATGGTGTTCAGCTGGGGTTACAACCAGATTTTGAATATGTCTCGAATTGAGTTATCTGTCACCGTTTGTTCTTGACAAAAAATGGGCCTTGCACTTTCCCATGTGACACTACACACAAAATGTTCACTTTTGGAAAGTTACATATCAGCATATGTGATTTCTGGCTTGCCCAGAGATATACATTGTGTTTTCACCTTGCCACTTACGCGGAAAGTGGCTTCATCACAGGAGGTGAGGCTTTCTATTAAAAAAAAAATCTGTGTGTCCCATTTTTAACTCCAGTACTTCACAAAAGTCACACCATTTCACTTTTTCTGCTGGTATAAGACCAACACGAATCCCACTTTGTGTAGTTTAAAACATAGCTGCTTGCACAGTACCCTCCACAACTATAATCTTTGGCATCAACAATTCCGTCCTTGTTTTACTAAGTGACTTTCAAGGACTTCAGTGAACTGTCTCACACACTCTTTTGACATTTGCATCAGACATACGAGGTGCTATCCAAAATTATTGGGACTGGTGCTGCCATCTGTTGTAAACCTTACCTTTGGACTAATGGTCACCATCACCCTCAAAGTAGTTCCCATCCGCAAGTACCCACCGGTCCCAGCCCTTCTGCCAGTGGTCAAACATTTTCTATAATTCCTGTTCTTTGAGGGTGTTTATTACTGCCAGCAATGCTTCTCAAATCCTCTCTAGATTGTCAAACTGACGTCCTTTCAACTTGAGTTTCAGTTTTGGGAATACCTAATACTAAGTCTCAAGGTGCCAAATCTGGCGAATACAGTGGGTGGGGTAAAATCGCCATGATGTTTTTTGCCAAAAAGGTCCTGGTGAGCAAAGACATGTGACAGAGCACGTTGTCGTGATGCGGCAGCCAGTTCCTTTGACGCCAAAGTTTGGGCCGTCACTGCTGTACGTTTTCATGGAGTCATCGCAAAACACCACAGTAGTATGTGGAATTCACATTTTGGTTGGGTGGGATGAATTCTTTGTGCACAATTCCCTTAGTACCAAAGAAAATGATTATCATGCTCTTCACTTTGCTCTTCACCTGTCTCGCTTTTTTGGGTCTTTCACTGGCATGATTGTTGCTTTGTCTCTGGATCATAACCAAATATCCAGCTCTCGTTGTCAGTGATAACCCGTTACAAGAAGGTTGGATCATCAGATGCGGTCTGACGAAGGTCAGTCCTGTTCGTGGATCCATTGTAAAATCACCACACACCAAACACAGAGTATTACGGAAATCATTGTGGACACGCAGCACATCCTCCCAGCTGAATGCCACTCTGCACACTGACTCATCAGATATGCAGCTCTCGCCACCTAGCAGTGCATAGATCTACTACTCCTACTTTCCAGATAGCAGCACCAGACCCAAAAATTTTGGATTCCACCTCGTACAAGGTTGACCAGGACTGTTCCTCTGACAAAGGCATCCAGATCCCACAAATTTTTGGTACCATCTTTTCCTGCTGTCATGCCATCTTCAATACAGAAGTTACACCTGCGTCGTAAGCATGACAAGCAAATAGTGGGTAGCCCATCAAAAACTTGAATAGTTGTCTCTGTTTATACTGTAAGGTTTGCTCATATAAAGTAATAAGTTGATTTATTAATAATTTTTAAAACTGCACCAATCATTTATAAACACCATATATGGGGTGACTCACATAAGATGTAATCGGGTTTTATTTTGTGAATAGTTCTCAATACTAAAACGAGGTTTGCAGCAGAGAAATTAATGAAAACCAGACTCATAAATTACTTAGATGCTCACAAACTTCTAAACTGGAATCAACATGGCTTTCGCTCGGACCACAGCACAGAATCAGCTATCCATGCCTATACCAAAGAGGTTGTCAGGAGTCTTGACACTAAAAAATGTGTAGTGGGAATTAACTTCGATTTATCTAAAGCTTTTGATACAGTAAATCACAAAATTCTGTTAAACAAGATGAAGGCATTAGGTGTAAGGGGAGTTGTGAAGCAGTGGTTTGAATCTTACTTTGAAGATAGAACTCAGGTGGTAAAAATCATCACAGAACATAAAAATCAGAAAATCAAGTGGGTCTCAGATGCAAAGAAATTGGAAATAAGTGTCCCACAGGGCAGTGTTCTTGGTCCCTTATCATTCTTGCTTTATATAAATGACATAAAAAATCCTAATATTTCTACCAAAATAATGTTGTTCGCAGATGACACTAGCATAATTATAAGTGACGATAAAAAATCATTAACCACCACAACTGATATAGTCCTGAAATATATTCAACATAGGTTTAATGCTAATGAGTTAACACTTAACCTAAGTAAAACAAATTATATACAGTATGGCAAAGCAACTCAAGACATGGACCTCCAGTTAAAACTAATGGATAAGAAGATAGAGAGTGTACAATCCACAAAGTTTTTGGGCATGCACATTGATCAAAACTTAAGCTGGAAAGACCATCTCAAGTACTTATCCCACAGGCTCAATTCGGCATGTTTTGCATTGAGGATATTATCTAGAGTATGCAGCACAGACTGTACTAGACTAGTGTATTTTGCTTACTTTCAGTCCATCATGTCTTACGGCATAGTGTTCTGGGGTAAAACTAAATCAAGCTTAACAGATATCTTCAAATTTCAGAAAAGAGCTATACAAATCATAACACATAACTCTCCAAGAACTCATTGTAGGCCCCTTTTCAAAGAACTGCAAATACTCACAATACCATCACTGTATATTTTTAAAAGCATTCTATGTACAAGAGCACATATGAAAAATCTATGTACAAATGAGGGCTGCCATAATTATAATACTAGAACTCGTAAGAATTTGTATGTAGAAAGGGTAAGGACAACACAAACCCAAAAGCATGTAAGTTATTTTGGAATAAAACTTTACAATGCTCTGCCAGTGTACATGCAGGAAATAATAGATGAAGTAAAATTTAAGACTGAGCTTAAAAATTACCTTTTAAGCACAACTTTCTATGACGTAGATGAGTACTCTGATTGTGTGTAAATTTATTGCCAAAAATTTTAATTTACATGTCTAAATTTGTACTTTTAAAAATTATTATGTCTGTAGTACTTGTACTAGTATGATAACTTTGTTGTGACAATTCATACATTATGTAAATGATTTACAGGAAGATAATAAAATGAAATGAAATGAATGAAATGAAATGAAATGATAGTATGCTCAGGAGCCTGACCTCTGCTATGTGATAAATAGTCTTAACTCTTGTACTGATGACGATTGTGAAGCCAGTAGGATTTTTTGAAATAGAGTGATGTACTTTTTAAACAGCATCCAAGAGAGCTTGAAAAGATGGGTACAGTGATGCAAGGCTTGTTAATGTTGAGGTTGAAACTCTTCCCAAAAGAATTGGAGAAATATTCTAAAACTCACATCAGCTGGAATCAGCTAATGCAATGCAAATAGCTCATGTCACGCCATGTCACTGTATCAAGCCTTTCAAATTGCCTGCACTGCAGACCTAGCAGACACTGCATCATCTACTGGCAGGTCATTTCTGATTCAACATTCCTTGCATGCAGATATGTACATCAGTGAGTAAAATTTGGAGGTGATAATTTTATATGGTGATTGGTGCCACAAAACATGTTGCCAAGGAATGCGGTATCAGGCAGAAGAGTGTCATTCATACAAGGAATGTGGGATCAGCAAGAGGAGTGTCATTCACATCTTGCACCAACATAAATTCCATTTGTATCATCTGCCACTACATCAGGCACTTGTAGGACACGATTTTAAAAGTCGTATAGAAATCATCAATTTGCTCTGCTTCACTTGTAAGACAATATTACATTTTTCCAATGTGTGCTCTTTACCAACAAAGCAACATTCATGAAATAGGGTAGTGTAAATTTACACAGCATTCACTACTGGGAGACTGAAATTTTGTGCTGGCTTTGTTAGGTACATCATCATCATCCATGACGTGTAAATTTATAGTGCAGTATCATAGGAAATTCCTTTGTGGAACCTTACCTCATCTCAGACTTGTTAAGTGAAAATACATATGCACACTTTATTATGAACATTCTCTCTGTTCTCCTAGAAGAAGTACCACTGGATAAGTGAAAGTATACGTGATTTCAATACAATGGTTGCCCAGCTCATGCTTCCCATGTTGCAACACAAATACTGAACGAAAAGTTTCATGATCATTGGATGGAATGGAATACTGCAGTACAATAGCTGGCCAAGTGTTTTGATTTGTATCGCCCTGATTTCTTTCTATGGGGGGCACTGAACGATGTAGTCTATCATGAAGCCCCAACTATGCCATATGACAAGCACCAGTGAACTGCCATCTTATGTACTTCTTATGTATTTTCAATTGTTCATGTATCTCTTAAATGGCAAGTGAAAATGCATCCTGCACTCATTGATAAACAATTTGAGCACATATGCAGTAAAATGTAAAAGTATGTTTCATTAAGAAAAGTGTTCATATTGTGGGAGACTGGTTGCCAGTCATTCTGAATACACTGTTTAGCTTATTTAAAGTGTTTTCCATCTAATTACTGTGCTGAGTGGTATTTATAGACACATTTGCCTGAGAACACATGGTTTACTTTAAGAAGTATTCTGTTGTCTCCAGGCAAAGACACATAAGGTATTATTTTTGTTCAAATCTAAGAAAGTTAATACACTAGCTTCCTTTTTCCCTTGAGTAGGGATGTTTACTGTTATGACTGAAAGTAAACAATGACAAGGAGGGTTGAAATGGGAAAGTGCCTGATGAAACTGTCGTTTCCATAAAAACCTGTAAACACACACACACACACACACACACACACACACACACACACACATTTGAAATAGTTTCCCTAAGCCACAAATGACACACCCAAAGGTAGCAGATGCTGTAGTTCCATATATAAGAATAATGGCAGTCCCTGTACCTATGTCAAATAGAAAATGAGGGTTTATCTTAGTGGTGTTTACCCATCTTGCTATATATAATGATGGAGTGTCGCATAGCAGCTCTGCTTGGTGATGTTTATACTGCAATAGTTCAGACTCTGGATACATTTCTTTCAAATTTTAGTGTGTTTCTTGGAATATTTTGTGAAGAGTTTCATCCTCAACATTAAAAGGCATTATACTGCTGCATGCAGCTTTTAGACCACTTTTGGATGCAGTTAAGAAAGTATATCATTCTACTTAAAAAATCATACTTGCTTCAATATGAAGACACTTTATGACATATCAAAGTACACATCCCTTAGTACTATCATTTGCTCAGAATCTTGTTTGATACCTGGACCTGTTCACAAAATAAATGGGCTACTTCTGTATGCCTCTGCATATTTTCTTTTATTAGTGTTTTGCACTATTCTGCTATTTTTTCATATTTGATAATCACATATTATTACAATGAAGGGCAACTACAAAATTCAGTAATTTAGATTGAATTCCATACTAATTTCAGAACTACACCACTGACCATAAAAATGTTGCTTTTCTATTTTATCCGAATTTCCTTTTTTTCATTTTTTCCTCTTTATCTTTTGCATGCCAAGGGCAACTCCTAGAGCAATCTCTGGCACTGTGCAGCCTAGTTGTGGCCCTGCCTGAAATTAGGATACTGAGTGTCACTGAATGGCAGTCTAATGAGGAGTCTGTTGTGAGCTTTGAAAAATGTGGCCATTTCAGTTCAGCGTATTATTATGTATTATTATTTGAGGCAGCAATAAACATATCATAGACCTTGAGCTACTTAGGCACCACTCAAGTGGAACTATACAGAACAAAACAAATGTTGTACAATCATATAGATCTAGCTGTCATTGCAAGAACTGGTAGAATGGCTTACAACAGAGAGCATTAACTGTCTATTTCAAATAATTCTTCTCATTATGTCTGAGAACTGGGTATATTTTACATTCCTACTAAAATTGTATGATTAACACAAAATATTTTTCTCAGGCTATAATTAATTTTCATCTAAATTATAAATGGTTAATATTAATTATTTGTTTAATATTTGTGAACATCATCATAATGTCTGAAGTATTAGCTTCTTGTGCTGCTTGAAGGCTATTATCACTACATCATATGTCATGTAGAAGTACAAAATTATGTACTTAAAAAGTTCTTTCTTCCTCCAAGCTATTCTGGGTCAAAGTCTTTTTGAAACCATTCTCTCTTCCTTAGTATTTTGTTATGAGACGAAATTCTGGACTCAGAACCATACAGTAAAAGTAGATATAAAGGGGCAGTAAACAAACATCTTTCAAAACAGGAGACACATTCTCTCAAAAGTTTTTAATCACCATTTGTTACAAACATTATTGTCAAATATAAATGTGCTACATACAACACAGTTTACTGAAATATTCATTTTACCTGAGATGGGGAAACAGTATCATACAGTACCTTAATTACAACACTCAACTGATTAAAAATATTATTTATGGAAAGGCACTTATTAAATTGTGTAGCAAGTGCCTTTAGTGGCAATAACATGTAATGCTTTCTGATACTGAGAAGTTATTAGTATCGATGAGCCTGATACAAGTTATGAAGTGGTATCCACTCAGTTCCTTCATTACTATGCTGTGAATTCCCCTGGATTTTTGAATATGTTGATTCTGTGCAACTGTCAGGCTGAAAAATAAAATAAAGGATGAGTTAATTTGGCTGTGATGTTATCTTATCGTAACATGATAATTCTGATTAAATTTTTGCTCTGCGGTATTGGTGTCACTATGACAGTTATAAGCAATGAAAATCTCTTAGGAATACTTTAACTGCTATGTCACAGGTACGAAATTTATTAGGTATGTGATTTATTGCTTACAGTTCGATATTTTTCTCAGTAACCTGATTTTACATGCTCTCTCTATCTACTTCTCAAAGAAGGAATAATCCCATCACATCAAGATTTTTCATGTTTGTAGGCATAACTGTGTGTAATATATGCTGGTGGCAGAGGGTTGCACAGGGTTTGCTAGCCAGAGGTCGCCCAGAGAAAGTCAGCTATCAAAATAAACACTGCCTCTCTCAGTACATGTCAAGGTGACATCTGATGACTAGACACATGGGCCTAGCACTGATGCCGTCAGTGCCCGGCATGTGGCACACAACATGAGCAGCACTTGAAGGCAGCTGGACACCCATGCAAGTGCCAGTGGGTGATGATGTGAAACGTGGCTCTGCCTGCACCAGTGGCAGCGGAAGGTGACTGCCGTGCCTGGAACTCAACCTTCTGCCTGCCTGAGCAGGAGTCTGGCTTGCTGATGAAGTGGGCCTGGGATATCCCTGTCACACTGTGGCTTTAAGTCCAGAAAGTGGACTTGGTGTGGGGAGCAGGTAGGCCAAACTTGTGACTGGTGCTGGTGGCTACAAGTTGCCCCTTCATCAGTTATACCACCCATTTCCCAGTAGTACCGCCGGGCTGCAAACGAAGCTGCTACAAAATTACTGCTATTTATTCCCGATAAAAACACATCAGTCATGCCAATGTGCCATTAAGTCACATTCTTGACTACAATACTAAAGCCCACTGGTGACATCCCCTTGTCTGCATTGCAAGAACCACATCTTACTGCTGTAATGACATTTATTGCAGAGCTCTGCCTGGCACATTTCACAATGAATAAACTCGTCTATTACTGCCTACATCTTGCACTTGCCTTGTAGTGGTGCTTCACTACTCCCCTCTATGCGAAGATTTGATCCCCGAGTACCCCGCTGGAAACAGTGTGTACCAGAGATTCCCAAGTCCTGTGAACATCGTATCATATTTAAGGAACCACGTCCCTCTACAGAAGTGTCTGGCACCTTTAACCACATGGTTCAGAAACCATATTTAATATGCAAAGTTTGCTTAGTAGACTTTCTCTTATACTACTATTTTACTTATTTACCACTCCACTTAATAGACCATTAGTTCTCTTGGAACAAACAACACATTGTGCCTTTGTTTTTTGTCCTGCTAGCCATGTGCCCTTGGCAACTGTCTCTCCATGCCCTCATCTCCTGTTCTGAGGCCTTGTATCCTCCTAAGCTCCAGGAAATACATTTCCCATCAACACACACACAACAATGTTCCGAACACCCTCACTACAGCTATTGTCGCCTTGGCATCTCCATTGTGTCACTCAGTCTCACAACAATTTGGAACATCACTCAAGACTTTAGCCCTGCAAGAACAGTTCCCCTGGCTTGCTGATGAAGTGGGCCTGGGATATCCCTGTCACACTGTGGCTTAGAAAACATATTTCCAAACCTATCCCCAAACATGAACCACATATGGTACTATTCCGTTTTTGAGCCCTAGACTGAGAAACTTTAAATCTTGGTATTGAAGATGGGAGAAAGTGGGCTAGTAATTTTTTCATGTTAAATTTCTTTGTTTGTGCAGGAAATGGGGTGAGGTGGCAATAGGGACTAAATCACCTGCCCCACAAGCCTACGTATGGTCTCCACACATCTCTCTCATTTTCTTTTAAACCGCCTCCTCTCTCTTTTGCTCTCCCTGCTACTGTCTTCATCCATCTCTGTTTCTCTTTTGCTGCCACTGCTAACAGTTTATTTATGCATTTTGACACACTTATATTCCTCTGATACATACAAACAAAAATAAGTGTTTATAATATATGGTTAAAATAAAATTGTCTCCCTTCCAAAGCAAGTTCACTCTACACTACTTTCCACAAAAGTGCACAATATTTTTAGGTTGCACCTACAGTACACCAAAGATGTGGTGTCTGATTTGCAACTACAAAGAATTCCATATAACAAAATAGTTTTTTGTAATGTGCTTATGTTACAAGGTGGCACCATTGAATAATTTCCAGATCAAGACAGCCCATAAAGGCAAAACTGCCCATTACACAGAGATAACATGTCATAAAGTTTTACTGGGGAAAACATGACAACTAAGTTTGGCGACACCAGAACACTGTGACGACCCTAGAACCCTTGCCATGTGTTCACTATGTCAGTTGAAACTACATTTATATCTCAGACAGGATATTGTGTATGTTTTGTACATGCATAAGTACCGTAACTTTGAACCTCTGGAGTTGGTAGTGGATTGTGGTATAGAAAGAAGTTTCAAGTTTTCCTGAGATAATCATCTTAAGAGCATATGTTGAGAATTTTGATGGTTTGGCTTGAATGTAAATTATAGAAGTGGTCTTCCCCACAATGAGTACTTTTGGTTTCGGAAAATTATGGCTTTCTTTTCTCAGGAATTGTTCGTGAACAAAGGGCTATCCTGAAAAAATGCATTATCACACTGCTCTTTGGTACGTACTGGTACTGTGCACTGACTGACGTACTATTTTTGACTTCCTACTCTCTTCAGTGCCACCTCCCCCCCCCCCCCCCCCTTTTCATCTTTGTCTTCCCTCATACTCCAAACATGAATCCTTCTATGTGTCTCTCAGGCTTTGGTTAAATTTTGAATGAAAATTATCAGAAGGGCAGCTGAAGCCTTCTGGCATAAGAAGTCACCCTCTTCTGCCAATGGCCTTGTCAAAAATGATGGAGGCGGTAGACAGCGTTTTAAGATTCAAATGGCTCTCAGCACTATGGGACTTAACTTATGAAGTCATCAGTCCCCTAGAACTTAGAACTACTTAAACCTAACTAACCTAAGGACATCACACACATCCATGCCCGAGGCAGGATTCAAACCTGCAACCGTAGCGGTCACGCGGCTGCAGACTGTAGCACCTAGAACCGCTTGACCACCCTGGCTGGCAGAGTTTTAAGGCTCCCTGACTCTTAGGGTGGGGAATTACCCCTAAAAGGTGGAAAAATAAGCAATGATCAACATGAGGATGCAGAAGGCAACTGAAACCACTGCACTGAAGGCACACAATTTGTATCCACATGACTTGTGGCCTGTAACTGAAAAAGTATCATGATGACCTCTTATAATAAATCCTACTTTATTGGATGTTTTGCTCAATGAATGAACTACGAGGCATGTTTTTTAAGAAAGTACCGTTTTGAAATTAAAAAAAGATGTGCTAAGATATCTCAATAATTTTATTGTTACTTGAAAGTCTGTGCATTAATCTACGCACTGATGCCATTACAGTCTGATTCTTCCTTGTTTACGTTGTGTACTGAGTGTTTAAGATGCCTCCAATAATCGTGAGTCACATTGACTGTGAAGTACGGTCTGTTATAAGATTTCTTAGTGCTAAAGGGCTAAAATTGATCGATACTCATCGTGAGATCTGTGCAGTTTATGGAGAAAACATTATGAGAGATGGAATGGTAAGAAAGTGGGTGAGAGCATTTAAAGATGACCGCACAAATGTGCATGGTGAACAATGGAGCAGGTGTCCTTCGGTCGTTAATGAAAGTTCGGTGCAGGAAGTGGATAATAAGAAAACAGATGCTTTACGATTTCCTCCTTGCGGGATGACTTTCCTAATGTTTCTCGTAGTGTTTTGTATGGCATTGTGAATGAGCACTTGAATTACCGAAAATTGTGTGCACATTGGGTACCGAAAATGTTGACGGATGTGCACAATACCAAACGTTTAGATAGTACATTGACTTCCCCTGAGCGGTACCACAACAACTGTGATGATTTCTTAAGGCAAATTGTTAAGGGCGATGAAACATGGGTGGCTTATGTCACACCAAAATCAAAGGAACAGTCCATGGAAGTTGAGCAAGGGTATCGTTTTGCTGCAAGACAATGTCCGTCCGCAGGCAAGGCCTTTACATATGTCTTCCTGTGTCTGTATATGTGTGGATGGATATGTGTGTGTGTGCGCGCGAGTGTATACCTGTCTCTTTTTCCCCCTAAGGTAAGTCTATCCGCTCCCGGGATTGGAATGACTCCTTACCCTCTCCCTTAAAACCCACATCCTTTCGTCTTTCCCTCTCCTTCCCTCTTTTCTGATGAAGCAACTGTGGGTTGCGAAGGCTTGAATTTTGTGTGTGTGTTCGTGTTTGTTAGTGTGTCTATCAACATACCAACGCTTTCATTTGGTAAGTCTCATCATCTTTGTTTTTAGATATATTTTTCCCACGTGGAATGTTTCCCTCTCTTTCGCAACCAACGGTTGCTTCGTCAGGAAAGAGGGAAGGAGAGGGAAAGACGAAAGGATGTGGGTTTTAAAGGAGAGGGTAAGGAGTCATTCCAATCCCGGGAGCGGAAAGACTTACCTTAGGGGGAAAAAAGGATGGGTACACACTCGCACACACACACATATCCATCCACACATATACAGACACAAGCAGACATATTAAAAGGCAAAGAGTTTGGGCAGAGATGTCAGTCGAGGCGGAAGTGCAGAGGCAAAGATGTTGTTGAAAGACAGGTGAGGTATGAGTGACGGCAACTTGAAATTAGCGGAGATTGAGACCTGGTGGATAACGGGAAGAGAGGATATATTGAAGAGCAAGTTCCCATCTCCGGAGTTCGGATAGGTTGGTGTCGGTGGGAAGTATCCAGATAACCCAGATGGTGTAACACTGTACCAAGATGTGCTAGCCGTGCACCAAGGCATGTTTAGCCACAAGGGTGATCCTCATTACCAACAAACACTGTCTGCCTGTGTCCATTCATGCAAATGGACAGTTTGTTGCTGGTCATTCCCACCATCACAGTGTATGCAGGTCAGTTGGTAAATCACGTGGGTGCTTTCACATGTGGCTCTGCCTTTGATCGTGTACACCTTCCGGGTTACAGGACTGGAGTAGGTGGTTGTAGGAGGGTGCATGGGACAGGTTTTACACCGGGGGCGGTTACAAGGATAGGAGCCAGAGGGTAGGGAAGGTGGTTTGGGGATTTCATAGGGATGAACTAACAGGTTACGAAGGTTAGGTGGACGGCGGAAAGACACTCTTGGTGGAGTGGGGAGGATTTCATGAAGGATGGATCTCATTTCAGGGCAGGATTTGAGGAAGTCGTATCCCTGCTGGAGAGCCACATTCAGAGTCTGGTCCAGTCCCGGAAAGTATCCTGTCACAAGTGGGGCACTTTTGTGGTTCTTCTGTGGGGGATTCTGGGTTTGAGGGGATGAGGAAGTGGCTCTGGTTATTTGCTTCTGTACCAGGTCAGAAGGGTAGTTGCGGGATGCGAAAGCTGTTGTCAGGTTGTTGGTGTAATGGTTCAGGGATTCCGGACTGGAGCAGATTCGTTTGCCACGAAGACCTAGGCTGTAGGGAAGGGACCGTTTGATGTGGAATGGGTGGCAGCTGTACCTCCATTATGGCCAGCTTCACAAGTCTGTCCACATCAAACCCACCAACAAGCAACAGTACCTCCATTATAACAGCTGCCACCCATTCCACATCAAACGGTCCCTTCCCTACAGCCTAGGTCTTCGTGGCAAATGAATCTGCTCCAGTCCGGAATCCCTGAACCATTACACCAACAACCTGACAACAGCTTTCGCATCCCGCAACTACCCTTCCGACCTGGTAGAGAAGCAAATAACCAGAGCCACTTCCTCATCCCCTCAAACCCAGAATCCCCCACAGAAGAACCACAAAAGTGCCCTACTTGTGACGGGATACTTTCCGGGACTGGACCAGACTCTGAATGTGGCTCTCCAGCAGGGATACGACTTACTCAAATCCTGCCCTGAAATGAAATCCATCCTTCATGAAATCCTCCCCACTCCACCAAGAGTGTCTTTCTGCCATCCACCTAACCTTTGTAACCTGTTAGTTCATCCCTATGAAATCCCCCAACCACCTTCCCTACCCTCTGGCTCCTATCCTTGTAACTGCCCCCGGTGTAAAACCTGTCCCATGCACCCTCCTACCACCACCTACTCCAGTCCTGTAACCTGGAAGGTGTACACAATCAAAGGCAGAGCCACATGTGAAAGCACCCACGTGATTTACCAACTGACCTGCCTACACTGTGATGGTGGGAATGACCAGCAACAAACTGTCCATTTGCATGAATGGACACAGGCAGACAGTGTTTGTTGGTAATGAGGTGGTAATGAGGATCACCCTGTGGCTAAACATGCCTTGGTGCACGGCCAGCACATCTTGGCACAGTGTTACACCATCCGGGTTATCTGGATACATCCCACCAACACCAACCTACCCGAACTCCGGAGATGGGAACTTGCTCTTCAATATATCCTCTCTTCCCGTTACCCACCAGGCCTCAATCTCCGCTAATTTCAAGTTGCCGCCACTCACACCTCACCTGTCATTCAACATCATCTTTGCCTCTGCACTTACACCTCGACTGACATCTCTGCCCAAACTCTTTGTCTTTAAATGTGTCTGCTTGTGTCTGAATATGTGTGGATGGATATGTGTGTGTGTGCGAGTGTATACCCGTCCTTTTTTCCCCCTCAGGTAAGTCTTTCCGCTCCCGTGATTGGAATGACTCCTTACCCTCTCCCTTAAAACCCACTTCCTTTCGTCTTTCCCTCTCCTTCCCTCTCTCCTGATGAGTCAACAGTTTGTTGCGAAAGCTTGAATTTTGTGTGTATGTATGTGTCTGTTTGTGTTTCTATCGACCTGCCAGCGCTTTTATTCGTATGGTAAGTCACATCATCCATGTTTTTAAATATATATATGTGTGTGTGTGTGTGTGTGTGTGTGTGTGTGTGTGTGTGTGTGTGTTACTTTTACTTTCTGAAGAAGGGTTTGACTGAATGCTCAATGTGTAACAGTCTTTTTGTTTTGTCTGTTTGTAACTCAATGTATTAACTTTATGCTGAGTAGTAATCTGTCCTTTCCATAATATTGTTGTCATTAGAGAAATGAGTAGAAGACAGATTTATGGTAGAATACCAGTATGATAGTAGGAATGAGGAAGAGAGAGACTAAATGAGTTCTACATCAAAAATCAGGTAGTAATAATGAATGCACTGTCCATAAACTCACATGATATGGAGGAATACTTGAAGAAGGTCTGGAGGTGCCAGAAGATACCAGGTGGATTACATCATGGTCAGACAGAGATTCCGAAAACAGATATTGGATTGTAAAATGTACCCGGGAGCATAGACAGACTCAGATCACAATTTCGTAATGATGGAGAGTGAACCGAATTTTAAGAGAATCAACCAGAAGAACCAGTGTGGAAAAAAGTGTTCTAAGGATGAGGAGATGAGCTAGAAAATCTCAAAGGCTGTAGATTCTGTTAACAATGAATACTATAATAGTTGGGTTGAACAGAATAGAACTAAAATATCTAAAGACGACAATCATCAGAGTACAGTAATATGTACAAGGAAGGTAACTGCAAAGAAACCTTGGGTGAGAGAAGACATACTTCAACTGGTCAATGAAAGAAGTTATATTTAAAAATTTTCAGGGAAAGACAGCAATACAACAATAAAATTCACACAGGAAATAAATAAATAGGAAATTCAGGGAAGCCAAGGTGAAGTGGCTGCAAGAGAAAAGCTCATTTGAAGGGCATAAACATTAAGAATTCAACTTTCAAATGCAAAGGAGGGAGTAAATATGTGGAAAGAGAACACTGAAGACCTCTACAAGAGGGAGGAGCATATGATGATGCGGAGAAGAAATGGGAGTACTGAATACATAGGGGATCCAGTATTAGGGTCAGAGTTTAATAGAGCTTTAGAAGACTTGCAATCAAGTAAGGCAAAAGGAATAGACAACATTACTTTGGAATTTCTAAAATTGCTGATGGATGTGGCAGCTAAATGACTGTTCAAGACTATTCAGACTTTCAGGAAGCTACCATCCACAGAATATGAAAGCCCCCAATGACAAATAAGTGCAAGAAGTATTGCCCATCAGCTTAATGGCTCATGCATCCAAGTTGCAATAACTTTTGTACTGTTTTTGGTGGTTTTATCCTTGAATATGTTATTTTTAATGTTCACTGTTATTTTTGCCTTGATCTGCCACTGTTGAATCTTGTTGATTGCATTTTATGACTGCATCAATTGCAATGAGTCATTTATCTACAAAAGTGACAGGAATCTATGTATTCCATTTTTTTTTACATGTAATGGCTATCTCTGAAAAAATGTCTGAAAGCATGCATGCGTCCAGTACAGTATGGTACTCATATTATAATGAACTAAACTATATCTTAAATGGAAGAATGAGGACAGAGAACACATCTGCTTTGCAATAGACTGGATAGTAGCAATGATATTCATCCTGCTTTGTGCTTAAAGCTTTCTCAGTGCATCAACAATGAGACAATGATGTTAATGTACTTTTATTTGTTGTAGCTGCAAAAGGAAGACTCAAAAAAATATTTATTTTACAGTATCAAGTTGTAAGAAAAGAAAAGGTGTATTAATAAGTAAAGTTTTCAGCAATCTTGACAACTGATTTAGTAATGTGGCATTTTATTTTGCTGTTAAGAAGTGTTGTGGACACATTGGAAATAAATATCAGCCATAAACAAATTGAGAACATTATTCTGCTTGCAATCTATCTCAGTAGTACTAGAGAGTCTACATTTAAATAATCAGTAAGTTTCTGGACATCATATTCCATGCAAAATATACTTGGCTGGCATATTTGGAGGATGTCACGGTAAGGTTTCTCACTAGGTATTTTGACAATGTTTGCACATTAGAAGAAAAGGCTATTATCCCAAATAACAATTGCAGAGGTATTTCATTCTTGATCAAATTACTGCTGTTACATATATGGTGGTGGTGGTGGTTAGTGTTTAACGTCCCGTCGACAACGAGGTCATTAGAGATGGAGCGCAAGCTCGGGTTAGGGAAGGATTGGGAAGGAAATCGGCCATGCCCTTTCAAAGGAACCATCCTGGCATTTGCCTGAAACGATTTAGGGAAATCATGGAAAACCTAAACCAGGATGGTTGGAGATGGGATTGAACCGTCGTCCTCCCGAATGCGAGTC
Source organism: Schistocerca americana (assembly GCF_021461395.2). NCBI lineage: Eukaryota > Metazoa > Arthropoda > Insecta > Orthoptera > Acrididae > Schistocerca > Schistocerca americana. The sequence continues at coordinate 1,100,809,813 of NC_060120.1, read as the reverse complement.
CAATGTGCTAACCACTGCGCCACCTCGCTCGGTTGTCATATATGTTTCCACTCTGAATTTGGATCTAAAATGCATAGTTTCAGTGCATCAGAGATCAAGGTGGCACTGCATATACATTTGGTCTTACCGATTTACTTTTTCATCATTCCCTTCCATCACTGAAGTCAAATTTTGGGAAAAGCATCATACTCAATCTCTCAGAAATCTTATCTACCTATGATGGCACTCCACTGATAATGACATCAACAGCTATGAGATATTAAACTTAAATCTGGTTTTCTACATTTTGTGGCACCATGAGGACATTAAGTTAGGTATAACAAATTGTAAAACAGCTTTTGTGTAGGTAACAAGAGAGCTGCCAGCTGCTCCTAGTAATGTAAGATGCTTTGTTTCCATTTAGTTCTGCAGTAATTTGCATTTCTGGCCATTCCTCATGCACATATGATATACTGCACAACAGTCAATCATGAAAAACATGGCGTTTTGAGAAGAAAGGGTAGCTACCACTGAATGATCAGGGGCTACGAGTTGAATCAATAACTCATCTTAGCTACTAATGAGTTACACATTTGTAATATATCTACTGAACTACAAAAATTGTGATTTCATTTTTATAATTAATTTAAACTATATAAACAGCAGGGCTTTATGATAATATACACTGTCAGGTCTATGCTGGCGGTGTCCTTGGTTCACAGTACCCAATATTACATATTCAGAATTTGGTAAAGAAAGGATTCAATTAATGCCAAATTCTGCATAGTCGTTAGACTATTAAAGCAGATGATTAGAGGTTAAATTTTCTCATTGGGTATTATTATATGAATGTTACCCAGCCTTTTATATGCCCTAGATCTAAACATCCAGAACATTCTTCTCCACTTGCTCAGACTGGGGAAGATAGTGCCTATATGCTGAGTGTCTGGGACGATGGATATCTTACAAAAACAAGTTAACAGATTCCTCACTTAAGGTTGTGTATCAGCTGTTTATCACTCACTCTGGTATCCGTCTGAACACTGTGATGTTACTGTTGAGGGTATATAGTATGCACTAGTGGTATATGAGTGGCTCGGGATGATGTTATTGATAAAATCACCCATTGACTTACTTGATTAATGTAGAACTTTGGTCACACAGCTTTCCCTTCCAGGAAGAGGATCCACTATTTCATATTGTGTGTGGTACAATACTTCTGATACATCTTCTTTTTGTTCACGTACTCTTTTACAGGTGATTGTAAAATAAATTTTGTCACATGAGGAAGGTTACTGCCATTTATAGTTGTAATAAGCATGAACTGTAGTTTCACTACATTTTAATGTGGAAAAGAGCACAGTACACCTACAAAACAAAGTACAATAGCTACATTCTGTGAACGGAAACTCATGAAAACATAACTGCTGATGTAATAATGACACTCCACCCAATTGTGTTACAGCCAAAATATGAATTCATTGCATCACAGTCAAAAGATACACTGAAGTGAAGAATTAAGGGACTGTTATATTAAAGTGTGTTCTTGAAGACGAACATCTATTCCCTCCATCCGAACATCATGACAATTTGATATGAAAGCTGAGATTAATGGCAACATAACCTTGATACAAGAAGTTAGCTGTTTTCACAATAACAAGTAGTAACAACACAGCAAGATCTTTGGGCATGACTGATATCTTTGAACTGAGATAGGATGAGTGTGAGGCAAACTGTAAGGACACCTCATTTCTGACTTTATTGTATTGGTTTTGCAGTTTGCAAAGTAAATATGTTGTGTGTAATGATTGTCTTAGAGATCCTCTAGTCATTCAGTTGCCGAAATCAGAATGGCTTTCTTTGTTTCCACCCACTGGGCACTTCCTCTGCAAACCATGAGAGTTGTGTCACAAATGGCTAAAATTTGTAAGTATTCTACAATATACCTTCGACCTATATGTAACAGATGGCAAACATGTGCAGTGGTTCAATACACTTGTTGGAATGTTGGTATGGAAGCAAAGAGAACTTCATCACAGATTTACATGAGGTTAGAGCCTTATTACTAAACAAAACCTGAAGACAGCCAAAGAAAGAAAAAGGAGAGCAATGTGCCTAGAGTGTGATGAATTCTAAAGCAAAATATTACCAAATAATCTGTGTAAAAAACCTAAGAAGCTTCAGCCTCACTTAAAATCACTAAGCAGATCAAAATCAGTTACTGTGTCACTCAGTGAATATACTGGTCCTGAAACAGAAAATGATGAAAGAAGACCAAAATACTGAATTCAATCTTCCAAAATTATCTCACCGAGGAAGACTATCATATGTTTTTCTTCTTTCAGTCATATATGTTGAGATAAGTAATTGCAGAATAAAAAACTAACATTACTCAACAATGGAAGGTTACCTGGACTGGATGAGCTACCTGTAAGACTACAGATTATGTGAAAAATTTGTTTCTCTAATAGTAGTTTTTTGTAAGTTGCTGGAGAAATGGATGATACAAAGTGGCATGAAAAACACATGCCATTCACATTTTAAAGAAGGGCCATCAGACAGGTGCACAGATTTACAGGCTTGTAATTTATCACTGACATCAGTATGTAGCAGAATTATTGAACTAGTAGTTTTATCTTACCATATTATGATCTTCTTGGTCTCTTCTACAAAGATCAACATGGATTAAGCAAACAGGTATTATGTGAAACTCACTGCAAAATGAATTTCACAATACCCAGAGTGTCATAGACAACAGCATGCAGTTTGATGCCATCTTCACTGATTTCCAGAAGACACTCAATACAGTTCTGCATTCTCATTTAGTGAACAAAATGTGACCTTGATTGATGATTGGTCCAGATTTGTGACTTGTGTTAAAACTTCCTAGCGGATGGAACTCAACATGTAATTTTTAATAGGGCATGCAATGGGCAGTTGTAAGAGAGAGTGTTGAAAGCTCTATGAGACAGTTCATAGACAGTGCTACTGTCTGTAACAGGAATGCACAGATCGCAGCCCCTTAGATGCATGGGGGCCCCCCACTGTTCTGATCCCCCACCCATCACCTTTCATTCTTGTAAATTCTTGTTTTTACTCATCATTCGTTTCCTCCCAGAAAAGAGAGTTAAGGTCTACGTAGAACTTCATTCTTACGAGCCACACCCATCTATCTGACATTGCGGCAAAGGGATCTCAATTTGGAATCATAACTCATCTAACAGCACACAATTTTTGAAGTTGTGCAACAAAGCTGTTGCAGCAATAAGAGCTGCATATGAGCCTGCAGGAAATGACATTGTACAGTTGTCAGTGTTTCATGTATTCTACAGACAATATCTTTCATCAAGAGCTTCGTCAGCCTACTCATTAGAGTATGGTCATTTTTTTTTCAGCTTTTATTTAGACAGAGTGAGGAGTGTGTGGCCCTCAGTACTAGCAAGTTTGTACACCCCTGGTTTATAGCAGTGGTTCTCAACCTGGGGATAATTACCCCCTGATGGGTGAAGTGAAGATTTCTGAGGGGCCTCTCTAAATTAGTTTGTGCAAATAATCTCTATTATCAAAATCTCACTACAATAAATAACACTTCATTATCACCATCATCAGTCATCTAATATCCTCTGCTGGATAAAGGCCTTCTCTACTTGTTTCCATGAATTGTGATCTTTAGCAGTATGAATCAATATTGCTGCTGCACACATTTCACAAGTATACCTTCTCTGTCTTTTCTTATTTCTTGGAATTCAGAAAATAGCTTCCTTTGGCATTCTACTATCCAGCTTCCTGGGAACTGTGTGGCACACCTCTACTTTTTTCATCACTGTTCTGTTCATCACTGTTCTGTTTTCTGTATCTATCGGCTGTACTGAGCTGAGGTAAGTACTGGTCAGCCCCTCTATCTCTTTGTTAGTACTTGTTTCACATCTTTATATGAGATTTTCCACTAATCATTTATATCCCTCACTCTAATCTGTTCCCTAATCCATTTACTTGCTTTCCTCTCTCTCCCAATAATTTGCAACATGCATCTCTCCATATGTTAAAAGATCATATCTCACTGTCATGAGTCAAAATTGCTTACACATACTGTTTGTTATTTTTCTGTGTCATATACATTAAAAGTTTCATTTTGAAAATTTATTTATTTCACCAAGATCGGTTTTACTCTACTATTTACTGCTTTTGATGTTCATCCAATGGTAATAATCATTTGCCATCAGTAATAAATTTTAAAAGCAACTGTATTTTCAGATTTGGAAAATTGGCCTGTGTTCTAAGATTGTTCCAGTGGATGAAGGAATATTTTTACATTGTGAACTTAAAGCCAAAGTACAATTTGCTGGATCTTGTAAAGGTAACACCCTATAAAAAGATTTTAATACAGTAGAAGTGGTAGGAAGATTTCTTAGGAACACTGATTCTATTTGCCATGAATTACAACTGAAAGTAGACTTTTGACTACCTTTGCAACGAAAGTTAAGGTGAAGAACTTGGTACATCACTTACAACATGAAATGGCAGACACCAGAGCAAATATAAAAGTTTCATACTTAAAGTGTTACCCACAGCAGTTTGTTGACCATTTTTGTGACAGTCTCATGATGACTACATGTATCCATGACAAATTTTGAGGCACCTCTTTGAATCATTGCCTCTGTTAATCCAACTCGGTAAGGGTCCCAGATTCACTAACAATACTCAGGAATGCAGCCAGGTGATGCAGTTGACAAACGCCAATATTTCAACAATGTCACTCAGCCGCATTCCCATAAGTTATTTGAGCTTTGTTTACACAAGGAGAAACTTAGGTTTCACAATACTCAAGAACTTATCAAAAAAGTATTTTATAAGAGATCTCTTTTGGCATTAATTACACTTTTTTAAGATTCTTCCAATAAATCCGGTATCCACCTGCCACATGGCATGATTTATGTTGTTGTTCCACTTTATCTTTTTCAGTGACTGATGCACATGCACTAACAGGGCTGCCAAGGAGACCAGATATGAAGGATTCATATGGGAAGATTTATTGTCTTAGTCACACAGCAATTTTTAATGCATTATATTTGAAACTATTAAAAATATATGTTTTTACTGGTGAACTAATCATTATTTTTATGAAACTGTCTCTTACATTGTAATGTACATTGGTCAACTGTGAACTGATGTGCCCCCTCCTGCTTCTCCAATTAGACACCCACACAGGTTCTATCAGGCTTTTGGAACTTTCATCTTCCTTTGTCAAGGATAAAAGAGCAATTAGGAAAAGTTGGAAAAGAGGTGAAGTCCCTCAGACTCCAGGTTGCAAGGGCTCTACCAACTGAGAGAACATTGCATTACTTTCTGACAGAAGCATTACAGCTACTTCAATAAATTATGACTAAATAGATCACACAAACTCACAAAGAATGCATTCATTTCCCCCCATCCAAAAATATACTTACCATTTCTGAGATCTTAATGTTCCCAGGGTACCGACCAGGTCCAGATGACACACATGACTCAATATTTTCAGCATTTTTCATTGATACTTCTAAAGGAACTCGAAATGTTGCGTAGGGGCTTATGCCTTTCCTGTGGGCAGGTGAAACTCTCACTGGTGTAGGCAGGTACACAGACTCCTGTGGTGTTGGACTTAGTGCCACCAGACCATCATCACTGTCATAAATGGGTGCAACAGTCTTCTTATCTGCTCCTGACATTAAGTCCTCAAATGGCTTATCTGGAAGACATGAAATGTAATTGCTGCAAATCTGTTCCTACAAAAAAACACATCAGAGACATATTTTTCACACTGGTATGTAAAGGACTGCCCAGTTGTACTCTGATTTGCTAATTTTGATGATTACAATAAAAATAATTGCTCTTAATATGCTTGTTTTCTAGATGCTATTTTTTTCTTTAATTTTGACATAATGGTATGAACTATGTTTTATGGTTAACTGTCATAAAATTTCATACAAGACCTTATGACACCATGACATTTATAGCCTGATAACAAGAAAATATCAACATATTTATATAGAAGAATATGAATTAGAACAGATTGCTGCTCAACACATGGACAAGGCATTGAGGGGCATCTACATCTACATCTACGTAATTACTCTGCTACTCACAATTAAGTGTTGGCAGAGGGTTCAATGAACCACCTTCAAGCTGTCTCTAATGTTCCACTTTCGAATGTAATGTGGAAAAACGAGCACTTAAATTTTTCTGTGGGAGCCCTGATGTCTCTTATTTTATTTTGATGGTCATTTCTCTCTATGTAGGTAGGTGGCAACAGAATGTTTTCACAATTGGGAGAGAAAACTGGTGATTGAAATTTTATGAGAAGATCCAGTCACAATGAAAAATGCCTTTGTTTTAATGATTGCCACTCCAATTCACATATCATGTCTGTGGCACTATCTCTCTTATTTCACAATAATGCAAAACGAGCCACCCTCCTTTGAACGTTTTCAGTGCCATCCGTCAGTCCCACCTGATGCAGATCCCACACCGCACAGCAGTACTCCAGAATAGGGCGGACAAGTGTGGTGTAAGCAGTCTCCTTAGTAGATCTGTTGCACCTTCTACGTGTTCTACCAATGAATCACAGTCTTTGGTTTGCTCTACCCACAACATTATCTATGTCATCGTTCCAATTTAGGTTACTTGTAATTGTAATCCCTAAGTATTTAGTTGAATTTACAGCATTCAGATGCGTGTGACTTATCGCGTAACTGAAATTTAGCGGATTTCTTTTGATACTCATGTGAATACCTTCACACTTTTCTTTATTCAGGGTCAATTGCCACTTTTGCATCACACAGATATCTTATCTATATCGTTTTGCAATTCATTTTGGTCATCTGATGACTTTACAAGACGGTATATTACAGCATCATCTGCAAATAATCTAAGAGGGCTACTCAGATTGTCTCCTATGTTGTTAATATAGATCAGGACCAATAGAGGGCCTATAACACTTCCTTGGGGAACGTTGGATATTATTTCTGTTTTACTCAATGACGTTCCATATATTACTATGAACTGTGACCTTTCTGACAGGAAATTGCGAATCCAGTTGCACAAATGAGGCGATATTCCATAGGCACGCAGTTTGGTTAGAAGATGCTTGTGAGGAATGGTATCGAAAGCCTTCCGGAATTCTAAAAACATGGAATCAATTTGACATCCCCTGTTGATAGTACTCATTACTTCATGAGTATAAACAGCTTGTTGTGTTTCACAAGAATGATGTTTCCTGAATCCATGCTGACTATGTGTCAATAAATCATTTCCTTCGAGGTACTTCATTTATGTTTGAACACAGTATATGTTCCAAAACCCTACTGCAAATCGACATTAGTGATATGGGCCTGTAATTCAACAGATTACTCCTACTTCCTTTTTTGGGTATTGGTGTGAATTGAGCAATTTTCGGGTCTTTAGGTACAGAACTTTCTGTGAGCAAGCGGTTGTATATAATTGTTAAGCGGTTGTATATAATTGTTAAATATGGAGCTATCGCACCAGCATACTCTCAAAGGAACCTGACTGGTATACAATCTTGACTGGAAGCCTTGCCTTTATTAAGTGACTTAAGCTGCTTTGCTACACTGAGGATATCAACATCTATATTTCTCATCTTTGCAATTGTTCTTGATTGGAATTCAGGAATATTTTACTTTGTCTTCTTTGGTGAAAGAGTTTCGGAAAACCATGTTTAATAATGCTGCTTTAGTGGCACTGTCATCAGTGACTTCACCGTTGTAATCGCACAGTGAAGGTATTGACTGCACCTTGCTACTGGTGTGTTTTATGTATGACTAGAATCTCTTTGGGTTTTCTGCCAGCTTCTGAGACAGAGTTTTGTTGTGGAAATTATTAAAAACATCTCACATTGAAGTACGCGCTATATTTCAAACTTCTGCAAGACTTCGCCAATCTTGGGGATTTTGCGTTCTTTTAAATTGGGCATGCTTTTTCCAATGCTTGTGCAACAGCGATCTGACTCGTTTTGTGTACCATGGGGGATCAGTACCATCACTTATTTATTTATGGGGTATATATCTCTCAATTGCCGTTGATACTATCCCTTGGCAATCATTCCACATCTTTTCTATGCTTTCGTGATCAGATCGGAAGGAGTGGAGACTGTCTCTTAAAAAGGCAATAAGAGCATTTTTATCAGCTTTTTTAAATAGATGTACTTTGCATTTCTTTTTGATGGTTGTCAGTGTTACAGTATTCAGCCTTGCAGCAACTGCCTTGTGGTTGCTAATCCCTGTATTTATCATGATGCTCCCTATTTGTCCATGATTATTTGTTGCTATGAGGTCAAGTATGCTTTCTCAACCATTTACGCTTCGAGTGGGCTCATGAACTAATTATTCAAAATCATTTTCTGAGAAAGCAGTCAGTACAATTTCAGATGACATTTTATGTCTGCCACTGGCTTTAAACATATAATTTTTCCAGCATATTGAGGGTAGATTGAAGTCGTCACTGACTATAATTGTATGAGTGGGGTACCTATTTGAAATGAGACTCTGGTTTTCTTTGAACAGTTCAGCAACTGTATCTTCAGAGTCGAGGGGGGGCATCAACAAAAAAAAAAAAAAGTTTTGGCCGATTATCAAGTATAACCTCTACCATACAACTTTGCAGGAATTATCTAATTCAGTTTCACTACAAGGTAAACTGCATCTGACAGCAATAAATGCTCCACCACAAACCGTATTTAATCTATCCTTTCTGAACACTGTTAGGTCATTTGAAAAAAATTTCAGATGAACTTATTTCTGGCTTTAGCCAGCTTTCCATGCCTATAACTATTTGAGCTTCAGTGCTTTCTATTAGGGCTCGGAGCTCTGGTTCTTTGCCAACACAGCTACAACAATTTACAACTACAATAACAATCATTTTTACAACTACCTTACTGTGTATTACCTGCCACTGTTTAGATGGAAACCCTTTCTGTGGTTTCCTGAGACCCTCTAACCTAAAAACTAACCCAATCCCTTCCACACAGCCACCACTACCCATGTAGTCACTTCGTGTGTGTAATGGACACCTGACCTATTAAGCGGAACCTGTAAACCCACCACCCGATGGCACAAGTCAAGGAATCTGCAGCCTACATGGTCACCAAACTGCCTGAGCCTCTGATTCAGATTCTCCACTTGGCTCTGCATCGAAGGACCACAGTTGGTTCTGTCGACAATGCTCACGGAGTGCACACTGGCTTCCTTCCCCTCCTTGGCAACCATGTTCCTAAGGGGCCCCATTACGCGCCAAACATTGGAGCTCCCAACTACAGACAGGTACATTTAAAATGTGTCTGTCTGCCATTCAGTGCCCCTGTATGGTGAGTAGCAATCTTTCCCATTTCATATTGTTGCTATTCACTTCCAGATTTTCTGTTGTTTATTGTATTATATTATTCATTTTTATGTTCTGTTTGTGAATGTGCAATTGATAAATCTAGTTTTCACTTTGTTACAAGTGTTCTACTTAACTTTATGAAACATCTTCTGTGCCCTTAAACAGATTTACATTCTCACTTAAATGCAGCACTTTTCATTTACTTTCCACGCTAATTTATTTGTAAGCTACAGTATGTCCATGATAACATGATAAGTTGACAATATGTGTGGTGGATGTCAAGAATTGCAGAAAGTGTGCCTTCCCCCAAATTAGAACTGCCGAAGGGACAGGAACTGTGAGGGGAAGCCAGCATCAGCTGTTTGAAGCACTTCTGATACTATTATAAGTGTTTTGTGCCTTTCGACACGTACAGTAACACTTCGTCTCTAGTGGCAGCTTAGCATTGGCAGCACTCAGAGACAAATGAAATTCTTTTGACTAGTTCCAATTTTCTCTGTTTTTTTACAGTGCCAATATAAGTGCCAAGTTATTGTGAACAAGCTGTGCAAACAGTTCAGATCCTGCCATTTTATTAATCTGTCTTTGCTGATAAGATTTCTTAGTGGAAAAGAAATAAGAATAGCTCCACCAGAAGAACAGCACAACATATGTGAAAGACAAACACATACCATAAGTAATAAAATATATGTATTGTTTATATAATGTTTGTAGCTTATAAGCAATAGAGCACAATATGTAACACCACTAAAGACACCTCGCTAAAGTAAGGTGAAATTGGTTGGTTAACACAAAAATTGCATTTATCAGTTGCACATAGACAAATATAACCTAAAATTCATTAATATATTACTAATAACGCAGGTATGCAAGCCAACAACATTAAATTACCAAATGCACAGATAGAACTGATGTAGACATGTAGCTTTTTCTCTATTCGCTTTTCTTTTAGTCCCACAGTGAGATAGAATTCTCAAAGATGCAGAGCAAGTCTCAACTTAGTGTCTGGTATAATTAGCAGAAAATCTATTACACTTATTTTAAGAAGTTTATTAACCAGCTCCACATTTAGTTAAAAAGAAAACATAATGGGAAAGGGATGTAAAAACATAAGACTATTTGAAGAGGCCTTTGCACAATGTTGATTTACTGACTTTAGCTGAGATTTCTGCAATCCAATTTTGCAGAATAATTACTTCATTGATTATACTGCATTATTCTAATTTATTGCCCATCACGTTAGTCTGTGCAGTTCTGGAACAAAATACTTTACAACAGTAATAGTTCACTGTCAAGAAGAAATTTCAGTGAGGTTTTCAAATGTAAGAAAAGAAAAAATGTATGAGTTATTCTTGGTCTACAAGCTTTGTGAAGTGCTTCCACATTGACTCCACTACCTGCCATGTCACTTGCAGAGGCTGGCAGCCTAAGCCATGTGAGCTGCAGCACATCTATATCCTCTGGCAGGGAGAGCCTCTGCAAGCAGGGGCTGCAGTGCCCCATTGGAAGAGTTGAAAAGGAGCAGACCGGCCAGCTTGAGGGCAGTCTTGGTTCAGTCTTGCGGTCACCTGCTGAGTTAACGAGGCCTGCTAACCAGTCATCATTAATTGGACTTTTGTGAGCTCCATCTGAATGAATGGGATTTGAATTGCTTTACTGAACACTTTGCCTGTATGGTGGCCTGCTGTGTATGTGGATACTGCATCTAAACATAACTGGATTTAAAATTTATGCTTGTTTTGCAGTCACTTTTGCTTTTCACTTGCTCTCACTGCTTGCACTGATTTGTTATTTGTCTTTGTGTGTATTTGTGCTTACTTCCACTGCTGCATTTATTGAAATTCTCTTGTTCTTCAAGGTGCACCTAACACTGTTTCTTTTAGCTAATTTCTTTTGGGTGTTTTGTTCTTGTTATTTAATTATGGCTAGCAATTTGCAAAACACAGTGCAAGAACCCTCTTCAATTCATGTTATCCAGTTTCAGGTCCAGGAAATGCAACACGTAATGCAAATGATGACACAGATCCTGTCATATCAAGCAGCAGCAGCACCATCACCACCAAGTGCCAACTTTGGGCCACCTTTTTGGCTATTTGAAATTAACATGGAGGAATGGACTGTGTATTGTACTCAGCTCAATGTACGTTTTGCAGTGCATCAAGTGCAAGGTATGTCAAAACCTCCTTATTTTCTGGCTACAGTTGGTGTGCCTACTTATCTTCTTACTATAAAACTGTTCCCAACCATGTGCCCTGAAAGTGTGCCTAGAAAAATCTGGTAGCTGTGCTACACAAGTATTAGGATTCTCAGATCAATGTGGCTGCAGCTAGGAATAAATTTTTTTGCTTCCAATGACAAGCAAATCAGACCTATAAGCAATGGGTAGCTGTACTGCAGTGTTGACCTGTCACAGTAATTAGAAGTGTGAGTGTGGTGGTAATTTAGTGATGAAATGATTAGAGATGCTATCACACAAAATGTGTCAGATTCTCGCATTTCTGATCAGATTTTAAAGTACCCCAACCCCACCCTCTAACAAGTGCTTCATTTGCTTGAACATCAGGACTTGCATGACATTTCAGTGGATAGTTTTGATTCCACACCAATTCATGCAGGATACTTGTAAACAGTGTATGCCTGTTAACAGACAGCCAAGGCATGCTAAGTCTCATTGCAATATAGTAAACACCAGCAGCACTGACACAAACAGTCTAGCAGTGTCAGTTCTTGCTCCCATTGCTTCAAAGTACATATGTGCCAAGCCTGTCATTTCATGACACTAAGTGCTTCCATTTTGGGAAACATGGACACTTACAGCCAGTTTGCTGGAAAAGGAATGAAGCGCAAAAACAGTCAGTGCACTAAGTGAATGCAGTATCTTCAAGGCCTAGTCACATTGTAATGCATCACAGAAAATGTCAAACACTTCTTCCATTCAACATCACTACAACAAACTTTGTCATAGTGGAAATTGCCAAACAGAAAATTTGCTTGCAGTCTGTCAATGGTTACTTGTTCAATAAAGAGATGATTACACCAGTGTCAATCTATGTTGTCTGCCTACAATGGTAATGACATTCTGGTGTTAGTCTGTGCAACTCAGCCACTACTTTTTGCAGCATCGCCAAAACAGTTTCATTTATAGTGTTGCGTTCATGTGGCTGCAAAAATATTTTTAGAATGGATTCTTTTCAGTTATTTGACTTTAAAGTAGAAGACATGTTTTACTAGTGAACTCATTTGTGCCTGTCAATCCAACATTGGGAAGTTGCAAGGAATTTATTGGCTTATTTCAAAACGATTTAGGCAGGCTGACAATTCTGAGGCTTGTATCTGTATGAAAGGCAATGCTCAGCCTCACTTTGTTTTTGCTTGCCCTGTTTCTCATGCAATTAGGGGCCAAGTTGCTCAGGAACTATTAGCTCAACAAGAAAGTGGAATGATTGTACCCACTGCAGCCAGTTAATGGGAAAAAGGAAGAAAGATTGGGTTTAACATCCCTCTCAATATCGAGGTCATCAGAGATCGAGCCCAAGCTCAGATTGTGTCAAGGATGAGGGAGGAAATAGGCCATGCCCTTAGAAAGGAACCTTCCTGACATGTGCCTGGAGCAATTTAAGGAAATCACAGAAAACCTACATCGAAATGGCCAGATGCGGGTTTGAACCGTCATCCTCTCGAATGTGAGTCCAGTGTGCTAACCACTGCACCACCTCACCTGGTACCAGCCAATGGGCACTGCTGTTAGTCATCATATGGAAGCTATCAAGAAAAGTACATTTGTGTGCAGGCTTTAGGTCAACAGTCAATCCACAAATTGTGATTGACTCGTTTCCTTTGATATGCCTGACGAATTAAAGCACAAACAGGGTGCTGGTCACTTTTATTCACTTTTTAAGTGAGATGCTTACGTTCACAGTTACCTGTTGATGAACAGTTCCAGCACACTCTTGTTATCAACAACCATCAGGGGTTATTTAAATTTTCACGTTTGCCATATGGCAGGGCTTCCGCACCTGCTATCTTTCAATGATACTTTGAATAGTTAATGACCCTGGTCCCAGTTTGTGGAAATTACTTAGATGATATTCTTGTTTCAAGATGTACTTCTGAGGAACATCTAGCAAATTTATGCAAACTTTTTAAAGTGCTCTATGATGTAGGTTTACATTAAAATAAAGGAGAGTATTCATTCTTTCAGCCTGAAATTATGTATCTAGAACAAATCATTAACAATCAGAGGGTTCACCCCTTGCGATCATTCTTCACTACTATACATGATCTGCCAGCTCCTTGCAAGCAAACTGAATTGCAAGCTTTTCTGGGAGAAATTGAATAGCAAACTATTCTAGAAAAATTTAAATATTACATTCGATTCGTCCCACAGGCTGTGCAGATTGCTGCTCTGTTGCATCACCTTTGCAGAAAGAATGTTCCATTTGTGTGGTTCATGATCATGAAATTGTACATCAGAAACTCAAAAGATGCCTTGCTTAGTGACTATTGTTTTGTGCAGTTTGATCCTGCAAAGCCAGTCATTCTTGCTATTGTTGCTTTGTCATATGAAATTAGCACTATCCTTTCTCACAGAATTGGACCTGTAGACAGACCAATTGCTTTTGCCTCCAAATTCTTGAACAGAGCTGAGAGTAAATATTCATGAATAGAGAAAGAAGCTCTTGATATTGTCTACAGAGTCACCAAATTTCACCAATACATATATGGCAGGAAGTTCTGCTTGGTGACAGATCATAAGCCAGATGTTTCACTGTTTAGCTTGATGGGGCCGGTTCCTCCCTGTACAGACCAAAACTGCAATGCCAGTTATCAATATGATAGTGTGTATCGACCAGCTACAAAACACTCAAATGCTAATACTCTTTCATGCCTCTCAGTAAGCACTGACTTGGTGTTTGACGCTTCTGAAGAATTTTGCTACCACACTGATACTCATCAGATTGCTCAGGCATTGACTGTGGATTCCAATCTGGCTGACTGTGCACATTTCAGCAGAACAGCAACCCCATTGATCATTGTTATTTTGCACTGCGATACAATTTGTCACTTCAAAGTCGTGTTATTTCCTTCACATAGATAAATGACCGATATCATGAAGTGGCTCCTTTTTCACTTCAGCAGTAAATTCTTGGCCTCGTACATCAAAGCGATTGAGGCATGGCAAGAACTAAGCAGCTTGCCTGATGCCACAGCACAGGGGTTGGTATGGACAACAAATTGAACAATTCACCTCACAGTGTATGGTTTGCATAGAGCACCACGCTTCCTCCTGACAAAAAAATTTTGACTGACCTCAGACTAGCCTCCCTTGGCAAAGAGTGCATATTGGTTACATGGGCCCCTTCGGGAACCCCCCCTGGCTTCTTGTCACTGATCCTTACAGAAAGTTCCCATTTGTGGTTCTGATGTGCTCCCCCACAATTATTAGCACAGTGAAAACACTGCAGTCCATTTTTTGCATAGAGGGCCTCCCTAAAGTGGCCATTTCAGACAAAGGACCACAGTTTACATCAGTAACATTCCAGCAGTTTTGTGTTCCCAATGGAATCAAGCGTTATCACCACTGTACCGCTTCACTCCTAATCCAATGGTGTAGCTGAACAACTGGTTCAGACATTGAAGCAAAAAATGTCTCAGTTGTACACTTCCCACACTAGAGAGGAATCACTATTGTTGTTTGTGGTCTCATACTGCTCCCGGCCACAAAATGAATGCTCACCACTGGTGCTGTTGCATGCTTGGATCCTTCTTCCAGCTGCTGCATCCCCCATCATGTTTGGCTATCATTCCACAGCTGCACACTCAGTTTAAACCTGATAATCTTGTCTTTTTCAGATGCTTCCATGGTAGCAAGTGCTGGGAGAAGGTAATTGTGTTGAAAATCATTGGTTATTCCATGAAATTAGTACAGGTGCCCTATGGAGTGTTACACCACCATAAAAATCAGTTGCGTGTTTGTGGGCTTGGTTGTTCTGCAATCTCTTCTCAATATGGAAACGTGCTGCCCAGGATGACCCCCCAGCCTCTGCCATCTTTGCCTCCATCTGGTCCTGTGCTGGCAATGCTGGATGGGGAGCCTACAGATATCAATGTCGCCATGTTGCCATTGCTGCAGCACCAGCAGGGTGCACCACTCCACTCAGCTGTGTTCCACTGGGCCGCCATGGCCCCTCAGAATCACTGTCACCTATGCCACTGTCATTGCCCGTGCCATTGCCGTCGTCAAGGGAGGAAGACTCTGGTCACTGCTGGGCATGGGGGCATACTCTTTGTCCAGGTTTATGGGATGGTGTTCCTAGGTGAGCTCAGAGGACATGACAGTGTGTGGGTGGGAGTTCAGCTGCAGTATATGATGATGGTGGAGGAGGGGGTGGTTGGGGGAGGGGCATATGAACATATGGAGCCCTTTGTACCAATCTATGTCTTCCAGTGGAGACAGCATCCACAGGCAGAGACTGCAGCGCCCCATTGGGAGGGCTGGAAAGGCATGGACCTGCTCATGGGTGGTCTTGGTTCAGTCTTGGGGTCACTCACTTGCAGCTGAACACTTTTGTGACCTCCACATGAACGGATTGGATTTGAGCTGCCTTATTGAACACTTTGTTTGTATTGTGACCCTCCTGTGTATTTGGACACTGCATGTTATAAAGTTAAGTAATATCAAAATGTTGCTTACTAAGTGTTATTTGTCTCACTGCCCTTTTGTGTTTAAGTGCCACTTCATCCTCATCATTTACTCCTGGGATGACATAAGAAACATAATGATAGAACATGTACAGAACTGAATGTATACACACAGACTGAAGTGATGAAAGAATTTGCATCAAAGCCAGTTTTTGAATCTGGGTCTTCTGCTTACTAGGCATAAGTGCTAACCACTGTACCAACCTGCCACAGTAGCTTTGCACAATGCCACAGACTACCCTATCACTCCTCCCTCCTCAATCCAAATTCCCATTCATGTCTCAGCTCAATTTGTATTCTCCTTGACCCAGGCACAGGTGCTTGAATCAAATGAAACTATATGTTTCCAAAGAGCTTTGGTTTCAAACGTCTATGATGTATATATGCAGACTGAAGTGCAAATGAAAGTCTGTACCAAGGCTGGGTTTCAAACCTGGGTCTCCTGCTCACTAAGCAGATGCACTAACCTGGCGCAGCAGCTTTGCACAACTGCATGGACAACCCTGCAATCCCTCCCTCTTCAGCACAAATTCCCATTCATTCCTTGGTCCACTTTCTTATTGCCCCTCAATTTGAACAGCACTGTAGAGGCTCCCCAACTGTAGTCCAATAGCACCTCGGCATCAAATTAAATGGGGGATCCTGCCTGATGTATATATGCAGACTAAAACTGCACAAGAAAATTTGTGCCAAGGCCACAGTTCATATCCTGGTGTCCTGCTCACTAGGTAGGAGTGCTAACCACTACTCCACCCTGCTCAATGGCTTTGCACAACAGCATGGATTACACCAACATGCCTGTTGCTCTGTCCAAATTTCCATTCATGCCGCAGCTCACTTGGTATTTTGTTCAATGCTGAGGTATATTCTAATACAGTTGGAGAACCTCTCATGCTGTTCAAGTTTAGGGGGATTACCAAACGGGCTAAGATGTGAATGAGAATTTGGACTGAGGAGGGAGGAATGCAAGGGTATTCCATGTAACTGCGCAGTGGTTAGCACATCTGCCTGGTGGGCAGGAAACCCAGGTTCATATCCTGGCCTTGGTATAAATTTTTATTTGTCACTTCAGTCTGCACAGATACAATCAAGGATACATGTCTACTGTATATAAGTTACACAGAAATCCCTGCAATAACACAAATAACATAGCAGGTATTACATTACCTACAAACTATGGATCATTAAATAAGAATCAGAATACAAGGGAGAATTGCTTGGTTTTGTAATTATAAAAAGAATGTTTACTTTGTTTCATAAGTTGGAAGGATATAATACTGCAAATGTATACAGGTGGTAGAGTCACAATACCAAGCATTCCGAAGTGCTTTTGGCATGATTAATTTCATCTCAGTTATTATTAACTGATACTCATATGTAGCTGTTTGATAAAAATACCTCCAAATGGTTTTGACGACAACATCTCTTGATTTCTTCTGAGGTACAATAAAAGGCCAGTGGCAGCTGCTAGAAGAACTATAACAGCTGATGCTGTTGGTCCTATAATTCCAAGATCACTATAGAACATTTTGCCCCCAGATATTGAACGCTCTGCAGCATCAGGTGAAATTGTGGCTGAAAGTAAATTTGACAACAATTAAGAAAAGATATAATTTGGATCTGTCATAACATACCTTATTTCTGAAGACTCTACAGACGTTTGAAACATGACTAAATTAAAACTGTGTAAATAGAAAGAGTATATCTAATACAGAAGTAGCCATTATTATTAAATTTGCCATTACAGTCATTCATTTCCTCTGTTCCAGCCAATCATTGGCTAATGCACTGTCTGAAACTCTGCACTTTCTTCAGTTTTAATCTGCAATTCATAAGTAAGGTCAGAGTCTACGTCTGCCCCTACATATTTCTTGCAGTTTAAAATATGATCTTAAAATTTCTCTCTCTTACCATTAAATAGTCTATATGTAAACTTCTGATGTCTCCAGTATTCTTCCAAATGTATGATATTCACTCATAATTTTTAATCCAAGAGTTAGCAATTATTAAATTTTTCTCTGTGCAAAATTCAACTGTATGGCTTCCTTGTTCATTCCTTTCCCCTAGTTCACGTACTCCTACTATTTTTTTCTTTCTCCTCTTTCCTTACTATCAAATTACAGTCTATATCACAATTAAATTGTATTCTCCATTCACACATTCATTCCTTCTTTCACACAGCATGTTCTGTAAAATCCATCCCAAAGGACAGCCTTCAGGAATGCAGAACAAGTCAATTTATACATAGACAGGCAGAAACAATCACTGCATGCTATTTCTAATAAGTATGCTAACATCAAAGTATATCTACTTCCTTAATTATGTGAATACATGTAGCAAATGAGGTAAAAGGGAATACAGACAACTAAAAATGAGACTGACAGAAAATGCTTAACGGCTAAGCAGGAATGGCTAGAGGAGAAATTCAAGACTGTACAACTATGCATAACTATGGGAATGATATATGCTGTACACAGTCAAATTAAACAGGCCTATGCAGAGAACAGAAGTATCAGTATGAAAACTATAAGCTAAGGCAGCAGCAAGCCAGTACTAAGCAAGGAAGAAGCAGCTGAAAGAGGGAGAGCATATATTGAGAACTCTACAAGGGAAGATCCATATCTGGATCTCCACCACATCTGTCATCATGTTCATCCATAAGGCACCACTTGATCAGGTTTGCCTTCACTGGTGCTATGCTCATTCTGATGTGGTTCAGGCTCCTCCTCCTCTTCCATCTGAGGTTGTCACTACTGGGTATCTTCTGTAGTGGGGAGTAATCATTTGGAGGCTCAGTGAATTCTTTGCTCACAAATTTCTTGTCAGATTTAAGTCTTTCGGTCCACAGGAAGTTCCAAAACAAGGTATGGTGTGGCACTCATCGAAGATATGCTTAAGCTTCTCTGTATGGTTGTGATCAGTTCATTGTATATTGTGGACCGTAAGTCTAGCTGCTTTGTGTAGTTTACCAACCAGTGGGAGTTTCATGCAACCAGTTATTAGTTGGCATGTTTTATTTAAGCTTACATTGATATTTTTGGCATTTAAAGATCTGTACTACTCTGGGCAAGCACGTTTTGCTG
The DNA here is from genome assembly GCF_021461395.2 of Schistocerca americana. Classification (NCBI taxonomy): domain Eukaryota; kingdom Metazoa; phylum Arthropoda; class Insecta; order Orthoptera; family Acrididae; genus Schistocerca; species Schistocerca americana. The sequence goes on along the minus strand of NC_060120.1, from coordinate 1,100,790,674 downwards.
TGGAGAAGCACAGTGACTGATCTGTGGTTTTCAGCATCTTTGGTCCAGTTCTCCATTTGCATCTGTGCATATTCAGCTTTCAATTTGACTGTTTTGAGTGAAGGTGGATGGCACTGACTTTGTGTTTGAGGGTTTTGGTTTAAGTGTTTTTTGTGATAGTATACTGACATGATTATTGGAACACATTCAACATTGTGTTCTGCCTGTAGTCCTCATCACCACTGTAGAGTCTTGCACCGTAGGGGAGCAAGGGAGAGGATGTTGTTATGTGTGGCCGGTATCCTCTTTCTACAGCACAAATGCACATGTGGATTAACACAGTTCTTTATTTACATGAACCGATAGCTGCTACTTAACTTTAATAGAGTCCATGTATTGTGGTACAAGCTCATCCATAATAATTCTCTTGTAAACAATATTAGTAATCTAGCTAGGGGCACAATACTGGTCACTATGTACAATCATAGCCTGGGATGTGAACTGACAGATGCCAAACTGGAGTGTGAGTTAGTGTGTCAGTGACTAAGTTAGTGCGGCCCTCCAGACAGCTGTGGCTGCCTAAATACTTACTGTCATAAGGGCACTGGTAACATGTTACTTGCAAACCTGCCTCTGGCCTCTCTTCTGGTAGGGACACTTGATCCAGCACCTACTATCGATCTCCGCACTACATATTTGCCGACTGGTGTGCTGGCAACAGCTTACACCAGCACACTAGCTCCTTAAAACTCTTTCTTTGTGCTGTGACAGCGTGATCATCAATGTACAGGAAGTGACTCAAGTAATTTGATGTTATTTCGTCATTGGTAGAGAGGTTGGATAGGAAAGGAGTCACGACACTGCCTTGGACAAGACTGTTCGTCTGCCATTCCCATAAGTGATCTTTCCAATCTGGTAATCTTTAAATGTGTCATACAGTTTTGTAATGAGTGACCTATGGTTTCCTGTGACATATGCTAGTCTTGTAATTTGTTTACTTTCATATCTTTATATTTTCATTAAAGGACAAGTAGTACCAGAAACAAAAGTAATGTTGCCTGTCTTGATCATCTGCAAAAAGCAGTTAACTATATTCTTTAAATATTTGTTGCTCAAACGTAATTTGAATTGCGCGCCAAAACCAAGACAACCAATCAGAGACTGTGCTCGACATCTATTGAACAGCCCACAGAGCATCCCAGGGTGCCCCAGAGAGCATCCCAGAGTGCCCCAGGGAGCTAAAACACCAAGAAGAATCGCTTCTCGGCTTTTGGCAAAATCAATGTGTAGTATTTGTGGCCCTTAAAAGGGCCGATTTGAAATCTGCTTTCAATGATTATATAAAGTACAATCACCCACAATACGACAATCTTCCAAAGAAGCAGGACCACTAGCCTTCACCCATAAGTGAATACTACAATCGGAATTTATCTTACAACGTCTACGACAAGACAAAGACAAACTCCCGTGCGGTAAAAGGTAGGAACCCTCACTAGCAATAATAATCTCAGAAACAGGTATAGTACGGCAAGCTAGGATTTCCCTAGTTTCAAAGGATTCCAAACCTGCTCTTCCTGCATTGTTACAAGCAACGAAAGCTACAGTTATCCATCTGTTACCCAAACTGGAAGAGGAAGAAACTTTCATTAAAGAAAAATTTAACTTCACACCACAAAATAAAGTAGGTCCATGAATAAGAACAAATTGAGTAGTTTTACCTACTCCTCTTACTTCATTCTTTTTACCCTTCGCAGAAGATGTCGAAGCACCAAGAGTGCCATCCACATTGACAAGTGATTTGTAAACCAGCATTCGCAATTAAGGCAAATTTACAGTTTTATGATATGCACAATGCTGATGAGATCTTTTATTACTATCACAAATAGGAAAACACACTATACTTGTTAGGTTGTTATTGTATGTAGTGTATGATTGGTTAGTTATTTACTAATTAACAGAATGGCTTTGTGGTGAGACACACAGTTTAATTGCTTGTCTAGGAAAATATGAGCTTCAGCTTCCTAGTTCTAATAGGTGTATGTTGGTAAAAATTAGTATACTGTCTTATATTTCTAACTGGTAGCAACTTAAGAGATCTTACAGTTGTGGCTTCATAACATATGATCAAGTCTTGTTGTGTTGTGTATGTGTCAACTGAGAAATAATTAATAGCATATAAGTAAAACAACTGAATGCTCATGATCTATAAAGTGTTTTCACAAAATATTGTTACATTGTGTGCAATTTATCCTACACTTGCTGGTCCACTGCGCCTTATGGCAGCATTGTGTGAAAGCCCAACAAAACATATGCAGTAACCTTGGAAAAATCATTCCCCATATCGACTTCCTATAGTTCATGATAGCATGATGCTTTTAGGAATGCGTTCTTCCTCACAGAAGTTCCACTCATTCACTCCACCACTGAACAACTAGTATTTTCACATGTTCAACATTTCAGCTATGATAATTGTAGTGGCAGGTATCTTGAATGTAGTTGGAGAGAGTTCCAAATTGAATCATTGTAGCAACTGTGGTTCCATAAAATTCAAAGTATTCGTCACATCGTAACATCTAAAATTCATTTTTTTTATTTATTTATTTATTTTTTTTTTTTTTTTTCTAATGCAGTTTTATCTTCATATTGCTCATATGAAGTGCACTACTTCAAGTCTGTATATTTCTTTAGAAATAACTGGAAAATCTGCTACAATTATTACAATGATGGTGCTGTGTCAGACTTTTGTGCTATTGTGTCCACTGGAGATTTCAACAAGCTGAAATCCTTATTTAATGTATAAATTGAAAATTTTGTCAAGTGCATTATAAAAAGCATTCTCAACATTCTTGAAACACTCTTTTTCAAATTTATCAAGAATGAAATGAGATGATGAAATTCACCATTATATAACATCCATTTCCCTCTGCAAATCCATTGTTAAAGGTCATTTCAGTGTCTTGCCTGTATACACTTGGCAGGCAATATTGCTGTATCTTGGTGCATATAATAATTTCAGATAACTCTAAATGCATTACACTACAAACATTTCACTTCCGTTTCATGTATTGTAGCATATTCACATAAAAAACCATCAGAATTAAACAACAGGATACATGAAAATAAGACAATTCTTAATGAATGATAATGCTAATAAAATATTATAATTTTGTGTCTTTGTGTGTAAGGAAAGAAGAGGAGGTGCTTGAAATTATTGCAAAGGACTGCAAAATCTGCTCGAGCTGGCTCCACATGTCAGTCCCCTTTGGAGCATTTCAAGTTGAATATCTTCTGTTTACAATTGTCACCGGCCTCAGTGATCATGAGTGGCCACTTTTTTCCTAATTATTGCATTGTGCAACAGACTTAATTTTACATTCTTCGCTACAAATGGGAACCACACTTGAAGCTGGTCAGTTCTACAATGGACATTTATAAATCTATGTTACCAATGAAATTTATATCATAGCAGTTTATGTGCAGTGCTCACCTATTAGTGGGCAGCAGGGCAGCACTCAGCAAGAAACAACTAATAATTTGTGCTTTGACATTCTCTTTCCCTCTAGCAGCTTAGCTACTGCCCTTTTCAATCCCGCCTCTCCCGTAATGTAACTGGCCAACTTTTTACATGCTTACAGTACATGTTGGGGGATAAATCTGCTTCTTACATCTGTTTACATTTGTGTACTTTATGATTAAAGCCTTAAACCATTCTTCCTTTGTGTACAATAGTGTTTTAATTCCTTAAATTATTCAAGTCATCTAAAAAGCTCTAGGCCTAAAAGCTTTAAAACTGAATTTAAAGAGTTAGTAAGACACTTTATAACATAGAAATTACCCTATATGCTGTACTACGTATTCTAATGCCTAATACCAAATTTATAATTTAGGTATTATAAGGCATTAGTGAGAGAAACACAGTACAAAATTTTCAAGTAACTTCTGTAGCAAATAATAAATATTATAACAGATGAACTATTTGATCTAAACACACAATTTATGCCACACTACTCAGGAGTGTACCATAAAAACCACATGAAGAGTTTCATAATAATAACTTTTATACTTTTTGAGAAAGTGGCACCTAAAGAAGAGTAGATTTTTGTATTTGATATTAACTAATTATATTAACTATTTAATCTCTATATTTTGAATTTGAAACCCATAAGCAATGAAAATTTACACCAAAGATATATACCATGTACAATAAAATATTCATTAAAATTCACTAATAACTTCAGTAGGGATAATGATTTTTGTTCAGAACTGCAAATGTGAGCTCGTATAACCTAACCGGTTCCCTTAAGTGTGCAACGTGATTTTAGAAAGTAAAAAATGCACTGTTTAATGCTGAGAGCTAATTTCTTACAGCTGAAGTGGTAAAATCTGTAATGGAATATAATGGAGACTGTCCAGTGAATGAATACTGACAGAAGGAAGGAAGTTTTACATCCACTTGACAGCTAAGGTCGTTAGAAACAGTGGAAGAGAAGGGTGTGTGCATAGCCGTTTCAGTGACTCATTCTGATATTTGCATAAAATGGTAGAGAAACCAACAGTAGACCCAAATTTGGTAGCTGGCCCATGGATTGAACCTGGGTCCCTCAAAGGTGAGTCAAGCCCCTTTGCCACTATACCAACCTTGTCTGTTCTCACATACATGTATGTGTGCAGTCACAACATTCAATTCTCTTTGTCTTTCTTAAAATGTTCAGTGATAAAACATATAAAACTTATTTTATATCAATGTACAAATTTTAAATAAGAGCTATTGCAGTTTTTTCATAAACTGTACCATCTTTTGTGCCATTCGGTATTGGGCCATGCTTTTTTTGTCCTATCAATTTCTATGTACGGCATTATTTAAAAAGTAAAGCAAAAAATTGTTTTCTAGTATTGGAGGTTACCTGACAAAGATAAGTTAAAAATTGATGCTGCTGAAATTATGTCTGCAGCTTGTACACAAACAACACCACGAAGACCACTGTCTCCACGGATATCAAGATCGATATCAAGTATCTCTGAAAATGACACTGGACTTTAGCCTGCAGTTTTAAATTCTGAAGTGGTGCAGTGTTTGATAAAAAAAACCACTCAGACAAGTGAGAAAGCATGATTATCCATGTGACACTTTCAATCGAATGTTTTCAACTTATTATTATGAAAGGCCTTTAGGAAATGGTGAGAAGTGTCACAGAGAATGGCTACTTTATTCAGTTTCAAAAACATGCTGTTTTCTGCTTATGTTATAAGCTTTTCAAAACAAAACATAACAAATTTTGTGAGGGAATGAGTGACTAGCAGGATTTAGCTTTAGATTTAAACAGACACAAGAACAGTTCTCCACATTTCGGTAATTATAAGAAATGTATCGAAATAGATAAGTCCTTAAAAAACAAAATAACTGTTACAGTGTGTATATCAAAAACCTGTAGACACTGAGAAAGAGAGCTGGGACACTGTTATTAAAAGGATTATGTGATTAAATTTTTGAGTTCACAAAACATGGCGTTTCATAGGAAGAGCAGAAAATTAAATGACCGGAATAGTGGTTATTTTCTAAAATGCACTGAAATGGAAAATTTGATCCAAGTATTACTGAACACATAAGACATGGAATGAATGATAAAAGTCTCATGGATATGCTGACACATCTTGGAGACAAAATTCAGAATGAAATAATCTCTGTACTTGCAACCCAAGTCCAAAGCCACATTTTAAATCTATGCTGAACTAATAATATTTTTCATTTACTCTTGACTGTACTCCTGATTATTCACATGTGGAACAAATTAGTGTTATTATCAGATTGATTAATTTTAATGAACACTTAACAAGTTGGAAACAAGACAACACTCCTTACCTTTTTGTTCAATTTTTAATGCTACTGGCACCAGTTTGTCTTCTTTTACTAAAGAACAGCTACCAAAACATAATTTGGATATAAATAATTTATGGGAGCATGGCTATGACAATGGTTTGAACATGTGTGGCAAAATCAATGGTTTTGCAAAAGCAATTGTTGGAGATAAATCTGCAAGCTTATTAGATACCATGCACTGCCCATAGTTTAAATTTAATTGTTAACAATGCAGCTAATTAAATTACTACACTACTGGTTTTTTCAGTATAGTGCAAGAGCTGTACAATTACTTTTCATTGTCTACAAAAAATTGGATATATTAAAAATCACACAAACTACTATTTTAACTTCAAAACCATTGTCTGGAACAAGCTGACAAATAGAATAATTGCCGTAAGACTGTTCCATAATAATTTACCAGAGATTTACAATGCTTTATATGAAATAAACAACACTTTTCTTTTGACCAAAAGGTAAAATATTATGTAAGAACTCCAACAGATAAAATATGTACATTTTCATTTACTTGTTGAATATATGTACAGCACGATGTACTGACAAAAGCAAAATTTGTTAGTAAAATTTTTCAGTCTATTAATGTGAATATGCAGGTCGCTTTAGATGATAGCAGATCTAATAAAGTATTGAACTGACGAAAAATTTGAAATAGCTGTAAATAATGCAGAGAAACTGCTGCAAAATTAGAAATAGAAACTGAATTTGAAACTTACAGACCCCTAATGCACTGTAAAACTCTGAAGACTTTTTACTATGAACATGGAGACCAGGCCCCTCGAACGGACTTAAAAACCTCTTTCAAGGTTATTGACCGAGTGAGGTAGTGTGGTGGTTAGCACACTGGACTCACACTCAGGAGGATGATGGTTCAAACCCATGTCTGGCCATCCTGATTTAGGTTTTCTGTGATTTCCCTAAATCGCGTTAGGCAAATCCTGGGCTAGTTCCTTTGAAAGGGGATGGCCGACTTCCTTCCCCATCCTTCCCTCATTCAATGTGCCTGATGACCTAACTGTTTCGTCCCACTCCCAAAACCAACCAACCAAGGTTAATGTCTACTTTTACATTTTAGACGAAGCTCTAATGTTAGTAAAAGAAAGATTTCATTTGTTATTTATTTACAACAATGTATTTAGTCTTTTGTTGAAACTCAAGATAAAAGCCAGCTTATGATTAAATGTTATCATTTAAAGGAAAGCCTTTCTGTGACTGATAGTTTGTCAGATAGAGTTGCTGAAGATTTTTGAACATAAATTATGTCATTTCATTTCCTTTTTAAACATTTAGACAATAATGTGACAAAAATTCAGAAATTTATATTTTTAAACAATTTAACAGCCATATACCCTAGTATCATAATTTCATTACAAATTTTAATATTGATGCCAGTCACAGTAGCAAGCACGGAAAGATCCTGTTCAAATTAAAAATAGTAAAAATCATTTGTGCTCAACTTGGCCATAATATCGGTAGGATACTACTCACAACATCACTAACGACTCTGCCAACAGAAAAGCTAGAATAGTTGATATTGTATAACTGTGTTCAGATTTTCTAACAGCATTAGCTTTTTTCAATATTATTTTTTACTGATGTTAAATATTTTTAAGATCTAGATACATGGCAAACACACTACAGTAAAAACATGAAAAAAATACCAAGAAGCATTTTGCTATTTACAAATAAGAAGATAACATTTTTATTATTTTATGTTAAAAAACAGTTAATAGATGTTATATTTGTCACCATCCTATAAATTAATATGCAACATCATGAAAAATTATGGTGAAAAAAGCCCGATATAAGAGCAGATACATAATAAATAATTGTGACGTAAGATGGGTTTTCTTTTTGTCATCTTTACCAAATGGTAGCAAACTGACTCACTCCTTTACAAAACTGAAGGGGCACTTCTGAAGGGGCACTTCCTCGTTTTCAGCCACAGGTGCTGGCTGTGGTTGGCACATCACTGTAAATCCAGTCATATGACTGTCCAGCACATGGGAAAATATATAACCTATTTCCATGTAAATATTTATGAGAGTACTTTGCAAAAATGTGAAGTCAATCAGTCAAGAACTTTTTAAGATTTTTACTAATGATGTTTCCAATTTATATATTACATACACCATACATATTTAAAAATATGTAGCCTATGTCCATCCAAACATTTATTAAAGCATCACATAAAAATATGAATTAAATTAGTCAAATTATTTCTCTTTTTTTATGTTCAGCAGCAACAGTTCAGCAGGAAAGAACACCAGATTTAGTAAAATTGATTTTTGCTATCAAAGATGAAATTTCTGTGTTGGAAAGCTTTGGAGTCATTATCTATATTTTCCTGCTACGTTCATATATACTAAATGTGTGTGTGTTTTCTCCTGCAGCTTTGTTCTTGACTGCAGGCTAAATTTTATAGCTCGTGTGCAAAATATGTAACAACTGGAGTAGCAACATCACATTGTAAATTTAGGAATTGTTTCTCAACATATGATAAATGTTTTAATGCTACATTGTAAATTTAGGTATTGTTTTTCAACATACAATAAATGTTTTAATACTACATTGTAAATTTAGGTATTGTTTTTCAACATATAATACATGTTTTAATGCTACTGGTTACATATACATACACATTGCTGCCACATTCATTTATAATTCATGTGAACACTTAACACAGAAGCTAACATGTATGCGAGAACTAAATGTCTACGTACCTCCTCCATATGTAAGTGTTACAAAGTTATATTCCTTTGCAGTTGATCCAGCACTATTATGAGCTGTAATGCGTAATGTATACCAGGTTTCTGGATCCAGGTCCAGCACCAAGAATTCTGGTTTTCCTACTTTGATATTGTTTGAAACAAGTGTCCATGCTATTGCTTTCTTTTGTTTATACTCCACAACAAGTGATGTTATTGGACATCCACCATCACTCCAAGAACTCAAGTTCAAAGATATTGAGGTAGAGTTTACTTTTATCAAATCTGCACTGCTTGGAGCCACTGGAGCTGAAAATTATTTAATCATTAACTAATCCAGAGATCATCTGACAATGTTACAGGATTTGTCAACAAAATACAAGGAAAAGAACTAGTTTCAAACATACAAATAAAATGAATATGTAAGGATATTCTTATGAGGATAGGACAGGTGGTTGGCTGTCGTCTTGATATAGGAACTATGGACATGCCGTTCTCCTTATCCATTTAGAGAACTGACTCAGCACCCTATTTCGCCAATACAATGAGTGAGATGTCAAACTCAGGGGAATGACAATGTATTAATATTATGCCCTATAGATCTTCAGCACATGATTTTCTAATAAAAAGAGTTACAATGTGATCAGGTATTGTAATGTGGTGGGGTGTTTTAGCTGTCCTCTTCCATTATGAACCCATACTCTAAGAGGCCTCTACTATTGGTCCACAACAGAAAGAGACTTTCTACTAGTGGTGTCAGTGCTGGACAATGTTGACATTGGTTAGAAGATATTTGTCTCCAAGTGGTAATTATATTTTTGTGTGTGTTACCTCTGCTTTCATATAAGTGTAAAATATAGGTAATGGTGCCTGCACTGCAGGAAGGTGTCGGTACTCTTCTTCCCTCAGTGCTCCTTTCTTAGTGATTGTCCTAATGCATCGGCAGGGCATGCCTCCTAGTCTCCCCAGTAGCAACCACATGAGGGGTATTCATATCATGGCCAAACAGCAAGGGATGTTTAATTTTGTAGTATGGACTTATGAAGTATGTTTTAACTTCCTTTTTAATCATATATATTTTAGCAATTTTCCTTCATAAGGAATTTGCATAATTAGAGAAACACCAAGACTTTTTGAACAGTCTCAAAAACAAATTACATGACGCATACAGTAAACTGTAATAAAGAGCCTGTGGAAAGACAAGGTTGTATTTTCCTCATATGTTTAAAGTAGTAATGGAATACAAGCTCCCCTCTATCAGTTTTCTAGTAACATCAAGGCTTCAATAATTTAATAAAATATAAAATTGCATAGTCAGGTCAATGGCAATATTTCTAGAGAATGCAATGCTGCAAACTTGAGATTAAGCTTGTATTGTGTCCATGATAAGAAGAAGGGCTTCATGATTGACCTCTTGACTAATGATCTGCCTAAGCACGTGAATGCAACAGTAGCAGACAAATGTTACTCCCTACCATTAATCATCTTTCGACAATATTATGAAAAAGATGGATTGCTGCTCATCATATGGCAGAGATCTTGAGTCACAGATAGGCACAACAAAAAGACTGTTAAGCAAATAAAACTTTCAGCCAAAAGAACTTCTTCCTCATTAGAAAATATAGACAGACACACACACATGGAATCGCATCTCACACATACACATCTTTATACAGAGTGAAACAAAAACAGTGCATACTCTTTAATCTGGATTTGCTTCTCTGATTATAGCTTCATCTCTTAAGAAAATTTTAATCTCCTTTATTTAAATTAACATACGCCTCAAAATTTGTATGGAATGGTAAGCTCTTTTTCATACACTGGAACAGAATCTTCCTCTAGGTAGTCTTGCTGTAGGCAGTCGTATCAGTCTGTATCACACTCGTAGTATGCACTCTGTTATTGGAATAACTGATCCCAGGTACATCTTATACCAGAGGTAAATGTTTAATGATCAAAAAGTGAAAGTTTCTGAAAACAGATACACTGTTTATGCGGGTACTGATGAAAGTGGACTTAGTGCCTAATTGTGATAGAAAGTTGGAAAATGAAGTAAGAGTCACACATATCATCACCTTCACTACCTAGGAAAGTATACTGTGACACTACTACATCTCATCCACTCTTCTATCCATACAAAAACTACTTGGGAAACATAATAATTGGATTATTCATACCAAATAAGATTTACAGAGCAAAGGACTTGAAAGTGGCAGAGAGGGTAGTATAAAAGTTGGAGGTTAGCAGAAATAAAATATGTCATGTATGAGCCTGAAAGAGAGGAGTAAGCAAAGGGAAAAATGCAGATGGGGAGGGAAGACAAAATAACCAAATAGATAGAAAGAAAAATGTAAGTAAATGATAAAAGAAGGAAAACGATTACTGAAAACATTGGCATAACTGAGGCTATGTACATGTTGTGGAATGATTCCCCACTGACAAGATTTTGGGGAGCATATATTAGGAGGGAGAATCATGGAAGCTAGTGTGGTAAAATAGACCCTAGTACCTTGCATTGGATGCTCTGCATTAGGGTAATGCATTTTGCCAGTATATATTCTCTGCTATGCCCATTCACCAACTTTTGCTCATGCTTGGTGAGCAGATTTTCTTTATCTGCATTACATACACTTTCACTTTAAGGATCATTGTTAGAGTAAGTAGAAATAACATTAAGAGAACCTTGGAGAAATTACAATTGCCAAAACTGACAACCAATAATGTTCACTGTTCTGTGAATGTGATACGAACCGCTTTCAGCATTATACAGTGTATCCATTACAGCACACTGCTTGTAATATAGTGCAATCCTTCCACTGAAGCACATTGTTTCTGTAACTTTGAAGATCACACTCAAGGACAAAAAACACAATGAAACTATTGTCAATGCACTTATACATTTCACTTCTTAGAAAATAAGGAATACTTAAAATTATGACTTATCAATAACAAACATAAATAGCACAGCACAATACTTTACCTGAGCCTTGAGTGCGTGTCACGATTGTGGGTGTAGGTGAACTTTGCCCCAGTTGGTTGAAGGTTTGCAAATACAAATAGTATCTGGTCCCACATTGAAGATTACTCAATAAATAACTCATATCATCTGCTGTTAATACTATTTTTTCCCATTCTCCAAATTCCCTTTTGAGATGCAAATAAAACCCTAGAGAGGAAATATTCACATACATTTGGTAATGGTACTTCTAGGATGTTTCATTTTTATTTGTAGATGATGAAGACACATTTTGAAGTTAAAAGACTAAAATTTTATCAAGTAACAAAATATATTTTTAAGACTAACTGCACCCATTTAAATGAATATATCATGTTCCAAAATGACAAGTGCATTCATGAAGAAAAACATAATGGACAATCAAATGAAACAAGACAGATGGAAAAAAGTTAATGAACTGTTATATTTTCAAAAGTAATTGCCATTAGTGTTAATGCATTTATGGAAACAGGATACAATTATCAGTCAAATGCAATAACTATTCCTATTAAATTCCACATAGAGATATATTTCATAGTTAGTCATAAACGTGTACACAGCTTGGGATACAAAACAAAACTAAAAACTAACATGGAGGCTCAGCAGAGCAATAAGAGTCCAAAGATGGTGTTAATCGTGGTCAATATGACCTATCAACGCCCCCCCCCCACCCACCCACCCTCCTGTTGTGAGGTTTTAGTGGAGGTCATGTGTGTGTCAGCATCGGTAGTAGCCATGTGAGGTGGTAGGCGCACGACTGGGATTTCCATCTCGGTCGAGGCGGATTGCGGAGGTGGAGTGATTGGTGGCAGGTCCACCTCATAGTCAGTCAACTGGTGGGGGCGGACAGTGAGTCGGCCAGCCTGAGAGCAGGTGTTTGGAATGGCCTGCAGCATGGTGTAGGCCTGCCCAGAATGCAGATCAAGCCATCCGAGGAGATGAATGCTCGAATTTCTGATGGGTCACACTCGCTGGGAAGGGACAGGCTATGCACTACACTGACATTTAACTGCCTGTTGGAGGGCGAGGCTGTGGTGTCTGTTAGGAGCACGAGCACACGGTCATCGAATGTGATGATCGACACGTCATCCACGCGGTGTGGTGGCATGTTGCAGCACAGATTGAATGTGGGAGAGCGAGTCTCCGCAGTCGGTGGAGTGGCGGCAAAACCCACACATGGGGTGGATGGCAACGTGGCTGGAAAACCTGCAAATGGTGACGATGAATCATGGGTTGGAGAAAACAACACCGTGGGATGAGACAAAGTATTTGCAGGCTCCACAGCAAAAAAGTCGTCAGGAGGGTCCAGCTGAGACGGCAGAGGGGCGTTGGAGACCACGCAAGCAGGTTTGAGCCAGTGCAATGAAACAGTTTGAGGACAATCTTTAACCATAATGTTGAACGTTGTCTCACCCCACTGGAGTACTTTAAAGGGGCCGACGTAGGGTGATTGCAAAGGTTGTCTAACAGAATCAACTCTGAACAGAACGTGGGAGCAAGTGTTGAGTGCGGTTGGCAAAATAAGCGTTCAGCGACATGAAACCTGCCTCCACTGTTTGAGTGAACAGTGTAGCACTCGACCATTGTAGAACAACAAAGTTTGAGTTTAACTTGGTTAGAGATCACGAATCACTGTTGATTAGTGGACAGCTGGCCATTGGTGAAGGATTGGAGTGGCCTGGTTGTTGTAGTTGGGCCTCCAAATCTTCAAACAAAGCATTGGGTGAGGTAGCCATGGCACCATGCGCATAACCTGTTGATTTACAACACCCAGCGCGGAAGACGCAGGGTCACCAGTATAGGAAAGGGATATGATTATCGGTCGAATGCAATAACTATCCCCATTAAATTCCACATAGAGATATATTTCGTAGTTAGTCATAAAGGTGTACACAGCTTGGGATACAGAACAGAACTAAAAAGTAACACGGAGGCTCGGCAGAGCAATAAGAGTACAAAGATGGTGTTAATTGTGGTCAATATGACCTATCAACACCACACATTTATCCCATTGTGCAGCATGATCTTGGACCTCTCAAAAGATTTTGATAAGTAAATCACAACATGCTCTTATCAAAATTTGTGATGAGTAGTGCCACTGGAAAACTTGTGCAGTTGCTGGATATATTTTTAAAAGTTATACAAAGGTGTACAAAAATCATACATGGTAATGGAGAAATACTGGAGGGAAGACAGTCAAGAATATGAAATATACATTTTGGCTCCATTTGAGTTCCACTCTTATTTACATGTTATGTAAATTATATCCAAAGTTCTCTAGATAGCAAACATTTGATCATTATATATACCAGTGCCACATCTGGCGTCTGTTGTGCAACTAGTGAGCCTAGCCAAATTGAAGAAGATGAATACTATGTTGTGCAGCCAGCAAGCTTAGCCTTCAAAACTTCACTGAAAGAGCTAGAACTCACTTTTAAAGAGACAACTGAAAAGTAAACATGTTGTTGTTGTTGTTGTTGTGGTCTTCACTCCTGAGACTGGTTTGATGCAGCTCTCCATGCTATCCTATCCTGTGCAAGTTTCTTCATCTCCCAGTACCTACAGCAACCTACATCCTTCTGAATCTGCTTAGTGTATTCATCTCTTGGTCTCCATCTATGATTTTTACCCTCCACGCTGCCCTCCAATACTAAATTTGTGATCCCTTGAGGCCTCAGAACATGTCCTACCAACCGGTCTCTTCTTCTCGTCAAGTTGTGCCACAAACTCCTCTTCTCCCCAATACTATTCAATACCTCCTCATTAGTTATGTGATCTACTCATCTAAACTTCAGCATTCTTCTGTAGCACCACATTTCGAAAGCTTCTATTCTCTTCCTGTCCAAACTATTTATCGTCCATGTTTCACTTCCATACATGGCTACACTCCATACAAATACTTCCAGAAACGACTTCCTGACACTTAAATCTATACTCAATGTTAACAAATTTCTCTTCTTCAGAAATGCTTTCCTTGCCATTGCCAGTCTACATTTTATATCTTCTCTAGTTTGACCATCATCAGTTATTTTGCTCCCCAAATAGCAAAACTCCTTTACTACTTTAAGTGTCTCATTTCCTATTCTAATTCCCTCAGCATCACCCGACTTAATTCGACTACATTCCATTATCCTCGTTTTGCTTTTGCTGATGTTCATCTTATATCCTCCTTTAAAGACAATGTCCATTCCGTTCAACTGCTCTTCCAAGTCCTTTGCTGTCTCTGACAGAATTACAATGTCATCCGCAAACCTCAAAGTTCTTATTTCTTCTCCATGGATTTTAATACCTACTCCAAATTTTTCTTTTGTTTCCTTTACTGCTTGCTCAATATACAGATTGAATAACATTGGGGAGAGGCTATAACCCTGTCTCACTGCCTTCCCAACCACTGCTTCCCTTTCTTTCCCCTCGACTCTTATAACTGCCATCTGGTTTCTGTACAAATTGTAAATAGCCTTTTGCTCCGTGTATTTTACCCCTGCCACCTTTAGAATTTGAAAGAGAGTGTTCCAGTCAACATTGTCAAAAGCTATCTCTAAGTCTACAAATGCTAGAAACATAGGTTTGCCTTTCCTTAATCTTTCTTCTAAGATAAGTTGTAAGGTCAGTATTGCCTAACGTGTTCTAATATTTCTATGGAATCCAAACTGATCTTCCCCGATGTCGGCTTCTACCAGTTTTTCCATTTGTCTGTAAAGAATTCACGTTAGTATTTTGCAGCTGTGACTTATTAAACTGATAGTTCAGCAATTTTCACATCTGTCAACACCTGCTTTCTTTGGGATTGGAATTATTATATTCTTCTTGAAGTCTGAGGGTACTTCACCTGTCTCATACATCTTGCTCACCAGATGGTAGAGTTTTGTCAGGACTGGCTCTCCCAAGGCCGTCAGTAGTTCTAATGGAATGTTGTCTACTCTCGTGGCCTTGTTTAGGCTCAGGTCTTTCAGTGCTCTGTCAAACTCTTCAAGCAGTATCGTATCTCCCATTTCCTCTTCATCTACATTCTCTTCCATTTCTATAATATTGTCCTCAAGTACATCGCCCTTGTATAGAACCTCTATATAGTCCTTCCATCTTTCTGCTTTCCCTTCTTTGGTTAGAACTGGGTTTCCATCTGAGCTCTTGATATTCATACAAGTGGTTCTCTTTTCTCCAAAGGTCTCTTTAATTTTCCTGTAGGCAGTATCTATCTTACCCCTAGTGAGATAAGCCTCTACATCCTTACATTTGTCCTCTAGTCATCCCTGCTTAGCCAGTTTGCACTTCCTGTCGATCTCATTTTTGAGACGTTTGTATTCCTTTTTGCTTTTCTCCTTTCATTAATTAAATTCAATATTTCTTCTGTTACCCAAGGATTTATACTAGCTCTCGTCGTTTTACCTACTTGATCCTCTGCTGCCTTCACTACTTCATCCCTCAGAGCTACCCATTCTTCTTCTACTGTACTTCTTTCCCCCACTGCTGTCAATTGTTCCCTTATGTTCTCCCTGAAACTCTGTACAACCTCTGGTTTAGTCAGTTTATCCAGGTCCCATCTCCTTAAATTCCCACCTTTTTGCAGTTTCTTCAATTTTAATCTGCAGTCCATAACCAATAGATTGTGGTCAGAGTCCTCATCTGCCCCTGGAAATGTCTTACAATTTAAAACCTGGTTCCTAAATCTCTGTCTTACCATTATATAATCTATCTGATACCTTTTAGTACCTCCGGGATTCTTCCATATATACAACCTTCTTTTATGATTCTTGAACCAAGTGTTAGCTATGATTAAGTTATGCTCTGTGCAAAATTCTACCAGACAGCTTCCTCTTTCATTTCTTACCCCCAATCAATATTCACCTACTATGTTTCCTTCTCTCCCTTTTCCTACACTCGAATTCCGGCCACCCATGACTATTAAATTTTCGTCTCCCTTCACTATCTGAATACTTTCTTTTATCTCATCATACATTTCATCAATTCCTTCATCATCTGCAGAGCTAGTTAGCATATAAACTTGTACTACTGTAGTAGGCGTGGGCTTTGTGTCTATCTTGGCCACAATAACGTGATCACTATGCTGTTTGTAGTAGCTTACCCGCATGCCTATTTTTTTATTCATTATTAAACCTACTCCTGCATTACCTCTATTTGATTTTGTATTTATAACCTTGTATTCACCTCACCAAAAGTCTTGTTCCTCCTGCCACCGAACTTCACTAATTCCCACTATATCTAACTTTAACCTATCCATTTCCCTTTTTAAACTTTCTAACCTACCTGCTCGATTAAGGGATCTGACATTTCACACTCCGATCTGTAGAACGCCAGTTTTCTTTCTCCTGATAACAACGTCCTCTTGAGTAGTCCCCGCCCGGAGATCCGAATGGGGGACTATTTTACCTCCGGAATATTTTACCCAAGAGGATGCCATCATCATTTAACCATACAGTAAAGCTGCATGCCTTCCGGAAAAATTACGGCTGTAGTTTCCCCTTGCTTTCAGCTGTTCGCAGTACCAGCACAACAAGGCCGTTTTGGTTAGTGTTACAAGGCCAGATCAGTCAGTCACCCAGACTGTTGCCCCTGCAAATACTGAAAAGGCTGCTGCCCCTCTTCAGGAACCACACGTTTGTCTGGCCCCTCAACAGATACCCCTCCGTTGTGGTTGCACCTACGGTACGGCCATCTGTATCACTGAGGCACGCAAGCCTCCCCACCAACGGCAAGGTCCATGGTGTGTAATAAACATTACACACTTTAAAACGTGTGGTCCAAACAGGCAAAATATTGTGATTGATGAAATTCTGTCAAAAATTGGTTCAGAAAGTACTGTATATTTTGGATTAGTATGCCCTTTCTTGTTTTATGGAATAGTACTTTGGCATAGGACTTGCCACACTAATATGAAAAGGGTTTTCATAATGCAAAAGAGGGTCTGAAGATCATAGCAAAAGTAAAACAAGGAACATCTTGCAAAAGTCTACTGGTATTCACTAGATTCAATACTCTCACAACTTACGCCATATAACTAATGAGGAGGCACTGAATATAATTAGGAAGAAAAGAAATTTGTGGCACAACCTGACTAGAGAAGAGATTGGTTGATAGGGCACATTCTGAGACATCAAGGGATTACCAATTTAGTACTGGAAGGAAGTGTGGTGGTTGGGGGGGGGGGGGGGGGGGGGACACAAAAGTCATTGGGGGGTGACCAAGAGATGAATACGATAAGCAGATTCAGAATGACGTAAGTTGTAATAGTTATTTGGAGATGAATAGGCTTGCACAGGATAGAGTAGCATGGAGAGATGCATCAAACCAGTGTTCAGATTGAAGACCACAACAACCACAATGCTATCTGTATGCTGTAAATCATTACGCTAGTGAAAGATGATACTTAGGTCACCAAGAGGAACATGGAAATTCACAACCACGATACAAAAAAGAGTCTCACATGATTAACAGAAGATTAACTTTAACAGCAAAAAGCCCTTATGTCAAAGGAGTTGTCTCTCATAATTTGTTAGCAAATAAAGTTAACGTGTGTCAGAAATACTTTTATAATGTGACTCAAGCAGTGGCTTATTAAAATCTGCCCATATAACTCAGATTTAATATGAACAACAACATAAGAAATAGTCCTGTACTAGAAATAAGTTAAGTAAGTGTAGCATATTGTAAAATATTTGTACTTTGTAAATGTCCAAAACTGATACATTGTTAACAATGCCATACATTTAAAATTATGTGTTCTGAGCAGATAATAAATAAATAAATGACTATCAATGTGTTCATGAAAAAATTCTGGCGGTTGCCTAAGGAAATATGATTGTACCCAGTCATGTTTACCCAAAGCAAATGTGTGGCCATGAATATCTTTCCTCAAGGCTCCAAAAATATGGGGAGAGATCAGGACAGTATGAAGAATGCATAAGGACTCTTAGTAGAACTGCTACAATGCAGTTGAAACAACAGGCATGCCAGTTTCAAGAAAGTCAAAATGACCTTTTTCTTTGACTTCAAGTGCCCACTGCTTGTTGACTTTGTGGAACACCATGCCACAATTAATGCACAATTGTACATGAACACTTTGCCAAAATTGAAACACTCCATCAAGTCCAAATGCTCAGGAATATTGATGGATGGCATTGTTCTGTTGTGGGATAATGCCCATCCATATATTGCCAAGATTCTTTTGACAATGCTGCAGGGGTTTTGCTGGGAAGTCCTTACACATCCTTCACATAGTCCTGATATCTCCCCAAGTGATTTCCATATTTGTAGAGCTCTGAAGAAAGACATTTGTGGTTTTCAATTTGCTTTAGATGAAGAGCTGCATACCTGGGTATAATCATGGTTATGTACGCAACCACAAACATTTTTCCATGAACACAGTAACCATCATGTCCCACAGTGGTATAAATGATTGACTCATTAATTTGTTGTTCTGTTTCATCATTTTTGTACCATACAAACATCAAAAACAGTTTTGCATCACCTCGGTTCCAAGAGTTCTGGAACCTGTACAGAAAATTGGAAAAGAAATCAACATAATCATCATTTCTGCCCTTTTTACTGCTTGTGAAAACGACACATTACATGTTATACCACCATACTGCAAGACCTTCAGAGGTGGTGGTCAAGATTGCTGTACACACCGGTACCTCTGATACCCAGTAGCACATCCTCTTGCACTGATGCATGCCTGCATTCATCATGGCATATTATCCACATCAAGTCATTGTTGGTCCAGATTATCCCACTTCTCAACAGCGATTCGGCGTAGATCCCTCAGAGAGGTTAGTGGGTCATGTCTTCCACAAACAGCCCCTTTCAATCTATTCCAGGCATGTTTGATAGGGTTCATGTCTGGAGAACATGCTGGCCACTCTAGTCGAGCAACGTCGTTATCCTGAAGGAAGACAGTCACAAGATTTGCGTGATGGGGGTGTGAATTGTCATCCATGAAGATGAATGCCTCACCGGTATGCTGCTGATATGCTTGCACTATCGGTCGGAGGATGGAATTCACGTATTGTACAGCTGTTACGCTGCCTTCCATGACCATCAGCGGCACACATTGGCCCCCATAATTCCACTCAAAACCACAGGGAACCTCCACCTTGCTGGAAAGTGTGTCTAAGGAGTTCAGCCTGACCGGGTTGCCTCCAAACATGCCTCTGATGATTGTCCGGTTGAAAGCATATGCAACACTCATCGGTGAAGCTAATGTGATTCCAACCCTGAGTGGTCCACTCGGCCTGTTGTTGGGCCTATCTGTACCGCACTGTGTGGTGTCGTAGTTGCAAAGATAGACCTCACCATGGGTCGGGAGTGGAGTTGCCCATCATGCAGCCTATTACGCACAGTTTGAGTCATAACATGACGTCCTATGGCTGCACGAAAAGCATTATTCAACACGGTGGTGTTGCCGTCAGGGTTCCTCTGAGCCATAATCCATAGGTAGTGGTCATTCATTGCGGTAGTAGCTCTTGGGTGGCCTCAGCAAGGCATGTCATTGACAGTTCCTGTCTCTCTGTACCTCCTCCATGTCTGAGCAACAATGCTTTCGTTCACTCCGAGACACCTGGACACTTCCCTTGTTGAGAGCCCTTCCTGGCACAAAGTAACAATGTGGACATGATCGAACCATGGTATTGACTGTCTAAGTATGGTTGAACTACAGACAACACAAGCAATGTACCTCCTTCCTGGTGGAATGACTGGAACTGATCAGCTGCTGGACCCCCTCCATCTAATAGATGCTGATCATGCATGGTTGTTAACATCTTTGGGTGGGTTTAGTGACATCTCTGAACAGTCAAAGGGACTGGGTCTGTGAAACAATATCTACAGTCAACGTCTATCTTCAGGAGTTCTGATAACTGGGGTAACGCAAAACTTTATTTGATGTGTGTAGTTACAAACTGATATTGGACAAGTCAATTTTTGTGAGATGATGAGGTGAGATGGTGTGAATTTATGTGATGATTACAGATTTCTTATCTACTACAACATGAATAAGTTTACATAATTGTAAGTAAATGCATACAGGTTAATGTCTAAATGCTCTTCACAAGAACTTATATTAGTTTTCTAGTTAAAAAGCAAGAGCATGTTTACATCAGTGTGTGTTGACCATATGTTACCTTTTTTTTAATTTTATTTATTTATTTATTTATTTTTTTGCATAAGTAAACAAATTTACATTACATCATGGCACTTTTCATATGAATTAGCAATAATCACTCTAAATAATTATAAAAGTAGAGTAATATTTATAGTTTTTGTGGTATCCCCATGACTATAGTTTGCAGCTTTTGCATTGGTACAATTTGCACAAATTTGAAGATTAGAAAATATTTACAATTCACATGACACACACTCACGCTGATTATGTTACTGAAGTATTCTACAGGAACTCACCTAGATTTTAGAAAGCAGGTAGCTTAACTAGTTTCTGTATAGTTTAAGAAAATTCCTTAATTTTTTATGTGTCTTAACATGGTCTAGTAATTTGTAAAAAAATTTTCCCTGCTAGTCGGGGCCCATCTTGTCTATGTATAGTTCCTTTTTGTGTTAAGTATTGTACTAGTTGGTCTTCTTTGTACATTATGTTATTAACAAAACATGTAACTTCCAAAATGTATAAACACGGTAATGAAATATATATATATATATATATATATATATATATATATATATATATATATATATATATATATATATATATATATATATATATATATATATAGACACACACACACACACACACACACACACACACACACACACACACACACACACACACACTCGCACACATGCACATATCCATCCACACATGTGGTATATGTGGATGGATATGTGCGTGTGTGCGAGTGTATACCTGTCCTTTTTTCCCCCTAAGGTAAGTCTTTCCGCTCCCGGGATTGGAATGACTCCTTACCCTCTCCCTTAAAACCCACTTCCTTTCGTCTTCCCCTCTCCTTCCCTCTTTCCTGATGAGGCAACAGTTTGTTGCGAAAGCTTGAACTTTGTGTGTATGTTTGTGTTTGTTTGTGTGTCTATCGACCTGCCAGCGCTTTTGTTCGGTAAGTCACCTCATCTTTGTTTTTATATATAATTTTTCCCACGTGGAATGTTTCCTTCCATTATATATATATATATATATATATATATATATATATATATATATATATATCTCCTCATTACCAACAAACACTGTCTTCCTGTGTCCATTCATGTGAATGGACAGTTTGTTGCTGGTCATTCCCACATAGAAAGCTTCACAGTGTAGGCAGGTCAGTTGGCAAATCACGTGGGTGCTTTCACATGTGGCTCTGCCTTTGATCGTGTACACCTTCTGGGTTACAGGACTGGAGTAGGTGGTGGTGGGAGAGTGCATGGGACAGGTTTTACACCCGGGGTGGTTACAAGGGTAGGAGCCAGAGGGTAGGGAAAGTGGTTTGGGGATTTCATAGGGATGGACCAAAAGGTTGCGAAGGTTAGGTGGACGGCGGAAAGACACTCTTGGTGGAGTGGGGAGGATTTCATGAAGGATGGATCTCATTTCAGGGCAGGATTTGAGGAAATCGTATCCCTGCTGGAGAGCCACATTAAGAGTCTGATCCAGTCCCGGATAGTATCTTGTCACAAGCGGGGCACTTTTGGAGTTATTCTGTGGGAGGTTCTGGGTTTGAGAGGATGAGGAAGTGGCTCTGGTAATTTGCTTTTGTACTAGGTTGGGAGGGTAGTTGCGGGATGCGAAAGCTGTTTTCAGGTTGTTGGTGTAATGGTTCAGGGATTCCGGACTGGAGCAGATTTGTTTGCCACGAAGACCTAGGCTGTAGGGAAGGGACCGTTTGATGTGGAATGGGGGGCAGCTGTCATAATGGAGGTACTGTTGCTTGTTGGTGAGTTTGATGTGGACAGATGTGTGAAGCTAGCCATTGGACAGATGGAGGTCAACGTCAAGGAAAGTGGCATGGGATTTAGAGTAGGACCAGGTGAATCTGATGGAACCAAAGGAGTTGAGGTTAGAGAGGAAATTCTGGAGTTCTTCTTCACTGTGAGCCCAGATCATGAAAATGTCATCAATAAATCTGTACCAAACTTTGGGTTGGCACGCCTGGGTAACCAAGAAGGCTTCCTCTAATTGACCCATAAGTAGGTTGGCATACGAGGGGGCCATCCTGGTACCCATGGCTGTTCGCTTTAATTGTTGGTATATCTGACCTTTGAAAGTGAAGAAGTTGTGAGTTAGGATGAAGTTGGCTAAGGTAATGAGGAAAGAGGTTTTAGGTAGGGTGGCAGGTGATCGGCATGAAAGGAAGTGCTCCATCGCAGCGAGGCCCTGGATGTGCGGAATATTTGTGTATAAGGAAGTGGCATCAATGGTTACAAGGATGGTTTCCGGGGGTAACAGATTGGCTAAGGATTACAGGCGTTTGAGAAAGTGGTTGGTGTCTTTGATGAAGGATGGGAGGCTGCATGTAATGGGTTGAAGGTGTTGATCTATGTAGGTAGAGATACATTCTGTGGGGGCTTGGTAACCAGCTACAATGGGGCGGCCGGGATTATTGGGTTTGTGAATTTTAGGAAGTAAGTAGAAGGTAGGGGTGTGGGGTGTTGGTGAGATCAGGAGGTTGATGGACTCAGGTGAAAGGTTTTGCAGGGGGCCTAAGGTTCTGATGAATCCTTGAAGCTCGGCCTGGACATCAGGAAAGGGATAACCTTGGCAAACTTTGTATGTGGTGTTGTCTGAAAGCTGACGCAGTCCCTCAGCCACATACTCCTGATGATCAAGTACCATGGTCGTGGATCCCTTGTCCGCCGGAAGAATGACGATGGAATGGTCAGCCTTCAGATCACGGTTAGCCTGGGCTTCAGCAGTGGTGATGTTGGGAGTAGGATTAAGGTTGTTAAGAAGGATTGAGAGGCAAGGCTGGAAGTGAGAAATTCCTGGAAGGTTTGGAGAGGGTGGTTTTGAGGAAGAGGCTAGTTCTAATAACTTTCGCATTATTTCCATTTCCGTTTTATTACACATCATTGATCATTTTTAGCCGCTTCCCACAGGTTTTAACGTCATTATTTCTTTGTCAGACAATTGTTAGCCTCATTCTCATAATCTGCCACCACAAAACCACTCCTTTTAATACATTTACACGTAGTTTTTTCGAAATTTTCCCGAATTTCTCCACCCTTTAACGTGTTTTGGCGGCAACACAACCACCTAACCTTTATGCATATCGTTGTCTACCAACCCAAGTTCACCACAGGATCAACACAGCCCAGCTTTAACCAACACTTTTTCGCCTTTTTTCACACCAGATCTCCAGTTGTTTTCTAGTTCACCTTTATCTCTCCCCATTAATATATATATATAATGGAAGGAAACATTCCACGTGGGAAAAATTATATATAAAAAATTATATATAAAAAAAACAAAGATGAGGTGACTTACCGAACAAAAGCGCTGGCAGGTCGATAGACACACAAACAAACACAAACATACACACAAAATTCAAGCTTTCGCAACAAACTGTTGCCTCATCAGGAAAGAGGGAAGGAGAGGGGAAGACGAAAGGAAGTGGGTTTTAAGGGAGAGGGTAAGGAGTCATTCCAATCCCGGGAGCGGAAAGACTTACCTTAGGGGGAAAAAAGGACAGGTATACACTAGCACACACGCACATATCTATCCACACATACAGACACAAGCAGACATATTTAAAGACAAAGAGTTTGGGCAGAGATGTCAGTCGAGGCAGAAGTGTAGAGGCAAAGAAGTTGTTGAAAGACAGGTGAGGTATGAGTGGCGGCAACTTGAAATTAGCGGAGATTGAGGCCTGGCGGATGACGAGAAGAGAGGATATACTGAAGGGCAAGTTCCCATCTCCGGAGTTCGGATAGGTTGGTGTTGGTGGGAAGTATCCAGATAACCCGGACGGTGTAACACTGTGCCAAGATGTGCTGGCTGTGCACCAAGGCATGTTTAGCCACAGGGTGATCCTCATTACCAACAAACACTGTCTGCCTGTGTCCATTCATGCGAATGGACAGTTTGTTGCTGGTCATTCCCACATAGAATGCATCACAGTGTAGGCAGGTCAGTTGGTAAATCACGTGGGTGCTTTCACACGTGGCTCTGCCTCTGATCGTGTACACCTTCCGGGTTACAGGACTGGAGTAGGTGGTGGTGGGAGGGTGCATGGGACAGGTTTTGCATCGGGGGCGGTTACAAGGATAGGAGCCAGAGGGTAGGGAAGGTGGTTTGGGGATTTCATAGGGATGAACTAACAGGTTACGAAGGTTAGGTGGACGGCGGAAAGACACTCTTGGTGGAGTGGGGAGGATTTCATGAAGGAGGGATCTCATTTCAGGGCAGGATTTGAGGAAGTCGTATCCCTGCTGGAGAGCCACATTCAGAGTCTGGTCCAGTCCCGGAAAGTATCCTGTCACAAGTGGGGCACTTTTGTGGTTCTTCTGTGGGGGATTCTGGGTTTGAGGGGACGAGGAAGTGGCTCTGGTTATTTGCTTCTGTACCAGGTCGGGAGGGTAGTTGCGGGATGCGAAAGCTGTTTTCAGGTTGTTGGTGTAATGATTCAGGGATTCCGGACTGGAGCAGATTCGTTTGCCACGAAGACCTAGGCTGTAGGGAAGGGACCGTTTGATGTGGAATGGGTGGCAGCTGTCATAATGGAGGTACTGTTGCTTGTTGGTGGGTTTGATGTGGACGGACGTGTGAAGTTGGCCATTGGACAGGTGGAGGTCAACGTCAAGGAAAGTGGCATGGGATTTGGAGTAGGACCAGGTGAAACTGATGGAACCAAAGGAGTTGAGGTTGGAGAGGAAATTCTGGAGTTCTTCTTCACTGTGAGTCCAGATCATGAAGATGTCATCAATAAATCTGTACCAAACTTTGGGTTGGCAGACTTGGGTAACCAAGAAGGCTTCCTCTAAGAGACCCATGAATAGGTTGGCGTACGAGGGGGCCATCCTGGTGCCCATGGCTGTTCCCTTTAATTGTTGGTATGTCTGGCCCTCAAAAGTGAAGAAGTTGTGGGACAGGATGAAGCTGGCTAAGGTGATGAGGAAAGAGGTTTTAGGTAGGGTGGCAGGTGATCGGCGTGAAAGGAAATGCTCCATCGCAGCGAGGCCCTGGACGTGCGGAATATTTGTGTATAAGGACGTGGCATCAATGGTTACAAGGATGGTTTCCGGGGGTAACAGATTGGGTAAGGATTCCAGGCGTTCAAGGAAGTGGTTGGTGTCCTTGATGAAGGATGGGAGACTGCATGTAATGGGTTGAAGGTGTTGATCTACGTAGGCAGAGATACGTTCTGTGGGGGCTTGGTAACCAGCTACAATGGGGCGGCCGGGATGATTGGGTTTGTGGATTTTAGGAAGAAGGTAGAAGGTAGGGGTGCGGGGTGTCGGTGGGGTCAGGAGGTTGATGGAGTCAGGTGAAAGGTTTTGCAGGGGGCCTAAGGTTCTGAGGATTCCTTGAAGCTCCGCCTGGACATCGGGAATGGGGTTACCTTGGCAAACTTTGTATGTGGTGTTGTCTGAAAGCTGACGCAGTCCCTCAGCCACATACTCCCGACGATCAAGTACCACGGTCGTGGAACCCTTGTCCGCCGGAAGAATGACGATGGATCGGTCAGCCTTCAGATCACGGATAGCCTGGGCTTCAGCAGTGGTGATGTTGGGTGTAGGATTAAGGTTTTTTAAGAAGGATTGAGATGCAAGGCTGGAAGTCAGAAATTCCTGGAAGGTTTGGAGAGGGTGATTTTGAGGAAGAAGAGGTGGGTCCCGCTGTGACGGAGGATGGAACTGTTCCAGGCAGGGTTCAATTTGGATGGTGTCTTGAGGAGTCGGATCATTAGGAGTAGGATTAGGATCATTTTTCTTCGTGGCAAAGTGATACTTCCAGCAGAGAGTACGAGTGTAGGACAGTAAATCCTTGACGAGGGCTGTTTGGTTAAATCTGGGAGTGGGGCTGAAGGTGAGGCCTTTGGATAGGACAGAGGTTTCGGATTGGGAGAGAGGTTTGGAGGAAAGGTTAACTACTGCATTAGGGTGTTGTGGTTCCAGATTGTGTTGATCGGAATTTTGAGGTTTTGGAGGGAGTGGAGCTGGAAGTGGGAGATTGAGTAGATGGGAGAGACTGGGTTTGTGTGCAATGAGAGGAGGTTGAGGTTTGCTGGAAAGGTTGTAAAGGGTGAGTGAGTTGCCTTCCCGGCCGCCCCATTGTAGCTGGTTACCAAGCCCCCACAGAACGTATCTCTGCCTACGTAGATCAACACCTTCAACCCATTACATGCAGTCTCCCATCCTTCATCAAGGACACCAACCACTTCCTTGAACGCCTGGAATCCTTACCCAATCTGTTACCCCCGGAAACCATCCTTGTAACCATTGATGCCACGTCCTTATACACAAATATTCCGCACGTCCAGGGCCTCGCTGCGATGGAGCATTTCCTTTCACGCCGATCACCTGCCACCCTACCTAAAACCTCTTTCCTCATCACCTTAGCCAGCTTCATCCTGACCCACAACTTCTTCACTTTTGAGGGCCAGACATACCAACAATTAAAGGGAACAGCCATGGGCACCAGGATGGCCCCCTCGTACGCCAACCTATTCATGGGTCGCTTAGAGGAAGCCTTCTTGGTTACCCAAGTCTGCCAACCCAAAGTTTGGTACAGATTTATTGATGACATCTTCATGATCTGGACTCACAGTGAAGAAGAACTCCAGAATTTCCTCTCCAACCTCAACTCCTTTGGTTCCATCAGTTTCACCTGGTCCTACTCCAAATCCCATGCCACTTTCCTTGACGTTGACCTCCACCTGTCCAATGGCCAACTTCACACGTCCGTCCACATCAAACCCACCAACAAGCAACAGTACCTCCATTATGACAGCTGCCACCCATTCCACATCAAACGGTCCCTTCCCTACAGCCTAGGTCTTCGTGGCAAACGAATCTGCTCCAGTCCGGAATCCCTGAATCATTACACCAACAACCTGAAAACAGCTTTCGCATCCCGCAACTACCCTCCCGACCTGGTACAGAAGCAAATAACCAGAGCCACTTCCTCGTCCCCTCAAACCCAGAATCCCCCACAGAAGAACCACAAAAGTGCCCCACTTGTGACAGGATACTTTCCGGGACTGGACCAGACTCTGAATGTGGCTCTCCAGCAGGGATACGACTTCCTCAAATCCTGCCCTGAAATGAGATCCCTCCTTCATGAAATCCTCCCCACTCCACCAAGAGTGTCTTTCCGCCGTCCACCTAACCTTCGTAACCTGTTAGTTCATCCCTATGAAATCCCCAAACCACCTTCCCTACCCTCTGGCTCCTATCCTTGTAACCGCCCCCGATGCAAAACCTGTCCCATGCACCCTCCCACCACCACCTACTCCAGTCCTGTAACCCGGAAGGTGTACACGATCAGAGGCAGAGCCACGTGTGAAAGCACCCACGTGATTTACCAACTGACCTGCCTACACTGTGATGCATTCTATGTGGGAATGACCAGCAACAAACTGTCCATTCGCATGAATGGACACAGGCAGACAGTGTTTGTTGGTAATGAGGATCACCCTGTGGCTAAACATGCCTTGGTGCACAGCCAGCACATCTTGGCACAGTGTTACACCGTCCGGGTTATCTGGATACTTCCCACCAACACCAACCTATCCGAACTCCGGAGATGGGAACTTGCCCTTCAGTATATCCTCTCTTCTCGTCATCCGCCAGGCCTCAATCTCCGCTAATTTCAAGTTGCCGCCACTCATACCTCACCTGTCTTTCAACAACTTCTTTGCCTCTACACTTCTGCCTTGACTGACATCTCTGCCCAAACTCTTTGTCTTTAAATATGTCTGCTTGTGTCTGTATGTGTGGATAGATATGTGCGTGTGTGCTAGTGTATACCTGTCCTTTTTTCCCCCTAAGGTAAGTCTTTCCGCTCCCGGGATTGGAATGACTCCTTACCCTCTCCCTTAAAACCCACTTCCTTTCGTCTTCCCCTCTCCTTCCCTCTTTCCTGATGAGGCAACAGTTTGTTGCGAAAGCTTGAATTTTGTGTGTGTGTTTGTGTTTGTTTGTGTATCTATCGACCTGCCAGCGCTTTTGTTCGGTAAGTCACCTCATCTTTGTTTTTATATATAATTTTTCCCACGTGGAATGTTTCCTTCCATTATATTGATATCATTAATTTGAATCCAACAATTACGTTTGTTATTGTCACTGTTGCATTTCGAAATCTTTTCTGTCGTCATATTTTCCTCTTTCTGTTTTTGCCAGTAGTTTCACTTTGTATTCACCTTCTCCTTTTTACCGTAATCTGCTATACTATTTTATCCCGCCTATATATATACTCAATAATACGTAACCCACTTCCAAACCATAACCAAAAAAATATTTTTTTTTTTTTTTTTTGCCGCTTTCAGCACTACCGCCGCTATAATATCCACCGTTTCTAGTTCACAAACAGCTCCTTTCACCTTTTAAACAACCATTTCGGCCAGTTCTAATAACTTTCGCTTTATTTCCATTTCCGTTTTTCCCACATCACTGATCATTTTTAGCCGCTTCCCACAGGTTTTAACGCCATTATTTCTTCGTCAGACAATTGTTAGCCTCATTTTCATAATCTGCCACCACAATACCACTCCATTTAATATACTACACGCAGTTTTTTCGAAATTTTCCCGAATTTCTCCGTCCTTTAACGTGTTTTGGCGGCAACACAACCACCTAACCTTTATGCACATCGTTGTCTACCAACCCAAGTCCAACATAGCCCATCTGTAACCAACACCTTTTCGCCTTTTTTCATTCCAGATCTCCAGTTTCTTTCCGGTTCACCTTTATCTCTCCCCATATATTTTTATTTTCATTTTCATTTCACCTCATGTTACACTTTCCACCTTCTAATACCATGTCACCCTCACAACACCCCCACAATGACCCCATTAAGTTTTATTTACATTCCCTCCGCAAACATGCCTTCACCCTAGCCAGATTACGCTCGCATATTTTATTTTCTCAGGCTTGTCTGACATTTGGCATTACCCCCAAAGGCCTCACACTCAAAGTTCCCATCTCTGGCTGCAACCCTTCCTTCCATCAGTCTCTATACCAGTTTCAAACTGAACAATCCATTGCCCTCACCCACCTAATCCTTCACCTACACATCAACGCAGCCAATGAACACACCCGTCAACTCCTATCCTTAATAAAAGTCCTTAATCTTTCCTCTCCCACATCCACACCGGCTGTTCAGAGCATCCTCCTACAGGCCAACCGTAAATTAGAACAGCATGCCACCCTCCACCTCAAAAAACTATCCAATCTCCTGGTTTCCCACCTCCGGAAAGGCAACTCACTCACCCTTTACAACCTTTCCAGCAAACCTCAACCTCCTCTCATTGCACACAAACCCAGTCTCTCCCATCTACTCAATCTCCCACTTCCAGCTCCACTCCCTCCAAAACCTCAAAATTCCGATCAACACAATCTGGAACCACAACACCCTAATGCAGTAGTTAACCTTTCCTCCAAACCTCTCTCCCAATCCGAAACCTCTGTCCTATCCAAAGGCCTCACCTTCAGCCCCACTCCCAGATTTAACCAAACAGCCCTCGTCAAGGATTTACTGTCCTACACTCGTACTCTCTGCTGGAAGTATCACTTTGCCACGAAGAAAAATGATCCTAATCCTACTCCTAATGATCCGACTCCTCAAGACACCATCCAAATTGAACCCTGCCTGGAACAGTTCCATCCTCCGTCACAGCGGGACCCACCTCTTCTTCCTCAAAATCACCCTCTCCAAACCTTCCAGGAATTTCTGACTTCCAGCCTTGCATCTCAATCCTTCTTAAAAAACCTTAATCCTACACCCAACATCACCACTGCTGAAGCCCAGGCTATCCGTGATCTGAAGGCTGACCGATCCATCGTCATTCTTCCGGCGGACAAGGGTTCCACGACCGTGGTACTTGATCGTCGGGAGTATGTGGCTGAGGGACTGCGTCAGCTTTCAGACAACACCACATACAAAGTTTGCCAAGGTAACCCCATTCCCGATGTCCAGGCGGAGCTTCAAGGAATCCTCAGAACCTTAGGCCCCCTGCAAAACCTTTCACCTGACTCCATCAACCTCCTGACCCCACCGACACCCCGCACCCCTACCTTCTACCTTCTTCCTAAAATCCACAAACCCAATCATCCCGGCCGCCCCATTGTAGCTGGTTACCAAGCCCCCACAGAACGTATCTCTGCCTACGTAGATCAACACCTTCAACCCATTACATGCAGTCTCCCATCCTTCATCAAGGACACCAACCACTTCCTTGAACGCCTGGAATCCTTACCCAATCTGTTACCCCCGGAAACCATCCTTGTAACCATTGATGCCACGTCCTTATACACAAATATTCCGCACGTCCAGGGCCTCGCTGCGATGGAGCATTTCCTTTCACGCCGATCACCTGCCACCCTACCTAAAACCTCTTTCCTCATCACCTTAGCCAGCTTCATCCTGACCCACAACTTCTTCACTTTTGAGGGCCAGACATACCAACAATTAAAGGGAACAGCCATGGGCACCAGGATGGCCCCCTCGTACGCCAACCTATTCATGGGTCGCTTAGAGGAAGCCTTCTTGGTTACCCAAGTCTGCCAACCCAAAGTTTGGTACAGATTTATTGATGACATCTTCATGATCTGGACTCACAGTGAAGAAGAACTCCAGAATTTCCTCTCCAACCTCAACTCCTTTGGTTCCATCAGTTTCACCTGGTCCTACTCCAAATCCCATGCCACTTTCCTTGACGTTGACCTCCACCTGTCCAATGGCCAACTTCACACGTCCGTCCACATCAAACCCACCAACAAGCAACAGTACCTCCATTATGACAGCTGCCACCCATTCCACATCAAACGGTCCCTTCCCTACAGCCTAGGTCTTCGTGGCAAACGAATCTGCTCCAGTCCGGAATCCCTGAATCATTACACCAACAACCTGAAAACAGCTTTCGCATCCCGCAACTACCCTCCCGACCTGGTACAGAAGCAAATAACCAGAGCCACTTCCTCGTCCCCTCAAACCCAGAATCCCCCACAGAAGAACCACAAAAGTGCCCCACTTGTGACAGGATACTTTCCGGGACTGGACCAGACTCTGAATGTGGCTCTCCAGCAGGGATACGACTTCCTCAAATCCTGCCCTGAAATGAGATCCCTCCTTCATGAAATCCTCCCCACTCCACCAAGAGTGTCTTTCCGCCGTCCACCTAACCTTCGTAACCTGTTAGTTCATCCCTATGAAATCCCCAAACCACCTTCCCTACCCTCTGGCTCCTATCCTTGTAACCGCCCCCGATGCAAAACCTGTCCCATGCACCCTCCCACCACCACCTACTCCAGTCCTGTAACCCGGAAGGTGTACACGATCAGAGGCAGAGCCACGTGTGAAAGCACCCACGTGATTTACCAACTGACCTGCCTACACTGTGATGCATTCTATGTGGGAATGACCAGCAACAAACTCTCCATTCGCATGAATGGACACAGGCAGACAGTGTTTGTTGGTAATGAGGATCACCCTGTGGCTAAACATGCCTTGGTGCACAGCCAGCACATCTTGGCACAGTGTTACACCGTCCGGGTTATCTGGATACTTCCCACCAACACCAACCTATCCGAACTCCGGAGATGGGAACTTGCCCTTCAGTATATCCTCTCTTCTCGTCATCCGCCAGGCCTCAATCTCCGCTAATTTCAAGTTGCCGCCACTCATACCTCACCTGTCTTTCAACAACTTCTTTGCCTCTACACTTCTGCCTCGACTGACATCTCTGCCCAAACTCTTTGTCTTTAAATATGTCTGCTTGTGTCTGTATGTGTGGATAGATATGTGCGTGTGTGCTAGTGTATACCTGTCCTTTTTTCCCCCTAAGGTAAGTCTTTCCGCTCCCGGGATTGGAATGACTCCTTACCCTCTCCCTTAAAACCCACTTCCTTTCGTCTTCCCCTCTCCTTCCCTCTTTCCTGATGAGGCAACAGTTTGTTGCGAAAGCTTGAATTTTGTGTGTGTGTTTGTGTTTGTTTGTGTATCTACCGACCTGCCAGCGCTTTTGTTCGGTAAGTCACCTCATCTTTGTTTTTATATATAATTTTTCCCACGTGGAATGTTTCCTTCCATTATATATATATATATATATATAAGGTCCGATTCGCCGTAACTATTGAAATTTGGCGCCAATGACAAAACACGCATGCGCGCCGACTCCCGGCAAGCCTTGCGCGTCAAACGCCGCCATTCGATTTGTTACTGTTGCTGAGTGTAGTTCACAGTGTCACTTTACAATGTTTAAGACAATTGATCAGCCCGCCGATTGTGAAGTAAGGGCAGTGATACGGTTTTTGTCTGCAAGAAACAATTCAGCGGCGGAAATCCATCGGCAGATTACTGAAGTGTACGGTCCTAACATAATGAGCGACAGTAAAGTGCGCAAGTGGGTGCGAGCTTTTAATGAAGGACGGGATAATGTGCATGATGAACCACGGTGTGGCCGACCATCAGTGATTTCAGACGATTTGGTCAATGCGGTTGACAAAAAAATTCGTGAAGATCGCCGATTCACTATTACAGACGTAGACATGCATTTTCCGAATGTGAGTAGAACAACTTTGTACAGAATTGTGTCTGAACATTTGAAGTTTCACAAATTGTGTGCCCGTTGGGTTCCCAGGCTGCTTACTGAGCCCCAACGAATGAAAAGAATGGCTTTTGCTCTTGATTTTTTGGAGCGATATCATAAGGAAGGTGACAGTCTTTTAGACAATGTTGTCACAGGGGATGAGACATGGGTTTCTCACATCACTCCAGAGTCTAAACATCAGTCAATGCAATGGCGTCACACGTCATCGCCAGTCAAGGTCAAGGCAAAGCAGACAATCTCAACACGTAAGGTTATGGCGACTGTGTTCTGGGATAGACGTGGAGTATTGTTAGTCGACTTTATGGAGAGAGGAACAACGATTAATAAAGCCGCCTACTGCGCTACCCTGACTAAACTTCGACGTGCAATCCAGAATAAGCGACGTGGTCTTTTGTCGTCTGGAATCTTGTTGTTGCATGACAATGCCAGACCCCACACTGCAAATGAAACGCAAGCTCTGATCAAGAAATTTGGATGGGAACAGATGGACCATCCTCCTTACAGTCCGGACCTGGCGCCAAGTGATTTCCACCCGTTCCGTTACTTAAAGGAGTTTCTCGGCGGCAAGCGCTTCGACACAGATGATGAAGTGAAAGAAGCAGTTAAGGACTGGTTATCGTCACAGGCGGCCGATTTCCATAACATGGGCATTCAAAAGCTTGTTGAACGATGTGACAAATGTTTAAATAAGTATGGAAGTTATGTAGAAAAATAGATAAAGATGTAAGGAATGTAAATAAAACAATTGTTTTGAAAAAACATTTTAGTTTTGATTTTTTTTTTTATAACCGGACCTTACTTTTGGAATAACCCTCGTATATATATATATATATATATATATATATATATATATATATAAAAAAAAACAAAGATGAGGTGACTTACCAAACGAAAGCGCTGGCAGGTCGATAGACACACAAACAAACACAAACATACACACAAAATTCAAGCTTTCGCAACAAACTGTTGCCTCATCAGGAAAGAGGGAAAAACAGAAAGAGGAAAATAAGACGACAGAAAAGATTTCTTTTCTGGTGAGGCAACAGTTTGTTGCGAAAGCTTGAATTTTGTGTGTATGTTTGTGTTTGTTTGTGTGTCTATCGACCTGCCAGCACTTTCGTATGGTAAGTCACATCATCCAACACACACACAAAATTTCAAGCTTTCGCAACCAACGGTTGCTTCGTCAGGAAAGAGGGAAGGAGAGGGAAAGACGAAAGGATGTGGGTTTTAAGGGAGAGGGTAAGGAGTCATTCCAATCCCGGGAGTGGAAAGACTTACCTTAGGGGGAAAAAAGGACAGGTATACACTCGCACACACAAACATATCCATCCACACATATACAGACCCAAGCAGACATATATGATATGGGGATTGAGGATGGAATACTGAATTGCTGAAAATGGTTGTCAAAATAAAATAAAATAACTTCTCAAATCACACAGCTGTTTGGTGATTTTCATTGTTTAAAATGTGTTTCCAATGTTATTGTGTTCTTGGTTCTCTGTTGCATGTTCCTGGACTTATCCCAAGTAATAAATAAGGGGGGAAATATTTAAAACATTCGTTACTAGGTGGTGCATGATTTTTGTGCCAAACAGTGCTTAAATTTGGATATCCAAGTGTCAAGCAACAGGTTCTCCTCCGTTTAGTTGATGCACAGTTTGTGTGGAAATCAGAGTGCATTTAATATTTTGTTTTTATCAATAAAACATCTTATTTTGGTTTCAGAAATAGTAATACATTAGAGAAGTGAACAGACAAAGTAATTTCTTCCTCAACAACACAGGGAGTCTACTGTTAAAACTTTGGAACATCTCATCCCAAGAATGAAAATGTGTAAGCAGTAAAAGACAATACTGAACTATTTTTTCCTGAATTTAATTTTGTTATTATCTTACACAAAAATTTGAAATGACTGTTATTGACTACAGTTTTACTAGTTAAGACATAGCTGCTGTATTTCTGCACTTGTATCATCAAAAAAAAAGTAGCGCCTCAGTGTTAATGGCACTTGGAACAAAAACTTTTTTATTGACACTTAGAATCAGTCAGTTCCCTGATATGTTACCTAGAATGCTGTTAAAACTTGTTTTCTAATGTGTCATGAAGTGGTCAGCAGCACAATTCTGTGGTATCATAATACTTTCTCAGTTTTTTGGATACAAATATTATTTTGAAAAAGGGATGGATTGTTTCCTCACTATCCTGACAAATGTGGAATTTGGCCCTTAGAACATTTGACATTTGCACTCTTCATGTGTGTGTCTACCATGCAGTAATGTGGGACTCTATTCATTTATACAGAGTGATCTAAGAAACTGACACTGTAAGCACCCCAGGTGATATAATGGTACATTTGGTAGCCTGTACCACCTACACAAAGCTTATGCACAGGATGACCTTTGTCCATGGCACTGCTGTCTGTAGATATACTCAAATGTTTCAGTAAAATAGAAAGTTTGACAAGGTGGGAATGAATGGGTGCTATTGTACTAAGGTAACACAGTTTTGGTAAAAATCAATCTTTTCTTAAATTTGCCTGAACTGTTCACAAGCTGTTCTCATATATAAATGTTAATCACTTCGGCAGTCAAAATCACACTAGTCTACTGATTGTTCTTTCGTGTACATAACCATGATGTTCACAGTTCAGTGAATATGGCACAACAGAAGTATGGAAATATTATAACATGCAGAAATCAGATTAATATTTGCACTGAATGTATTGTTTGCACTATTACACTGCACACAAATACATGAACTATCAATAATTTTCTTTTACCACATAATTAAATTTCTGTCTTTTCACAGTTACTTCTGCCACATGTGAACCAAGGAAAGAAATGCAATGTTACGGTGGATTATCAGTATACAGGGTGTTACAAAAAGGTACAGCCAAACTTTCAGGAAAAATTCCTCACACACAAATAAAGAAAAGATGTTATGTGGAAATGTGTCCGGAAACGCTTAATTTCCATGTTAGAGCTCATTTTAGTTTCGTCAGTATGTACTGTACTTCCTCGATTAACCGCCAGTTGGCCAAATTGAAGGAAGGTAATGTTGACTTCGGTGCTTCTGTTGACATGCGACGCATTGCTCTACAGTACTAGCATCAAGCACATCAGTACGTAGCATCAACAGGTTAGTGTTCATCACGAACGTGGTTTTGCAGTCAGTGCAATGTTTACAAATGCGGAGTTGGCAGATGCCCATTTGATGTATGGATTAGCACGGAGCAATAGCTGTGGCGCTGTACGCTTGTATCGAGACAGATTTCCAGAACAAAGGTGTCCCGACAAGAAGACATTCGAAGCAATTGATCGGCGTCCAAGGGAGCACGGAAAATTCCAGCCTATGACTCATGACTGGGGAAGACCTAGAACGACGAGGACACCTGCAGTGGAAGAGGCAATTCTTCGTGCAGTTGCCGATAACCCTAATGTCAGAGTCAGAGAAGTTGCTGCTGTAGAAGGTAATGTTGACCATGTCACTGTATGGAGAGTGCTACGGGAGAATCAGTTGTTTCTGTACCATGTATAGCATGTGCAGGCACTATCAGCAGCTGATTGGCCTCCACGGGTACACTCTTGTGAACGGTTCATCCAACAATGTGTCAATCCTCATTTCAGTGCAAATGTTCTCTTTACGGATGAGGCTTCATTCCAACGTGATCAAATTTTAAATTTTCACAATCTACATGTGTGGGCTGATGAGAATCCGCACGCAATTATGCAATCACGTCATCAACACAGATTTTCTGTGAACGTTTGGAGAGGCATTGTTGGTGATGTCTTGATTGGGCCCCATGTTCTTCCACCTACACTCAATGGAGCACATTATCATGATTTCATACGGGATACTCTACCTGTGCTGCTAGAACATGTGCCTTTACAAGTACGACATAACATGTGGTTCATGCACGATGGAGCTCCTGCACATTTCAGTCGAAGTGTTCATACGCTTCTCAACAACAGATTCGGTGACTGATGGATTGGTAGAGGTGGACCAGTTCTGTGGCCTCCATGCTCTCCTGACCTCAACCCTCTTGACTTTCATTTATGGGGGCATTTGAAAGCTCTTGTCTACGCAACCCCGGTACCAAATGTAGAGACTCTTCGTGCTCGTATTGTGGACGGCTGTGATACAATACGCCATTCTCCAGGGCTGCATCAGGGATTCCATGGGACGGAGGGTGGATGCATGTATCCTCGCTAACGGAGGACATTTTGAACATTTCCTGCAACAAAGTGTTTGAAGTCACGCTGGTACGATCTGTTGCTGTGTGTTTCCATTCCATGATTAATGTGATTTGAAGAGAAGTAATAAAATGAGCTCTAACATGGAAAGTAAGCGTTTCCAGACACACGTCCACATAACATATTTTCTTTCTTTGTGTGTGAGGAATGTTTCCTGAAAGTTTGGCCATACCTTTTTGTAACACCCTGTATATGATATGCAGCTAACAACATCCCTGCCTTTAATTTAGTGAATCTCCAGCATTTTATAAGTATGGAATTACACTGAGCTGACAAAAGTCATGGTATAGTGATACACCCATATGCAAATGGCAGTAGCAATGAATATGCAAGGTATAAATGGGCAGTGCATTGGCAGAGCTGTCATTTTCTCTCATGTGATTCATGTGAAAAGATGTGAAAGATGATTATGGCAGCATGACAGGA
The DNA here is from genome assembly GCF_021461395.2 of Schistocerca americana. NCBI lineage: Eukaryota > Metazoa > Arthropoda > Insecta > Orthoptera > Acrididae > Schistocerca > Schistocerca americana. Next base: position 1,100,752,698 of record NC_060120.1, on the reverse strand, counting down.
ATTAACTAACTTTGAATATGGAATGGCAGTTGGAGCTAGATACATGGGACAATCCATTTCAGAAATCATTGGGGAATTCAGTATTCCAAGGCCCACAGTGTCAAGAGTATCCTGAGAACACCAAATTTAAGCCATCACCTCTTACCATGGGCAACAGAGTGGCCAATGACCTCACTTGATGACTGAGGGCTGCAAAATCTGCGTAGAGTTGTCATTATTAACATACAACCAACCCTGCATGAAATAACTGCAAAAATCAATGTGGGATGTACGATAAATGTATCTGTTAGGACAGTGCAGCAAAATTTGGCATTAATGGACTGTGACAGCAGATGATCAATGTGAGTACCTTTGCTAATAGTACGAGTTTGCCTGAGCTCCTGACCTATCGGCTGGACCCTATGCAACTGCTCAGATGAGTCACAATTTCATTTGGTATGGGCTGATGCTAGGGTTCAAGTGTAGTGCAGACAAGGTGAAGTCATGGATCCAAGTTGACAACAAGGCACTGTTTAAGCGGGTGGTGGCTCCATAAAGGTGTGGACTCTGTTTACATGGAATGAACTGGGTCTTCTGGGCCAACTAAACTACCATCGACTGGAAATTGTTATGTTTGACTACTTGGAGACAATCTGCAGCCATTCATTGACTTCATGTTCTGAAACAATGGTGGAATTTCTATGGGTGACAATGCGCCATCTCACAAGCCTCAATTTTTTGAGATTGGATTGAACATTTTGGACACTCCGAGCAAAAGATTTGGTCAGTCAGATCAACCCAACATGAATCCCATTGAACATTTATGGGGCTGAATCAAGACATAAGTTTGTGCACAAAATCCTGCATAGGCAGCACTTTCGCAATGGCGGACAGCTGTAGAAGTAGCATGGCTCTATATTTCTGCTGGGGACTTTCAATGACTTATTAAGTCCATGCTATGTTGAGTTGCTGCACTATGCTGGACAAAAGGAGCCCTACAGGTTATTGGGAGATATCCCATGACTTTTGTCACATCAGTGTATAAATCCTAACATACTAACATAATTTTTTTCTCACAGACTCAATGTTCATCTATACACAGTGCATATGTTTATTGTGGACCATCTCAGACATTTGATGATTGTCTCTCTCACAATGGCAATGCTATATACTCCCTGCCACTTTAACAGGACATTCCACCTTCTTTTTAAGAATCTATCCTGTAGATCTGGAAGCTGTAACCCATCATTGAGATCATATTGTGATTGAGAGCTGTGTAATTAAAATGAAGATGAAACATCTGCCATGTTGAATCAACACTTATGATGAAGGAATTATATGTGAATGTGCAACACTCTATAGTCCACTTTCTGTTGCTACTGAATTGGCAATCAGTCCCGACATGAATTACATACATGCTATCTCCATCCCACCACTGACAATAGTGCGCTGGCCAATCTAAAAAAAACACTGTTTCCTGTAGGTCATTCTGTAGAAACATGTCTCATTATTTGTAAATTATAGGAGCAAATAATTCTTTTGTTACAATTTTGAATTTAACTGTAGCAACATTTTTAGGTGTAATTTAGTTTGGTGCAACTTGTGACACCTCTCACCATCACTCTCCCTTTATGTTCATTTACCACTTTGTTTTGATATTTTCGGTATAACTCATCAGCGCTATAGTAAGTGTTCTTTATTCTGCAAGTTCTTACAACACATCTTTTAACTGTAACATCTTTACCAAAGTTGTATGCTTTGTAAAAAATTAGTAGTCTATGTTTTCATAAGTAAAGAGCAGTGTAGTACTTATCATAACTTATCCAATATGTAACATGTCTTTTTGTCTGCTTTAAGTTTCTTAGTTGTGTGTCATAGAAAAAATTATCATTGCAGAAACTAGTTATAAGTACTTGGATAGATAAACAATCTACTCACTAAGCAGCAGCAGGACAACACACATATAAGAAAACATTTTACTTATGCAGTAAGCAGCCAGTGGCTCCTTCTTCTAGCAGAAAGTATGAAAGGAAGGAAGAGGTGTGAATGGAAAGGAACAGGAGAGGTTTAGGAAAAGGGGTAGAGTTTGGAAAAGTCCCCAGAACCCAGTGTCAGAGTTTCTTTCTGTTCACCCCTCTTTCTTCCCCTGCATCCCTTCTGCTGGAAGGAGGAGCTACTGGCCCCAAAAGCTTGTTTAAGTGAAACCTTTTTTTATATGTGTGTTGTCCTGCTGCTACTTGGTGAGTAGATCTTTTTTATCTTTTCAGTTACATTACATTGTCAAAAACTGACTATTTGCATTGTTGTCATTATATGTACTGCTAGTTTAGACACGTTTTAATAAATTTGTGTGATTATACTTACCTTGAATAACGTTATTAACTGCCAAAGAGATGTTCCACTGAAGCAGAATGCTTGAAATGCTTGCGGAAGTAACTTGCAGATCACCTGGTGTGGGAGGAACTGAGAAAAACACATCATGCTTACTGACAGCTTCCCATGTAAAGATCCTTACGACAAATATTAGAGATTGTAATTGTGAAGCAAGAATATATTATGGAAAGAGAGAAATTTGAATCTTTAGTTTGATTACAAACAATTGATTCATTATTCACATAACTTGTACAATGTCTAACAATTCAGATTTTCTCATATTACACACACTTTGTCTGAAAGCTATTAGCTTGAGAGCAAATAACTGATTCTTTCTATTACAGCAAATACTTTGTGAGCCACCTCCTGACATGATGACTGCATTCACATTCTTTCAGAGAGTGGTTCTTTCCTGATCTTTCCCGTACATTATGGTTCCTTTTTCGTCAGATTATCACAAAGACCAACTATTAAATAAAGTTTCAAAAAAATAGTGATGAGTATGAATTACCATTTTTCTGGGGATTCAGGGAGTTTGAGAAAGCCTTAGACTCAAATTCAACATAATCTGCAGTAACAGTTTTTGAGAAAAACAGGCACTGATTCAATCTACATTAGCACACTAAAAATATAGATATGATTACTATCACTTGCAACAGACATTTATCAGAATAGTATTAAATTCAAAATTGAAAAAGGAATTGGACAAGGAAAGTCAATGTCACCAAAACCATTCTCAGTAACGCTACAGGAAGTTTTTGGTTCCCTGAACTGGGAAGTTGAAGATGCCAATTGATTTAATTGAATATGCCTGAACCTTCATCTTGCTGAAGACTGCTCCTGCTGGGAAAACTTAATGGAAAAAATTGAAAAAACAAGTTTGAATGTAGACATGAAAATCAATTATAACAATAATAAAATAATTTATAACCAACATAGCAGAGGGCACAAATACAATGCCCCAAGAGGCAGTAGTATTTACTTGCAATTGGGCACCACCTGTACATCTGTCAAAGTACTGTGTAATTACCAATTGACTCTTTCAATACAAAAGCATTCATAGAAATGAAACATAATCTTCCAGTTAAAATTCAGTCTTTGTCAGATCCAAAATGACAATAATTTATATCATCATAGAAGGGTTACCTCTAAGCAACATAGATTTGCTGAAGCAGCTATGCTTGGAACAGAAATATGATGTCACATGTATCCAAGAAACACACAAAGACAACTGTAACTGTGCTCCAGGATCCTTAGTTTGTCTCTCATTGCTGAAAGGTCCCATCAACAGTGCGGGATTTCAATGTTTGAACAACTGGATATTAAGATAATATTCACTGATGTCTAGAGAAGGAAACAACTTAGAGAGTAACACTAGAGAACTTTATGATTGAGTATTTTGCCTTTATACAAATCTCCAGGTAACAAATTTGATTTTGATGAGCTTGAGAACTTTCATACAGGAAAAATTAAGTTCTTAATTGAAGATTTCTGCAGTCATAATATTGTATTGGGTTATAATGATGATAACAAAAACTGTGAAAATGTTCTCCATTAGGCAGGCACTTATAAGTTAACACTATTTCATAACAACAAAAAGCCTGCATTGTTAAACTGTTGCAGATACATGTGTGGCTACAATCCTGACCTTTTTTTTTGTTGCTGATAACACTGCTGAACAATGCGCAAAGTCCATATGGATGCACACCCATCCCAAATACCCAACATCAGGCAATAATATGTGCACGTATGTTGGCAATAAGACCACAGGTAGTACCACTCCATCTAAGGTTAACTTCTTAAAGGCTAATTGGGAGAAACTGAAAGTCATAGAAGATAATCGAAGTAGTCCCTACAACTGAGTCCATGATTAAATTGCAGAAATTGTACAGAAAACACCCATGGATGACTATTTCTTGAATCAGCTATGTATATGAACTTACCCCAAGCACAATGCAATAGCTTAATACGTATCTTAAACCTTTCATGGAAACAACTGTAGCTGCAAACACCTTAACAACTTTATCAGTAAAGTCAAAAGAGAGCAGTGGGTAGAACTTATTAAAGAACTAGAGATATCCAGAAGAATGGGGGGGGGGGGGGGGGGGCAGAAGATATATAGAGACTGCTGAAGAGATTAAATAATGATCTGGCTAAGAGATATGTATGAGCAACATTTCTGATGATCAGATAGCTATTACCATGCTTAAAATGGTAAATGAGAGTCATACACATAAGTCTCCAACTAAAATGTTCAGGTCTCTGGAAGAGGAACTGAGTCACCTTTCTCAACCATTTGTCCAAGAAAAACTGGAGAGAGCAATACCAGTGCCAAAATTGGTAAAGCTGCTGGCTTACATTATATAATAGTCAAACAAATAAAACATTTTGGTCCAAAAACTAGCTCCTATGTTTCTTCAACAATTGTCTCAATTATGCAAGTTTCATGTAGCTGCCTTTCTGAAACCAGGCAAGCAAGTTGACAAACCAAGCAGTTACAGACTAATGGCTCTTCTATATCATATCTGCAAGACTTTTGAACAAATGAACCATAACAGACTCTTAGAAGCAGTTGAAACCCTCTTAATCCCACAGCAAGCTGGATTTAGACTGGGTAAGGACACTAAAGCACAAGTATTAAATCTAACCCAGCATACTGAAATGGCTTTGAGACAAGAAAGGTCACTGGAATAACATTTATTGACCTAACAGCACCTTATGACACAATAAACCATCAAACACACCTTCAAAAAATGCATGGAATAACTAAAGCTTGCCATTTTACAAAAATGATTCAAGATCATCACAGTCAGTGGAGGGTCAAAAAAAAGAGGTTACCATAGGGCAATGTTTTGACTCATCTGTTATTTAATATTTATACCAATGATCAACCCCTGCATAATAACAAATGAAGGTTCATCCATGCTGATAAGCTTGCCCTCTCTTCTCACAGTGAGACCTTTAAACAGTTGAAAATAAATCTTAAAACTGCTTTGGAGGAGTGAGATAAATACTAGTGTAAGAATCTATTAAAGCCAAATCCAAGCAAAACATAAGTGTTCATGTTGCATCTGAGTAACATATGTCCTCAGAAATCTATGCGTGACTTGGAGATGAGTGTGGCTGGAACACAGTTTCTCACCCACATATCATGGGGTCACTACTAACCAGACATTGACCTTCAAACTTCAGTGTCTTAATGAAAAACAAAAATTATCTGCAAGAAACAATATACTGCATTAAATTGTGTGATAATCCTGTGGTGCAGCAGAAAAAACAGTTAAAATTACAGCTTCACCTTTGTGCCCCACAGCAGATGAATATGCGAGTCCTGTTAGGTACTTTTAAGATCTGCACTGGTGTGACACTGCTGCTACATTACACTTTTGGCATGGGGACTTCATTGGCCAATGATGGTTTAATAATAAACAGAGAATCAAACCTCGTGAAAGGAAACAACTCACCTTGTGAGTCAATCTATGAAAAAGCAGAAAGTCTTAATCCTCGTAGAGATATGCACGTGGTTAACTCAGCACACAGCTGGCACCAGCAGCTGTTGACTGAGCTCTCAGCAACAACGCTTGGGATGATACAGAAGGTGCAGTCTGCAGTAGTTGAACTCTGTGTAACCACTACCCTGTTCGGCTTACTGACCCACACAGGTAAACACCTGCGTCAGCGGGTCTGCCCATATGGTGGACAACATGCACCATCTACAATAAGTTTCTGCACTATTCCACAGCACCATTCACACCACCTTATCTGGCTCCATTGGGGTGTCTGGTGGCAGGGATACTGCAGATACAATTCTGGCTATGTTAAACAAGAGGATATCACTCTCAATGAGTCATGTAGGCTTATTACTGGATGTCTGAATCCTACACATAGGATAAACTCTACCATTTAGCTAGAATTGTCACTCCACTTGTCTGATTGAGGTAGCTGTATGCAGAGAAAGGTATACAATATCAGCCTTTGATAAACAGCCATCATACAGCAATCATCCTGCTCCTTAAAAACTGACATCCAGAAAAAGTTTCATAAGGGCATCAGATAACACTGGTCAAAAGATGTGTTATCAATAATCTATGAAGAAGATGATGTCTCAACAACACTGGATAAATCCTTTGGAAATACAGCTGCTGGTTTTTCTGATGAATGTCCCTTGTGGAAAACTGAATAAGTTCAGACAGGGTTTGCAACGTCAAAAAACAATTTCCAGGAATGAGGTTATTTCGTATCATCAGCCCTTTGTACTTGAGGAGTTCAACAAACTATGGAGCACTTACAGCAATGTAGACAGCGTCCTACAAGAAGTGTCATTGTTGATTTGATGTCTGCAAGTTTTAAAGGCACAGTGATTGCCATAAACTGGGCTAAAGTTGCTTGGATAGTCATCATCAGCTTTTAATTTGATGTATTCTTCAAAGTTAAAATTTGCAATACTTTATAAGAGATCATAACTGGAGTACAACAAACCATACCAGTGAAGACTACGTCCTGCAAGATGTACCACTGTATCAAATTTTAAATTAGCAATTAGTCTACAAGTGCTATTTCTACATCTATGGCCACATTCTGTGAAACACTGTATAGTACATGGCACAGTGTATTTTCCACTGTAACAATTATTAAGGCTTCTCCCTAAAAAGCATGGGAAGAATGACTGTTTAAATTCCTCAGAGGGCACTGTAATTAACCTAGTCTTGTCCTCATGAACCATACAGGAATGATACATAGGGGGTAAGTATATTCATGGAGTCATCATTTAAGCTTCTTGAAACTTTGGAATTAGGCTTTCGCAGGATACTTTCCATCTCTCTTTAAGTGTCAACCAATTTAGTTCCTTCAGCATCTCTGTGACACTCTCCCATCGGTTAAAGAAACCTGTGACCATTCGTGTTGCCCTTCTCTGTATAAATTTGATATCCCCTTTACTCCTATTTGCTACCATCCCCCTGAGTGATTTGTAAGTCTTCTCCTTTTTAGACTCACTACATTTCTCTAGCACTGTGCCAATAAACCAATTCGATCATATCATTTCACATCTCTACAAAGTGTTGTATTCGTATTTGTATGTATCTTGTATGTTGAAGTTTGATGCTTTAGGCATAAATAAATAAATACCTACATACCAAAACTGAACTGTAGTGATTATAACATTTTAGGCAAGGTACTGATCATTTCAATATGGTGTCTGGTCAGCTGTCACCCAACGTGAATCAGGTTGTTTATCAACATTTTCCTTGATCAGTTGGCAGCATATAAAATTCATATTTTGAATACTCTCATTGCCTATACTTGCACAATATCATAATATTTGACTTATGTTCTTACTGTTAACAAAGAAAAGAAATGTTTTTAGCAAACTATAATTATGACCAAGTTTACAGTATGCAAATATTCAAAACTAATATACTGCAAAGCAATTTAAATACGAACAGTATCCAATATACTTTGATAATGGCCACAACTTCCTAATGAAACCTAAAAAGACACATTAGATTTTCAGGATATTAATGAAATGTAATGTAATTTAATGAAATAAATAAATTATGAATTTACTTATTTACAAAAAGTAACTACCTTCTTTGAATTTATAGCTCATCAAGAAGTTTAGGAGACTGAATATGCAGAATGCATTTTATATCTTGTCAAACTTGCTGGAATACTAAATTGTGTAATTGTATTATTCAGAATTTGTAAAACTGTTGAACGACAAATCTGTTGGGATTTTTAAACTGTTAATATAATACCAACACTTAATAGATAATGTTTAGACAAAAACAAACTTTAAAATGTGAATTTAAGATGTAAGGGGTGACCAAACAATTTGTTTTTGGAGGCCATGCAGACCAGAATCAAACAAAACTGCCATGAGCATTGAGGAAAATATCACACCAATGCACCTGGTTGAATTTACCGTTTGTTAAAACACAGTGTTCTGCTGCATCAAGAAGTCGATAACTGCCTGCTGCACATCCTAGTCCAACAGGAATCAACAACCCTTAAAGGCCTTTCTTAGGGGACCAAAGGGGCTGTAATTACATGGGGGAGAGATCAGATGTATAGGATGTGTGCTTGAGTGTCTCCCACTTGAGTAAATGATGATGCTGCCCTTCCAGATCGACCTGCATCTTGTGACAAATCACGACCAGCACAGAATTTAGCACACTATTCCCCAATGGTGGTTTATGAAAGACATGCTGTCCAGCAGTGTTTTTCTCTTGCCAGCGAAGGGAAGAATAACAGCACACTAGTCATGTCTGGACACACATGGTAATAATGTTGCCATTGTCAAAATTTCTGCATTTACTGCATGCACATCAAAAAGACATAAATCCCTCACTAATCTGTTGCCTACATGTTGGAGCTTATATACCCCCAACAGAGTCATTCTGTGTTCCACAAATGCTGCAGAAAAGCCCTCAGATGGAAACTTTTCAATCACCCCTTATAATTAATGGTCATTACATAAATACAGAACAAGATATGAAAATCATCAGCATCTGTTCTATTTTTATCATAAACACCGTTTTCTATTAGTTTTCTGCATAAGTAGACTAAAATGTAATTACTCATTTGATCTTTGCGGTAAGTCCACCATATTGGAAGCTTTTTTTACTAAGTGAGAGGTGGTTTCTTGATGTTAACAGAAGCACATGTGCTTCTGTAGATCCTGTCTATGTCAAAGAATTGTGCATGTAGGGTGTCTGTTGTGAAAGGCATTGATACATTGAGTCAAACTGAGTATGCTTGTAAAATTAAATATAAATCATTAAATAATTATATGGCCATTGTTATTATTTTTAATATCGTAAGAACCCCATATAACAGAACTGAAGAAAACAGAATATGATCCTGGAGCAATGAACTATCCAGTTTTGACATCTACAAGAGCACTGTTACTCAAGATAAGTAAATCGTATTAAAATCACTTGGTTTTCTCTGCAAATTTGGATTCTGTTGTACTAACCTCACATGTAGTACGACAGCTCTTGCTGATTTCATTTGAGATTTTTGAACGCCATTTCAAGATTAACAATGAACTTGTAGGATGACTTGATGATTTCTATTACTTAGCGCAGTTGGAGCCCATGACAGGATGGTCAGCAAAAGAAATAAATAGACCACTAACATTTGGTAAACTGAACTGAGTTTGAAAAACTAAGCTTACAATGTTCCTGGAAAAGAAAGTAATTGGAACACCAAGAAAGATTCATATGACTGCACTTAACTACATACTACATAATGTACATGATAGTACACAGCACTGTACATGGCATCTGACTGCAGGTTTAGTGTGGAGTGAAGCTACCAGCCATTTCAATCAAATGTTGTTGATGTAGTGATCTTAAATTAGAAAGACCTGGGATATAACAATCTACACAATTTGTACGCAAGTCCACAAATCTTCAACAGTGTTTTCTTGAGGATTGTAAGGAAACAGGTTGATGATCAGTCATATCCCACATGTTTAAGGAGCAATATGTCCACTGTATGAGGTCTGTTCAAAAAATTCTGTACCTTCAAAAAATTCTGGAACATTCATAATTTCGCACCAATGGTGTGTTGGAGCAAAATGCTGTTGGCATCCCTGCACATACCTATGTTTAATGTGTAACTACCAGAAGTTTCACTGTTGTATCTCTGTTAGTTATCATTCAGTGTTTTAATGAGTAGAATGTTGTGTCACATAATTTGCGAGTTTCAAGATGGCAGAGTTAGAGCAGCAATGCATCTGCATTAAATTCTGCATGGAACTTATGAAAGCCTTTACTGAGACACACAATGTGCTGTAGGAAACCTATGGGCGTTTAATCCATACTTGATATTATGAATGGTTCACATGGTTTACAAATGGCCAGATGAAAGTCAAAGATGACCCTTGTTCAGGACACCCTTCAACAGGTACTGATGACACTCATTTTACCACAAAATTTTCCCCATGGCTCATGAGACAAGGCTAGAAAGACCTTCACCCTGCAATCTGTGAAGAGCTTTCGTATCGTGCACATAAGAACAAGATGTTCTTTAAGAAAACCAGAACTCAAGTTGAAAACCCCACTGAAAGGATGAAGATTTGCAACGATGGATGAGATAAAAGAAAATTTGAAGACAGTGCTTCATGTGATCCACCAAGAGGCATACAAAAACTGCTTCCAGAAGTGGAAATGGTGTTGAGAGCAGTGTATCAACTATGGAGGCGAGCATTTCGAAGGGGACAATGTATAATAATTGAAAGCTAAGTGTAGAAAAAATTTTTGTACGAAGTTCCAGAATTTTTTGAACAGACCTCGAATGTGGGAATTGGAGAAAAAAAGACTTAGCATCTTGGAGTTACATTTTTCAGACGTTCCTTACTAAACTTATTGTGGCAAAACGTCAACATCCTACAGGAACCCATGTTTTAAAGATTCTTGGCTGTGCGCTTCGCCCCTAATGGAGCATCAGAGTATTGGGCAGGTGAATTGTGTACCTTTATCTCAAGCAGCAGAATTGCATTATTAGCTACTCCAAGTATGTATTATAATTTGTTGGTACTCCAAGATCTTCACTATTTTGAGGATTATAAAGAGACACTACAGTGTTCATCAATGGCATGCTAGTGTAGAAGGTGACACAAATTGAGCTAAGTATAAATCTGTGCACTTCACACATTTCTTTACATATTCACTTCTATATACATGCCAACTTCAACCTTTTTCTTTATGTGAGGCTACATGTGCAAGACGGTTTCTAGAATTTCTCAAATCTGGGAAAAACTTCTACTGTTTGTGTATTTTCCCATTATCCATCATTGATTGTTTCAAGGCCTGTATGTATCATGATATATTGTGCGTCTTTGAACATTTGTTGAAGCTGCACAAAATTTCCTATTACATTGTCCATTGTAAACTATATTTGTTTTTCTATTTGTTTTTATTATAAACTTTTGGCAACAGTATCCTTCTTAAAAAAAAAAAAAAAAAAAAAAAAAAAATATTAACATATTTCACGGCATATTGAGAGCTACAGTTTTGTATTCAGAAAATTTTGTCAGCAATACATGTTCAAGACATCAACTCATCTTACAGCAGTGTACTTAATTATGTGATTACTACAATATTTCCACTTTTTCTTCTCATTTACCTGATTCTTCTAAGTAAGTGTTTGAAATATTATGTCATTTGAATTCAACTGCTGCAGGTTAGTATTGTGCTTTGTGCTTACTGTAACTGTGGTATGTTTTATTTAGTCTCCCCTTATACAATAGTGCATATTGACAACATTTGTCTTTATCGACATTGTTACCAATTGTTACACAACTCTGTTACTGAATATAACTACAAAAAAAGTGCAACATACAGTTATCATTAAGGATTGTGTGAAATTTATGCCACGTTTTTCTCTTGTTACAGTATATTGATAATTTTTACTTATGGACCGTCTGACAGCAACTGAATGAAACACAATTTTAGTGCCATGTGCATTTCGCCTTTATTTTCTGCAAGGCATCATCAGTGGCAGGTTGTGTGGACAATTTCTTACATATTATGCTCCTGTTGCATTTTTGGTGTTGTTCTTCTTCTTATGAACGCCAATTTGCAGTTTTTCCCACATTCCGCAGCACTATGCACTGAACGCTTGTTTTAATGCAATGTTTTGGTTTCTGTTCTGTTTTGGTTTCTGTTCTGTTTTGATTTTCTCTTGTTATTTACACAAACCAAATCATTGGGTGTTCTTTGTCCCAAGTGTTAGAAAGAAGTTGCAATCCATGTAGCACTACGGATCCTGAAATTAAAACAATCCCAGTGAGGCTAATTTAAAGTTATTTTATTTAGTGTTCAGATAAAACCTGCACTAGTCAAAATGCAGCCACTTGAGTGTAGGATGAGTTGGTTGCTTTTCACAAGCAGCTGAAAATTCCTCTAGCTGCTTTCAAGCAAGTGGCTGCTGCTTCATATTGGTGTGTTGAGCGAGCTGCCGAGGATTGTGTACCAGAGCTATCAAACATATTTCAAGTCCTACCTTCTTCAAGGTGACGTGTCCTCTGCAGTGTATAAATAATCTATCAGTGTATTTCCACTTGACTGTGAGTGATGTGCTGGTGGCAGGTCTAGTGGCTCTGTATGGGGGAGGCAGGGACCAGGGTGTAACCAACAAGTTCAAGGTACTGTCTGCAACAGAAACTTAAAAAGAGCCAGTGAAACACATTTCACCTACTGAGAAACCTGTTGTGTCCTGTGCCGTGAAAAGGCAAGCACAAATGTGCAGAGGTCTGTTAATCAAAAGTAGTTGAAATTTACAGTGAATAATGGTATGCCCTAAGAAAAAACTGAAGCATGGAGTGAGAAGGTTAAACATTTGCACTCATTGTGCATGAATGGAAGCCAAATTGAACTTGTTGAAGAGACTGCTCCAGCAGCCATTGGGGACCAGGGTGCCATCAACTTCAGATTGTAGTGCCCATTGAAGCAAGTGATGCCAGTCATCTTGGTTCTGAAGTAATACTTTAACAATGTAAGTAAAAGATAGATTGCTACCCACCTGATATGTTGAGTTGCAGACATGCACAATAAAAAGACCCTTGATGCTTATACACTACCTTTTGGCCAAAACCCTCTTCAGAAAAGGAAACATACACACACTCATTCACACAGGCAAGCACATCTCACACACACGAGACCACAATCTCTGACACCTCGAACCAAAATGCAACTGTCATGTAGAATGGAAGCACCAATATGGAGCAGGCAGGGAAGGGATAGCAGGGTACAGATGGGGGGGACAGAAGAATGCTGTCTGGTAATTGGGATGCTGTGGGTTGGTTAGTTGGTTGGTTGTTAGAGGTTTAAGGGACCAAACAGCAAGGTCATCAGTCTCTGTTTCAAATGTGGTCCATTCCGCTAGTGTGACATCTCAGAAAAGTCAGAACAATAAAAGTGGAAAGGCTAAAAATGTAAAAGGGCTGTCATGTTGTCAATGGTAAAAACAAAAGCAGCAGAGGTAAGACCACCTGCGACTTAAAAGGTGCAACCGCTAGAATGTAGAAGTACGTATGGGAAAAGGAGACTAACCAATCCTAAAAAAAAAAAAAAAAAAAAAAAAAAAAAAAAAAAAAAAAAAAAAAAAAAAGGATAAAAACAGAGTAAAAGGGGAAGAAAAGAGGATCTTGGTCAGGGAGGGGAGTTGGGAATCTCCAAACACGGCTTACAGTGGGAGATACCCCAACACTCACTGACCTGCCCCAACACCAGAGAGAGATTAAAAACCTTAAAACTGAGAATAAAAACCACTTCCCCGGAGGAAACCAAGAACCAGGGAGACCATCCGGGAATCGTCAGCCAACATCAAAGGTAAAGTGCGGGGGAGTCTGTACTTAGCACACAAAGCCAAAAGAAGGGAGCATTCAACCAAAATGTGGGCTACTGACTGGAAGGCTCCACAACCACAAAGTGGGGGTGGCTCATCATGCAAAAGAAAATCATGGGTCAGCCTGGTATGGCCAATGCGGAGACAACACAGTGTGATCGAGTCCTATCGGGAGAGGCGAAAGGAAGAACGTCACAGGCCTGGTGTCACCTTATTAGATGGGGGAGTAGCCTCCCAAGAGTTGGCCCATGATTGTGCGAAGTGGGATTTGATGTTAAGCCGTAAATCCACTCCAGGAGGGGTTACAGAAAACGGGGGGTAAGTGACTGCTCCCCCAGCCAAATGATCAGCGAGCTCATTACCTAGGATATCCACATGGCCAGGGACCCAAAAGAAGTCAACGGAACAAGCAGCACAGTGAATATCAGCGAGATGGTCATGGATGGCAGAGACCAAGGGATGGCGAAAAAAACACCAGTCAATAGCCAGAAAGCCACTCACTGAGTCCGCACATAACAAAACGCAGTTGTGTTGGGACTGTTTAATAAAGGAGAGGGCCTGGGAAATTGCCATCAATTCTGCAGTAAACACCCCACATGTAGGTGGCAGCAGATGGTTTTCCGTTCCGACAGAGGACGTGAAGGCATACCCCACATGATCAGCAGATTTACAGCCATCAGTGTAAAAAACAACAGCATTCCAAAGAGCCCATAAAATTCAGCGGAAAAAGGAATGGAACACCATTGGAGGGATGGAATCTTTCGGACCTTGGCGGAGATCCATCCGAAATCGAGGCCAAGGAACTAACCAAGGGCGAGGGGTTTGGTGGGGGGGGGGGGGGGGGGAGGGGGAGGGAGTGAGGAAGACAGGACAAAGAAGGAAACTGAAAATCATGGCAAAGAGACGCAAGGTGGAGCCCAACCTGTAAACCAGCCCGAGGACGGGAATTGGGGTGAGCGACGTCCATGGTCTGGGAACAGGATAGAATAGGAAGGATGAGTGGGAGAGGAACGGACAGCGAGTGCACAAGTCACCAGAAGTTGGGACTGCCGGATAGAAAGGGGGGGGATCCCAAGTTCAACCAGGAGACTATCAACAGGGCTAGTAGGGAAGGCACCAGTGGCCAAGCGGATACCACGACGGTGGACTGGATCCAGTATGTGCAGTGTGGAAGGAGCAGCCGAACCATAACTTGACAACTATAGTTCAAGCGAGACAGAACTAGAGCACAATAAAGACGAGGCGCGGTCCGCACCCCAAGAGGAGAGGGCAAGGAAGCGAAGGACATTGAGTTTACGGAAACATCCTACCTTCAGAAGTCTGATATGTTGCAGCCAAGTGAGCTTGTTGTCGAAAAGAAGACCCAGGGAAACGAAACTGTGGGACCACAGGCAATCGTTGTGCATCAAGATAGAGCTCTGGATCAGGGTGGATCATAGTACAGTGACAGAAGTGGACCACCTGCAATTTTAAAGGAGAGAATTGAAACCTGTGTGAGAGCGTCCACGCAGAGGCATGTCGTATAGCTCCCTGGAGCTGCCGCTCTGCAGAGGCCATCAAAGAGGAACCAACCCAAATGCAGAAATCATCCACATACAGGACAGGGGCGACCAAAGGATTGCCAGAGGCCCCAAGTCCATCGATAGCAATGAGGAAAAGAAATACACTCAAGACAGAACCCTGTGGGATGCCCATCTCCTGGGTCCATGGAGAACTAAAAACAGTACCAACCCGAACCCTGAATGACCAATGGAACAGGAACTGGCAGATAAAAATCGGGAGTGGGCCCCGAGGACCCCACTGATGAAGGATAAGTAAGATGTGATGGCGCCAGGCCGTGTCATAGGCCTTGCTAAGGTCAAAAAATACTGCAACCAAATGGCGGCGCTTGGAAAAAGCCTGCCAAATTGCAGATTCCAAGGGAAGTAAATGATCGATTTGACACTGTCCCTCTTGGAAGCCACACTGGTAAGGGGACAATAGATCCCGAGATTCGAGGACCCAATTGAGCCAACGGGCTACCATCCGTTCAAGTAACTTACAAACAACATTAGTCAGACTAATTGGCTGATAGCTGTCAACAAATAGGGGGTTCTTACCAGGCTTAAGGACAGGAACCATGATGCTATCCCTCCACTGAGAAGGGAAGTCACCCTGGAGCCAGATACGGTTAAACACCCGGAGAAGATGTTGCCGTTGTGGAGCGCTGAGATGTTGAAGCAGTTGGTTATGAATGGAATCTGAGCCAGGGGCCGTATCATGAGAAGAAGAAGATGCGGAAAGAAATTCCCATTCAGTAAAAGGTTCGTTGTAACATTCTGACTGACAAGGGGTAAAACATAAGGCGGAAGCTTTGGCCCACTGTTTCCAGTGAAGGAAAGCAGCCAAATAGGAGGCTGATGCTGATGCCATTGCAAAATGGGTCGCAAGATGTTCTGCAAGAACTAAAGGGTCCGTACAAAGGCCATCTGGGAGGTGAAGGCCTGGGAGGGTGGACTGGCAATGGCAACCTTGGAGAGAGCGAAGTGAAGCCCATACTCGTGACATGGGGACAGTAGAACCGAGGGAAGAAACAAATCGTTCCCAACACATCCGTTTGCTCTGTTTGATTAAATAATGGGCTTTAGCGCGAAGGTGCTTAAAGGTAATAAGGCTGGCAACGGATGGGTGCCTCTTAAGGTGTTGCAAAGCTCAACGGCAAGCACAGATGACAATGGCAATGGCCGTACTCCACCACGGGACTTGCCGGCGACGAAATGGTCCAGATGAGCGTGGTACAGCAAGGCTAGCAACATGAACAATCACGTCAGACACGTCACGTAGGACGTCATCAATACAACCCAACAAAGAGGGAGAAAACATGACCTGTGCAGTGTGTAGGGGCCAATCGGCAGGTTGGAAAGACCAAAGAGGTAACCTGTCCATCGGATAGAAGGAAGGGAGAGAGAGAGAATCAATGGGAAATGGTCACTATCACAAAGGTCGTCATGTGGCAACAAGTGTAATGAAGGGAGGAGAGAGGGAGAAGAAAGAGAAAGATCAATGGCAGAAAAGGTGCCATGACCAGCACTGAAATGAGTAGGGGAGCTATCATTAAGAAGGCACAAGTCGTCATCTGTAATAAACTGATGTAACAGAAGACCTCGTCTAGATGGAAATGCACTGCCCCACAAGGGATGATGAGCATTAAAGGGAAGGGAGGAGGAAGCTGCTGAAGAAGGGCAGTTATGGCAGCAGGTGTAAGAGTCCTGTCAGGAGGGAGATAAAGATTGCAAACCGTGACCTCAGAGTCCAGGTGGACCCTAACAGCAACCGCTTCCAACGTGGTTTGAAGAATCCACATGCTTGCAATGTCTGTATGGACCAACATACAAACGCCACCAGAAGCCCGCAGGGATCTGACCCAATTTTGACAGAAAACACAGAACCCACAGAGGGTCGGTGAGTGAGCATCAGTAAAATGAGATTCCTGTAGAACCACACAAGCTGCAGAGTAAGACGAAATAAAGGATTTTAATTCTGGAAGGTGACGGTAGTATCCATTACAATTCCATTGGATAACCACAAAACGATGATTTAAATGGTGGTTGAACAGGCTAAAGCTAGTCATACCTCCGGGTCACCACCCGTCACCGACAAGGAGGGGGGACATGCATGAACGACAGGTCAGAATCTATTGGTGAAGCTGGGGATGGGACCTCTGTTGACACCAGAGGCTCTTTGTCCTGGGACTTATGTTTCTTCTTCTTTTCTGGTTGAGATCGAGGAGGGCTGTGTGGCATAAAGGAGCCAGCTGCAGCAAGATTGGGAACAGAAAGAGATCGGGCGACCTGGGGGCCGACAGACCGCGGTTCTCGCGATCATCGTGTGGCAACAGACCTTGGGCCTGGAAGGGGCATCCCGGGAGGGGCGCCCTTGACCGGCAGACGCCGAAGGAGTGGGACACTTCTCCAGCTGGGGAGGGGGAGCAGTGCCCAGAGGAGAAGGTGTGGGAGCTGCAGGGGAGGGGGGAGGAGAGGGGTCCGGGACTGGGGTAAGGAAGGGTAGGAAGGGGTGAAGATGTAACTAAAGCATAACTAGACGTCATGGCCACAGGGTGAAAACGTGTATACTTCTTACGAGTGTCTGTGTAGGTTAAACAATCAAGAGAATTTTACTCCTGGATCTTGTTTTCCTTCTTATATACTGGGCAATCTGGTGAACGTGGAGAATGATTGCCATGACAATTAACACACACATTAGGGGGAACACAGGGACTCCCCTCATGGAGTGGATGTCCACAGTCACCACAGAGAGGGGCCTGCGAACAGCGGGAGGACATGTGTCCAAAACGCAAGCACTTAAAACACCTCATAGGAGGTGGGATGTACGGCTTCACATCACATCGATAAACCATGATCTTTACTTTCTCAGGGAGGGTATCCCCTTCAAAGGCCAGGATAAAGGCACCAGTATCAATGCGATTGTCCTTAGGACCCTTTTGAACACGCCAAACAAAGTGAACACCCCGCCGTCTGAGATTGTCCCGAAGTTCCTCATCAGTTTGAAGGACGAGGTCCCTGTGAAAAATCACACCTTGAACCATATTTAGAGATTGGTGGGGGGTAATGGACACAGGAATTGTGTCAAGATGGGTACAGGCACGAAGGGCTGCAGACTGGGCAGCTGAAGCAGTTTTGATCAGCAACGAACCTGACCGCATCTTGCTCAGGGAGTCCACTTCGCCAAACTTGTCTTCAATGTGTTCCACAGATAATACAGGTTTGGTATTGGTGAAAGTATCCCCATCAGTCCTGGTGCAAACCAGATAACGGGGAAAGGTTTTGCCCCTAGCCGACAGGCCTGACCCTCTTCCCAGGGGGTTGCCATGGAAGGGAAGGCCGAAGGGGCAGGAGAAGCAGCACTAGAAGAATCAGTCCCACGCAGAGAGGCGGCCACAGAAGAATGGCCAGAGTTCTTGACCCGTATGCGTTTCATTTGTGTAGCGTCCGCCCTGATACCACCCACTCCGATCAGGGGCTCTCCTAACGGGTGCCACCCAGCCACAGCAAGGGCCGTCTGGCACGGCAGCCATTGCCGGGAGTTCCGATGCTCCAGGATGACAAGCAACCACTCCATGGCTTGCATGAGGAGGTCACAGCTCAGGTATCAGAAGTGTGATCCCTGTGTGTTCAGGAGGGCTCAACCAAAAGGGTACATAGCGACCCCACCACACGGGCTGGCTACCGTGCTGGCTATGCACCCTAGCATCAGACAACGACGTGAAAGGAAAGGTGGAATGAACTAGGAGGGCACACGTCGGAGACATTAGGTAAGGTGCTCTTCCCCAAATGGCTCACAGTACGGAAGAGAAATTTAGTAATGGAGGTCAAACCACAGAGGGGGATCATGGAGTGCCAAAAGGAGGAGGTGATTTCGCAACAAAGCTAAATTGCAAAACCACCATAACCAGGAGGATACTGGGGGCCAACATAACCAAGGACACCAAGAGAGGGAGAGGAGAGGGCGAGGGGGAAGAAGCAAAGAGAGGAAAGGAGGGGAAGGGGAAGGAAATGCAGCCCTGGAAAGAAGGAAGGCTGCAATAGCTTGCGGCCCCGTGCTCGCCACGCACGTATCCACAAAAGAGTTGTGGACCCTCTGGGGGGGGGGGGGGGGGGGGATGCTGTGGGGCAGGGAGGTGGGGAGGGGGGAGGGAGAACAGGGAGTAAAAAGGAGAGGAACAGTGAAGGGAAAAGACATGGGGTGTTGTGGCAGAGGGAAGCACATAAAGAGGATGTGAACATAACATATTTGATTTCAGTGTCTACTTCACTACCCAGGCCATCTGGATCCTTCCCTCCACCATCAACTTTTCTAAACTGTGCATATAAAACATTCTCCACTCTCAAAATTATCCCAGCCCCAGTCCACAGTAACCTACCATCCCCATTCCCTCTACTCAACAGCTTCCAGAGGGCAGTGCACAAAGAGGGTGTGAACATACCATGCTTGATCACAGTGCCTACTTCATAACCTGAGCCATTTGAATCCTCCCCTCCACCACCAACTTTTCTAAACTGCGCAGCTGGAAGTTTTCCTTACAACACACGCTCCACTTCCAAAATCCTCCCCCCAACCCATACCCTGCTATCATCTTCCCCACCCCCTCCAGACTCCTGTTTCCATTCTCCATGACAGTTGCATGTTCCTGCCTGAGCTCTTGAAGATGGTGGTTATGTGTGCATTAAGTGTGCTTGCTCGTGTGAATGAATGTGTGTTTGTTTCCTTTTCTGAAGAAGGCTTTGGCCAAATCCTCACAGAATTTCATGGTAGCTCACTATCTGCAGCAAATTCCCCAGAATTTATTGGGGCACCCAGGTTCTGAGCAGAGTTGAATGTATGAACCAGAGACTTCGAAAGTTCTATGAAAAGCTATTCTTCAATGTTCTAGACTTGCAATGTAGGGCTGGAAACTGTAGAGTTAAAAACTGTAGCATTTTTCTAAACAGATGAGTGTTGAACTACACATCAGCAGTGTAGCTGACTGTGAGTGGGGTGCACACAAGTGCTTTATAGATTAGTTGACTCTTCAATCACTCCAGATAATGATAGCTGTAAAACACCCAGAAGTATCACTGATATATGTAATGTAATGCTCTCCATAGGCAAGAGTATTAAAATTTTAGTAGTTAATTGCTGAAGCATTCACAGTGAAGTGCCTAAGTTTGAAGTGTGCCTAGAAAGCAGCAGAGCTTATGATACTGGACATAGAAAGCTGGCTAAATTGCCACCACTTTGATGTTTGGGACAAATCAAAGTGTATATGGAACAGATATAATAATGGAAAATGAAGGTGGTGCATTTGTTGCAGCAGAGAAAAAACTGAGATCTACAGAGATAGAAACTGATGATGCACATGAGCTTGTATGTGCAAAACTGAGTATCATGGTTGGGTGAAAACTTGTAACTGGATCTTCTTGTGAAACTACCAGAGTCACCCCAGATGTTACTGCAAATTTTAGAAAAAACTTAGTTTGCTGGTATTTATGTTCCCCAATGACACTCTCATCATTGATGATTTTAATCATCCAATGATTCATGGGTATAATTACAATACTGTAAATGCTGGTCATGGCAGGATGACCTCCAAAACATTAATAAATGCCTTCTGAAAACTACCTAGAATGTTGGTCATAAATCTGTTCATGATGGAAATATTTTACACATAAAGGATACAAAAACAGATCTGATTTCTCCAGATTATCCAGACTGAAACTGGTATCAGTGACCATGGGGAAATATTTTGGAAATTTGTGGTAAGTTCCTATGGGACCAAACTTCAGGTCATCAATCCCTAGGCTCACACACTACTTAACACAACTTATGCTAAGAACAACACACACCCATGCCCGAGGGATGTGTCGAACTACCAACAGGGGGAGCCGCGCGAACCGAGGCAAGATGCCTCAGACCGCTTGGCTATCCCGTGCTGCAACCATGAGGCAACTGTAGCAACAATTATTACTAAAGTATGAAAGGTAGCAAAAAACAAGTAGGAAGAATAACATGTTCAGTAAGTTAGATACAGAGCCAGTCATGTCATAACTTAAAGAAGAAGACAAAATATTTCCCTCAGGACAGGGACAGGTAGAGGAACTGAGGCTCAAATTTAGAAGAATAGCTGACCATGCACTGGGCAGACATGGGAGTAGTATAACTGTTCAGGAATTGAGGCTCAAATTTAGGAGACAAGCACTGGACAACATGTAAGAAGTAGAACTATTCATAATGTGTGTGACGCTCCATGGTATACAGTCATTGTGATTACAGCACAAGTATACAACAAAGCATATGGTTACAGGCAAAGAAATGCTAACTGAAACACTGTTGGCTCTTAAAAAAGAAAGATGTGAAGCTATTATAACTACACTAGCAGTATCTTATCAAAAGACCTCTCATGAAACCTGAAGAAATTCTGGTCATTTCTACAGTCTGTCTGTGGCTCAGAAGTTGGTGTCCAGACACTCACAGATTGAAATGAGAACTAAGGACGTGGGTAGCAAAGTGAAAGCATAAATGTTCAGTGTGATAGGGTCTCCAGCTGCGATGAATTTTTTTAAATATTTCATGATGGCTTCAGCTGCCATTCTCTTTATTTCATGAACAATTGTACAATTTCAGCCTTAGGACATTTTCAAGTGTTTTATGGATGATTTTTCAGTATTAAATTATGCCATGTATGTTGTTGCCTCTATGACTCCATGTTATGCTCATAAAATAAATCTGAAATGTTTTACACTTTTTTAGGAGTACATGCTCCTGAAATAGCATAAAACATCTCATCATAAGAGCAATGACATACGTGGCATAACTTACTACTACAAAATTATCAATAAAATATTTGAAAATGGCCTAAGGCCGAAATTGTACAATTGTACATAAAATAAAGAGAATGCTAGCTGAAGGCATCATGGAATCTTTCAAGAAAGCATAAATACTGAACTCCATTTCCAAAACATCCTTTATTGATGAAGTTGCAGGTTACTGCCACTAAAAAAATGACTGATGAAGATATTAGTGGTCACAAATAGCTAAAAATGCTGAAATTAAACTATGCTCCAGTTTATGATGGAATCCAATTCTGCACATAATTTTTCAGCTGACTTAGCTCTCATTTTAACAACAGTATACAACAGATTTCTTGAATAAAAATCTGTGCCTAGTGACAGAAAGCAAGCACAGGTCATATTAGTCTACAACAAGGACAGCAAAAGTGATTAACAAAGATACCTTCCAATCTCAACTGTTGCAGAATCCCAGAATATATTCTGACATCAAACAGTTGAAGTATCTCAAACAGAATGCCCTCCATGTCAGCCAGCATGAATTCCAAAATATGAAACCCAGCTCACACTTTTCTCACTTACTTCTGACTTACAAAAAGTGTTTTACTGTGTACCTAAACAAGATTTATTAAAAAAAAGTATGATTATATCGGGTGCCAAACTAAATTTGTGAATGAAGTGGGGATTTCTTGGCAGGGAGGACATATCATGTCATCGACAGCAGGAGACATAACCTCAAGCGTGCCAGACACAATGGATTGGACCCTTGTTGTTCATGTCATATAGCACTGATCTGGCATACAGTTTTAATAGTAACTGCCTCAGTTTTAAGATGATGCAGTTGCCTATAATGAAATGCTACCTGAAAATGTTGCACAGCTGTCCAGTTTGAGCTAGACAAGATTTGAAAGTAGTGCAAAGGTCGGAAAAGCTATTTTAAATGTTGAAACATGTATAGCTCTGCACACTGTCATATCCTTAGCTGAAAAGAGTCCTGTGAATAATATAAAAAATTAGTAAGAATACTGATGGAACTATGAGAGTGGCAGGAGGAGCCACAAGTGCTGCACATGTTGGACAACTGGAGCTGGCTTGGGCAGCCTACTGTGAAAATGTCAAGCAGTTGGGCTACAGGAGCCACAAGAGAGACTCAAGAGGCCTGTATGCATAAGGGGTAAGTTATTTAACAGCATTAGTGAGCAAAGACCTTTGACAGTTAAGATTAACTAGATGACAGAATTAATGAACCAAGCGTCTTAGGCAATAATTGCAAGTTGGTGAACTAAGCTGTGACAGAAAAAGAGAAAGGAGCTTGTGGTGGAGGCAACTATATGCCATGAAAACTCAGTGGAAGGATTAGGATGAATTTGGTGGCCCGATAGAGAAAAGCTTTCTATCTTCTTCACACAGCCTCTGAAAGATAATGAAAGAATAAGAAAGTAATATAACCAATGAAGCCTTAGATGCTACATCAAGTCAGGGACTGGCAGGGTCTATGGGGAAGGGTAAAAAAAATTCTAGGACTAGGGGTCCAGTGAGAGATTCGTAGCAGAAAGTAACAGAAAGGAGGAGACAGCGTCATCAGAGATAGGAATGGGCAGAGGCAGAAAGAGTGTCAGTCTGTTGTTGCTGGGCTGGAATTAGATAGCTGCAAGGCTCTCTTGATCCTGTATTGAGACAAGGGTTTCAGTTAGGATAGATGGAACAGTGATAGGCAGAATAAATTTCAATGTTAATTATTTCTTTTGAGTGCTTATACTCCTCATCATCCTCCCATCTTCTACATCCACATCAGGGAATTTACATCAGACAATCAAGTCCCCTCCTCAGTTTGGTCAACTGTATGAATTCCCTGTACCACAAACCTCTGTTGTTCAATCCCATGCAAAAAACACACCAGGACATGACAACATCACACTATGCAGATAGGTGGTATCGTTGAGTATAATATCAGAGAGTAAATGGAAGCAGTCATGTCATACAAATACCTTGGTTTAACACTTTGTAGAGAGATGGAAAGACATGATCATATACACTCAACCACAGGTAAAGTGGGTGGCACACTTTCTTTTCATTAGAAGGATAATTGGAAAATAAAATTACAATGAAACCCCGATTTTACGTTTTTGTGCAGTCCAGACTTAAGAAACACACAATTGACGAAAATGTTAAAACCCCACAAAATATGAGCAAAATAACATGTAATTGACATATATGATTAAAAAACACAATCCTCTCCAATACTTTGTGTAAAACCTGTCTAAGTGAAGGAAATCAGATGTACAATACAAGGTTTACACAATAATTTACGGTAATGAATTTCATTAGTTCTTAAAAAATCAAAGGTGTGTAACAGAAAGTAAAAACTTATCAAAAAATTGAAATTCATACCTAAGTATAAGGTAATCGAGCTGTTTTCCAACATGCTATGACTACAAATTATACATTCAAAACACGCGTTTTTGAGCGATCATCCTTTATGTCACCCAGAAAAAAAAAAAAAAAAAATTGATGAACATGTTAAATTAAACCAAAAACTTCACAGCAGCTAAGAGGTTAAACCATAAGAATAAATGCGGAAATCTGCTTAATAACATACATTGTCACCATTGCTGTTATTGTTTAATGCTTTTCTTGTAAGTCACACTTCATATGCTCACCACCATTAAAGTGTTATTTTAGGCTTGATGAGAGAATTTAGGCTTGATGAGAGAAACAGAGACTTGAAAAAATGAGTTTACTCCCCCAATTGACATTACAAGCTGATCAGAAGTCATCCCAGTGAATTTCTGTACATTGTGTAAGATGTAAATTTGTACGAAAGCTCAGGTGCTACAGTTTTGCTTCATGCGACTCTATCACTGTTGCCAATCTTTACAATCTACAATGTGTGATGCCCAGTATATACATGAGTAGTGTATGTAGGTCTTGCAACTGTATCATGTCATATGTGAACTTGAAAGTCTTTAAAATGTGCTGTTGCAAAACCTTAATTCTGCTTCTGTGTGACATTTCTGTCATAGCACATGATCTGCACAAAAAGAACGGCGTTTTCAGCATTTTACAAAATGCTTTCACCCGTACCTGCACTCCTATCACTAAAGGGTCGCTTCCCCTCTCCACACATCCAGTAGGTGAGCTCATTTTACATGTCTTTGTGTGGGGTGGTGGCTGCAATGGCTATTGGGTGACTTAGCAAGTCACCAACCAACAAGACTTCACTAGCAGGAAAGGGGTGATGTTTCTGCAATTATGACCGAGCATAAACATTGAGACTCAGTGTTTGAATTTCAAAGGTTGATGATTGATACAGTTCCTGAATATAGTACATCGGCAATACATGCAAAAATATAAGAGGTAGTTATAAGTGGCACAAGAAAAGATGGTGGCTGAGCCCCTTCATCATATATTGGCTCAGTAGAGAAAACTTCATGCCAACTGCCAGTAACCCCTGAAGCCTACTTACAATGTTTCAAGAACCAGTACTAAGTGAAGACTCAAACACTTTTATATGTCTTGATCACATATTTCTGAGTGAATTTAATTGCTAAAATTTTCCTGGCTTATTTACTGCACCTTACACATTTTGGCTTTTGCCACTTTCAAAGGCTGCAAAAATACATAAACTGGTATCAGTGAAGGAACATCATGGTAATACCATAAAGTGTTCAGTGCACAGCAAAATAAAGCACTCACCAGGAACACATAATATCACCCATCCATAATAAGCCAAAGAGATTTGTCCAATATGAATACAAAGTATCTAGTCAACCTTAAGTTGTGACAAGCAAGTGTGTATTGATTTTACACTACAGTGTTAGAGTAAAGTGGAGAAAGTCACTAGGTGGTATTCCAGGTGTGGGGATTAGGATACATCATCATTTTTGAGACAGGAAAATAATGATTTTTTTTTATTCGCCTTATAGTATTTTTCAAACAATTGGCTTCATGAAAGTTTACAATGGAGTACAGTTAAGCACAATAAACACTTACATACACAGAAGTATTTAGCTTATTTAAGAATTGAAAACATTTCTTTATCACTTATTAAAAACTTATAATGAGTATTTCCTAGGAATTCTTCAATTGTATAGAATTCACTGCTCTTTAACCAGTTTTGCAACACACTCTTGAATTTATTAAATGGGTCTGTACGAGCTGATTATAGTAACTAATTAAAAAAATTTATGCCCAAATGTTTATAGTTATTATGGACAACAGCTAGCCTCGAGAAAGGAAAATACAACAAGTGACTATTTCTGGTATTGTGTGTGTGTACATCACATCTCGTACTGAATTTGTCCAGATTTTCTGTAGCATACATTAAACAGTTATATATGTACATGCTAGGTACTGTCATTACACCGAGATATTTAAAGTGGTTTCTAAAGGAATCTCTGGGTGCTAATCCTAGTATGCATCTGATGGCCTTCTTTTGCCATCTGAAAATACATTTAGCCCCCGAGGAATTACCACAGAGCAAAATTCCATACTCCAGATGGGAATGGAAGAAAGCAAAATATGAGTGGAGTAATAGCTGTTTGCTCACACTGTTTCTCAATTTGTACAGTAAAAAAAATACACAGGCTAGTTTGCTGCACAGGCGATTGGTGTATTCTTCCCAGGAGAGTTTTTGGTCTATGTGCAATCCAAGTAGTTTCACTGCATTATTTTTACTTTTTGTAGCTTTTAGATTAAAAATTATTTCTTCTGTTTTTGTATTGTTTATGCACAGTTGATTGGCCTGACACCAGTGACCAGTCATTTGCATTATTTCTATTTTGTTATCCAGCACAGTTTGTAAATTGTCACCCAAGATTATTAGTGCTATATCATCAGCGTACAGTATATTCTTATATGATATACAATTCGAGAAATCATTAATATAGACAATGAACAGGAAAGGCCCAAGAACCGAGCCTTGGGGTATTCGTCTTTTTATAGGGAGTATTGCTGATCTCTATTTATTTGCATATACAAGCTGTAACCTATGGCTTACATAAGAATTGAGTAAGGTGAGTAGTATATCTTCAATGCCATAGTATTCTAACTTTTTAATGATTATGTCATGAGACACTGAATCAAATGCTTTGCTTAAATCAGTAAGTTTTCCAGATATATGCAGCCTCTTTTCATATGCTTCATATACATTGTTCACCAAAGCCTCAGTTGCTTTTACAGTTGATAGGTGAGGCCTGAATCCAAACTGCTGTTGATATAATAGTCTGTTGCTTTCAAAATAGCTGTATAGCTGCATATGCATGCAATTTTCTATTATTTTGGATATGATTGGTACTCTTGATATGGGTCTGTATCTGTTTAGGAGGTTTTTATCACCTTTTTTATACATAGGCAGTGTAACTGTGAGCCTAAGACATTCTGGATAAATTGCTTCATCTAGTACTCTGTTTGACAGTGAGAGAAGTGGCATTTTGATTTCCTTTGCTATACACTTTATGATGAAATTACTGAGTCCATAATAGTCTTCTGTTTTGGAACTGCTTAGTTTGTTTATCAATTTATAAATGTCATTTAGGGTGATAGGGGTCCAAGTAAATTTCTCACTAGCCTGTTTTGTATGGATGAGTAGTGCTTCTGCATCTATGGTAGAATTATTGAGTGGAGTGGTAGTGGCACTATTTACAAAATAATCATTGAGTGTATCACAGTCTATAGGGAAGTTGTGTTCGTTATTGATGTTATTAATTTCCTGTTTTAGCCTATGGCATTCCAGGCTGCTTTACATTTATTTTTGGAATTCAAAATGTATTCATCATTTGCACTGCACTGAGCCCCTTTTATTTCTAATTTGTAAAGTTTTCTCATATTTAGGTAATTTGCCTTGTCTTGATCACTTTTATTAGACTTATTCTTCAGAATTAGAAGTAGTATCTTAAGTTTTGGAGTGTACCACTTGTTAGTACGACATTGCTTATTTGTATTATTAAGATGTTGCCTTTTGGTTACAGTGGGGCATGTCTTTTCTACAATGTGCTTAATTTCTGTGAGGAAAATAGTAAAGTGTTTATCAGTTGCCTTATTATTATTAATTTTATGAGACCAATCAATTTCCTGTAACTCATTAATCATGTTGTTTACGTTGGATTCTCCTAGAAGTCTATATGTCACTTGTCTTTCTTTAGTGTTGAGTTTTGAATTTTCTATTCGAAGCCATAGTCCTGCATGATCTGATATTCCTAATTCTATTACGTCAAATTCAACAGTATCTTTATATACATTACTAATTATGTTATCAAGACATGCATTCTGTCTGGTGGGCTTTTCATTAAGACGATAATAGTTTGATGACTTCAAAGACTTAACCATATAGATAACATTTTTCTTCTTTGCTCTTATATCTATGTTAATATCACCTACAATTATAATTTTATGTTGTTTATATTTGGACAACTGCAAAATTAGTGTGTTAATTTTTTCTGTAAATATTATTTCATCAGAACTTGGAGTTCGATACACTGACACAATTACAATCTTTTGTGCGTGTATTACCATACTGGCTACTTCAAATATTCTGATTGGGAGAGAGGTTCGGAGGAAAGGTTAACAACTGAATTGGGATGTTGTGGTTCCAGATTGTGTTGATTAGAATCAGAAACCTCTGTCCTATCCAAAGGCCTCACCTTCAGCCCCACTCCCAGATTCAACCAAACAGCCCTCGTCAAAGATTTACTGTCCTACACTCGTACTCTCTACTGGAAATATCACTTTGCCACGAAGAAATATGATCCTAATCCTACTCCTAATGATCCAACTCCCCAAGACACTATCCAAATTGAACCCTGCCTGGAACAGTTCCATCCTCCGTCACAGCGGGACCCACCTCCTCTTCCTCAAAATCACCCTCTCCAAACCTTCCAGGAATTTCTCACTTCCAGCCTTGACTCTCAATCCTTCTTAAAAAACCTTAATCCTACTCCCAACATCACCACTGCTGAAGCTCAGGCTATCCGTGATCTGAAAGCTGACCGATCCATCGTCATTCTTCCGGCAGACAAGGGTTCCACAACTGTGGTACTTGATCGTTGGGAGTATGTGGCTGAGGGTCTGCGTCAGCTTTCAGACAACACTACATACAAAGTTTGCTAAGGTAATCCCATTCCTGATGTCGAGGCGGAGCTTCACGGAATCCTCAGAACCTTAGGCCCCCTACAAAACCTTTCACCTGACTCCATCAACCTCTTGACCCCACCGACACCCCGCACCCCAACCTTCTACCTACTTCCTAAAATTCACAAACCCAATCATCCCGGCCACCCCATTATAGCTGGTTACCAAGCCCCCACAGAACGTATCTCTGCCTATGTAGATCAACACATTCAACCCATTACATGCAGTCTCCCATCCTTCATCAAAGACACCAACCACTTTCTCGAACGCCTGGAATCCTTACCCAATCTGTTACCCCCAGAAACCATCCTTGTAGCCATTGATACCACTTCCTTATACACAAATATTCCACACGTCCAGGGCCTCGCTGTGATGGAGCACTTCCTTCCACGCCGATCACCTGCCACGCTACCTAAAACCTCTTTCCTCATTACCTTAGAAAGCTTCATCCTGGCTCACACCTTCTTCACTTTCGAAGGCCAGGCATACCAACAATTAAAGGGAACAGCCATGGGTACCAGGATGGCCCCTCGTAAGCCAACCTATTTATGGATCGCTTAGAGGAAGCCTTCCTTTTTACACAGGCCTGCCAACCCAAAGTTTGATGCAGATTTATTGATGACATCTTCATGATCTGGACACACAGTGAAGAAGAACTCTAGAGTTTCCTCTCCAACCTCAACTCCTTTGGTTCCATCAGATTCACCTGGTCCTACTCCAAATCCCATGCCACTTTCCTTGACATTGACCTCCATCTGTCCAATGGCCAGCTTCACACATCTGTCCACATCAAACCGACCAGCAAGGAACAGTACCAAATTACCAGAGCCACTTCCTCATCCTCTCAAACCCAGAACCTCCCACAGAATAACTCCAAAAGTGCCCCGCTTGTGACAAGATACTTTCCGGGACTGGATCAGACTCTTAATGTGGCTCTCCAGCAGGGATACGATTTCCTCAAATCATGCCCTGAAATGAGATCCATCCTTCATGAAATCCTCCCCACTCCACCAAGAGTGTCTTTCCGTCATCCACCTAACCTTCGTAACCTCTTAGTTCATCCCTATGAAATCCCCAAACCACCTTCCCTATCCTCTGCCTCCTACCCTTGTAACCGCCCCCGGTGTAAAACCTGTCCCATGCACCCTCCCACCACCACCTACTCCAGTCCTGTAACCCGGAAGGTGTACACGATCAAAGGCAGAGCCACGTGTGAAAGCACCCACGTGATTTACCAACTGACCTGCCTACACTGTGAAGCTTTCTACGTGGGAATGACCAGCAACAAACTGTCCATTCGCATGAATGGACACAGGCAGACAGTGTTTGTTGGTAATGAGGATAACTCTGTGGCTAAACATGCCTTGGTGCACGGCCAGCACATCTTGGCACACTGTTACACTGTCCGGGTTATCTGGATACTTCCCACTAACACCAACCTGTCAGAACTCTGGAGATGGGAACTTGCCCTTCAGTATATCCTCTCGTTCCATTACCCACCAGGCCTCAACCTCCGCTAATTTCAAGTTGCCGCCGCTCATACCTCACCTGCCATTCAACAACATTTTTGCCTCTGTACTTCCACCTCTTTGCCTTTACAAATGTCTGCTTGTGTCTGTGTATGTGTGGATGGATATGTGTGTGTGTGCGAGTGTATACCTGTCCTCTTTTCCCTCTAAGGTAAGTCTTTCCACTCCCGGGATTGGAATGACTCCTTACCCACTCCCTTAAAACCCACATCCTTTCATCTTTCCCTCTCCTTCCCTCTTTCCTGATGAAGTAACCGTTGGTTGCGAAAGCTTGAATTTTGTGTGTATGTCTGTGTTTGTTTGTGTGTCTATCAACATGCCAGTGCTTTCGTTTGGTAAGTTACATCATCTTTGTTTTTAGATATATTTTTCTCACGTGGAATGTTTCCCTCTATTATATTCAAATAGTATATATAATTTTACATTATATGAACCAAGTGTGGGAGTTCAGTGCATACGGTCAAAACTATAGGATGCTAGTGTTGGACAATGTGTGACGTAACAGACAGCCATTACAAAATTATATACTACAAATGATGTGCAATTCAGCATCTAAAGAAATAGGTATGAGAAAATATAAACAAATATAATTTGTTTTATGATGTTCTCCACAAATCACAAAACATACAAATATTTCAAAAAATACATAAAAATATAAAAAATAAAAGACAAATATATGCAATAAAACCCAATTAGCAACATGTAAAACAATGATAAAATAACAGAAAATTAAAGGCTGAGGATATAAAACTCTTGGAAGCATATGTATGTACATATTCATTCCTGCTCGCAAACAATAAAGAAATTAAGCATCTATGCCAAAATACTGAATTTCATAAAACTTCATTTCTTAAGACAACTGAAAAAAAAACTGCTCAAACATTTATTCACAATTAAAGACTAAATAGATAATTTCATTATTTTTTTAATTTTTAATAAAAAATATCACTTTGATCTTTAGTCAGGAACAAATGTTCAAGGATTTTTCCAGTTGTATAAAAAATGAAAATTTCTGAAATTCAGTGTTTTGGCATTGAAACTTATTTTCACTGCAAATTCTGAGCAGAAATGAATAATAATAAATGTATTTCCAAGAGTTTTCTATCCCCATCCTTGAACTTTGGTATTTTGCCCTTTGTTGTTCTTGGTGTACATAAACGATCTGCCAAACCATCTGACAGTTGCAGAAACGGTGATGTTCGCTGATGACCCTAGCATATTTATAAAAGGATACACTGAGGATGATCAACAGCAGAGTGCCTCTAGGATAATAAATGAGACAGGAAAATGATTTAGTGATTATTATTTGATCATAAATAAGGATAAAACGGTACTGATCAATTTCATTAATATTAAAATTAAAGCTAGAAGAAGAATAAAAGCTGAGTTAGAGAACTATGTTATTGCACAAGCTCCATAAACGAAATTCCTCAGTATGTGGGTGGATGAGCACTTGAGATGGGAAAAGCATCTAGAAGTTTTGAGTAAAAA
Source organism: Schistocerca americana (assembly GCF_021461395.2). NCBI lineage: Eukaryota > Metazoa > Arthropoda > Insecta > Orthoptera > Acrididae > Schistocerca > Schistocerca americana. The sequence goes on along the minus strand of NC_060120.1, from coordinate 1,100,720,519 downwards.
ATGAAGTAAATGCTGCTATGTGCTAAGAATGCTTCAGGAATGCTGCAACACTGAATCATTGCTGTGTGCCTATTACGCTTACATGAACAGTTTGCTTAGATATGGTGTGATCTTCTGGGGAAATACAGGTATGCCAAAACAAGCTTTCAAACTTCAAAAAAGGGTTATTAGAATAATGAAAGGGGTTCCTTCCAGAGTGTCATGCAGGGAAATATTTAAAGAATTTAAAATAATGACTCTTCCTAGTTTATACATCTATGAATGTGTATGCTTCCTGAAAACTCACCAGGAATTTTCAACATTAAATAATCAGGTTCATAACCATGAAACAGAGAACAGGGATGATTTTCACAGACACCCACAAAGGAGCACTCTACCAAAAACGTGTAAACTGACAGCCCAAAATACTTTTTAGTGCATTGCCTTCTACAATAAAGAAAATTAAAGAATTTCATAAATTCAAGGTAGATCTTAAACAATTTTTACTAACACACAGTTTTTATAGCATTGAAGAATATCTGAATATGTAAAAGTAATATTATTTATATATACTGATATAAAATATTTGTATTTATTATCAAGGTTTTTGAAACAAATTAAAGATAAGAAACTATATTGTAATTGACTACATCCATACGATGTATATTGTTAACAGATGAATAAATAGATTTATTGATTGATTGATTGTTTTACACTGGTTGCTGATTAGGTTTTATTGTATATATTTCTATTATTTTTTAAATATTTTACACATTTTTAAATACCTGCTACTTTCTGACTTGTGTATAACATCATAATTTGTTTTATATTTATGTACATTTTCTTATCAATGATTTTGGCCTTGTGTGCCTTCTTCCATAGATGCTGGTTTGCATATCATTCACAGTCTACAATTTTGTAACAATTTTCCATTATGTCACCCACTGTTATACACTAGCATTAACTAGTTTTGGTTAAATGCACTGAATTCCTACATTGACTTATATAATGTAAAATTAACTATATTATGTAATAGACAGACAAAAGAAATATGGCTGTTAATGCTTATTATTTTCATTAATTGCAGAATATTTTTCTATTTGAAAAATTGTGATGCATCATAATCATTATGACTGCAATGCCACCTAGTAGCTTTCTTCACTTTACACTATCACTGTACTGTAAAATCAATTTGTACTTGCTCGTCACTACTTAAGGTTGACTTCATATGCACAAATGATATTATATATTTCTGGTGAGTGCTTTATTTCACTGTGTAATGTTCATCTTTTAGTATTACCTTAATCTTTTCTCACTGATGACTTATTGAAGCCTTTGGAAATGGAGAAAGCCACAATGTGTACATGAATAAATACTGTGGTCAAGACATATAAAAGTGTTTTAGTGCAATCAATGGCCACACTATCTCACAGTGTATTTATGCAAATTACAGCTGTTATTAAGTGAAGAACTGAAAGAATATTTACAGCCCTCTTCATATCATTCTCTTAAGGACTGTGAAGATAAGGTTGGACCAATTACTTCACAAACAGTGGCATTTAAGCAGTTATTCTTTCCATGTTCCATATTCAGTTGGATTGGGATGGTACATAAACATGTTGCACAACGCTAAGTAATCTCTGCCATGTGCTTCACAGTGGTTTGCAGAGTATATACATAGATGTAGATGACAATAACAGTAGTGGGAATAGATAAGCTTCAAGTCCAAGTGCTATTATTGTATATCTTCCAATTCGTGTATGTTTACGTTGTTATCCATCTGATAAACCAGGAAAATTTCACTCATGCAGTCTTTGTTCCCATATTACATAATAATCATTCCTCTTTTTGTGAATCTCAATATAACAATAACTGCATATCACGTGTGTCTGTTCAGAGTGATGTATTTTTTAAAGTTGCCACTTAGCATCTGTATTGTGTGTTCAAAGGCTTACGTAACCAACAAAAGCAGCAACAAAATCACAGATGTGACAAGCCACACACAGAGTGTGATTGGCATGCTGCACATGCTTGGAGTCTACAAAGACAGCTGCAAGTCTGAGCAGCAAGTTAATGAAGAACATCATAATGAGTGCAGAAAAACTATACAGTTTTGAGAAACTCACATACTAACTACTCAGCTACTTCCCAATAAGAGAAAAATATAAGAGGTGATTGTAACTGTACAGCAGTCTGCCAACATGGAAGGTCAGCGATAGATGACCTAAGGGCCAACAGTCCTTATGAAGCCCTGATACAGTCGATGAATGACATTTTCAACCAAAAACCGTTAAGTAGTATTTTATTAATGGACTAGTTTCAGTCAAATGACCATCTTCTAGCAAACAAACATCCTAAAACAGTAATGGTTTACATACTTTTTTTTTTTTTTTCTTGCATGGACATCATCACAGTCAAATGCTATAAGTTTGTAAGGAGCTGGTCATAAGGTTAACTTTTTGTAGTTGATTATCGCTGATGTGAACACTTACTTATTTCTATAACATGCAACAACTACTTCTGTTTCCAAATGATGGTACGAAGAAAGATTAGGGTATAACAGTCGATTGAGAAAGATGTTATTAGGTGTGGAATGCAAGCTCAGGATAGGAATTTTCTCTCAGTCTTTTCTCAACCGGAATTTCAGTATTCAGCTTCAGAGCTTTAGGAAAACCTAAATCTTGATCTGCAGCTGTGGATAAACCACTTCTGAGGGCAACATCAGTTTCCAATAATAAAATTTAATCCAGTTTTTTTCTCCTAAATGTACTAAATGTACGCGTCCTCTTTCTGTATGATAAAGTTGTGCTACATAATACTCTTTTTCTCCATCATTATTGTAATCAAAACAGTGTGACTATATCTGTTCTTTTCCATACTCAGTGTGTTATGAAGAGATCACTTTTCAAAAAAGATTACTGAATATTCATTATCTGGTAAACAGTCTGTGTAACTGTTTAGGAGTTCATCTCACCGGGAGGAAAGGTTACTAGTGATACTTTAGGCATCTCTATGACCCTGAGAACCTCATAAATAACATCATCATCCAATTGTGTAAGTTCTCATATGCTGCACAATGCCCAGAAATTTCAGCTTGATTTCCCAGAAAAGGTGAAAGCCATGTCATCGTAACTATTGTTGCTAGCAGATCAAAACACGCCACGGTTTTACTACTGGTTCATTGGGCTGTACAATATTTTGATGAAGAGCCATGTTGCCATAATTAGGTAAGCTGACAAAATGACCTGGGATAGCATGGCCAACTTACATTACATCCCTTCCCTCCAGTGAGCACTCCCTATGTAATCTACATCCAAAGGCTCACATTCAATGCCAAAGAGGTGATTGTGTTGGTGACTGTGACTGGGAACACCTAGTGTGGGGCCCTGGCTACGGAGGCATGTATGTAGGCACTCCATCTGCCCCGGCCAACAGCTTGCTGTGTTTATTGAATGCTGTGTTTATTGAATTCCTTCTTAATTGAACTCATTGCTGGTAATCAAGCCTTGCTGGGACTACAGCTGCAGTTTCAGTTGTGAAACTCCTCTGGTGTGTACCTGTAATGACAGTGTACCAGTATTTTGACATCTGTGCTAAAATCGTGATGCTGTAATCATGTGAGTCCCAGACAAACAGTGCTTTGTGACTGCCAACTTGTCAGGACACATCAGTTGAGTGTGCTACTAGTATGCTATCAGTTACCTTCAATGGTGCAAACTGTTTGTTCAACAAATGTTTTGCCACAATAGCACAGAACCTTGTATGCTCTAGCCTTCTGAAGACCAAAATCTGAGGTCCATTTGACACTATGAACAGACAGGACACGCACGCATTGTTCAACCAACTAATATGCCAGAAGAAACTGATGAACCTCAATGTTGCCAGTGCTTCCTAGTCAGGTCCCTAACAAATGATCATTATTTGCTTATGTTAATAGTACTGATGAGCCCTGAAGATTTTAAATGAGGTATTACCTGTAAGTAATGATGCAGAGCAAGCAGTACAGCTGGTAGTTAGCAATTAAAAAACTGAAGGTTAATGCAAAATGGAAAATACTTACTTCCCTTATTTCTGTTTCCTGATAGTGCATGAAAAAGACACCAAGATACATCATTATTAAAACAAATAGAAAATTTTCAACACATCCAAAAAGTAGATATATATTTCTTAAGTTACCTTGAACTGTCACATAGTATGTAATCTCATCTTTCCCAAATATGTTTTCCACAGAGCATGTGTAATTCCCAGCATGTAAAGCTGTAACTGGACTGATGTAAAGCTGCCATTCGTCATTAATTTTCACACTGCTGCCTTGTACTGGTTTTTCACTGTTTGGCAGAAAATTGTATTTTATCAGTTAGCGGTAATGTTCTTAAAATAGATACAAAGTCTCATAATATAGTCTTTGTCTTACATGACAATGTAAATTAGTGTTTTGAATTTATAGTTAAAAAAGTAACTCTATAGCCACAATATGTTCCTGATGGTCTTCTTTCTCACGTTACCTTCCATTCAGAAGGTTGTTGCACGGAGCGACTGTTATATTGACTTGTAAATAATAGATTTCAGCTATCAGTCATCCTTTCTAAATTTTATTGGAAGATCTAGATTTCAGCTAGAAACTAGCCATTCTAAATGCACTATCATTTTTGATCAATGCATGTAATGCCTGTTGGTCAGGCTTCATCCACAGTTCATTGAATACAGTACTCAATGAACGGTAGATGAAGCCCGACCAACAGGCATTACATGCATTGATCAAAAATGATAGTGCATTGAGAGTGGCTAGTTTCTAGCTGAAATCTAGATCTGCCAATAAAATATAAAAAGGACGACTGATAGCAGAAATCTATTATTTACAAGACCTTCTTTCTGTTTGAAGTTTACAGTCTGTGATGTGCCTCATCATTAGGACCTATTACTGAAAACTTATTGAAATAGATGTAAAACTTACAAAAGCAGAAACTAATAAAATCTGCGGCAAAACAGGTAAAACACATCCAAGATAGATCCAATACCTAGCTTACTATTATAAATTTAATCACTCTTTGTTGCTACAGGAATTCGCATTTATTTCTGAGGTTGATATAGCTCTTTCCAAAGAATGGATGCATTTGGCGTGATCTGGATCCCTGCATGTTTAAATACGAGCAATAAACATGGAACAATAACACCACATATACCCATTAGCACTCAAAAACCTCAAATAGATACTTGAAAAACAAGTATACATGTAATTTCAGAACTAGAAATTTTTTTGAAATTTGTGGTAAGGACTATGGGAGCAAACTGCTGAGGTCATCAATCTCTAGGCTTACTCACTACTTAATCTAACTTAAAGTAACTTATGCTAAGGACAGACAACACACACACCCATGCCCAAGGCAGGACTCGAACCTCCAAAGGGGGAAGCCGCCCAAACCATAACCTCAGACCACACGTCTACCCCCACGCAACGAACTAGAAATGTGATTTGTAAAACAGAGGGGTTTCCTTACCCCCAACAAAATAATTAATCTGATGTTAAACAGTCAAAACTTGAAACAAATGACAAACTAGGCAGTAGAGTTTTGCTCTCACTTTCTACTACTTGGATCTTTTGTTTATTTATTCATTATTCTACTAACGAAATCAAAGTGTGGTCTTGACCATGAACAATTGCAACTAGCAGGACAAAATTAGTATAATCATGTGGCCGGTCTATAAATATATCAGGGCATTATTGGGGAAAATGTTTTAGTCTGACAGCTAGTTAATAATCTATACTACAGCAATGAGCATCTGCAATGGGGGAAAGAGGGTAGACTTGGCCCTTCCAGTTTCTAGAGTACAGACCTTTTAATGTTTAAAAAATTCTTATTCATTTCTAAAAATAACAGTCTAAAGTGCAGATTCAGCACTAGTGAACGCAACAGAAAACATTGTGGGTTTAGTAGGCATTACAAAGCTTGGCTTTGTTTGATTGTCAGGCTGTTGATGGGAGATTACACCATTTCTTAGGTTAAGTCCTCACCTGTTCTCTGTCCCTTCCTTGCAAAGTCATTGTCAATGTGCAGTTTCAACAGCCAACACAAAGTAAAAATAGTTACAGTATACCTGTCTGACATCCAACCCCAAATTCTCAGAAGGATAGCAATTTCCTATGCTGTACAACTCTGTCACCAAGTAGCTTAACTTTTGTCTGAGAATAAGTTTGCTGAGATTACTTTTTGTAAGATTCTGAAGAAAATGACTACTCTATTTATTTTCAATGTGTTCATTCATGTTTCATCTGTTGACACAAATGCACCAACGAAACGAAGAAATGCCATCTTCTGCACTAGAATACAAAAAAAGGTAAGAATTTCAAGGTTAAAAAATATCTCCTCCTGGAGTTGTAACCTTCTCAAATTGTATGTTTTGCAACACAGAGCAACATGCAGCAACTGAGTTATGACTTCTGCAGTCCAGTTGTCAAGGATGCAAAATAATGTGCAGTGACAGGCCGTTAAGAGTCTGTTCTAAAAGCCAATTTGATGCCTGTTTTGGAATGTGCTGCATAAGTTGTCAAATTTAAGCCTGGGTTACCCTTGTAAATGTAGCTTCCAAAACATATTCTGCTCAAATTCTATTATACCCACCAGCATTAAAAAATGAAAGTCATTCAAATAACGCATTTAATTAATTAACATCAGATATTAAGTTTTGTAACCAATAAAAATGTTGTACTTGACATCAGAGTTAAATAAACATTTTTATTTTTTAACATGTAATCCTCCTCCTCCACTTTGATGAGCATTAATCTGTAACATTTATCACTAGTTATTATTGCTGATGTCCAACAAGATTTTCTGAACGAATTTGATTTTTATGTCTATTTCAGATGTTTAGTTCCCAGTCTCAATCAAATGTTATTTGTAAATGAATAATATTGTGAATCTTTTCTAGCTTTAGTTCCTAACTCATTGGGGGGTTAATCAAGGTTTAACATCTTGTCAATGACAGTTTCATTGGAAACAGAATACAAGTTCCAATTGGGAAGGCATGGGGACTGAAATTGGCCATGTCTTTTCAAAGGAAATGACCAACATTCACACCATTCAATTTTGAGAACTCACAGAAAACTAAATGTCGATAGCTGGACAGGCTTTGAACAACCATGGTATGACTTACGATAGCATATCATCTTTTTCAGTAAACTCTTTAGATATGCTTCATTTAATTACACGAGGATGTAATTTCAGATGGTTAGATCAGATTTCTATTTTCATATCAGTCTGAATTGAATTTTCTGTTCTCCATTCTTAAGTTTCTCATGATTCTACACCATAAATTTGTAATCCCTGTAAAAAAAACCATAAGATCAGTGCTAAAAATCCCTCAATTTTACATTCCTTCCTAGTAAGTTTTACTTCAGTTCTATATTCTTACTTGCTGTCTCACTAGTCTTCATCTCGTTTTCTTTCTACTGACATTTGATGTGACTGAATTCGATCTACACCAAAGAGCCAAAGAAACTGGTACACCTGCCTAATATCATGTAGAGCCCCTGCGGGCTTGCAGAACTGCTGCAACACGATGTGGCATGGACTTGATTAATTTCTGACGTAGTGATGGAGTGAAATGAGACACTGAATCCTGCAGGGCTGACCATATATGCCTAAGAGCATGAGGGGGTATAGATCTCTTCTGAACAGTACATTGCAAAGCATCCCATATATGCTCAATAATGTTCATGTATGGGGTGTTTGGTGGCCAGTAGAAGTGTTTAAATTCAGAAGAGTGTTCCTGGAGCCACTCTGTAGCATTTCTTCATGTATGTGGTGTCACATTGTCCTGCTGGAATTGCCCAAGTCTGTTGGAATGCATAATGGACATAATGTATGCAGCTGATCAGATAGGATGCTTATGTACATGTCACCTGTCAGAGTCATTTCCAAACATATCAGGGGTCCCATATCACTCCAAATGCACATGCCCCACACCATTACAGAGCCTCCACCAGTCCCCTGGTGACATACAGGATCCATGGATTCATGAGGTTGTCTCCATACCCATACATGTCCATCTGCTCAATACAATCTGAAATGAGACTCTTCTGACCAAGTAACATGTTTCCAGTCATCAACAGTCCAACGCCAGTGTTGACGGGCCCAGGCAAGCTGTAATATTTTGTGTCAGGTAGTCATCAATTGTACATGAATCGGCCTTTGGCTCTGAAAGCCCATATCGATGATGTTATGTTGAATGGTTCACACGCCGACACTTGTTGATGGCCCAGCATTGAACTCTACAGCAGTCTGCAGAAAGGTTGTACTTCTGTCACGTTGAATGATTCTCTTCAGTTGTCATTGGTCCCGTTCTTCCAGGATCTTTTTCAGGCTGCAATGATGTTGAAGATTTGATGTTTTACTGGATTCCTGATATTCATGGTACACTCGTGAAATGGTCACACTGGAAAATCCCCACTTAATTGCTACCTCGGAGATGCTGTGTCCCATCGCTCATGTGCCGAATATAACACCACATTCAAACTATCTTAAATCTTGATAACCTGCCATTGTAGCAACAGTAACTGATCTAACAACTGCATCAAACACTTGTTGTCTTACACAGACGTTGCCAACTGCAGTGCCGTATTCTGCCTGTTTACATATCTCTGCATTTGAATATGCATGTCTATACTATTTTGCACCATGGATTCTGGCTGGTGAAGTTAAGGGAATATTTTAGGATATTTCAGAGAGGGGAGACTTGAGAGAGGAAATGCTGATGTAATGCATAATTGGCATTGTCATCACAACTTCCAACATTTAGCTTCACCATGCAATAATGATAAAACTACTGCTAGGTTGCGGCAGCAATGGAAGAATAGGACAGTCAACGTGAAGTGCTTTGGACCGAGTCAATACATGATGAAGAGACCCCACCGCCACCTTTTCTTGTGCCACTTGTAACTGAGACTCATCTTTTTGCATGTATTTATCAACAATATCGATCATCAACCTTTTAAATTCCAACACAGAGACTCGAAGAATCCACTTGGTCAGGATCAAGGAAACATTGGTTATTTCTGGCTAGTGAGCTGGCAATTTGTTACGTCACCCAGCAGCCAATACAGCCACCTCACCACACTAACACACATGATAAGTTTACAGACCTTAGCCTAGAAAACATTTGAAAGTCCTACAGCACTGGATTATAAAGTATAAACTCTTCTCCTCATAGGTAACAATTTTATGAACACTCATAAAATCAACTGACATACCAAATTGCAAATCCATAAACACACAAGAAAGAAATTTCAAAACTTTACATCATCTAATAAATCTATTAGGAAAAAAGTGATTTTTGCCACTAGTGATACTGTAGAGTATATAACTGAAAACACTATCACTTCTGCTAATGATGTACGAGATAATTGAGGCATTTCCAGCATACTACTGTCAAAAATTATACCTAAAAGCATGCTGTTCTTTGAGTGTTTTTTCATTTTATGCTCACCTCAAAAAGAGCAAAAATTTAAAGCCTACATGGTGGAATAAACTGAAAAATTTGAAATATGGTGAAAACTGCTGGATTACAACATCTCAGATATTTGTAACATCTTGAATGTTTGATTTCCAACTGCATCCAATAACTGTATAGCAAGGTAATGTCACACTAATGCAGTGGCTTCTAGCTTATGGAGTAATAAACAAAAGCTTACTTGGCAGCTTATTCCAAAGTACAGCTGATGTGATTGGTGTATACCAAGTGGATTGCCCACAGAATCCATTTAGGTTTAATGTATATGGTTATACCATATATGCCCTTCACTACCATGCACTAATTTTACTTACAGCTGCTCTGCACAAAGCCTGTCCATGGAATCTGTAACATATCATGCCTCTATTGACTGCAGCCAATATAGGCTACTCTATTTGCTATGTGCTGCATCACTGTTAATGGGATGTGATCAGTGAATAGTTGTACAATGACTTGTTTGTCTTTGTTGCAGTACTCAATGGTGTTTAATGCACTGTAATGGCAGACGGATTGTTACAAATATAACTGATGTTCAGACAGAGAAACACTGAAATCACAGCAGGCTTAACTTTATTTTATATTCATTTGTGTAAATAAATACATCCTGCGAAGGAAAACTTGTGCGGGTAAACATGCTTTCACAAAACCTGCTGTTTTCACTACAGAAAGCAATGAGCTCGAAGTTCAAATGGTGTACTGTGTAGTTTATTAAGATGGCCTGCACATATAAATAAATATTCACCCCATCCCTGTGTGACAAAGATATCATGGGGAGGTATTATTATCTGAGTAAGTTAACAGAAAATTGAAGGCTAAACTATCATCAGTTATTTCATGTACCTCATTTTTTTCCCTCAACCAATCTCAACGTCTGTTGGTCTTTTGAGCAGGGGTGATTAAGACATATGAAATTGCATTTTCCCAGTATTGTATTACTTAAAAGTTATTATATGTGGAAGTTGCAAGTTTTCATTTTCCTACTGAGCTATGTCCTAACCTCCACCTCCCAATGTGATGAGGACTTGCGTTTTTAAATGGACTTTCTCAGAGAAAAAGTCAAAACAAAGAGAGCCCAGCTGCCACATCCATGCTGGCAATGTTGTACAACATTGAGGAGACAGGGTGAATATTAAGCTGTACACCAAAACTCAAGGGAATTAACATTGAATTAATGTTCCAGAACTGCCACAATGTTTCTTAACATGCACGCATCCACACCTGTGCATGTTTCTGAGCATACAAAGTCTGGTGTGGCTAAATGATAATTACTTCAGCTCTGAATCTCTCTTCCCCAACCACTATATCTGGTGCCCTATACTAGGGCGCCACTATTGGGAGAGAGTAGCTAGTTTGTAGTATTTTAAAATAATTATGTGATTTTGTAAATTTTCTGCTATACTAATTGTTATCTTTCTCTGTTCCATTCATGAATGGAATTACTATATTATCATAACGAGGATGGAAATCACACTATGTGCAAATGATTCAACATAATCAATTGGTGAATTAATTCTGGACGGAGTGTAAAAGCCAATGAAAGATAGGAAAATTCATGATCATGTTGTGTGCATGGCTGCGCTTAGTAATGTTTCTGCCAATAGTGATCATAGTACCTTCCTTAAATCAATTCCCAAATTGAAGCATTCTCGTAAAATACGTAGACATTTGAACAGAACATTAATTTTATGGAGATGTGTGTATACAATTGAACTATGCCAACAATATATTTTGATATGTGTTGGCGAGGCACTACTGAATAGGTTTTCAGTGGTATCTTCACTATTACAAATGGAATATTTCATTTTCAAAAGTATTTGTCTATTTAGCCATTTTGTAAAATTCTCGAGAGATGAGTACAAAACTTAGGCACACTGTTTCCAGTCCATTGCCTGATAGCCAGGCACAAGATGTCGCCAACATGGATGTGGCCCGGAGCTACCACGAATATAATTTCACAGAGTCTGTTCGACAAATTACAGAAATTATGACACATACTGGTGCTTCCAGTCCAAAACTGTAAAATGCAAACAGCTGTAGGTGGTAAGTGTAAAGGTGTAAAATTGCAGGCATGGTATCCTATTCAAATTGATAGCTTCCCTTTACAAAGCATTTTGCTTGTGGTTGGAATTCATGGAGAACAATTCAGACATTAGGGTTTTGTTATGAAAGATAAAACACAACAGCCATACTATGCTAGGATGTCTAAAAGCATGGTGCAAATACAGCAGAAGGATCCCAGATGGTGAAAGATAAGGCTAAAACTGGTGCAGAACAATGATGACAGGTTAAAAAAAAAAATTAAGATTTACCAAGATTTATTTTTTCACCAACGCCACCCAGCACAGAGAGAGTGGTGTGTCTGTTTACCAGAAGATCACATTAATGACTTCATGTTACACACTCACTATGTTTGGAGTCACTGTGGTATCTCCAAGTGCCTTAGTAAGATAAGCACTTATTAGTACTATCCAAATTTAAGATGAAATGTTCTGCACGTAATACAGAAATCTGTTGTGTGTCAGAAGGCTAAGCTTACAAATAAGTCAAAACTAATTGAACTACACCTGACACTACCTGAAAGACCCTTGGATGCAGATGGACCGTATCCACAAGGGAAAGGAGGTGTAAGATATGTTGTAGCACTATATGACAGCCTGTCAAATTGTACACTCTGTGGTCAGTGATGGCGAGCACCATCATCAGATTCATCATGGATTATCTATCCTGAGTAGGAAAGCCGGAAATACTGTTGATGGAGAACACACTGTATTTTACAGGCAACCGTTGGAAAGAATTCATGAACACTCATAACATTAAACATATACTTGTATCCATGTTTTCCCTACAAGCAAGTCCCTTGGGGAATATTTAAAGAATTTAACAAATTTATCTGAACTTACACCCCTCACAAACACAAAAGGTGGATCAAATACGTTCCCCATTCTGGCAAGTTGCTAACGATCTCCCATATAGCTCAACTGGCTTTACATCTACGGAGATGCTGTTTTGACAAAAGACAAGTAGATAATTGGGAAAAACCTCTAATCAAGGTCCCTATAAAGAAAATATCTATCTGTAGTGCTAGCTGAGACCTCTGTTCTCTTTGTGTTGTTCAAATGTTTCTGATTTAAATAACGAAACAGTGTATTTTTTTTGTGCTTAGCACTACATGTTTTGAGAATTTATTCTCATTGGCAAGTTAAAATATTTATGTAAGTATTTTATGTCCTATTTGCATGTGTGTTGTGCCTTTCTTGCACTGTATGGTGTCATCTTTTGAGGTTATGGTACAGTACTGTGCCTTCTACATTACAGAGATAAACACATGCACAAACACACTAAAATTTCACGAACAGTATGAATGATTTGCATATGTCTGGTTTTCTGCATAATGGAGATAGCACAGCATCCTATAACCACAAAAAGACAGCTGCAGTGCAAGAAAAGCAGCACAAAACAAAGATACTAATGTAAATATTTGATCATGATGATGAGAAATTCTCAAAACATGTCATGCAAAACACAAAAAAATATATAAATAATACAGTGTTCCAATACCATATTTAAAGAATGAAGGGCAGTTGCATGCTTTCCAAAAACATTGATCAAGATGAACGAAATTCCGTCAAATGTTCCTGCTTCCCACTTGTGGTTGGCACTTCTTGGAGAACCAGTTATACAAAATATTAAAACTGAAGACATTCTTAATTGTTCTTGACACCACATTCCTCTGCAACATCTTGTTTTCTTTTACATGTCTTGATTATATGCATGTTGTTGTTGTTGTTGTGGTCTTCAGTCCTGAGACTGGTTTGATGCAGCTCTCCATGCTACTCTATCCTGTGCAAGCTTCTTCATCTCCCAGTACCTACTGCAACCTACATCCTTCTGAATCTGCTTAGTGTATTCATCTCTTGGTCTCCCTCTACGATTTTTACCCTCCATGCTGCCCTCCAATGCTAAATTTGTGAGCCCTTGATGCCTCAAAACATGACCTACCAACCGATCCCTTCTTCTAGTCAAGTTGTGCCACAAACTTCTCTTCTCCCCAATCCTATTCAATACCTCCTCATTAGTTACGTGATCTACCCACCTTATCTTCAGCATTCTTCTGTAGCACCACATTTCGAAAGCTTCTATTCTCTTCTTGTCCAAACTAGTTATCGTCCATGTTTCACTTCCATACATGGCTACACTCCATACAAATACTTTCAGAAACGACTTCCTGACACTTAAATCTATATTCGATGTTAACAAATTTCTCTTCTTCAGAAACGATTTCCTTGCCATTGCCAGTCTACATTTTATATCCTCCCTACTTCGACCATCATCAGTTATTTTACTCCCTAAATAGCAAAACTCCTTTACTACTTTAAGTGTCTCATTTCCTAAACTAATTCCCTCAGCATCACCCGATTTAATTTGACTACATTCCATTATCCTCGTTTTGCTTTTGTTGATGTTCATCTTATATCCTCCTTTCAAGACACTGTCCATTCTGTTCAGCTGCTGTTCCAAGTCCTTTGCTGTCTCTGACAGAATTACAATGTCATCGGCGAACCTCAAAGTTTTTACTTCTTCTCCATGAATTTTAATACCTACTCCGAATTTTTCTTTTGTTTCCTTTACTGCTTGCTCAATATACAGATTGAATAACATCGGGGAGAGGCTACAACCCTGTCTCACTCCTTTCCCAACCACTGCTTCCCTTTCATGCCCCTCGACTCTTATAACTGCCATCTGATTTCTGTACAAATTGTAAATAGCCTTTCGCTCCCTGTATTTTATACCTGCCACCTTCAGAATTTGAAAGAGAGTATTCCAGTTAACATCGTCAAAAGCTATCTCTAAGTCTACAAATGCTAGAAACGTAGGTTTGCCTTTTCTTAATCTTTCTTCTAAGATAAGTCGTAAGGTTAGTATTGCCTCACGTGTTCCAGCATTTCTACGGAATCCAAACTGATCTTCTCCGAGGTCCGTTTCTACCAGTTTTTCCATTCGTCTGTAAAGAATTCGCGTTAGTATTTTGCAGCTGTGACTTATTAAACTGATAGTTCGGTAATTTTCACATCTGTTGACACCTGCTTTCTTTGGGATTGGAATTATTATATTCTTCTTGAAGTCTGAGGGTATTTCGCCTGTCTCATACATCTTGCTCACCAGATGGTAGAGTTTTGTAATGACTGGCTCTCCCAAGGCCGACAGTAGTTCTAATGGAATGTTGTCTACACCCGGGGCCTTGTTTCGACTCAAGTCTTTCAGTGCTCTGTCAAACTCTTCACGCAGTATCTTATCTCCCATTTCGTCTTCATCTACATCCTCTTCCATTTCCATAATATTGTCCTCAAGTACATCGCCCTTGTATAAACCCTCTATATACTCCTTCCACCTTTCTGCCTTCCCTTCTTTGCTTAGAACTGGGTTGCCATCTGAGCTCTTGATATTCATACAAGTGGTTCTCTTCTCTCCAAAGGTCTCTTTAATTTTCCTGTAGGCAGTATCTATCTTACCCCTAGTGAGATAAGCCTCTACATCCTTACATTTGTCCTCTAGCCATCCCTGCTTAGCCATTTTGCGCTTCCTGTTGATCTCATTTTTGAGACGTTTGTATTCCTTTTTGCCTGCTTCATTTACTGCATTTTTATATTTTCTCCTTTCATCAATTAAATTCAATATTTCTTCTGTCACCCAAGGATTTCTACTAGCCCTCGCCTTTTTATCTACTTGATCCTCTGCTGCCTTCACTACTTCATTCCTCAAAGCTACCCATTCTTCTTCTACTGTATTTCTTTCCTCCATTCTTGTCAACTGTTCCCTTATGCTCTCCCTGAAACTCTGTACAACCTCTGGTTTAGTCAGTTTATCCAGGTCCCATCTCCTTAGATTCCCACCTTTTTGCAGTTTCTTCAGTTTCAATCTGCAGTTCATAACCAATAGATTGTGGTCAGAATCCACATCTGCCCCTGGAAATGTCTTACAATTTAAAACCTGGTTCCTAAATCTCTGTCTTACCATTATATAATCTATCTGATACCTACTAGTATCTCCAGGATTCTTCCAGGTATACAACCTTCTTTTATGATTCTTGAACCAAGTGTTATCTATGATTAAGTTATGCTCTGTGCAAAATTCTACAAGGCGACTTCCTCTTTCATTTCTTCCCCCCAATCCATATTCACCTACTATGTTTCCTTCTCTCCCTTTTCCTACTGACGAATTCCAGTCACCCAGGACTATTAAATTTTCGTCTCCCTTCACTACCTGAATAATTTCTTTTATCTCGTCATACATTTCATCTATTTCTTCATCATCTGCAGAGCTAGTTGGCATATAAACTTGTACTACTGTAGTAGGCATGGGCTTTGTGTCTATCTTGGCCACAATAATGCGTTCACTATGCTGTTTGTAGTAGCTAACCCGCACTCCTATTTTTTTATTCATTATTAAACCTACTCCTGCATTACCCCTATTTGATTTTGTATTTATAACCCTGTAATCACCTGACCAAAAGTCTTGTTCCTCCTGCCACCGAACTTCACTAATTCCCACTATATCTAACTTTAACCTATCCATTTCCCTTTTTAAATTTTCTAACCTACCTGCCCGATTAAGGGATCTGACATTCCACGCTCCGATCCATAGAACGCCAGTTTTCTTTCTCCTGATAACGACGTCCTCTTGAGTAGTCCCCGCCCGGAGATCCGAATGGGGGACTATTTTACCTCCGGAATATTTTACCCAAGAGGACGCCATCATCATTTAATCATACAGTAAAGCTGCATGTCCTGGGGAAAAATTACGGCTGTAGTTTCCCCTTGCTTTCAGCCGTTCGCAGTACCAGCACAGCAAGGCCGTTTTGGTTAATGTTACAAGGCCAGATCAGTCAATCATCCAGACTGTTGCCCCTGCAACTACTGAAAAGGCTGCTGCCCCTCTTCAGGAACCACATGTTTGTCTGGCCTCTCAACAGATACCCCTCCGTTGTGGTTGCACCTATGGTACGGCCATCTGCATCGTTGAGGCACGCAAGCCTACCCACCAACGGCAAGGTCCATGGTTCATGGGGAGGGATTATATGCATATGATGAAAAAATTTGATCAGCTTATTTCATTGATTTTGGTAACACAAATTTTGTTGCTGATTGGCAACACATTGCAGATAATTAGTACCAATTTTGATAAACAACAATGTAATAAATGCTGTAAATTACCTAAGTTTACCTAATTTGAAGAAACATTATTGTTGGTAGGGAGTGCTGCAATGGGTTCACTGGTTAAGAATCTGGTATGCAGCTTAATTTCACTAATATATGTGTAATAGCAGAGCATGCTTATTTCTATCTATGCCATCCCCCCCTCTAAAGTGTGCCAACTTAATGTGCATGTATCATTTTTATCAATGAGTATAGCACGTGACCCCCAAGTATCAGCTCTTGTCGTCAGATCCTTGCACAGAAGAGAGAAAATTTATTATTATAAATGTGACTTTTACAGGGGAACAGGAAAGGAAATGATTAGTAGTGGTACAGGGTACCCTCTGCCAAGTAGCATATGGTGGATTGCGGAGTATCAGTGTAGATGTAGATGTAGAACAGAGGATAGTGAGATCCTTTTACTTTTCATACCACACATATACAGGGTAATTATAATTGAATTTAAACTTTGAAACTGCTGTAGAAATAACACCACTGTTCAGGATGATGCCAAATTGCAACAGAATATTATTGGAGAAAGGGGAAAACGTATGGCAGAAGAAAAATAAATAGTTACAAAATGTACCAATAGATGGAGCTGTAAGCATCATAATTTAAAAACTACAAACAACAAATGAATCATACAACAATGCCTAAGGTGTACATTTGATGTTAAACAACATGGGTGTATAGGTGTGATACTTTTAGTTATGTAAGCCCATGCGCCACGGTAAGGTCATATTATATTGGATGGGAAAAATCAGATTTTAATTGTCCTGAGTCCAAAAACCGCATAAAAAGCATAAATCAAAATCAAATTGAATTATTAATTTCCATGTGATTGGAGCAAAACAAGTTCAGTATGCTGTTCACTGTTTTTTGCAACAAGCCGAAATCGAGAAGCAGCATATTCCACAACTCATCAAAGTGTTTCCAGAGTCACATTCAGATTGTGTTGCACAATGCATGCCTTCAAAGCAGCTAAGTTTACAATCAGAACACTGCACACAATGTCTTTCAGATAGCCCCACAGCCAAAAGTCACACGGATTAAGAGCAGGTGAACGGGACTGCCAGGCTGTACAGAAATGGCGGCTGATAATTCTAGCATTTCCAAAATGGCGCTTCAGCAGCTGCTTAACTGGATGTGCAATGTGCGGAGGTGCGCCATCTTACATAAAAATGATCTCATTCACACATCCACATTGTTGGAGACCTGGAATGCCGTGGTTGCTTGAAAGACACTCATAGCACTTACCAGTTACTGTACAGGTAACAGAACCATAAGCACCTGTCTTTTCCAAAAAATATGGCCCTATGATAAATGAAGCTGTAAACCCGCACCACACAGTAACCTTTTCAGGATGAAGTGGTACTGGTTGATTTGTGCACGGATTTCCCGTTGCCCAGATTCAAAAATTCTGTGTATTGGCATAACCTGTCAGATGGAATGGGCTTAGTCTGTCCACAAAATCTTCCATTTCCATGAAAGCAAGAAATTCTAAGGCAAAGTTCTCTCTTGCTGGCAGTTCAACAGAAAGCAACTCCTGCACATTGGTAATTTTGAATGGATAGCAAAGAAGGATGTTTCATAGGTTTTTACACACAATGCTCACATTTGTGTCCAATGTTCGGGCAATTCTCCATGCACTACACATTTGCACACCACCACTCGTCTCCTCCTGCATTGCTGTGGCCACCGCTTCCACTGATGTCAAATCAATTTCTTTTCCTCCCTCTACCAGGTACACCAAAAGAAGCAGTCTTTTCGAATTTCCAAATCATTTTCTCTGGACTCACGGCAGTCATCAGACCAACTCTGTTTCGAACCCGTCAGTGTCCAGAACGTCTGCAGAGTGATGTGTCATAATTCCTGTAATACAGCTTTACAAGCAGAGTGTGATCCTGCATTGAGACAGTCAAGGCGAATTTCACAGATGTGAAACAAGGAAAAGCCATGTACCCAGCATGTTTTATACCAACTTCAATGGGTCGTGCGCATCACAATTGTTTTAATTTATGTATTCTGACAAATACATCACCATCTACTGATCAATTTTCACACTATTTTTTTTTCTGCTGCCATACGTTTTCCCCCTTCTCTGATGCTATTACGTTCCAATTTGATGTCATTCTGACCAGTGATGTTATTCCTACAGTGTTTTGAAAGTTTAATTTTAATAACTATCACCCTGTATATGTAACACATTTCTCCAAAAAGTCCCTCAAGGAAATAAAATTACACTTGGATGTATCAAATTTTCACAAGTTTGAGATATACAGTTTCTTTAAAAGGAACCTAGGACTTATTTTCTTCAATAAGAATGCTACAAGCCTGAACACAAAACGGTCTGCGCATGCATGCACTGATCTCTTTGGAGCAGGATTATTTGAGGCTTTGGAGCTAGTCAGAATAATTTCCTTCAATCAGTCAAAACTAGTTGCAACTGCCCATTGCCCGCAACTCAAACAGCTTTCACTCTGTCACAAACCACAGGAACTGGGAGACAGCCTGCGTTCAACGTATTCGCATGGTTTTGTGTTTTGAAAACATGTTTCAAGCTCAGTGTAATGCATCTTTAGATTCTGCACTTCACAGTTTTCAGTTTAATTCACCACATGTGTTTTAACGTATAGCTTATGGTTGCAGCATATTGAGAAAAGTTCAATTACTTTGTACCCAGGTACCAATTTCAATTTCTTCATGTGTTTTTACTTGCTGTTACACATCTGTGATTTTTTTAAAGAACTGTTGAAATTCATTACCACAAATTACTGCGTAAACATTTCAGTGTATATTTAAGAGGATTACAATTTTTAATCATATATGCCAATTACATGGTTTTGCTCATATTTTGGGGGTTTTAATGTTTTCCTCAATTTTGCATTTTTGAAGTCTGGACCACATGAAAATGTAAAATAGGCATTTCACTGAATGAATAACTGACAAACATTTGAGATTAAGTGTGTATTATGTACATCATTTAAATTTAGTTTATGAGGCATGACATGTACGAAACTCACCAAATCAGTTATACGTAAACTGGCAATTTTAGAATCTTGCTCTCCCTTGGATAAAGTTCTGCAGACAGCCATTATTGCAAATATAATGAAACATATATTACTTACAAAAACAAATACTTACTTCTTTCTCCAGAGGCGAAGTGGTGCAGGTTCTCCAACAGAGTGGCAAGAGAGGTGCAAGTCTTCATGAAGTACAGCTATCACCTGTTGTGTGAAAGATGCTATTCGTGCAGGTACATGACTTGCTGGAGCCTGCACAATATGTCTGGATCCAGCACCTTCTCCTACTGCTGTAAATGCTGACACCCAGAATTCATAACGATGGTGCAGCTCCAAATGAGAGATAGTGTAAAATGTCTGTTCTGCAGGGATTTCAAAGTTGTCCTTGTCCTAGAGTGTAAGATTACATATTAATCAATAAAAATAGATATCATACTCATAAGACCTATGATATTCAGAGAACTGTGTATAAAGGAGAGGAATTAAGGTTCCCATTGATGCTGTAAACATAATTAAAATGCTTTGTAATGAGCGATGCGCACAATAATACATTTGCAATAAAGGGTATAACTGTTCAAATCCTGTCCCAATTTTTCTGGCTTAAGGTTTCTATGGCTCCTACAATATCTCCAAGTTAAAATTACAATGATTGTTTCTAAATGCTACAGAGCTTTTTCTCTCTCTTTTCTTGTTTTTCATTATGTTTGAATTTATTTCAATTAGTGCTTTATAGTTAGTGACCTTAAAGTCAAAGGATGTAAATGATAAGAAGGAAATATCTGTTATTAAGATGTTGCTTTGGACTTGACATTTCAAGAAGAATCAGCTGATATTTGTTGTTGTGATTGCAGATTCAATGAATGGAGGACATTTCAGTTTCATGCTCATTTACTACATTCCTTTCATGCAACAAGGAATAAGTGGGCATAAGCTACTTAGAATAATGGGGATGTTGCAAGTTTTGATAAAGAATATGACTGACCTTTAAGGTCATGAACCATTGCCATGATTTTCACCCCTTTTGTTTCAAGCTGGAAAAAAAAGTCAACAAAGATGGTGATTATATTCAAAAGTGGCAAATGAATCCGGAATGTTGTAGCTGTTGACCTATGTATATGGCTTTTACTTTTCTTTTAGAATAAAACTTAAAAAGTTGGAGGCGTTATTTCCTGACTGACCCTTGTAAAACATAAACTGATTCTTTGAACATGTTACAAATGTTAAATGGTAATGCAAAATTTCTGTTTGTTGGAAAAGTTTTTCCAGAATGTACACTGATTAGCAAGAACATTACGACCATCGATCTACTATTGATATAAACTCATCCAGGCGATAACAGTGTCACATGGTGAGGAATTAGTGCTAGCACAATCCATGTAGTTGTGCTGTCTGTGTGTAGAGTGGGGAAAGCATGTGATCTATCTGAGTTTTACCAAGGGCAATTTGTGATTGCCCACAGGCTAAGCACAAGCATTTCAGAAACTGCAAAACTTTTGTTGGGTGTTCAAGGAGTGCTGTGGTGAGTGTCTTCAACACATGGCGAAGCCAATGTGAAACCACGTCCAGACGTCATTGGGTTGTGAGACCACCCATCGTTATAGATGTCCAACATTGTAGGTTGGTCAGACTGGTAAAACAGGACAGGTGGCAAACTGTGGTGGAACTAACACAAACTTTAACGCTAGGCAGAGTAAAAGTGTGTCTGAACACACAGTGCACTGAACACTTCTAATGATCGGCCATGGCAACTGTGACTAAAAGGGGCACACGACCAATGACGCCGGACAATAGTGCAGCGGCAGACTGTTGCATGGTCTGAAGAGTCCCGATACTTTCTATTAGCACTGGATGATGGCACTGTGGCAGAGAGTTACTTGGTCTGATGAATCGCAATACCATCTTCATTGTGCCAATGGGAGGGCACGAATCCATTGTATTCCCGGGGAACAGCTGCTTGACATGTGTACTGCAGGACAGGGAGAAGCTGGTGGCAGCTTCATTATGCTCTGGGGACCATTCATGTGGGCTTCCGTGGGTCCAATTGAACTCATGTGAGGCACCACGATGCCCAAGGAGTATCATACACTGGTTGCACACCATGCACACCCTTTCATGATGATCATGTTTCCCGACAGCATCGGGATTTTTGAACAAAATGCACCATGTCACAAGGCCAGGAGTGTGATGGAGCAGTTCAAGGAACACAGTGGTGAGTTTCAACTGATGTGCCATCACCACAACAGGCCATATGTGAACCAGATCGAACACATCTGGGACGTGATTGAATGTGATGTTAGAGCTCATTGGCCCCCTTCCCAGAATTTACGGGAATTAGGTGACTTGTGTGCAAAGATGAGGTGCCAACTCCTTCCAGTGATGTACCAAGGTACCACTGCTTCCATGCCACGATGTGTCACCATTGTTTTTTGTGCTAAAGGTGGACATACTAGCCATTAGGTTGGTGATCTTCATGTCCTTGCTGATCAGTGTAATCTGTAAGGAAGCAGAGAGAGGATTCAGAGATGAAAATATAAAGAGAACAACAGCTATAGCACATTGATTCTGTTACATTAAGACATTCTTCTGTCAGCATATAGTGTTTTCTAATGTAAGAATTAATACTGAAAATAATTTTGCATTAAATAACAATGCAATTGCAAATGTAGCTGCAACAGAGATACAGAATTTAGATCTGAAAAGTTCTGACCATCACTCAGAAAGCTACAAAACTGACTTCATCATGTTAATGATGTGAGCAGGCCTGGTAGATAATTTTTTGTCTTCACAGTATAAGCTATTTCAACAAAAATGTTTATATTCTAGTGAAATCCAGGTGACCATACTAACCAAACTTATTCCATCCAGTGATCTCACATATACTTTGTACTTCTGTATTCTGCCATTTGGGTATTGTGGAGGTCTCCAAGAGACTAAAACTGTTCTTGAATCCATGATAAGAGCCTTTATGTCTGCAGGTTCACTGGGTACTGTAACATATTTGGCAAAGATGGTCAGTACTAACACTAAAACACTGCCACTTTTTCATAATTTATTTTACATATTGACTGGAGGCTTGAAGGGAAAAGAAGACAGAAGGAAAAGACTGGCAAGGTTTATGAAATGAGGGGAATTACGGAAAAGTTGCCCAGAACCCTGTGTCATGGAAGACTTACTGGACAGGTTAAGAAGGAAAGTCTGATTGTTGGTGGCTACACCGGAGAAGATTTGAATACTTGAGAACTCCAAGGTGGAATTTAGGGCAATAAGCAAGGCAAAGATTACCGTAAAACCATTGTGCAAACTATTCTAGGTCGGGCAAAATGTCGACAGAATGGACCTCATTTCAGGCCATTATTTTAGGAAGTCACAGCCTTGTCGAAGCAGCTGATTAATACATTCAAGATCAGGATAGTACTAACTGATAAGAAATGAAATCATTACAGCAGTACCAGAATTGGATGTGATGACCTGGGAAGTCTTTCCGAACTGGGCTGACTGGCTCCTACCCCTGTGGCCATCATAAGACTTGCCTGATGCACCTTCCTACCATTATCTATACCAGGCCTGTAACTGGCAAAACATATACTATCAAAGCCAGAGTCACCTATGGAATGACATGTTGTGTACCAGTTGTTATGTAAACACTGATTGGCCTTCTACACTAGAACGACCTCCCATCAAGTTATCAGTTAGGATGAATGGGTACAGACAGAGGTTGTATACCGGTACACAAAATCCTGTTGCAGAGCACACTTTACAAGATTACAATCATGGCCTTGATACCTGTTTTACCACACATGCCATTTGGTTTCTCTCCCCTGAAAGCAGTTTCTTAGAACTCCACAGTGGGAATTGGCATTATAACATGTGCTTGGTTCTCACAACCCACCTGGCATTACAACATGTGCTTGGTTCTCACTACTCATATGGCAAAAATTTATGTTAATTTCTATGGTCTCAGCATTTCTTTCAGTAAATATTCATTTTCTTCACTCCCCTTTATTTTTCTATATGTTTTGTTTATTTTACAACCTGCCTAATTTTCTCACCACCTTTGCCTGTCTACCACATATAATGCTCTTAGCATTACTCTCTTATTGACTATTGCACACTGTTTTTTCCCCTCCAGTAATCTGTGTCTTGCTTATGACCCTTTCTTCCACCTTTAAGTTTTCAGGTTTTCATATCTTGTCTGGTGCAGGCAATAACAACCATTCTTTCCCTCCCAATCCTTCCAGTAAGTCTTCTCTGACTTAGGACTGTGTGTACTTTTCTGTAATCCTCTCCATTTCCTAAATGTTGCCAATCATTTCTTTCATTCCTCTTCCTTTCCCTTCAACTCTTTTGGCTATAAGGAGCTACTGGCCATGAAAACTTTTGCATTTCCATATCTTTTATAGATTTTTTTCCTGCTTCCACCAGATATGTAGATAATTTTTATTGATACTATCTTACATTTTCTAAGACCGATTATTTTTCTTGATTTATTTTATATATTTTTCCTTAACAATACAAACAAATCTATAGAGATTATCAACATGACAGTGTAAGGATCCTCACAAATCGTTTGGACAATGTACGTATAAGAAGAATGATTTCAAACTTTCAAATCACTTGGCAGTTAAGGAAGGCAGGGAACTTCCATTGTTTAACCTTACAGAGATTTTGAAGATATTATTATTTGAAAGATCCATATACCTCACTTGTTAACTGACATTATATTAATTCAGTAGCTGCTGTTTTAAGATAATTATAATTACAATTTTTGTTACTTCTTTAGGACAACAGTTTGTTTCTGAAGATGTGATTATAATGTCATAATATTAGCTGTGATTACTAAATCATTTTGAAACAGCTGTTGCAATTTTCATCATTTGAAAAGATTTCAAACTTATCTCAATCAATTAATGGCTTTCAAAGAGAGATGTAAGCATTGATGTTGTAGCTCTGTGGAAAAATGTGATACCTCCATTCTTTGCATTGAACAGTGAGTGATTCCTGGTACATGCGGCCACATCCTCTGCAATGTCTCACAGAACAGCAGCTGAACTCT
Organism: Schistocerca americana; assembly: GCF_021461395.2. Lineage (NCBI taxonomy): Eukaryota > Metazoa > Arthropoda > Insecta > Orthoptera > Acrididae > Schistocerca > Schistocerca americana. The sequence continues at coordinate 1,100,695,764 of NC_060120.1, read as the reverse complement.
CATCCCCATGTCCACTTACACCAACTGATCTTTGACCAGCTTCACAACCTGGGGTTCGCTTGTAACTGAATAATTCATTTGACCAAACATAAAATATGATTGACGTACTTAGTCACAGGCTTGTCTGGCATGCCAATACAGAAAGGTCTGTTTCCATATGCAGCTTCCTCTCAGTTACTCTGATATATGATGTGCACGATTTCGGCATGCACACCATGACCTCATCAACACCCTACCACAATCAGAAGGCTAAAAATACTATCTGCAATAACTGACTGGGTCTCATACTGGGATGGATCATGCCTCTTAAGGACATAACAGTGGAGTCCACCGCTTGAGCTTTCATTAGTGCATGGATGTCTCACTTTGACTGCAAGGAAATAATTACCTCCATTACTAAGGGCCCAGTAAAAATTCTCTGTTTGATGCACTCTGCCACATCTGTGGCATTACCCACCATCATACAACCACATACCACCCACAGAGTAATGAGCTTGTAGAGTGGTGACACCATACTCTGAAGACTGCTCTCATGTGCCATGGTGGACTGTGGATGAAGGCATTTCCATGGGTGTTCCTCAGCATCCATATGGAATTTAAGAAGAACCTATGAGCTTCCCTTGCAGAAATCTCATACAATGAACCCTTTATGCTCCCAGTGGAGTTTATGCTACTCACACCAACTCCCAACCCAGTAGACCTACTTGTATCAGTGTAGTAGATGATGCTCCACATCCACAATTTGAAGGTGCCACCATCTACCACACACAGTGCTCCGAAAACCTTAGAACACAAGGCATAGTCAGGTTGTGACTATGTAATGCTGTGTAATGCCATAATCTGGCCACCAGTACAACTGCCCTATTCCAGCCCATTTCCCACTCTCAACCCATATATCTTTGATATCTTGCTCAATGAAAAAACAATGATGGTCTCCTAGCACAGGTTCAGACCGGCATGAGTCCTTCTGACCCTATCGCTACATGACCCTATCAGAGTCCAGGATGTCTGTGAAAGCAGCCATGTCATATACCATCTGCTGCAATCAATGCACAGCTTTTTATATTGGAATGAATACCAACCAGCAGTCCACCAGGATGAATGGTAATCTATAAATTGTGGCCAAGGGCAAAGTTGACAACGCTGTGGCACAACACACAGCTGAACATAGTGTGCTTGATTTCAAAGACTGCTTCCCAGCTGATGAGAGTTATCCTCACACCATATTCTTGCTTCCTGAAATCATCCAAGCCTCAACCTACAGTAGCCTACTGTCACCACACTCTCCACCCAACAGTGTCCACCTCCTCTGTCCTAGCACCTTCTTCCAATTCACATCCCCTCACTCTCATTGTGCACCACTTTCTGCCAATTCACCCACAGGTCATGAAAGGGAATGATCACATAGGCTCAATTGGGAGTAAAAAATACTTTGGTTCAGTGGTAGGATAGTGGGTAAATGCAGTCAGTCTACAGTGGAGAATGCTTATATTACACCTGTGCATCTCCTTTTAGAATACTACTCAAGTGTGTAAGGTCCATATCAAATAGGACAAGCTCAGGTTATTTAATTATTCAAAGACAGGCAGCACTAATGGTCACAGGTATGTATGTCTCTTAGGATAGCATCACAGAAATGCTGAAAGACCTGAACTGTCAGATGCTTGAATATAGATGCCAATCATCCCTCAAAAGCCTACTCACAAAGTTTCAGATACTACTAATATCTGAGGAGTCTAGGAATATACTTCAGACCTTGTGCATCACTCCTGTAGGTACTGCCAAGACAACATTAGACTAATTACAGAACTCACAGAGATATTTAAGCACTAATTGTTCCTCTTACCATGCCACATACCTGACTGAAATGGGAGAAACCCTAACAGGTGGTACAATGCCAAATGTCCTCTGCCATGCACCTGACAGCAGTTTGTACAGTATCTATGTAGATGTAAAAAAAAATTTCCCAGTGTTCACTATCTGACCAAAAATATCCATACACCCCTATGTAATGCAGAACAGACTACTGTAAGTCACGAAATGCAGACCAGCCAGTATAAAAGAAGGTGGGGAGTACTGTCTTGTCAATAGAGAATGAATAATAGCAGAATGTGATGGTCAGATGAGCTTAGTGACTTCAATTGTGGACCAGTCATTGGATATCACCTAACAAAACCATCAGGGATATTTCAAGCCTTCTAAAGTTACTCGAGATGGCTGTTGGTGATGTGATTGTAGTAATATGGAAATGCAATGGAACAATCATAGCTACTGAAGGACAGGGGCCATTGAGAATTGCACAGAATAGTTACAAAAATCACATAAAATCAGAAGAAGGAATCAGACCACCTAGCACTATGGCTGTATGTAGGGAGTGAAAACGAATGTGATACAAATATGGAGATACTGATCAACAATTCAATAACCACACATTTCTGTAGCTAATGGTGAGTGTCACTCAAGGTAGTGTAAAGAGTGACATCGAAAGAGTTTGTCCATAAGCTGAAAATATTTCTAGCATAATTTTTCATTGTATCTATTTTCGACACAATATCTCTTCTATGTGGTGAGTAGCAATCTATTCTTTCCATATTGTTGTTATTCCATTCTGGACTTTTCATTGTTCAATTTGTTATTTATTTATTTTCAAAGCCAAGATTTCAGAGTCAATTACCACCATCTGACTGGGAATATTCCATGGTTTTAGGAGTCTCTTGTATCAGTCTAGTGTTTTCAATATATATACTCAATAACTTACGAAGTTAATAATACTAAATATCTCCTGGGCTCAAAACTGTCCAGTTCTGTTGTTCGTCATCCTTGAACTAGTATTCAAAATCACCATAATGTAGTATCACTATTTATTTGTCTGTCTACATTCAGTGGTCCATAAATCTCATCATGAATGAGACTCTTCAGGGTTGCAGATTGCGTCAAATTATGCATTAACTAGCAGAAGGATAACTGCAGGCTACTTCTTTAAAGTATTAATAAATAGTTGTAAGTAATGTTAATCTTTTCCCTTTGCTAATTGTGAGAATTACTTCTAGATTACATATCATGCTACACCAAAGTTCCTGTCCTTTTTCTTGTACCAGTTCATTATATGGACTTCTGTGTAGCCTACTCTCTTATGCAGCTTGCCAGTAACTTCTGATATTGCCTGCCCATTTTACGAAGCATAGTTGGACAGTGGTGCTGCCACTTTATGGCTTTCCAAATTGCCTGATTTTCTTGTAAGGGTTTACTGCCTAGGAAGCCTAGCTTTGCTATGACTGTAGAGCCACCCACAACCCCCACCCCTTTTCTCCTTCCACAACATATTGTGTAATACAAGAATCCAAATTACTGGTGATAATTAAAAAAAGAAGAAAGAAAAAGATAATATTAACTTAGAAGTTCAACAACATTGCAGCCTTTTGTCTATGTTCTTTAACACACACATCAATTAAATTGTATGGCAATGAAAAAAGAAACAACACAATGACATATCCATTTTAAACCAACAACATTATATAATGACAACGCTACTTGTAGATGATCAGATTTTAATGAAGAACAGTGAAAACTGCCAACATAGACCTGTCTATGAACTATACAAAGTGTGTTAGATATACAACATGTCAATATCAAAACAAAAAACAAAATCTGTGTCTGTCTGTGGTAAAAACCCAGTAAGGACAAAAGCAGCAATGGCAAACAAGATCACAGAGCAAGTTGACGGATTTAAATTTTGAAGTACTGGCTAATGTACCTGGATCAAAAACACAAAACTGAGAAGCTCAGATACCTATACTGCACCATTACATCTGCTCAAAATATTGTAAGGCAAGAAAATTATCTTAAATTTTATAAACTTATGTCAGTACCAACATGGGAGTATGAGTAATGAAAAGAAGATAAAATAAGGTTACAGAACAAAAAATTGAAATCCTTTAAGACCACAGTGAGAAGTAGATACTAGGAAGGAACTGAAAATATCTGATGCATACAAAGGGGTTGAAGAAAACAGCCAAAAATGGATATCCCATCAGTTGCATGTGGAGAAGTCAAGATCACCACTACATTTTTGCAATACATTCTGCAAAGTAAAAGATGCACCAGAAGACCAGTAAAAAGGTGGAAGAACCAAACATAGCTGCAACAGGTCAAGCAAGATGTAATGCATGACAGAAGAAGAATAAAATGCCTTCTAAATTACTTCACTACTATTATATCAGCAAAATAGCAGCTACTCTCAAAAATCCTGTTACTTGTCATCTTACAGTACCCAGCTACTGTTTTTATCTAGTACTTCAAATACAGCACTTATGTAACTTAACACAGAATACTATCAATTGCCTATTTAGTGCATAAATATGCTTAATATGAAACCTATTGTAGGAAATCTCTTGTATAATGTAATTAATTTTGGATTAAAGGAGATCATTGAGTTAACGATAGGATCACACAAAGGAAGGAAATTTTGTTAGCTTTCGGAGTTATCCTTTTACAAAGTAGAGTAAAACACACACACACACACACACACACACACACACACACACACACCTATGCCTCTACATCATGCTGGCATCATGTAGAGACATTGGCACACGCATGCGAACAAATCTGTGTGTGTGTGTGTGTGTGTGTGTGTGTGTGTGTGTGTGTGTGTGTGTGTGTGTGTGATTTACCCTAGTTTGTCAAAAGGTAACTCTGAAACCTAGGAAGTTTTGTATCTTTTGCGTGTGCATATCAACAAGAGAATACTCCTGCTTTTTGGAGAGTGGTCTCCTTTAATCCAAAAGTATTTAATATGAAACCATAACATTAATTATGGTAGACTGCTACTCACAACAAAGAGAAGGTGTTGAGCAGCAGGTAGATATATTTAAAAGTAGACTAAGCTATGGGATAAAGTCCTCCTTCAGTTCAGAAAAACACATGCACATTAACACAAGCACAACTAACACAAGTGTAACTATTGTTGCCTCCTGGTACTGAAGCTTGACTGCAGTGAGTTTTGGTTGGGGTGGGTACTTGGGATACAGAAGGGACATGATACAGTAAGGGAGAAGGATATAGCAGGGTAGGGCCACCTGTGTAGGCAGCCATGTATTCTACCAACTTTGCTTCTATGTTTACACATGCATACTCCACAAGCCACTGTATGATACACGGCAGAGGGTACCCTGTACTGCTACTAGTCACTTCCTTTCCTATTCCACTCACAGATGGAGTGGTGGGAAAACAACTGTCTGTATGCCTCCATATGAGTCCTGGTTTCTTGTATCCTATCTTTGTTGCCCTTATACAGAATTTATGTTGGTAGCTGTAGGCTCATTCTGCGGTCAGCTTCAAATGTGGGTTCTTTAAATTTTCTCAATAGTGTATCTTGGAAAGAACATTGTCTTCCCTGAAGCATCTTCATATCATGTGCATGTTATTTGGAGCTATCGGTAAAAAAACTAGCAGCCTGCCTCTGAACTGCTTCGATGTATTCCTTCAATCTGGCCAGCTGCAGATCCCAAACACCTGAACAGTACTGAAGAACAGGTCTCACCAGCATCCTACATGTGGTCCTCTTTACAGCTGAACCACACTTTCCTAAAGATCTCCCAATAGACCAAAGTTGACCATTCATCTTCCCTACCACTATCCTCACATGCTTGTTCCATTTCATAGTGCTTTGCAACATTATGCCCAGATATTTAAATGACATGACTGTGTCAGGCAGAACACTACTAATGCTGTGTCTGAAAAAATGTGACCAAGAGATAGCTGAGCCACCAAGATATTGTGCATGCCCATCCGCATGGACTACTCGACTTCAATGACTACTTCACAGCCTATACCATCTGGATTCTTCCTATCACCATCAGCTTTTCAGAACAGCCCTGTTGGGAACACTGCCTGCAACACATCATTCATTCCCATAACTCTCTTGGCCTGTATCTTTGCTAGTCTCTGTTGTCACCCACTTTCCTTTATCCCCTCCCCTGCTCCTACTCCAGTGTCACAAACACCTTCTGAAACCCCCCCCCCCCCCCCCCCCCTCCGCCGCCCAGCACACTTGCACAGTCCTTTCCTTTTCTCTGCTTCCCCCACTCACCATGGCTCTAACACTGCAACTAGTTGCCCTGCCATCCAGGTAAATGTTTAGAAATACATTATTAGGAGCAAAATTCATAGCTCAAAATTAGTCAGAATCAGAGGCGATCAAAAAGTTTCCATCCAGAGGCTGCACAGCCCAGAATCACTGTGAGCAAGGAGGTAATTAAATCATCCCACCAATGTAACAGGTTGAAGATACCCTTTTGGTAAAAAAAGCATGTCCTACTGTGTGAAGAAGCCTGTACCTACCCGCTGCACATCCTCGTCCGACAGGAGCTGTTGACACTTCAAGGCCTTTCTTAAGGCATCAAATACAAGATAACCACAGGGGAAGAGACCAGGACAATAGGGTGGGTACTCAGATTTCTCCCACTTGAATTGGCATAACATCTGAATTATGTTATTTGTGATATGGGTACATGGGTTATCATGAAGCAGCAGCACCCATTGCAAAGTTTTCCTGGGTGTTTCACTTTAAGTGCTTACTGAAATATCTCCAACACTGTGCAGTACTGTACCCCAGTGATGCAGATACCAGGTTTCTCGAAATCAATAGGCCACGGGCCTTTTGTTTAGCATTCAATACCTAGGGTACCCACCACAGGCCACAGACATTACAGTAACCTGACTCCTAACAGCTTGTGTGTTGCACACTACTGAAGCAGATGTTGAGACTCTGCTAGCGCGTGTGTGATTATGTGTTGGCCCACCCTAATCGCATCATCAACTACCCACTTGTTGTTCTATGTAATGGATGAAGCTAGCCTCCATGATTAATTGGCATCTTGTGTCTAACTACAACCAGCACAGAACCCTTTCACAATGATGGTTTTCGACAGACATACTGCCCTACACATATTCTTCATTCTTTGATGGATGTCTCCAGTATTTGTCCTCCAATAGACAAGAAAAGAAAATAGCACATTAGTCCCATTTACACACATTTGGCTATAACACCGCCATAGTTCACAGTTCCACATTTACAAGATGCATGTGGAAAAACACGAATGCCACACTAATCCTTCGTCTAGATGTTGGTGCTTTTATATCTGCATTTCAGCTGTGTTACACTGCATGTATGCTGCAGCAATGCCCTCGAATGGAAGCTTTTTAACGACCATTATATACTTAATTTTCTCACTCATATTATGGGGAATCCTTTGATTGTTTTGCTACTTGCTATGGAGCTATGCATGGTGCCAAATGAAGCCATGAACAAGATATATACGTGAATATTATGTGACACGTGAGATGGTTGTTAAACTTGTACACAAATATTTAAGTACTGCAGACAAATGGTTATAGAAGACTGAAACAATCAAAATTGCAGACTTGAATCCACCAATGGAGAAGAACCTCAGGATGATTATTCTTATGAAGAATCTGTGAGAGACAGTGTCAGATCTGATTATATTCAAATGTGTGTGAATTCCCAAGGGACCTAATGGCAAAGGTTATTGGTCCCTTGACTGACACACTACTTAAACTAACTTATTCTAAGAACATCACACACACACACCCATGCTCAAGGGAGGCCTCAAACCTCCGGCGGGAGGGGCTGCACGATTCGTGACATGGTGCCTCTAACTGCACGGCTCAGATCTGATTAATGACAGTCTCCGTAATGTAAATTAAATCTAAAATTTCCTTGTCAGACAAAGAAAATGGAGTATTGTATTGGATGAACATAGATGGTAAAATGACTACACATTAATATTGTTAAAAAAAAATCAACTTTTCCATTCTTAATGTGAGAAATTAAATTCCAGTAAGACATAAGAGTTGATCAGAAATAATGTGGTGCCTTTTTCTTGATGTGTTTCTTGATGTGTTTTCTTGATGTGATCATTTTCAGTAATATGAGCTGATGATAGTGACATTTCAGACTCCTAGCTTAATATTCTCCATATCAGAGAGTGCAGGATGTGCTGGACAGTTGTTGACAGTATCTTTCCTTTCTGAATTCTAAGCTCCTTATTTTGGCTATAAAGGGTTCAGAGGTCATCCAGGACTTTCTATTATCGTTGTAGTGAACTGGCTGAATTTTTATATGCTTTAAACACCCAGGATTTATTTTTACCTATCATGAGCAGTTTTTTTCTTATCAGTTTCATCTGCACTAGCACAAACCAGAACTGCAATTCATTCTTTAGATAACTTGCCTTCAACATATTTTTCACCCTTAAATTGCAGAGTTTTGTCATGTGTTGATTTAATGAAAATGACAGTCTCATCTGAATTTAAGACATCACAATCTGCACATCCTTCATGAATTTTATGCTACACAGTGGTGAGTCATTGTTGAAATGTTTTAGTATTCACATTGATGGCTTCACCACTCACTTTGTCAAGAGTAATTCCGTGATGTTGCTTGAATCTGTCAATCCAGTTACTGCAGCACACAAATTCCTCATCTTTTAATTTCTAGGCAAATTCTTTTGCTTTCACCATATGGAGAGGTTCACTAATGGTTACATTGATGCTTCTATGTTGTTTAAACCACTTAAGCAGTGGTTCATGCACATCATTCCAGTCCGCTTTTTGTAGAAACTTAATTTTAGACCCATTTTGTTCACATGCAGTAACAATTTTATCCTTGTTCTTCCAAGTTGTTTAGACTGTGGAATTTGGAGGCCAAATTAGCGACACATCAACCGTTTTAGCTCCACTCTAGATTTCATTAATCAGTTTCAATTTTTCTCTCACCATTAAAACTTTCTTTTACTGTCTATGCTGTTCTACAATTTGTGTGCTTTGTAACAAATTGCTATGGAAACTGACATCACATGTACTGTTGAAGAGTTCTGCAACTGTCACTACTACTGTAGTATGAATGCGCTAGGGTATTTATGACGTGATGAGCATATACTACACCTACCGCTGATGGAAGGGCAGATACAAGAATATGCCAGGTTGCTGTATTACAACATCAGATTTCCTTGTACAGCACGTTGATTCTTGGAAAATCTTGTTGCTAACTCAGGCTGAAAATGGGATTATATATGAGCTATACACATATACATTTGTTGTATTAAGCAAGGATGAGAAGTAGGTATGTTCCTTACAAGGAATATAGACGTACCACAGAAATCATGGGGTTATAGCCGAGTTAGCATTGTAACTGATGTTGTTACAAGAAAGTTCAATTGTACTCTATAATATTTCAGCAAACAGACACATTTCTCTCTTCAGATGGTCCTAACATTTCACAGGTGGCCCAGAGCTACATGATACAGTGCAGTGGGTTTCAGCCACAGATTCTTAAGTGGTAAACAGGCAGCAGCCACCTGTCTGTGTTCTCTGCAATCCCGGGCTTGCACCAGGCATCATTCACAGCAATTCACTTTGTTACCAAGTTGCCCAAACTGTTTTTCCTTGGAATGTCCAAATTTTGAGAATAAGTGCTATGAGTGTTTACATAGAAGTCGCATTACGAAGTATGTTGTGGCACAGCAGGTATCAGATAGCACACCCCCAACCAATGCAAATTAATGACATTTCAGGCAGTGATCCGATGCTGGCACTGTGTACAACTTTGTTACAGGCACCATTGTAAGACATTCTAGTTTTCTTTCTTTCTGATACCAAGACACTGATCTCAGTTATAAATCAGCCCATGTATGTGTGCGTGTGCTCCCTTGCTCAGTAAAGCACACTCAAAGTCGTGGACATGGAGTCACCTTGAGGTGGCGGTTGTGGTGAATCCTTTAGTTAAGAATATATTTGGCCTCAATACATATTTCACTTTTGGATTTTCATTATTTCAAGCAATACATTCCCTCAGCTTGTCAGTACCCTGTGCTCCTATTGATACACTTCATTTGCACCACTGATTGACTTACAGATCTACATTGGCTTAAAGTGGACAGCAAGTTCTAGACTTTACACTTGCTGAATTCTGTTGGTCATTAAGGATGGGGTTAACATTGAACTATATGGACTAGAACATCAACAAGTTTTTCCCCCATTTCAAGTCAGTGGGCTCCACTGTTAGTCACCATCAGGGAACCTGGGGGCAGTCAATGGTTGTGTGGAGACTTTAAGCAAACCAGTAATGCTACAGTGGATGTCGATTCACATCTGTTGCTTTTTTCAGATGAACTCTTTTCTAAACTTTCAGGAGGTAAACTATACTCCAAAATCAATTTGCAGAAGCATATTTCCAGTCACCTCTTGATGAAGACTCACAAAAGGTATTAGTCCTGAACATGCCATTCTGACTTTATAAAAAATCATAGGTTGCCTTTTGACATGGCTAGGGTGCATTTGCTCAGTCTCCAATTGGTTTCCATAATCTCTGCACAGAAAGACCTTAAGTGTAACTTTTCCTTCTTTCACACAGTAATCAGTTATTAACATTTTATACTAAGAGAAGAGGACCTTTGCTCCACCAATGTGTGATTTCTATTCACAACCCATCCCATTTCCATAGTCCATCCACTAAATCACCTCCATATAAAGGGACACCATTCTGAACAATCCGAACAGTGTAACTGAGCTTTTCACAAGTTAAAATCAGGCCTCCACACGACCTCACATGGTGTTGGGGCTGTTCTCTCATAAAGTAAGGATGGCACAGAGAAACCAATCACATTTAAGTTATAAACACTTACTCCAGATCAGCAGCATTACATTCAGGCAGAAAAGGAACATCAATTTCGGTGTCTATAAATTTCAAGAGTTTTTATTTTTTTTTTTTTTACACAAATTTCATCTTTTCAACAACCGTGAACTGCTTGTAACTGTTTGGATCCAAGGCTTCATTAACGGAGTGCTCTATTTGGCAAATTTCCAATATCCATTCACTATTTTTCTTCCATTCAGCATTCTATCACAGATGCACAGGTTCATCATACAACAGATCAACTTACTGAATTTGATAGCCAGCACACACTTTTTTCCCAGTTGGAAAGCCAACTGGAGCAACTGCTTGATGAGTTCCCTATTATTCCCCGAAAATTGCTACAGCAACTTGGTGCTACCTAATTCAATAGGTCCTTCAATGTATTCAGTCAAGTCGGTCTCCCAACCCTCCAGCAAAAAACCTGACCTTCACTTTTTGTTTCATTAGTGACACCAACTTTAAGTTTGGCATGGTGTGGTGTTAAATGGTCACGGGTAATGATGCAGTCCCCCCCTGCAATGTCAAGTGCTTCAGCTCAGGTATCAATTCCAACAGCATCTTCACCCGTATACGCCGTTAAACCTCGCCCTCTATGCACCATACCTCATCTGTATCCCCACTATTGAACCTAGCTGACTTTAGTACTCACAGCACAGGGGCCACAACAACCAAAGATGACATGTGTGTGTGTATGTATTTGTATGTATAAAAATGTGCATGTGTTTTTATCCATTTGATGAAGGACTTTATTTTGTAGCTGAATCATACTCTAAGTCTACCTTTATATGGGGCTGTCTCTCACATGCCTCCTCTATTTGGTGAGTTTTAATTTATATTTTCAAATGTTGAAATTAGTCTACTAGTCTTGATTATAATACTTACAGTGCCATCAAGGAGAACTATTTCTGCTTATTGGATAAATGATAGAAGATCATTTATATGTAACAAGAACAAGCGCAGTCCCAGTATCAATCCCTGTGGTACCTTCTTGTTCAACAAGCATAAGTCCATTCATTCACTCATTCATTCATAACCTAATGTACTCCATAGGCTTCATTATACAAGAGAACTTTTGAGAGTATGAAATGGTCATGAAGTTAAATAACAAAAAGAAGCACACATGACAAAGTTTCTGCTTATTACCAAAACAACAACATCATTAACACTAGTCTAAGTATATAATAAGTTTAAATAAATAATATTGTACATAAGCAAGAAACCATTTCCAATAAGTACTTTAATTAATGGAAAAGTCACTACTTCCAAAGGTAAAAGTTGCATTTTTATTTATAATATTTAGCTACTGATTATGTACCACTGTTTCACTTTTATCAACAATACTGATTATTTATAAAAAACAAAGATGCTGTGACTTACCAAATGAGAAAGTGCTGGTAGATAGACACAATAAAAAACACAAACACACACACAAATTTCAAGGTTGCTTCATCAGGAAAGAGGGAAGGAGAGGGAAAGACGAAAGGATGTGGGTCTTAAGGGAGAGGGTAAGGAGTTTTTTATTACGTCTATCTACCAGCGCTTTCTCGTTTGGTAAGTCACAGCATCTTTTTTTATATATATATATTTTTCCCACGTGGAATTTTTCTTTCTATTATACTGATTATTTATTTATAGAAAAAACCTACAATGCTTCAGTCTTCTGATTCACCAATATTCTGACTTCCCTAAAGCTTTCAAATCCAATAGAGAAAATGAAAGGAAGTCAGAAAAAATCAAAATCAACTTACAATTACATGTCATTTCAAGTGTTCCATCCCAGAGTAATAGTCAGCAATGGAATCAGTGATAAAGAAAGAGCAAGCGAGAAAACATAACTGCTTCTCTGGAATGATACAGTGTTTTATCCACTATATGAACAGGTATTTTCATTATTACATTAAGTTACTGGCTGTTGATTTTCATGTTAGGTATTGCACATGTACCTCTTGTTCATATACATAAGATTTCCAAGTGGAGAGCACATGTATCACCCAGCTTTTCATCTATGTTATGTTACAAATACAGAAATATCATGTGAATATTTATGGAAGAAAATGATGTTTTCTGATAGATTAAAAATGTTTGCTGGACTGGGACTCAAACTGGGACCCTTGTCTTTAATGGCCAATGCTCTTACTGCATTACCAACACCTAAGTTACCTACCTGGCTAAAAGCTTCACTTTGCTATCTTACATTTACAGCAAGAATTGCTGTCTAATAATTAATCTGCCCATAAAGGACATCATCATCAGGTTTATAACTAATAATTAAACACTAATAAAACAGTTTTCTATGTCAATCACTTATTTATTATACCACAATCCACTTTAACAGCCAACGCCATAACTATCAGGTTATATAGTTATAGCTCTAGTGCTAGTGAGGACAGCAGCAGACTAAGTGGACAAGAGGATATGTTTCTTCTTTTTAGCTGAAGAAAATTTTCAAATAAACTTTGCGTACTGCTATGTGTTTAATGTGTACTTCACACTGCACATGTGGTTTGCTGTTGAGTACTGCCAGGAATGTAACTGCATAACATTCAACATGTTGATGATGGTATGAACAGCTGAAATGCTTAGTGGTATAATAAATGACTGATGTAGAAAACTCTTTTAATTGCATCATGAACTGTTTACAAAAATTAAAAAATTATCTTGGTGAAAATAAAACTGCAGTGAAAACTAACATAAGCCATACCATCCTCCAATGTCCTACAAAATATTGGCTGGCTTTTAACACCATCACCTTTGTTGGTAAATGCACACACTTCTATACTGTAGTTACAAAACTGACCAAGATTAGATAACTCCAATTTATTGTGCCTGGTTACTTGCTCCATGGGATGTGAGAAATCTGGAAATGATATTACAACAAAGTGTTAAACATTATTTGAATATTTGATAGTTGAGGTTAATAAATCCAGATTAGGAAAAATAGTTACAGTCATTCTATGGGAACATATTTTAAACAAATAATTGGTGATTTCTTATGCTTTTACTTCTGAAGATTTTAAAGGTTTCAAAGTGATAGCTGACAACCCCTCAGTGGAAAACTTACATTCCTAGTCTTTAAATATTCCAAAAGTATACACTGCAAATTAGGTGGTGCACAATCCCAATACATCAGCTTTATCAGCTTTCATAAACACACAAAACAGAATGTAGCCTGTATTTTCTGCTTATAGTGGTGCACACTAATTAATAGCTCTGTGTAGATCAATGAGCTGAAGGTACATGCTTTGCTTATGGAAGATGATGTGCTTTGCATAAAAAATTATGCAAGTGACAAAATAAAAATAAACAGTCCTTAAGCCTATAACAGCAATGAACTACAATTACAATCACACAACATATACAAATACCTGGTGTAACAATTTTCAGGGATATGAAACAGAGTGATCCCACAGTCTCAGCCACAGGTAAAGGGCATAGGAAACTTTGGTTCATTGTCTACAAAGGAGACAACTCATGTCACCCGTCCTAGGATATAATTCAAGTGGGCGGGACGCATACTGTATAGGACTAACAGGGAACACTGAACACCTAAAAAAAAGGGAAGCATGAAAGGTCATGGGTTTGTCTGACTGATGGGAGAGTAACAGAGTTGCTGAAGAAACTGATCTGGCAGACTCTTCAAGAAAGATATAAACTATCCCAAGAAAAGTTTGAAGAAATGGCTTTAACTGATGACTCTAGGAATATAGTATAATCCCGTGTGTGTCATTCACATAGGTATCATGAGGACAAGATTGGACTTATCACACCACATACAGAGATATTTAGACAATCATTCTTCCCATGCTCAACACATAAATGGAATGGGGAAGAGTCCTAATACCTGGTACAGTGGGACATACCCTCTGTTGTACACCTCACAATGGTTTGCAGTTTATACAAGCAGATTCCAGGTTATGGGCCCAGGATTGCTGATCCTTGGTCAAAGGAACCTCTATGTTTGGTACATTGTGATGTATTGAGTGTCTGCCACACAGAGCCTCTCAGTGGAGCGAAATATTTTTTCATATTAATTGAAGATTATTCAAGATATCCAGTAACATATTTACTCAAAGTCAAAAGTGAAGTGTTTCAGTCATTCAAAGAATACAAAGTTTATGCAGAAAATTTTCAGCAGGAAAGGATAAGAATGCTATGTTCAAACAATGGACGATGGAACTGAATATATGAATAAATTACAAGAATATCTGCAAAATGAAAGAATTCAGAGGCAACTGACCATCTCTGGCACACGTCAACAAAATGGTGATGCAGAACGCTACACTCAAATCTTTCTAAATATTGTATGATGCAAGTTTTTTGAGAGTGGAATGTCACAAAAGTTCTGAGGCAAAGCAATAGCAATGAGAAATTACTAGCAAAATAGATGCCTTACAACAGCAAATGTTGAAGAAAATCCCTACGAACAATGGCACAGACGAGGACCAAACATTAATCATCTGAAATTATTTGGATGTCATGCACGGGCAAAAATGAAAAACGCATAATGGCAAATTTGAATCAAAAGTGCAACCTCTTGTAATGGTTGGATATTTATAAATTATGAAAGCCTACAAACTGTGGAAAAATACAGAAATAGGAAATATAACAATTATCAGAGAAGTTGTATTTGATGCAAATATCTTTCCCACAAAGTTGGACAAATGTGTTACAAAAGTGGTTGATCTGAAGACCATAACCACTGTAGATGATGAAGGATCATCACATAATGTACATGTTATGCAAACAGGATAAGAATCTGACATCAAACAAAGTGGAGTTTTGGAAACGTGTGGGCTCTAAACTCATTGATGTAAGAAAGGTGACTGAATGGGAGGATGAGAGTGCTGACAATGATTAGTCCACAAGATATGATAATAAATGTGAACTATGAAAACCTACAATAAACAAAAATTACAGAACACATTATAGGTGACATGTCAAACCAATGAAGTGGCTGACACATTGCAAGTCAAATGGGAAGAAGAAGGTGTGTGCTATTGAAAATGTGACTACAAAAGCTCAAAAGGTCCACGAAGTATACGGGAAGCCACGTCAGCTGATTACAAAAACAAATGCAAGAATCACTGTAGAAGAACTGGAAAACCTAATTCAAAACTCAACCTGGAAATTTGTACCATGTACTAACAACACAAAGACAATATGAATAAAAGCGGTTTTCAAGTGGAAATATGAAAATGGAGGAACTGCCAGACATACAGCATGAGTAGTAGTCTTAGGTAATGAACAAAGACCAGGAACTGATTATGACAAATGTTACAGCCGAGTTGAAAAAAATTGAGAACTATGTGACTACTTACAGGAACAGCAGTTCAACAAGATTGGGAAATTCATCATTTAGATGTCATTATGGCATATTTGGCAGCTGACATAAAAGATGAAACCCATGTGGAATTACCCATAGGTTTCACAGATGCCTCTGACAAACTATGATGAAAATTCATTGGCATATCAGAACACAAGGAACTGCACAATGGCAAATCGATCTGCAGGTCTGGAAAGCACATCTGTGGATTGCATCAGTCCAGCAGCACTTGAGAAGTACCTGTGCAAACATGGGATGCTGCGGTCAGTATGTGACCTGCGTGTTTACTATGACCTAAAGCATGAACTCATTGTAACTGGATATGAGGATGACATAATGTTGTATGGCAAGAAAAGTGAAATAACTAAAAGCACTGAATTTGAAGTAAGAGACCTCGAAGTAGCATGACATACAGTCAGTTCGAGTTACGAGAGAAGGTGGAACACTGATTTTAGACCAAGTAGCGTATGCAAAAGTAATCTTAAAATAATTCCAAATGGAAAACTGCAAATGTGTGAAAATACCTCTCATCATGAAAGTAAAGCTACAAAATGTGACAGATGAATACAAGCTTAAGGAACAGGTTGTATCAAAATACAAACCTACATCTGAAAGTCTTCTATGCTTGGCACCACATGAAAGACCAGATTTAGCATACCCAGTGACTTATTTAAGCCACTTCAGGAGCAATCCAAGTGAGAAGTGCTGGCATGCTGTCACACACACTACATTATTGCTTACCACAAGAATGGTAAGAAAATCAAAATGTATACCAATGCAGACTGGAGACCTGATCCAAATCACAATAAATCCTTTAGTGGATACTTGACAGATTTTGGAAGTGGAGCTATAAGCCACAGCACCAGAAAATAATGAACTGTTACACTGTTGAAGCAGAGTTTGTTGCACTGAATCTGTAAGAAAAACAAAGTGAATGAACAATTTTCTGAAAGAAATTGATCAAGATAGCTTTCTGTCCCATCTTATGAAGATCTTCATTGATAATCAAAGTGCAAAGAAACTTGCTAAAAATTGTTGTTGTTCAGAAAGAATCAAGCATATCAGTTTAGATTTTCTTCATGCAAGAGGAGGTGGAAGCCAACAACATAGGTTAGGAATATATTACGAGTGATAAGAATGTGTTGACTGTCTGACAAAGCCGATTGACAACCTGAGATGGAAAACTCATTGGAAGTTAATGGGGGGGGGGGGGGGGGGTCAAGAACTAGGAAGGTTATCAGTGATATGAACTCAGAAGTACCCATGGTTGTCTTTTTGTGATGATTTATTGTAAAAATTGTTTTGCGTATATGTTAAAATAAATGTGTTCTTTCACTTGTGCTGTGGTGTGCATTTGGGTGCGAACCTTGCCATTTTTTTAAAGAAGATTCACAAAGGAATTTTAAGTTTCAGGGAAAAACAACTTCCACAGATTTTGTGCAAAATAATTATTACAACTAACTCAGCCATCACACATTTCATACTTCGCAAAATTTTGAATGTATCTAAGGATGACATCAGATATTGAGACTATGCCCTGTAATCATTATGTCACTGTCATTAAATGTTAATCAAAACAAAAAGCAGCTCTCCTTTTATCTTCCAGAATTAATGTAATAGAATGGACACTTCTGCAAGGAATCATTATATGAGAAATATAAATGAAAGATAGGTTAGACATATCATGCGTTCTGATAACATACTTGACCAATTTATGAATGCCATGGCATCAATACACAATTAGAAACACATGCTTCTGTAACAGTAATAAATTACAGGTAAGGCTTAAGTACATTAGAAATATCCCTGCAAAAGTAGAACCTGCGCAATAAAATTCTCTAAGAAAAACAGCAGTATCACTGTTTGTGGAGATTTCAGCAGTGGTTTTCTATCATAAAACAAACAATCACAAAGTACTTGAATCATTAATGTATGATTTAAACTTACTTCCACCAGTGATACTTTCAGCAAGTGCAGATGATTCCAATCAAACAGTTTTTGACAGTTTCTTTCTGGGCTTCACATAAGGTAGCTAGGTAAACAATATAAACAACGTATAGTCTCCTAGCCTTACAAAAATATGCAAATGATGACTTCAGAACTTTCTGAATGGAAGTTACTTACAGGCCACAAAGAAGTTAGGTAGACCACACACATGAACACATTTTGGGATAGTCCAAAAAGGGACAACAGGGAGAAGTTCACTACAAAAGTGTGGTGAATGAAGAATTTATTATTTACTTGATACTTTCTTTCAAATACTCTGAAACCAAATTTATCATAAGAGAGATCAAGAATGAGAAGAATGGCATAGGATATGGGATACTGTATACTTATCAACTTGGGCCATTTCTCCAATTATGTGGCCCTCCAGAAGAACACCAATGGAACTCCCTTAGAATTAAGAATTTATTGCATACTACAACCTACAAAATAACAACCAATACCATATTTGACAATACCTTTGTCAATGTACAATATAAAATCATTATATAGATCACAGTTTTACTAATTAAGATAATGTTCTGTCTTCATCAGTTTTTATTTTCATAGGCTAATTCAAGTTGTATAGTTTATTAAAATAAAATGAAAGCAAGATAGAACATTATATCAGTTAGTGCTAACAACAACTGCCATATCTTCTACATCAAAACATCCATCCATCACAGATTTAACCTTCTCTCAACATGCCTCGAAATTAACAACATCCTCCCAAAACCATTCCTACCTCTCCCAAAGGAGTAGCCTGCTGCGCACTCAACCTATAAAGTACTTTGGTTGATTCAAATTTAACTCCTTCTTTGAATCCTTTGCACACAGGTCTATCCATATGAAATACCTATCAGATGCATGCACCCAATATGCCCTGCTTCCACATATTTCATCACATTAGATGCAGGCTACAGGGCAAAGATTCCAAATCAATTATCGGTATCAACTGCTTAAGTCCACAGCCTACCATGGCCAGTTTCAGTATTAAAAATAACAATCACAATAATAATAATAATAATATATCTGTATATAATCATTTTGCATATTAGGCCATCTCATTACAAAATACCAAAACCAATAAAATACCGACATTTTGAGCATCTTTGCAGTGGTCCTGAAGAGGAGAGGAAGGCTGTGCCATTATGAAACACTAAAAACAATTAAAATACTAACATTTCATCCTGAAGAGGACCACTGCAAAATACATCAGCATTTTAAACACTGGAAAATCCAAGATGGAATACTAACAGCATTAGGAAAAGGATAAATTGCTACTCATATAGTGGAGATCACCATCTGCACTATGTGGTGAGTAACAAATATTCTTTTCATAATACTGACATCAGTATTTAACTGGTTTTTAGTGTTTAGTGTGGCCTAATACCAAAAATTATTTCCGTCAAATATGAATTCATTTTCAATTATTTTATGCCTTTTATGTGGGTCTGAAGATCAACCAGCTACCTATTTATAAGTTGGCCACTGCTAAAAGGTTGCCAAATGCTAATTTGATCACTCAGTAATGAAGTATGCACTTGACCACAAGATATCTTACACCAATTCCTGTTTCACAACAGGTAGCATCTGGTTAAAATGGGTCAAGAAAATTTTCAAACAAAATAATATTCAAGAATCATAAATAAAATAAATGAATCTCACCAGGACAAGATATACAACAGAAATATTCCAAGGCAGAGAAGACACGATCATTATGGACAGAAGAAAGAAAGTTATATGAAAGGGGAATATTTGAAGAACTTGTAACAACAAAAAATGAAAATGAATTGAAATTGGACATGATCGAAGATGGTCAATATGAAGTAAGAATAAATTTGTAATAGTAAATAATGTATTGATTAATGCATTACAAATTTGAAAATGTATTATTGCTATGCAACTTTTATTTCATAAAAAGCTGTTGACTTTGTACTATTATTTAAGTGGACTAGGCAGAGACTAATCAGAAGAAATTAGGTCAGGACTATTTGAAATGATGATCCAATAGTGTAAATCTCAGTTCTGGAACCTATTCTTTATTTCTGTCGTCTTCCGACATTGAAGCATAGGACACCTGGTTAACAAACATGTAATCATGTCTTGCCATGACAATGTCCCACTGAGCCTTCCACCAATGATGAAATTATCACATTTAGCAACAATGCAGTACCTGAGAGCCTCATTGAAGTGAAACATTTACTTACCACTTGGCTGGAAACATGGACAAACATAGAAAGAAAGTAATGCAATCATTAGCTCTAGAAAACTCATTCCTTCTTCTGATAAAACATGTTAACATTAACAAACATGTAATCATGTCTTGCCATGACAATGTCCCACTGAGCCTTCCACCAATGATTAAATTATCACATTTAGCAACAATGCAGTACCTGAGAGCCTCATTGAAGTGAAACATTTACTTACCATTTGGCTGGAAACATGGACAAACATAGAAAGAAAGTAATGCAATCATTAGCTCTAGAAAACTCATTCCTTCTTCTGATAAAACAGAGAGAGAAAAAAAATGTGACAAAGGTACATCCCATTATCTCATTCTAGAAGGAATGAATAGAAATTTCTAAAACTAAACTGTGAATCTGTCAAAAACTTGTGCTACAAGAAATAAGCAACCATTTTATAATACACTGCCTTTCTCAAATTTTTTGAGAATACAGGTAACAAAAATATTCAGTTATCAACCATACAAGAGGGACTCTGCTCTCACCGCCCACACTGCCAGCATATCCTAACCTCTGTTACAGTTGCCTGCTTCCCCCATTTGCTCATTTACATTTGTTGCGACTTGGAACACAATGAAAAACAGAGATACAAAAACTTCACAGTTTATTAAAACACAGAGTGACAGCATACAGAATAGGTATAGCCTAGAGATGGTTACAGACTTGTTGATGCAAAGGGTAAGTGGGGTTTAAGTGCACATAGGGAAAGAGTACATGTCAAGTTTTCAGGTCTCTAAAGCAGAAGTTCACCATTCCCCCACATACCTCATCATCTGCTCAATTCTATTCTGAATCCTCAACACAGTCGACACAGCTGGAGAAATTCTGGTAAGTCACTGTTGTTCATTTTTTATGCAAAATTTGTATAGTTTTCGTTCAGTGTTAGGTGCACCTAAATCTACATAAAATCAGATAAACTCCATACTGGAAATGGCAGCTGTAAGTTTCCGGTATCTGCCTTGATCTCCATAATTTTAGTTGTTCGTGTTATTCACAGACTGCCAGAAAAAAAATAACAGAATGGGAAAAAGTATGCAGGTGTAATGGGTAAAAGTTCACAGGGCATACTTTTACCCCATCAAGAAACCGTTTATGAACATTTACCACAGGACTTGTGTAGTCCCTTCCAGTGTATTCATGCATTTTTATTGGTGTTTATTTACCTTTGATGCCTCATTATCCACCTTAGAACATCTAAATTAATTTTCCTTTCCTGTAATTGTTCTTTCAATGGGTCTGGAACAGACTTCGAATATAAGTAAGTCTTCCACAGCAGAATTTTTTTTTCCACAAACTGACTGAGGACATCAACTCAACAGCCATTAGCAGGACTACTTTATCATCAAGCTCTAGGCCTTACTGAAGATGGTAGCTATATACAGCAAGCATCCAATTGCCTTAAGAAATCATCTTAAAAACAGCAAAGGTAGTGAGCACCTTGGCCAGTTCACTAAAACTTTTTCATGGGAAGAAAACCAAACAATAGTTCAGTACTGCATTTGCCTCAAAGTTTTTTCAGCCTTACTCTCAGATAAAATAAAGAGTTTAAATTTTTTTCACATATTTAATTGTAGTCCTTTTTATTTTTATCAGCTGTGGTAGGAGTACATACTGTGTACTCTAGTCCCAGGCCTGCACACTCTTACCTCACAGCATGTAGTAAGTGTGCAAAAGAAATTTTTAAGGAAACTTTTATTAGTTCTCTAATAATAGATGGATGACAGTGAAACTTTTACACAATGTTTCCAATACATGAAACTCCATAATATTTTTATGAGATTTTTTTTTAGATATGTAGTGAAACTAAAACTGCATACTTTTACCCCAACCTACTCTACAGACTAGTGACGAGTACAGACCTGTTGACACATACATACTGTTTGCCAGACCTGGTACGTAGCAATAAAAAGAGCATTTGCCTGCCAGGGACTGCAGACAATCGGCAGCAGGCTACTTGAGACCGATATATTACGCGCGACAACTGCAAGGAATACAGCAAACACCTGGCTTATGGAATTGAAGATCATTCTTTATGGAAACTAAAAGGACAATGATCTTAGTTGGTGGTCGTAAAACATACTTCACATTGTATTTCCACAAAATACAACTGAACCTGTTTGAAATGCTCCCTATGCAAGGCAAAAAGGCCATAGACTTTGGCACCACTTCGGTATCGTAATCACTCACCCAGTGCACAGTCTGGTTGATAGCACAATGTATGTCTGATCTGTCTTTCACTACAACCATCTGACAAAAGGTGACTTTGATGTGGGCTCACTCAGCTGACAAACTCTCAGTGTCTGAAATGATGTGGTCCCTGTGAATTAAGGTACGAAGTGTGAGTGTGTGTGTGTGTGTGTGTGTGTGTGTGTGTGTGTGTGTGTGTGTGTGTGCACGGTTACAGTGTGTGTGTGTGTAATCTTTCCAAGGTTCTCAGAAAACTGAGGTTTTAATTTCCCTTACACAGCATTTGCTTACTGCAAGTTTGCCTAGAAAACGACAGTGTGAGCCTCTATCAAAACATCGGTGGTTTCTGATGATGTAACCTAGTTATTTGAACACTGTATATGCCATGAGAAACTTAGTTCTCATATAAATTTTCATTCTTCCAGAAACCTTCAATTACTTTTTGGAATAAAAGAACTGAGGGTTTGAAGCCCATTCAGAGTTTTTTTTAGATCTGATAACTTGCTTCCACCCATCATAAAAGTAATTTATTTTTTATTTTATTTTTATTTTTTTGCAGTGTGAGTTTGCACCCCTATTTTCTGTATACGTTTTTGTACTCAGGTCTTGAATAAAGAAAACTACACTATGTAATCAAAAGTATCCAGACACCCCCAAAAACATACATTTTTCGTATTAGGTGCATTGTGCTGTCACCTACTGCCATGTACTCCATATCAGTTACCTCAGTAGTCATTAGACATCATGAGAGAGCCAAATGGGGCACTATGTGGAACTCACGGACTTCAAACGTGGTCAGGTGATTGGGTGTCACTTTTGTCAGAAGTCTGTACGTGAGATTTCCACACTCCAAACATCCCTAGGTCCACTGTTTTTGTTGTGATAGTGAAGTGGAAATGTGAAGGGACATACACAGCATGAAAGCTTACAGGCCGACCTCGTCTGTTGACTAACAGAGGCCGCTGACAGTTGAAGAAAGTCGTAATGTGTAATAGGCGGACATCTATCCAGACCATTACACAGGAATTCCAAACTGCATCAGGATCCACTACCAGTATTATGAAAGCTAGGTGGGAAGTGAGAAGACTTGGATTATATGGACGATCGGCTGCTCATAAGCCACACATCACACCAGTAAATGCCAAGTGACCCCTCGCTTGGTGTTAGGAGTGTAAACATTGGACAATTGAAAATATTGTGTGGAGTGATGAATCATGGTACATAATGTGGTGATCCAATGGCAGGGTGTGGATATGATGAATGTCCGGTGAACGTTACCTGCCAGCGTGTGTAGTGACAACAGCAAAATTTGGAAGCGGTGGTGTTATGTTTTGGTCATGTTTTTCATGGAGAGGGCTTACACCCCTTGTTGTTTTGCATGCCATTATCACAGCACAAGCCTACATTGATGTTTTAAGCACCTTCTTGCTTCCCACTGTTGAAGAGCAATTTGGGGATGGTGATTGCATCTATCAACATGATCGAGAACCTGTTCATAATAAACAGCCTGTGGCGGAGTGGTTACAGGACAATAACATCCCTGTAATGGACTGGTCTGCACAGAGTCCTGACCTGAATCCTATAGAGCACCCTTGGGATGTTTTGGAACGCCAACTTCTTGCCAGGCCCCACTGACCAGCATCGATACCTCTCCTTGGTGCAGCAATCTGTGAAGAATCGGCTGCCATTCCCCAAGAAACCTTCCAGCACCTGATTTAATGTACACCTGTGAGAGCAGACGCTGTCATCAAGGCTAAGGGTGGGCCAACACCATATTGAATTCCAGCAAGCCACAGACTTGTAAGTCATTTTCAGCCAGGTGCCTGGATACTTTTGATCACATTGTGTATGTGACGTTTCTCAGAGAAACTGTGTTATCTTTGATCTACTAGAAATACAAAGATATTAAATTAGTAACAAAGAGAAAAGAAAAGAAACAGTGCTTAATATTTTCTGATCAGATATTTCATTAGAAAGTGTGAGCTATAGTTACAGTTAATTTTGTAATAAGCTGAGTGTGAGCGTGGAGAATGACAATTTCTTCATCAATATAAATTGAAAAATGAAAAAAATAGAGAAAAAGACAATTCTTAGAATAGTACTTGTACACTAATGAGCAGAATGAAATCCAAGGATCTTGTTGTTTAGAAGCAGTGTATTATGTGTTGTTTAACTGCTGTGAGATAATGTTAGAATTAGCATACATATTACTAGGAGGGTAAAAATTATAGAAACAATAGCTCTAGTTTATAAAATTAAGTTTCTTTTTTACCATCCCAGTCTGCCAGTGAGCGGTAGAGTACTTTGTAACCCTTCAGCATTCCGTTAATAGCAGATTCTGGAGGACTTGACCACAGTACTAAAATTCTCTGTGGAGACAATGCTGTGCACCTAACATCAGTAGGTGGTGCTCCTGGCACTGAAACAGAAGCCCAGATAACATTTAGATCTTTTTGAATTATAAAATGGTATGCAAAACATAGTCTCATGCAATTAAAAGTGTGGAATCAGTATCAAAATGTCAGTTTTGTCTCATTGTTGTTTTTAACACCATGATTTGGATCAACACCCAATAGGACTTTATTTGAATTGACACTGACCGTCGAGGTCTATGCACCTACTCATATATCAGTGATCTGTAGGCGCAGGAAGGTTATATTCATATGTTTACATCATACTAAAATTCCTTTGGTTGCAATCACGCTTTAGAACCAGAAAAGCATGTTATTTCTATAAACTTGCAAAACATTCCTTACTGGTGGAAAGAATCCATCACCTACACTGTACAATGCATTTTTTCAACAGGGCAAAAATAGGGAAATCTCTATGAATGGCCTTAAAGTTATTGGCCAAATAGGATTGCCCAAATAGGATACACCTTGCATAGAGATGAATCTATCACTGCAGAACATTGGCAAGGCAAAGATTCAAACCATTCAGTAACACCACAGAATATGCTAACAGAGGGCACTATAAAATCTTTTTAATCTTGACAGGAGGCACGGTCAAGATATCAAAACACGGATGGGTACCTTGAATGTAAGAACACTGCTAAAAGACAGGAGGACTAGGAAACCTTAAAAGGGAGATGGGAAGGGATAGTATAAACCTTGCACTCATGGAGGGATATTTCACTAGAAGAATTGAAAGCTTTTATTGGTATAATACTGAACATGGCCTTTAATTTAAAAGCAGAATTAGTTGAATATTTTACAGAAGACTGGCTAGAACAAAAAAGGATGTCTTTTTTTGTCTGTCTTTTCCTTCCAAATATTTTGGATGCTGTCTTTACTTCCACCTGTCGTATCCCAATGGTATCAATGAACGAGACCGAGCAAGATGAATGTTAGTGAGTATATTGCCAGTAAACACAAATAACTTTATTTACCAAAAAGAAATGTGGCTATAAATGAGAGCACAGAAGGATTCAAAGGAAGAAATCAATCCAAGTGCTACAATCCAAAGAAGCCTACAAAGTGGGGTTTATGAGCTTTCCATCTGCGTGATTCTGAAAATAATTATGTTTCTTTCACATTCCATATAATGCAAAGACAACTATAAAAAGTCTAATTCATCCTCATATGCCTTTAGCGACCCAAATAGTGTTTCATTTGGCATCCAATTGCTTGTTTGTGCAGGTAGTTCCGGCTATCACATCTATACTGACATGTTCTGAACAAGCCCTCAACTTGCTCATGGACAGCACAAAAAGAAATTTTATTTAACAGGTACAGTTATACTTCTCGGAAGGATTTTTCATCCAGTTTGAAGAAGATGAAATTTGCTGAATATGATTTATGTGCCTATCAAAGTGAGAGAGAAAATTATGTGTCTTTCATTGCATGACAAGAGCTAAGTGACTATGTTGAATTCTTTTGTCCTCAAACCCATCTGGCTGCAGGAAAAAAGAGCCTGTGCCATTCCTGAACCTACTGTCGTATAGGAAAGTAACAGCAAAAATTATTCTTGTGACTAATTGAAGTTGCTGTAGTAAATAGTTATATTCTTTACTCAACAGATAAAAACAAATGTGGGGAACAGCTGCAGACTCATCTTTTCTACAGAAGAGATCTAATCAGGCAACTAGTTGACCAGGTGAGAAATACAAATTCTAAGAAAAGAAGAAGACTATCATTGTCTGAGAGCAAGGAAAGAGTAAATGGGAAGATGCATCTTATAATCCAAAAGCAGACAGACAGCTTTCACTGGACTTGTGTAACTGAGAAGATGGTCAATGAATGAATAGCTAAGCTCAGCAATTCTAGAACAGAAGATTACTATGGTCTCTCAAATTATGTTACTAAATAAATCAGAAAACAAATTGTAACACCACTGACTAAAATAATTAACAAAATTTTAAAAGAAGGTAATTATCCAGAATGTTTAAAAATATCTGTAGTTAAACCAGTAAATAAGAAAAGAGATGTGGCCTCACCAGATAACCATTGCCCACTATCACTTATACTCATTGTAAAACAACGACGTTGTACTATTGTACATATAAATAATATGTTTTTCCATCTGACTTTTCGTTAAACTTGAGTAATTGATGTTCTGGTTTCATTTGTTTTTTGTTTCATGCCATTGTGTTAAGAAAACTGTAAACAAGTTTCAATGTGAATATTAATGTTTATGTCAAATGTCAAGCAATATTGTAATAGAATTGAAATGTAACAAATGTTGAAACTGTTGTAAGATGTTTAAAATTGTAATTGTGCGTCTGGTCCATACATAGGCAATGTGTTAGGATATGTAGAATGCAAAACCTCGGGTGAATACCCGGCCTGTCAGAGAGCGGTAAAAGGTGGATGGCAGGCGAGCGCGGGGAAATGCACGCGGGCACTGCACGGCTCAACGAGCTCAGCAGTAGTAGTTGGAGTTTGGCATTGGTCTGAGCAACACATTCTGGAGCGAGGAGGCTCTCCTGGAAGACGTAGTTTCACTGAGCCTCGGGTATGCTGTTCCAATGCCCACACAGCATGGCAAAATTCCATAGGCACTAAATAGAAAAGTATTGCGACGCTAAGAAGAATTAAAGTGCCGATACGTTAAGAGCCATAGCTGTGGTTGTATGTGTGCTCTGTGCCTCGCCATCTCGCCGCCCGCCAACCGCCGCATCGATACAAGCAGGTTGAAACTTTTAGTACTGTATTTGTATGGACCATAGAGTGAACTGTTCAATAATAACCTAAATTTTACCAGAACTTTCCCATCATTTAATTATCCTCACAACTAACCTAGACAGGGTCCTTTCCAAATGTTGTGCAATCCGAGTGTCCTGAAATGAAAAATTAAACTTTGTGTTAATAATAATTACTTGCAGACCTAGTTATGTTAGAATGGTGTTTAAAGAACTGTTTTGTTAATGAACCAGTAAATGAATAAAAAAGGCCTAACGAAGTTGAAAGATAACTTTAATATTGATATAGTAATGAAGTTTAATTATTTCGAGACAGATATAAAGGTATTTAAATGAGAAGTAAATAAGATAAAAAGAGTAGTAACTCATATACTGGAAATCTTGAACGCATGATAATTTCAGTAATCAATTTTTTTAATGTAGTGATCATAACAGTTTCAGGGTCCCTCCCCACCCCCCCCACCCCCGCCCCCCTCCCCCCTTTTTTACTCATTTGAATTCTGAAGTGTTCCACATTGGTTTGACCAGCAAAAGTTTAAGTCAATATATAAGTCAAAATTCATCAGTGTTTTATATTTATCAAAACAGACATTTTGTGTGTGGCTTGAAAGTGTTATTTCTAGGGTAACCTATGCCTGATTTTAATCAGATCAATAGACAGTATGAAGTTTTGTAGTATACATTATAGTGTAGTGTTATGTATTCATGGTTTTTCCATATCAGTACAGAACGTGAAACTATCAGTTCAATAGATTTTCTGGTTCTAAAATTTTACTATATTATGCAGTGTTACTACGTGTTGTTTTGCATGAATATACACCAACTTGTACAGGGGAGAAACTCAGTTAACGCCTAATTAGGCTGGCGACCGTATTATTATTAAATTGGTAGCATCTGCAGTGTTGCTTTTGGTCCATACTGACGTGTAATTGCATTTCGAACTTGCTTGACGGATCATTGTTATTACAGAGTGAGAGTAAGTCTGATTTGCCACCATTCAGCTACACGCGTTCGATATCTGTAAGAAAATCCTTTCTCATAAGGTGAACCCCGCTCAATTACCACAGAACAAGCTTCAACGAGTATTGTGTGCCCCACGCGCACGTTAGAAGTGGCTTCCCGGTGACAGGACATCCAGTTGTTGTCGGTCACAAATTAACGTGAATACCAAACAGTGGATGTTCAGTGGCACGAAATGCAATAATATTCAGTGAAGTAAATATCAGAGAATGTCAAGTATGGTAGTGAGGTGTAACTTGCGTTCGGTATGGACAAGAAGGTAAAAACAGTAGATGTGCTGAGCGTAATGGAAGATGCGGCTGGCAATGATAGGAGTTTACGCGGCCAGATAACAAATGGCATTAGTGGTAGACAATTGGCGTACATACAATACAACGAACATGTTAACGAACAGATTAAAATGTCGAGATTGCCTCGAACACACCAAGGAATAAAACAGGAAGTAGAGGATGACTTTGTAGATGATAGTGGGTACATGAACAAATCCACTGACATGTTTGATTCACCACAGATAAAGAAAGAACCGAAAGAAAATTTTGAAGTAGGATTGGAATGCACCGATTCCGTAGAACAAGACAGTGTGAAAATTTTAATCATGAACGACTTATTTGAACGATTAACCAAACAAATTGCAGGACAGAATGATCAGCTAAAAACACACGTTGACGAGCAGCTTAAAACACAAAGTAATCAGCTCAAAACACAGAATGATCAGCTTAAAACACACGTTGACGAGCAGCTTAAAACACAAGTTGGTCAGCTTAAAGCACAGGTCGAAGAACAAGGAATTGAAATTAGTAAGCAAATAGAACAGGTAGAACAAAAAGTGCGTAATTTAAGTTCTGCAGTAAATACTATGAAGTCTGAAATTGGCACAATTAATAAAAGTATGAATACTATGCAGGGGGAAATTGACAACACTAACAGTAGGTTTGATGTTGAAATTCTCAACATCCAAGAGAAAGTAGAGCCTCTAGTTGAAACAAAAGTAGACGAAAAAGTTTTCGGTCTTAAAACTGAGATCGTAAACGAATGCCAACATGGAATCTCACAGTTGAAAAAGGCAGTTTCAGATACTGAAAGAAATTTAGGCGAAAAAGTTATCGGATGTGTGCAAAAGTGTGAATAAAATACATCGAAATTCAAGGCAAAGTTTTTGATCTCGAGAGTAAAATCAAAGGTAGACTTGGTGTTGTCTGTAATGGAACGCCACTTCCGAAGCTGTTGGAAGGTGAGGAGCACTTCGATCCAGCCAAGAAACATAACGGATGGCATCCGTTGGATTTCATCAAAAATTGCGAGAGAATGTTTCCTGAACACTTGTCGGGTCAGGAGAAAATAAACTTAGTAATTAGCGCCTTAGCAGGTGACGCTAAGCACTGGGGAATTAACTTGAATACCGAACTAATGACGTTCGAAGAGTTTAAACAAAAGTGTACGGAAGAATACTGGTCCGAACAAAAACAGGATCATTTGTGGCATGAGTTTATCATGGCCACACTTCATGATAACAGGGGCAGGAATTCTTTGAAAGATTTCTGTGAATATTGGTACCGAAAGTTGACACATTTAAGAGCGAGAAGATCCGATTCTGAAATCGTATGGGAGCTATATAAAACGCTTCCAGAAGATTCGAAGAGATATGTGGGAAGCAATCATAGCAGCTTCCAAGCGTTTCTCGAAAGGGTCGAAGACGAAGATCACTGGCGTGAAAGTCGTGCCAATCATCAGAATTTTAGTAACAGGAATAACCGCAATAATGATGAGAGAAATGACGGCAATGGGTTTCGCGTCAACATGACACAGAGGGGTAGAGGCAGAGGAAGAGGGGGTTATCCAGGTCGTGGTAGAGGATACACCGCGCAAAATAATAACGATGCGGGAAACTGATTTCCATGAACAATGCGGGCCAAACGGAAGCAGACAGAACATACCGGCCCGGTTTTAAGAAACATTACTGGACTGGCAGTGAAGTTATGAGACAGGTTAGGGACAGGCGTGGAACGACGCAGCGTGTTGTGGCGAAGCAAGCGTCAGGTGTATGTGCAGATGAGTCATCTTCGGCGCACAGAGCGATACATGTTAACAGGCAAGTGGAGCATCAGAGGGCAACGGCCCAGCCTAGTAGAACAGCTGTTCAGAGAGAAGCCGCTAGCAAGGCGGCAGAATTAGGTACAAGCATTGCCATATGAGCTGGTGAATACATTAAGAGTGGTAATTCCGTGGCGAAGGTAATAGTAGATGGAACAGTGGATACACAGAGAGGTGCGGTTAGCAGTGTTAGCAATGAAGTAAATGGCGAGAATGAATTAGCAGAAGTAACTGATTGGCGTGTGCAGATCGACAATCGGTACAAGGGCCTCAAGCAAAGTAAGTGGGAGGATTTTAAGAAGGAATATGAGGCAAGGAGGTTAATTAGTGAAAAAGGAAATAGTAGGGATGTCGATAAGGTGACGTGGCCTGAATTTGAAGAGGAGAGAATAAATAGCACCGCGCGAAGTACGCGTGCTGCCGAAAGGACAATGGTTAAAGATAGGAAGGAATTGGAGGATGAAATCCTAAGCACTGATGAGGAAGTAACTTCTGTTAAAGATCCGCCAACAGTACAAGCTGTTACTGAAAGGCACCGTGGGGAAGGGGCAGGTAATTACCTAAGAGTAATTGAAGTCCACGAGGATTACACTAAATATGAAGTAACAGTGGATGTGATGAAGCTGATAATGAGGCTGTTTTGCCAAAAGAGGATATTGAGTTAAAATCAAAGCCTGACGAAAATGCAGAGGAAGAACTTAGTTCCTGTCTCAGAAAAGCTTTTATGTTAGAACCTGAAAGCGATCCAGAATGGTCGGATTCTGAAGATGGTTCAGATGATGAGTATTTCGGTACTAGTGAAAATAATGGGAATAGAGCTAATTGGGATATTGTACCTACTGATGACGAAGTTTCAAAACAAAACCCAGATGTTGACACTGAACACAGGAAGAAAGAGCCACCTGATGACTCAGTGTCTATTTTGCAAGGAGTTGAAGTAAGCAAAGACTTTGAACTCCAGAAACCTAGAAAGTCACCAGATATAAATGGTTCATAGGTCAGGAATGTATCTTGGGACTATGTCACAGTCGGCCAAGGTGCGTTGTGGAAAACAGGAAGGGGCATGATTTAGAGCCTGGGGCAGGTTTATATCGGACTTTGAGAATGTCATGAACACCTTACATCATGAATCTACTGGGTTCCCACCGGAAGAAATTTTGTTAGGCAGCAGAAGTAAAAGTTTAATTAAGAAAAAAACTAGAGTTTCCACCTTGTACAAGCTTGGGGTTGAGTCAAAAGAAAGAATTAGTCAGAAAAAGGGCAAAGCAAAAAGCTGAATCTAGATCTAAAAGACATGATAAAAACCTGAAAGTTTCAAAATTTAAAATTGGGGATTATGTTCTTTTAAAAACCCACTAAAAATCTAGTGAACTGAACCATGAGATTTCCAAATTTAAATACATTTATAATGGACCGTATAGAATACAGAACATTCCACACGATAATGCTTACTACCTGATCTACCCAAAATCCAAGAGACCTTTAGGTGTAAGAAACGTTGTGGACCTGAAACTGTATGTTCCTAGGAGTGAGTACCCTAAGGACAATCAGAAAGCAATCTGCAGTAAATGTGCTGTATCTTATGCTGAAACTATTTTATTCTAAATGTAACAAATCTTTGTAAATGTATGTATACCAGTGTCAGTGTGATAATGTACTTATGTGAGTTTCAGATTACCATATGTACTATAAATGTAAAGATGTGTGGAAAACAGGCCTGAAAAGAAAAAGCAAATGCTGCAAGCCAGATAAAAGATGGGACCGCCAAAAATCAAAGTGGGCAGTACATGACTCATTATATAAAGGACTGCCAAACACCAAAGAGGGCAGATAAATAGTCAAAGGAGAATTGTAAGTGTGGTACAGGTGATGTGATAAAATGATGTGAAATGGACTGCTCAAATCTGAATAATAGGCAGCAAATATAAGTAGTGATTTTTCTAAATAGTACTGTGTATTTATTAATAAATAAGGAAATTACTGCCATTCAATGCAAGCAGCAACAAATTGGTTTATAGCATATGTAGGTATTTGTATCTGATTTGTAGTTAAGTGTTTGTGTTCCAAATTTTGATTTTTATTTATCTGAGAAATTTAATAATAATGAGTAATTTGCTACTTAAATCATGTTGTGATAGGAGGTTGGACTGTGCCAAAGGCACTTAAGTAAATGATAGGTAACTGTTCTCAATATATTAAAAAGTATAGACCTATATGATGTGAGTGAAGGGAAGTTTTGCGATATAAAATTTTATGATGGCACATTCACGCAAAGATTCAGAACCCCTGTATAAATATAAAATTGAGTGTTCCCATCAAATTTGCACATAGTGAAATTTACTGGAAACAGGGGCATGTGTAACAAAAATGACATTGTACTATTGTACATATAAATAATTTTTTTTTTCCATCTGATTTTTTGTTAAACTTGAGTAATTGATGTTCTGGTTTCATTTGTTTTTTGTTTCATACCATTGTGTTAAGAAAACTGTAAACAAGTTTCAATGTGAATATTAATGTTTATGTCAAATGTCAAGCAATATTGTAATAGAATTGAAATGTAACAAATGTTGAAACTGTTGTAAGATGTTTAAAATTGTAATTGTGCGTCTGGTCCATACATAGGCAATGTGTTAGGATATGTAGAATGCAAAACCTCGGGTGAATACCCGGCCTGTCAAGGAGCGGTAAAAGGTGGATGGCAGGCGAGCGCGGGGAAATGCACGCGGGCACTGCACGGCTCAACGAGCTCAGCAGTAGTAGTTGGAGTTTGGCATTGGTCTGAGCAAAACCTTCTGGAGCGAGGAGGCTCTCCTGGAAGACGTAGTTTCACTGAGCCTCGGGTATGCTGTTCCAACGCCCACACAGCATGGCAAAATTCCATAGGCACTAAATAGAAAAGTATTGCGACGCTAAGAAGAATTAAAGTGCCGATACGTCAAGAGCCATAGCTGTGGTTGTGTGTGTGCTCTGTGCCTCGCCATCTCGCCGCCCGCCAACCGCCGCATCGATACAATCAGGTTGAAACTTTTAGTACTGTATTCGTATGGACCATAGAGTGAACTGTTCAATAATAACCTAAATTTTACTAGAACTTTCCCATCATTTAATTATCCTCACAACTAACCTAGACAGGGTCCTTT
Organism: Schistocerca americana; assembly: GCF_021461395.2. Lineage (NCBI taxonomy): Eukaryota > Metazoa > Arthropoda > Insecta > Orthoptera > Acrididae > Schistocerca > Schistocerca americana. The sequence continues at coordinate 1,100,661,914 of NC_060120.1, read as the reverse complement.
CCAAATGTTGTGCAATCCGAGTGTCCTGAAATGAAAAATTAAACCTTGTGTCAATAATAATTACTTGCAGACCTAGTTATGCTAGAATGGTGTTTACAGAACTGTTTTGTTAATGAACCAGTAAATGAATAACAAAGGCCTAACGAAATTGAAAGATAACTTTAATATTGATATAGTAATGAAGTTTAATTATTTCGAGACAGATATATAGGTATTTAAATGAGAAGTAAATAAGATAAATGAGTAGTAACTCATATACTGGAAATCTTGAACGCATGATAATTTCAGTAATCAATTTTTTTAATATAGTGATCATAACAGTTTCAGGGTCCCTCCCCCCCTCCCCACCCCGCCCCCCTCCCCCCTTTTTTACTCATTTGAATTCTGAAGTGTTCCACATTGGTTTGACCAGCAAAAGTTTAAGTCAATATATAAGTCAAAATTCATCAGTGTTTTATATTTATCAAAATTGAAATTTTGTGTGTGGCTCGAGAGTGTTATTTCTAGGGTAACCTACGCCCGATTTTAATCAGATCAATAGACAGTATGAAGTTTTGTAGTATACATTATAGTGTAGTGTTATGTATTCATGGTTTTTCCATATCAGTACAGAACGTGAAACTATCAGTTCAATAGATTTTCTGGTTCTAAAATTTTACTATATTATGCAGTGTTACTATGTGTTGTTTTGCATGAATATACACCAAATTGTACAGGGGAGAAACTCAGTTAATGCCTAATTAGGCTGGCGACCGTATTATTATTAAATTGGAAGCATCTGCAGTGTTGCTTTTGGTCCATACTGACGTGTAATTGCATTTCGAACTTGCTTGACGTATAATTGTTATTACAGAGTGGGTGTAAGTCTGATTTGCCACCATTCAGGTACACGCGTTCGATATCTGTAAGAAAATCCTTTCTCATAAGGTGAACCCCGCTCAATTACCATAGCACAGGCTTCAACGAGTATTGTGTGCCCCATGCGCATGTTACACCATAACATCAAAAATAATAGAATACTGCATGCTTAAACAGATGAGTCAACGTGAAATTTAAAATTTTCCAGGCAAACTAAATACTCAAAACGATTTTGGGCTTGCAGCCCGTCGTCGTTAGCTTCCATCCACGATATTTCGACTGGACAACTGCCAGCCATCCTCAGGTGAGTCATCGAAGACTGAAGAAATATCGTGGATGGAACCTAACGACGACTGGCTGCAAGTCCAAAATCTTTTTGAATATTTAGTTCGCTGAGAAAATTTTAAATTTCACATCAGAAGCCTTTACGGGGAGGAGATGGCCTCACATGTAAGAAGTTTTGACAAACTACATGGTAAGAGAGCTCAGCTTTTGTGTTCTTTGAACTTTTTATTGAGATGTCGGGACCATGGCATAATACCAAAACTTTCCAGAGTGATGCCTTTTATTAAGACTGCCACTGCACGGAAGCTAACGGAAAAGGCCAGTCACGTTATTGTTAAAGAGAGGATTTGCCACAGAAGACGAAGATTGGATGCCATTTCAGAAGAATTGTTCCACCTGCATCTGAAGATTGCAGCACATCTGTCTACTGTATCATGGGACTGAGTTGATGGATTGACTTCCGCCAAATTTGAGTGGGTACACAAGGATGCAAGTTCTCAGCAGATGTCAAAATTTGATCATCTGGTGCCACAACAGTCATCGCCACAGGGGATTACAGCAAAACGTTCCATTGTTAACTTCACGGACAAGAATTTGGATGACGCGACGCTGTCGGTATTAAGTAAGGGTTTGAATTTTGCACCTACACCTAGAGCACTACCTTTGGTAAGTTTTGTAAGTGGTGTTGAAGAAGCTATATGACACCTTCCTATGGAAACTGCAGAACAAACTTGCCGTGCTCTTCTGAGAGCTCCTCCTCAACACAGTAACATAACCTCCACAGAAAGGGCTGTACTGTGAAATCTCCGAGAAGATCCGGACATTGTGGTACTGAAGGCCGATAAAGGCAATTAAACTGTACTGTTACCTCACAGTTTGTATGTGGATAAAATGTATGGTCTACTAAGTGATTCTGCCTACAGGAAGATTGATAATGATCCTACAGGAAATGTGCAACGGAAGACATCTACACTCCTGAATTCTTCCTCGTTGCCTCCAGAGACGATGAAGCGCTTAAGACCTCATGGCAGCGTACCTGTAAGACTGTATGGCCTTCTGAAGGTATATAAAGACGGACTACCCTTAAGGCCAATAGTGAGCAATATTGGGGCCCCCACTTATGATTTAGCCAAACATCTTGCATCCTTGCTGAGGCCATTTGTGGGCAAAATTCCACATCACATACGAAACTCGGCAGATTTTATCAAAAGACTGGGGGCTCTCCGCCTAAGTACTTTTGATCTTTTAGATAGTTTTGACGTAAGTTTCAGGTGGGAATCACTGCTTTGTTCCGCCACGCCCTCTCCTCAACATATTTTATGATAAACCAAGAGTACTTTGAACAGATTGACGGCGTTGCCATGGGTAGCCCCTTGTCTTCCTTGGTGGCCAACCTTCTTATGGAGGATTTTGAGGAGAGAGCACTTGAATCAGCAGCCCTCAAACCAACTGTTTTTTGGAGATATGTGGATGATACTCTCGTAGTGTGGCCTCATGGAGAAGACAAATTAATGGAGTTGTTAGATCACCTTAACTTCATGCATGAGAACATTCAGTTTACAATGGAATTAGAGAAAAATGGTTGCCTCCCTTTCTTGGATGTGCTAGTTAGACAGAAGAGTGATGGCTCTCTGGGGCATTCAGTTTATCGAAAGCCCACACATACTGATTTGTATTTAAATTCGTCCAGCTGCCATCACCCATCGCAAACAATGAGTGTACTTAAAACACTTGTACACAGAGCTCATGTAGTGTCAGATGCAGCTAGTTTGCCTGAAGAGCTTGCCCACCTGAACAGGGTTTTCAAAGAGAATGGATATTCTAGCAAGGCACTTGCAATTAAGCCAAAGAAACAGGGAGTGGAGAAAGAAGCGACCACGCCTACTAAATCTTTAGCTTTTCTTCCCTTTGTTGGCAACATTTCCTTCAAAACTGCAAGAATCCTCCACAGTTTTAAAGTGAAAGTGATTTTCCATCCACCATCGAGGATTTCCGACCTGCCGGGATCAGTGAAAGAAGATTTGGTATTGCGGAAGGCGGGAATTTATAAAATACCTTGTCAGTGTGGCATGTCATATATAGGACAAACATTGCGAACAGTAGAAGAACGTTGCACTGAACATCAACGCTGTACTCGCCATTTGTGCAACCTAGCAAGTCTGCAATTGCTGAGCATTGCATTTCCACTGGACACTCAATGGAGTATGACAAGACAACAATTTTGGCCACAGGAACATCCCTTTGGGACTCCGTCATAAAAGAATCAGTGGAAATTAGCATGGCAGACAATCTTATGAACCGTGACAATCGCTACCAGCTAGATAATGTGTGGAACCCGTCATCTTTAAGATCTGCTCCAGACGAAGACATCAGAGTACTCTGATGGCTGCGGCAATTGACAACGCCGAAGACAGCCGAGTTCTGCAGTTCCACCTGTGAGGGCGCTGCTGGCCGGCGGTGCGGTTCGTCTGTCAACATGATTTTGACGCATGCCCGGAATAATCGCTGCACGCTATATATTGCGGAACGGAGGGCATCTTCGTCAGTCTTCGATGGCTCACCTCAGGATGGCTGGCAGTTGTCCAGTCGAAATATCATGGATGGAAGCTAACAACAACCGGCTGCAAGCCCGAAATCTTTTTGAATAGATGAGTCAATATTTTGAACACAATGATATACTCATCTCCTCACAGTATAGTTTCAGATCTAGCCTTTCTACAGTCAAAGCAGTTGAGAGTGTGGTAGCAAAAATATAAAATTGTTTTGAAAATGAAGATATTATCTGTGCAACACTTTTGGACCTCAGAAAAGCTTTTGATATGGTCTCCCACAATATTCTCATAAAAAAACCCTACCACTACCGGATGAGAGAGAATGCTCTATGCCTAATGCAGTCATACTTGGACAACAGAAAACCGTTAGTTAATGTAAATAACCAAATGTCAGAATGTCTCCTAGTTGTAAAGGGTGTACCTCAAGAATCTGTTCTTGGACTTTTCCTTTTCATTACTTATATAAATGATTTACCTTCAGTTGTATCATGTGATGCAATGCTATATGCTGATGACACAACATTCATCACATGTGATACTAATCTTGAAAATGTGCAACACACCATGGCAGTAGCAATGGAGAGATGCACTACTCGGTTTGAGGCAAATATACTGCAGAAGAATTAAGGTAAAACTGAAGCTATTGTTTTCAATCTCAATGCTCCCAGTCATGATAACAAAACAGTAAAATTATTGGGATTTCATATAGATCAAAAGCTCAGCCGGGATACCTACAAAGGGAAGATATGTGGCAAATTGGCATGTGCCATATATCTGCTGTACAAGCTGAGGAGCAGTGTCAGAAAGAACTTCTGTTATATGCATATTTTGCATTCTTCCATTCGCACCTGAGTTATGGGATACTATTATGAGGCAATTCTGTAGGATCAAAATTAGTGTTTAAATGGCAAAAGAAAGCCATAAGGTACATAGCAGAACTTAGCCCATATAAATCATGTTGAGATTATTTTAAGAAACTAAATATATTGACAGTCCTGGCCTGTATATTTACAACTGCCTTGTCTTCGTTTAAGAGAACCTGAGTAAATTTGACTTAAGGAGAACAGTTCATGACTATAACATAAGAAGTGGACATACAATTAATATGCCATATGCTAGGCCTGCAAACACATATAACATCTACAAATATCTTGGACCTGTCTACTTCAACAAATTACCTGAAAATACCTACACAATGCTGCTACATAAATTTAAAACTAGTCTTTCGAGGTGGATCAAAAGTAAAGTAATTTACTCTGCTCAAGAGTTTCTTGAGTATGTGACTAATGACCCACTTTCCTTAAGAGAATAAATAATAAATTAACTGCAAACTATACATATCCCACACTGTGCAACTATTTTATTGCTGTTTCATGTACTTATTGTTAAATATCTGTTTGATTACTTATTTGTTATTCACTCAACCATGTAGTTCATTTATCTTGTAACTGATCTATTAGAAATGTCTTGTTGTTATTGAAATTTGCACAAATATGTATTGTATCCATCCTGGATTATTATATTTTAGTTAATAACATCTGTCATGACAAAGTTTATATTATTATTATTTTATTATTATATGATTATTATTGTTATGCAAACACTGACAACACCAATTGCATGTAAATATGCTCAACGGTGGAATAAAACATTTCTAATTGTATTTGTATTTGTAAACAAAATCAACAGAGAAGTGCATGGTATGCAGAAAATGCAATGAGAAAGGAGGAACCAGAGAAACAATTTTCTACTATGAAACATGCAAAAGGAAGCCTGCACTTAACCTGAAAGAATATTTTAAGAAGTACCATACAGAAAAAAATTATAAATAGTGATAATCAAACACCAACATTGTTTCAGAAACTAGTCTAAAAGGAAACACCTGTTATTATAGGTTATCTGTCTTGAGCTGACTGGGTTCTGATTAAAAAGAATTACACCAGACACGTTTTGCTTTTATTTTCAAAGCATCTTCTGTGGTATTGCTGTTTCTTCACATAATCCGTTCATTCCCTTCTTACTATCAGTGGATGGTTGGCGTTGACTGGCTTCATCTCATATCTGCACTTAGCAGTTTTTGGCATTTTGCATTATTTCTTGCGCTGCACTATTTACAATTGGCTTTCTTAACTGTACTGAGAGAGTGAGACAGCAGAGGCAGTTACTAAATGTAATAATACAAAGGAAAAGAAAATATATAGGACATACACTAAAAAAGGAGTGGCTTATAAAAGCAGCTTCAGCAGAATTTGTGGAAGGGGTGAGAAGGTGGGGGAGGAAGAGATAGCAGATCTCAGATGATATGCTCCACAAGAAAAAATATAGAGGTGTTAAGAAGGAAGCGATGGACCACCAGAGATGTAGATGCATAGGACCTCTTAACACAACAGAAAACTGATGATGTTGTCATGTTAGGCTGGAAAGTGGTGGACAACTGGAAATGTAGATATGAAGATCCTGCTAACACAGCAGAAATATGATTAAGTTGTTGTGTGTGGCTGAAACAAAGTCTGCAATTTGGTCTCATGTTAACAGTTTCAGTATTTGGAACACAACACATGAATGAAATTATTGTTTTTCCCATAGATTCCAGTGGTGTTTTGTTTATTTATTGTTTATTTATTTATTCCATGTGATCTGATGGTACACAGTGTGTTGCAAGTGTCAGAAAATATCATTCAACATTGTTAACATATATTAACGTAAGCCTATAGTATCCTAATGTATTATATTGCTCAATGTTTTCAATTTAACACAAACAGCAAGATTACTGTTCTAAGTATTCATTTACAGAGTAAAAACAGTGGCACAACAAATATGACTTCACGGCTTGGTGTTATCATGCATGTTCTTCAGCTGATGATAAAATAACTATGAAACTGAGTGGTAAATGCACACCAAGCTGATAAGAACAACACCGATTACGTAATTCTTGAAGAAAATCACTGTCATTTTATGTATGTTTTATTTAATAAACTGTGACTTGTTATAATGTTTTCTTCGTGTACAAAATATTGGAAGATACAACCACAGGCTCAGCTTGGCTAATCACAAGGGTTATGCTTTATGTTGCACTGTTTAGAATGAAATGTCTTATAGATACTTTTTGTTAATAATGTACAAGAGTAAATGTTTAGGGGGCTGAAAGAAAAGCAGAGAAAATAAATGATATATTTTTAAAAAAGTAGTGCCTGTGGCTTAATTAATGACCTGAGTAGCTTAATCAACGATTTCACTTCTCTATACATTTCTCAACTCTGAATTCCTTTTCCTGAAGGACAAATGTATTTAATAACATTGAGATACATGGAAAGTTCTTGATTCTGCTATTAAAACCTCTAAGTATGGCCACTTAATTTATGAAAATAACATCCAGTATTTTATTACCATCTTCCTCTGTTGTAGCAGTGACTTCTTTACTGTGTGGGCCAGCACCAGCTCTGTTGTATGCTTGAATTAAGATGCAGTACTCTGTAAATTTTTCCAATTCATTCAATGTATTTTGTAGTTCCATTCCAGGAATTACTTCAAAAGTTTTGTAGTGGAACGGATCTGATGAGTTACTGATCTTATACCCAATGTAATATCCCAATATATCTCCATTCTGTAGATTTTTGTCAGGTGGCTGTAATTAAAAAAATAAAAAAGCAGTTATTCAGTTTTGCTACAAATTTTTACGTCACTACCTTACATGTATTTCAAATATAGGTAAAGTCTAAAATCATGTACAGTATTATGTTTGTATATATATATATATATATATATATATATATATATATCCCACGTGGAATGTTTCCCTCTATTATATATATATATATATATATATATATATATATATATATATATATATATATATATATAATAATAAAAAAAAACAAAGATGAGGTGACTTACCGAACAAAAGCGCTGGCAGGTCGATAGACACACAAACAAACACAAACATACACACAAAATTCAAGCTTTCGCAACAAACTGTTGCCTCATCAGGAAAGAGGGAAGGAGAGGGGAAGACGAAAGGAAGTGGGTTTTAAGGGAGAGGGTAAGGAGTCATTCCAATCCCGGGAGCGGAAAGACTTACCTTAGGGGGAAAAAAGGACAGGTATACACTCGCACACACGCACATATCCATCCACACATACAGACACAAGCAGACATATTTAAAGACAAAGAGTTTGGGCAGAGATGTCAGTCGAGGCAGAAGTGTAGAGGCAAAGAAGTTGTTGAAAGACAGGTGAGGTATGAGTGGCGGCAACTTGAAATTAGCGGAGATTGAGGCCTGGCGGATGACGAGAAGAGAGGATATACTGAAGGGCAAGTTCCCATCTCCGGAGTTCGGATAGGTTGGTGTTGGTGGGAAGTATCCAGATAACCCGGACGGTGTAACACTGAGCCAAGATGTGCTGGCTGTGCACCAAGGCATGTTTAGCCACAGGGTGATCCTCATTACCAACAAACACTGTCTGCCTGTGTCCATTCATGCGAATGGACAGTTTGTTGCTGGTCATTCCCACATAGAATGCATCACAGTGTAGGCAGGTCAGTTGGTAAATCACGTGGGTGCTTTCACACGTGGCTCTGCCTCTGATCGTGTACACCTTCCGGGTTACAGGACTGGAGTAGGTGGTGGTGGGAGGGTGCATGGGACAGGTTTTGCATCGGGGGCGGTTACAAGGATAGGAGCCAGAGGGTAGGGAAGGTGGTTTGGGGATTTCATAGGGATGAACTAACAGGTTACGAAGGTTAGTTCATCCCTATGAAATCCCCAAACCACAGGCAGACAGTGTTTGTTGGTAATGAGGATCACCCTGTGGCTAAACATGCCTTGGTGCACAGCCAGCACATCTTGGCTCAGTGTTACACCGTCCGGGTTATCTGGATACTTCCCACCAACACCAACCTATCCGAACTCCGGAGATGGGAACTTGCCCTTCAGTATATCCTCTCTTCTCGTCATCCGCCAGGCCTCAATCTCCGCTAATTTCAAGTTGCCGCCACTCATACCTCACCTGTCTTTCAACAACTTCTTTGCCTCTACACTTCTGCCTCGACTGACATCTCTGCCCAAACTCTTTGTCTTTAAATATGTCTGCTTGTGTCTGTATGTGTGGATGGATATGTGCGTGTGTGCGAGTGTATACCTGTCCTTTTTTCCCCCTAAGGTAAGTCTTTCCGCTCCCGGGATTGGAATGACTCCTTACCCTCTCCCTTAAAACCCACTTCCTTTCGTCTTCCCCTCTCCTTCCCTCTTTCCTGATGAGGCAACAGTTTGTTGCGAAAGCTTGAATTTTGTGTGTATGTTTGTGTTTGTTTGTGTGTCTATCGACCTGCCAGCGCTTTTGTTCGGTAAGTCACCTCATCTTTGTTTTTATATATAATTTTTCCCACGTGGAATGTTTCCTTCCATTATATATATATATATATATATATATATATATATATAGTTATAATAGAGGGAAACATTCCACGTAGGAAATATATATCTAAAAACAAAGATGATGTGACTTACCAAATGAAAGTGCTGGCAGGTCGACAGACACACAAACAAACACAAACATACACACAAAATTCAAGCTTTCGCAACAAACTGTTGCCTCATCAGGAAAGAGGGAAGGAGAAGGAAAGACGAAAGGATGTGGGTTTTAAGGGAGAGGATAAGGAGTCATTCCAATCCTGGGAGCGGAAAGACTTACCTTAGGGGGAAAAAAGGACGGGTATACACTCGCACACACACACATATCCATCCACACATATACAGACACAAGCAGACATATTTAAAGACAAAGAGTTTGGGCAGACATGTCAGTCGAGGCGGAAGTGCAGAGGCAAAGATGTTGTTGAATGACAGGTGAGGTATGAGTGGCAGCAACTTGAAATTAGTGGAGATTGAGGCCTGGTGGATAACGGGAAGAGAGGATATATTGAAGAGCAAGTTCCCATCTCCCGAGTTCGGATAGGTTGGTATTAGTGGGAAGTATCCAGATAACCCGGACAGCGTAACACTGTGCCAAGATGTGCTGGCCGTTCACATTGATTTTTTTATGGAAAACTAAAGATATTACTATAAAAGATTATGTCATTTGATATTGTATTTTATACCTTATTCGGCTGTAACATTTGTTTAATAAATTTTAGTTGTAACACTGAAATTGTAAAAAATTAATAATGGTTTATTTTGAAATTTATTGTTAAAATTCTACATAAAGCAATGCAGCAATGCTGTGGGGGAGTCAGTCAGTCAGTTTGGAAGTTAGTTTTGGAAGTCAAAGAGATCAGTGAAGTAAGTTTGTGTTTTGTTTACATGATGAGTGTGCAGTTCGGTTGTAAATTAATGTAAATACATTTTTGTGAAGCATGAAAATTTCATATTCATTCATCAGTGGACCAGGCAGAAGAAATTTAAGTTAAGTGTAACGATCCAAGGAGAACGTTACAAACTGACTATTGAACAGCTTAAGACAGGGCTGCTATGACATTTTTCTAACCTCTATTCTATACTTAGCAAATGTTATACATTTCTTCCCACAACTGCCTTGTATTTGTAAGACGAAGGGCTGATTAGTAATGGATAATGGAAAAATTAAATAATCATTTAAAATCATAAACTACACAATCTGTTGGTTTATTTAAATTGGTACATATAATTTATCAAGCTGTGAACATATTGATGGATAAAAGAACATTATGAAAAACAATGTTTAGTAAAATCCTATATTTGAAAAATATTCGTACATGTATCAGACTGATGTAGCTTAACAGTTTTACAATAATCTCACAGGATGATGATGTCCCAGACTTCTAGGAGCATAGGGGACAACGCAGGAGATCCATCCACTGTACTAGTCAAGGCCCTAGTGGAGGCAGTTTGGTATTACCTTCCCCCGACCATTATGGGGATGCTTCATGCTTATGTAAGTGACTGTGGTAAATATGTGCAGAGTGGAGTGCCATGAGTTTATGGATGATTATGCTTATGACAGAGAAAGGAGAAGGTGAAACCCAATGTTGGTATAGTCTACTCTAGCACCAAGGTGACAGTCAAGTTTTAACATCACCATCCAATGGACAGACCATCTTCAATTTTTCCATGTGGACACTATCACTTAGACAGTACATACAGATTTGAAATTTAATGCACAACATTGGCAAAAGGTCTGGTGATCAGGAACTTTATGCTACCATCTCTCCTCCCGTTAGTGGCTGAATACTGGCAGTTAAAATTCCTTCCATCACCTGGATACCTCAGAGATGAGTGCCATTACATAAATGTACTTTGGTGGATGTGACTGTAGAGATTAGGTTATGTGGAAATAGAGGAAAATATATCTTTAGCTATTGTCTCCTCCTTCAAACTTACTGACTTGTATGTCAGTCTACGTATTTCATACTTACTGGTTTACAGGTTAGTTTGTGTACTTCCAACTATGTTACAGTTGACAAAGGTATCTTTTACTCTGTTTCTGCTCAACTTTCAAGTTAATCTCCCATAGTCTAGAGCACATGGTTTGTGTGATTGTCAATTTAATTTAAATTGCAATATATTCTGTTGTTTTACCACAAATACATCTAGTTTTCTGTTGATGAACTGGTACAAATACCATTCAAAAGTGTTACCATAACATTAATGACAATATTATGAAAAGGATAGTTGCAACTCACAATGTAGCAGAGATGCTGACTCACAGACAGGCCCCACCAAAATACTGCTGAACAAAGCTTTCAGCCAAACAGGCCTTCATCACAGTGAAGACAACATAAACACAAACACTCATGCAAATGCTACTTACACACACATGACCAGAATCTCTGGCCATGTCCACAGGCTGTGTGCGAGCTGCATTTGCATGAATGTGTGTATGTATGTAGTCTAATTATGATGAAGACCAGTTTGACCAAAAGCTTTGACTGACAGTCTTTTTGTTGTACCTATTGTAGCAGGACTTTGAATTTTGCCGCACTACACTCGTTCCCTCAGATATAAATTATACAGTCGCAGCTGTACGAGCGCTCGATGGCAGAGAAAATATATAAGAAAATGAAGGTACTAAAATTGTAACTCTTTTTGTTTTTCTACCCACTTTTGTCTTTGAGAGCGGAAGCTTAACTTACTTATTAGCTAGTCGTGGTCGGATTAAGACAAAAAAACTCATTGATATGCAGAGGTATTGTGGAAGTTGGTATGAAATTCGGAGGATGGAAGTAGCAACGTAAAATAAATTGCATTCAATAACACGATGGTTTTTATTTGTATAAATTAGTGATTCTTGGACGATTGCAAAATTTCCGAGCAGCTACGACTTTTCACGCAGAAATGAAACAGGAAATTTTTGGAGAACAAGACCTGGACGCCGCATGAGAGAAGACATGTTAACATGGTAAAGAATGAACTCTTATCTATGCCATTTCCCCCTGTTAATCACATTTTGTTATTCTCCGTTCTCTTTCAAATAATTTTTGTAATGGAAATTGGTTTGACTTTTGCTCAGAAACGCCACAAGGACCACCCGAACAATAGCTTTTCCGAATCACAAAGTCCGATAACTTTTCTGTAATACGAAGTCCGACTTGCGTTTCAATCTTTCCCTTTTCCACGGTCATTAAAGATTTTAAAAACCCCTTTTTATTCACGATTTCTTCCCACATTTTCAACCTTTCCTTTTCTTCTCTTTTTCTTTTTTGTTAACCACTACACTATCTGCACTTTGGCATCCCTGCTACCTGGTGATTAGTAACTATCATTTTCATAATATTGTGATTATTCCATCCTGCATTTTCCGTTTTTTGATTTTACCATAACATTACTTTCATCTCTAGCCTGTTCTACTAATAAAAAAACGAAAAACTTTTCATTGCATTGTTTCGTAGGATGAGGTCCAAGATCCAAGATCATGTGGCATCAGGGACAGTGATCAATTTGAAAGTATAGAATTAATTATATTGGCGGGACTAATGTGAGACATAAGATTCAGCAACAATCCACATGGTCTTGTAGCTATGTGTTGTGCACTGCCGAGACGGATGATACAGTGTAGCTTGTAAGTAGAGTGTGCAGTGCAGTTTGTAAGGTGATAAGAGAAACACAGGAAAGAAGGACGAACATTGAATATAATGATGCATAAGAAAATAATAACAAAGGAAAACAGCAGTGGGTTATGATCAGAGAAAAACCATCAGGCAAAAATCAAATAATGGAAAAAAAATGAAATGCAACAATATTAGGAATATGCTACTCACCATAAACCAGAGATGCTGAGTAGCATACGGCTATGTCAGTACCTCCATCCATATCAAACCTACTAACCACCAGCAATACCTCCACTTTGACAGCTGACACACCAAGAAGTACCTTCCGTACAACATAGCCACCTACGGTTATTGCATCTGCAGTGATGAGCAGTCACTCTCAAAATGTACCGAGGGTCTCATCGAAGCTTTCAAAGAATGTAATTATGCTCCCAGCCTTGTACAAAAACATATCTCCTGTGCCTTATCTTTCCAGTCTCCTGCCACCTCCCAAAATCCCACCGTCCAGCCACAGAGAAGGATTCCTCTCGTAACTCTGTACCACCCAGGACTGGAGCAACTGAATTACATTCTCCACCAAGGTTTCGACTGCCTCTCAACATGCCCTGAAATGAGAAATGTCCTGCCCACTATCCTTCCCACCCCTCCTACAATGGCATTCCACCGTCCATCGAACCTACACAATTTACTCGTCCATCCTTACACAACCCCTGCTCCAAACCCTTCCCTCACAGCTCAGACCCCTGTAATAGACCTAAGTGCAAGACCTGTCCCATACATCCATCCACCACCATCTACTCCATTCTGGTCACTAACATCCCATTAAAGACAGGGCTACCTGTGAAACCAGTCATGCAGTCTACAAGCTAAGCTGCAACCACTGTGCTGCAGTCTGTGTAAGCATGATAATCAAAAAGGTGTCTGTCTGCAAGAATGGTCATGGACAAACTGGCCAAGAAACAAGTGGACCACCCCATTTCTGAACACGCTGCCAAACATGACATCCTTCATTTCAATGATTGCTTCACAGCCTGTGGCATATGGATGTTTCCCACCAACACCAGGTTTTCTGAACTGCACAGGTGGGAACTTTCCCTGCAATGCATCCTACATTCTTGTCACCCTCCTGGCCTCAACCTTCATTAGTCACTGTCCTCACCCATCCAGCCCATTCCCTGTTCCCATTCCAGCACTACACAGCCATCATTGCACCTCCACACCCAGCCTTTTTGTTTTTACTTCTCTCCTTTTCCACTACTCCCCCTACCCATCTCTCCCCTGCCCTCCTTCTAACCTGCAGCACTTCACTGTCTGCCACCCCATCATACTATCCCTCCGCCTCCTTGCCCTAGCCTCCTCCTTACCCCCACCGAGTCGCCACTCCCATCATGCAATGGTAGTGCTGCTTGCAGTATCGTTTCAGTTGTCTGGGACTGCAGTGTGTGTGAGTGTGTGTGTGTGTGTGTGTGTGTGTGTGTGTGTGTGTGTGTGTGAGAGAGAGAGAGAGAGAGGGAGAGAGAGAGAGAGAGAGAGAGAGAGAGAGATCTATTGTTGACGAAGGCCTTAATGGCCAAAAGCTTTATTTGGGATAGTCTTTTGTTGTGCCTATCTACAACTCAGCATCCCCACTATATGGTGAGTAGCAACTTTCCTTTTATTAATATTGTTAGGTAGATTTCTTTCTTTCTAGTACATGATACTACAAAGTTTGTCTGGAGGGTAATGTCACTAAGTTCATACAAACTAATTTACTGATAAGATTAGTACAGTGCATAAAATTTCTTCAGAATAGGAACCCTCCTGCATTCTGTTTTTGCCAGCAAGGTTCCCAGCCATTGAATGCATTCCTAGCAGGCCTGGGATGGAATGTCTTCTAAGAAATGTGTAACAGCACCTTTCACATTGTCCCTGGTTTCAAAACAGAGTACTTTCCAGATTGTCTTGAGCTGGGGAAACAAAGATCGAGATTGCATGGAGAGAACGGGAAGGTGGGAGTGGGCTGTGACAGTATTGCCACATCCTTTTTGACCAGATAATTTCTCACCAAGCAGCTGATGCCAAAATTTTTGGGACCAGTTTTGAACACATTTTCTTTGTCTGCAATTGTTCAGTTACAGCTCTGTGGATGGTGGTTCTGGATATACAAAGAGTCTGAACTATTAGACACACATAGAGTGAAAATTTCACTCTAGAAACATCCCCCAGGCTGTGGCTAAGCCATGTCTCCACAATATCCTTTCTCCCAGAAGTGCTAGTTCTGAAAGGTTCGCAGGAGAGCTTCTGCAAAGTTTGGAAGGTAGGAGATGAGGTACTGGCGGAATTAAAGCTATGAGGACGGGGCGTGAGTCGTGCTTGGGTAGCTCAGTTGGTAGAGCACTTGCCCACGAAAGGCAAAGTTCCCGAGTTCAAGTCTCGGTCTGGAGCGCAATTTTAATTTGCCAGGAAGTTTCATATCAGTGCACACTCCGCTGTTGAGTGAAAATATCATTCTATTAGACATACACTCAATCTGCTATATGTATCAAAAGTTTATATGCATGACTTCCAATGCCTTCACCTATCAATGCTGAAGGTCCTCCACAGCTGGGTTTGACATCAACATCATTCCAGTCATCCAGCAAAAATGCTTTATTCCATCAAAATATCTGCCATTTTGACAAACATTCATTCCCAAATATTGCTAAATCACTGGAGTCATTTTGGCAGTATACTTCCCATTTTATTCAACAGAGGTTCATGAAATGACACTTCCTGACTCTCCAGGAGGTCAGAGAAAACTGTATTGGTCTCTTTGGGGACCAAACAACTCCCACGAGCTATCCTGGGTGCCTAGCACACATTCGAATCAATAGGAGCTTCATGACACAGCCAGTGACATTACATTCCAGACAAACCTTGTGTAATTTCAAAATCCAGTCACTGTTTCATTTTATTCATAGTTAATCTGTTGTGGTGCCTTTCTGAGGGAGGATGGCTTGAATGTTGAGAAACTGAATTTAAAAGTAACTGATACATTTCATCCGGCGAATGTTTATGGTAAACTGCTTCTCATTGCTTGTTGTGCAGACCTTTCCACATATTTTGTTGGTTTATTAGCATGATCAGACATAAAATCTATCAGAGTAAAGCCTTTGTTTTTATTTCATGGTAGTTTGTAGGATCATGAAACAGACTGTCAGTTACTACGTTCCCTAATCATCCCCTCTTTTTGGAAATTTTATGGTGACACTACATAAAAAGTATGTACAAATCATTATAACTGGCAGCTGCTACTATCAGATACAAAATAAAAATTAATGCTGTTCTGGCAGTACTTAACTAGGACTGTTTGTAGAAGTGTGTGAGGAAGTTGTGTACATGTCATACCAAATGTTCTCAGTGCACATGTTACATTAATTACCTAATAAACCTGTGTTTCAGCAATATTTATCAATGTCTCCATTAGGAAAGCAACTGCCAATACAACACAGGCTTTCATTGATATTTACATTTTTCATGATTTTTGTTTATGGGTACTATGCCATCTCCTATGGCATTTTTCTGTGTGAAACATTTACTCTCCTTATGCTGGAAACAACATCAGATGTCCAGATAGTAGTTTCAAACTTAAACAGGGAATAAATAAGTTACAGAGCTCGTAGTGCAGAAAAGTTGATGCTGTTTGTTTTATTTAACGCTATGGCCTACAACTTGTCCAGCTTTATTCTTTTTTGTCAAACATGTTTTCGTTCTTTTGGATGTCTATAGCCTCTTCTCAGTACATCCAAGCACAGACTTCCTAAAATGGTAAGGATTGTGTCTTTTAAAGCTATAGTATCAAAGAAACAAAGTTGCTACCAGTGCATGATCTGCAACTGACAATCTGTATTGCCCAAACAACAGCTGCTATTTTGCTCTTTAAGCAGAGTCTTATAGTTTCTTTTAGTAGTTTGTATATACATTGGACTGCATTTGTAAGGCAAGCAGCAGGTGTAGCCAGTTGTTGGTGTTCATGTTTCTTAATGGTTTACACATTGTGTCAATACTGTGTCTTCTTAGCACTCTCTTGATACAATCTGCGACTATTTTTCATGAATGGGAGAAAAATTTTCCATTCCAGCAGGGATATATTCCTAAACGGTGTGTTGGTATTAAGTGCTCACTTCCACACTACTCTGATTTCGTAGCCAGTATCCTTATTTAAGCTGTTGACACACACAATTTCCAAAGCCTCTTTGATGACTGAGTCCCAGTAGTTCGAAAAGCAGGCTAAAAACTCATTCTCCTCAAATAATATCTCATGCTTACTCATGATGCTACGTTCAGCTATAGCAGATGTTTCTAGATTTCTGTACTTGTATGTACTACTGGTGTTCAATAAAGGATTGGGAAACAGTTCAAAGGTTCAAAGGAACAGTCTTACATGGATATTGTCAAATTTACATGGGTATTGTAAACATCTGGTACTGAGGCCGAGGGCATCCTTCACAGGACACAACAGTTTTCTGATTTTCTTCAGTAGTCGAAAGATTATTTTAAACCCGTGTCTGTTTCAGATTAATCCAATTTTACTTGATATTGTTGTACAGACCATACAGAATACTGTGTGTGATCTTGTTTTGTTGAATGCCTGGATTATCGTTTGTGTTTTCTGAAGAGAGATGACTTGATTTTTTGTGCCTGATCAATATTTTGTCTGATTACAGAACTCAGGTAGTTTATTTCAGCACTGATATATTTCTCTTCCAATATGATTTTAGCTGCACATGTCAGGGATCAGCACGGCTCTCTTTTGGGAACTGTACTAATTGGAATATCTGTCTGAATAGGTTGATTTAGGATACATTAAAAGGCTAAGCTGACCATCTAACTCCCACTAACTACAATTTCTAAAATGGTAGCTGTCTTTTTTTTACATTTCTGTAGGAGACTGCAAGTTAGGATGTATGCTATTCAACCAACTGCTGCAATGCCACATGGCAATTCAAAAAAGGTGCTAATATTATAATGATAAAAATGAAATAGGTAATGAGGAGCAATATTTAAAGCATATTCTTCAAAATTCTACATGAAAAAGATTGGACACAGCTAGTCACAAAGGTTAACCTAGCAGCTATTCTATGAGTCTGTGGCAACTTCTGTCCCCTTGCAGTAGATAAGCAAATAGTAGCACCAACTTATTGAACACAATTTTATTTACGAATATTGAATACACAGTATGCGAAAATGCATGAAAAGTGCACTAAAATGAAAGTGAAGTTAAACCAAAGAGTTTGTTCACTCAAAGAGCAAAGGTGGCATTTGAGGGTTGATACTCCCCACAAGCCATTTCATAATATCTGCCACTAAAAAATTAAGTGGAAGTAAATGTGAGTTAGAATAATCTGATAATTTCTATGGGGAATATTGTGAAAAGGATAGATTGCAGCACACCACATTGAGGAGACACTGAGTTGCAGACAGGCACAAAAAAAGATTGCTATACATTTGAGCTTTCAGCCACAAAGCCTTCTTCTAAAGTAGAAAATGCACATACAATTATATAAGCACAACTCACACATGCATGACCATTGTCTCTGGAGGCCGAGGCTGGACTGTGTACAGTAACTGTACCTGGTGGGAGTAGCAGTCTTTGGGTGGCGGGAGTAAGGAGTAGGTTGGGGCAGGGAGTGGGAGGGATACCAGGATAATGGTGGGGGAAGGTGTATTGCTGCTTGGGGGAGCATGTAGAGACATGATGGAAACAGGGTAGGGCTTCTAGGTGCAGTGGGCAGCTTGGGGGGATGGGAGAGAAGTAAAGAAGGGAAAAAGACTACTTGGTACATTGGGTAATGGTACTTGAATTACGTAACCATTACGGCAGCTCACCTGAACCTCTCGATACCAGTAATATTCTGCTGTGTTTCTGTAAAGTAGTTGACATATTTCTGAGACAACATTCAGATTTGATTTCGTTAATGTAGAGGTACTTTGATACATCGATATGTTTATGTTGCAATGATATTATTCTTATGTGTATTCTTTCTTTTGTCACTATGATCTTTGACATACCTGTCACTCTGATTTTTGGGCACGTAAGTGATTATTAGTTAGTTAGAGAGTTAGAGACTGAAAGGTCAAGTCTTGGACGTCATGTTGGAAAGACGCATATTGTAGTCAGCTTATAAAATGTGAACTTTAACAGTGAGGATGTTTTCAAGTATGTTTTGTATTGTGAAGTGATGTTTTGTGTTACATGATACTGCAACAAAAGCAATAAAAAAGAAGTGTAACTTAAATTCGGAGTGCTGATTATTTTTTACATCACCATTGTGCTAACTTTCAAAGGTTTAATCTTCAAGAATGGTTTGTGAATCACATCTATAAAACTTTTGAATATAGCAGAATAAAACCTAGGCCTCTTTGCATCTGAGCTTGGAATCATCACCACCTAGATTTTTGATGATTGAGCCATGATTTTACAACAAGACCAGCATGGGAAACATGAAAAGACGAGTGCCTAGTTTATTCTTTATTACATGAAATGACTTTATTAACTGTGCTCTAATGACACCTGCCACATAATAACTTTGTTGTTGCCCGAAAATGCAGTACTTAGCAGCATGCAACACCACAATCATTATTAAATTTTGATCTTTGTTGTGGTAGGGTTGTTAGAATTGGTAGAATAGAAGGCTGTGAGGTGCTGGAGTGGGAGCAGGGAAGGTGACATGTGGGTGAAGTGTATTGAGCAGTGAAGGTTGCAGCCAGTGAGGCTTTGGGAATGTAGGATATACTGCAGGAAAAGTTCCCACCTGCACAAATCAGGAAAAGTTGGTGTTGGCAGGAACGATTCAGATGGAGCAGCCTCCGAAGCAGTCAATGAAGTGAACATGTTGTTTTGGGTGGCATGTTCACCTATTGGGTGGTCCAGCTGTCTCTTGGCCAAAATTTGTCTCTGGACATTCATGCATGCAGACAGCTTGTTGGTTATGATGTCCATGTAGAAAGCAGCACAGTGGTTGCAACTTAGTTTGTACATCATGTGACTGCTTTTACAGGCAGCCCTGTCTCTAATGAGATAGAAGATGCCTGTGTCGAGATGGGAGTAGGTGATGGTGGAGGATGTATGATGCAGGTCAGGCATCTACATCTATTGCAGTGATATGAGCCATGAGGCAAGGTGTTGGGAGCAGGGTGGCGTAGGGATCAACAAAGATATTGTGCAGATTCAGTGAGCAGTGGGATACCACTGCGACAGTGGTGGGAAGGATAATCGGCAGGATGTTCCTCACTTCTGAGCATGATGAGAAGTAGTTGAAACCCTAGTGGAGAACCTGATTCAGTTGTTCCAGTCCTGAGTGGTATTAGTTATGAAGGGATTGCTGATTTGTGTCGAGACAGTGGGAATGTGGGAAGTGACGGCATGAGAGACCTGTTTCTGTACAATACAGAGAGAGTGATTTCGATCAATGAAGGCCACGGTGAGACCCTTGCTATATTTGGAGAGGGTCTGCTCATCACTACAGATGTGACAACCCCAGGCGACTGTATGGAAGGAACTTTTGGTATGAAATGTGTGGCAGCTTTTGAAGTGGAGGTATTGCTGATGTGTACGGAGATACTGATATAGCCATCTTTGAGAAGGAGGTCAACATAGAGGAAGCTGGTGTGTTGGATTGAAGAGGACCAAGTGAAGCAAACAGGGGGGAAGATGTAGAGGGTCTTGAGGAATGGGGATAGGGTGTTCACACCCTCAATCTTGACCATGAAGATGTCATCAGTGATCTGAACCAGGTGAGGGGTTTGGGATTCCAGGTGGTTAGGAAGGATTCCTCTAGATTGTTCATGAATAGATTGGCATACGTTTGTACCATGCAGTTACCCATTGCTGTACCACAGATTTGTTTCTAGATGATGCCTTCAAAGGTGAAGTAATTATGGGTGAGGATATAGCTTTTCATGGTGACAAGGAAGGAGGTTGTAGGTTTGGAGTCCATAGGGTGTTGGGAATGGTGGTGTTCAATAGCAGTAAGGTCATGAGCATTAGGGATGTTAGTGTAGAGCAGGGGTTCCCGTACTTTTTCTTTGGTCGAACACTTTGAGAATTTTGATGATTAATAAACAATTTCAAATTATAACTGATAGCACAGAAAACATAATGAAATTAAAGAAATACAATTAGTATCTTCAAAATTTCAAAAAAATGGCATGTTGTTAATACTCGTAAAACAATGGAAATCCAGGTCGCAACGTCTCCACTATATGGTGAGTAGTAATCTACCCTTTTCATACCATTGTCATTTCACAATGTTGTTAATAGTTTTTGATGAAGCACTTACTCACTTCCTGTGGAATGCCAGAGTTCTGTGGAACACAGTTTTGAAAATGCTGATATAGAGGGAAGTGGCATCAATTGCAACGAACAGGCCTCCATGTGATATTTTATTTAGAATATGGCCACTACAGACATCATAAAATTAAATGACATATACGTATGCACATATTTACACACAAGAAACCTAAGTTTGGCTTTACAACTGAATATCCAGTCCTTCAATACAGTGCACTGCATCTGGAGTTGCTAGCAGGAAGTCCTCTTCAACACTGTGATAGGCTTGAACCCTGCATTCACTAACAATGTTGTGAACAGTCTGGTATGGGGCCCCGCAGTCACAGGCTGGATTACGCAGCTTCTTCCACTTAAAGAGAGCATCCCTGCATCAGCCATGGCCGGTACGGATCCTGTTGAGAGTAGTCCATGTCTTGTGTGGTAGGTCGAATCCGCTTGGAAGTTTAGCATCTGTGAAGTTGTTATGCAGGCACAGATCTGTCACTGCTTCCCACCGACCTTTCCATTCTTCAAGGGGTTTGAAATCCTTAGCAACCATGTCAGCACCATCACACAGAGTTGGGTGGCATGATTGCAGTCTCTTATCATCTAAAAGTGGCAGAGCGCTGTGCACGGGTAGATTAGAATTCCTGGAGATCTTGTGGAATTCCCTCATAAGGGCAGTACACTTGCGTAGATCAGGAGGCATTACACCAGTTAATGGTGGAAGCCAATAAACTGGAGCAGATCTGATTGCACCAGATATTATGTGCATTGTCGTATTCAGCTGGGTGTCAACAAGCCTTGTATGATGACTGTTCATCCAAAAATGTGCACAATATTCAGCACTTGAGTACACCAAACCCAGAGCTGAAGATCACTGAGTAGTTACTGAAGATCCCCAGGTAGTTCCACATAGTTATGGAGGATGTTGTTTCGAGTCATTGACTTCTGAGCAAAGTTAAGAGGGTGTTCTTTGAAGCATAGTGTATGGTCCAGGATGACAACAAGATATTTGGGGTTCCATTTATGGCGAAGAATTCTACCTCTGAAACTTACTTCCAGTTTTATGTTCGCCAGCTGATTATTTAAATGGAAGCAACGCACTTCTGTTTTACTCACATTGGAATGGAGTCTCCAGATTTTGAAGTAATTGTCTGATAAAGACAGCTCATCGGTTAGAATCTCTTCTGTTGTCTTCATTTCCTGGTGTTGTACAGCTAGAGCCAGGTCATCGGCATAGCAGAATTTTCTAGATGAAGTGTCAGGTAGATTAGATAGATATAGGTTGAACAGTGATGGTGATAAAGGAGCATGAACTGTGGAAGAGAAAATGCTTGGTGTCTTTTATATAGCAAGGATGTTACAGGCAGTAGGCTGAGGTGGTGGTACACAAAAGCAGACACTCTCTCAGTTGGACCCCAGTAACAAGGCACAATGGAGCATCCTTGGTGGTTGGATTTATAGACTTCAGGAGGCATGTAGAAGGTATGAGTGTGAGGAGTGGTACAGGTGAGGAGAGAGACTCAGGGGAAATTTCTGGGGCAGGCCTAATGTTATAAGGAGAGACTGCAGGATTTCTGGAATGTGATAACCGTGGAAGAGTTTGTAGCTGGATGAGTCTGACAGCTGGCAGAGACCAGGTAATCCCTGTGGTTCAAAACCACAGTGGTGGAGCCTTTGTCAGCAGGCAGTAGGTTAGGATCAGTTTTTAGGTGGTGTGGCATTATGAAAGGTTAGGTTCCATGTTGAGGGATTAGGGGAAAGATGGTGAGGCGAGGTTTGAGGTTAACAAATTCTTGAATGTTAACAGGTGGTGTTTGGGGGCAGTGGGGGTGGATCGTGATTGACTGGTGGAGTAGACTGAGTGAGGCAGGATTTAACATTGGCTCTGGGTTGAGTCTGATTGGTAGGGTTGGTGGTGAGAAACTGCTTCCACTCTAGGGACTAGGAGAAGGAGAGAAGGTCTTTAACTAGTCTCACAAGTTGCAGAACATGCTGCCCAACACAATGTGCTTCATTTCAGTGATTGCTTCACAGCTTGCTCAATCTGGATCCTTCCTATCAACATCAGCTTTTCTGAAATGCACAGGCAGAATCTCTCCCTGCAATGTGTCCTCTGTTCCCATGTGGACCCCCCCCCCCCCCCAGTCACAACCTTTGCTAATCCCTGTCCTTCATGCACCTATCTCCTCTTCCAGGCTCCCATTCCAAGTCTTTACAGCTTTTCTCCCCTCCTCTACTTCTCTCCTTTTCCACCCCTCCTCCCCACACCCTCCTCAAGCTCTCCACTGCACCTAGCAGCCATATCCTGTCACCGCCACGTCCGTGCATGCTCCCACAAGCAGCACTACACCTTCCCCCACCCCCACCCTGCTATCCCTCACCACTCCTTATCCCCACCACCCACAGATTTCTTCTCCCATTAAGAAAGTTCAAATTGCGTAACAGTCTTTTTGTTTTGCCTGTCTGCAGCTCAACGTCTCCTCTATATGGTGAGTAACAAACTATTCTTTTTATAATAATGTTGTTATTTCATGTTGGATTTTTCTATTGTTTAATTCCTAGGGAGAAGTAGTTGGTAACCAAACTCATAGTATTTTCATTAATAAAGACACAGTTGTACTATCAACATTTATTTGATGATGCCAACAAACATCTAGAAGTTCATAATTTGGTGTTTTCGAATGGCCAAAAATGAATACCAATTATCCTGCTAATGTGAGCACTTGAAGCTCACAGAGTACATTGGAATGTATCTCTTATTTTACATCATGATGGAAACAGAGGTATTGGCCTGTGCACACTGAGAACATTTAATGCATGAAATCTATCACCAAGACTTTGTGGTTATAGCGCCTGCTTATATTTCACTGGCACCCTTTAAGTTCTTCTTATAAAGAAAGTTTGTACTTTGATCTTAATTTAATCACACAGTGAATAAAAAGTTTTTCATTGTTGGACTCATGGACTATGATGTAATAGTTGATTTGCATTTAAATTAACACAACTATTTGAGCCATTAAAACACGAGAGATAAGTTATTAGTATATAGAGCAGCAGTTACTTTCATCTAATAAGATTTATTATATTCTTGTGAAATGTTATTATGTTGTGATGACTTTTATTTGGATTCATCTCATTTTGATCTGTCTCCAAAATAATTCTGCTGTTACTATGTAACTATGTGTTTCAACTTGATATAGTATGTAACAACTCCCTCACTCTTCCTCTTTGGTAATTCAACATTTCTTCACATTCGATAAATATTAACAATACCTGACATACAAAAAAATGACTGCTTACACACACACACACACACACACACACACACAGGGTTAAATTTCTTGCTTCTTAAACTTTTGGAGAAAGGAAAGTGTATGAAGTAGGAAGACAATGTAGGACGCAAGGAATTTTCCTTTCATCCAGCATATGCTTACTGTCTTTTTCTTTCTCTTTTTCTTGTCATTGTAGTTGGGAAGTAAGCGTAGAGCATCATCTCAAGTACTGAAGTTAATTATCTATGTTATGTGAAAGTGGAGACTTATTTTACGAAGGGTATTACCTAACAGGAATTGTCAGTACCATGAGTATATATAATCAAAAAATTTATCAAAGGAACAGGTTAAAGACTATTGTTCCATTTTTTAATTTTTCAGTGTTATTGGTGTTATACTTAAAGTCTGAAGCTGTTTTATTCAGACATGTGCATCAGTATACAATAATCCATACTGACACCAGGGATGGATTTAAACTATTATAGAAAAAGCTTTTATATATGATTATTGAAAGTTAGGGTATGGAAATGGGTACTTGTTTCACTACCCAAGGCATCTCTCTACATAAAATGCAACTACAGTCCAGATATGGTGTAAAGGGATCATTTGCTCTGTCCAGACTCTTGGCATCAATTCAGTCCCTTGCCTCAACTTGTGTTGTATTTTCGTTCACTGTTTTCACCGTGCTGGACCTCCTTTTATCTGGCATAATGCAGGAATGTGATGTGGCATGGTCTCAACAAGTCGCTGGAAGACCCCTCCAGGAATACTGAGCCATGCTGCCTCTATAGCCGTTCATGATTGCAAAAGCGTTGCAGGTGCAGGATTTTGTGTACAAATTGACCTCTTGATTATGTCACATAAATGTTTGATGAGATTCATGTCATGTTATCTGGGTGGCCAAATCATTCACTCAAATTGTCCTGAGTGGTTTTAAAACCAGTCATGAACAACTGTTGCTTTTCATTGTTGTTTGGGAACATGAAGTCCATGAATGGCTGCAAATGCTCTCCTAGAAGCTGAACATAACCATTTCCACTCAGCCATTGGTCCAGTTGGACCAGTCCATATCATGTAAATACAGCCCACACAATGATTGAGCCACCTCTAGCTTGCACTTGGGTCCATGGCTCTGTGGGGTCTGTGCCATACTCAAACTCTACCATCAGCTCTTACCAACTGAAAATGCGACTCATTCAAACAAGCCACAATTTTCCAGTCATCTAGGGTTCAACCAATACTGTCTTGAGCCCAAGAGAGGTGTTGCAGGTGATGTCATGCTATGAGTAAAGGCACTCGCATTTGTCATCTGCTGCCATAGCCCATTAATGCCAGATTTTGCTGGACTGTCCTAACTGATACATTCATCATATGTCTGACAATGATTTCTGGGTTATT
This sequence comes from Schistocerca americana, assembly GCF_021461395.2. Classification (NCBI taxonomy): domain Eukaryota; kingdom Metazoa; phylum Arthropoda; class Insecta; order Orthoptera; family Acrididae; genus Schistocerca; species Schistocerca americana. The sequence continues at coordinate 1,100,636,232 of NC_060120.1, read as the reverse complement.
TCATGCAGCGTTCCTTGTCTGTCCGCACTGACAACTCAAGTAGTGAGGTAATACCCAAAATTTAGCATTCTCAGCACACTCTTGATGATGTGGATCTTAGAATATTGAATTCCCTTATGATTTCTGAAATGGAGTGTCACATGCATCTAGCTCCAACTACCATTCCACGTTCAAAGTTTGTTAATTCCAGTCCTGTAGCCATAATCACATCAGAAACCTTTTCACATGAATCACTTAAGTACAAAAGACAGCTTTGCCAATGCACCGCCCTTTCATACCTTGTGTACATGATACTACCTCCATCCACATACGTGCATATCATTATACCATGACTTTTGTCACCTCAGTGTATATCATTTCCTTTCCTCTAGACTATCTCCTACACAGAATTTTTTTGTGATTCACCCTTTTATTATTCAGCACATGCGCATTTCATTATCTATTTAAATATGGTGATGAAAACTCCTGGTGTACTGTAGCTTGAAAAATGATCCATTGAAAAGCTAGCAAAGTTTTCAGTCCTGTTTATGTGCCTGTTGGTGACTTGACGGTTATACTGTATGGTGATTTTCAACTGCATTTTGAATTTGTGTGAGTGTGAGCACACTCCAGTTTTTCCTGCTTTTGTGACTGATAAGATGATGGTTCTCTGCTGTTACAAATATTGTTCATCTTTGGATCTCATTTTAAATGAATACAGAGTTTTAAAATTTAGTCCTTACCCTCCACATCACAAGAAGTGTTCTGGAATCTTTCACTTTAACCTTGATGTCCCTCGGCGGTGCCTCTGGTATTTCTTCCATTGTAGTCACTGTTACTGTTTCACTTGCATTGGACACACCAACAGAATTTTCTGCTCTGATTTGGAACTGATAACCATGTGCAGGTCTCAGATCTTTGATGGTAACATTCAGCTGATCTCCTCCAACTACAACCTGGACAACATTCTGATGCCAAGGAACTGCTAACAGATGTACACACTGCTAGAATTACACAGTGTTATACGTTAATATTTTTAAACAAATACAACTGAGTGAAACATTTTATTAGGAAATAGTATCAAGGCTTACCTGTTGTGTTCTTATACTGCACTATGTAAGCTCCAATGATGCTGTTTCCATTATATGGCTCCTCCCAACTGAGGGAGACTGATCGGCTTGAGAAGTTATTTACATGAACATTAGCAGGTGGTTCTGGAGTTTCCTGGACAATAAGCTTCATTTCTAATTGATCCTTCCCATATTTATTTGAGGCAACACAAATAAAGGATGAAGTATCTTCTCTGCGAACATGTTTGAATATGAGTGTTGATGTTATTCCTTTGCTTGTATTATCTTCTTTAATATTTATTTTTGGATTTTGTTTAGGTTTAAGTTCACGATTATTTTGGTACCAGGTAATGGATATTGGTTTGTCAGCAGCCACTGTGCAGTTAAGAAAAGCAGTGCTTCCTTTTGGTACTGTAATATTTGTAAAGTGTGTGGAGAATTTTGCAGGAACTGAAAGTTAAGAAAACATAAGACTGTTAATTGTTTGAAGGTAATATTCCTCATGGATAAATCTCACCACAGACAGTACTTATTCATCCTGATATAACAGGGAGAAGAAATATATGCAATAGGATGAAGGTTAAAATTGCTCAAATAAAAATTGCATTATTACTCAAGGAGGGTAAAAGAACATAATGACACAAGTGCTATGCTGAAACTCATTAATCAATTTTTGTCTGCAGCAAATAATTTTAGTTGTATGTGCATGCATACCTAAGCAATAGCTGCACAAGAAGTATCATATCTTTATGTTCCTGTTCTTCTGTGCTGCGAGTGGTGCCCAGTGTTCATACAATATTTATAAAAGTTTACATTTAAAATTGGCACATTACTGGCAGATAGCTACAAGCAGATTGAATATTGGTTTACGGGTATATCTTTATTCCCCCCTGAAAATATTTTTCCTAATTACACAATTGTGCTTTATACAAGCAATTCAAACACATCTCCAAAAAAACAGAAATGATAAAAAAAATTCCCTTGTTGCAACTGCTGTTTTGAAACTTAATAAACAATCAATTTTTTGTAAAAAGTGTTTGTTATACTATGACAACTCCAATAAAACTCTTGTAATCATTAACAATATGGACACAGAAAAATATATTCACATATTGTCAGAAGAGTGTACAAAGTAGAAAGGCACATGACTGTTCTCTCTCACAACTACAGTCACAAGAGAGGAAATGATTGGAGGAAAATAGAAGAATGCAGAAAGAGTCACAAGAACAATTACACTGGATTCTGGGTCAAGTTTCTCTTTGCCTTGGTGACCCTGCTTGTAGCTTCAAGCACTGCCACTATCTTCGCATCCAAATTTCGTCCTTTCTTCTTCCAAGACTAGGCTATCAGGTGTTTACCAATTTTAATTACATCTCACTTCACTTGACTGAAGATGTGAGAAGTGCTGACACAAATTAAAAATTATCCTAGAACTTCTATAACAATCAGCATGAAAAAGATAAATCACAGCAATACAACACATACAGTAAAATTGTTTATTAATTTTTACCAAATTTTTTAAAATATAGAATGATACTTTGGCCATGATTCACTGTCAGAACTTTATAAATTTGTACTGCAAATAATAAGTTCTATTGAGATGATTACCTCTGTGCTTACATTTAATTCATCAAGAAAAATTCATCCAGTATTGTGTGAACCATTTGAGAACATGGAAATTTTTAAGAAAAGTAAAATCAGTATAAAACAATCTGTTCCACTCTTGAATGATGAACAGGAAGAATCCCTGTTAGTAAGCTTCCAAATGAGTGCACACATTAACAAAAAGCTGTAACTGTTCAAAGCTGCATTAATAATTACTATATATTATTAAACTACTATACACGATCTGTGCTTACTCAGGCTAAATGTAACATAGCAATACTATGGGGGGCAGAAGGGGGATGGTGGAAGTAAGTTCCTATTCTAAATATGTAGAAACTTGACTAAATATGACTATGTTTGTTTAAAATCAATGATATTTTTTCTTTGCATTGGTAGAAATTGACTGTCAAGGTTAGAAGCCTGTCAGTGCATGAGTGGGCTCAGGTGGTCTGTCAGAATGACGTGTTACATTCTGGGGTACAGGGATGGTGGCACACTATATGCAAGCTCCACACTGCTTTGCAAGAACCACCAAGAGATGCCATACAAAACTGTTGGCTATGGGGTACATGATTGATAGTGTAAGAAATGGTCATCCCAAGGCAACCATATCACAGATAAATGGGTGCCCAGCATGTAAAATGTTCAAATGGAAGAAAATAAAAAAACTGATACTCCAGGAAGCCCTTGCAAGTGATCTAATGCAGTACATGATCCAAAATGTCATTAAAATGAACCTGGAATTTCATTTGAGGAAGTCATATTACTGCAAGGGCTTTCTGCATAAGACTGTTACTGTTGGCTGGAGTATGGAAAATTCTAGTCCAGAGGTTTCTCCCTGATTGTTTTCATATTTGATTTGGGATGATGAATTTGCATTTCATATGGAGGATTTGTAAACCACCTTAATTCACATTACTGGGCAAAATATTCTCCACATGCCACCGTTGTGAAAATGTGATACACCCTAAGATGACAGTGATGTGTGGTATGACACCAAAACAATTTATCGGTCTGTTCCTTCTTTGGAACACTATGATCTCATGCTGGTACCTCTCCATTCTGGGAAATTTTGGCTGGGGCAATTGTGCCCATGTACGGCAATATCAGTGACGTCATGTTTATGCCAGATGTTGTCCCACCACATCTGACAATCAGTGTAAGCAAATGGTTTGACTATCATTTCCTGTTATGTCAGTTGGGTCTCCACTGTCCTTAAGAGTAGCCAGTGCTGAACCAGATCTTATACTATGTACTTCTTCTTGTGGGGATGGGTGAAGGAGGAAGTCTATTGGACAAAACAATGTATGCAGAACAATTCAGCACCTGGCATGTTCTCATCAGTGTATCACAAGAGTTCCTTTTGATGTCAGTTGAAAACATTTCCAAACAACTGGAGAAACCAGTGGAAGATGCTGTCGTCTATGTATAATTCACAATGTAATATTAATTTTTATGATTCCAAGTATTGTAATGAATCTTATTTCAATAAAACAGACCATTTATTTTAGGAAATACTATCAATGTCAAACAGACTAAGTGTCTACCTGCACATGGAATGTCATTACTTTTATAAAGCTGCTGCTTATTCAGTTCTATTGCTTAGCTCTTGTTCATGCCCTATTGCTGTTTTACTATCTACATGACAACACAGATATATATAATAGAAAAACAGTAGTCTATGTGTCATTCCATGAGATCAGAGGCCTGTCTGCAAAGAAAATTGATACTTGTCATGAAGCCAACAGGCTTGTTCAATATTTGGATCTGGATCTTTTTCCTCGAACATTCTTTTATCTCCTCCTTGGAGAGATCATGGCATCACACAAAGTCCTACTCATGGCTGTGTCCAGATCAAGGCACACTCTTAGTGATGTGTACTGTACCTGGCATTCCCATTCTTAGCGAAGTGTGGCACACAAGATAAACTATGTGATCGCTCTGAAGACATACTAGGGAATATTCTGGTTTAATTTTGTGCATTTCTTCACTATTAATATCTCTCTAAATAAGGGTTACTAGCCTTTCTTTGACCTTTGAGACAGTTCACCTTTGCACTATCCCTAATCCAGTAATTAGTGCCCTGTAGCTAACTAGCTGCATTTGGAAAGATTCCATTACACAACCACAGGACTGGAAACCTACATTTCCACCAATACACTGTCTCCAGCCGGTTTCCAATAATTCTGTGGATAATATCCACACAAAAAGCAGGATAACTGTCCCAAGCCAACTGATGAAAAGTTACATAAAAGCACCACACATCAAGTGGTCACAGAAGCAACTGTTGGTTTCAATTACTGCTAGCCAAGTCTGTCTCTGCAATTCAAAACAATCGCCAGCTAACTACAATCAGACAGGTGGCACATAACAACACTCCCCTATAAAACCAAAAAACAACAAATCAGAATCCCACACCTGCACACAAGAACACGCTTTTGAAATCCTGTGAGTTTCTCATATAGGGATTTGATGATCACTAACTAAAGAGTTCAAAAATGTTAAATCCATAACATACCAACTCCATTCCAGAAGGAGCTCCTGTGGGCCTCAAATTTCATGAGCTGCCAGAAGCTCTGCTAAACCGTTTATCCACTCAGACCTCCCAGTGAAACATCTTCAGCAATGGAAGCATTTCCATCAATCGATTCCTCCTACCACAATAGTCCATCTCTGGAAAATGCTGCTTCCTACCAGGACTTTTTGCAAGCTTATTTCCTGCCTTCTTATGAATGTCACTAACCTAAAAGCCACCACAGTAAGCTCCAACCAAAAAACTACTTAAGTGGATTACAGAAAGGCTGACCCCATCAACTCTGGTCTGGGAGAGGCAACCTTCCACCAGGTACTGGAAAGTGGCTCGGATGTCCTCAACAGCCAGATCACAGGCCAAAGGCTGCAGTAAGACAAGGAAAGGTATGAGGTGTGACCAAAAAGTAACTGAATTTTTTTTCTTTTTAAGAATCTTTATTTATTCATCAACATCAACTTTGCCCCCTCAAAGTAATCCCCCTCAGACATAATGAACTTCTACAAGCACTTTTCCCAATCTTGGAAGTGCTTCTGGAACTCACTTCAGTGATCCAGTTTTTATCTCATCAATGGTGGCAAAAGGACATCTTTTCATGGTCCTCTTCAGACTCGGGAATAGAGTGGAGTTTCAGAGCCACGTCCAGTAAATACAGTCCCTGAGGTAACATAACAGTTTTGTTTTATGATAAAAAAAATCACAAAAAAGCTTTAAGGTGTGAGTGGAAGCATTATCGTGGAGCAGTTTCCATGAGTGATTTTGCCACAAGTCCGGTTGTTTTCTTCGGATTGCGTCACACAAACGGCACATAACATCCATGCAGTACTCCTCATTGACCAAATGACCATAAGGCAGAAACTCATGATGCGCTATCCTATTGTAATTGAAGAAAACAGTGAGAACAACCTTCACATTTTTTCGGTCTTGGCTCTTCAGGGAGTATTCCTTGTGATGATTTAGCCTTGGTTTAGACATTGTACCCCTATTCCATCACCTGTTATAACCTTCTTTAGAAGTTTTGGATCATTGTTGACATCATTCACCGATTTTTGAGCAACATCCACATTATGTCACTTTCAGTTGAAATTCAACAATTTCAGAACAAATTCTGCTGCTAAACATTTCATGTCTACAGTGTCTGAAAAAATTGTGTGGGATGAGCCAAATGGTATGGTGACATCATCAGACACCTCTCTGGTGGCGATTTGGTGATTTTCCAGACACATTTTCTTTAATCTACTTCCACTTTGTTGTCAGTAATTAATGTGCTAGGGTGTCCGGGGCAATCATCTCCAACCTCTCCTCAACTCTCTCTGAAACATTTATACCACTTTAAAACTCTTGTCTTAATAGTAGTAGATTTGCCAAAAATCACAGCCAACAATTTTAATGTGGTGTTGCATGTTATTCCATCTTTCAAGCAAAATTTAATGCACATTCTTTGATCCATTTTTTTTAAAGTAAAAATTCACCAAGCACTTGAAAACATGTATAACCTTTTCGACTGTCAACTATAAAGTAATTATTCAAAACTGCTGAAAATGCGAATGTACATCAGGAACATGTGTACCTTCTTGAAAAATCATATTTATAAAACCAACCCACAAAATTAAAAAATTCTCTTCTCATCCTCAAGACAGGAGGCCCTACATCAGCCTGGAGTCTAAGTGACCTGCTGCTCCTTCCTGACCTTTGAAAACTTACTCCTGATTCCCCTCTGTGGACGAAACTAATGGCTCTGAAAGCTATGTAATACTTGTTTCTACTTTATAATGTAAATGTATCTTACTCATTTCTAGATGGTGAATATTGTGACTGTGCTTAAAATTAATCATTTATTTATTCCTTCATATGTGTCCATTTTGTTTGCATGGAGTCAGCACGAAGATGGCTTTTGCCAGAATAGGAAAAAATAATATGAACAATAATTACATTCACAAAATATGTTGCATACTATAATTATTGGACCTTAAATCTGTTTTATACATTTATTACTTTACAACTCATATGCTACTGGTTCATACCACAAGTACTGTCTTGGTATCCATTGAATAAACCAAACATTTTTCTTAGGAAAATTATTTTAATTTCATGTTAAAATAAAAACATCTTTTTTTCAAATTTTATTCTTATCCAAAATTGTTATATTCTGTTCTCATGTTGTACTCATTTACATCACTGCACTTGGTAACTTCACTTGGGTGACTCATAGAAAAGTATAAGTAATCTAAATATGCATAAAGAAGATACTGTCAAGTATTTGTGCTGTAGAAACACTTCACAACAGGATTCTACACAGCCTATCCCATGTATAAAGTTTATTGCTTGTTTCTGTAGCAGCAATATTATTTTTAAGTGGACATCAGATGCAAAGCCCCATAATTCACTACCACACTTAATAAAGAGGTAAACTGTTCTGTTAATAAACTATTTTTAATGTCAGACTAGGAACTATATTTGCACGTTGGCTAAGGAGATATAAGCCACTACTGACTTTTCCACATACAAAGCTAATGTGGTTTGTCCACTACAGATTTTCATCAATGTATACACCTTGAAATTCACAGCTGCCAATTTCTGTCACCAAGATGTTACAGGCAATATTTACATTTGTATGATGATGAGAACTCCCTGTTTTAAATGCCAATAAGTGAGATCTAGTAACATTAACCTTGAGGCCCTGATAGTTAAAATATTTTGTTAATTATGTTACCCTATTATTAGCAAAAGAATCTAGCTCCTTACATTTTCTACTATGGAATAAGACTGAGATGTCATCTACAGATCTTGTAATATGGGAGTTACAGGAGGTGGGTCACGTCATTCATGAATATGAGGAAGAGATAGAAAGCACGGATTGAGCCGAGAGGTATAGCTTGCTCTACTGTTTCACTGGTGGGTTGAAAGTTTCCATCTACGTAATTTGTATTTCAATTTAATGCATTGCTTATGGTTCAACAACTATTTGGCAGTAACAAGCATGTGTGAATCTCCTATGTTATGTGACTTCACTTATTTATAAATAACCTATGGTGTACTGTGTCAAATGCTTTTGTTAGGTCTAAAAATTTATTTGCAGTTTGTACCCTCTGGTCCAACAGAGAGTATACTTCATAACTGGGTAACTGCTGTTGTCATGCTTAGGCCTTTTCTAAAATCATGCTGACAAACTATAAGCAGTCTGTGTTTTGTGAAAAAGGCACTAACCTGGCTTGGACAGGATACTGCTTTCAAATACCTTACTAGAGGTGGGAATTAGTGATATTGGTCTATAGTTAGAGACATCTTCCTTACTTCCCTTCTTATACACTGGTGCATTGTTTCTCTACTGCTGTAAATAATCATGTAGGTGTAGTCCAGTAAATGAAGGAAAAACAGTAGGGGGAAAATCGTGTAGTTACAAATTTTTGTACAGTGCTAGGAGTAATGGTAGTGAACAATATACTAAAAACCTGTGCCGGTGGGGTGTGAGCAGTTTGGGGTGGGGAAGGGAGGGGAGGTGTTTGACTTTTTTAAATAATTTTTCTTCAATAAGTTGAAAACTGCAGCTTCTAACAAAGATATTACCTGGTAGAAAGTTAAACTAAATTAAATTTCCTACAGAAAATGTCCTATTCATTTCTTCTCTAGGACTAACTGTTTCTGCATTGTAGGGGATTGAAAACTCAGAGATCATTAAAAGTAGTTTTTCATTTTGCAGACAGACCACACTTCCCCAACATTTCCTGTCAAGTTCTCTTATACGGGTACCTATTTGCAGTTTATATGTGAGCTTTTATGTAAAATATGTTCCTATAAATAATGGCTGAGGAGTGTGTAATTCTTAAGGGAGTTGTTGTTAGTGACCTTTGTAGAGTTGGTGGGAAAGGGATTTGTCTGAAAAATGGGGATCCTTGCTGTTGTCTATCATTGGCAGCATATTGTAAAGTGGTGTAATTGTGTTGTAGTGACGTCTTAGTGAATTAATGAAGGACCAGAAAGTTATGGCACTTCTCTCACCATTAACTCTATTAGTGGTAGATTGCATAAATCTCTTTCATTCAGGAACTGCTGTCAGTTGTAGGTTGCACTGAATGGAGCCACTCACAACATATCCACAGTATATTTTCCAAGCTGGGAGTGAATATGTCTGAAGGAACAGGACTAACTGTGTTCAAGTCTAGAACAGTAATTTGCTGCAACACATTGCTTGACTTACGTTATACAAATGATTAATGGAAAATCTCATATAAAGATGTGAAACAAATACTAACAAAGAGATAGAGGGGCTGGCCAGTACTTACCTCAGCTCAGTACAGCCAATAGATACACAAAATAGAACAGAAAATTTACATTCCTAGCTTTTGGAACTTTGTTCCTTCATCAGGTAGGAGAGAGGGGAAAAAAGGGAAGAAGGGAAAGTGGATTCAGTTACTCACAACTCATAACCCACTAACCTGGGTTGTGAGTAACTGAATCCACTTTCCTGGACCTCTTCAGACACTGAGAGAGCTAAGGCTGTGCGTTACATTTGATACCCGTCATGCTGTGGAAAGCACCCCACCCTTGACAGTGAAGACAACGAAATGAGCACTGTCGAATAGATATTGACAACATGCTACATTCAAGCAGGCTCTTTTGTGAGGCAAACCATTGATTGCTCTAGCTGTTCAACTTTTTTTGCATAATATCTCATATACCAACTCCAAATATGTGCGTTACATTTGATACCCGTTATGCTGTGGAAAGCACCCCACCCTTGACAGTGAAGACAACGAAATGAGCACTGTCGAATAGATATTGACAACATGCTACATTCAAGCAGGCTCTTTTGTGAGGCAAACCATTGATTGCTCTAGCTGTTCAACTTTTTTTGCATAATATCTCATATACCAACTCCAAATATGTAGGCTAAGCATTTAATAAACTGAAAATAACTCCACTACAAAAACAAAAGCTGAGTGAAGTTACTTTGTCTCTTCACTTAAGAGAACTGGACAGGAAATACTTGGGAAGTGTAGTCTGTATGAAAAATGAAAAGCGAGCAGGGCTTGTGATGAGGAAAGTTGTCTTCTAATGCTACAGCTGCTGTACAGGGTGATTAAGAACCAATTTCCCCTCTAGCAGTGTAGAATGGTGTGCAGGGATTTAAATATTTTCTTTGCGTATGAATTTTTTATGTTAGTATTGTTAGTAACTTATATTTGTATTTCATGCAAAGCTAATGCACTTAGTGGAAAATAGGCACCCTCTGGCCATGTCTGCACATAGCATCAGCAGTGCTTCATAAGGCAGAGGGTCAGTATAACTTGGTGAAACACACTGTAATTGCCTCTTGAGATCTAGTGGGTTAGACAGATTGGGAATTACCTGCTCACTCTTAAGTATGCAGACCTGTGATGGAGGAAAGAGAATGAGCACAATCTCGTGAACTACCTTCCCTCGTGCTTATATCCTCCACCCCCACCCCATCTAACCTGTCCATCCACAGAACACAATTTATCCCTTAATACAGCTGTATTACATTCAGGAGTAGAAATAACTTTTTATATTTGTTATTACGAACTTCATTTAACTGTAACCATTAATTTTATGCCATTAAAAAACTATTTTTAAGGCCAGATTATCGTTTAAATGGTTAATAGGTTCCATTTTTTGCTTTTTTTGAAACGTATATTTGTCTAGAATGTTGGGACAAAATGATTTTTTAATCCATGTGTTACAAACATTTCTACAGTCCATTGTACAAAGCACTGTTATGGCTGCTGTGAGACATTCTCAGCTGGAGATGTTCTGATGTACGTTCACAAAATGATCTGAATTACAGTATGTATGCAGACATATTCACTGAAAAAGTTGACAAACAACATGTGCAGGCCATCGAACACAGCATATCCAGCTCAGCCAGATTGTATTTTCCCACCAAGAAGAATGAGGGAATTGCTCTCCAGGAACAATTCAAGTTAGAAGAAGAGTTGATATACAGTCCTAGAATTGCAGACTAATGTACGTAACAAAAACATTTTTAGGTGGTCAAATCTGACCAAATGATCAAAATTGGTCAAAACATAATTTTTCATCCACCATATTGGATTAGCCATTTTGAATTTTGAAAATATAATTTCAGATTTGTGTTCAGCGAAACCAAAAATATATAACACCACACAGTTTTTATGTAAACTGAAGTAATATTACAAATAAAAGTTTTCACTAAACTTTACACAAGCTTTTCTCAAAAAATGATTTCTCAAAACTGTGTGCAGCATAAAATAAAAACAGTTCAACCTATTAACTTCGACCTTTGACCCCTGAAAAGTAAACACATTTCTTGGGAGCTTATACCTATAATTGTGAAATTTGTTAGTATAAACTATTTTAAACTGTAAAGAGTGAAACAAACCCCCACAAACCAGACTTGGAGATTGAGTTAACACCATAACATAAAATTTAACATTATTTCGTTGTGGTTACGTAAAAGCTCCCACAAATTTAATGTAGTATCAATTGATGTTATCAATTTTTGATTTCAAGTAACTGCTGCAGAGCGACACTGCGTGCAGTCTGTGTACTTCAAACTTGCAGGCCCTTTATCAAATAATAATTACAGGTGCCATTATTTTGATCTTACTTTACTTTTATTTTTTTTATTGAAAATCGAAAACAAAGTTCAGAGTATGCTCAATCATAATCCCCAGTATATCATTTCATTGTGTCAAAAAAAAAAAAAAAAAAAAATTCCAAACTGCCTATTTTTGGCTTATTCGAATAATAACCTGGCCTTAATAATCTGTGATTTTTCAATCCTCTGCAACATGAGGACTGTTTATCTTAGAGAAAAAATGAATAGGACCTATTCTGTAGAAACTTTAATTTATCCAGAATGAATTTTTCACTCTGCAGTGGAGTGCGCTCTTTCTTCCAGGAGTACTATTCCTGCAAGTCTTGTAAGACAACTTCTGCTGAGTTTGGAAGGTAGGAGATGATGTACTGGCAGAAAGAAAGCTGTGAGGAAAGGTTGTGAGTCACGCTCAAGTTGGTAGAGCACTTGCCCACAAATGGCAAAGGTTCCAGATATGAGTCCCAGTATTAATCTGCCAGAAAGCTTCAATTTAACATAGTTTAATTTTCTACTAAAAATATTTTCACTAGAAAAATGTCGAAAAGTGACCTTTAAATACCTCCCCATTGTTTTTTATTTGTTGGCTGAAGTAGTAAGTAGCTCTGGCCTGCCCAGTTAGCCGGGCAGTCTAACGGACAGCTTTCCAGATCAGGAAGGAGCGCCTGGTCCCCGGAACGAATCCGCCCGGCGGACTTGCGTTGAGGTCCGGTGAGCCGGCCAGTCTGTGGATGGTTTTTAAGCAGTTTTCCATCTCCCTCAGCGAATGCGGGCTGGTTCCCCTTATTCTGCCTCAGCTACACTATGTCGGCGATTGCTGCAGAAACAAGTTCTCCACGTATGCATACACCACCATTACTCTACCACGCAAACATAGGGGTTACACTCGTCTGGTGTGAGACGTTCCCTGGGGGTGGGGGGGAGGGGGGGGGGGGGAGAGGGGGGAGGAGGTGCATCGGGGGCCAAACTGCACAATAACCCAGAGGGGCGACAGAGGGATGAAGTGGACTGCAGTAGTCATCGTGGGGTTGTGGACCACTGCGGCTCCGGCGGGGACGGATCTTCTTCGTCGTTTTTAGGTCCCCGGTTAACATACAACATACAAGATTCCTTTTAAGTACACGTTAGTAAGTTCACTGGAAAAGCCATCCCCTCCATATGAAATTATTTTCTTTAACATGCACATTACCTTGCATACTTCCCACCCATACATCTCTAAAAAAATAAAATTCTGAACATTTAGTGAGGTGACAGGGGCCTCAGTCTGTGCATCCACAACACAGGTTGGCTGGTTAGTAGAAGCAGTGAAACAGTTATTCAAAATGTTGCATAATTATCTTGGTTTTTCATGACATTAGCATCAAGTCTTATGCTGAATGGTCCCAAGTTCAATTTGCGCCCTTTATAAAATTTGTCAATTAACTCCCAGGGCACTTTACTTATATTATCAGACTGTCCTTTTGCTTTATTGTTAATTTGCCTCTTTAAGTAACCAATTTCAGTTTTAAAAGCTTTATTTGCCTTGCATTTTTTCTTAAAAACACATAGAGTAGAAGCTTTATAGAGCAGGGTTAGATCATAGGCACACTGCCTGCACTTAATCAGACTTGATGGGAGTTTCAGTCTAGGAGTACTTCCATGCTGATAATGTTTAACTACCTTCTGGGTTTCAAATCTTGTCCCATGTGGAAACCAACAGTTAACCTTACCTCTCAGCCCATTCATTAAGTCACTCAACACCCAGGGTCTGGGTGACTTCCATAAATCTTCCCATTCACTAAACCTCAACAACCTTTTTCCTCCATCCCTCTTCTTTTTCTTTTGGCCTTTCTGCCAGAAGAAGGAGCCACTGGCTCCAAAAGCTTGCACATTTCCATATCCTATACAGGGTGTTACAAAAGGGTATGGCCAAACTTTCAGGAAATATTCCTCACACACAAATAAAGAAAAGATGTTATGTGGACACGTGTCCGGAAATGCTTAATTTCCACGTTAGAGCTCATTTTAGTTTCATCAGTATGTACTGTACTTCCTCAATTCACCGCCAGTTGGCCCAACTGAAGGAAGGTAATGTTGACTTCGGTGCTTGTGTTGACATGCGACTTATTGCTCTACAGTACTAGCATCAAGCACATCAGTATGTAGCATCAATAGGTTAGTGTTCATCACGAACATGGTTTTTCAGTCAGTGCAATGTTTACAAATGCGGAGTTGGCAGATGCCCATTTGATGTATGGATTAGCACTGGGCAATAGCCGTGGTGCGGTAAGTTTGTATCAAAACAGATTTCCAGAACGAAGGTGTCCCGACAGCAAGACGTTCGAAGCAATTGATCGGTGTCTTAGGGAGCACTGAACATTCCAACCTATGACTCACGACTGGGGAAGACCTAAAACGATGAGGACACCTGCAATGGACGAGGCAATTCTTCATGCAGTTGATGATAACCCTAATGTCAGCGTCAGAGAAGTTGTTGCTGTACAAGGTAACGTTGACCACGTCACTGTATGGAGAGTGTTACGGGAGAACCAGTTGTTTCCGTACCATGTACAGCATGTGCAGCCAGTATCAGCAGCTGATTGGCCTCCACGGATACACTTCTGCGAATGGTTGATCGAACAATGTGTCAATCCTCATTTCAGTGCAAATGTTCTCTTTACGGATGAGGCTTCATTCCAACGTGATGAAATTGTAAATTTTCACAATCAACATGTGTGGGATGACGAGAATCCGCATGCAATTGTGCAATCACGTCATCAACACAGATTTTCTGTGAACGTTTAGGCAGGCATTGTTGGTGATGTCTTGATTGGGCCCCGTGTTCTTCCACCTACTCTCAGTGGAGCACGTTATCATGATTCCATATGGGATACTCTACCTGTGCTGCTAGAACATGTACCTTTACAAGTAGGACACAACATGTGGTTCATGCACGATGGAGCTCCTGCACATTTCAGTCGAAGTGTTCGTACGCTTCTCAACAACAGATTCGGTGACCGATGGATTGGTAGAGGCAGACCAATTCCATGGCCTCCATGTTCTCCTGACCTCAATCCTCTTGACTTTCATTTATGGGGGCATTTGAAAGCTCTTGTCTACGCAACCCCGGTACCAAATGTAGAGACTCTTTGTGCTCTTATTGTGGACGGCTGTGATACAATACGCCGTTCTCCAGGGCTGCATCAGCGCATCAGGGGTTCCATGTGACGGAGGGTGGATGCATGTATCCTCGCTAACGGAGGACATTTTGAACATTTCCCGTAACAAAGTGTTTGAAGTCACACTGGTACATTCTGTTGCTGTGTGTTTCCATTCCATGATTAATGTGATTTGAAGAGAAGTAATAAAATGAGATCTAACATGGAAAATAAGCGTTTCCGGACACATGTCCACATAACATATTTTCTTTCTTTGTGTGTGAGGAATGTTTCCTGAAAGTTTGGCCGTACCTTTTTGTAACACCCTGTATATAGATTTTCCCCTGCCTCTGCTTGGTGAGGAGATTTTTTACATGTTTTTCACTGTACTTACTAAGCACTGTCAGCATGTCCACTCATGTTCATGTTTTATAATTTCATATTTATTTCTCCATGTGTACTGTGGTACCTGCACTTGCACTCAATGCACGGGGTACCTCTTTTCAACATTTTGATGCAGATTTTACAAACATCACTACCATTTTTTAAGACAGCAAGACATCATTACATAAAAACATTCCACTGGCAGCATCTTGAGGCAAAGAGCCTCTTCGAGTGGAAACTGACTAATCACTTCACAATGTTTTTACCTAAAATTTACCCCTTACCCAACTTTTGATTCACTTGGGGATCTGCTTGTGGTGGGTATTTACACACATTTCATACTTTGCCCAAAGTCCAGCTAGTTGGTGGGATTAAGGTGATGTTATATAATCCCAGAAGTTATGGTTCAAAAGCTGGTTAGCAAACAAATAAAAGAGTTTAAAAAGTCAATGTGACTGGACACAAGTTTCCACACACGCAACTCATCTGCTATATTTATTGCGTTTTTTGGCAGCAATGAGAGTTCGTCACCTGAAGGTAGTACTGGCCAATCAGCTGTAACTTTAGTAGCTTTTCAGGTGAATTTGCTTTCTGATACAAAATAAGGATCAGGGTTTAATGTCTCATTGATAACTGGGTCATCTGAGATGGGATACAATCTCAGATCAGAGAAGGACATAGAAGGAAACTGGCTATGCTTTTTGGAGGTTACTTAAGACATGTGCCAGAAATAGAAATGTTTGCTCCTTTAGGTACTGCCTCCAGAAAATATCTCAGCTGTTGCCAGGAAAGTATACTTGTATGACACATTCTTGAGTACTGCTAGAGTGTTTTGAATCCCTACCAGGTCAGATTAAAGTATGACACAAAAGAAATTAAAAGGCTGCTGCCAGATTTGTTACCGGTCAGTTTGATCAGTGCATGAGTCTTACAGAAATGCTCCATTAACACAAATGGGGATCCCTGGAAGGAGGAAGACAATCTTTTCATGAAACTCTAATGAGAGCATTCACAAAACTGCTGTTCTCAACAGACTGTAAAATAATACTGCTACCATTAATGTACATCTCATGTAATGTAAGAGTAATGGCTCATATAGAACCACTAATGGTTTAGGGGTAGCATATTTGACTAGTAATGAAAACATCCTTGGTCCTGGGTTCAAACCTCAACACTGCTTAAATTTGGAATAAAAATCACTAGCAATGGCAGCCGATGACTTCTGGCATAAGGAATCATCCTCATTCTGGAAACAGCCTTGTCAAAGAGATTAGAGGAGCAGACAGAGGTTCAAGGTGCATGGAATATCAGAAGTTTTAACATCTGAAAAGGGAAATGCAGAGACTCAGTCTAGATATAGCTGGGGGTCAACAAAGTGAAATGAGACATGGATTCCTGGTCAGATGAGAATAGGGTAAAATCTACTGCAGCAGAAAATTGTAGAACAAGCTTAGGACTTCTTGTTAATAGGAAGGAAGGACAGAGACTGAGTTACTGTGAACAGTTAAGTAATAGGGTTGTTATCACCAGAATCGGCAGCAAACTAACACTGAGAACAATAGTTCAGGTATATACGCAGATGTTACAAGTAGAGGATGAAGAGGTAGGGAAAGTATATGAAGATATTGAATGTGTAGCTCAGTATGTAAAGGAAGATGAAAATCTGATAGTCATGGGGGGCTGGAATGCAGTTTTAGGTGAGGGAGTAGAAGAAAGGTATGGAAAATATGGGCCTGGTAGTAGGAAGGTAGAGGAGAAAAATTAACTGAGTTCTCTGCAGAGGACTTTGTAGTTAGGGCAGCCACAGCTTGGATATATAATTTTGAATCAGATATTGTATTGTAACGCTTACTCAGGAGCAGATATAGACTTGGATCACAATTTAGTAATGATGAAGAGCAAGCTGAAGTCAAGAGACTAGTCAGGAAGAATCAGTGCACAAGGAAGTGAGATAAGGAAGTACAAAGGATTGAAGAGAAACACTAAGTTCTCTGAGGCTACAGATACTGTGATAATGAATAACTCAGTAGGCAGTTCAGTTGAAGAGGAATAGATGTCTCTACCAAGAGCAGTCACAGAAGTTGGAAAGAAAACAATAGGTAGAATAAAGGTAACTGTGGAGAAACCATGGATAACAGAAGAAATACTTCAGTTTATCGACAAAAGATAAAGTAAGATAAGTATGAAAAGGTTATGGGTAAATTTGGAGAGGATATGGAGGCCAACACAAACGGGAAACAACTCTTGGATTTCTGTGACAGTATGGGCTTAGTAATCACAAACTCCTTTTTTAAACATAAGAACATTCACTGTTATACTTGGGAAGGCAGGGGAACCAGATCTGTCATTGACTATATAATAACAGATATGGAATTCAGGAAGGCTGTGAGGGACACACTTGTATTCAGGGAATTCTTTGATGACACTGATCATTATTTAATCTGCAGTGAAATTGGGATTGTGGGGCCGAAAGTGCAGGAGTCAGGTCCATATGTAGGAGGATAAGAGTGGAGAAACTTAGGATAAGGAAATCAGGCACAAGTACATAACAGTGATCTCAGAAAGGTACCAGTTAGTTGAATGTAGTCAATTACAGTCATTGGAAAAGGAATGGACAAGGTACAGGGACACAGTACTAGAAGTGGCTAAAGACTGTCTTGGAACAGTAGTGTGTAAAAGTAGGATGAAGCAAACAGCTTGGTGAAATGACACAGTCAAGGCAGCCTGTAAAAGGAAAAAGAAGGCGTATCAAAAATGGCTACATACTAGAACTCAGGTAGACAGAGAAAGTTATGTTGAAGAAAGAAACAAAGCCAAACAGATAATTGCAGCATCCAAGAAGAAATCTTGGGAAGACTTTGGTAGCAGGTTGGAGACTATGGGTCAAGCTGCTGGAAAACCATTCTGGAGTGTAATTAGCAGTCTTCAAAAGGGAGGTAAGAAGGAAATGACAAGTATTTTGGACGGGTCAGGAAAACTGCTGGTGAATCCTGTGGATGCCTTGGGCAGATGGAGGGAATATTTTGAAGAGTTGCTCAATGTAGGTGAAAATATGATCAGCAATGTTTCAGATTTCGAGGTAGAATGGGATAGGAATGATGATGGAAATAGGATCACATTTGAGGAAGTGGAGAAAATGGTCAATAGATTGCAGTGCAATAAAGCAGCTGGAGTGGATGAAATTAAGTCGGAACTCATCAAATACAGTGGAATGTCAGGTCTTAAATGGCTACACAGGATAATTGAAATAGCCTGGGAGTCGGGACAGGTTCCATCAGACTGGACAAAAGCAATAATCACACCAATCTTTAAACATGGAAATGGAAAAGATTGTAACAACTACAGAGGTATCTCTTTAATCAGCATTGTGGGTAAAATCTTCTCAGGTATTGTTGAAAGGAAAGTGCGAGTATTAGTTGAGGACCAATTGGATGAAAATCAGTGTGGGTTTAGGCCTCTTAGAGGTTGTCAGGACCAGATCTTTAGCTTACGGCAAATAATGGAGAAGTGTTATGAGTGGAACAGGGAATTGTATCTATGCTTTATAGATCTAGAAAAGGCATATGACCGGGTTCCTAGGAGGAAGTTATTGTCTGTTCTACGAGATTATGGAATAGGAGGCAAACTTTTGCAAGCAATTAAAGGTCTTTACATGGATAGTCAGGCAGCAGTTATAGTTGAAAGTAAATTGAGTTCATGGTTCAGAGTAGTTTCAGGGGTAAGACAAGGCTGCAACCTGTCTCCACTGTTGTTCATATCATTTGTGGATCATATGTTGAAAACAATAGACTGGCTGGGTGAGATCAAGATATGTGAACACAAAATAAGCAGTCTTGCATATGCGGATGACTTAGTTGTGATGGCAGATTCGATTGAAAGTTTGCAAAGTAATATCTCAGAGCTAGATCAGAAATTTAAGGACTACGGTATGAAGATTAGCATCTCCAAAACGAAAGTAATG
The DNA here is from genome assembly GCF_021461395.2 of Schistocerca americana. Classification (NCBI taxonomy): domain Eukaryota; kingdom Metazoa; phylum Arthropoda; class Insecta; order Orthoptera; family Acrididae; genus Schistocerca; species Schistocerca americana. The sequence goes on along the minus strand of NC_060120.1, from coordinate 1,100,616,971 downwards.
TCAGTGGGAAAGAAATATAAATGGATTGAGTGCCAAATAGGAGGAACAAAGAACAGGTGGACGGTTTCAAGTACTTAGGATGCATATTCTCACAGGATGGCAACATAGTGAAAGAACTGGAAGCGAGGTGTAGCAAAGCTAATGCAGTGAGCACTCAGCTACGATCTACTCTCTTCTGCAAGAAGTAGAGTAGATCAATCTTTCAACCAACTTTGTTGTATGGGAGCGAAAGCTGGGTGGATTCAGGTTACCTTATCAACAAGATTGAGGTTACGGATATGAAAGTAGCTAGGATGATTGCAGGTACTAGTAGATGGGAACAATGGCAGGAGGGTGTCCACAATGAGGAAATCAAAGAAAAACTGGGAATGAACTCTATAGATGTAGCAGTCAGGGCGAACAGGCTTAGATGGTGGGGTCATGTTACACGCATGGGAGAAGCAAGGTTACCCAAGAGACTCATGGGTTCAGCAGTAGAGGGTAGGAGAAGTCGGGGCAGACCAAGGAGAAGGTACCTGGATTCAGTTAAGAATGATTTTGAAGTAATAGGCCTAACATCAGAAGAGGCACCAATGTTATCACTAAATAGGGGATCATGGAGGAATTTTATGAGGGGGGCTATGCTCCAGACTGAACGCTGAAAGGCATAATCAGTTTTAAATGATGATGATGATGATGATATCGACGAAAGACAGAAGTATAGTAGTGTTCAGGGGAATTCTGGAATACAGAAGTACAAACCACTTATAGGTGAGTTAGCTTAACTTGATACCAGACAGTTGCAGTGGCCTGGGCACAGCAGCTTCATGGAACTACCTCGACAAATCACTTACGTAATTTTGTAAACATCTCTGTGGCAATGCCTCAGTCTCATCAGAGTTCTACAGATGGCTACTCTTTCCACTTGCATCCATTAGAGCTTTGCTGCTGAAAACTGACAATAGCACTGCAAACTGTCAGGCATATTCTTAGACTGTCTTGAGCATATGAACAAAGTAATTAGGAAATGCAGGGAAGCTAAGGCAAAATGGCTGCATGAAAAATGTGAAGAAATCAGCATAGAAATGATTGTCAGAAAGACAGTCTAGAGTGGTAACATTAAGAGTGCAATGTGAATTCAACTGTTAAATGCAGAGGAGAGAGTGGGTAGATGGAAAGAACACACTGAAGATCTCTACACAGGAAGTCTTGTTTGACGACATGATAAAAGAAGAAATAAGAGTCGACAGGAAATAGACAGGGGATCCAGTATTAGAATCAGAATTCAAGAGAGCTTTGGATGCCTCTAGATCCAATAAGGCAGAACGCGTAGATAACGTTCCGTCAGAGTTTCTAAAATCATTGGGGAAGTGGCAACAAAATGACAATCCACATTGGTGTGTAGAATCTACACCAGACTGGCAACATACCATCAGACTTTCAGAGAAACGTCATCCACACAATTCCAAAGACAGCAAGAGCCAACAAGTGCAAGAATTATTGCACAATCATGCTAACAGCTCAAGCATCCAAGTTGCTGATATGAATAATATACAACAGAAAGGAAAATACAATTGAGGATCTTTTAAATCACGACCAGTTTCACTTTGAAAAGGCAAAGGCACCAGAGAGGCAGTTCTGATATTGTGGTTGACAATGGAGGGAAAAAAAACCTATGGATCTGTCGATCTGGAAAAAAGTTTGACAATGTAAAATAGTACAAGATGTTCAAAATTGTAAGAAACATAGGGGTAAGCATAGGGAAAGATGGGTATTGTACAATAAGTACAAGAATCAAGAGGGAACAATAAGACTGGAAGACCAAGAACATAGTGCTTGGGTTAAAAGGGAATAATGCAGGGATGTAGACTTTGCCCGTATTGTTTAATCTAGACATCGAAGAAGCAATGACATAAATGAAAGAATGGTTCAAAGGTGTGATTAAAATTCAGGGGAAAGGATATCAATGATATGATTTGGTGATGACATTGCCATCCTCAGTGAAATTCAAGAAGTAATACAGATGTGCTGAATGGAATGAATGGTCTAATGAGTAAAGAATATGGAACGATTGTAAATCAAAGGAAGATGAAAGTAATGAGAAGTAGCAGAAAAGAGAACAGTGAGAAACTTATCATCAGAACTGGGGATCACGAAGTAGATGTAGTTAAGGTATTCTGCCACCTAGGGAGTAAAATAATCCATGACAGATGGAGCAAGGAGGACATAAAAAGCAGACTAGCATTGGCAAAAAGGACATTTCTGGCCAAGGTATGTCTCTTTTATGATACACAGGTGTTAGTTTGAGGATGAAATTTCTGAGATTGTACTTTTAGAGCACAGTATTGTATGGTGGACATGGAATTTGGGAAACCGGAACAGAAGAGAATTGAAGTGTCTGAGATGTGGTGCTCCAGAAAAACGTTGAAAATTAGGTATACTGATAAGGTATGGAATGAAGAGGTTCTCCATGGAATTGGTGAGAAAAGGAACATAAGGAAAACATTGACAAGAAGAAGGAATAGGATGATAGGATATCTGTTCAGACACTAGGGGATAACTTCTGTGGTACTGGGAAGGGGGGGGGGGGGATGTAGATGGTAGAAACAGAGAAACAGTACAGAAAGACAGAGACTGAGAACACAGGATGCAAATTGGTACTCTGAGATGAAAAGGTTGGCACAGGAGAGGAATTCACAGCAGGCTGCACCAAACCAGTCACAAGACTGATGACTCAAAGAAAAAAAAAGGAAGCATATAGAGAGTCCTTTTTTCCTCACTCCATCTCTGAATGGAACAGGAAAGGAAATGACTAACAGTGATGAAAGATACCCTCCACCATGTACAATACGGTGGCCAAGAGAGTATGTATGCAGATGTACTGGAATGTACGCAGGGTGTTAAAAATGTATTCCATATTTTGATATGTGGTAATATGAACCAAATCATGGAAAAATGTTCCATAAACATGAGCTCTGAAACGCACACCTTACGAGCAATGACCACTTGTTCATCTTACCTACTGTGAAATGCATCTGTTCTCTGCATGATCTTTGCTATTATAAACAGCCGGCAGAATGCAGTAAACACATGAGGATGCATTTCTCTGTTACTGTCCATGGATACAGCTGGCAATAAACTGTAAACCACATTCATAGTACTGGATAAGTGCAGTGTTTACATTAGTGCTTTGATAAGTTTGTGAAATGGTTTTTCCTCCCAGATGCTTTCATTTCTCAACTTTTATAGGTTTGTTAAACCTATAAAACTTCTCACATATTTCATCTCATTTGATCATACCTTAATTTTCCCCTGTCCTTCCTGACACAGGTCTCTGCAATGTACAATAAAACTGGTAGATAAAATGTTTGCTATATCACCATCATACTTTCCTGAGGAACTTCTTTATTCCATACCATTCCTCTCATACTCCTCATAATGCTACGAGATTACCTTGCTTGTTCACTTATCTCTTGGTCAATCATTCCATTTCCCTGTATTATATTGCCCTTGTGCTTGAAACTTCAATTGTTTCCAGCTGCTACCCAAGTATTTATTACAGTTCTATCCTTTTTCTTGTGGCCACCAGCTCACACTTCTTTGCATTAAATTTCAGGTTCCATCCTTGCATAAGTTCTTCCCAAAACATTTTCCTCAAGCATGAAGTCAAAAATTTCAAAAATGTAAATCATGAGAATTTATTTGTTAGGGGTATACCAAATTTAATCAAACAACAAGTCTAGAATCCTAGAGAATGTATGTCAATTGAATCAAAGGAAAATGCAATCGAAAGAACTAATAAATGATGAAACTAAATTGCTAACTAGAACTTACCTTCAAGATGTACTATTTGTAGTACTGCAAAAAAACACAGATAAAAGTAAATGGGACACGCTACCTAGCTTTCAGAACTAACAGTTTCTTCATGAGGGAGGAGGAGAAAATATGTCAGGGAGAGTTAAAACTCAAACCCCAAGATGAAAGAAAAACCCACCTAAGGACAAGGGCACACGGAGGTCAAGATTGTAGAGATATATATGGCTTATTTAACAGAGGTACTTATGTAAACAACAAAATATCTTGCACATACAGAGAAAGCAGAAGAACACAAAATCTTAAAAACAATGCAGCTATTAAAGAAAATGAGAGAGTTTCAATGCTTAATGAAACAAAGATATTCAGAAATGTATCCAAGTTGAATATTTGGTAAGAGAAACAATTGAAAATTATAAAGGGTATGAAGAAAAACAAAACATAACCCAATATAAGGTACACACCACATTTCATCAATAAAGATGGAATTGGTGCAGTAACTAAAAACAGAGTGAACATTGTACAATCATTCCATCACCATTCAACTGTTTCTACTGGTGAAGAGATAAGTAAAAAACACCGATAATTACTAATGCATACCAGCAGTAATGCATGATGATGTGTACAAATCAATTGAAGAATTAAAAAAAAAAAAAACCGGAAACAGGCTTCCTCAGAAGTGTCCAAATCTGGGGGTAAAGTAATACAAATGGAATTTTGAAAAAATTTTACCTATTATATGTGGAGGAAGATAATTGCAAAAAACTGGAACAATATTGCAGTTACTCTACTTTGGAATAGACATGAGAGATGAGGTAAGTTTCCTCTCCATAATCAACAATACAATTTTGTTACCACCTGTGCAGAAAGTAAAATGAACTTTAGACGAGAAAAGAAAAAAGTTGGCTTTAGAAGTGGATAGAGTCAATGGACCACCTGTAAACTGCAAAAACATTACGTGAGTGTTATATTACATATAAGATTGTTGCACTTCCCAACAATGGGAGTGGGAGTTGCAGAGAGGAGGTGGGTACACATGTCAGAATTCCACCAAAATATCCTAGTCCTGCAATACAGCCACCAAGGATGAGACTACAAAGAACTTTAGAGAAAATTTCTATTCTAAGACAGATCAAACTTTCATTTACCACCCTTTGATGAACAGCACTTTTTAAATCATAAGCAAAGTACAACTTAATATTATCCGCCCTTTCGTGATAAATAACCTATGCTTGCTTCTTGATGACCGAATAAAAAAAGGTCATTTGTTATATACTTAAAGACCAACAAAACACTCTTACCATGAACAGAAAGATATGCCACTTTACTGAGACCTGAGCCAATGCCACTTGATGCCTGGCACAAGTAATATCCTCTGTCATCTGGTTGAACACTATGGATCAGAAGGCTTCCATTGTGAAGAATCCTGGAAAACATTAAATATGTTTATTTTCAATGTGATGAAGTTTTGAGAATTTAAAGATCTAATGACTCCAAGTGTATAAACAACAATATCAGGAAATTTTATGTAAGTGTGTTTTGCCTGTATTCCAAGGAGCCAGAATAATAGTAGACATTTTGATTTCATCAAGTGAGTCAAAATAGAAAAACTTTTCTATATTATCTCATGATGTTATATGCACATGTTACTTGACTGTAACCATCACAAGCTTGATGTCTTTGACACCACTGTATGATAACCAGAGTTTGAAAAATATTTGAGAATGGTTACCTATTACATTATAATTGATATTAAGGGCCTTATTTCCTAATTGTCTTTAGGGACTATACATAGTATCTGCCATATAAGGATAAATTAGTTTCTTGTTAGACCACATTTGGGTACAAAGTAATAATAATAATAATAATAATAATAATAATTAGAACAATTTTAAGATGATATCAAACATCTTAGTTTGCATCTCTTCCTTCAGTAGAAAAGCGTATACCCAGTAAAATACAATAATGAAAAATTCTGTCTGAAATACAAATGATGGAATGCATAAAGGAAGGAAGTGGACACACTAGTACCCACGCACATGTGCACAACAGCCCCCCCCCCCCCCCCCTCAATCACCCCTTGCACAATTTGAATGTGGTGAGGGTTTGGGTCAGACTGAGTCTGTAAACTAAAAGAGGCAAGGGGAGGAGGATTAGGGAGGAAAGGATGGACAAGTAAATATTAGGAGATGGAGGGAGAGCAAGGAAAGGGGATGGCAATGTGACACCTAAAAGAGGTCACCACAGTACAGGCATGGTATGAGCATATTGTGTATGGTGATTCAGGGGGCAGGAATTGGAGTGGGGTCAACTGTGGTTCGTCCAGAGATCACGATCCCACACCAAAGTTGGCAACACAAATAAATACTGCACACATTATTGAGGGCTTGCTACAGTCGCAACGACCCACAGGAGGCACACCAGAGGACCACACCTCCCTCTTAGCATAGCAGTGCCCTCACACTGATGATGATGATGATGATGATGATGATGATGATGATTGGTTTGTGGGGCACTCAACTGCACGGTAATCAGTGCCCGTACCAATTCCCAACCTTTGCTCAGTCCAATCTCGCCACTGTCATGAATGCTGATGAAATGATGAGGACAACACAAACACCCAGTCACCTCACACTGAGGTCAATTAGAGCTGATATTGGAAGTACTCTGCCCCAGTTTGAGACCTGAGCTGCAGCAGTCAGCATCATCATTTAGGACAGTGACAGTTAAAGTTTCTGATGAAATGCTCTTTTGTAAATGTTGCATTTTGTACTGCAAGAGAACAGTTTGTTAATCTGTGCATCAAGTGATGCTTTCGAAGTCAATGACAGTTGTAAATTATCAAGCAATGCTGTGCAATTTAGTTCTAGCTTCCATTAATTAACACTCATGCTTTATACAATTTTTGCATAAGTATCCCTGTTAAAAAAGAAAGAAAAAGATTTTTACCCCACATTTCAGGGTGCATCTATGTGAATAAACACATATTTTTGAGAATTTCCTGAAGTCACAAGTGTTGTGCATAACATATTTCACGGTAAATCAGTGTTGGTGATTTATGGTTACTGTAGGACATATTATTGCTGACATTTTGCAGTGTTGTACGAACATGACACAGCCAGGGCCAAAGCACCACAGGTGCCAAGATGCAAGCTGGCGCCAGTGCCACAGAGACTCACCACTTGCACGAGTTCCACTAGCACCATGGGCGGTGCTGAGCATGCAGATATTGACATTGCATCAGCCAATTGCCAGACAAGTACATTAATTGCCAGCCAAGTACATTCTGCCAATGACTGGACAACAATGGACAGAACCTTACCCCCAAGAAATAAGAGCAGCTCTCGCCCACTGGGTTATAGTTAATCGTCCAGGGCTGACTTCAACAGGGAATATCATTTGGTGAACTCTTAGAAGTGAGCACACAGTTGTAAATTTCTTTTGCTGTGTACTGTGAAGTTTACCAGCGATTATTTGCACTTAGCCTTTGAGCCCTTTTTTTGGTGTTATACTACGAGCAGTGTTGCACACTTCATTATTCAAGTAGTCCCAAAGATAAGTAAACCTTTTAACTCATTTGTGTGGCTTTGTTACTAATTAATTGGAGTGTTTAGAACCTTTGTGCTCCTCTCCTGTTACCTGACCCTGGGGCTGAGCTGTGTAATAGTGGCAGGGAGAAATTGTCTTAACAGTGTACTGCACCAGAAGCCGTTTCACAAACTCCACCTACCGTAACACCAGTGGCGCTCGACCTCCAAAGCAGTGACAAGGCCTTTACAAGACTGGAAACAAGGTTTTACAAAACTGGCATCAAGGGTTTGCAAAACACTTCATGTTACATTTACTTTTTCTCTTCAATGTGAGTATGAACTGTCTACATATATCATAAACTAACATTATTTTGAAGCTTGTAGGCATTATAACATAAAAAAGTTTCAGAAAATTAGTAACTTTATATTGGGTTTTTCTGTTTCCTCAATTGGAATCTTGGTTTTTGTCTTAATTGTTTCAGTTGTTAAAGAGAATCAGTACTACTTTTAGCTCAACAACTCCAGAAATTGAAAGCATATCAGCAAGTCTACTTTAAAGTTATTTGTATAACGTTCTTGAAAACACTGCACCAGCCACAATTCAGCCACATTGTGAATGCTGTTCTCAAACATTAAATGAATTAGTTGAGGCTGTTAAGCATCTGGAAACTGCCTCAATTACTATCAAGCAATTGGAAGCTGATGCCAATGGATGTGTTAGGAAGGCTACTGAGAATCATGTAGTAATGATAACAAAGGTACCGCAAATACTCCCCTCTCCTACGGATCATCTCTTCTCTACAGAGCGTACTGGATAAATCACTTGACTGCGAGTGACATCTCAGTGGTATGCATAGGTGCCCTATACAGAGGAGACAGGGACAAGGGACAACTCACAGTGTTACTCCAATCACCATAACTAAACAGTTTGAGGTATTGTCTTCCACTGAAACCAAAACTCAAATTATGACACTCACTTAATTGTTGGGAAACCTACTAGACAAATGCGGCTCAGTAGAAGTCTACTGATCATCAGCAATTCAAACATCTGGCAAATAATGAAATCATAGCAAGGAGTTGCAAGGAAGAGTAGGTGCACACAGTATGTATACCTCAGAGCCTCATTCAACATGCTGAAGTGGGCTATTCTGGCAGCCATTGAGGAAATATGGTGCAACTAACTGCAGATTGTGGCACATGTTGGAGCAAAGGATGCTGACTCTGGGCTCTGAGGTCAAACTTATATCATTCCAGAGACTAGCAGAGAAGGATGAGAGAACCAACCTCACTCACTGAGTTTCAACGAAGCTCATATTTTGCAGCATTGTCCCCAGGACTTATCATCAAATAAAATGTTTAAACCAAAGACTGTTGTGTGTCAAGCTGGGCTGTGATATCACAGACTTATGACATAGGCTTGGGAACTACAGGGCCCCATAAATGGGTTAGGTGTCCACTACACATTACATGCTGCTACCCAGGTAGCTGACTATGTGTGAATTCCAGGAAAAGTATTTTTTAATTTTATTTATTAGGCAACTGTGCATTCTGTCCAGATAATGATAGCTGTAGGAGACCATGTCAGATTGCAGTCCAAAGAAATGCCCCCTACAGGCCAGAGTATTAAAATTCTTATGATTAACTTCAAAGCTTTCACAAAGAAGTGCCAGAGTTTAATACAAGATACAGAAAGTGGGTAAAAGCCCAAAATGATAGCAGTGAACTTTTTGCAGAAAATTAAAGTGCATATTGAAATAATAGGCTAATAGGAAATAGAGGTGGTGTATATATCGCAGTATATAAGAAATTCATACCAGCACAGATAGAAATTAAACCTGAATGTACCCACGGAAAATGTGGGATAGAATAACGACAATATTATGAAAAGAACTGATTGTAACTCACAATATAGTGGAAATGTTGAGTCACAGATAGGCACAACAAAAAGACTTTTAAACGAGTAAGCTTTTGGCCAAAAAGCCTTCTTCTGGATTAAACAACACACACACACACACACACACACACACACACACACACACACACACACACACATTCATGAAAATTAAACTCACTTGCACATGACCACTGTCTCTGGCTGCCAGTGTTGTCTAATTCAGAGGAGGGCTTTCTGGCCGAAAGATTACATGTTTAGCAGTCTCTTTGTTGTGTGTGTGCAACTTACAATAACCATTACATGGTTAGTAGCACTCTATCTTTTTCAAAATATTTCCGTGGCTAAATGTAAGATTGCTTGGGCAAGATTCAGTCTGAAAGGTGGACATAAACTTTCTATTGGATTCCTCTATCGACCACCAGACTCACCCCCAGATGTAATAGAGATGTAACAGGGAACTTTAGAGAAAATGTAAGTTCACTCGTACTGCCATCACTGTAGGAGACTTTAAAAATCCAACAATCAAATGAGAAAAATTACTGTTTTGTAAGTCAGGCATGATAATAACCCTGTAAAGCATTACTAAATGACTTCTTTGAGAACTACATAGAACAGGTTGTTTGGAAGTCAGGTCTTGATGTAAATATATTGGATCTAACAGCAACAAATACACAGGATTCCTTCTAGGGCGTCAACACTGAAACTTGTATCAGTAACCCTGACAATTGTAACAATAACGTATAAGGAAAATGAAACAAGTAGAGGGACTTACATTTCACCAAACAAGATAAAGAAGCCAGTGTTGTATCTTGATAAGGAACTCAAAATATTTAGCTCTGGAGAGGAGGATGCACAAGAAATGTGGCTCAGGTTTAAGAGAATAGTTGACGAATCGCTTGAAAGATATGTCCCTAGGAGAACAGCTCATGATGGGAGGGACCATCCACAGTATATAGTCACTGTAAAGAAACTTCTCAAGAAAAAGAGACTAGTGCATAACAGGGGTAAAACAAAGTATACGACTAAAGATAGAGAGATGAAGAATGAAATGCACTTGGCTGTCAAGAGAGCTTTGTGCAAAGTGCTCGATGACTTATGTAGCAGAATATTATTGACAGATCTCTCACAAAGACAGGAACTGAAACTGAGGGTAGTACAGCAGAAATAGAAACAGTGAACTCTGTTTTCAAATGTTCCTATATGAAACAAAACCGTGGAGTATTTACACAATGTGAATCTCACACCAATGCAAAGATGAGTGAAATAGATTTAGAATGCGTAGTGTTCAGCAGTAGCTGAAATTGTTGGAACTCAACAAAGCTCCAGGGCCTGAGGAATCCTTATCAGATTCTGTACCAAATTTGGAGCTGAGTTAGCCTCTCTTTTAACCATAATCTATTATACAGCAAAAAACCATGCCCAGCAGATGGAATAGAAAGACTAAATATGTCTCAAAGAGGAATAGCAAAAATGACCCACAAAAGAGCCACACAATATCCTTCAAACTTATTTGTTGTAGAATCATAGAACATATTCTCAGCTCAAACATAATGACCTCGTCCATGCCAACCAGCATGGGTTCCAAAAACACTGATCATGTTAAACCCAAATCACCCTTTTCTCACGTGATATAATGAAAATCATGGATCAGAGGAGTCCAGTAGATGAGGTATTTCTTGATTTCCAGAAAGAATTTGACTCAGTGCTACACCCACACTTATTATTGTAGATGTGGTCTTATGGTATCAAGCAAAATTTGTGTTGTGACAGGATTTCTTAGTAGGGAGACATAGAATGTTATCTTGGATGGAGAGTCACTGACAGATGTAGAAATAAATTTAGCTGTGCCCCAGTGAAGTGTTTTGGAATCCTTGCTGTTCATGTTGGATATTAATGACCTTGCAGATGTTAATAGCAACCTCAGACTTCTTGCAGATGGTGCAGTTATCTGCAATGTGTGAAAAAAGCTGTGTAAACATTCAGTCAGATCTCGACAAGTGTTTGAAGTGATGGAAAGATTGGCAACTTGCTTTAAATGTTCAGAAATGTATAATTGTGCACTTTACAAAACACAGAAACGTTTGGAAGCAGTCAGCACATAGAAATATGTGGATATAACAACCTGAAGGGATCTGAAATGGAACAAACACATAAACTCAGTTGTAGGTAAAGCAGGTGGCGACTATCTCATTGGCACAATACTAGCCAAATGCAATAAGTCTACAGGGTCACAGGTTTGTCCGGCCCATGAGAGAGGTGTCATAGAGATGCTAAGAAACTTAACTGACAAACACTTGAAAATAGACACAAACTATTCCCAAAAAGCTTATGAATCTAGGAATATACTAAAATTCTCTAAGTATCACTTCCACAGGGATTGCAAGAACAACATTAGGCTTATTACAGTGCATACAGAGGTGGTTGCTAATCATTCTTCTCATGCTCCATATGTGAGTGGAATGGGAAGAAGCTGTAATAACTGGTACGGTACGATGGAGAGTAACCTCCGCCATGCACTTAATAGTAGTTTGCAGAATATGGATGTAGAGGAAGATGTAGATGCTCTGCCATTGTATATTCAACCTTGCCTGTGACCACAGTTCAGTAGTTGTCATTCATGCTGTTGGATATCAGGCTGTGGATTATACCCACATAAAATACCCTCTGAGAGTTTCAGCAAAACTGATATGTTACACGGCTGCTACTGCAGGTAACATTGCCTCTGATGGAACGGAATACACCAGGCAGTTGCCTGGGACAAGTCTTGTATGTGCCTTTCACAAAGATGTGACCCACATAGAGGGAGAGGCTATAGAAATACAGTAACAAAGATAGTCTGGGCCTATGCAGATACATTGGTGATATTGGGGTCCTGTTAAGGATATACAAGTAACACAGAGACACTCCAGAACATTTTGTAGACTGGATAGACAATAAATGATGAGAAAGACTTTAGGGAGAATATCCCTCACAGACTGATGAAAGATCCTGGAGCAGGTTTTAGTCAGCAGATCTGAGATGAAATTGAGCGATACTGTGAGGGGTTAAGTATGTAAGGATGGAATATTATGTGTAGGAGAGGGGTGATATGGAATATCTGTTTTAATCTACATTTAGGGGATATCCCCAGTTATTGTAGCAACTTAGGTTTGTGGGGTTCAGGACGAAAGGGGGCATATCCCCCTATACTCTTTAATACAAGCCCAAACCAGTGGCCTTTGTAGAAGAACAAAAATACTTAAACTGAGCTGCTATATTCCAGTTCTCCTTACTTACACAGCTATCCAGTGCTTAATGCCTCCACCATATTATATGTCACCTTTGTGAAGAAGAACACTGAACAGTCAGTCTGGTGAGTTTTGTTGGCACCTTTTATTAATATCAGTTAGCAAATTCTTTGGGTAAAAAGATCTCTGTTTACTTGTCATGTCTTATTTGGATAGAATCCTGAGCTTTTGATGACTGCATCTATCATCATCATCATCATCATCATCATCATCATCATCACCACCAGGGGCCAAGTCTGATAGTCATTAAACTGGCAAAGTTCCCACTTTATTCCCATTGGGAGGTATCTAATTAGTTGGAGTAAGTCATGATGACATCATGGAAATGGTATGGTGCACTCTATCACCACAGTTTATGTTTGTGCTGTCTATCCAGCATCACTTGCAGTACCACCACTTACATTGGGTGGTAAACTTGAAGAAATCTTCCTGTGTGCTCCTACTTTATCAAGTGCACACTCCCATACGTTGATACGTGTACAGCCAGAGTCTGTACTAAAGTTGTTTTCATGTAGTCTAATTTCAACTGCTTCAGAGCTCGCAAAGTCCCAATAGTTCAATGCATTCTTGTTTATTCAAACAAAATCTTTTGTTTATTTCATAGGCTGTGCTCAGCCAGCTGACTTTTCAAGATTCCTGTATTTAAGTGACACTGGCAGTCAACACAGAATGGTAACAGTCTGTATAGACTGGCCACATAACTTTCACCACAGTCACAAGACATATTATAAATTCTTGACGCCGTCTGACTGAAAATGTGTTTAACGGGTCACAGCATTTCTTTAATTTCCCTGGGTTGCCAGAAGAATGGTCTGAATTCTTGCCTATTTACGGCTCTACCTATCTCACTAGCTGTTATTCCACAAAATGGAAGCTATGCCACATGCTGGTACTCCTGACTCAGTTGAACTGCATCACATCTCAGTTTCCCCAACAGCACTGACCTAATATTATGGCCAGAATACCATTTACACTGTTGTCAGATGCTCATTGAGAGAAAGGTTTGGAAATTCTTTGACGAAAATACTGAACTACACTGCTGCTTCAATTTTACTTTAAACAAGATATCCCTCTTTCCTCATTACCTACCAGTAACCAGCTGACTGAGCCACTTCAGTAATTGGAAAAAGCTTTACTTTATTCTCTCGATCATGAAGTGGTGCGTTGGTGCGGATACACAGTTGTACAAGCTTGGATAAATGGTAAAAAATACTTTCAGAGCACAACTCCTCCTGGTAGGGTATATAAATATACAACCACTCATTCGGCGTAAGATCCGCAACCAAAGACTGGAAAGCTGCGCAGGTCACACAGTCTCAATTCAAGAAAGGTAGTAGGAGTAATCCACTAAATTAGAGGCCCATATCATTAACGTCAATATCCAGCAGGACTTTGGAACATGTAATGTGTTCAAACATTATGAATTGCCTCAAAGAGAACAGTCTACTGACACACAGTCAACACAGATCTAGAAAACATCGTTCTTGAGAAACACAAGTAGCTCTTTACACACACAAAGTGTTGAGTGCTACTGACAAGGGATTTCACATTGTTTCCATATTTCTAGATTTCAAAAAGGCTTTTGACACTGTACAACACAAGCAGCTTCTACTAAAATTGCACACATATGGAATACTGTCTCAGTTATGTAGCTGGATTTTTATTCTCCTGTCAGCAATTTCACAGCTCATAGTAATTGACAGAAAGTCATATATTAAAACAGAAATGATATCTGGCATTTCCCAAGGTAGTTTTACAGGCTCTCTCCTGTATCTTACCTACATAAATGATTTAGGAGACAATCTGAGCAGCCATCTTAGGTTATTTGCAGATGATGCTGTCGTTTATCGCCTAATAAACTCATCAGAAGATCAAAACAAATTGCAAAACGATTTAGAAAAGCTACCCTAAATAATGAAAAGCGTAAGGTCATCCACACGAGTTCTAAAGGAATAGGTTAAACTTTGGTCACACGATAAATCAGACTAATCTAAAGGCCATAAATTCAACTAAATACCTAGAAATTACAATTAAGTACAATTTAAATTGGACAGAACACATAGTAAATGTTGTGGGTAAGGCAAACCAAACACTGTATTTTATCGGCAGAACACTTAGAAAATGCGACAGACCTACTAAAGAGACTGCCTACACTATACTTGTCCATCCTCTTTTGGAGTACTGCTATGGAGTCTCAGATCCTTACCAGATGGGATTAACAGAGTACATCAAGAAAGTTCAAAGAAGAGTAGTACATTTTGAATTGTTGTGAAATAGGGGATACTGTCACAGACATGATATAGGTTTTAGATGAACACCATTAAAACAAAGGCATTTTTTGCTGTGGTGGAACCTTTTCATGAAATTTCAATCACCAACTTTCTCCTCCAAATGCAAAAATATTTTGTTGACTCCAACCTACATAGGGAGAAACGATCATCATAATAAAATAAGGGAAGTCAGAGCTCATGCGGAAACATATAGATGTTTGCTTTTTTCGCATGCTGTTCAAGAACGGAATAATAGAGAACTGTTGCGAAGATGGTTTGATGAACCCTCTACCAGGCACTGAAGTGTGATTTTCAGAGTAATGATGTAGATGTAGAGGTTGATAAGTGGTGTGAAAAGCATCAAATATTGAGTGAAAACTGGGTCTCCATTTGGTCGCCTGGTCAAATATCCAGATTTGTGGGTCTTTCAGGTGTGACAGTGACCTGATGTTGGACTACGTGGGAATGGAAGAGCAGGCACACTTGCCTGCAATGTTGTAGCAGATCATACCTGAGTAACACCACTGTGTTGTGCACCAAGCACTTCACATCTCCTTCACATCTACACCCGCCAGCCAAGAGAAAGTAATGGATTCACTGGGTCGTCCCACACCAATGGTCTGATGTGAGAGTAACAGCAGCCACACTAGGCAGTTACCTTCCCATGCATAGGCTGACATTAACACCACAATGCAAACAGCAGCATTGGAAGTGCTGTTGTGTCTGGGAAGCATGAACTGCCAATAAACGGTAACGAATGGGGTTCAGGGATGAATTCTAGTCCTACACCACTTCATAATAAATCTTACAATGACACTATAATAGTTAAATTCATTCATAAAAATTATGATGGTGATCAGGACTGTCAATACACGTAGTATGACATGACTCGTCCTGATGCCAAGAGCACTTACTCATGATATGAAATCCTCAAGACTAGAGGAATAGTAATTGACACAAGAGACATCCCACTATCAACCTAAGCAGAAAGAGTATGAAAGTACTTATTAAAAAATACCATGAAATAAGCTATACAAAAATGAAATACTCCAAAGACTTTTACATATGCCACCTTAGACAAAATGTGTTGTTTCACGCACATTTTTCTCGTTGTCTTCAGTCTGAAGATTTGTTTGATGCAACTTTCTACACTTCATTATCCTGTGCAAATTTCTTCATTCTGCACAACTACTGCCACCTACATGCCCTACTGCACCTGCACGTGCCTACTGTAGTCAACCCTTGGTATCCCCTTACACCCCCCCCCCCCCCCCCCCGCTCTCTCTTTCTCTCTCTTCTCTTTCTCGCTTCTCTCTCTCTCTCTCTCTCTCTCTCTCTCTCTCTCTCTCTCTCACACACACACACACACACACACACACACACACAAAATCTATACAAGACACTTCCCTCCAAAACTGAACTGGCTATTCCTTGATTCCTCAAGATGTATCAACCAGTCCCTTCTTTTAGTCAAGTTGTGGCACAAATTTCTCCCGGAGTTACACTCAGTATCTCTTCATTAGTCATATGATCTACCCATCTAATCTTCAGCATTCTTATGTAGCAATACATTTCAAAAGCTACTATTCAATTATTGTTTGAACTTTGTATCAAGTACATTTCCCTTTCATGCAAGACTACACTCCAAACAATACTTGCAGTTAAGAATTCCTAGCATTGTAGTTCATATGACATGTTACATACTTCTTTTCTTCAGAAGAGATTTCTTGCTACTGTAAGTCTGCATTTTATATCCTCTTTACTATGGCCATTGTTAGTTATTTTGCTCCCAAAATAGCAAATTCATGTATTGCTTTCAGTACCTCATTTCCTAATCCAATTCCCTGAACGAACATCTGATTTAATTTGACCACATTCCACTACCTTTGTTGAGGTTCATCTTATAACCTATTTTCAAGACACTATTCATTCTGTTCAACTCATTTGTCAACTCCCTTGCAAACTCTAACAGAATTAAAATGTCAACAGCTTATGTTTGAGTTGTTATTTTTTTCAATGGGCACTAAATTATCCTTTTTAAAATTTATTCTTGGTCTTCTTCACTGCTTGCTCTGTGTAAGACTGAATAACATCCAGGAGAGGCTACAATGCTGTCTCACTCCCTTCTGAACTACTGGTTCTCTTTCAAGCCCTTAGACTCTTACAACTGCCAACTGGTTTCTGTACAAGTGGTAAATAACCTTTCACTTCCTGTATTTTATCCCTACCACCTTGAAGATTTCAAAGTGTGTATTTCAATCAACATCGTAAAAATCTTTCCTTCAAATTCTGAAAACACAGGTTTTCCCTTCTTCAGTCTACCTTCTACCATAAACTGTAGGTTCATTCCGCACTTGGGTATTTTTCTGGAATTGAAACTGCTCTGCCCCAGTATTGGCTTCTAGCAGTCTTCTTACTCTACTGCAAATAGTGAGTGTTAGTGTTTTACAACCACGACTTATTAAACAAATGGTTCAGTAATACTCACAACTGCCAACAATGGCCTTCTTTAGGATCACAATTACTGAAATCTTCTTGAATAAAGGCTCCATGTATTCCATTTGTCTCATATATTCTGAATACTATGTAGAATAGTTTTGTCATGCCTGGTTTAATTAACAGAAAAAAGCAACTGTTCTTGCTTGACTGTTTTATAAATGCAGATACATTTGAACAAGATCACATGTTGATAGATTTCAGGAAACTATGTACAGTTAGAAGTCAATGGTAGAGTTTTTAGATTGTTTATGAACTGACAAGGGATTTAAAAATTTATGTGAAGTACTGTTCTACTGGGAAATTTTGTATCAAGGACAGTTCACATTGTTCAAATTACTTGCTGCACAATAAAATACCTCATGACCTTACCTGTTAGCTAAACCAGCCATCCCGTCCTAGTGCAAACACAAATAACAAAATAAATATAATATACATACTCAGTGACCAACCTGTGACCAGTATTGGTAAGCATGTTTCTAATTATAAGTATTTTTGACACATTGGATTGATCTATGAGGTAAGAGATAAAGTTGGATCAAAAATGTCACAGGGTCAGTTCTAAAACTGACTTCACAACTTTGGTATCACTGATGTTATATACCGTAATGTTCTTCTGGATACACATAGTCCTCTTCAGTCTATACAAGAAGTATTACCATGCTGCTCTCAAAAGCTCATTCACTCACAGAAACTTCTCAAAGTAGCAACAAATGATATATTTTTAGATAAATAGTGAATGAAATGTTCTGGCCATCTGTTACTACCACATTTCTGCAAAACAGTGAGGAATACGAACTCTATATGTCTAAAAAGTAAAACTTGTGTCAATTTGGTCATCACTCTGTACCCTTCAAATCTGTCATTTGATACTTCTCAGATTTCGCTGTTGAAACAGTTGTGATACTACTTTCATCCTCCCCCAAAATCAATCTCAGATTCCACTTCTCTTCCAACTATTTATCTCAATATCCTTACCTGCACAACATGTATGTAGATGGTTTGCATCCAACATCCTCACTCAAAACATAATTATATTTCTATCGTAGCTCTGACTTCAAATTGGCCTACTCAAAAATTTTTGCCTACTCACATCTTAATTAATAAATTAATTCCTGATTAACTGGCAACATACATAACAACAGTAAAACACAACAGAGCCTGAAAGCTTCACTAGAAAATGTCATCAATCAGTGAAACGTCACTTGAGGACCTTTTAAATTTGATGATATTATGCAGATGTTTGATGTAAATCCCTAAAAAAATTCCTTGTCTTTAGGCAAGACAATTTCTGGTTCTTCCACCAAGGAAAACTCCCTGGGACTACTGGGAAACCAACCCGATTCCTCTGCATGGCAGTCAGCTATGCTCACCACTCTGCTGTTGTTGTTGTGGTCTTCAGTCTCAAGACTGGTTTGATGCAGCTCTCCCTGCTACTCTATCTTGTGCAAGCCTCTTCATCTCTGAATAACTACTGCAACCTACATCTTTCTGAAACTGCTTACTGTATTCATCTCTGGGTCTCCCTCTATAATTTTTACCCCCCCCCCCCCCCAACTTCCCATCAATACTAAATTGGTGATCCCTTGATGTCTCAGAATGTGTCCTTTCAACCAGTCCCTTCTTTTGGTCAAACTGTGCGACAAATTTTTATTCAGTACTTCCTCATTAGTTACATGATCTACGCATCCAATCTCCGGCATTCTTCTGTAGCACCTCATTTCATGAGATTCTGTTCTCTTCTTGTCTAAACTGTATATCATCCATGTATTGTTTCACTTGCATACATGGCTACACTTCATACAAATACCTTCAGAAAAGACTTCCTTTTGTTTACAGTTACACTCAATGTTAACAAATTTCTCTTCTTCAGAAATTATTTTCTTGCCACTGCCAGTCTACATTTTATATCCTCTCTACTTCAGCCATCATCAGTTATTTTGCTGCCCAAATAGCAAAACTCATCTACTACTTCAAGTGTCTTGTTCTCTAATCTAATTCTCTCGGCATCACCTGATTTAATTCAACTTCATTCCATTATTCTTATTTTCCTGTTGTTGATGTTCATCTTATACCCTACTTTCAAGAAAATGTCCATTCCATTCAACTGCTCTCTCTCTACTCGTTTGCTGTCCCTGACAGAATTACAATGTCATCGGCAAAACTCACAGTTTTTATTTCTTCTCCCTGGACTTAAATGCTCACTTCAAATTTTTCTCTTCTTTCCTTTACTGCTTGGTCAGTGTACAGATTAAATAACATCGGTAATACACTACAACCCTTTTCCACTCCCTTCTCAACCATTGCTCATCTTTCATGCCTCTTGACCATTGTAAATAACCTTTTACTCCCAGTATTTTACCCATGCCACCTTCAGAGTTTCAAAGAAAGTATTCTGTTCAACATTGTCAAATGCTTTCTCTAAGTCTACAAATGCTACAAAAGTAGGTTTACCTTTCCTAAACCTGTCTTCTAAGAGAAGCCATAGCATCAGTTTTGCCTTGCGTGTTTCTACATTTCTCCTGAATCCAAACTGATCTTCCCCTATGTTGGCTTCTAACAGCTTTTACATTCTTCTGCAAAGAATTCATGTTAGTATCTTGCAATGCTTTATAATACTTTTTTTCCAAGTGTTGGTCTTCTAATTTTTAATATATCTGATGGTGTCCTTTAATGGGTATATTATATGCATACAGGGTGCGTCAAAAAAATATATACACAACTTGAACTGTCATAGACAATTTATTTCCTGTTCTACAAGGTTAAATATCTGTGAGGAAGTAATGTTATGTTTCTTCAATAGGTGGCAGCAGTGGCAAGGAAGTAACTGCAACATGGCGGACGTGCGTTTGAGCTTTGAAGCGTGGAAGCAGATAATTAAGTCGTACTGCAAGTTTGAGAATATAGCTGCGGTTCAAAGGCAATGGAGAAGTGAGTATGGTACAGAACCACGTTCAAGGTTAACAATTACATGTCTATAGGACAAATTCGAAATTCATGGAACAGTGTGTGATGTGCATAAAGGTCAATCAGGGCGACCTCCTACAGCTACAAGCGATGATTCCACAACTGCGGTCTTGGAACTGTTACAGCATTCGCCTCAAAAATCTTCAAGGCAAGTGGCACGTGAGAGTACTGTAAGTGCTAGTAGTGTGCTACGCATTCTGAAGAAAGGCAAGTTTCTTGTGTACATTCGAAGGTTGGTGCAACAGCCAAGTGATGACGATCCAGATCGAAGGTTAGAATTTTGTGAATGGGTTCAGGAGATGGTGAGACGTGAACTGGGATTTATGGGTAGCATAATTTGGTCGGATGAAGCACAATTCAAACTCAATGGAACTGTCAATAAGCACAGTTGTGTGTATTGGGCTGAAGATAATCCTCACATTACAGTTGAAAAGGCTGTGAATTTGCCTGGCGTAAATGTGCGGTGTGGTTTGTCTGCAAGGGGGCTCATTGGGCCTTTCTGCTTTGAAGGTACTGTTACCGGAGAAACATACCTAACAATGCTTGCTGACTCCATAGTCTCTGCCATTCGTGCAGTATACGGTAATGATGAGTTTTATTTCCAACAATATGGCGCCGCGCCGCACTATCATAGGGACGTAAGAGCATACCTGGATCACAATGTGCCAGGCCAGTGGATAGGACGCAGGGGACCAATCGAGTTTCCTGCATGCTCTTCAGACCTCACGCCGATGGATTTCTTATGGGCCACAGTAAAAGATGAGGTGTACAAACATAAACCACGTAACCTGGACACACTTTGGAATGAGATTCAGGCGGTGTGCGCAGAAATCTCATTGGACACTTTGGTATGATGTACGGAATCAGTGGTGAGTCATACTCAGAAATGTATTGATGCTGAAGGCCACCAGTTTGAACATTAATCACATTTTCAAAGTACATTTATTTTTCCAGTTGGACTTTAAGCTTTCCATTTCCAGAAATTTAACATTGTAGAACAGGAAATAAATTTTCTATGACGCTTCAAAGTGTGTATACATTTTTTTGACGCACCCTGTATATATGTAGAGGGTACTAACACTGGCAAATATATTTCTGCAGGCCTCAATCATTCACTGGTGAGACTATTCAGCTTGCCCTTGTGCTAATTATATAACAAAACAAAATAACAATTTTGTAATTGTGTTTCTCATACTGTAAGTTACTCATTACGATCAGCCCCCCCCCCCCCTCCCAAACAATACAAATATGGCTTTATTCATAAAACTCCCTACAAGTGGCCTCTAGTGGCCAACCCACACTCATACACATGGCAGCTGATTTAAGAACATGTGCAACGCAACACTACACTTGGTGCAATCCCACTCACAAGCACTAGTAGCAGAATACAGTAATAGCAGCATAGATGATGTAACAACATGCAAGATTATTGTTATAAATTTTGTCTGTCAATTTTGAGACACTATGAAGTGCCTTACACACTTGTAGTTCATCCTTGTGTTATTCAGTTCCTGATACTGAGGAGGCAGGGAACCCGTGTCCTTCATCCAGTGAATATGTGGTGCTGGAGACCCCTCTGCAGCACAGGCTAGCATGGCGTGTTGTCCAGCTATTACCTCCATATCTTGGGGTTCCACTCTCCATGTAGGTGGCACTGCAAAAGAATATGATGCATCATAAATTTTGACAACATAGTCTATAGAGAGCAGCAACCTGATGCTAAAATGAACACTTGAGATCACAATAATATTTCTTTAGTATCCAGTTTCAGCTTATGTACAAGCCATCTTCAGAATGAGATTTTCACTCTGTAGCGGAGTGTGCGCTGATATGAAACTTCCTGGCAGATTAAAACTGTGTGCCCGACCGAGACTCGAACTCGGGACCTTTGCCTTTCGCGGGCAAGTGCTCTACCAACTGAGCTACCGAAGCACGACTCACGCCCGGTACTCACAGCTTTACTTCTGCCAGTACCTCGTCTCCTACCTTCCAAACTTTACAGAAGCTCTTCTGCGAACGAAGGTTGCCCGGTAATGACTGTTCCACGTCAACAGCCATGCATCTCATCAGCAAACAGCATATCTTGAATTTTTTTTTATAGAGCCGTCTACCATCCACGTGATCCAGGCAGTCGAGCCAAGATCCCTGTTCCCTGTCACACACAATGTTCCACCGCGACACTGCATGGTGGTTGCTCAAACATGTCCAGAGCTTACAGTGACAGAGGATGGTTGCATTCACCAGTCCCCAGCTCAGAAACATCAGGGTCACCAAGCCCTTACCCTGCAAACAAACGCTGAGCACCCAACGGCCCGTGGGAGATGAGAAGGACAGTGGGCAGGACAATCCTCGTTTCTGGGCATGAACAAAGGTAGTCAAAGCCCTAGTGGAGAATGTGATTCAGTTGCTCTGGTACTGGTTGGTCACAAGGGTAATCACTCTGGGTGACAGAAATATGGGAGGTGGTAGGTGACTGGAGAGACAAGGCAACGGGGATGTGTTACTGTACAAGGTCGGGAAAGTAATTTCAGTATGTGAAGGCCTCTGCAAGACCCTTGGTATGTCTGGAGGGGGACTGCTCTTCAGTACAGATGCAGCAGCCACAGGTGGCTAGACTGTATAGGAGGGATTTCTTGGTATGGAATGGGGAAAATTGTTGAACTGGAAGTATTGCTTGTGGTTGGTAGGTTTTATATCGGTGGAGGTACTGACACAGCCACCTTTGAGGTGGAGGTCAACATTGAGGAAGGATGGGTTGAGGAGGTCCCCACAAAGTGAATGGGAGAGAAGGTGTTAAGGTTCTGGAGGAATGTCAATAGGGTATCCTCACCCTCAATACAGATTGTGAAGATGTCATCAATGAATCTAAATCAGGTAATAAGTTTGGGAACCTGAGTGGAAAGGAAGGAGTTCTCTAGATGGCCCATGGATACGATGTCAGAGGATGGTGCCATGTGGGTGGCCATTGGTGTACCACAAATCTGTGATGCCTTCAAAGGTGAAGTAACTGTAGGTGAGGATGTAGTTGGTCATGGTGACCAGAAGAGAGGTTACAAGTTTGGAGTCAGTCAGGCATTGGGAAAGGTAGTGTTCAGTAGCAGCAAGTCCATGGGCATTAGGGATGATACTTTAGAGGAAGGTGGCATCAACAGTGGTGAGCAGAGCTCTGTGTGGTAAACAACAGGAAGAGTGGAGAGTTGGTGGAGGAAATGGCTGTTGTTGATGTGGCTTCCTGGGTGGCAGGATTTATAGACATTAGGAATCATGTAGAAGATAACTCAACCGTGGTTTACGGGCAGCTTGTTGGATTAGCAATCAATAAGTCTTCAGTCCCAGGTTCCAATCTCAGCACTGATTACATTTTGAATAAATATCAGCAATGGTAGCTGAAGATTTCCAGCATAAGAAGTCACCTCCATTCTGCCAACAGCCTTGTCAAAGAAGGTGGAGAAGGGGACAGAGGTTCAGTGCACTCTCTTTTGTCTTTGGGGAGTGAAACTGCCCCTAAGAGGTGGAAGAATCAGTAATGGTCAATGGCATGAGGATGCAGAAGGCAAAGGAAACCACTACACTGAAGATACACTGCATGAATCCACAAGACATGCAGCCTGTAATTGAACAAGTGTCATGATGATCTCTCCATACGCAAAAGATTCTGAACTAGACCCCCATTTGGCTCTCCAAGAGGGGACTGCCAAGTGGAAGTTGACCATGAGAAAAAGTCTAAATAACCATAAGAAGTGTAACATTCTATGAGACAAGGTGTGGAGTTTCAGAAGTTTGAATGTGGCAGGGAAGCTAGAAAATCTGAGAAGGGAAATTGAAAGGCTCAATCTAGATATAGTGTGGGACAGTAAAATGAAATCAAAAGAAGACAAGGATTTCTGGTCAGACAAGTGTAGGACAATATCGACAGCAGCAGAAAGCTGTATAACAAGAGTAGGATTCATTATATAAGAACAGGAAGATAGGGCAGAAGTTCAGTGACAAGATTGTTCTCATCAGAATCAATAGAAAACTGAAGTGAGATTCAGGTACACATGCCAACATCACAAGCTGAGGATGAAGATATAGAGTAGATACAAGAGGATACTGAATGGATAATTAAATATGTAAAGGAAGATGAACCCAGTTAGATTGTATCATAGTCAGACAGAGCTTCTGAAATCAGATTTTGGAATGTAAGGCTTACCCAGGAGCAGATACAGACTCTAATCATGATTTAGTAATGACAAGAGACCAGTTAGGAAGAATAAGTGCCCAACGAAATGGGATATGGAAATACTGTGATAATGAAAAGCTCAGCAGGCAGTTCAGATGATGAAAAAAAAAAAAAAAAAAAAAAAAAAAAAAAAAAAAAAACCCTCGGGAATATGGAAATGCAAGTCACTTTGGAACAAAATAAATAGGCAGTTGTTTAAAAAATGTGAAGAAATAGAAAAAGAAATGATTGGCAGAAGGACTACCTTAGCGTATAGAGAAATCAAAACAAGCTTCAGTGAAATCGAAAGCAAAGATGATAACATTAAGAGTGCAACGGGAATTCCACTGTTAAATGCAGAGGAGAGAGGAGATAGGTGGAAAGAGTGTACAAAGGCCTCTACAGGTGATAGGACTTGCCTGATGATGCAACAGAAGAAGCAGGGGTCAATATGGAGCAGACAAGGGTTCCAATATTAGAACCAGAATTTAAAAGAGTTTTGGATGACTTATGATCAAATAAGGCACAAGGGATCAACAGCATTCTATTGGAATTTCTGAAATCAATGGAGGAAGTGGCAACAAAATGACTATTCACATTGGTGTGTAGAATTTATGAGACTGGCAATATACCATCAGACTTCGTTTTTCGAAAAACATCATCCACACAATTCCGAAGATAACAAGAGCCAACAAGTGCGAGAATTATCACACAATCAGCTTAATAGCTCATGCATCGAAGTTGCTGACAATAGTAATAT
This sequence comes from Schistocerca americana, assembly GCF_021461395.2. Classification (NCBI taxonomy): domain Eukaryota; kingdom Metazoa; phylum Arthropoda; class Insecta; order Orthoptera; family Acrididae; genus Schistocerca; species Schistocerca americana. The sequence continues at coordinate 1,100,591,774 of NC_060120.1, read as the reverse complement.
ACAGAAGAATGAAAAAGAAAATTGGTGATCTGTTAGATGACAATCAGTTTATCTTTAGGAAAGGTAAATGCAGCAGAGACTCATTTTCGACATTCCAGCTGATAACTGAAGCAAGACTGAAGAAAAGTCAAGAGACCTTCACAGGATTTCTCAACCTGGAGAAAGTGAGAATATAAAATGGTGCCAAGTGGTCGAAATTCTGAGAAAAATAGAGAACAATAAGAGAGAAAGACAAGAACGAAGTGCTTGGATTAAACAGTGTGTAAGACAGATATGTAGTCTTTCACCCTTACTATTCAATCTATGATGGAAGCAACAGAAAAGTTCAAGATTGGGATTAAAACTCAGGGTGAAAGTGGAAAAAATTATGGAATCTGTTAAATAAAATGAACAGTCCAATGATTACAGAATATGGATTGAGAGTAAATTGAAGAAATACGAAAGTAATGAGAAGTAGCAGAAATAAGAACAGCAAGCAACTTAACATCAGAATTAGGGATCATGAAGCAAACGAAGATAAATAATTGTGGTACCTAGGCAGCAAATTAATCCATGAGGGGTGGAGCAAAGAGGGCATAAAAAGCAGACTAGCACTGGCAAAAGTACATTCCTTGCCAAGAGAAGTCTACTAATATCAGACACAGGTGTTAATTTGAGGAAGAAAATTCTGAGAACGTATGTCTGGAGTGTAGAACTGTATGGTAGTGAAACATGGGCTGCTGGAAAACTGAAACAGAAGATAAAGGAAGTATTTAAGGTCTAATGCTACAGAAGAATGTTGAGAATCAGGTGGACTGATACACTAAGGAATGAGGAGGTTCTGCACAGAATCGACAAGGAAAGGAATATATGGAAAACACTGACAAGAAGAAGGGAAAGGATGATGATGATGTTTGGTTTGTGGAGCACTCAACTGCGTGGTCATCAGCGCCCATACAAAGTCCCAATTTTCACACAGCCCAATTTCTGTACACAGTCCAATCTAGCCACTGTCATGAATAATGATGATGATGATGATGATGATGATGACAACACAAACATCCAGTCCCTGGGCAGAGAAAATCCCCAACCCGGCCGGGAATCGAACCCAGGACCCCGTGATCCAGAAACAGCAATGCTAGCCACTAGACTATGAGCTGCGGACAAGGGAGAGGACGCCAGGACATCTGTGGTCCTTGAGGGAGCTGTAGAGGGTACAAACTATGAGGGAATACAGGCTCTGGAATACATCCTGCAAATAATCAAGGACATAAGCTCTAAATGCACACAAGTGGAATTTGTAGTGGGCAGCATCAAAGCAGTCAGGAGACTGATGACTCAAAAATAAATAAATAAATAAATAAATAAATAAAGGTAGTGTGTGGGGAGTGGTAGGGGTGAGGAGCGGGACAGACTCCTGGGAGAGATTCTGGGATGGACCGAAGGATTTGAGAAGAAGTAATTGGGCATCTGCAGGTAATTATCAGTGATGAATAGGTAGGTTTCAGAAATAAACAGTGAAATCCTTGAAAATACTCGAAGACAGTGATGGCTCATAGGACTTACTAAGTTTGAGAACAGACTGAAGAAGGTGGAGTTGACAGAAAAAGAAACAATTATAAAGCAGAAAGAGATGAGGAAATGAGGAGAACTTTATATGTAATCAGAATTACTGATGTAATAATGCACATCCTATTTGAGGCTAAAATTGAATATCACGCAACATTTTTAGCTGGCTGGGAGGCTGAAAATTTTTCCTCCATCTAGTTCCAGAAGTGTTGTACTGAACAGAAACAACAATATTGTTAAGGATCTAAGTGAAGCTAAACGGGACAATTGTGAACACTTGTTTTGGTACAATGTGTATTTACTTTGTGAACACTTGTTTTGGTACAATGTGTATTTACTAGAGCAGTAAGGCAAAAATAGATTACTGTCCTGAATAATAGTACCTGTTAAGTTGTCCAAGTATGAGTGCTACCAGTACTGTGTGAAATGTTCAGTGGCAATGGAAGGCAGACACAAAAGAGTTTATATATGTGTGTGAAGTAATAAACTCAAAACCAGTAATGGTCCAATGGTTATGATACAAATATGAAAAAACCAAGAAAGGAGAAAATGAGTAGGATGTATGCCCCAAGAATATCATGAAACTTTATTTCTACTATAAAAATTAATTTAAAAAGTCAACAGAGAAGAAAATGAGCAGAGTCATGGTAAGGATATTGAGACTCAAGTCGAGAGCAGCATAATATTAGGTAACGTGATGATTAACTGTAGTAGCAGTGAGATGGAGGAATTTATAGTATGAAATTTCAGTTTAAATATGTTTTCTATCACACTGTCTAACAGCTTCAACAAATGAAAATGTAATTAGATGTCATTTTATTCTGAACCCTGACTAGGATTTTTATCTATCATTGGCATTATAGGTGCAATTCATGCACAGCAATCTTGTTGTGGCTAAATTGCATCTATAATGTCAACGATAGATAAAAATCCTAGTCAGGGTTCACAATAATATGACATCTAATTAAATGATCATGTGCTGATCTCTGAAATTACAACATCTGCATGTATATGCTTGTGGAACGTTCATTACAATTTACAGGAGCGAGCTGTTTTCCGTTGAAATAATAGGATGGACATTTGTAATTGTTAAGATTTTTCTAAGATAATATCATTGTTGACACAGCATGGTCACACTCTCCCTTGACCCACAGAGATGATGAAAAACCTGAATTGGCAGATGCTTGAAAATAAACTCCAACTATTCCATAAAAGACTATTTACTAAGTTTCAAGAGTCAGTATTAAGACCAAGTTCTCTTTCAAATGAGCAAAAAATAGGCAAAGTTTGTATATCTTTTTGAGACAATGAAAAGACATTCAAAGGACCTGTCTGGATTTTATGGTTGATCATACCTGGAACTTTACTTTTCACTTTCAATTAAAAAATTAAAAAAAAATGACGAACATAATTTATGGTTTCATCAAGAGTCTGCAAGTTTGAGGTACACAGACTGTGTGCAGTATAGCCTCTCGCGGGTTATTTGGAATAAAAAATGGATAACATCAGTTGCTACAACATTGAATTTATGGGAGCTTATACCTAACCATAATGTCTGCCTGCTTAGCTGTGCTTGCCTCCTGTGCAGTGGGCCCAGGTTCAATTCCTGGCGGGGTTGGATATTTTCTCCACTCGTGGACTGGGTGTTGTGTTGTTCTCATCATCATTTCATAATCATCACTGACACACAAGTTGCCCAATGTGGTTTTGACTGAAATAAGACTTGCACTCAGCGGCCGAACTTCCCCAGATGGGGCCTCCTGGCCATGCTCATTTCATTTCATGTTTTCCTAACCACAATGAAATAACTTTAAATTTATCGATATGATGCCAACTCAAACTTTGAGTTTGATTTTTTGGGGGTTTGTTTCACTCTTTATGGATTTATGAAAAATAATTAATATTAAAGAATTTCATATATCATAGGTATCAGCTCTCAAGAAAAGTATTTGTTTTCCAGGGGTCACAGATAGTAGTTAAAACAGTGAACCATTTTTATTTTATGCTGCACACAGTTTTAAAAGTTATTTCTCAGGATAAATTCGTTTAATGGTTAGGGAAAACCTTTATACGCATTATTAGTCCAATTTGCGCAAAAACTACATGTTTTTACATATTTTTGTTGTTGTTGAACACAAATCTGAAGTTAGATTTTCAAAACTGAAAATGGCCAATCCAATACAGCAGGCCAAAATTTATGTTTTTACCAATTTTGACTAAAATTTGACCGAAAAAAAGTGCAATTCCAAGAGCGTATATGAACCCTTCCACTAACCCAAATTGTTGCTGGACAGCAATTCCCTCATTCTTCTAGACAAGAAAGCCAATCTGGCTGAGCTGGGCATACAACATTCAGCAACCTGCACACGTTGTTCATCAGCTTTATCAGCGAATATTTTTGCAATCGTACTGCAATATAAATCATTTTGTGAACATGCAGCATGACAAGTTTTCTACCTGAGCCAGGCATCTCCAGCTGAGAGCATACCTTGGCAGCTGTGACACTGACTGAACAATGGGCTATAGAAACTTTTGTAATGGATGGATTAAAAACCTTTTCGTCCCAACATTCTACACATATATATCTTTCAAAAAATGCAATTTAAAAAAAAAAAAAAAATTCTCGAACGGTTTGAACAAGAACCTGGCTGTAAGTGAGGAATCTAGGGCTGTAATACAACTGTATATAGTGTGTTACAGAATGCTGTTTTAAAAATTTGAGAGACTGTAGGAGATGAAATTTTGAATCTTTTAATATAAGGAACCTATAGCAAGAAATATGAAATACAGTTTCTATTGCACAATGCATGTTCTATGCATTTGGTAGGCTAAGTGAAAAATCAAAATACTGTAATTTACGAAACGTTTATTAGAAGAAAAGAACAATCAAATAATATAAATTGAACATGTGGCTTCACTACTGTAGAGTAAATGTTCAATGTGACTACTATCAGCTTCATTACAAAATGTTCAACAGTGCACCATGTTCTATCTGATTCTCTGTAAGATTCTTTGATCCCTTCTGATGGCATCAAATGCTGTAAAGATACGCTCAATAAACTCAGGTACTGTTTCTACTGGTGCTTAGTACAGAAGAGACGTTACATAACCACAAAGGAAGGAATGAAGAGGAGTGAGGTCAGGGGAGTGTGCAGGCCATAGGACTGGGCATTGGGCATACCATTCAGTTTCTCTCTGCCTGAAGTTGTCTGCAAGATATGACCTGGTCCAATGATCAAACTGTGCTGAACCATCATTGAGCTGAAACCACAAACAAGTGCGCAGTTGCAAGGAAATATTCCCCAGAATTTCAGACAAGGCATACACCAGGAAGTTCAAATACCATGCACCAGTCAAGCAATCTGGTAAGATGTGTGGTCCAGTAAGGTGATCAACAATACCAGCCCAAATGCTCACTGTGAATCTCGCCTGAGAATTCTCGAACAGGTAGCACATGGATTTTTCAATAGCTCAGTTGTGGCTGTTGAAACTTTATTTTATATATCCTGTTACATGTTTTTTACCTTAAAATATTCAAAATTTTGTTCTCTATAATCTTCCAAATCTATAAAACGCCATTTCGTAATACCCTGTATTACTTTCATAGGAACTGACTAATTATAGCATCTGCAGAGATGTGCAGTCACTCTTTCCATTCTTCTTATGCATCTGGAATGGAAGAAAACCCTAATATGTGGCACAATGACAACTTCTCCCCTGCCATGAACTTCACAGGGACTGGCAGAGTACAGATGCCGATGTAAATACTGGGTAGAAATGACAGACAGCAGTAACCAAAGAACATCACAGGTATCATAATGAATATTAGTCTATGCAAATACAGAGTGGACGTTCTTTGTACTGAATAAGAAGCAGCATTGGGTATCGTTTGACCTTAAATTGCTAAAAGTAAATACTAACCATTTACAATTATTTCCACAGAGTAGTTCCTGGATGCAGCAGCATTTGAAGCTTGGCAGGTGTAATTTCCATTATGTTTTACAGCCAGACTGCTGAAACTCAGTGTACTTGAGTATTCATCTAGAATCTTCTCGGCAACATCTTGGTCCTCTGGTATGGGACTTCCATCTTTTAGCCACTGAATCAGTATCGGGAAGTCCCCTTTACTTACTACACAAACAAGACGCATCCGCATGCCCAGTTGCAAGTCACGTTTGATTATGATTGGATCAATTTCTGGTGCCTCTGAAAACAGAAGAAATAGTGTTTACATAATAATCACTTATTTATTCTGACTGTTTTATGAAATTCAATTTTTCTTAACAAGGAGGTGATGAGCGTTCACTACAGCAATAAATAACCAAGGTACCAATTTTTACAATTAATTCAGAATTTACTGTGTATATTGCTAGTAAGTAGAAATATTTGGACTGAGCTAAAATTCATACATGTGCAGACACATCATAAAAAATGTACTATGGATACATATAAACAATCTTAGCACCTGAGACAGTGTTCTTTGTGTGCATATACAGTAGTAGTTAGATCTTCACATGATAAAATCCATTAGTTCCATTGGAAAAAATCTTTATGGCAACCATGCAGAGAGAAAGAGATTTCAAGATATCAAATACCCTAAATTGGAAGAATAGTCACATAAAATGCAAAAACCTGAATCAGATGGATAAGAATCAATTAACTGCCAGTAGCACTTTTTCCAAGCTCCCACACAACATAAAGAGTAGTGAACAGTTGTCATCTTTTGAAAATAAAATATTGGTTAATTTTGACTAGCCTACAAAGCAAGACAGAACAGTTTCATTCACAGCAAGGTAGCACATAACACTGACCAGCTCATAATTAAATATTATCATGGAAGAAGCAATTTTCTTTATACATATATGCTTTTCTTTGTACATATATGCTGCATGTTTCCTTTATGTATGTACACACTGCACTTGTACTTACACAGTTTACAAGTGATCTATTACTACCACTACTACAATTATTGTTAAACACGCACACACTTTGTGCACAGTCTTCACTATTTACTTTTAACTGAATTACGAGTTAAACCATACAACACAAAACTAAGTGCAAGTAGTGTTAAAGACATGAAAATAAATATCTTTCAGCCGGAGTGGCCGAGCGGTTCTAGGCGTTACAGTCTGGAACTGCGCGACCGCTACGGTTGCAGGTTCGAATCCTGCCTCGGGCATGGATGTGTGTGATGTCCTTAGGTTAGCTAGGTTTAAGTAGTTCTAAGTTCTTGGGGACTGATGACCTCAGCAGTTAAGTCCCATAGTGCCCAGAGCCATTTGAACCAATAAACACCTCTACGATGTATAAGATAAATAGGGAAAAATATTTGTCAAATTACTATATTTGTTGTGGAACTGAATTAATAGACAAAAAAATTTTATTTTTCCTTAAGTGCATATATCACTGAGTAATATACTTTCCCAATTCAGAATGCAAGTTCTATTCCTCATGATAAAGCTGTAATCTTTTTATTACATGCATTCTCTTAAGTTGACACTAAGAAAGGTGAGTGATGGCAGTCGGATAACATCAGCCAAAATTAACAATTATTAACAATTTTTCTAGTTGCCGCAAACCTTAACTAGTAGACAAGACTGTGTTTACCACACCAATGTCAGCAAAAGCAAAAGTGGTGTAGGGAGTCAACAATTGCTAAGACATTTGCATTAACTATATCTGAAATTACACTGTTGTCATATGTGTACTATACAATGTGTTCTCAGTTACCTATGTAAGGCAGTAATGGCCAGATTTATGCACAGGCTATCTAGGTTACAGCCAAAGGACAAGCATCACAGAGGAGCTCACACAACAAAATGTTAAAATTCAAAACACATCTTTATTTTAATACTGTGGTGCAAGCCCTTTTACAACCGTAAAAGACAAAGACATTGTTATTTTGTATGGGCTTGATATCACAGGAAGTCAATTTCTCCTTACCTAATTTCATTCAAATCAGAATTTATAAAATGTCACAGATTATTTTCTTAATATCGAGTTCGCTCTGAGGATGTATCTGTTACTTATGATCGCAATGGGAGGTCATTTAAGACAATATAGTTATGAAAATGTTATAAGATGCTTCATTACAACAAAGTGCAGGTACCAACCATTTAGCCAATATGATTATTAAAAGCTTTCATTTTAAGACTGCTTATTTGGGAAAGAATTGTATTTGAATTCAACATAGGTAAAATACGCTTTGTTTACACATTCTTCTTGCTATACCGAATTTGCCTAACAAGCTTGTGTGTTTACGCTCACGCTATGTTATTTTTTAAAACTGAAATAGTGAATTATGAAAATTCAGATATGCCTGTTATGAAAGCTGCTGTTCTTTTCAATGCCCAAAAGTATTGTAGCACCTTTGTACCATAATCAGGAAGTACTTTTATTTAAAACCAAATGATAATTATTGAAACATTGAGTTTAGTATTGACATGAAGCTCAGTTTTCTTTTGTCCATTGCACTTTTAACAAAATTTTTTGATTGCCAGTATCTCAATGATTTAAATCTTTTTCAATTTTTTACTCTTGTCAGTTAATTAAATCTAAAGTTGTATAGCAAAATTTTACACAATTAAATATGGTAATAAATCTTAAATGCCACATTACAGGCTTTTAATTATAAAAAAAGCTCTTAAATGATGCCTTCTGGGTACAGGTTTAGCTTAGGGGTCTACAGATCCTAGACATGTGTCTCACAATGATGACTGGAAACTTATCAATATCAGCTGATGTAATGCAACAGATGTTGACTCAGCAAACCTCATTGGCCACCTTGTAGAATATCAGCTTAAGAGCACACTATTTGCTTCTTCAGGAAAGCTGACATGTTAGACTGAAATGTAGCATATTTAATGGTTAATATAACTATTTCATGTGTGAATGCCACCCTACATTACCTTGTTATCGTAACTACAGAGTTATGACTGCACCATTAGTGTACACGCATTTGTCAAATTTTCCACTTGGTAAAGGATTTCATGTTCTTATTATAACACAAATGATTTCTCTAAGCCTGAACATTATGGGACCAAGGTTTTCATAGAAAGTTAATTGGTTCACACAGATACAATTTGAGGGATGTAATTTCATTACTCTGCAAAATTACATGTATTAGAACTGAAAAAGACCAGCCACCTAATTAATCAGTTTAGTTATCCACTGTTCCTCATTCAAAGAAAGCAATTACTTTAGCTTAAATGTCCATACTTTGAAAGTTATCAATTAATTAATATGCAATTTCCAGACATGCCTATTTTTATACCCTGTCATGTTTCTAAAATCTAATCTGGTAACGCTGAAGCTTATGGTTCTCTGAACAGTGATCTTCTTTCGTTTACCACGTTCTGCATTTTAAGGGAATAATTCAAAATTTAAACTTTAGTTAAATATAAATGATGGCCCTCTTCGAATCTAGGGATGATTTCAAACATGAAGTTACAGTATCAAAAAGTACAGCTTTAAGTGTTTGCAAAACATGAGGATACAATCCATTTGTTAAATGAAGTAATTAGTCATAATGTCTGATCTGATTACCTTGGTAATATTCTCACTTTTGTATTTTTAACTACTGTACGATTTTATTTTAACTAGTAAAAAAAAGGACATGACATTACTACCTTCTGCAAAAGGATGAGTTCATAAATAGTCGGATGTAGAATAGACTATGCAATTTGGCAGTGTATTCATGACAGCACCAACTATGTTAATCGTAATTGTGAAATCCTACGTGAATACTGCAAGGTGTGATGCATAGGGATACTAAAGAATTATCAAAGACTGTATTAATGTAAAGAGAATGGTGGGCAAGCAATTACAGGCTTAACCATCATCATCACTGTGTGCATTAACCAACCAGCAAAAAATTGTCATTATTCTGAAGAACAATATAGTCAGGCTGTACCTGCCCTGACTTCAATGTATCCATAACAGTCTCATTACGTATGTATTCCAAGACTATTTGAAAATTGTATTTGGCATCATCAGTGTAATACATGCTGTGGGAATAAACTTCCACAAATAGCAAACGCCGTGTAAAAGAATTTCTGTTTTTGTAATGTGTAAAAGGGGCTCGGTAGGAATTACTGATTCACATCTATGTTAAAAAATAACTAAATAAAAAGAACCGGGTGGTGAAGGATCGAAAGGTTTCAAAATGATTGTATATTTTCATGTAGGACTGTAATCAGAAACATTTCTATGTTCAGCAACTTAGGTGAAGAGTTTTATCTCACTTCCAATAATGTAAACTTCCACATACCAGTAATATGTGTCTTGCATTTGTGTAGATATATATCTAGCACCAATACACCCCCTTCTTAACTGTATATGAGATTGTACCAATTTGATGTATGAGACTAATAAAAATGAAACAGAAATATTTCTGTCTTTTTTCTATTACAAATACAACAGTTGCTTTCACAGTCTACTGACAGACATCAAGCAGGAAAATGGGAAATCCCCTGAGATCCAAAACTAAAGCACAATTGCATCTTATTAGCCATTTCTACAATTTATCACAATATTTGGACTGTGTGTATATTTCAGTTTCATATTCAACAACTTTAACCTTTCCAATATATAGACAGTTGATTGTGTGCTCTAAAAAGTTATATAAATGGCACACTTAGTATGAAGTAGTTGATAAAAATGACAGCTACGTAATCTAGGTGGAAGTGCAGTGGTGGTATTGGTGTTTTGTGGGGCACTCAACATCGTGATTGTCAGCACCCGTACAGGTTGCCAATCTTTCCATTTTCAGTCTCGCCATGTCTTGAATGATGATGAGGACAACACTAACACCAAGTTCCCTGGTGGAGAAAATCACTGATCCAGCCGGCAACCAAACCTGGGACGTAATCCAGAGGCAGCAATGCTAGCCACTAGCTGTGGACGTAAGTGCAGTGGCCTTACAGCACTAGTCATAATTTGTTGTTAGTAAACTTTACCTGCTGTGGATACTTCTACGGGAGTTTTGGAATATGCTGTGTGAATGAATGGAAGCTTACTTAAGTGGCTCTGGCAGAGAAAGAATAGGCCTATTTCATGAGAGTGAAGTGGTGTTGAGTACTTTCTGTCAAAATAGACTGTTTACTGTAATTTACCCTCAAATTTATTTAACATTACACTTTGGGTTTCCGGTATCTATGATATCAAGACTTTGTTTTGTATTGTGGTGAATGAGTCCAATCTGAATATAAAAATGGTATGAGTACAATTTAATTTTACAATGTGACAGAATTATTTTTGTCCAAAACGGTTTCATATCGTTGTTGCTTTCACTGCATAAGAATATGCTTTCCAGCAGTGTAGTACATAAATATTTCTGAGATTGGAAGGCCACCTGCATCTTTAAAGCAAATTACAAATTTTATTTGTTTCACATTCCTAAAGCCTCTCCTTTGTGGGAACTATGGAACATGATGACTGATTTAGCTAATTAATAGATTAGAAGTCCATCTTAAATTTTCAGTAAATTTCTAACAATTAGTATATGTTTCACAATTCTTGCAGTGGAATAACAACATTCTACTGTTAAAACAAAATAAGAAACGGGTACCATAAGCTGGGGTTACTTTGGCCCTTTGCAGGTAACTTTTTCCAAGGTGTGGGCCGAAGTTTAAAATTTTTTTCCCATGAAAATTACATCATTAGCAAGAAGTAAAATAGGTGAGATGTATTTACAATGTGTGAACTGTGATCCAGAAGGCTGAGAGTTTCAGGAAGTAATATTGTGGTGGCAGCACTGGACTCGATGTTGGTCATAAATATTTTGGGTCAATGGAGGCGTGCAATCCCACCCGTGTGCTTCGACTCGTGACATGTGTGTTGTGGTGTGCGACGTCATGACGGCACAGAGATTAGTTAATGTGTGTGTTATGTTTGTAGATGTCATCTTGTTGTGGTTGCTGGTGTCCTCTGGTGGCGTATGTATGGTCGGCATGTTATGTGGTGCGTTGGGTTCATTTGGGTGTCGGTGTGTGAAGTGTGCATTTATCAGTCATGACTGTTATAGAAGAATGAAAATTGGTTTCAGTGAGTTAAGAATTAAGTGTCTGTTATGTTTATGTTATTGCACTGTTGTTTGATGTTATTGGTTTGCTGTTTGTCACATGGTAAGTCATTTAATTCAATTTGGCTTCTTTCGTTAGGTATGGATATGACTCCTAAGTTTAACAGTGCACATCTCTGGGCTGAAATGGGGGACTACATATTGACTGTCATTAAGTTTCTGCAACTTTTTGGGCTCATGGCAGAGATAGTGAAATGCAGCATATGCAAGCAGAATATGTGGTTGGCCAGAGTTCCGGCATCTCAGACCAGGAACTGTTGGTAGATTTCCGGAACTTTTTTGAGGTAAGTAGTCGTTTTTTTGTATCTAATGTTTGGGGCTTTTATGTGCTGTTGGGTCGGTGTTATTTAATGCATGTGTTGTTGGTTGATGTTTTGGCATCGTCACTTGTGGTGGATTTGTGTGCCTTAGGAGAAATACTCGATTTCAATTTTTTTGGTTTCGTCAGTTGTATTTGACCTATGTAGTTCATGGGAAGTGTCCAATTCCAATTTGTCATAATAGCTATGTGTGTTTCGGTATCCTGAGCTACTGTTGACCTATATAGGTCAAGGGAAGTGTCCAATTCCAATGTGTCGTCATAGCTGTGTTTTAGTATCATGAGCTGCTGTTGACCTGTATAGGTCAAGGGAAGTATCTGATTCCAATTTTGTTGTTTTAGGTGTTGGTTTTGTGGTATCGATAGTCGCGGTGTGATTATAATTTTTGGAGTAGTTAGTTTTTATTTTGTGGTATCGACAATTGCTGTTGAGCTATGTAGGTGAAGGGAAGTGACTGATTCCTGTAGATATTGTGAGTGTCACGGAGTTTTGGAATTTTGTGGAGCTTTTATGTCATCATTTTGTGTGATTTGAGATCGTGGTGTGTGTCTGTATGTGTTTATATTTGGTTTGTCCCCACCCACAAACCCCCAATTTCCCACGCTGGTCCCGTTAGTTTGATTATATTTTTAGAGGAGATGTGTTTGTTGGTTTTATATGTATTTCCGTGTTTGTTCTCGTGTTTACATAATGACGTCATAGGCACCATACTGGAGACACTGAGAATGGTCATTTCCACCATATTGGTGATGTCATGGGTCAAAGCAGACGGGTGGAATCAGATGCTTCTGCAATCCCAATATTTTAACAGTTGTAACTTCTGCCTGTAGGGTTTTACATCAGTTAAGTTAAATATGATGAGTGTAATTTTGCAATCCGTCCGGTAGGTAACAAGACGAGAAAACCGTCATTTGTAATAAATTCAATTTAGGTAATATATTTAACACTCCTGTAAAATGGTGCTCATTTCTGGAATATATGGTGTTACTTTAGCCCAGGCCAAAGTAAGCTGAAAATGAAGATCATGGGGTGCTATCAATTGAAGGTGATCCTGAAAGTACTGTGATATGCAATATGATGTCCAGCACCACAAAACGTGGAAAGATAAATTAGCAGTTAGGTAACATGCTACAGTTTTAAACAATTAAGAAGAATATTCCAAAATCGGAACTGAGGTGAGATATGTGAGTAGTAAAGTGACTGTGTAAAGAAGACCAAGTCCTTCTGCAAATTACTAGAAAAATAAGATAAAGTTTTTTATACTTGAGAATGTTTGATAAGAATAATCATTCCAACACAACTAACAAAATGCGACTAGAGCATCAGTAATTAGTGTAACAAAGTTCCTATATGGTACAGTGTACTTAAGATATTATATATTCTCTTTGCAAATAGTTACCACAGTGTAACATGTAACTTGAGAATTAGTCGGCTGATGAAATGTACAACACTTGTATATTTAATGTAATCTATTTCTGAATAAAGTTAATATAATGGAAGGAAACATTCCACGTGGGAAAAATTATATATAAAAACAAAGATGAGGTGACTTACCGAACAAAAGCGCTGGCAGGTCGATAGATACACAAACAAACACAAACATACACACAAAATTCAAGCTTTCGCAACAAACTGTTGCCTCATCAGGAAAGAGGGAAGGAGAGGGGAAGACGAAAGGAAGTGGGTTTTAAGGGAGAGGGTAAGGAGTCATTCCAATCCCGGGAGCGGAAAGACTTACCTTAGGGGGAAAAAAGGACAGGTATACACTAGCACACACGCACATATCCATCCACACATACAGACACAAACAGACATATTTAAAGACAAAGAGTTTGGGCAGAGATGTCAGTCGAGGCAGAAGTGTAGAGGCAAAGAAGTTGTTGAAAGACAGGTGAGGTATGAGTGGCGGCAACTTGAAATTAGCGGACATTGAGGCCTGGCGGATGACGAGAAGAGAGGATATACTGAAGGGCAAGTTCCCATCTCCGGAGTTCGGATAGGTTGGTGTTGGTGGGAAGTATCCAGATAACCCGGACGGTGTAACACTGTGCCAAGATGTGCTGGCTGTGCACCAAGGCATGTTTAGCCACCGGGTGATCCTCATTACCAACAAACACTGTCTGCCTGTGTCCATTCATGCGAATGGACAGTTTGTTGCTGGTCATTCCCACATAGAATGCATCACAGTGTAGGCAGGTCAGTTGGTAAATCACGTGGGTGCTTTCACACGTGGCTCTGCCTCTGATCGTGTACACCTTCCGGGTTACAGGACTGGAGTAGGTGGTGGTGGGAGGGTGCATGGGACAGGTTTTGCATCGGGGGCGGTTACAAGGATAGGAGCCAGAGGGTAGGGAAGGTGGTTTGGGGATTTCATAGGGATGAACTAACAGGTTACGAAGGTTAGGTGGATGGCGGAAAGACACTCTTGGTGGAGTGGGGAGGATTTCATGAAGGATGGATCTCATTTCAGGGCAGGATTTGAGGAAGTCGTATCCCTGCTGGAGAGCCACATTCAGAGTCTGGTCCAGTCCCGGAAAGTATCCTGTCACAAGTGGGGCACTTTTGTGGTTCTTCTGTGGGGGATTCTGGGTTTGAGGGGACGAGGAAGTGGCTCTGGTTATTTGCTTCTGTACCAGGTCGGGAGGGTAGTTGCGGGATGCGAAAGCTGTTTTCAGGTTGTATAGATTCAGGGATTCCGGACTGGAGCAGATTCGTTTGCCACGAAGACCTAGGCTGTAGGGAAGGGACCGTTTGATGTGGAATGGGTGGCAGCTGTCATAATGGAGGTACTGTTGCTTGTTGGTGGGTTTGATGTGGACGGACGTGTGAAGTTGGCCATTGGACAGGTGGAGGTCAACGTCAAGGAAAGTGGCATGGGATTTGGAGTAGGACCTGAAAACAGCTTTCGCATCCCGCAACTACCCTCCCGACCTGGTACAGAAGCAAATAACCAGAGCCACTTCCTCGTCCCCTCAAACCCAGAATCCCCCACAGAAGAACCACAAAAGTGCCCCACTTGTGACAGGATACTTTCCGGGACTGGACCAGACTCTGAATGTGGCTCTCCAGCAGGGATACGACTTCCTCAAATCCTGCCCTGAAATGAGATCCATCCTTCATGAAATCCTCCCCACTCCACCAAGAGTGTCTTTCCGCCATCCACCTAACCTTCGTAACCCGTTAGTTCGTCCCTATGAAATCCCCAAACCACCTTCCCTACCCTCTGGCTCCTATCCTTGTAACCGCCCCCGATGCAAAACCTGTCCCATGCACCCTCCCACCACCACCTACTCCAGTCCTGTAACCCGGAAGGTGTACACGATCAGAGGCAGAGCCACGTGTGAAAGCACCCACGTGATTTACCAACTGACCTGCCTACACTGTGATGCATTCTATGTGGGAATGACCAGCAACAAACTGTCCATTCGCATGAATGGACACAGGCAGACAGTGTTTGTTGGTAATGAGGATCACCCGGTGGCTAAACATGCCTTGGTGCACAGCCAGCACATCTTGGCACAGTGTTACACCGTCCGGGTTATCTGGATACTTCCCACCAACACCAACCTATCCGAACTCCGGAGATGGGAACTTGCCCTTCAGTATATCCTCTCTTCTCGTCATCCGCCAGGCCTCAATCTCCGCTAATTTCAAGTTGCCGCCACTCATACCTCACCTGTCTTTCAACAACTTCTTTGCCTCTACACTTCTGCCTCGACTGACATCTCTGCCCAAACTCTTTGTCTTTAAATATGTCTGCTTGTGTCTGTATGTGTGGATGGATATGTGCGTGTGTGCTAGTGTATACCTGTCCTTTTTTCCCCCTAAGGTAAGTCTTTCCACTCCCGGGATTGGAATGACTCCTTACCCTCTCCCTTAAAACCCACTTCCTTTCGTCTTCCCCTCTCCTTCCCTCTTTCCTGATGAGGCAACAGTTTGTTGCGAAAGCTTGAATTTTGTGTGTATGTTTGTGTTTGTTTGTGTATCTATCGACCTGCCAGCGCTTTTGTTCGGTAAGTCACCTCATCTGAATAAAGTTATATATTCTCAGTCCTTACCTTCAAAATTTAGCATTTTATTTGTTCCTCATGATCATGAATGTCTACTCTAGGGATATTCCTTGAGCTTACTTTGTCCCAACCATAGAGTAAATATCTCTTGAGTGAGCATTGCGTTCTGTGCATGTTATCAACATTAAACCAGGATTGTCACGTGTTTTCGGGACTTCGCTGTGCGTGTGTGCTTTCCGCAGAGTTTGAAGTTTATAATGTCAAGAGTTTTTGTTGTATTTTCACCGTTTGTTAATAGTGTGATAGCGTTGGTGAATTACTGTTGTAGCTACAGACACAAAGAAAAATATGTGAAAGGAGGGATAGTAACTCTCCATGGGTACATACCATGTAGCTCTAATTATAGTTATCATATTAGTAAGAGACACTGTATGTGTTTAAACATTTCGAGACACATTATAATTAAGGCTTGATTCTACAGACATATACTTCTACGATTTTATGATTATATAACAGATATTATGGCTTGTACAAAAGCTTACAAACAATCACTTCCTCTCGTAAATTTGTTAGTGGAACGAGTGAAGATGTGGCTCCAGAAAATAAGGAGGAGTAATTTTGTCCCCACAAAATATTCCAAAGTAGGCCTATGTTCAAAATACCTTGAAGAGGAATGTTTAGACAGAGAAAAATTTGGACATGTGTGGCTGGAAGGTAGATGCTATACCAACTATTTTTAATTTTTCACAGTACCTACTACCAAAAGAACCCACACAAAAACCACCTGTAAAACGAAATTTGTCAGGTTTGTACATATAACTTGTGGTTATCATATTTGCTACTTTCTTTCACTGAGAAATGTGTTTCATTCTGCATTATTTGGCGTAGGTTTGTACACTGAAGTGTCTGTTTCATCTTTACGCTCAGAAACCTTGACAAACTGCGATGACAATAGTGCAAAAAGCCAAGATGAACCTATGATGGATGTTGAAAGTGAATTTGCCATCTGATTCTGTGCCCTCCATGTGAGTAAGCAGGAAAAGGCAACACAGGTAAAGTAAAAGAAGTAAAACATTTCTAACTAATACCATAGTTAGGCCTAATTGTTCCATAGCTCAAATTCATGATAAACCTTATGATGTGGTGAAACACGTGAAAAACAACATACGTAGAATACTTGTATACAACTAAAAAAAATTAAAATGTAATATTTGCATCGGTACATCCTGGTAATGTACAGGTAGTTTTCTTTAGAAACTACTATCTCTACTGAGGAATAAATTCATGGCATTGTTAAGGAGAAACGTCTTCAATGTACATTTGAAAAAACTTCTGTTACCCGCCAGAAAATATTTTATTTTCATATATAGATTGTCAAAGAGTTTTATACCTGCATCTATTGCATTTGTAACAGTACAAAACTGAGAAAACTGAATACACTGCATTCTTAAAAAAAAGTAGCTGTATAAAACCAAAGGATTGATATTCTGAGAATTCAGAACACACGGAGCACGAAGAAAGTAACTTCCTTGTCTTCTTTGCTTGATGAGTTAAAAGGTAAAATCAAATATTTCAGATGAAGTGTGTCAAGTTTTAGTGGTAAATATTAAGATCGTGTCCAATTATTATTTCATTCTGAATAGTATTAACAGGTATTTGATAAGTTTGTGTTTTTTCAGGCCTCAACTCCCAGGACCTTTGAAAGAATTGGTGAAGAGCGCTTTGTCGGGCAAGGAAAAGGGACGATACTTACCAGAACAAAGAACATTGCTCTGACACTTCAGTTCTGTTCTACAAAAGCTTACAGTTATGTAAGATTAGATTAGATTTAAGCAGAGGCTTGAAATCTCCAATGTCACTACAAAATTTTTCTGGGGTTTTTCAATTCCTTAATGAAGTTGAATATTATGTTAAGTCCTTGCGCCAGCCTAATGGAGTGAAAATACTAGACTCAAATAGGAAATCAGATTTTCTTGTGACAATAAGAAGTGTGCTCAATTTGTATAGCAATTTGATAAAAATACAGAAATTAGAGTTTTTGCTGACATACAAATTCAGCCAAGATCACTTAGAAATGTTTTTAGTTGCATTAGAAATAAAGGTGGTTTTAATAACAACCCCACAGCAAAACAATTTGCAGCAGCTTACAAGCGGTTGCTTGTTCACCATCAAGTGACTTCTTCTGCATTTGCGAATTGTGTTCCATTGGATGAGACAACGGTGCTCAATGCCAGTTCAGCAAAAATAAGTGATATGACAAATACTGAGTTGTGTTGGGAATCAATAGAACAACTGCCAGAGGATGATCATTTGTACGCAGTGACAGCAGGTGCTCTACAAAATACCTTCACTGGCTATGTGAATGACATTGTGGAACACATTTCCAGTTTTGTCGTAAGAAAGATTTCAAAAGCACTGCATTTCAAGGTAAAATTTAGGGGAACTTTTTTTTTCCTTGTCAAGATGATGTTAAAGTGTGCAAGTGTGCTGAGAGCCATGTCAGATTGATGGAGGCAAGAGGTCAACCGACCCAGAAAGGCCTCATGAATATCATTGCTATTAAATGTCTTAGGGAAATGCAACATGAAAACATATTTTGTAGTTTGATGCAGCACATTCTTCAACGAGAACCAATGGGTAACCACAGATACTTTTTACGTAAGCTGATTTTGGTAACTTATATCAATGTTAGGTTAAGGCACATAGCCAAAGAAATAACAGCATTGCTACAAAACAATAGAATTAATAATAAGTTGGTCCATTTCAAAGGGCATTACTGTTGGGGTATGTGAACAGTAGATGAATAATCTATAATTACAACAACTGTTGCCACCTGTCACCTCATGATGTTCTTTCCTGTACAGTACATGACATACACAATCAATAAAAAATAAAATACATAAAGGAACATTTTCAGTTGATTGCTGTTAAACTATATTGCTGTGCAGAACATACGTTTATCACGTATTTGAAGATATGGAATAGGCCAAATCTGTTTTAAAATGGTGCACACAGTATTTAGAGTGTTGAATGACTAGTTTCATGTATTTTGCTGGTTTGGTTGCCTTTTATATAAATGTTTTAAATCTATTATGTGTGAGAAGTTTAACATTCTTGAACAAAGCCTTTGGTCACCTGCAGTAATCATTCCTTATAGTGACCCCCATGTTAGTATTCACACAAATGTCTGTTTCATTTGACATTTGTGAACTTCAAAAGAGACTGGTAGAAATTGGACCCTTTCCCTAATAGCTCACACCTGGATGATTTATGGTCAGTTTAAAACTGAAATTTATTTGACATATGGTACCGTGTAAGCTGGATAAAGTTTTGTGTTTTATTGAAATAAAAAAAAGGTTCATAAAGTAATGCACCCTTGTCAGAATCACTCAACCTGCATTGACAAAACTGAGAAGTAGAATTCTCTCTCTCTCTCTCTCAGTCTTTGTACTTTTTAGATTACAGAAAATTGAAAGTAAACCTGAAGTTAAACATATGCTAATGGCAAACTGAAATGGACTGTGAAGGAAATGGAATTTGTAAATATGATTTATGGTCAGTCTGTTTATTTTAATCTCTCTCTGTGTCTGTGTGTGTACTTTTTAGATCACAGAAATTGAAAGTAAACATTAATTAAATATATGCTAATGTTTATTGAAATGAAGGGCTGTGAACAAAATGGAATTTGTAGATATGATATGTTGTATTGCGTGTAATTTCTGCATTCAGCTTAAATACATTTTCTGCACAAATCAAATAAAAAACACAATAGTGTAGCTAATCCAAGGACACATTCATCTTCTTTGGTGTATTTTACCTTCAATTTATTTTCTTCACCCTTTGATTAAGAAGTGTAAAATATTAATAAATATGTCCCCATACTCTTTCATTTGTGTCACTTTCCACCTCCCTTAATGGTGTTATATGGGTTGACTGTTACATGACCAACTGTATTTTCTATACAGTACATTTATTCTCCGACCTTTTTCCCCCCTTCCTACCCAGTCTGCTATTTATTTAATAAACTGGGAGCAAGTACGTAAAATAAATACTTCAAAGTGTCACCAATAAGAAAAATTACGCTTTAGGTCGCAAAAACGAGAAAATAAATACGCATAAATAGCAGAAAAAATGGACGAATTAGCAGGGATATAATCGCTAATGTGTGGCAAATTCGGTGTTCTTCGGACACTTGCAAAAGTACTAGCGTACTGTCATTTTGCAAGAGTATCACTGCAAAAATGTACGTCAGGCTCTGTAATACTATGAAGTGCCGTATCATACCTAAAACTACCATAAATTCAGTGCATCTGAACTGTGACACCTATCGCAAAGAAGCAGAATGCAATATCAATTGCCCTTAAAAGTTAATGTATATTGACAACACAAAATATGTTCTGCACATGTGAATGATCACTCCAGAGATATTTACTCTATGGTCCCAACACTATATTAGCACTGTTTCATGGAGAAATTACTTAGCGGGTTAAAATAGCCTTGAGTCTGAGTTAGAGTGGCCACTTTTTTTAATGGTGCCACAATAACAGATGCGACATTTTTGTTTGACAATTTACAAAACTGAGGATAAAAGTTTTTGACAATACCAGAAAAATGTGTTTGGAATTTTCTACCTGCTACTATCCTTTGTTTGCTTACAATATACAAAACTACAGGTGAAAATTGGGAAAAAGTTACTCGCTTAAGGCACGTTCGAAGTATTTTTAATGACAACACTTGGTTTGCAAGAATAACAATATCGTACTGTGCCTGTGTGGCATAAGTTCTGTTATTTTAGTCTCTGGTGTTGTTCTCGAACATATTTGTTCTGAAAACATCATCATAAAAAATAAAATGACTATCTTATTGCGCAAGAGGAATCTCTTAGCGCAAGCGTATCAAAATTAATCATGAAACCATGAATTAATATGTGCTTGAACTTAAAGAATGAAAACAGAAAGTACACTAACAACTGCATCATTCCAAGATGCTGTTGGCCCTAATGTATACAGGTCTATTTCACACAAGGCAGTGGTTTATTGTTATTATTTCTATTAATTATACGTTATTGTTACGTAATTATTATTAATACGATCATCAACATCACCGAAGGTATCATAGATATTCTTTTGGTATGGTACGACCAACCTGTATCGTTTGTACGAACGAGGGATTAAATCATCATGATTTACGGGTCGAATAAAGAAATACGAGCACGAAATAGAAATACCGTAATACATTTTTCTGAAGAATGGTGGGTGTTTTTTTATTTGTAAAAGTAGTATCCAAGGAACAATTCTGAAATAAAGAACGACAATCACTCAGCCACAAACTTACCACTTAGACCAGTGATCGTCAAACTGCCACCCGCGGGTCGCATGCGTCCCGATTCTAGAATTCGGTTCTCAGACGTATTTTATAACAATACTAGCGACTCCTGGGCTTCACATCGGTAACATAAAGCATCTACTGCTAGATGACTTTACTGCCGTATTAAGGCATTGCGTAGAGTTACGATTAAAACTCGGAGAACTACTTTAGGTAATGAATATAACCACTAACAATTTAAGCAGCTGTCGTGCTGCATCACTTACATGCGCTTACGGACTGCGCAACCACAACCGACTACTGCCAGCAGCGCATGAAAGGCGCCGCTCACTTGTCTGCAGGGCGGTCGCGGGAATCGACATCCATACAGTAGTTCCTGAGAGTAACCCTTACACACCTGCCAGAAGCGACCAGGGAACTTCACAGAGAAGAGACGAGATGAATCTAGCAACTAGCAGTCGAATCCAGAAATGTCATATAATGTTAAGAGCTTCCTGCTCAGTAACAAACAAAATTATTAACAGAGACAGTAATATTTTAAGATGTGCTCAATGTTAACTGACGGCGGTCAGTTCGGCCTTGAGCTAAGTAAAGCTGACCGCTCACCTCAGGCGCACAGAGGGTGCAGCCATTTCGGGTTTACCAAATGTGAGAGTGGGAATGTTTTATTGTTTTCTTCCAGTACTGACAACTCATGGGCATGCACGTCTAGTACCGATCAACTGCTGCGATATAAATGTTGACAAAGATGTAACATGGATTCGTAAAGACGTATTACAGAGACAGTCTTTTAAAAATGTGTTACTTATTTGAAGCAAATGATATTAAATTAATTAAGGCTATTGTAGTACAACGCAGTGAATAGAATAAAACTGATATTTAAATCATTTGTCAAGCTTTTGTGATGGTGTATTGCAAACAAAACTATTATTAAACAAAGTCAACCACAAACATAGTAAAACCAACACTTCACCACGCAAGTATAATGTCACAGCTGTTGGATTGCTGAGACTGGCAGCAATCTGAAACAGTCGGCTGCAAGGTGCAAAGTAATTTTAATCGCAGTATGTGTAATGAGACTACTGGATTCATGGTAATCAAACATTCCACATTTAAAAAACGCAGGAAGGGTGCATGCAACTGAACAGGCACAAATATGGCTAAGATAGCCAAAAAAATACACCAGGAGACACATTAATTTAAATATTTTTATACTTAAATTTACTTTGTAATTTTTGAAAATAAAGATCCAGATTCAAGGCCAAACATGTAATTGTTTTTACATTGCAATTCAGATGTGGAGGGTTCTGGAGAAGAACGTGCCCCTCGCCTTTTTGTCATTTCCTCTTGTAACTGCTTGGGCCGTTTTGTAGTGGAAACTAAGGCCACGTCATTATTTTCTGCTGAACTGCGTCCATTACTGACCGTTGCTGCACTGCCAAACTCAGTCTTTCTCCTTATGTTTTTTTTCCTTCATTTGCTTCTGCTTTTATTTTAATTACAATTCATTCACCCGTGACGAAACGCGCTTTAGAAATTTTTTTAATGTATGTAATGCGATGCTAAAATATCCGTTCATTGTTATGTTCCTGTAACCTTTTTGTTTTCGTTAATTGTTCATCTGAAATATCTTATTCGAAATCCCCAGCACAAAAATTCGTCAACATTACAGGCGTACCCAGAGACTAAGTGTGCGAGGGAATCGCCACCGACTGGGCGCAGCACCCGCCCACCGTCCTCCACGGCTTTGTGTCAGGCAGCGTGACGTGACGCAGTGTCAGTCTCACCCCAAGTTTCGGTACTCGGGAGCGTCAGTCATGTTGTTAGTGATTTTGCACTCGTTCTCAATGTGATTGTATTTATTGGAATAAATAATATCTGGTGTACCGCCAAAAATAATGGCTATGAGGGAGACGAGTGCGCAGAACAGAAGTTTCCAAGGAATACGGGAAGAAGAATTTTGTTTCATAGCTGGACGCAAAGAAGATACTGCTATTTGCTTAATACGCCGGGAAACGGTTCTAGCAATGAAGAGATACGACGTCTGTTCAAAAACTTCCGTAACATTCGTAATTTCGCACCAATGCTGTGTTGGAGCGAAATGTAGTTGGCATACCTGTACAGTGTACATGCCTGTGTTTAATATGTAACTGCCGGAAGTTTCATTGTTGTATGTTTGTTAGTTATTTTTCAGTGCTGTACCGTGTCACACAGTTTGCAAATTTCGAGATGGTAGAGTTAGAGGAGCAACGCGTTCGCATCAAGTTTCACGTGAAACACAGGAAAACCATTACAGAGACACACTAAATGATGCAGGAAATCTACGGTGATGAGTGCTGAAGCAGCACTAATTGTTCACACGGTTTAAAAGTGGCTGGACCCACGTTAAAGATGACCCCACGTTCAGGACGTCGTATGACGTCTACCGACGACGCTCATGTCACGAGTGTCAACGAAACTGTGCATGCCAATCGAAGACTGACTGACTGAGAGATTGCAGAAGAATGTAACATTTCAATTGGATCCTGTCATGAAATACTGAGACAGCAGCTTGGAGTGCATTGTGTGACCGCCAACTTCGTCCCACGACTCAGAAGTCAAGACCAGAAAGACCTTCGCCTGGCAATCTGTGAAGAGCTTCTGGATCGCGCAAATAAGAACGAGATGTTCCTTAAGAGAATCATAACTCGTGATGAGACATGGGTTATGATGTTGAGACTAAGATTCATTCTTCAAAGTGGGTCGGGAAACGTTCTCGAAGACCAAAAAAGCTCGTCAGGTCAGGTCAAATGTCAGAGCCACGCTGGCAGTTTTCTTTGGCTTTGAAGGATTAGTTCACCATGAATTCGTGCCACTGTTAATCGACGGTGCTATGGGGACGTGATGCAACGCCTACGAGAAAAAGTGAGAAGAAAACGGCCTGAAATTTGGCGAGACAATTCATGGCTCTTGCATCACGACAAGGCACCCGCACATTCATCCCTGCCGGTGTGTGACTGTTGCACAAAAAACAAAATCACTGTGCTGCCTTATTCCCCGCAATCTCCAGACCTGGCGCTTGCGGACTTTTCCAAAGTTGAGAAGCCCGTAGGAAGCACGGATAGACGGGATGAAAGAAAATTCTCAGACGGCGTGCTAAGACTGCTTCCGGAAGTGGAAGCTGCGTTGGGAACGATGCATCAATTGTGGAGGAGAGTACTTCGAAGGACCCCAATAAGCAACAGGTAAGCGTAGAAAAAAATTGCATACAAAGTTCCGGTACTTTTTGAACAGGCGTCGTACAATTTATTTCGCCACCACACAAGTAGGCATACTTCAATTACAGTAGCTTTTCCTGTAGATTCAAATGAAATAAGGAAAAAATTACTCATCTTAAATGATACTGTCGTCAACAGAACGTCATGTTACCTGCAGTTAGGCAAAATGAGGCTGTCACGAAAGTCTCATAAGAAGTATCTAACACCCTTGCAAAAATATGAAATCTTTCATTGGTGTTTTTTTTTTTTTTGGTTATTGTTTTAGGGAGCAAAACTGCTACGGTCATTAGCGCCCAGTCTGTGACTTAGGAAAAGGTAAAAAAACGAAACTGGAAACCAGCAGCAATGGGAACGAAACTCAAAAAATTGGAGAAACTAAAAACAGAAGGAAAGCTTGAAAAACCACTATAGAAGGGGGTTGGTTGTCCACAAAAAGAGCTTCAAATGACTGACGTCATCACACTGGCACTAATAAACTCGAGAACGCGATCGGCTGAGCGCCTGTCATCTGCTAAAATGGAAGATATATCAGGCGACAGCTGTAGACGGGTGCGTAACGGAGTAAAATAGGGGCACTCAAGTAAAAGATGTCTTACCGTCCACAGCTGAGAGCAGTGGGAACAGAGTGGGGGAGGATCGCCGCTTAGAAGATCTCGATGGCTAAAAAGACAATGCCCTATCCGGAGTCTAGTTAAAATTACCTCCTCCCGACGACGCGTTCGGGATGAAGAGGTCCAAGCACAGGGAAGAGCTTTCACGTCCCGCAATTTATTACTGGGAAGTGTCGACCAATGTGCGTGCCATAAAAGAGTAACACGACGACATAAAACACTCCGTAGATCGGCGAAGGGAATCGTGCGAATAGCTGGCTCAAGGAGAGGGACTGCTGCCTTGGCCGCTATATCGGCCGACTCTTTTCCACAGATACCAACGTGTCCTGGGATCCAGAAGAACGCCACAGAGACGCCCCCCAAGTGGAGCAAGTGGAGTCAGTCCTGAATCCGGTGGACTAGAGGGTGGACAGGGTAGAGAGTTTGGAGACTGAGGAGAGAGCTGAGAGAGTCTGAACAGATAACATACTGTATCCGCTGATGGCGACGGGTGTATTGGACAGCCTGGAGAACAGCGTAAAGCTCCGCGGTATAAGCCGAACACTGGTCGGGAAGCCGAAATCGATTTGGGATGTCGCCAACAATACAGGCACTCCCTACACCAAACGATGTTTTTGAGCCATCAGTGTAAATAAATGTGGCTTCCTTCATTTGTGCACATAGAGCAGCAAATGCCCGACGATAAACAAGTGAAGGGGTACCATCCTTGGGAAACTGACAAAGGTCGCGGAGCAGGCAGGTCGGGGACGAAGCCAAGGCGGTGCTGTACCCCAAGTTGTCAAGAAAGTTTTAGGAAAGAGAATGGAGCAGTTGACAGAAGCGGACTCCCGGTGGTAGTAGGGAGGAAGGGCAACCTGCATACCCTAAATCCAAGGAGGCGTCGAAAAAAATGTCATGGGCCGGATTAGCAGGCATGGAAGACAAATGGCTAGCATAACGACTCAGAAGGACAGCTCGCCGATTGGACAGCGGAGGTTCAGCAGTCTCAGCATAAAGGCTTTCCACAGGGCTGATGTAAAAAGCTCCAGACACTAAACGTAATCCACGGTGGTGGATAGAGTCGAGACGCCGAAGAATAGACGGCCGAGCGGAGGAGTAAACTATGCTTCCATAGTCCAATTTCGAGCGCACTAAGGCGCGATAGAGGCGGAGAAGGACCACTCGGTCCGCTTCCCAGGAGGTACCATTCAGGACACGGAGGGTGTTGAGGGATCGCAGACAGCGAGCCGAAAGATAGGAAACGTGGGAGGACCAGCACAGTTTTCCGTCAAACATAAGACCCAAGAATTTAGGGACGTCCGAAAACGGAAGGTTGACAGGTCCTAGATGTAAGGAAGGCGGAAGAAACTCCGTACGACGCCAAAAATTAACACAAACGGTCTTACTGGGAGGAAAGCGGAAGCCTGTTTCGATGATCCAAGAGTGGAGGCAGTCGAGACATCCTTGAAGTCGTCGTTGAAGGAGGCTGGTCCGTTGAGAGCTGCAGTACATAGCAAAATCGTCCACAAAGAGGGAGCCCGAGACATCAGGAAGGAGACAATCCTCAATTGGATTTATGGCAATGGCAAACAGTACAACACTTAGCACGGAGCCCTAGGGTACCCTGTGTTCTTGGGAGAAAGTACGGGAGAGAAAAGTGTTCACCCGCACTCTAAATATGCGCTCTGCCATAAATTCGCGAAGGAAAAGGGGCAGCCGACCTCGAAAGCCCAAAGAGAACAGTGTGCGGAGGATGCCAGTCCTCCAACAGGTATCGTATGCTCTCTCCAGATCAAAAAATATCGCTACTGTTTGGCGTTTCCGGAGAAAATTGTTCATGATATAAATGGAGAGAGCAACAAGATGGTCAACTGCAGAACGATGCTTTCGGAGACCGCATTGGGCAGGTGTTAAAAGACTGCGGGACTCCAGCCACCAAGCTGAACGGCAATTCACCATACGCTCCAAAACCTAACATACACTACTCGTGAGAGAAATGGGGCGATAGCTAGAGGGGAGATGTCTGTCCTTTCCAGGTTTCGGAACAGGAACGACGATAGCTTTCCGCCATCGTCTGGGAAAAGTACTGTCGGTCCAAATTCGATTATAAGGGCGAAGGAGGTAACGCAGACTATGGTATGATAAATGCAGCAACATTTGGATGTGGATACCATCCGGTCCTGGGGCGGAGGAGCGAGAAGAAGAGAGTGCATGCTGGAGTTCCCGCATGGAGAAAACAGTATTTCGCGATTTTGAAAGGAGAAAGCAAGAGGTTGCACTTCCGCTGCACGTTTCTTCGGGAGAAACGCTGGCGGGTAATTGGAAGAGCTCGAAATCTCAGCAAAGTGTTGACCCAATGAGTTAGAAATTGCGACGGGGTCTACTAATGTATCATGCGCGACAGTGAGCCCAGAGACCGGGGAGAAACTAGGCGCGCCAGATAACCGTCGAATCCAACTCCAGACTTCCAAGGAGGGAGTGGTTAAATGAGCTTGTAAAGAAGTCCCAGCTTGCCTTCTTGCTATCGCGGATGACGCGACGGCATCGCGCACGGAACTGCTTATAGCGGATACAGTTGGCCAAAGTAGGATGGTGTCTGAAAACGCGAGGAGCACGTCGCCGCTCACGTATTGGAGCACGTCGCCGCTCACGTATTGCGTCACGGCATTCCTCGTTCCACCAAGGAACTGGGGGGCGCCGGGGCAATTCGGAGGTGCGAGGTATTGAACGTTCCGCAGCTATAAGAATAACGTCTGCAATATGAGTGACCTCATCGTCGACGCTAGGAAAGTGACGGTCATCGAATGTCGCTAGAGACGAAAAAAGTGTCCAATCAGCTTGGGCAAACTTCTAGTGTCGCGGGCGCATATATGGCAGTTGTGGCTGCAATCGAAGGACACATGGAAAGTGGTCACTCGAGTGTGTATCAGCAAGGGCGAACCATTCGAAGCGCCGAGCTAGTGGAACAGTACCGACCGAAAGGTCCAAATGAGAGAAATTTGTCGTGGAGGCAGACAAAAATGTAGGGTCCCAAGTGTTGAGGCAAACAAGATCCGCTTGGTGGAAGACGTCCAACAACAGTGAGCCACGCGGACGAGGATGTGGAGATCCCCAAAGCGGGTGGTGGGCATTGAAGTCCCCAACCAACAAATAGGGGGGTGGAAGCTGACCAAGAAGATGAAGGAGATCAGCTCGTGCCATTGGTGTGGACGATGGAATGTATACAGTACAAAGAGAGAAGGTGTATCCAGAAAGGGAAAGACAGACAGCGACAGCTTGGAAGGAAGTGTTTAAGGGGATTGGGTGATAATGGAGAGTATCATGGAGAAGAATCATGAGTCCTCCATGTGCTGGAGTGCCTTCAACAGAGAGGAGATCAAATCGAACTGACTGAAAATGGGGGAAAACAAAGTGGTCGTGGGGACGCAGCTTTGTTTCCTGAAGACAGAAGATGACCGGTGAGTAGGATCGTAAGAGGATCGACAATTCATCCCGATTGGCTCCAATGCCGCGGACATTCCAATGGATAATTGACATAGGGTGACCAGAAAATGGAAGAGTGTTCAGAGCTTGCGACCGACAGCGTGGTACGGCATTCAGTCGAAGACAGAAGATCCTGATCCATAGGTTGTTCAGGAGCAGCTCCTGCCACCAGCGATTGGGCGGTTCATCGGCCGCCAGCAGTGCGCCTCGGCGACACAGAAGACCGCCGATGGCGGCTACCACCAGGTGGTGCTGCAGATAAGACACGCCGTGGCGGAGAAGGAGAGGAACTGGGTTTCTTATTAGCCTTCTTGGAACAGGATGTTTAGATGAAGGAGGAACCAATGGTTGTGAAGTTGGGGTACGTAAAAAATCTTCACGAGTAGGCTCTTTTTTGGAAGTCCAGGTGTCTGACTTTTGGGCTCGAGATTTAGCAGAACCCGATGAATGGTGAGCCATAGAGTGAGCAGGCGAAAGTGGTGGGGTTGAATGGACGATCTTTGGGCTGGCCTATCTGACGACCGTGGCACTAAAGGTGAGGTCGCAAGTCTGCGTGGCCACCTCCTTTGTTGGCCGAGGAGAGGCAAGGACAGTGCTGTATTTACCTGCCTGAGGCACAGTGAGCTTTCGACTGGCGAATAATTTTCGAGCAGCAAAGGTCGACACCTTTTCCTTCACTCTGATTTCCTGAATGAGCTTTTCATCTTTAAAAATGGGGCAACCTCTAGAGGAAGCAGCGTGGTCACCCATACAGTTGATGCAGAGAGGGGATGGAGGTGGACAAGCACCCTCATGGGCATCCTTGCCACACGTAACACATTTGGCCGGATTGGAACAGGACTGGCTGGTGTGATTGAACCGCTGACACCGATAGCAACACGTAGGGTTTGGGACGTAAGGGCGAACGGAAATTATCTCATAGCCTGCTTTGATTTTCGATGGGAGTTGAACTTTGTCAAATGTCAAGAAGACAGTGCGGGCTGGAATGATGTTCGTGTCAACCCTTTTCATAACCCTATGGACAGCCGTTACGCCCTGGTCAGACAGGTAGTGCTGAATTTCTTCGTCAGACAATCCATCGAGGTAGCGTGTATAAACGACTCCACGCGAGGAATTTAAAGTACGGTGCGGTTCCACCCGGACAGGGAAGGTGTGTAGTAGTGAGGTATGCAGCAATTTTTGTGCCTGGAGGGCACTGACTGCTTGTAACAACAGGGTGCCATTCCGTAATCTGGAACAAGACTTTACAGGACCTGCAATTGCGACGACACCTTTCTGAATAATGAAAGGGTTGACCGTGGAGAGGTCGTGACCTTCGTCAGACCGAGAAACAACAAGGAACTGTGGCAACGATGGAAGAACTGACTGTGGCTGAGACTCAGTGAACTTACGTTTGTGAGCAGACATAGTGGAAGGTGAGGAAACCATTGCGAAAGAATCCCCCATGATTACCGGCGTCTCCGATGGCGCGCTCCTCCCTTGTGGGGGCGCTCTCTGAGGGCACTCCCGCCTTAGATGATTGTTCGCACCTCAGGTCACACCTCCCGACAAACTGACGGAGGGACCAATCGGCACTTTCGGAAGGTATCAGCTCGGGTAATCACCCCTTCCTGGGCCTGGCCGTTACCAGGGGGTACGTACGTGTCCTACCTGTCTACCTGGGGCGGGGAATTACGCATTACCCCGTGACCAGCTACGCATGAAAATGCGTG